>NC_044587.1:5527124-6733905 GCF_901933205.1 Camarhynchus parvulus | reverse complement strand
GAACCGGGGCCGGTGACTTTTGTTTGCAGGAAAAGGGCCGAGATGTCTGCTCAGGGTCCTGCGGCCGGGAGTGGCCGGCCAGCTCCTGAAATTCCGCGGTACGCAGGATGCCTCCCAGACCCAAGCTGGCACCCGTGCCAACTTGGGCTGGTTTGACAGTGCCAACGGGCTCCTACAATCTGCCATCGGGAACCGGGGCCGGTGACTTTGTTTCCAGGGAAAAGGGCCGAGATGTCTGCTCAGGGTCCTGTGGCCGGGAGTGGCCGGCCGGCTCCTGAAATTCCGCGGTACGCAGGATGCCTCCCAGACCCAAGCTGGCACCCGTGCCAACTTGGGCTGGTTTGACAGTGCCAACGGGCTCCTACAATCTGCCATCGGGAACCGGGGCCGGTGACTTTTGTTTGCAGGAAAAGGGCCGAGATGTCTGTTCAGGGTCCTGTGGCCGGAGTGGCCGGCCGGCTCCTGAAATTCTGCGGTACGCAGGATGCCTCCCAGACCCAGCTGGCACCCGTGCCAACTTGGGCTGGTTTGACAGTGCCAACGGGCTCCTACAATCTGCCATCGGGAACCGGGGCCGGTGACTTTTGTTTGCAGGGAAAAGGGCCGAGATGTCTGCTCAGGGTCCTGTGGCCGGGAG
The DNA here is from genome assembly GCF_901933205.1 of Camarhynchus parvulus. Taxonomy (NCBI): domain Eukaryota; kingdom Metazoa; phylum Chordata; class Aves; order Passeriformes; family Thraupidae; genus Camarhynchus; species Camarhynchus parvulus. The sequence continues at coordinate 6,733,268 of NC_044587.1, read as the reverse complement.
TGGCCGGCCGGCTCCTGAAATTCCGCCGGTACGCAGGATGCCTCCCAGACCCAAGCTGGCACCCGTGCCAACTTGGGCTGGTTTGACAGTGCCAACGGGCTCCTACAATCTGCCATCGGGAACCGGGGCCGGTGACTTTTGTTTGCAGGAAAAGGGCCGAGATGTCTGCTCAGGGTCCTGTGGCCGGAGTGGCCGGCCGGCTCCTGAAATTCCGCGGTACGCAGGATGCCTCCCAGACCCAAGCTGGCACCCGTGCCAACTTGGGCTGGTTTGACAGTGCCAACGGGCTCCTACAATCTGCCATCGGGAACCGGGGCCGGTGACTTTTGTTTGCAGGGAAAAGGGCCGAGATGGCTGCTCAGGGTCCTGTGGCCGGGAGTGGCCGGCCGGCTCCTGAAATTCCGCTGTACGCAGGATGCCTCCCAGACCCAAGCTGGCACCCGTGCCAACTTGGGCTGGTTTGACAGTGCCAACGGGCTCCTACAATCTGCCATCGGGAACCGGGGCCGGTGACTTTTGTTTCCAGGAAAAGGGCCGAGATGGCTGCTCAGGGTCCTGTGGCCGGGAGTGGCCGGCCGGCTCCTGAAATTCCGCGGTACGCAGGATGCCTCCCAGACCCAAGCTGGCACCCGTGCCAACTTGGGCTGGTTTGACAGTGCCAACGGGCTCCTACAATCTGCCATCGGGAACCGGGGCCGGTGACTTTGTTTGCAGGGAAAAGGGCCGAGATGTCTGCTCAGGGTCCTGTGGCCGGGAGTGGCCGGCCGCGCTCCTGAAATTCCGCGGTACGCAGGATGCCTCCCAGACCCAAGCTGGCACCCGTGCCAACTTGGGCTGGTTTGACAGTGCCAACGGGCTCCTACAATCTGCCATCGGGAACCGGGGCCGGTGACTTTTGTTTGCAGGGAAAAGGGCCGAGATGTCTGCTCAGGGTCCTGTGGCCGGGAGTGGCCGGCCGGCTCCTGAAATTCCGCGGTACGCAGGATGCCTCCCAGACCCAAGCTGGCACCCGTGCCAACTTGGGCTGGTTTGACAGTGCCAACGGGCTCCTACAATCTGCCATCGGGAACCGGGGCCGGTGACTTTGTTTCCAGGGAAAAGGGCCGAGATGGCTGCTCAGGGTCCTGTGGCCGGGAGTGGCCGGCCGGCTCCTGAAATTTCGCGGTACGCAGGATGCCTCCCAGACCCAAGCTGGCACCCGTGCCAACTTGGGCTGGTTTGACAGTGCCAACGGGCTCCTACAATCTGCCATCGGGAACCGGGGCCGGTGACTTTTGTTTGCAGGGAAAAGGGCCGAGATGTCTGCTCAGGGTCCTGTGGCCGGGAGTGGCCGGCCGGCTCCTGAAATTCCGCGGTACGCAGGATGCCTCCCAGACCCAAGCTGGCACCCGTGCCAACTTGGGCTGGTTTGACAGTGCCAACGGGCTCCTACAATCTGCCATCGGGAACCGGGGCCGGTGACTTTTGTTTCCAGGGAAAAGGGCCGAGATGGCTGCTCAGGGTCCTGTGGCCGGGAGTGGCCGGCCGGCTCCTGAAATTCGCGGTACGCAGGATGCCTCCCAGACCCAAGCTGGCACCCGTGCCAACTTGGGCTGGTTTGACAGTGCCAACGGGCTCCTACAATCTGCCATCGGGAACCGGGGCCGGTGACTTTGTTTCCAGGGAAAAGGGCCGAGATGGCTGCTCAGGGTCCTGTGGCCGGGAGTGGCCGGCCGCTCCTGAAATTCCGCGGTACGCAGGATGCCTCCCAGACCCAAGCTGGCACCCGTGCCAACTTGGGCTGGTTTGACAGTGCCAACGGGCTCCTACAATCTGCCATCGGGAACCGGGGCCGGTGACTTTTGTTTCCAGGGAAAAGGGCCGAGATGTCTGCTCAGGGTCCTGTGGCCGGGAGTGGCCGGCCGGCTCCTGAAATTCGCGGTACGCAGGATGCCTCCCAGACCCAAGCTGGCACCCGTGCCAACTTGGGCTGGTTTGACAGTGCCAACGGGCTCCTACAATCTGCCATCGGGAACCGGGGCCGGTGACTTTTGTTTGCAGGAAAAGGGCCGAGATGTCTGCTCAGGGTCCTGTGGCCGGGAGTGGCCGGCCGGCTCCTGAAATTACGCGGTACGCAGGATGCCTCCCAGACCCAAGCTGGCACCCGTGCCAACTTGGGCTGGTTTGACAGTGCCAACGGGCTCCTACAATCTGCCATCGGGAACCGGGGCCGGTGACTTTGTTTGCAGGGAAAAGGGCCGAGATGTCTGCTCAGGGTCCTGTGGCCGGGAGTGGCCGGCCGGCTCCTGAAATTCCGTGGTACGCAGGATGCCTCCCAGACCCAAGCTGGCACCCGTGCCAACTTGGGCTGGTTTGACAGTGCCAACGGGCTCCTACAATCTGCCATCGGGAACCGGGGCCGGTGACTTTGTTTGCAGGGAAAAGGGCCGAGATGTCTGCTCAGGGTCCTGTGGCCGGGAGTGGCCGGCCGGCTCCTGAAATTCCGCGGTACGCAGGATGCCTCCCAGACCCAAGCTGGCACCCGTGCCAACTTGGGCTGGTTTGACAGTGCCAACGGGCTCCTACAATCTGCCATCAGGAACCGGGGCCGGTGACTTTTGTTCCCATGCAAAAGTCACTCCTGCCAACGCCTTTTGCGACAATCGCTCTTTATGTCACCTTTTACGACAGTTGCACTTTTTGGCAGCTTGACGACAGTCACGCTTTATGGCACCTTTTACGACAGTTGCCCTTCACGACACCTTTTACGACACTCATGCTTTACTGCACCTTTTGTGACAATCCCGCTTTGCTGCACCTTTTGCGACAGCCGCACTTTACGGCACCTTCTGCGACAGTTGCGATTTACGGCAGCCTTTACGACAGTGGCGCTTTACGGCAGCCTTTTGCGACAGTTGCCTTTACCGCAGTTTTACCACAATTTCCGAAATTTTAATTGAATTTTTAATTTTAAAAATGTCTGGCCCTTTAAAATATAGGTCACACCCCTTGCAGGGAAATTAATTTTTTTTTTTTAGCTTTCAAGAGGATTTTTGGGGAAATTTTGGGGTGTTTTTTCATTTTTGGGAAATTCTTGGGGATAATTTGAGATGTTTGTGGAATTTCTTTGGTCTTTTTATATTTTTGGGGCATTTTCTAGGGAAATTTTGGGATTTTGGGCGAATTATTTGGGACTTTTTTTTTTATTTTGGGGGAAATTTTCCAGGGTAAGTTTGGGATTTTTGGGGGGATTTTAAAGGAAATTTTTTGGATTTTTTTTTTTTTTATTTTTGGAGGAAATTTTTTAGGGAAATTTGTGAGTGTTTTGAGGATTCTGGTGGAATTTTTAAGGGAGTGTTTTGTACTTTAGGCGAAATTTTTAAGTGAAATGTTTGGATTTTGGGTGGGATTTTTTAGGAAAATTTTTGGGATTGTTTTTTACTTTTGGAGATATTTTTCATGGAAAATTTTGGGGTTTTAGGTGGGGAAAATTTTTTATGGAAATTTTGGGGGATTTTTTGGGTTTTTTTTATTCTTTGGGAAATTTTTAGGGAAATTTTGGGATGTTTTGGGGGTTTTTTGAGGAAATTTTTGGGATTTTTTTATTTTTGGATAAATTTTTTCTGGAAATTTTAAGATTTTTTTGAGAATATGGGGGAATTTTTTGGGATTCTTTTTTAGTTTTTGGGAAATGTTTTAGGGAAATTTTTTTATTATTTTGGGAATTTTTGAGGAACTTTTTGACAGGTTTTTTTGGGGAGGGATATTTTTTAGTGAAAACAGGATTTTTTTGAGGATTTTGGGGGAATTTTTGGGGATTGTTTTTCATTTGGTGACTTTTGTTTCCAGGGAAAAGGGCCAAGATGGCTGCTCAGGGTCCTGTGGCTGGGAGTGGCCAGCTGACTCCCGAAATTCCGCGATTCGCAGGATACCTCCCAGACCCAAGCTGGCACCCGTGCCAACTTGGGCTGGTTTGACAGTGCCAACGGGCTCCTACAATCTGCCATCGGGAACCGGGGCCAGTGACTTTTTTTTCCAGGGAAAAGGGCCGAGATGTTTGTTCAGTGTCCTTTGGCTGCAGACAAAGCTCTGGGGTGTGGGGAGGTTTGTACAGGTGGGAAGCCAAATTCCCCCCTGGTTGTGGTGGGGACGGAGGAGACAGTCAGGTGTGGGAGCACAGGCTAGGGGTTGCCGCCACTGCAGAGTTCAGGAACAGCAGCAGCAGCCGTGACTGATGGGTGATTTGTCCTGAGCTCCTGTTGTCACAATGAACTCACTTCTGGTTATTGTTTCCTCCCTGGGCTGCTCTTCTGGTGGAGAGGCAGATGCTCCTTCCTGTCACACAACTAATCAAAAATGCTCTCATTTTCAGGAACATGGGTGAAGTGCTCTAGAATCTGAGGGTAATGTCTTACTATTTATACTCTCTTGCCCCTGGCACATCCTCTGCTATCCATTTCTTGAGTTTTCCTCTTGGGAAGCAGACTCCGCTTTCCTGCAGTGTGTGCATCCCTACTGGCCCCATAACCTTGGTGACAGCCCAAAGCCTCACAGCCAGGCTGTCCCTCAAAAAGCCCTTGCCATCACAACGTTCCTGAGTAGATGTGACCTCCCCGCTCCTGCCTCCAGCCAAAATTTTTTGTCCAGCCTCTCACTTTGTATCTCAACCACTGCAGGGACAGTGCTTCCCTCTGGTGTGAATAAACGCAGCCTGGCTGCACTCACAGAACTTCCCAGGATGCAGGGATCCCTTTCCCAGCCCAGTGCTGCCAGTGTGCCATCCCTGCAGCCCACCCCCCACCCGGGTGGCACCCTTTCTCTGTCACTTTGAACATATGCTGCACATACTTGCTTTCACAGTCCATCCTCACCCTCCCTCGCCCTCATCTGCCACACAGCCTGGAACGGTTGGTTCTCACCTTCACTTGGCCCCTGGTGCCAGCCTTCCCTCGCCCACTTCTTCCATCCTCAAACAAGTTTTTGTTGTGTTTGTCCCATTCTGTTCCTCATGCTCTCTGTAATGAGCCTATCTCATCCTACTCCTTCAAAATCCTTCCTAAGTCAAATCACTCACCATTGTGATGTCTGCAAATCTCATGGCTGTCACAGACATCTTTTATGAAAAATCCTTTCCTCAGGATTTTTCCTCCTGAGAAGCTGAGAGGCCTCAGGAACAAAATGTAAACCTTGATTATCTGCTGCTGTGGAATGCAACAGGTGCATCTGTGATTGGCCCATGTGGTTGTTTCTAATTAACGGCCAATCACAGCCCAGCTGGCTCGGACTGTCTGTAAGAGTTAAAATCTTCAGCCTTTTCAACCCCAAAGAGTTGATTAGGCAGCCCTAAGGAGATGGAAGAGACAGAGAAAGGAATAGAAATTAAGACACAATTGTCACCCTGGGGAAATAATGTAGGTGGTGTTTATCCAGTGTAGGAATGGCAGCCTGATGCCTTCCTAGAGATTGCACGACACTGATTTGTCTTTGGATAATTGTTCATCTTGTGAGTGGTAAGTTACTGGCTGGCAAACAGCCAGGATTTCTCAGACTCCTTTTGGCATCCCCCATCCAAGCTGTGATCATTTTCATATTTCACAAGTCTGGGCTTTCTCTCAGGAACATGGCACGTGCAGGGATTCCTCTGTGAGTGCTGGGTGCATCCAACCCAGGGAAGCCACAACAGCTCTGTCAGAGATGCAAAGCTGCCCTGGCTCCCCAGGAGCCAGCCTGGACCTGGCTGTGGGGCTGGGTTTCACTCTGCAGATGCTGAGTGAGAAGATGCTGTCATTGCATTTCTTGATGAACTTTTTATTTACCTGCTTTATATTGTTCAGTATTTGCTTATAATAGGAACAGATTTTTATTATTTATTATTGTCACAGACATCTTTTATGAAAAATCCTTTCCTTAGGATTTTTCCTCCTGAGAAGCTGAGAGGCCTCAGGAACAAAATGTAAACCTTGATTATCTGCTGCTGTGGAATGCAACAGTGGATCTGTGATTGGCCCATGTTGGATGTTTCTAATTAATGGCCAGTCACAGCCCAGCTGGCTCAGACAGAGAGTCCGAGCCACAAACCATTGTTATCATTCTTTCTTTTTCTATTCTTAGCTAGCCTTCTGATGAAATCCTTTCTTCTATTCTTTTAGTATAGTTTTAATGTAATGTATATCATAAAATAATAAATCAGCCTTCTGAAACATGGAGTCAGATCCTCATCTCTTCCCTCATCCTAAGACCCCTGTGAACACAGTCACACATTATATAATATTATATATTAATATTTTATTATTTCCACATTATTTCCAGATGTTTACACACTGTGGAGTAGAATATGTCTGCAAACACTGGAGCAGGGCATCCTGCTTGATTCCCCCTTTAACCCTGGCCATGAACCCTGTGACAAAACCCTTCCCAAATGACTAGTCCTTGCCTTCATTCTTCTGTAGTGAGGGCCACAGAGCCTGTATTCTCAGCACTCAGATCTCTCAGGGTATCCCACCAGATCCTTCCCATGTTTCTTAAAAACATATTTCCCACGCTTCTTAAAACCACCACCAGTGCAGGTGGCAGCCAGTTTCTACCTCCTAGCCCACCTTCAGAGCCTCTGTCAAACAACAGCAAGCAGTCACTTAAAAGCAGCTTCTTTTGACAATGAAAGTCATATTTTGCTTTGAAAACACCCTGTGCTTGGAGGAAGGGCTGCAACAAAAACTCTGTGCCCATCATGTCTCTCCTTTGCATCTGCTTTGCCTCGGTGTCACCTGCTCTCCTGGGGAGCCTCCCCGTCAGCTGCTGCAGCCCCTGCCTTTGTGATTCTGACAGCTTTTTCTTCTTCCAGGGGCCAGGCCTCTCACAGATCAGTGTCTTTTGATCTCACTCCTCTCAGCATTGTCAAAACAGCCCTGTCAAAACAGTCACTGGGATGGGGAGTGAGGAGTCCTTCCCAGGGACAGAGCTCCTCTCACATTGGAGAGCTCACATCTTATCCAGGCCACTCTTTCATATCTCTTGTCTTTCTTTTCCTCTGTTTTTGCCAGAGTGATGAATGGTGACTTTACAGGGTGACTTTCCACAGGTGCACCGAGGGCCCTCAGGTATTAATGAGTCATAGCACAAATATTTCCTTATTTTCCCTAAATTTTATCCCTGCAGTGCCTAACCCCCTCGTGAGACCAAGGCCTGACAGGGAGGCATGAGACTAAAGGCAGAGGGAAACCATGAAGTTTTTGTTAAAAGTCAAGAAGATTGTATATGAAACTAGAATGACATGTTTTATTGGTGCTGGACCCAGAAATATTAAAAGAACAGACCCAGAAATATTAAAAGAACTTAACTATAGTTTCTATTGAAAGTGTTCTATTTTGATGTAGCCAAAGTAATCAGGATGAGCTGAGGGTGTAAACCTTCCTAAGCAGGGGACATGCAGAGAAAATGTAAAAGGAGGAGGATGAGTAAAGAATTTTTAAGCTCAGTGGTCAGGCTTTGGGAAGGAAAAATTTTTGGATTTAACCTCTTATCTGCAGTTTTCCTCTTCCACTGAGACTCAGTGCAGAGACAGAACTAATTTCTTCTCTGTTTCCATTATAAGGAGAACATTTTTCCAATGTAACCCCTAGAAAAGGTATCATCAATCACTGCTCCTTTAATCTGGGAGTTGTGACTTCCAAGAGTTTGATGAATAGGTCCAGAAGTTACTGTAGTTTGTGACCTTCCTTTCTGGACAGCTGGAAGGAGAAATTCTGAATTTCTTATTCTTTATCCCTCTTTGACTTTGATTAGGAGTCACAATGTAGAAAAAATTTGGAAATATAACTTGGCTGGATAATGGCATGGAGGAGGAGGGTGTTTGGATGAAAACTGTAGCATTTGCCACATTAAAAATATTTTTAAAAAGAGAACTCCACAGGAGGATAAACTTTGGGTTTCTGTGTGTACTATCTGTCCTACGAAAAAGGAATTTCTAGGATCTATTTCTGGCTTAGAAGTATTTGATGGAAAAGTTTTAAAGCAATGATTTGAACCACTATGTATGGAACTATATATAAAATTCAGGTTGTCATCTGCAATAATTAATATATGCTAATATAATAATGATTGCCATGATAACTATAATAAAAACTATATTATTTTAATATGATAATCTATTTTATTAACTGATTCTAAAAGCCAGTGAGTGAGGTAGGGAGACTCCTTGCCCACAGAAATCCTGGAGAGCAAACCCAGGGAGGTGCTTTAGGACATCAGAACCACCTGGAGCAGTGTGGCAGCCAGTGATGAAGGGACAAAGGTGATGAAGGATCAAAGGTTGGATCCCAGAGGTGTTTTCCACCCCAAATAATTCTGCGTCTCTTTCTGGGGCACTGTGGAGCTGCTCCTTCTGCCATGCCAACACCTGAGACACAGAAGGGACAACCAGGAGCACCAGTGGGATGTTCTTGTTTTAACATCAATGGATTTGAGAGCTATAGCTGAACAGCTGCTTGATTTCATGGGAAATAGGAGGAATTAGGAAGGGTAACAATTTCCAGCATGCCAGGCTTCAGACTTGGTGCCTTTGATGGCAGAAAAAGCCTCTGCCCTGCGATGGCTGCGGAGTGTAAGTGGGATCCTTCTGTAATTCTGGAGGCTGGAATCAATCATCCCGGCTAAATCGGTGCCTCTTTGATCAGAACAGCTCCTGTCCCGCTTGGCTGGAGGTATAAAATCACCAGCCTTCCTGCTCCAAGAACAGCAGGCATCCATAAATCAGCCTGGCAGACCATAAATTCATTTACCCAACAGAGACATGGTCAAAAGCAGCTCAATGGGGTTTTAAAGGCCTTTGTGCAGTGCTGGAGATAAACAGTGGCTGGAGGAGGGGGAGAGAGGGAGAAAGTGGCATCTTCATCCCCTGATGATGGAGCTGGTGCTGCTCTGGGGCAGGGTGGCCTTTCTTGGCTCCAGGGTGCTTTGGGAGCCTGGGGCTGGATCTCCCAAAGCCCTTCACAAGCCTCCCAGCCACTGCTAAAGCAAAGATGGGGGCAGAGCAGGGACTTTTGGATCTCTTGGCAAAACCCTTAAAATATCTGGAAGATTTCTGCTTGGCATGGCTGATAACTGGGAAGTGATAGCTGATAACTGATAACTGTCCTGCCTGTGCCTGCTGATGCCCAGCAAGAGCAAAATAGGGAATAAACTCACAGCTGAGCTCTGGTCAGTCAGGAGGCTTTGGGGTGTCTCTCAGGCTGAGCAGCAGGGACTCTCCCTGGCCATGTTTCTAGGCAGTGCCACATCTTTCCATCTGAATTTAGGCCATCAGACATCCAGACTCAAGTCTGAGCCCAATCTGTAAAAAGTCATGTAAAGAGCCTTCCTGTAGTCATGCAAATCCCAGCAAATGAAACCTTTCAGGTGCATCAGAATAAACCTGAGACACTGAATTTCCATGGCTGCTTCCCCTTCCCTGCTCTCTGATTTCACTTGGTTTGAGAAAGATATATATATATATATATATATATATATTATATATATATATTTAAATAATATCACAGCAGCTGTGCCAGTTGCTTCTAGTAAAACATCTCTGCTGAAATAATGCAGTGTCTGAGAGATTGGGTGTAATATGGTTAAACGCTTTTACAATCCCCCATTAAAGTAAGTGGATGGAAATTCATAAAATATTGATGGCATTTGAAAAGAGTTCATTCATGGAGCCATCCAGAACTCAGGGCAGGCAGTGCTGAGACAGATGTTGATACCAGGAAGTTTTGGAAGAGAGGACAGACTTAGGTTAAATAGCACTGCTGAAAAGTGGAGCGTTTGAGATCAAACCCTGCGCTGCAGTTTGTTTTAATCCAGTTACTAAACTGAGCAGGGCCCTGCTTTCCTGCTGAGTATGACAGAAATAACAATCCCAAGCTGGCAAGGATCCTCCATTTCTGCTGCTCCACGAGCCTGGGGGCACTAATGAGACCTTGGAGTGGGGAAAAGAGCTGTGATTTAAATCTGAGTGATGAGAGAGGGGCTGGTTGCCTTTGAGGCAGCTGAGATGACCTGATCCTCTCTCCAAGGGTATCTGGCTGCACAGTTCCTGTCTGTGGGCAAGGAGAGAGCAAAGCTGGCTGCATCCCCCAGTCCCCTGGTATTGAAACCAGCTGAGATGGCAGGTTAAAAGAAAAAGGGGGAAAAAAGGGGAAAAAAGTGTTTCTCTGGAGTTGTTTTCCACCTGAGGAAATGTCTGGTTTCTCACTGGAGGCTGTGCCTGCAGTCAGAGACTGCTCCATGCAATGCCTGGGGAGAGGCCACAGGGCCTGGAAAACTGAAGGACTCTGAAAATGACAGCAGGATTAGAAGAGGGACTAGGATGGACTGCCTGAGCAGAATTAAGTCAAGATCTGGTGTTAATCGAGAATCCCCAGCTTTGAACTCTTTGGCTAACGTGTGGATGAGGTTTTGGCAGAAGAAATTTACAGCTGCAGAGGAATAATCACCTGTGGAAGTGGTGGGAGGGAGCAAATCCGTGGGTGAGGAAGAGTTGGGAATGGTCAGTGCAGCACCCTGGTGTGGCTGTGTGTGAGGTGTCACACCAGAAGGGACTTTTGTACAGAGAATAGTCCCAGGCTCATCTCTGCCACTGGCCTTGGAGCAATTCCTGTGAAGGGAAGTGTGTAGGAGAAATTGGTACCTGGGGATCCCAGGGACCATTATCTCAGGGTTGAATTCCTGCAGTAAATATCCCAGCTGTTCCCACAACGAGTTTGGGAAACATCCCAAGACCAAATGTTCCCTGTCCTCCTGTGCCAGTCAGTTTTCAGCAGACATCATCCTGACACCTCCTGCAAGAGCTGGAAAGCTCCTGGCAGTTCCTGTTCATTAGAGATCCCAATTCCTGCTCACACCAGTTTTACCTCCGTGTCACTCAATTGACTGGAGAGCACAGGAGACGAGGACCTGGGTTCCTATTCCTCATTTTGCAAGAGCAGCTAAATTAACCCTGGGGTCAAAGCCAAATGTCAGCCTCTCTGAACTCCTCCAGGATTCAGTGGCTGTGCATACACTGCTGGAAAAGTACCCAAGCTTGCTTTAAACTAGCAGTACCTTGCTCAGAGTGGGCAAACTTATTCTTCTTTTTTTCTTGTTTTAGTTCTCATCGACCTCTAAACTGCTGTAATCTAACTCTATAAAGCTTGTTTCTCCTGTATACACCACAGACATGCTCCCAGCTCGATAATGTGCTTAGGACTTTACTTGCTGTAAACTGGGAATAATTTCACCCAGGATGAGTTTGCCCATGTTGCATTGGAAAAGCAGTCTTTCACTTGCCAGCCTGCACTCAGCCATGGTGAAGCTATTCTGGTTACACAATTACTGTGTCTCATCCCAGAAACTGCTGCACATCAGAATTGGATCTCGTACTGGTGAGTAAATTAGAGTAAAACAGAGCTTTGGGATCCATTAGGAAGAAAGTGTCAATCTAAGGTTATTTTTTGCTTAGGTTTGCTTTCAGTTTTTTCTCCACCTTGTTTTATCCTCCAGAATGGCAGCAGGTTGTGTATGTTTATTAAATGCACCAAATATTTCCTTATAAATATGTATTCATTTTGTTTGCTTTCATAAATATATATTTGCAAAGACATATTTATACATACATTTCTAAATATTAGTATAAATACATATCTATTTATACAGTGGTGTACAAACTAAACACAGCTATTAAAGGAATTAAATATAAGTCAAAGCTTGCTATTTTCCAGCATATTGGCAGCTGATCTGTCTCTCTGAAATGTTACCCAGACTTTCCTGTGTGTTGACCCTCACATGCTGCTCTCTGGGGAGTTTCTCTCATGCTGTACAACAGTGTTTCTGTCTGAGAAGCAGCAGGGAAGTTGGGCTTCTGATTTATTGCTGATGAGGAGCAATAAATTTCCTTTAAGGGAAGCACAAGGATGTAGATCATAGATGTGGGAACTCTGGATCAATATTTTTTCCTTTTCCCTTACATAGGGTGTAAGTAGCTGCCGAACCACCCTCACCAGAGCAAGCAGAATGAATCATCTCTCAGTGTTATCTTCTTCATGTCTAAGCTACAACAGAGAGACAAGTCCCAAAAAAAAAACCCAAAGATTTTTTTTTCCTAACCTTTACAGTGATTTCTTTTCTTTAGGCCCAGTAAATTCTTAGCAGATCTGACCTGCTCTCTGTAAGGAAACCCCCGTGGCTTGTGGAGCTGCTTCTTCCAGTTCCCGTGTGATGGACAGCATTACAATCACTCTGTCATCTCCTCTTCAAAGATGAAGATGAAAGAGCTTGTTCCCAGCAGCTGAAGAGGTGCTCTGGTTAAAACCTCAGCCTGTGAACTCAGGAGGGATGGGAATCCCCTGCAGGCTTCCCCAAAAAGACACCAAGGACTCCCCAAATGTCCTTGTGAGTCCTCAGTGCCCCAGGCTGAGCAACAGACTCTGCAATGCTACACTGAATTCATAAATTCATACCATGTAATTCAAGACTATTTTTCATTGCCTTTGTCTTTGGGATTACTAGACCACTAAGGGATTAGATGAGTGATAACAGAGTTAGCAGAGAAAACATACCAGGAACCTTTCATTTAGAACAGCTGTGATCATGCTTTTTAGATCCTGAACATGTCCTGTGCAAGGATTTAAGACCTCTCACCTTTGCTCATTACCTGGTAAAGAAGATGTGTGCTATGTCATAACCATCACAACCCTCTTGCTTGGCTAAAATCACCTATTAAAACCATTCCTGAGTCTGGAATTAGAACCTGCAGCACAGACTCTTCTTGCTCCCTGTCACCTGCATCTCCTGATCCCCAGCCCATGTTCTCTGCTTGCCTGCAATAAATCAGCCACACTCAGGGAAATCTGCCCTGGCACAGGGATAAATCTGTATGGTGACCTGGTACACAGATTTGTCTAGCCAGGATGGGTCATTCTGTTCTCTAAGGCTAATGAATGGTGCCTTTGAGGGCCAATACACACCCAGAAAATGCAGAATAACCTCTCTTTTTTCCCTCCTTCCCCTCCTTTTCTCACTTGCAGATGCTGGCTGCACAGCTGGTAAAACAGATAGGTCTTTCTAACCCTTTCATGCCTGTTCAGTGAGTCCAGGTAGGTTCATAAATATGGTAATGGCTCCCAGAGCATGTCTGGACTGGAAATAAGAGATAACTGCAGCAACAGCTCCACTGCAGGAGGGACTAAATCCACACTCCAGGTCAAATTAACAACCTCCCACTCCCCTCATTAGCATGAGGAAAGCTCTTGTGCTCACCTGTTTGCTGATTACAGCCATGGAGCTGTAGGGAGGCAGCTCTTGTTTAGCTTATTATCAGAAGGCCCAAGCTCGAGAGAGAACACATTGATTTATACAATGGGAATCCTGCCTGGTACTTCAATGCAGCTGTCCTGCTGAGAAAATTACAGATAAACTCTTCATTTATTGTCCCTTTAAGGGAAAGCGGAAGAAAAGGAGAAAGGGAAAAAAAATAAGCCCCAAACTCAACAACTTCTAAGTGTTCATGGAAAGGTTGATTTTTAGCAGTCTGTTCCCAAAGGCAAATCCCTGGAGAAGGAATCCTGGAATCCATCAAGGGCTGGACACAAGGACCCCTTGTGTGACAGTGGTCTCAGGGGTCTTAGGATGAGGGAAGAGATGAGGATCTGAGTCCATGTTTCAGAAGGCTTGATTTATTATTTTATGATATATATTACATTAAAACTATACTAAAAGAATAGAAGAAAGGATTTCATCAGAAGGCTAGCTGAGAATAGAATAGAAAGGAATGATAACAAAGGTTTGTGGCTCTGCTCTCTGTCTGAGCCAGCTGAGCTGTGATTGGCCATTAATCACAAACATCCAAGATGGGCCAATCACAGATGTACCTGTTGCATTCCACAGCAGCAGATAATCAAGGTTTACATTTTGTTCCTGAGGCCTCTCAGCTTCTCAGGAGGAAAAATCCTAAGGAAAGGATTTTTCATAAAAGATGTCTACGACACCCTTGTTAGGGTCTCTAGCATGGCAGTGACCTGGTGTCCTGTCAGGTCAGTGGGACACCACCCCATGGGCTTCTGGTGGCAGAGATGTGGCTCTACCTGCCCAAAACCACATCCAGGGATTTCCAGAACTCTCTGGAAAAATCACCACCTTTCCCACAGCAGAGGATAACCAAGTGTGTGATGGCTCAGCTGAAGAGGGGGGCAAAGAGAACCACTGGGTATTCTGGAACAGGTTACAGCAGCTGAGATGTGGGAATAAAAACAAAATAAAACCAATGAGGAGTGACAAGAGAAAGGAGATGGATCTCAGCTTCACCAGCCATGCCTTCAACAAATATTTGAGATCCAACCTTGCCTTAAAAACTTAATATTGCCCAGAGGTAAAATCAAGCAGTAGATCCAAGATGCCAGGAGTCTTCACTGGGCATGCTGAGCTCCTGGGTTGTGCTGGGATTTGGGCAAGGCTGACAACAAAAACTGGGGAAAGGAGCCACTGGTCCCCTTGGAGCTCCTGGAAGCACAAAGCTTGTTAAGCAGGGATGGATTTAGAGGGTGAGGGATGCCACACTGTGAGGGAAGAGATGCTCAAACACTCCAGTGGAACAATAATCCAGTTTCCATGAGCTGTGTTCAGCATCATCATGGTCCCACATTTAAAATGAATGGTTGTCATGGGTTAACCCGTAGGTTCAAGATGAAGTCACCTATCTCTCACGTGACATTCAAATGTATTTTCAGTCTGCCTCTTCCTTTTTCTCTCTAATCTAGCCAGGTACCTGCTTTTTTCAAACACACTTTGTTTCTTTCCCATTTTAAGAGAAGCTGAGCTCTTCAAGTGTCATGCTGAAGGCACTTTGCTGTGTTTCAATATTTTTTATACAATAAGGTGACAAAAATATGTATGTGGACCCTGTTCTGACAATAGAGCAACAGTTTCTGCATCTGTGCACCTGCCCAAAAATCCAGAGCTGCTCTCCTGGCTGGTCCAAGGACCTGGGGATTGCAGTTATTCAGAAGACTCTTCATCTTTCCAAATTTGTGTATCCTGGCATGATACCTTCCAGGGATTTGAATTCTGTGGCAAAAGCACATAAGCAATGTTCTGAGAGCCTCCCTACACATGTATTTATCAAGGCATGAAAAAAACAAAAGCTGGAAGAAATACAGCAAAAATTGAAAGAACTCATCATTTCCTGAGATTTTCCTTCATAATATGGATGTACAGTACAGACCTTCTGAAGCTTTTAGATTTATTTCCTAAGGTTGCAAAAAGTAGCTGGAAGCCCTACTCCATTCAATATTGCTCTAACCTCCCCTTTGGTTTTGACAGTGATGGATTTTATCTTCTGCACTTAAAAACTCTTGCCCCAGACATGTTCTCTGTGAACAACCAAGAGAAAAATCAGCTTTTCTGTCCCCAGTTCTTCCTTTGCGGGTCCCCAGCCCAGCCCCAGCCTCTGCTCCCCACCCTGATGCAGCTCTGGCCTAAAAATGAGCAGGGAAGAATCAAGGAGAGACAATAAAGAACATATTTAGGAATAGGTGGTCCATGAGGAAGCTTGTGCCAGGTGTATGAGCCAAAACCACGGCCTCAAGGCTCGAGGAGTGTTTGGAGAGGGATCTCAGGCACAGGTGGGATATTGAGGCTGTCCTGTGCAGGGCCAGGAGCTGGGCTTTGATGACCCTTGTGGGTCATTCCCAGCTCAGGATATTCCATGACAATTGGAAAAGCCATGGACAGCGCAGTGCTCCATCCAGGCTGCTTTCACAGGGGCAAAGAGGGAATTGCCCCAAAGGCTCTGCAGAGCCCGGCTGACCCACCTGCCATCCCCCTGCAGGCGAGCTGGGAACCCCTGGCTCTGGCTGAGCTCAGCCTTTCCTCTGCATTTCCCCCTCTGAGGGGGATTTTTATTCTGATTCAGCTTCTTTCCACCTGGCACCCTGCTGCAACGGTTTGCTCAGTGCTGCATCTGAAGGGAGAGCATCAATTACTGAGTCACTGCCCTCACCCCCTGCAGCCCCTCTGGCTCTGTACCTGCCCCAGCCCTCCAGCTGTGCCAGATGTTAATTGGGTGGGAGCAGGGCCGTGCCTCGGGGCATCAGGAAGGACATTATCACTGTGCTTCAACTCCATCCCTATTTCTCTTGATCCATCTGTTTCCCTCTCTCACTTTTTCCCTTGTGCTCCTTCCTTTGACATCATAATTCTAGGGCTCCACTGGATCAGTTTTTAGAAGGTTTTTCTTCTCCTCTGCAGATACTTATTGCTTTGTCACAGCCTGTTTTACTTCAGAAATGTTTCTCCCACTTCTATCACATTTTTTTTCTTTCAAAAGATATAACTGCCAAAATGAAATCAAATTTAATGTAATTTCTATTTAAAAGACTTTGATTACAGGGGAAGGAGGAGGTTAAATGTCAATGAATGCATTGCTCCAGCTTTTATGAAAAGAATTTCAACTAATTGTTTCATATTATGCATAATTTTTCTATATAAAATTATTAGCCCCCAGAATGCTCACAAATTTCTTTGACATACATGACAATGAGTAAGAAACAACAAAAAAGAAAATACTTTTAGTTTAGAAATGGGATGTGAGGACACCATCAGTTGTCCCATGATTGCTCCCTGTTTCTGAGGCTGGACAGGATCAGGAAAATGGCAAAATTCCCCCCAGAATTGGGGCAGAACCTCCTGGATGGGGTAGAGGAGGCAACAGTCCTGCCCGTGTCCCCTCAGAGCAGCTGAGGAGCCCCAGTGTGGATGATGTGACCCAAATCCACGGGAAGGCTGGAAATTGGGATAATTGGCTGTCTCTGTTTGCAGCACCTCTCTCACAACCACCTCTGCTGCTGCCTGGGGACCTCACCAACACCTCTGCTGCCCTCTTGACCCCATGTGTGTTTGAAACACTTCTCCTCATTTGGCTTCCCTTCCACTGCCACCACCTCTTGCTCCTGCTTCCCCCCTGGCTCTGTTTCATGCTGTGCATTGCACAAGGCTCCTTATCTGCTCACTTGGTAATATCAGCTCATCCTTCCTTCTTCTGCTCATCCACAGGGAAAAAATGTGGTGGAAATCATTGGCCAAGGAAATCACAAAGTTTGGGCTGTTAGGGTGTGTGCTGGGGAGGAGATAGCAATTTTTCTCTGCCCAGTGAAGAGCCACCTTGAAAAAAGGGAGAACTGGCCATCAGCTGGCTCTGAGCTCCAGACTCTCTAATTCAAAATGTCCTTGATGGTACAATAACAAGAACTAAACCCATCCAGGGTGCTGCCAGGCCTTTCTTCCTCTCCATTTTAAACAGGGAGCAGGGAGGAGCAAAAACTATTCCAGCTTTTCAAAAGCAACAACCAAAGTCTGAGCCTAAAAATGCACAAAGGTTTGGCATTTAAATATCACAGCTGTAGCCTTCTTAGAAATATCAGAGATACATAATGAATTATAGATTGGGCTGAGCTGCAGAATTCCACCCCCTGCTTGTCCTTTAGTGGAGTTCTGTTGTGACCCAGGGGTTTGGTTCAGGTCTATCTCTAATTCTGAGTTCATTCCCTCTGTGATCCCTGACTTTTGCTGCCCTCCCCCGGGTTTAACTCTGAATGTTAATGCCCTGGGAGGCACTGCCAGGCAGAGGGAGGTGATGCCAGGGCTTGAACGTTTTGCACTGGAGCTCAGGGTGGGGTTACAGAGCTTGAAGCTTGGCATGGCAGGTTTTGCTCTCTTTTTATTATTTTTTTTTAATTATTTATTTGGCGTGTCTCTCCTGATCCTGTAAAAGCCTTGTCAACTCTTCTACCACGTAAGTTTAAAATTTTAAGGTGTCCCTGGTCAGTGTTCATCAGTGTTGAAATTAAAGACGCCAGTTTTTTCTTTATCTCTCGCACCGCCAACCCTCCCTCCAGGAGATCTCTGCTGTCCATGGCCGCTGAGTGTCCCTGCAGGGCTGATCCAATTCCAGCATCCCATGGGGAGATGCTGCGCCCAGGGGAGGAGCCAAGCATTCCTACCTGGATCCAATCTGAGCCTGGAGCAGCACAGCAGCCTTTGCCCACTGCATTGCCAGAGGAGCAGCTTTCTGCTGCCCTGCATTGCCAGAGGGAGCCCAGGCCCATCTGCAGCAGCCCTGGAGCTGCAGAGGAAAACTCCCCCCTTGTGCAGGATCCCTGCTCCAGCAGCAGCACAGCTGGCACTGCAGGAGGGCTGAGCCCCCATGGGATGGGGCTGTGCCACCCCCTGACACACAGGGGCCAGGGCATGGTCTGACTCTGGCAGTGGTTTGTTTTCTTTTTTTGTACTATTGCATTTGTATTTTTAATTTTCCTAGTAAAGAACTGTTACTCCTACTCATATCTTAGCCTGAGAGCCCCTTAATTTCAGAATTATATTAATTTGAAGGGAGGAGTTTTACCTTTTCCGTTTCAGGGGAGGCTCCTGCCTTCCTTAGCAGGCACCTGGCTTTTCAAACCAAGACACAGTCAGAGGCAGAGCCATCACACTGTGTTCCCTCAGACCTGCTGAGGCTCGTCCCAACTGAGTTTTCAAGGCTTTGTCCTTTTTTGCATTTCCACTTCCCATTAAGCCTCCTCAGCCCTTTTATTAAGGTTTATTTTTACCTCAGTGCAAGAGGTTGGGAGCACGTGGCTCCGGCTTTGGCTGCTTGGCATTTCGTGAAGACTGTGTCATGTGGCACTTCAAACCTCGCCCAAAATAACTCCCTGTGCTCAGGAGCTGCTTTCCTACCTGCAGACACCACTGTTTCCAACCCTTTGGGTTTGTTTTGTGGGGGATTGGTGGGAATGATGGGGGGGGGAAAGGAAAGAGCTGTGACACGTTTCTGCTGTTCCAAGTGGATAATCCTCATGGTTTCCTCTCGTCCTCTTTGCCATGGGAAGGGGGGAAGCAAATTAAGGCAACATCTCTGAGCACCGAGCAGGCCTGGGGATTGAAAAGAAAGCACCTGGGAAGAGCTGGAGGAATAAAAGGATTTGTTTTAGCAATGAGCAGTGGTTGGAGGGTATTAGGAGTGCTCTGGGGAAATCAGATGGATTTGCTGAGTGAGGGCCCCCACTGAGCCCAGTGTGAGCTCCTTGTGCCCTCAGCAGGAGGGAGGGACCTGGTGGCTCCCAGCTTTGTCACAGGAGCTATTCCTTCCAGAAATGGAGCAAGAGCAGAAAACATGGAGCCAAAAGGTTCCTCTGATCCCTCCTGGGGATGATGCCTCCACCCCACTCGCCTCCTGTCCTCCTCCAGCACAGATTTAGCGACAGTGGTTCTCCTTGGCCCCTGCATGGGGACACAGAGCAGGAATCAGCCATTCCACAGAAATTCAAGGGGAAAAAATTCCTCCATTGCTCCTGCTAACCCCCAGACACGCAGAACCCAAGGGGCCTGGCTGCTCCCTGAGAACCCTTCCAAGAACCAGCCGTTTGCTGAAAAAAAATGTTAGTTTTCATCCCAAAGCAAGATGTCCAGGATAACAAACCAAACACAGCTGAAATGAATCAGTTTGGAGTAGGTTATTTTCAAAGCCTTTTCTCCTGAATCTTGTCTTTTCTTTCAGAGAAAATGAGTGACATCTCAAACCTGCTTTTTCTCCCGTGAATGTCAAAATAAACACTGACAGCCTTATTTTCTACAAACCATCTCTTTTTGTGGTTGAGGTTTATTTTTATTTATTTTTTGAACTGGCATAAATATAGTAAAGTCTTTCTCCCCTATACTTTAAGAGTTATTTGCCTTGCAATCAGATATGGGAAGGAAAATGTTATTAAACCTAAAATTCCCACTGAGCCACATTGCCCTCAGTAGCAGGTGGCATCCAAATTCCACCCTTTTGGCTATTCAAAACCCATGCTGCTGACCCTGTGCCCTCCACTGCCTGAGCAAGGGGATCCCATCCTGCTGGATTAACACCTGTGCCAGTTTCTTGGAGATCAGTGAAGAGAACAGCAGAAGTGACAGAGCTGGAGGCAGTCCTGCTCTAAATAGATAGCTGGGGGATTCATTTTGTTCATGAAAGTATTGATTTTTCATAAACTAAGAGCACAAAGAGTCATGGAAAACAATCAGTCCCAGTGCAGGAAGCTGAGAAATTAGACAGCACTCCAAGCCCCCGTGAATGTGCTCAGTGCTGGGGTGTTCAGTTAAAAAAAGCTTTGTTTACCGACTTCAAAAATATCAGAGGTGTGGCTCGAACACTGGAAGTTCTTTTACTCTCAAAGGGGAGGCTGTGAGTCTCCCATTCAGGCAGGAAACATCAGCAGAATCAGACTCATGGAATTTCTTGTCTGATCTGCTTGTGACTATGCTGAATAGATCCTCAACACCGCCTTTCATTTCAGTGTTTCAGCTGTTGCGTTTTCATCCTGTGATGGGAAATGAGATATGCAAAAAGAGACAGACACAACAGCACTATTTCCTTCCCTTTGGTTTCTGTCTGCCTCTCCATAGAAATTCTAACTTCAATCAGGAGATAGAGAAGTTCAAGCCTGAATTAAAGTGTCACCTGCTTTCCAGTGAAAGTGATGAATTGCTGGAAAATCGTTTTCAGGGAATGTGGTTAGATTCCTCATCCTGATACCAGTGTTAAAGGCTGCATGTCCCGGCTTAAACCATAACTCAATTGAGGTTCATGCAGAAACCAGTAACTGGAAGAAATCTATGGCCCTGGTTATACAAAACAGCAGAGCCATAAATCACGCTTGTCTCATGTCTGCAATTTATGAAGCCATTACATTCAGAATTTGTTAGATTTCAAGTTTTGGTTCCAGTTCATTTTTATTTCAGCAGAAGAGAAGACAACAGCAAGGATTCTGCAACTGTGCTTAAATGTAAGTGAAGGCACTGTCAGACTGGGGTGGAAATCACATCTGCACCTGGACTTTTGGTGCCTTGTTAACAGCATGGAGGTGGAACCTGGATCCTTTCTGGGAGGTATTTGTGTAGGAATCTTGGATATGCTGGGAACAGCTCTACCCCACACATGTGAGCTCTCAAAGGCCCTGAAAAGGCAGCAGTGCACAAACTGACCTGAGCAATTCACACAACAACCCTGAGCTGCTCCAGGTACACCAGGCTGCCTGGGCCAGGCCATGTCTGGTTTATCCACACAAGCACAGCCACAGTTTGTCCAGGACTGATGGATATTTGGTATCCCTGTTAAAATCTATTTACTTTCCCTTATCTATGGATACAACTTCCCAGCAGGGAGGAAAAAAAAGAGACATTTTATTGAAGTAAAGATGCTTGTCAGCATAATGCTGCCCACCACACACAAGGATTGCTTTCCTGGGGCAGGGGACAAACCTTGGGTGGGAGACAGCTGAGCTGGAATCCTGAGTTTCTCTGTCTAATTTCTATGGAAGCTGTTTGGGTTTTTTGGAAGCACAGACCAGAAAAATAGTTCAGGTGACAGAAGCAGTGACCCTGGTAAACTTTCACTCTTGAGCCTTCTGGCTGTGTCTTTTCCTATTAGATGTGATTTTAAATAAACATGAAGGGACCAGACAGGGCACAGATGCAGGTTTCTAAGCAACAGAGCTAAATCCACATCTGTGTTTAGAGGTGCAGACAGAACATCTCAGGAGAGTTTTGAGTAAGTTGGGGCTGTTTTAGTTCCCCTTCCTTTCAGAGACACAGGGTACAGACCACCAGAAAGAACAATAATAAGCAAATAGCCTGCTTTCCTGGGAACTGATGATTGTAGGGGACTGGAAGATGAGGGCCAGCAGGAAAGGTCTCCTCATTTTGAGGCCTGATGTGATGTGGCTGCTGATCTGTCATTTCCCATCACATCTGGACATTTTGGCAGCTGTCATGGACTGCCCAGACCAGAAAATCCCAATGAGGAGGGTGATACAGAGAAGGTGAATATCCTGATCATGCACAAGGGTAAGACGGGCGGGGAGAAAAAGCAGGGCAGTCCCAACCTGGCAGAGCCTCAAGGCAGGGGATAAACCATGGCAGAGTGTAGAAACCAGCACAGAAACTCATACTGAAAAGACACCTTTTTGTGTGTGTGAGTGTTTGCTTGCTTTTCCCATGTTTTCACTCGCTCACTGGGAGATTTCACTCTGTGCAGATGGGAGGAAACGATTTTCAAACTGCCTGTTTGTAAGCCAGCTCCAAAATGACAGCGCTGCCACTGCTGCTTTTGTTCTAAACACCCAATTAAAGTGGCTGCTTGCACCTTTCCTGCCAGATTCCTGTCTCCCAGCCCAAAGAGGCTGAGCAGCTAATGAGACACAGCACGGGGAGCTACAGGGAAGGTGGGAAATCACAAATTGCAGACTCAGCCCAGTCCCTGTGCCAGGGTGGGATCCTTCCTGGGGAAAGAGGGGCACGCCTGGGTGGTGCCAGTGCCACCAAAACTCGGGGCAAAACCAAGGTCAGACTCTGTTGAGTATTTGTTTCTTTTTTGCTAGGGTCAGGATTAAATGTGTGAGATGGCATTTCTTGTTTGGACTTAGATGCTTCTTATTATATATTATTATTTATAGAATAGTATAAATATATATTTAATATATAATGCATATTTTATAAATATAAATATTAATATTAATTAAGATTTTGTATTACATACATATTTATATAATATGTATTTAATATAATATATATTTATATAATTACTACATCTTATATAGATAATAATTCCATATATTATTTTATATATAATTTATATATATATAATTATTCTATTTATTATTTTTATTTATATAACATTTTTCAAAGTGAGAGTTCACTCTAACAAACTAAAAATGGAGCTGTATCTATCTCTCTACAAGGTTTTTTAAGGATAAACTGTCTAATTAAGAAATTATACCTAAATTATTTTTACTTTTAACCTAATAACTAACTACCCATGGCCCACAAAGTGGACTTTTTTATCTAATTGAACAATGAAGAAGGAGGTGAAAAAGAAGGACCAGCCACTGCCTTAAAACCTCTATCTTGCTTTATATTGCTTTATTACTATATTCTTATATTATTATTAATTACTTATATTCAAATATATTTCATTATTACTATATTCTAAAACCTTAAACTTTAAATTTTTACTTTGTGATATTACACACTTCTATTCAAACTCCACACCCACAATCCCAGTTCTGTCATTTAATTTTGGAAGCCTTCTCCATGGCCTCAGGTCAAATGCAGTGTTCTCCTGGGGATCAGAATCTGTCACCACAGAAATCTGAAATTCTCAGCAACCAGGGTTCCAACAAGGCTCCTTCTCCAGGAGACTGAAACAGGAGCAGATATCCCTGCACCTTTCCTGGCCCATGGTGCAGCCAGCTCCTTGCTACGGGACATTCTTACTGCAGGATGAAGTTTATGATTTGTTTCACCTGTAGGAAGAGTAAGGAGAAAAAAGAGAAAGAAGCTGAGAGATGATGCCATCGAGGTGAATGTGGTCACCAGAGTGCTGTGGGATGGAATGAGTGACTTGGAGCAGATTAAACCAAGGTTCTCTCTTGAGCTTCTGAAAATCTGTTCCCTGGAGCTCTCTGAGAGTCTCTATTTCCCCAGGAAAAGATGCAGGTCAGCAACTGGGGGGGGAGGAATCAGTGGCAGATTTCCTTAATGAATTTCAGATTTTTTTTTTTTTTTTCTGCTGAGAGGAACAGAGTTTGAGAGAGGGGAATTTAGGTGAGGTGTATGGCAGAAATCTTTCCCTGTGAGGGTGGTGAGGCCCTGGCACAGGTGCCCAGAGCAGCTGGGGCTGCCCCATGATCTCTGGAAGTGCCCAAGGGCAGGGTGGATGGGGCTTGGAGCCACCTGGGACAGTGGGAGGTGTCCCTGCCCAGGGGAGTGGAACAAGATGATCTTCAAGTCCCTTCCAACCCAAACCATTCCATGATTTTATGACCCATGATGGCTTGTCCTGTGCCCTGATGAATCTGATGACCCCTTGAGAAAAAACTGTGCTCACCAAGCCCTGGAGATGTAGGCCAGAAATAACATATTCCAAAGCTGCCAGTTTGTGAAGCAGGAAGCCCTTTCCTCCTTTCTTGGGCGTGATAAGTCTTTCTTCTCCCATTTTTTTGAGCAGAACAACCTATATTTTGATGGTACTGACTTAAATTGCTGCCACTTGCCCCACAGCAGACAGCGTGTGGTCCTCAGCTGTTTGTTTGTTACTTTTCTTGGTGTGCAGTGGATAAGGGAAAATTTATGTTCACCTTTTTATAAGCTCCTGGTAAAGGCAGAGCCTTGTGTTATGAGCTGCAATGCCCACTGGCCCTGTCATTTATTGGGAATTAATGTCACTGTTCATCCTTTTCTTAAGGCTCGGTTCTAACTGAAATGTGGCGATCTGAGAAGTGTTTGCTTCTCTTTTAGAGAGAGTTGGAGCTCTGCAAACAGGCTGAAAACATCCCCAAAGGGAAAATCCAGCTCAGCAAACTTTCAAATGAGCCCTTGAAGGTACAGCCTGTGTGTGTGTGGTGAGGACCTCTGATGTTCCCTCACCCGAGGCTGTGTGAGGCTGATCAGGTTTGATTGTGTGCTCTGCAGGTGTTATTGATCACCCTGATGATTGATGGGCTGGTCCCTGTCAGAGACTCATCTTTGATGTAATTGCATGAGTGATCTGCCAAGGCCAAGCTCATTGTCCCCAGAAGTGCTAACTATATTTAATATATACATGTGTCTGTATTTATAAAACTCCTTTCTCAACAGAGATTAAATTATTTCTGCATGCCTCTCCTGGGCTGTGGGGAAGTGCAGATCCATAAATCAGTGCATTGACAGAGATGAAAACCTGCAAGGTTGGGTGGTGTGTGCTGAACCCAGTCCTGTTTGACACACTCCCTCTGGGGCTGAGTGCCAAGAGTGACTCTGGATTTGGCCTGCACAGATCCAGGAGTGATTCTGGGTTTACCCTGCACAAATCCTGGTTTGGAATGTGGGCACCAAAGGAATCCCCAGCAGCAGGGAATGTGACCCTCCTGCGAGCAGCTCAGCACAATGTTTATCCTTGCAAGGCTGGCAGTATGTATATAAATATATAGATATTATAGCTGAAGTGGCACCAGATGGATAATTGCAGCCCCTGAGTGCCTAATCTACTCTCCAGGACATGGGCAGTTTTCTAAGCCAACAAAACTTAATTGAACTTTCTGTTCCAGCTGGAAAAGGTTATGGATCTAGCGAGTGCAAACGGAAGGCAGGATGAAAAGGTCAGATGTTCTGTTCTCTTTGTAATGGATTGACCAGGGACATGTTTTTATCTTTCTCACAACCACTGGATTGTAAAACTTAATTAGCAAGTCACTGCTCTGCCCTGTCTGAAGGCACACGTGTGATGATTGCACATAGATCACGTTTTATGGACGTGTCATGTTTCCATCCCAGTGTAACAGCCCTGCATGAGCGATGCTTTTGTCACATATTTACATCCACATTCAGGGAAGGGCCAGTAGGACAAACTGGAGAGCTCCCCTTGATGTCAGCTCCAGGAAATCAGCTGGTGGAGCTGCAGCTGCCTGAGCTGGGCTCTCACTGCTCTTCTGGGACATGGGAGAGGAGGCACTGGAAGCACAGGTGTCCCATTCTTGTTAAGTTCCTAATAAGTTGCTGAAAAGAATTGTTATTTTCTCATATCTTTGCATGAAAGCCCCTTAATTTCAAAATTGTAACAATTCAGAGAGCGGGGGATCATGTTTTGCATTCCAAGAGAGGCTCCTGGCTTCCTTAGCAGACACTTGTCTTTCAAACCATGACAGCAGGCAAATCCAAGAGATGTGGAGAGGGATGGACATAAAAACAAGGAATAATATGACATATGGGAGAGAAAATGTCAATAAAGAGGTAGAAAAATGAAAAGGATTTGTGTATGGGAAAGAAAAATGTATCAGCACAAGAATGTCTGACCTGCAGCCCAATCAGCCTGATTGGAAAATGCTGATTTCATCACTGGAAATGTGGTCTCAGCATCTGAAAGCACATCTTTCATGTCTAAAATAGAGATAATTGTTTATTTTATGTTAGACATGAAGGGAAAACATTCACCAGTAAAGGACAGTTAAGGGCTGGAATAGATCGCTGTGAGATTGGAACCACCAGAGATTTTAAGAGCAGGTTAAACCAACTCTGTCAGGAAAGGTTTAGAAGTAGCTGGTGGGGAATCGAGGCAGGGCTGGACTGGGTGACCTCCTGAAGTCACTTCTTTTCAAGTTTGATTTTGGTGATTTTATGTAATTCCACTCCCTATGTGGTGCAGCTCATCTGCAGAGCATCAGAAATGGTCTCAGTGAGTCAAGGACTCAATGTAGGATGAAATCTGAATTAATCACACACACAGAGTCACGATTCAGTCCAGGGAAGATCTTTTCATTTATATTTCAATTGGGAAAGGGAGGAAAAAGGGTTTAAAAGACATTTCAATTTTTCAGTGGGATAATTATGAAGTCCAGAATTTCCCTCTTCATACAATAATGTTTTTTCCTTATTGGCATTTTACCTGGACACACAAGGCTACAGCTGCTTCCAGTCTGTAAGAAATCCTGCTGTTTTTCTGGAAAGCTTGAACAATTAAATGGGTGGATAAATAGAGCTGCACTTAAAACTAAATGAAAGAACAGAAACACTTGGTATCTATCAAGTCCTAGGGATTAGAATCCTGATGTGACACACTTTATTTTATCTTTGGAGCCATCAAATGTTTCCATTGGCAGTCAAATGGAAACAGTCAAATTCTTTTGCTACAGAGTCAAATTACATTCTCTTTTCATTTTTCTGCCTTTGAGTCTTTCCAAGAGGTCATTGGTTGTCCTCAACAGATATGCCAAGACTCACATACTTCCCTTTTCACACCTCCAGCATCTCTCACACTCACAGGCTTGGGAAGAGAGCCCAGGACTGTGCTGTGTTCTAGACCATGCATTTCAGCAGGGCCACACACGAAATGAAGCCTTGGTGGAAAGCACAGGCTCTGCCTGGCAGCTCGGAGTGAGAATTTCTCCCCCATGTGTGAAAAGAGGGGTTGTAGGAAACCATTTCCACACTTGTGACACGTCACTGTTCCATCACACCAGAAATGCACACAGGAGAGATGTCCTTGGCATCAGCAGTCAGGGTGAATTGTGGCTTTTCAGAGAAGCAGTTGAGGGTTTTTTTTCATTCCTAAAGCTTTGCAACCAGGATTTTTTTAATATGGATCCTTCTCTTCTTTAGAAGAGCAAGTGAACCTCTTCTCTTTTTAAGTGGGCTACTGCATTCCTGGGCCCCTTCCTTACACAGAGTGTGCATGACAGAGAGAATGCAGGAAGCAAAGGCAAATATTTCTCCTGAGAAACTCCTGGTGCTGCGAGGCCAGCTCAGGAGGGGACTGGGAAAGCTGTCAGCACAGCTGCACAAGAAAGATAAAGAGACAGGAACCACTGCCTGAGCATATCTACAACACATCAAACATCACCAAGTCAATCAAAGCACCATTAATCCATTGGACTCTGACCCTTCCTCTCGGATGCTGCCAGATCCATCAGCTGGGGATCAGAGGGAGAAAAGCAGCAGCATGGCAGGTCCTGGTCACCAGGAGAACACAACAACCCCCTCCAGCTCTCTGCTCTGCCTGGGAATCTGGACAGGGAGCTCAGTGCATGCAGGCCACCAAAAAGCCTTGCTTAAATGGGATTTTAAGGAAGGATGGCTTTGCCACTGGAGGAATCGAGGCACAAAATGTGCTGTGTTAGTACAAAAGGCTGCAGCACTGCCTTCCCTTCTCCTGCCCTCTCCATCCCAGCAGTGTTCCACAGTTAGAAATGTGGTCTCTGGGGGAAAAAAAACACCAAGCGACCCACAAAACAAAAGAAAACAGACTCAACATTCAGCTTTACTTGAAATTGGAGAGAAACAATCAAGACTCAGACATGCAAGTCCTAAAGAAACAAGGAAATATCTATGAGTTTTCTCTGCAGCCTCTCCCTTGGGATCACTTTCTTTAATAACTTCAGCTGAGAGCTGTGATCTGTGCACGCCAGGACAAAGGCTGCCCCTGCCTCAGACAGCTGGATTCCAGCCCTTGCTGAGGCAGTAAAAATGCCAATTTCCAAGAGAAGATGTTGGTTGTGTCACATGCAGTAAAGCAGTGATGATTGCTTCATCATCATCATCATTCAGTGCTTACATGGGGAAGGGGTTTGTAAACAAAATGCTCTTCAACTGAAGTGAAAACATTCCAGCAAAAACCAATGGATGCAAACTTCAGAGATGTGTTCAAACTCTGATGGAGATGTGACTCTAAATAGCAGCAGTAATTGATGCCTGCAACAGCTGAATGTTGTGAGCTCCCTGCCACTTAAAGCCCTGAAAAAGACACCCCTGCTTGATTTAAAGAGGTGTTACATGTAAATGGGAAGAAAGGGATTGATATAAATTAGTGGGTGAGAGACAAGGCCTTAGATTAAATGAGAAGTTCTAGACAGCAATACCTCCATCAATGGTGATGTGAAATCTGCTTCCAAAAGGCCATTTGAGTGTTTCCAGGACAGTGCAATTCCACCCCCTGCGCATGAACAGGTTGCAACTCAGAGCCAGAACCTACTACATCAAAATAGCCACTGATGGTGACAAGTAAAATAAGCTTAGAAATAGACAAATTTACTCATCAGCATCATTTTGTCATCATCCTCATCTTCATTATCAACATCCCTTCAGCCATTAAAATTTCTGAATCACCTTAACTGCAGTTTAGCCAATTAATTGCCTGGATATTATCCAGCCCAGTAATCTTGAGCACTTGAAGACATGTCATAGAGACAGCCAAAAGGAAAAGGGGGGGGAAAGAAGAAAAAAATATCCAAACCCACAAAAAGATGTATTCTAAGAAAGGAAACCTCCAGATTGTCTGAGGGATTTTGTGATACTGGTGGAGGGTTATTCTGAAGACCAGGTCTAGGCAGGGGAAGACCCAAATCTCCTGTTCCATATTTTAATATAATGGAAGAATTTTTCTTTTTGAAAAGAGGAAACAGTCCTATCCATTTTCTGTCTTTTTAAAATGGTAGAAGTTGATGAAAACACGTGCTCTACTCAGCCTATCTTTCGTTGCATTTTGACACCCTTTTTCGTTCTTATATTTATGACAGAATTTCTTTTTAATACAGGGGCAAATTTCATTAAAAAGTCTTGTAGAGGAGAAGTTTTGACAAGGATTAAAACATTATTTGAGTTGTTGTTGATGTTGCTGTTGATGCTGTTGTTGTTGTTGTTGTGGCTGCTGCTGCTGCTGGGAACATATTTTAAATTGACCTTATCCATAAAAGTGACATTTACATGGCATGATTCTCTGCTAAGGAGAGATACCCTATCTTACTGAGGCCACAGAGTTATTTAGCACATAACTCTGAGCTGATGTACCCTTTATTTAACTCACACAAGATTGGTGCTGATCTGTAGGAATAAGTTGCTCTCATTCATTGTCATCCATGACAGCACACAGACAGTTGGTGTGAGGTGATGATGCACTCCAAGTTCAGCCCATCTCTTCCTGCAGCAACTTTTGTCCCTCTAAACGAATCTTTAAAACTGGTGGAGCCCCTCAGATGGAGAATAATTCCTTCAGCAGCTCCCAGACTCTGCTACAGCATTGCCACATTCTCAGCCTTTGCCTCTGGACAGAATTCTTTTATCTTCTACTGCAAACATTTCTCAATTTATAAACTGGGAATAATAATTCCTTATTTCTCTGTAAGAGCTCTGTGAGGCTTCATGCAGCCAATGTTAGTAAAGTACTTGGAGATCTCTGGATGAAAGCTGCTGCATAAATGCATAGTTTTATTGCTGGACTAGCAAATGTTATTACTCTTCAAAAAAAAAGGTATGTAGGTAGAAAATAGCCAATCTCAATATTTATAAAATTTCTGCTTCCTCATAAATACCAGAGTTCCATAATCCTCACTGAAGCTGTTGCTTATTTATCTGCATTTGAATTTTAATGAATAAAAATGCCATTTTTTTGGTCCCAATTCTTTCAGACCGGGCTCCCTGCAAAATTCTGCTTTCCATTTCAAAGAGTTTATGTTTTGTTGGCTTTTAACACTTTGACAAGATTGACTGACAACCACAGACCTGAAAACCCCACTGATTTTGCCCCACAAACTGACACCGTGAAACAGAGTGGTCCTTCCAGCCCCACCACAGTGCTTGAAATGTGCCACCAAGGACAGGTCCACAGCTCAGCCCAGCTAGAACACACAGAGCTGTGGCTTTGGAGGAGGATAGTAATTTCTGGTAGAATGGAGAATGGAATTCCTTAACTCTTGGCAGAATGTTGGGATTGCCAGGGTTCAGCTCCTGGTTCTCACAGGGACTTCCCTGTCCGCTCTCCTGGTACTTCCAGCCCTATCCAGGTGTTCTGGTGCAGGCCTTCCCTGTCCACCCTGCAGTTCTGAGAGGGCAAAGGAGCTCCCTGTGCCCACCAGACACACGAGATCAGCTCCACCAAAGCCAGGCAGTGATTTTGGGGAAGGCTTTGCTGTGGGCATGAGCTGCAGTTGGTGTGTGAGCGTGAGAGCAAACCCACCAATGTTCCTGTGTGCCAGGTGTGCCCTCCCTGCTCATCCAACTGCAGCAAACAACTCCAGTGACAATCCCTGCACTTGGCTTGCACTCAGCCATCTGTAAAGAGAAGGACTGACACTTTTCTACAGCAGGAGATATTATCTGATTATAACCCTGGTGTGCTAGTGCAGGGCACCTCCCCATCAGCAAGGGATGCATAAATGGCACCACAGACAATACAAAGGGTAGTAAACATCCATAACAAAAATAATTGTGGATGAGACTATCCCTGGCTTCCAATGAATCTCTTCAGATGAAGATTTGGGATGCACCTTCCTGACTTCTGGCAGTGCTGATGTCACTACCCATGAGAAAAAATGGGAGCAACAGGTATTTTTAGGCACACATTTTCAGCTAGGAAAATGGTACAAATAATACTCCCATATTTTCTTTTCTCTGGGGTAAATAGCAGCACTAGGGGAAACAGAGCCAAAAATTAGCCCTGTGTAGGTTGATGTGCAACGTTAATCCTTGAAATCTAATCTGTCACTGGAGTGGAGAGATAAAATGTCTTTGAAGTCAGAGGACTCCAGCAAGGCTTAATGGCCACCACTCAAAAGTGAAATTCACTTTTGCTTCCATTATCTCTTCTCGTAACACTCTGGAGTTACAAAGAGCAACAATAATTCCAGCAGATGAAGCTGTGCAGTGTCCTGGTACATACAATGAGCATTGTCCTCAGCCTGCAGAGGAGAGAAGCACAGGGAGATTAAATGACTTGCTGCAAAGTGCACGGGGAGTCATTGTTCAGGTTGGTTTAAACACCGTGTTCCCTGATAGCTCATTCTGTGTTTCAATAACCAAAGCACTCTCCTGGCTCTGCAGCATAAACTGTGTGACATGGGTGAGATTGGAAGTGATGTCCCTGAGATGTGGGCTCTGGAATTATCCATTCCTGATGAGATCCAGCACTCGTGTTCTCTCCAAGCCCAGAGTGGTATTCACATGCCCTCTGAACAGAGAGAGACATAATTCTCTCTCTCTCTCAGGTTTTTTCCTGGAGAAGCACAGAGGGAAAACCGTTTTTATCTCTGCTTTCTGCTCCTGGTGTTTTACACATGTGGGATGTGTTGGGAAGGTTGTTTACCTGAAGGAATTTGGTAACTGGATTCTGGTGGAGATTGGGAATATAAAAAATATTTATATTAATTAGCCGATCAGGTCCAAGCTGTGTGGAATGTCAGTCTGCATACAGTCACGAGTTTTTAGTTATTAATAAGTATTCTTTAGTATTCTTTGTAGAATAGTTATAGTACAGTAAAATGTAATATAATATAGTTTTAACAAAGCCAGTGTTCAGCATTCTAAAACCTTGGAATCAGATGCCAATCATTTCCTGCTTCAAGAGTCACCTGATTTTACTATAGCCCAGTGCTGCAAAGTGCACTTCTTTCAAACTCAGGATCTGTTCCATCAGAAATACTTTTCCCAAAGATTTCTGCTTCATTTTCCTTTTTAGAGTCTTTACGTGCTCAGTACTAAACTGCTCTTCCTTCTGTTGTTGCTCGTGCTCAAGGAAGGAGGCAGTTTCCCCAGCAAAGCTACAGGTGTGTTAGAAAATCAGGCCTCAAACCGAGGGTGAAACAGAGAAAGAAAATTGCTGCTTTTGAGTTTTGCTGGTGATTGAAAGCAGTTTTAATGTGTGACAGTTCCACCTACACAGAAGGACAAAATTCTTGGCAATTCATTTCTTTTTCCAAATAGACAATCACCATCTAAAAGGGGAGAAAATATCGTGGTGATTTGTGTTGCTGGTGTGGAAAGTCAATCAGATTTAACCCTTCAAGCTGAGGTGTCACTAAAAACTTTGATCTTCTGAACCAGAGCAGAGGTACAAGGTACAAGTTGGTGCAACTTATTCTTGTCTGCCCATGCATGTGGGAGTGCTGCTGTTTGGAAAAGCTCCACAGATTGTGAATACAAACACCTATACTTGATGGTTACTGCCTGATGGCATCAGTTGTTGTACAGATCTGAAAACAACCCTCTGTCCATAAAACAGGAGCTATTTAACCCTTTTTTTTAAAATAGCCATCCCACTCTCAGTAACCACTGAGTTACTTTGGTTGGGGCCATAAAACACCACTTGAGGTCTTTTCTTGTCACCCTGCCTGTGTTCACAAAGCTCACTGTCCCCATTTGCCAAGTGTGGTCACTTTGACCAACAGGATCCAAAGCTGGGAGGGAGGAACAATTCAAATGCATGAAACTGGAAATCCTACTGAAAAATTAGAAAGGAAAAGATCGATGATCTAATTTTCATTCAGATATGAATGAACTTGAATCCTCTTTTGTTTTTCACCTGAGAGTTTTCATTTGTCCATCAAGTTTGGAACTACATCCTAGCCATGACTGAGGATGTAATTGAGCAGATTTGGGCTCCAGTCACAGGTGCTGTGTGACCCCATATGGGGAGGGTTGGAGAATGGCTCTGGAACACTGGGATGCTCCTGAGCTGTGCCACTGACATGAGGCCCTACAGAAGGGATGTTCCTTTGTCTCTTCTTTGCCTGTATTTGATGTAATTTTCTCCCTGTCCAGAAGCTAAAACAAGGCTCAGCCCAGGATCCTAAGGGCTCCCATATCATGAACACAAACAGCAGAAAAGTGACTTTGAGCATGAAGGACTTCCTGAGCTTTGCAGCAGCCTTTGCATCCAGACTTGCAGGAATCTGTGATGAATAGCAGATGATTGCTCTTTTGGAAGGACTGGGCTTGCTTCAAGTTTAATCAGTAAACAGCTCCTGAAGGGTTTTTTTTCTGTTCTGTAAATATCCCTCAGTGTTTTTGAGGCGACCGTGGCCTGGTGCCTCTGTCACACCCCCAACTCGGCCAAATGTGTGACACCTCCTCCACTCGTGCACGCCCCCTGAATTACTGGGAGAAATAAATGCAGCAAACATTGCCCTGCAATTCAGAGCTGTCATCCCAGGGTGACCAATGGCTCCCGGAGTTTGTTGGACAGAGAGGAGGATTTTGTCCTTCAGAGACAGCGACCTTTCCTTCCCATGTAAATAATTTCCAATCAAGCTGCCACGTAGAGCTATTGCAAGCAGATGGACACATGCAGACAGATTTTACATGCCCTGAGAGTCTCCCTGACTCTCTCACAATAAAGAGGATTAAACTGAATTGTTATCTGGCTGTTTGGGGTATTTTGACAAACCAGCACAGAGTCAGATATTGCTTCATACTGTCACAGTTCTAGATATGACAATCTTTTCACACCCCAAAACAGGGCTGAATTTACATTATACTGTTTGGGAAAATTTCTTGATAAATCTTCCTTTCTATCAGACAGTTTTTACATTCCAGCCGTTAGCACTCAGGCTGATATGGTCACGCGTGTGTCTGGCTCCAAGAGTAACACACGGAATATAAAATCCCAAATGGGATCCTACACAAGGGAAGGAACCCCACCAGGCAGTGGCCTGGGATAGGTATCCACCTCCCCCACCATGTGCTGCTGGAAATTCAAGTGGTCATGCTGAGAGAATAAATATCTAATAAGAACCCATAAAATACCAAAGTCTCAGTGTCTGAACCTCAGGGTCTTGTGCTGCATAAATGATGCCTGGGATTTTGCCCAAAAGGAAGCCTAAGGGCAGGTTCACTGTGTAGTGATGCTGTAGAATATTTAAGTAATTTGAGATATATTCTGGCCCTATTTTCTCTGATATTCATAGAGGAAGAATTCAAGTTCAGGAGTGTGGATTTCCTGGTAATCCACAGTGCCAGCTTTTCAAGATAGCCCCTCTCAGCAACACCTTTGCAGGAATCTGAGCCGTTCCTGAGTCCCCTCTGCCCAGCAGTGGCAGCAGCCTGCTGGAGGAGCCCTGTTCCTGCAGCCTGCTGGAGGCAGTTTGATTTAATGTCTGATTGCATTTAATCTGTGGCAGCAGCCCAGATGCTATGGCCATAGGTGCCTAGAAAATCATTAAGCAAATGCAGTAAGACGCATGGAAACCTAAATCAGAGCCCAAGGACACCTGCATCCTGAGATATTGTCTCACAGCTCCAGGACATTTGACCTTAGCCTTTATTCCATGGTCATGAGCTTTTAGCAAGTCGTTGGAGAGGGACCAAGACTTTGCAGGAGGAATGTTTTCTGCAGAAGAAAATGAACTGACCTATTTTTTATGCTAACAGTGAGCTTCTGCCTCGAGTCAGAGCTTGAGCTGTGGATTTTCACAAAGCTGTGAGGTGACTGCCTTTACTCCTCAGGTAAAACTGAACAATGGCAGAATTGTGTTTTTTGGCTCGTAGAGGTGGAATTGACCTAGAGGTGAAAGGCAAGGTCTTTACACACGTTGAGCAGCATTTTGCCCCACTGGATAATATTTTAGAAGGCCTGAAGGCAGAAAAGCACAGCTCAGTGTGAACAGACCAGGGCCTGAAAGAAAGAGCTGTTCTCACTGCTAAGATCTGGGAAATGTGGTTGCAAAAGGCTCCACTGGAAAGAAGTGGACAAACTAAAATTAGTTTCAAGCAAGCAAATAGAAACATTCCATCTTGAAAAGGTAAGAAACGCTGCACATTTCAGGTTTGAAACATTTCTTTCATGCCAGTTTATTTCAAACTCAACCACAGAGCAGAGCAGCAAGACATTTTTTAAAACCGCTTTTATTGCCCATTTTTATTTTTTTCCCCCAAAAGTGCCACCTGGCTGGAGCTAAAATATCTGTATCTCAGGAATGTGACGCTAGATTTGAACACTGGAAATCCTGAAAAATGGACAGATGTGCCTCATTTGAACAGTCTGGACCTTAACTATGATATGAAATTGTGCAAAACAATGAGAAGAGAGTATACAAATTCTGTTTTCTTGGATTAATCAGACAGCTGGGGTCTGCCACAGGGGTTTGGAGGTGTTCCTGAGGATTGTGCTAATTATTGTATCGATTCCTTTCTTCTTTTAATCTGTTTGCTGCAAATCAAAAACTCAAGTGAAGTTACCTCAAATTCAGTTTTCAGCTATCCTCAATAACAAACAAATTTGTTTCCAATGGGAATTAAAACTGCCAAGGCTTCTTGCTTGTTCCAAACAGTTTTCCCATTTCCAGAAACAAAATCTTGGGTCGTTCTCAGTCAGAGGTGAGGAGTTCTTGAGGGAGAGCAGGTTTTGGGGTGTGTGCCTTACACTCTGTGCCTCAGGATCTCACCCAAGCAAAGAATTTTGGTGGTCTTGAAGGACTTGTGTGCTGAATCAGTTCTGGACTGAGCAAATTTCTTCTTAGAGTGGAGAAATAAGTATTTATGTGGATGGACAGGAGGGTGAACCTGTTTGAGTGGTGTTGTCGCAGCGTGTGGATGTTTCTGGCTCACTTGGCAAAGCCCATTGAGGCACAAACCCAGGAGTGACCCAGGCACATTCTGGAGGTCAAACTCAACATCAAAATCTAAAATCATATCTCCAGTGTATATTGGGACACAGCTGAAGATGTAGGGATGGTTTTTGTGTATCTGGAAGAAGGGAATCAAGCTGAGTAGGGAGCTGCCCTTCTTTTCCATGGTAGGAATCCCATCAGGAGCCCACGAGCAGATGAGGCCTCCCAGGCACACCAGAAGGAACCAGAAGCAAAGATGTGAAGCAGCTCTGAAAGGCTCCACATCACCTGTCAAGGCATCTTACCCTGCAGAATATGGGATATTTCTAGGGACTGAGCAGTGCTGGCCCCAGCAGACACCAGAGCATGGACATCTTTCTGCTGGGAGGTTGGATCCCTTTGGAAAGGATTCACCCCAGGGACAGCAAAACAGCTGCTGTCACTGCTCCCCGCTTCTCTTTAATGTAACCAGAGACTTAAACACCACCGAGTTAATCTTTGAGGAAAACAGAAAATACTGTAACAATAGAGGCTGTAACATGGTTACAAATGAGAGCTACTGCTCCCCTCTGCATTTGGAATTCCTGGGATAATTCTGCGGAGCTTCATTACCGGAGTATAATTGTGTTACAGAACTCTAAATCACCCCGCTACACTTAACTGGCAATAACATTAAGATAGTGCAGATATTCATTTTAATTAAAACATAGCCTCAAACTATTTCCCTGCTCTAAGACGCAAAATTTTTTCCTCCTTTTTATTTTTTCCCCCAACACCAAAAACTTTCATTTGTTCCCAGTGTGTCTCTGTTCACCAGAGGGTCCAGAACAAAATTGCAATTAATGAACACCTTTCTGCAAACCATCTCTTCCCTGTGAGCACCTTCCTCTTCATGTGGATGACTCTGCTGCAGGGAGGGGGATGGCTTTGGCTGGTTCTCAGTGTGACCTGCATCTGTCTAATTCTAGCAGGGTACAGATGATCTAAACTGAGTGTTTTATCTGATTCAGGCTGTTCAGTTCAGAGCAGACCACCTGGCCAGCCCCTGAAGCCCACAGAGACCATTGAAAGTGGAAAATTCCAGTCGAAGAGAAGGCGGGATATGCTGGAAGCCTTTATTAATAAATTCTGTTCTCCATATCAGTGCACCTGAAAAAAGATGCAGTCCAAGGCCACCCAGTGATTCTTTAGACCAAGCCAAGGGACACTCAATGTCTGGAAACAGACAAAGACATTTTTTCCATCAGTGGGAAAAAAAAAATCATATTGAATTCATGAAAAGGCCTCTAAGTTGGGTTTGAAATGTACAGAAAACAACAGTTTACAAGT
Organism: Camarhynchus parvulus; assembly: GCF_901933205.1. Classification (NCBI taxonomy): domain Eukaryota; kingdom Metazoa; phylum Chordata; class Aves; order Passeriformes; family Thraupidae; genus Camarhynchus; species Camarhynchus parvulus. The sequence goes on along the minus strand of NC_044587.1, from coordinate 6,696,069 downwards.
CTTGTGAGAACCAAGACTCCTTTATTGCAGAATTAATGATATTAGAGATGAGAAATGACAATCTTGTGATGCCTCGAGGTTTCCATACAGGGTTTTCAAACACTTTTAATTTCTTCAATTTAACTTAATTTAAATTTTACTTAGAGGTAATTGGGATGAATTAATATAGTTGCAATTTTACAGAAATCAATCCATTAATGTCTGGAAAATCTTGTTAATATGGTAGCAATTTCATGGATACAAACAAAAATCTACCCACTTAAAATAATCTACATAGTTCAATTTTAGATAATAATAAAAAAACCCCTTTAAGTTTATATTTAAAATAAAAATTTACCTAATAATTGTTCTGGCTGATTAACTTTGTTGTTGCAGCCATGGTGCCTAACAAACACCACTAATCATTTTAGCTCAGGGTCATTCCTTTCATGTTTTCTTGTATCACCTCAGACTATGATGTTCAGGTGTTGGACTACAAATTCTTCCTGCTGCACAGATAAATTAACCACAAAATCACTTACCAACCAGTGGGCTGCAGTACTATTTAATAATATTGGTAAATATTATAGCATTGATATCTTATTACCATATTGCAATTAATTTATTTATTTTGTAGATTATTAGAATCAGTAAAGAGTAGAAATTGTGGGAATAAATTGAATAATTCTGTTAAAAAGAGCTTTCATTTAGCCTGAGATTCTCTCTTTGATGTGTCTTCCAACTCAAGCTTCCATCCTTCCCAGGCAGCTTCTGGCAAGGTTTATGGAGAAATAATCCATAGGGTGAAAGTTATTGTGCTGACTGGTGAGAAAACTGCAAAATAGAAAGAATATATAGGAAATTTACCTTATGGACTGGAAATGATTGGATATTGTCTGGTTATGAGGAACCCATTTTTATGGAGATGAAAATTCGGTTGATTGCTCAAGAGTAAAGACGCTGCAACGTGTTAAAAATATTAATGAGACTCTCAGAGTATATGTTGTGTCCAATTAGGTTAATAATGCATGGAATTTATCAGGAATTCAAGCCTTAACTAGAGGGCTTCCATGTAAAAAATGTGGGTCCAAAGAAATTTATAAAAATGTGCTCAAAACTGCACCTTGGTCTTCTTTGAAGTGCCCATCACCCGGGTTTGAGTGACAGGCAGCCAGGGTTTGTGAAATGCCAAATATCTCAGGCTAAATGATGCCTGGCATGTTTCAGATTTGATAAGAAATAATGGGCAAACCTGATAAGCTTCACATTGGGTGACTGTTAAAACTTTTCCAGACTATCTGAACACCTTGTGTTGGAAAAAGAGGGCAAGGACTACACAGCTTTTCAGTACAGCATTTCTTGGGTGGCTGTGCTCAGAGCACAGGAAGGAGCTGGAGGTGCCTGAGAGAGCCCAGAGGAGGCCCCAGAGGGATCAGAGGGATGGAGAAGCTCTGCAGAGAGAGCTGGGATTGTTCACCTGGAGAGGAGAAGCTTTGGGTGAGCTCAGTGTGGCCTTGCAGAGCCTGGAGGAGCTGCAAGATGGAGAGAGACAATTGACAAGAGATGGAGGGACAGAACACAGGGAATGGCTTCAAATGCACAGAGAGTGGGTTTAGATTGAAGATTTAGGGGAAATTCTTCCCTGTGAGGGTAGGCAGGCCCTGGCACAGGGTGCCCAGAGCAGCTGTGGCTGCCCCTGGATCCCTGGCAGTGCCCAAGGCCAGGCTGGGCAGGGCTGGGAGCAGCCTGGGATAATGGAAGGTGTCCGTGCCCATGGGATGAGCTTTAATATCTCTTCCAACCCAAATCGTTCTGGGATTCTATAATTCCAAAGCTCAGTTAAAGCTTCCAGAGCTGTTTAATATCAGCTGTCGAGACTGTTTCCCAAATCAACACACAATAGAAGAATTTCATTAGAGAGCCTGAAAAATCCGAATTTCAGTTCCAGCAAAATTATTCCATTCTTTAAAACAAAACCCTGCACAGACAAAACCAATCTATTTAGTTTACCACAATAAGCAGATTTTTTCCCCACAGAAGCAAAAACACAAATAGATGGTATTTTATTTGTTTCAAAGCAATTGAGCTGAGGAACTAATCAGCTGAGATGAAATGCAAGAGTAATGATTCTGAGGCAATTGTAATGGAGGAACAATATTATAACGGTGCCATTTGTTGGGCCAGGCTCCTCCTAGAGCTGAATTTTCAGGGAAATATGCTTTTTTTTCCCCCTTTTTTTTTCAGACATGTTGGTTTCAGGAAGTAGATATTTATGTGGAAATAGCCACTATATTTTGGAAAACTTCTGATCAACTCAGCCCACAAATGAATGCTGGCTGGAAATGACCTCAGAGTGAAGCAGAACCTAAACTGCACTTGGATTTTTTTTTTGTATTCTGAAAAATGGCACTTCTGTGGAAGGAATGAGGCTACAAAATGAGTTATGATTTTAAACAAACAAATTCACAGCACTGTGGAAAGCCAGTCACTTCATTGACCAGCACAATGTTAAAAAAAATCCTTTCTGGTTAGTGTGATTCCAAGTACTGTTTAACTGTTCCCTTTTCTTTCCCCCACTACATCATTTTCCTTCCTCTCACTTGAGAGACTGAGGGATGCTGGAGGCTGACTGGAACAAAAGTGCAGACACATCTCTTGACCTGTCTGGGTGACCATAGGAGTCATCCTGGTGGAGGCAGACCAGCACACAGCGGCTGTTTGTGCTCTTGTTCCCCCTGACACCCCTCCTTTGGCCCCTAATAACACTTGATATGGCTGTTATTTCCTGGCTCTGTTCACAGAGAAGGGGCCTTTCAGCCACTTTTAGGAGCCCTCTGTTCCTGTTTTAGCTGTGCCTCACAGCCTGGGAGATGACAAACTCCCTGTGACTCACAGCAGGGCTTGTTCAGCTCACTTTTGTAAAGCTTCTTCCAGAAGGAGCTGCTCTCTTCAGCTGGGAGAGGGCACAGCAAGATGAGATCAGCCCAGGTGTTCACAGTGATCAACAACTTTTTCCATGTGCAAGACCCCTGTGAAGATGAAATTAATAAAATGAGTGTGTCTGAGCATCGAAGTACATACATGACCTCAGGATCTCAAATGTTTTCCATATTTCAATAACCTCTTTCATGAAGAAATATGAACATTAGAATCTTTTTTTTAATCTCTTTTTTTTTTTTTAATGAACAATATGGCTGTCTGGAAGAAATATTAATCAATAACTAATTTCATAGTTGGACAACGGATTTTAATGACTTTGTACTTTTGATGCATTGTTACAAAAGGCTTCAGATCATTCCCATAAGAACTTGTCAAGCAAAGGGCAAATTCATTTACTTGTCATCATGAGAGAGCCAAAAGGCTCATTAGGCTAATTAGGAAGAGAATCATTTGGGTTTTTGCTCGCTCAAACACAGTAAAAGCCTCTTGTTCCCGAGGCAGTGGAAGGGATTTGCTGCACCTGTGGAAATGAGGTGGGAGCAGGCACAGGACAGGTGAAAGCTGCCACAGGTTGGCTTCTGCAGCAAGATTAAATCCCTCCTTCCTCACGTCCCAGGTGACACCTGCCACCTGTCAGGCTTTGGCAGGGTTACCTGGCCTGCTGCCAGGAGTTTATTTTGTACCAAATCTCCCAGCTTTGGAACTGTGGGGTTTTTTGGCATCCCCTCTCTTTTCTCTCTCGCTCCTTCCTGCACAGCTTTCTATGGCTGTGTTTCTTTGTTGTATTTAAGTAGTGGTGGCAGCCCTGGCACTGCTTTTGCTCTGCTTTGCCAGAAATGTTTTCTCCAGCCCTCATCTCAACTCACGAGTCCTCAGTTAAATTTTTTCCCTCTCCTTTGCCCAGCTGAGAGCAAGAGAAGATGAGCAAATGGCTTTTGTGGGTTCCTGAGGTTTGGCCAGTGTCAAACCACAACATAGGATCAAGGGAGGAGATGAAGCCAGTATTCCTTGTGAAAATATCTAATTCACCAAAATATTCAGTCTGGGGGAAGTGATTAGCAGAATTATTCAGTTACACACACAGCATGTGAAGAATTGCATCTAGGACAAAAATACAAAGTTAAAATTAAGAAAGAAAAAGAGAGGTCAAAACATTTTCCCACATTTCTCTTTCCTAACAGAATGCTTCCACTTTTCCTTCTGAAATAACACTTCCTTTTTAAACTGACACTTCTGTTGCTTGGGAACAAAACCAACAACAACAACAACAACCCAAAAAAGACGACACAAATAAATGCCTTAAATAAAAAAACCAAACTTTCAGTTTTAGGTCAAAACCTCTTGTTGAATAACCTTGAAACAGTATTTTACTTCATGCTTTTTCTTCAGTTTGACCAGTGAACCAAGTGAGTCATTCTTTGCAGGGCTGGAGCTGCTGCTGAGTGCTGACACTGCTGACTGTGGCGGGGATGTGAGCACGGCACCCTGGATCCATCAGATTCAAAACAAATGCACTCAGTGTATTTTTCATCCCCACCCCCTTCCCACTGCTTAAATGAATGAAATTAACTCCCCAGCTTTATTGTCTGAAGCCAGGAAAAGTTAATGGAACCGCAAGAAGCGAGACTGATGAATGTCCTTGGGATGCTCTGCGGGGAAATCCAGCAGCGAAGGCAGCTCCAGGGGAGGGCTGGGCTCAGCAGGAGCCCCCAGGGAGCCCTCACAGCCCTTTGGGTGCCCCAACAGGGTCCTGGCTGGGCCTGGAATCACAAACCCTCCTTTATCCCCTGGATTTACTTCCATACCTGCCTGGTGAGGGTGGTTCCAGAGTTGAAGAAGCAAATTGGGTGGATCTCAGATGATGGAAGAGGGGAGCACCACCCTCTACAAAATTATCTCTATCCCCATTTCGTTTATGTTCCTAGCCGAGGCCACGGCATACAATAATATTTGGCCATGGAAATTAAATTGTTTTCAGCCCAGAAGTCTCTGAGGAAGATGGTGATTACACTCATCACCTGTGTCATGTGTAGAGAAACCCAGCCCTAGACTCTCAGCCAATTCTTTCGTTTTGCTTTCCTTTCAACCACAGCAAAACTCTCGCTCACTCCTTTTCATAAGCAAATTTGTCTTCCTCACCTGGTTTTCCCTTTCTCTCCTGGTACTTTATTTCCCTAAGAAAGCTTGAGCATAAGCAAGTGAAAAAAAAAACCAAAAATCTAAAACCAAAAACCAGCAAATAAGCAACAACAACAAAAAAAAAACCCTTCTCTGAAGGCTTTAAAACAGAGTGATGAGAAATAAATTCCTGCTGCTAAAATTTGGGCACAGCATATCTGTGTGGAAATAAAGCAGCATTTACTCCTCGTGTGCATCTGCACTCTCCAGTCACTTTCCCTCCTTTGCTTCCTTCTGGTCTTGTTTTACATAAACTTTTTATTGGTGATGGACTGAACAATAAAGCTGGTAACAAAGTAATCAATACCCATTACTCAGCATGAGTTAGACACAGTATTGGAGACTCCACAGCCAAGAAAGGCAGGGAATAATCTTGTCCCTTATCCTTTTAATAGGGAAAAGGAAAAGCAGAACTGGATTTTACATCAATTCCCACCTTTCTCTTTGCTTGTTGCAGTGACTGTTCATACTCTGCAACCTCTCTGTGCAGGATCAGAGCGTGTTAGCCTGAGATGAGACCCATGAAAGGACTTTTCAACCCTCTATTAAAATATCTGTCATGTTCAGAGTAGTTTTAGGTATCTGGGTAGCTGTGCTGTGTTGGTTTTCAGTCTTTTAAATTAAAACTGGGCCATTGAAGGGAGTTTATTTGCATCAACCATAACAACTGTACTAAGGATATTAACTTTCCTCTTAGTTTAGGACTTCTTCAGATTAAAATAAAGGCTGAACATATATTGCTGTGCATGTCTTGGTTTTGATTAGCAACAATCAAATTACAGCTTCCATTTAGAAAAAAGAAACACTGTCTCTAAACCCAGAAATTGTGAGGAACACCATGAAGATATGGTGATGTCTGGAGCCTGCAGGGAGCGCAGAGCAAGAGCTTGGAGTCAGCTGAGGTTTGTTACCTCTGAGACTGAGTCCTTGCAGTGTCCCAGCCAGCCCTTGGGATGCAGACTGCCAGAAAATCCACAAGGGCTGCTCCTCTGCTGTTGGAATGGGGAGAAACTCCCTCTTACATTTGCTCAGACACAGAAATCTGCTTTGGTGAGCTTGGAGCACCTCTGGCTCCAAAAAGCACAGAGCACAACAAGTACCTGTTTCCTTCCCTTCTTTTCCTGTCCTGATCTTCTGTGCCACAGCCCTTTGGCACAGCAGCAGTCTCCAGCTGGGTATTCGTGCAGCTTTTCACTCTGTGGGGTGCTTCAGTTTTGGAGGCAAATTTCAGGAGTGAATGTCCTGGAATGACCATTTCCTCTAAAGAGGAAAGGGCTTCAGTAATTCCCTTTTCTTCTGCCAATGAGAGAAATTGATACGAGCAGCTGAAAGTGGGGGGGAAAAAAGTTCATTAACAAAAATAAAAGGAGGGAAGAGGAGGTGCCCACAAGGCACAAAAAAGGATTGAAGAAATGCTAGATATGAACTCTCAGAAACTTACCCTCCACCCACACATACCCACAGCAGAACAAAAAAGAAAAAATCTCAAAAAAATGCCTGGGGAAGAAAAATACACGGGCTGACCACATGGCCTGGAAAGCAAAATGATGACTTGTCCTTTTGTCTCTGGGATGGGAAGAGGAGTTCACAAAGCAGCCTGGAGCAGAAGATGGGAAACTTGTTGAATTTCTGGTGTGGTTCTCCTCCTCACAGCAGCCAGAATTGGAGGATTTTAGTGCCCTTCCTCGTGTTGGTTCAGCTCCTCTGAAGTCTCGGGTTTGGGGCGGCCCTGCCAACTCCTGGATGGGCTGAAAAGAAAAACAAGCCAAGCCAAAAACTGTTCAAGGGAACAAAAAACCCAAAAGCCACTAAGACAACTCCTGGTACAGCCTCCATGCTAGGGGAAGGGAAGGAAAAAAATGTCTTGCTTTGAGCTAGCAAAAAAACCAATCCAACAAAAGGACCAATGCAGCATCCCTGGTCTGCACTGTCCAGAGCCCACTGGAGAGGGAGATTGAGCAGAGCCCATGGCTGGTGCTCCCAGGCTCCAACCCTGCCCCTGGTTCATCCTGAAGATACCACACGCATCTCTGGGTATAAAGCAGATGATTAGGGAATAAAGTATCATCATAAAATCAGCCCAAGACATGGGGACTGTAGGACTGAGGGAAAATTGAAGTTCCTCAGACTTCACTACTCAAGCTGATGCAGACAGAGCCATTTGGACATGGCTGAATCCCAAGAAAAGACAGATATTCCCAGAATAGTCATTGCTCTGAGCAGGACTAGCAGGGGGAGTGTGTGTGTGTGTATGTGGGGAGGATGAGGATGTTGCTGCCAATGTGAAATAACTGTGTCAACAGCATTTCCAAAGGATATTTTTAGCTTTCAGATTTGGTGTCTTTTGTGGGCTACAGTCAGACTGACACAATAGACTCTTAATGACTTCTTGGGGACTTCATTGTCTCTTTCTATACAAAGCTTATTAATGTGCCCTCTGTGCTACTCAGGGATGCAAGAGCCAATAATGACTTCAAAGAGGTCATTGTGGTCCAGAGCATCTGTACATAGGAATAAAAAATAAGCTGAATAAATACTCACTCACTAATCCATGGCACAATAGATTGTAATCAGTCTATCAGGGTAAAGATTTTTTTTTTTTTAAACAGCATCTTTTCATCCAAGGCATTTTCAGAAGACCTTTTCATACTGGCACTCTGCAGACATTATAAATTGATCATCTTAATTCCTTTGACTGAGCAGAGAGGAGCAGAAGTGCCTTTAGTGGTTAGAAGCTGGGACTAGCTTGTGGCAAGCAGAAAAGCAGATAAAAGGTCTGATTTGTCTTTTCCCCAGGAGATTCTGTAACAATCCCAGAAAAGCAGCTTTCCCCAAGTGCTTGAGAGAGTGGACAACATTCCTAAGAAAACCACTTGTAAGAGGGACAGTGCCCTGAGCAGCAGGCAGCGAACATCTCTGGCACCTTTCAGAGCAGCCCCTTGATCCACATGGCACAGGGGTGAACCAAAATCACAGGAATATATTACATTTGCCTGGAATACCATCATTTTCTCAGTGTCTTGGGGTTTCCTGCAGACAGAGGAGTTTTGGTCTGCTCTGGAATCCCCTTTCTCCTTCTAATGCCTGATTATCACTCTGGTGACAAAAGTCAGTGGTCCCCAAAAGTGGTGGAAAAGTGTGGGTTTGACACCTCCTTCCAAATTTATCTGCTGCTACACAGGGTGTGCTGTATTTAGTCTGGGAAGAAGGAATTTAAGGCTACAGAAGGAATTATTTGCTGCTGCTCAGCCATGTACATATCTTTTGGGCTTTATGTTATAGGATTAATGAAATATTGGAATGACAAATCCTTCCTGAGTAAATGACCAGAAAAGGTTATTATTCAGTGAGTATATAAAAGATTAAGGTGGGGAGAAGTAGGCTCCCCTTAAGGTGGAGAAGGAAGGGGGACAGAGAGAATCTGTCACTGCCTGTAATAGGAGAAAGGAAATTTGCAGGTGGCAGCTTAAAAAACTGACAGAAATAATTATAATATGCAAACAGAACAGAAAGTTCAACAAAGGAACTGCAGAAATCTTTGCTTCCTGAAGCTCCTGTGCCCACTGCTGTAGAAATAGGGACAGACACTGAGAGCTCTGGATGTCCTGGGAAGGCAAAGCTTCCCAAATGCCAGGCCATGGCAAGAAAAGGTCTCCACTATGAGCATTTCCTGACCCCCTCCTGCTCCTGTGGAGCTGCAGCTTCTTCCTCAGTGTCCCACTGGAGGGATCCTGCAGAACAAACCAGCAAGTGTTGGGCAGTAGGGAGCCAGTCAGAACAAGGCACTTATTTGTTTTCCATTTTTATAAACTTTCCAGTCTGGGCTTGGATCTCTGATGCGATTGGATGAAGCAGTTTTTATTCATCCATAACTTTGTGTCTGGGCTTGAGGTTCTGGAGGGATGTGTCTCACAGAAGGCATCTAATTCCCATTGGAGGTGTAGAAACTGGGCATCAAATTCCTTGATTTTTAAGAAGGAAAAATTACTTAGGTCAAAATATACAACAGATGTTCCCTTAGGAAGTTATGTCAGAAAAGAGAAAGTTCTTAAGTGTTGCTGCAACCCTGTCCTTGTTGCACCCTGAGTTTGCACACACCAGTGCCACTCCTGCCAGGAAAGGATTTCTCATGGCACAAAACATTGGGAAGTCACCATGCGTATCTCACCATGGGCACCTATATGAACTCTGTAGGCGAATTTCTGGAAAGCTCCCAAACACTGATTTCAGTTTGATTCTCCCTGAGAAGTTCCACTTGCTGCGGACAGAAGTCTTTGCACAAAATGGTCAATTTGACTATTATCTTGATCATTTTGAAAATTGCTGTTCCTCCTGCAGCAGCAGCTAATCTGAATTCCTTCATATTTCAGCCCAGGGAAATGGCTCTGCTCTGAAATTCCTGGGATGGGATTCCAGCAAGCCCTGTGTGCTGCAAGCGGGGTTTGATTCATTTGGCTGCCCAGCTTTGTCACTGAAATTATCCTGGTCTGAAATTTTTTGAGCTGAAATACCCAACCACTGCTGTATTCCTGCTCCACAGAGAGCAGGGCAGATTCAAACCCTACTGAAAAAAGATTTGCCATTGGCTTTGGGACTTTTATGTTCTCACTCCAATTTACAGTTTGTCCAACAGAGCAATTGTACAAAGGGCTCAAGTGTATTAAGAAAATCTTCCCATCTTCCTGGTGTAATCCTACCCCCCGAATATTGCCTTGGCATCGTCCCTGCCCACAATCAAGGATGTATTTATCCCTCCCATCGTGCCATTATCCACCAGGTAGCTGAACCTCAGCAGATCCTCCAGCCTTGCCTGACTCCTTCTAAAACTACCTTTGGGGAAAAAAACCAAACAAACAAAGAAACCACAAAAAAAAAAAAAACCTCAACAAAACAAGATAAAATCTAATCCAAGGCAAAAGTTTAAGGAGGGAGCAGCATTCAGAGGCCTGGAGCATCCTGCCCTCCCTTCCTGCAGCCATTGCCTGAACCACAGCTCAACTTGCAGGACTGAGCAGTGTCCAAACTACCTTTGTAAAAATAGCAGACAATTCCATAAAAATAGAGCAGACTTCACCCCTGCTGGGTGCATCAGAAGAGACCACATCAAAAAAAAAATCAATGTTTTTGCTTTAGCAATGGTTTTCTCCGGGCTACTGTGTTGCAGAAGAGCACAGCAGTATCCTCCAGCTCTTGTCTTAAATACCGTTGCAAATCAATTACTTTTCAGGCCATAAACTTCACTTAAAGAGACAGAGCACAAGGAGACGGCTCCTGGTAACACAATCATATTGATACCTGAGCATCTTAAGTCTCTCCTGTGTGAGTGTGTGGAGAGCCTTGTGATGGAGGAGGCCAGAGAGGGAAGAAGGAAATTGTCTAAAACTGCGTGGTTTACAAACAAAGCAAAAATATTGATAGCAAAGTAAATCTCCAGGGCACAGGCAGCCAGGAACCGTGGGAGAAAGGATGTCTGAAGGACTATTGGTCCTGCCTGGCAAGGAGCAATTCCACCAAAAACCAGGAGTGAAACACCAGTTACCCCCAAGCACCACCATCCTTTGGAAACCAGACACTCAATTCCAAGGAGATTCATAAAAAACAAACACAAATCATTGAACTCATCCCCTCACGTGAGTTAATATTTAATGCCCAAATAATGAATCTTTCCATAAATATTTAATGCCTGGACATCAACATATATGGCAGCAGAGACCAGGGCATCTAATAATTTAAAGCAATTGAGTATGTACAGAGGTGGCTGGTTAGGAGACCTGAAAATGCAGATTGAGATGTGGCAGGAAGAAAAGAATTTTGTCACAGTGGAGGTTTTTGAGGTCCTTGCAAGCTGCTTGCAGGGCAAGCAGGAGGGGTTTCTGTGGGAAAAAGCCTAACATAACTTCAAGCAGCTTTGTGCTATTTTGTCTTATGCCAGAGATCATCATCATCATCATCATCTGTTGCTGCTGCTGCTGCTGCTGCAGGGTGGGTTCCTGGCCAGGAGCACTTCTGTCACGTCCCAGCAGCAGAGCTGAGCAGGAGCACCTCAGGAAACATCTGTCCATGGACAGAGCCACTGGGAGGTTCAACCCTGCCCTCTCTGCATCCAGCTTCCCAATCCTTAAATAAGCTTTTCCCTGGGTCAATCCCTGCATTCCCACTGCTGTGATTCCATGCCCTCTCTACGATCTCTCCACTGCTGCTGGAGAACATGGCCCAACAAGCAAGTTCCTTTTCTTCTCATGAATAGAGCATCCAGACATTCCAGCTGCTCCTCTGGAAACCAGGACTGTGCTCCACAAGTTTTCCTGGGTGCTCCATGAACTTTGGGTGAGCTCCTCCAGCCCAGCAGTGCACTCTGATGGCTGGGTTAGGTATGGATGCTGACACAGCACAACTTCCTCGAGGCACATGCAAAATAGGGAAATACAGGTAATTCTCCAGGTTTTAGTAAAGGAGATCAATTTTCGCTCTGAACAGGCTACACTGGAACTCCTGGCTAGATTCCTTAAAATCACCACATAAGATATTTCTAAGTAGCTCAGTGTTTCTCACTGAGGGGGATCTTGAGTGTGAAAATAGATCTTGGAAATGTAATTTTTTTGAAGAAATTTCATCTTGGACAGAATGCAGCAAACTACCCTCTCCTTACAGCTGAGTGATGTATCACCTAAGGTGATGTCATTTGAAGAGAAACCCTCTTACAGCCTCATTTTGAAAGTGATCTGTGTTAGAAGGAGCAGGCACCTGAAAGATAAAGAGCTGCCACCATGGTTTATTCTGCTCCTTTCCAAAGTGGATCTTCTAAGAGATCCACAGTTTTAAAAGCTGCACGTGTCAGTGCTGTCAAATCTCAAGTCAAACCCCAAATCCCTCTAATGAGCTGCTTTTGGATCAGAACAACTGCTTTGGGGCCACAACACCTCCTTTGAGGTCAGAACAAGCCCTCACATCTCAATGGCAGATCAAGACAGGTGCACAGACTTATCCAGCAATCCAGGGTTGGCACTTCCTTGCAGCAATCTCACTTTTCTGTGCACTTGAGGAAGCTTCAGTTCCTTGAACACAGCTCTACACATCCTGAGCAGTGGGGTGCGGCTGACACCTGCCCCTTTTTCTGTGAGAATCCTCATTGTTCTGCTAATGCAGAATCTCCACTCACTCCTTCCACTGTCTCCTTCCCCGTGGGGAATTTACTGGCTCTCCAGGCAAGGTGGTTTCCTCAGCATCTCACTGTGTAATGCTCCAGCTGGTGAAGAAACACCTTGTCCTGATGGAGTCCCAGCTGCTGGAGTGGGAGTGTTGAATTCCCTGAGGCTGCTGAGGGCTCTCTGTGCCTCGCCAGGCAGATTGTGCTGGCAGGGCAGTTTGTGTTCCCCCAGGAACATTCCAGTCTCAGCAGAAAGACAAGCGAGGGGCCAGGCTATTTTTGGGGAGGGCTTTCAGAAAGGATAAATGCTGCGTTGGGATGCTGGTTTAGATTTCTTCCTTGGTGCCCACAGTGTGCAATTAAACATGAAATTGTGCACCAGGCACCAAGCATTACGAGCGATCACTTTACAGCTGCGGCTCTGTGCCTGATGTCACAGAGGCTCCTGCACTCTGGCAGATGGGAGGGGATTCAGCCCAGCTTATCCTCTAATACAGAGGCTGTGTGCATTTCCAGTGAGCTCTCAAGTCCCACAGAGAGCCAGCATGAAAACTTAGCAGCCACAGCTTCACCCTGTAGCTGAGTCGCTCTGTCTTTCCACCTGGGGAAGAAACACAAATCAAAAAATAAAATCCAGAGTTGCCTGGGAAGCCCCAGAGCAAAGCTCATTGAGCAGCTGTGATGTATGATTGTGAGCTGGGTAGGGAAGTCCTGCAATGCTCAGTCCTGCCCTCACCCTCAGAAACAGCTCCTTCCCATGATCACCTGAGCACCTGGTGCTCTTTGACTCAAACAAAGTCTCCTGCAATGCAAAGGTCTCCATCCCTCACCCAGGAGAGTCAGATGGAAAAACAGAGAAAGAGAAAACTTCCAGGGCTGACTTTGCCCCACCCCACCCCACACTGCAGGAAGTTTGGGATATCCATGACCACAGCACTGGAGCTGGCAGCACTGGGATACTGGGGAGCACCCATGGAACTGCATAACCAAAACTGGCAACAGTGCCGCTGGGTAAAATAAGGAAATAGGTTCATTGGGGAAAATCAACTTATGTCCTCTGTCTGAGGGGATGAACTGGAACAGGCTAAAAAAAAAAACTGAGTAGAATTTGCTGCCTGAATACCGGGAAGCTTTTTGCAGCCATTTGGAAATTAACTGCAGCAAGCCAGCTCATTGTACAGCTTCAGGGAAGCAAGGAAAGCATGTGCAAGGCTCCTCCTTGACTAAGGGTCCAGTGGAGATCAATTAAAGCAATTCCCTGCTTTCCAAGCAGTGGAGGCCATTTATTCCCTGTAGCAGACAAATGCTGCCCTGGCAGCAGGTACCTGAGTGGATTTAGCGCATGCTCTCCCTCCTGGTCCTTCCACCAGCCCTGCACTATCCCTTCACTGTAGCCAAACAGCTTCAATCTTCTGTACCATCAGCTCATCCCCCCATATTAGGCTGTATCAGATTGTTCCATATTTCCTTGTCCATTAGAAGAACCAGGAATTTCAGTGCTCTCACAGAGCTGTGGTGCTCCCACTCCTTCCCTTTTAGCTAGGTCTGTTCTTCTGACCTTCCCAGCTATGGAGAGCCCCTCCAGCTATGCCTCTGTCCTCAGAGCAGTCCTCAATACCCAGTCAAAACACTAGGGAAGTAGATATTTTCGGGTGTTTGGTATTAGAGTAGGGCTGTGGGAATTTCCCTCAGCTGCCAATCCGACAATGAGCTGGATCTGGTGATGATGGATCCTGGTGTCACCCCTTCAAACCCCTGCCCTCTGTCTATTCACTGGGCTTGGTCTCATCCCATGTCATCAGCCCCAAGGTTCAAATGTCAGTTTGGGACCCAGAACCAAGAGGAAGGGCAGTGAAAAGTGGCACCTCTGTTCTGCACCTGCCCCATCTCCTCCGGCTCAGTCTGCCACAGAAACACGAAGCACAAACGGCTCTGTTTGCTGCCTTCCCAAAGTCATGCAAGAGCCTCGCTGGGAATTATCTTCAGTGGTGGAAGGGGACAATTACCCAGCTAATGAAGCACATTTTCCTTTTTCTTCTCCACCATAAAGCTGCATGGAACCTGACTCTCCATCCAGGCGCGCAGAGAAAGTGCTGAGCGCCTGCGGAATGAGCCCCCAATCAGTAGTGGCAAACGCACTTAACATGCCTGCTGGAAAATGAAATGACTGATACCATGTAATTAGGCCTTAATTATTTATCATTTTTGTTTAATTATTGCCACTTGGAAGTTAACAGGTTATAAAACTCTTGGGCTGTGTTTATTAAATGTCGGTAGACTATTAGCGAGGAAGTGCCATTTCTGAACGTTAATGAAATATCTGGGAAAAACCCATGGCCAGGGGCATTCCAGCACAGCACAGCCTCTGCACAGGGCAGCTCCAGGAGCTCCAGGCTAATTGTGCCTTCCAGATAAAGCCACGGGCAGCAAGACAAGGGCAGGAGTAAAAAGCGCCATCATTGCTGTGCCCCCAGGTTGATATCTCCCTCATTTGCATTTGCACCAGATAATCTTGATTATTTTAGGGGTCTTCTCCAACCTTAGTGCTTCTGTGATTCTAGGATCTATTGCACAGTTTGGGAAAACTCCTGCTGCTGAATGTGTCCATATTTGATTTCACCCTGAGCTTCTGTCCTCTGATTGTGTGGTGGGACAGGGCTGTGTCATTCAAAGCACTGCTTTGGGATCAGGTCTCCTGCACTTCCCTCTGTGTGCTCTGAGCAGCCTCGAAAAAATGACAAGACAAAATAAATGTCCTCAAAATGTAACAGGAAATTTGGCAAGGGAGAGCTTGCGTGGGATGAAACCTGAACGCTGCTGATTGTTACCAGTTTTAAGATTTAGAAAATTGAACTCAAAACACAGTGCTAATGCTCCAAGAGCAATAAAACACCTGCTGTATTTCAAAATGGGCCTCTAAAAAAGGAAGTAATTATTTCTCTCTTTTTAAAGCACTAAAGCAAGGAGCAGTTTTTTCTCTTCTGTGGACACAAAGATGTAAAGCCCCATTCTGTGAAAGCTGGGGCTTACTTGAGCACAATCTACAATTATAGGTGTGTTTGCTGCTCTGAGCCCACAGTGCTGACCCAAGCCACAAAGCAAGCCTGTGGTGGACCAAGGCTTGGACCTTATTTCCCCTTCCTTAGGCTCAAATCTCTCAAATCTCAACCAAGGACCCCACGTGCCTCGGCTGGACACAATCTTGAGCCCTTCTGCCTGCTTTGCGGTCAGATATCCCTGTGAGCTGCACCAGAGCTGGTTTCCCAGTCATCCTTCACCCTTGCAGGGTGCACAGGCCTGGCAGGGGTGTCTCTACACTGCTCCTGTCCTCAGATCTTCCTGCACTGTCCCCTCCTGCGGCCTGGGAGCAGAGTGGTGCCAAGGGATTTGCCTGCCAACGCCAGCACTACACCTGCCCCACTACTACCAGCTGCCAGTTCCTAAATTATACATGGAAGGATATTTCATCAGAGCATTAAAGGGTAGGAAAGTGTCATTTTGTACTAACCAAAACTTTCAGAAAGGAGACAGGCTGTAAATTATTTAGGGGGAAAGTCACATTTTATTCTGCTGGAGAGTGTGATGGGGAAAAGAAGGTTCATTTTCTTCCCTCTCTCTCTGTGGAGAAAAACTGCAGGAGAGTAAGAGCTTCTTGTTTGCCTAAATGGCTCCCAGTGGCCTCCCAGCTCTCCCCAGTGTTATGGTTGTTCACCAAGCACCAATATGGGTGTAAAGAGAAATGGATATCTGGCCTTCCTTTCCTTTGCAAGGAGGGACATGTGGAGTTGTAGAGAGATTTTTTTGTCCCTACTATGAGAACAGGCGTTGGAACAAGGAAACCCTTCTAACTGCCTGACCTGGAGCACCTTTGCCAGGGAAGAGTTCAGCCTTACCCCTCTGTAGGGTCTTGACCTTCTTCAGGCTGGTTCGTTCCCTTTTTGCTTCAGTAGCCACAAATATTCTTCATTTTCAGAGATTCACCAAAATGCTCTTCAAGACATCTGCATAAATCCAGTCATCCCCCCTGGTTCTGGGCACCGTCCTTTCTGAAGAAGAAACTGCAGCATTTCTGTTCTAATTGATTTCACCACCAGGGATAAAATTTCACTTTCACCCCTTCCTCCCCTTAACTTTGTCTCCAAGTGAGGGGATAATCCCACTCTCCCCTTTGAGGACCTTTTCTCTCCAGCCTGGGAAACACTTGCACAGCCCAGGAAGAAGGTGTCAGCCTGGTAAACATGAAAACCCTGCTCTATTTTCCCTCCACACCCCCCAAGGAGAGCTAAACACAGAGATTATTTTTAAACCCAACCAGGAGATTAGCATCTAATTCCACCATTTCCACTCTGCCCATGAAAGATGAGCCAGGGAGGAAAACATCACATTTTTTCCCATTTCAACCCTGCACCAGGCTAAATAAGAAGCCGAGGTTAAAAAGCTCATCATAAACTGAACAGGTTCCAACCCAATTTCATTAGGATGCCAGGGCTTCATTGATTTAGGCAGGATTAGCTATTGTGAGATGGAAATGATGCCATTAGACACATCTCCCCCTGCCTCCTGCTACCCCCGCCTTCCCACACATCCACCCTGCTCTGAGCCCGGCTGGCGACGGAGCCGAGGCCCGGAGCTGGCTGAGTTTGTCAGGGAGAGTGCAAGCAGAGGAGCCAATCAGCCTTTATTCGTCTGTCTGCAGCTGGAGGCAGCTCATCAAACAAATTAACAGGATTTTCATGGAGGGTTTTGGCCAACGCGCCGCATCGCGCTCAAAGTTGTCTAAACAAACCCGGGCTGGGTTTCATGGGAGCTGGGAGGGTGGGAAGGGATGGGGACAGGCAGGAGCGGGGACAGGGCATCTTTCTGGGCATGGGTTGGGGTTGTGCTGCTGTTCTGGGCCCCAGTGCTGGCAGGGAGGGAAGGGTTTGGGGCCAGGAACAAGGGGAAGGGGCCAGTTCCCCTCTGGAGCAATCGCAGCTGCTCAAGGGTCTGCTTGGAAAAATGAGGAGGATTTGACCACTGCACTGAGGCTCTCATCACTGCTTTCTGTTCCTGCCCTGGCTCTGCACCCTTCTCCTGCCCCTTCATCCACTCCAGCCTTTCCTGTCCCTCCAGCTGTGTTTTAACCCTTCAGCTTACTGACAGTGAGATCCCTCATGTCTCATTTCCCCCTGCAAACAAGGAGGCAGCTCTAGGAAGAGATGGGGCAGGTCCCATGGATGACACCCAGCATGGAAGGATCAGGATCCACCATTCTTGTCCCTGTCTGGCTGAGACAGAAGGCAGAGGAAGGGTGATGTGCTGATGTGGGAGAAGAATGTTTTAGGGGGAAAGCAGAGAAGAAAGGGGCAGCAAATCACCTTTCCTTTGGGGGGCAAAAGAGAAGTCAACTTGTACACAGAATTTCCCAAATCCATGAGAAAGTGAGTATAAAGTATTCCTGGAAAGTGCAAATGAAGGCTTGGCCCAAGGGTCAGTCACACTTCCACAGAGAAGAAAGTTGAAGCCCAAAACTGCTCTCACAGATATAAATGTGTGTACACAGACTTTAGTCAGGAGCTTGTGCATTTATTGAATAAGGCAGGATGAAATCGGTTCATGTTCTGCCAGTTCAGCTTCAGTTCCAAAGAAAAGGGGTGAAATACCACAACAACACAATCCTATTGAACTTAATTTTTGCTGTTTGGCTGCTGACTCCAATCCAGCACACAAAATATGGACACTGAGGGATGCTCTACAACCCTGCAGCTGTGGCTGAGCAGCTGCAGCAGCGCCACCAAGATCTCTTAGACCTAACCAGATCTAACAAATCTATCTGTTCTAAAACTTCTGTCAATATTATTTGGAAAAGTCAGAATTCAAGCCCTTCAAAACCTGATTTATTACTCCTTTATTGTGCCTAAAATTGCTGGAGAAGTTGATAACTATAGTATCTAGGTCTATTACTTAAATATACTCCAAAGTTTTCACTCTGATAGTCCCCAAGAGGAACAAATGGCCACAGTTTCTTGTGTTAATTGGTTTCTGGGACAATAATAGAAAATTATTTTGGGGAGGGTGTCCATTTTTATCTAAATCCTGGAAAATTGATCCCTCCTGACCAGAAAGGACTTAAAGAAAGAGAACACTAGCAATTATGTCAATTATTCTCCACCAATTATCTCAGGAGACCCATTTCTCACAAGCCCTTTCAGATTAATCTTAGCAGATCCATTCTTTTTCCATCAGGCAGCGCAGGAACATGGACACAATTAGTGAAACCAAAAAGTCAGCTCAGGGAAAGGCACCCAGAATTTGGGTGACATCTACAGCTTAGTGCCTCAGGGTGCTTTTTGAGGGAAGAAATCCGCCAGGCTCCCTTGTTTTTAAGGTTATTTATTTCCCCCTGCAATGGAAGCATCGATTACCAGGTAAGCCAGAGAATGAGGTCTCAGCTCAGTCAGCCAGGCCTGAACAGCTTTTATTTGTCTTCTCCAAAGCCAGATACGTACACCTGGCTACATATCTAATGCAATATTTAGGAAGCGGGTACAGGTGAATGACTGTCTGACACGATTCCTCCAGACCATTGTATCCTCCTGCAGGATATCAGAATAAATGAGTTGATGTAAATGGTCAATCTGGCAGGGCAGACTAAACCTTTGCTAAGTCATAGACACAGAGGAGCTTTGATGAGGGACAAAAATTATTGTCTCCACATCAAAGCAGTGATGTGTCCTCCTGCAGAGCCTTCTGCCCTCCCTTGCAAAGACAGAGCAGTCTCCTTCTCCCATGTGTAAAACATGAGTCTTTAGAGGTTTTATTTCCAGAGCTCCAGGACTGCATTCCCTATTGCTGTGCAGCTGTATGCTCCAATAGAACACTTTACAAGATATTTTAGTGTGTCTCATTCTCTATTCTGAATGTCTCCAGGTGTTTGTCAGTTTATAAAAATAAAACAATAATACTGAACTTGTTAGAGAATCTGAACCTTGTGTTTCCTTTCCCAGCCAGGCTTCTAGAGCTCCTTGCTGCTTTTCTCTTTCTATGAAGTTGTCTGAATACAGTATTTCTGTGTAATTTCTCAGCTTTCCCAGGATTCTTCTAGACAGAAATGCAAAGCATAAGGGGAAGGTGATGTCAAATTAACTGGATTTCTGTTGCTGGCTTTCACATTGATCTCTGCTTTGCAAGTGGATCTCTTTTCCCTCTCTCCTTGCTCAGCCTCCTGTTTAATTTATAGCTCAGACTCCATGGGTCAGGAATTTTATCTAACTAGGTGTTTTATACATGGCCTAGCCCAACAAGGCCTCAACCTTGGCTCTGGCCTCTAGACACCTCCACACTACAGATACTAAATACTAAACACTTCCCTGCCTGCTGCTGGGCGTTGAGCAGGACATCTGTCTTGGCTCATTAAATGCAGCACTCCTCTGTTTTTCCAGGGATAGTTTCACCTTGAGAGAGACCTCCCCACTCCCACGGTGAGGAAGAAAACTTAGCCAAGGCTGAGCTTCAGACACGTCCCATGTAGAGGGAAAAGTGTGCTGTGGCAACTCGGTGTGGTTTGTCCTTCCCCTCTCCGAACAGCCGGGCTTCTGAAGGGGAATTATCTCCTTCAAATCAGAGCAGAGGGTAACCTGACTATTTCTTGCAGAGAAGTAATAATTAAGGCACTAGAAGGATGCAATCTGCATACATTATTGCAAGTTATGCCAACAGAATGTCAACATTTGTGTCATCAGCAATCTCAAGCAGCAATTACTCTGCGCAGTGGCCTGGAATCCATGGGCAGAGCCAGTGGGGCCGAGGCTGGGAGAGCTTCTCCTCCTCTGGGGGATGGACAGAGCATCTCCAAGCAGGGCTGAGGAGCTGAGGAGATCACCTGAACACACCTCTGAGGATGTGTGGCTGAGAGAGATGATCACAAGGTGAAATAAACCTCGCTCTCAGCGGGGCCCGCTGGTGATGTTTTTCTTGCAGGATTCAAACCAGGATGGAAAAAATACCAGAAAAAAGTTACTACAGTTACTAAGAGTCAAAACTGAGAGGTTCTGATTCCTTATCAGTAAAAGAGGAGACCTTCACAAAGGGGAAACAATGAATCCTGCAGGATTTCCCCATCCTCCAGGGAAGGGTCACCATTACACTCAGGAGGCTGCAGCAGTGCTGTCCAAGACTCCACTGTAAATAAAGCTGCAGTAAGAGTCATATTTGAGGCTTCCTTTCATTTCAGTGCTTATTGGCGCTAAGTTTTGGTATCACTCCCTCAAAACACTGCCTGGCAACACTCTCCACAAAGTGCTATATTGGTATCAGTGAGAGAAAGATGCTCAGAGAATTCCTAACAAAACATTTCCCTCTGTAATTCACCCTGCCACACTTCCTTTGGGAGAGGGAGGAGAGAGAAAAATCCCGTGATATTTACTGAGGGAAGTCTCATACTAACTTCAACTTAGAGGCATTGTTGTTAGCCTGGGAGGTGCAGAGCTCTGTAGTGGATGAGCTGTTTCTTTCCCAAGAAAAAGAAATTTTACTTTCAGCTCCACCAGGCGTCCAGCCCATAACTTCACATGCTAACAGTCACAAGCAGCAAAGGAGACAGGGCTTCCACCAAAATTTTCAATATTTCCCTCTTTCATACCTAGAAATTTTAAGTTTGATCTTAAATTTTGCCTTAAAAGCAAATTTTTTAGAAGAAAAAAAAATTCCTGAAAACTTGGCATTAGGGAAGACCAGCTGGTGTGAAACAAAAAAAGGCTTTATCATCTTCACCACCTCTAAGGGACAGCTGAAAAATGCAAGCTGGGGTGTTTGAAATGTAACTTTTGATAACTTTGGAGGCAATAACAGTCAATGTCTAGCAGTTTTGAAGGATTTTTTTCACTTCCTCCCTTACTGTGAGAAGAAAAAGCACAAGGAAGTTCTTTTCCTCATATTACTAACTTCCCAGACCATAAAAAGTTACATGGAGAATGCCCAGGATTTTTATTTCCAGAAAGAACATTCGCTTATTTTGTACTTTCCACATTTTTCCTCCATATGCTCTTCCTTATTTTTAATCTATAGATGAGGGATATATAAGCTGTGGCCAACATTTAGGTTAGAACCAATCTTTTATCTGCCCACTCTGGGATAACTTCAACCACTTTGTGAACTTGTCCTGCCTTGCAAACAACAGAAAATCTTTTTTTAATCTCTTTTTACTCCAGTTCTTGCAGATATTCAGAAAACTTCAAGTCATTCTCTCTGCTCTCCTTCACTTCCCTCATCACTTCTGGAAGTTTTATATCTCAAACCTCTGTCTGTCTCTTGACAGTATTTGCCCACTGCCTCCCTCTGAGGATGCTGGTAGAATTGCTCCCATTTTTACCAAAATCCCACAGGTTTCTCCAGCAGGATCAGGCATGGGAAGTGCATCCTCTTGAGCTGCCACCCTCTGGGTGTGTCAGGGGGTCTCCACAGGCAGAACAGTCCCAGATCCCTGCACGGTGAAGAGAGACAGGGACTCAGTCAGATGGTCAAAAATCCAAATTTACTGTGAAGTACAACTGCTTATATACCTATTCTAAGCAGACTAGTAATGTTTTACTACAGTGATTGGGCTAATCATCACATAAACAAACTCACACATTTTAAACATCTCTTGCTTGCAGAAGTCTGATGTAATTTTCTTTGTTCTGGTAAGTCAGTCTGATTGAATCTTCCTGCAATCTTGGTTTAATCCTCAAAGTTCTGTTTGCTCTCGCCAAGGCATTTTGTCTATCAAATCTCTTCTGCTAACCAGGTCCAAAGTCCATCACCTGTCTGGTGTACCCCGATAACTGAACTCCCTGTGGCTCTCACACCCCTGCAGACAGGAGCTTCCTCACCAGGTACAGCACCAGCCCAAGACCCTCACTCCTCCCCGAGGCCTGCAGCTCACAGAAGTTGCATTTTGTCTTAATACTCTATCATTAAGTGGAGTTAAAAATAAAGCCTGTCAGAGACTCACAGCCTGCAGGGAAAAGGATATTAATTACAGCAGGCAGAGAGTGGAGAGGAGCTGCCTTGAGTGAGAAGTCCCCCCGCTGAGCTGTCACCTTCCCGTGTCACCAGCAGAGCTGTGCTGCAGCTCCCACACAGGGCACAGCTCAGCCCAGGTACCTAGGAAAGGAGAGGGCAGGAGGAGCCAGCACTGGGGTCTCACTCCTGGCTCTCACATGCTCCCTGCCTGCAAACCAACTGTCTGGGTTTGGAAAGACAGGAGTCTGCTAAGGAAGGCAGGAGCATCCCTTGAAATGGAAAATGTAAACCCCCCCCCCCGAATTGCTATAAATTTTAAATTAAGGGGTTCTCAGGCAAAAAAATATGAGAGCAGAAATAACAGTTCTTTAATAAGGAAGAAAATAAAAAGAAAAAATAAACAAGGCAGTACACTAGAACAACACTGCCAGAGTCAGAACCCAACGTGACACCCTGTGGGTCAGGGTGTTGGCAGCAGTCCCATGGGAATTGTGGCTGCAGCTCTCCTGCAGTGTCAGGGGTGGTTCTGCTGGAGCAGGATCCTGTAGAAGTGTGGAGTCTTCCTCTGAAGATCCAGGGGAAGAGGCAGCTGCTGTTCCCCTGGGAAATCCAGTGGAGGAGCCATGCTGGTGTTCCAGAATCTCCAGATTATATCCAGGTAGGAATGCTTGGCTCCTCCCTCTGGGCTCACATCTCCCAGTGGGATGCTGTAGCACTTATCAGCCATGCAGGGACATTCAGTAGCTGTTATCAGCAGGTGTCTCCCCTGAGAGAGGATTGGGTGTGGAAGAGATAAGGAAAACTGCCCACTGAACAGACAACTGCCGTGCAGATGGCAAAGAGAATACAATTTGCTTGGTAATCCAGTGCCACCAACCTTGTGGAGCAGCTCTCTGGCCACAGAGAGCAGGCACAACTTTCCCAGGCATTGTCCTGGGAAAGGCTGTGAGAAGATCAGAGAAAAGAATGAGAAACAATTCTTATCTTCACTTGCTGCACATGTTGTTGTGAACATATGGAATGTGCTATGGAGATTTGTTTACCAAAAGGGTGACTTCTTAATTAGTCAATGGTGCTGGTGTTTTAATTAAAGGACCGATAAAGTCCACCTGTAGTGATTTAGGGTATAAAAAGTGTGGGTTTCTTGACAAAGAAAAGAATTAGCCTTCTGGGAATTATGGAGTCTATATGTCCCCTATACCTATTGATGACATAACCTCAGCACAGGCTGAGGGATGAGCCAAGGGCAGAGAGGGCAGCTACATTGGACAAGGCAGGGATACAAAATCTGAGTCACTGCTAAAGCCTTCCATGCTTAGGATTTAAGTCATAAGCGAAAAGTGGGACATTAAGGATCAAATTTTGGACAATAGACTCAGCAAAAAGTAGCACCAAATTTTCCTCCAAGATGTATGAAGAGAAGATTGAGCTGCCAAGGGAAGAAAATGTTCAAAATATTAATATCATCTCTATCTCATGGCTTTTTAGCAAAGGAGATATATAGTGTTACATTTCCTTATTTTCTAATCAATAAATAGACATGAAAATATCCCTTCAGAATTTAGGTTTAGCCCTGACTGCTCAACACTTTGAATAAAGTCTATTTAGCACAGATATATTTAGTATTGAAGTGTATATTTGTAGGTTTTTATTAATGTCTATTGCATGATCAGAGGGAAGATGCCTTTTCTGAATACAACAGTGTTAGTGGGGTCATAGAAGGGACCAGCTGGATCTTGACTTGCTAATATGGTTTTGTAGGATGAAGGGTAGGGATGACAGGGACCAGCTCAGCCAGCCAGAGCACCCCACGTTTCTGCAAACACGCTTTAAATAACCCCTAAACTCTGCCAAAGGGGACAACAGAGGGAGCAAAATAATAAAATTAAAGGAAAGCAACACCTGGAGCCAAACACAGTGCGTTGCTGTTAGAATCTTCAGCTGGGTGCATCAATCACTGTGACAGCACAGCCCTGCCACGGCAAGGCTCCCAAGGCCATCAGCTGAAGGGGAATGGCAGGGGGACAGTGCCATCCCCACTGCTGTGCCAGCATGTGCTGGCATCAGCTCCCTCTTTGTCAAAGCAAACTGACTTTGCCCAGCAAATCCATCTACAGAGAGCTGCTCTCTGAGCCAGTGTCTGAGAAACTTGGCAAGGGCTCTCCCTCTGCTAGAGAAAACTTGAGTTCACTTAGAGGGCACTACAGCATCCCATCCCCATCTGCAAAGGAGCCTTCCACTGCTCTTTTCAGAGCAGAGAGGGAAATGAAAGAGAAGAAAAGAGTTAAGGAACACAGGCTGGTCCTTGAAACCAGCAGGAAAGAGGCAGTGAAAGAGCTTAATTAATGGCACATCAGAGTTCCCCAAGATGTGTGTCTAACGAGGCCTTTGCCTGGCACTTTAGCTTTGCTTGTGAAAAGTTAACGCAGGCAAAATATAAGCAGAAGGCTGTGTGAAAACAGGAGCCAGCATGATCAGATACCTCCTGATTTAATTCCCTCCTCTGGATGACAGCCCTCTGTGCCTCCTCCCCACTACCCCTTCTCAGGGACATGCTTATTAAAGCTGTTTCAGAGAGAAGAAACAACCAGCCAAAAATATAGGGAGAGATCCACTTTCATCGTGAGCAGCAAATGAGTAAAGCAGGGTCAGAGTGCTGACTTGGAAAATTACAGTCTTCCTGTCTCCTGAATAAATCCAGACATCATGCCCTCTGCCACTCAGCTGTTACAGGATTTAATTTAGAACATTTGATTTATTTGCTGTGGACAGGTGGACTCTATAAAGAATTTTTAGGGCAGAATTTACGGTGTGAGCTTAATCGCGCAGTGAGCAAAAGAGCAACAGGAGCCTGGCAGGCTTTTCTTGATTCCCAGGGCAGCCCCTCCAAAGCAAGCAGGACAAAATGAGGGCAGTGGAGGGGAGCCAAGGGAGCCTTCAGAAGAGGAGAGACAGAGTTTGTAGGACCTGTGTGGGATTACACAGAGCACAGGTCTCTAGACCAGGTGGGTGCATTTGTTCTGCTGTCTCTGCTCAAATCCCCCCGTTCCATAGGGTGCTGGTGTCTTCTTGGGCTTTGGTGTTAGGATGAGTGCAAGAGCTGGGGCAGTGGTTGTTAACTGGGTGAAATACATCCTTAGTAAGACCTTTCTTTAGGAAACCTCCCTTCCTTAAGCCCTGGGTTGTGACCTTCCATTTCGAGGGGATTTTCCCTGTCCTCGTGCTGCAGTTTGGATCAGGAGCTGCCTGCAGGCTGAAGCCACCCTGATATAAGACAGGAGGGAGTTTGGAGTGGAAGGTGCGCTTAGGACATGGTGAGTTTGACAACAGCTGATCCCAAATTGTTAAAATATGTTTGAGAGGCTTTTGGTTTCAGAGAGCTTAAGGGGCTTCACCTTCTGTGTCCTCTTGAGGTTCAGCTAGGTCTGGCACTCTGCAGCAGGACTGCTGTGCCTGTCTTTATTACTCTGTGTGTGTCACAGCTCCTCTGGGAAGCAGGAAACAACCTCGGGACAAGCAGCTTTGGGAATTCTCCCCAGCTGCAGGAGTTAATTGGGACAATCAATGAGGAGCAGAACCCTGATTTCTGGCTGTGGCTTTGGCCAGCGTGGCAGTGTCTGGATGTCACAGGCACAGCTGGGAAAGGCAATTGCTCTGTGAGTCACAGAGAACCAGAACCAGGAGAGGTGAGGGCTGGATCCTGTGACCTGAGGCTGAGAACCTGCTTTTGCTGTGCACTTTGAGGTGACAGCCTGCTCCTCTGGGTCCTTTACTCTTTTGCATCAAATCAGGCTCCTCAAAGAGCCAGGGCTGGAGGGGAACATTCCACTCTGCCCTGAATTTCTGAATCATCCACAGATCTCTGAGCACTTTGCCAAGTCACTGTTGCTTTGGTCTTGCTAAAGACACTGAGGCACAGAGAAGCTAATTAAGCTCCTAAATGATATTTAGCAATTGGAGAAGGAACAAAAATGAGATCCTGTACATTCCAGACCTCTAATTTTCTATACCTTAGGGTATATCTAGAACTAAAAACCTGAAATGATAAAAGCTAGCTAGAGACACAAAATTAAATTGACACTAATTCTAAGGTTTAACAAATAGGAAAACAAACAATCAAACAAACCAAACAAAAAAATGTCAAGAGCTGAAGCATAAGGAGGCTCAGACAGTGTCTATCCTTCTTCAAGGCCTCCAAGGAGCTGAATGTGCTTCTGAGGGAATCTCTGTGCAGAGATTGATTGAGTGCAAAGCAAGGAGAAATGCAGCTGTGAAACACTTCCTCTGGGGACATGAGCAGGGACATCATGTCCCCAGGGAAATCTACTGATAATTCTGGTGATAAACCCAAATACACAGGTAATGACCAACCTGTTCCCACCCCAGTGAGCCCTGACACCTGAGCCTGCTCCTACACCTGAGCACGAGCTGTGAGCAAGGGTGGGTGATGTGTCTCTCATTGCTAAGGGTGAATCATCCCTAAATGTGGGGAGCTCCCAGAGCTCCCACCCCACCGCTGACATCCCAAAAAGAGCTCCCTGTTCCCCGGCACCTGATAGTTTCAAGCATGACTGAAGTTTCCAGGCCAGGTTTTGACCTTCTTCAGGCAGAGGGTTTTGGCCTCATTTAGTTTAGATCAGACTTACCCAGAGCAGTAATTTTGGCTGCGAAGGCTAGTGTTTGTGAGCTCAGCAGCTTGCAGTGAGAGCGAATGTGACACACAGAGCCCAGCCGGGGACAGGAGACACAAAGCATCTGTGTGAACTCTTCAGGAGAGCAGCAAATGGAAAACAAAGCACTAATATGACCCAAGAGCAGACTACTCCTGGGTGTTTTTCAATTACAACGGACTATTATAAAGTGCCAATGTTCTCTTATTAACAATAGATTTCATCAATTTATAAATCTTTCCCTTATTTAAGAAAAACACACACTACAACACTAGCTCCATCTGGCTCTATTTAGATTCCAGGTTTTATGTTTGTACAGCCAGAAGCCAACAATTATCATGTCAAGCCCAAGGATTTCAAGGCCCTGGACACAGGAAATGGAAAAGATTCAGGGGAGGGAAAGGGCACAAATGGGAGCCTTGAAAAATTTATTATTAGTTGAGTGGTAAATGATCAACCTGGGGGTTATTTAGCATCCAGGTTTGCAGATACTTTGGTGATGCTTTGGTGGCTCTTTTGCAAAACTAAAGCCATAAGAGGGGACACGTATACAGAAAAAGGGTACAAAAATATTTTCCTGTTTGGTTTTGGGAGATTTCATGAAAACCAGAAACATCCTTCTCCAAAGGGCAATGCTAAAGCCTCATTAGAGGCATGTGTTTCTAATTCAGGGACCAAAAGGTGTCCCAGGCAGCACCTTCCTGCTGCCACCCCGCTGTGACTGTGTTCACAGGGGTCCCAGGATGAGGGAAGAGACGAGGATCTGACTCCATGTTTCAGAAGGCTTGATTTATTATTTTATGATATATATTACATTAAAACTATACTAAAAGAATAGAAGAAAAGGTTTCATCAGAAGGCTAGCTAAGAATAAAATAGAAAAGAATGATAACAAAGGCTTGAGGCTCAAGTCTCTGTCCGAGCCAGCTAAACGTGATTGGCCATTAATCACAAACATCCAAGATGGGCCAATCAAAGATCCACCTGTTGCATTCCACAGCAGCAGATAACCATTGTTTACATTTTGTTCCTGAGGCCTCTCAGCTTCTCAGGAGGAAAAATACTAAGGAAAGGATTTTCCATAAAAGATGTCTGTGACACCCCACCAGTGTGGGTGAGGAGGGGCAGATGTTCCTGGAACACCAGGGGTCCACCAGCTCCAGCTCCTACACCTGTCTGGGAAGAGCAGTTTCAGCCCTTCTCCAGCCAGAAAGCAGGGGCTGGGTGAGATTTGGCAACCTGCACAGGTGGGTTTGCAGGACACCAGGCCAACACCTTGAGCAGAGGACCCAGGAGGAAAATGTGGATGCTAACAGTTTAGTCAGAGGGAGAAACAAATAACTTCCCCAGGCACCTTCCTGAGGAAGTTATGAAAGAATTAAAGCAATTCTTATCTTAATCTCTACACTTAGTGTTTGTGAACATGTGGAATGTTTGTACGTGATGTTTTGGAAAGATATTTACAAAAAAGTGTTGTTCCTCATTAACCAGTGGTGTGAGGGGTGTTGTTTAAAGACCAATCTGGTGAACAATTCTGTCTATAAATATGTGTAGTTCCAAATAAACCTCACTTTATACCTCCTGAGCATTAGAGTCAATATCAATTTCTTTCAGCTGTTCCTCACTCAACGGTGACAGGAAGAGGATGGAAGGGACACTGAGATGGAAGGGACACTGAGATGTCCCCTGTCGCAGACATCTTTTATGAAAAATCCTTTCCTTAGGATTTTTCCTCCTGAGAAGCTGAAAAGCTTCAAGAACAAAATGTAAACAATGGTTATCTGCTGCTGTGGAATGCAACAGGTAGATCTTTGATTGGCCCATGTTAGTTGTTTCTAATTAATGGCCAATCACAGCCCAGCTGGCTCAGACAGAGAGCCTGAGCCACAAACCGTTGTTATCATTCCTTCCTATTCTATTCTTAGCTAGCCTTCTGATGAAATCCTTTCTTCTATTCTTTTAGTATAGTTTTAATGTAATATATATCATAAAATAATAAATCAAACCTTCTGAAACATGGACTCAGATCCTCGTCTCTTCCCTCAACCTGGCTCCCCTGTGAACACAGTCACAGTTCCCTCTCTTCCTCACCAAAGAGATGCCCACAAGATCCAAAATTCTGTTCCACCCTTTCCTCACATGGTCAGTGGATGAAGAGGCACAAGATTACTGCAGATAAGACCAGATACAAAACCAAATCAAACCTAATTCTTGTGGTGGAGGTCTGGGCTCTAAAGGTCTCACATTAAACGGAACCACCAAGAAATGTAAAAACTTGCCACAACAACAGGCAGCAAAAACAGCTGGGGGACAGTTCCTGGTTATCCCTGACTGGAGGAGGAGGAGGAGGATGGGGACACATCCCTGTCCCCCAGACCCTGAGGTGAGGCAGGGCTGTTCCAAATCTGCACTCCTGACCTCCCCAGCTGCACAGTGCCTGTGCCTGCTCTCTCAGGTGCACGTTAAAGGCAGCTGAGCTTTGAAGGGAGCGTTATTAGCATGGTCAGCCATGCAGCTCTCTCATTTTAATAACAATCTGGTGACTCATCCATGCCATTAGTATAACATTAAAATGTGTGGGTCAGATGCTCTTAATTTACCTAAGTTAAATTAAAAAAAAAAAAAAAGAGAGAGAGGAAAAAAAAGAAAAGAAGAAAGAGTATTTTGCTTTTTTTTGCCTTTAACCTGAAAAATCCTCCTATCATACAAAAAAACACATTTTCACCAACAGTAATCATTTGCCAGTTTGTAATATTATGATTATTGCATTCCCTGTTCAAAACTGGGACACTTACAAGATGAAATTGAACACTAAAACCTTCTTCCCACCACTGATCTGTGTTCCAGCAGCAGCATGGAGGGACCCTCAGTCCTGGAGCAGGACCTCGTTGTGCTGGGAATGTCTGAGTATGGAACAAAACCTCAGTGCCAGGATCTGCAGGCTCCACATTCCAGCCCTGCACTGAGATCACCATGATCCAGCTAACTACAGGCATTGACGCACAATAAGCACATTCCCATCCACTGAACTCTTCTGAATGCATATTTTTTCAGAAGCAAAGAGCAGAAAAAAGCTCGATTACAAGTGGTGTCATTTTGCAACGTATTTCTGTTCCCTTAGAACTTGATTCCCGAGTTATTTGCTCACAGAGAAAGCTGCAGCACTGGGAATACTTGCAGGTGTGTTTTTGAATGGGAATATTTGGGTAAAACCATGTGAACTTCAGGCCTAGAAGATGTGAAATCTCAGGGGTTGGGGTAACCCAAGCTGTGGTTTCATCCTTTGGGCAAATGTGCAGGGTGGCTTTGCTCCAGTCACCCCAAAGTGTTCCAGCCCTGGAATGGGTGCTAAAGGATGTTAAATATCTGGATTGTATTTGATATAGAGATAGTGGAGTGTCTGCTTTGAGCTGCCAGTGCCACTGGGGAGATTTCCTGTCGCTGCCACAGTGGCAAGTCCCTTCCTTGGTTTCTCCAGACAAGGAAAAGGAGAAAAGGAAAAGGAAAAAGGAAAAGGAAAAGGAAAAGGAAAAGGAAAAGGAAAAGGAAAAGGAAAAGGAAAAGGAAAAGGAAAAGGAAAAGGAAAAGGAAAAGGAAAAGGAAAAGGAAAAGGAAAAGGAAAAGGAAAAGAAAAAAAGGAAAAGGAAAGCTCTGGGGTGTCCCCATTCCCACTGTTCCTTCCTCTCCCCTGGGGACAGCTCTGCAGAAAACTTCCCCCCTCCAGCCCAGAGCCTTTTCTTTTGAGCCATAACTCAACCTGGTCAAACGTAGCTTCTAAGAGACAAGCACAGCCCAGAGTCTGGTGAAAAACTGAGAAAACAGTGCTTTTAGGACCAAATGCAGCCAAGGCTTCATGCCAGAACAAACCCTTCCTCCCTTTATCTTTGTCAGCCACAGGACATAGCTGGCCACAACACCATAAATCAAAGAGGGGCAGGTGAGAGGGGGAGTTCCACACAACAAACAACAAACCCATGAGCTAATCCGTGCCAGGAAGTGCTGAACCCCTTCACCAACCTCTGCATTACAAAGATCCCTGTGATCACCCAAGCTCAGACTCTCTTTCATGTGGTTTGGTGCAGAATTGGGACCTGCAGGGCTGTGCCCATGGAAGAACCACAGCTCAAGAGCTACCTAGAGAAGCGTGTTGGATCAACATTTCCTGCAAAGCGGAGGTGTTTAAGCCTTTCCCATCCTTGTGTTGTCTTTCTCTTCTATTAACTGAATTAAGAGCTTTTGTGGATTGTGTCCAGTGTGAGCAAATTAAAAAAAAAAAAAACCAAATAATGCACCAGCCACATTAGGTCAAGTATTTGGGGTAATTGCAGAAAATACCAGAGAGGGAAGAGAAATCTCAGGTGAGAGAAACCCCTTTAGATGTCCAGCTGCACTAAACCCATTCCCTGGCAGACACAGGCTGGCTCTTGTGGCCAAATGTCCTTGTTTATTCTGCCCACATGGAAAAAAAGGGAGTACAGAAGTACTCAGAGGAGTCACTATGATCTGTCTCTAGCTCTCTTCAGTGAAAGGGAGGGTTCTTGCAGGAAGAAAAAACAACTTGACTGTTGAAATGTATTTTCTGCTATAGGATTTAATTTTCTTTCAAAACAGATATTCAGGAATATGGTTGGTATGGACTTTTCCTCACTGTGCCTGCTTGCAATCAGGGAGAATGGGGAAGGGCTCTTGCTGAGCTTGGTCTCTTTTCATTTTTACCTTCCTGTAAGGCAGAATGGACTAATGGTAAGAGAAAAACACCTATTAGATGCTTTGGTTTAAGCCTTATTTCTGCCTCAGGTGAACTCTGTTCCCTTCTTAGCATGCATGATTTAACTTTTTAATGCCTCTGTCTCTCCACTCTAGAGAAGGAAGGAAAATAACTCTTGCAGAGTGCAGTGGAGTTTTCAAACAGAAAATGCAAAGCCACCTTTGTGTGGGTAAGAAGAGCAATTTTTTGTGGGAAAAGAACATTTCCCACAGTGCTACTGGAAGCCAGCAGGGAGTTCTGGAACCCTGTCCCAGCATTGTTGTGCCTCTTTGTGCTGATGTGCTGTGTGGTTTGTGTTTTGGTAGTGCATGACTCAGTCAGTGCTTAAGAGTGAGCAGTGCAAAGTGAAAAAACCAGCTCAAGAGACTCAGCCTGGGACTCTGACAGTGAGCAAGACAGTGGTGGATGTAGGAATCCACAAAATCAGAGGGTTTTGGGAAAGCTGCAAAAGGCAGGCCTCAGAGACAGCAGAACTGTGAGTAGAGCTAAGCAGCAGCCATGAGATAGCTCAGCAGAAAAATTATTTAAAAAGTAGAAAAGCAAGGGCAAATAGAACAATGGTCTGTGTATTAACGCTTGTCTAGAATAACTCTCTAAGCTACAGAAAAGTTTATCTAGCAAGATATTAGGAAAGTTGAAGCTTAATAATGCAGCTTTGTGCATTGTGTTTTAAGGCTTACAAGTAGGTATTGGATTTGAAATAAGCCAGCATTGTTTTAACCAAAGGTACGTGTGCTTATGGTGATTGGATAGAACTGCTGTCAGTGTGCTTTTGCTTTGTGTGATTGGTTAAGAAACTTATAAAGTAAGTTGTACCATTAAGTTCTTTGTTTGCTGCCTGGAATGTGAGCTGGTGGCATCTTCCCGTTGTCATAACCATGTAATGAGACTGATGCTGGAAAATAAAACAGCTCAAGGCACGTTCCACAGCAGTCCTGTCCTGTTTGTGATTTGTAAATAGCCCCCTGCCAGCATCAGGTGGAGCCTTGAGAGACACGGGGAAAAGCCAGGAGACAAAGCCAGTGGTCAAGCATGGCATGGACAGGTCCACGTGTGCCATCCACCCCCATGGGATTCTGGCACTGAACTGCTGGAGAAATGACAGTCCCAGAGCAGCCCCAGGGCTCTGCCTCTGTCCCCACAAAGCCTCTGACCCCACAAAAATTCCTGGTGCCAGTCAGCCTGCACAGAGTTCCAAAGTGGATGTGGAAAATGCAGGCATGAAGGAAATGCTGGGGATGGAGCAGAGCAGAGTGAACTGGAGAAAACTGTGGAGCAATGCTGTAGACAATTCCAGGGAGAGCACGACTGGATGGCGCCTTCCTGGGGGGATGTTTTGATATTCAGGTTTACAGGACCAGAGGGTTCTGTAAATGAGACAAAATTGACTGTTGGAATGTATTTTCTGCTATAGGGTTTAATTTTTTTTTTTCAAAACAGATATCCAGGAATATGGTTGGTATGGACTTTTGGGGGGGATGTTTTGGTATTCAGGTTTACAGGACCAGGGGGTTCTATAAATGAGACCCTTTTGGAGAGGTTTTGTTTTAGGCAGGATTCCTGAGAAGTGGAATTTCCCTGCCAGCTCTCTTTGAGGCACATTCTGTTCATGGCTGTGCCTGCTAAATTCCTTAAATTCAGTACATTTAGCTGAGAGTTGTTTGAATGTAACAAAGGGCACATTTTGGCCTGTTGACTAGCACAGAGAGTGCTTGGTGAGAGGTAAAACCCACCTGCCAAGTCACTGCTATAAATACTGATTTAGAGCCTGCTTGGCTATATAGCACTTGGATCCTGCCTCATTTGCTTCCCACTTGTAAATGAGATTTCACATATTGTCCTTTCGTTTTTACCTCTGGAGTGCTTTCTTTGATTACTCACACTTCTGGGCATTCTCAGTGAGCATGAGAAAGTCAACTCAGAGAGAACATGGAGCTCCTCTGCTTCAGTGTTTAAAATCCCCTGGGTGCCCCCCCAGCCACCACTTCCCTCTCCTTTTCTTCTGCGCCCAGGCTTTTGAGCTATAGAAGTGATCAATTGCTTAAATTATTGTAATGGCTGGCAGAGGGAAGGGGGAGGGGGCAGGAGGGGTTGGAATTAAAAAGTGTCCCTCCAAGCTGGGAACTTGGTATTAAAAATCTCAGTCAAATCCATTCTGGAAGCACTGAGCTAATAAATCTCCCAGCCCCAGCCTTGCAGTGGGAAGGGTAACTCAGTTGTGTGTAGTGCAGGTATTACTGCAACATGACTAATAGAGAGTGAATACTGCAGAAAGATGTCTGTGTATATTCATTTGAAGTCCTGAACAAATTTGCTTTGAATCTCCTGGTCTGCTTCTATGGCTGCTTTCCACAAATATTCCAGCAAATGAGCTTTACTAGTGTGAATACTCATCAAAAGTCAATTTGGAACTCAAATAGCTTAATATTTTCCAAAAGCATATTCCAAATTACACACATGAACATGCAGTTCAAAATGGATGCTGCTTCTGATGTGATTAGTTACACAACTTGCCCAGCCAGGGATCAGAAATAACACAATGCAGCTCATGTAACCATCCACAGAGCCTGGATTTCAGACTTGGAATGTTGGATATTTTCAATGAACTGTTGGTGAGCAGCTCAGCATCCTCTGAAGACATTCATAAATAGACATTTTAGCAGTGAAGAGCAGTTGGGAATTTTGCAATTAGCGAGTGGCCCACTTGCAGGAGGAGAGGGGGACTGGATTTTTGTGATGAATCATTGGATATCTGTCAGGAAGTTCAATACCCCAGCTCTATAGACAGAAAACCAGTAGTGAGTCACATTTTTCCACTGAACTCAGCTGAAAATTCATGTTTCTTGTGTGCTGTGGATTGGCAGATGCAGAGATTTACCCATCTCCAGTGGAGGACTCACCCTGCAACCTTTCCTGGAGAGGAACAGCCCCCTGTGAATCACTAGACTAAGCAGACAACCTTCCCCATGTGGCTGTTGTGCCTTCACCCTAAATCTGCTGCCCTGGGCTACATGGGCACACAGAATTTGGGAAATGATTTCCAGTGCTGGCACACCTCACTCCTAAGATCTCCTTCCCATCCCTTGTTCTGCAGATGCTGGTGTGGGCTGTCACACCTAGAAATCACAGATACTACAATTATCAATGCTGTAATACAAATCTAATGGGTGGAAATTAAATATCAATGAGCACAGATCCACCTGTCACCCTTTCCAGCTGCACAGGAGGGTTCCAAGATCTGTGAGTTGAAAGAAGCAGCTCAGGGATGGTTGGGCTCCTCCACATTCCACAATGGCAGCATGCACGGAGAGCTTTTAAGTATTTCTGCTGCTGTTATCCGTGCGGATCAATCCCAGCTCTCAGCACCACCCCTATGGGTTTGCTGTGCCATGAGGAAAACCCTTGGTAGTGTTATCTTATATATATCAAGAGTTCTATTATAGTTATAGGGCAAGGATTCCGTATCACCAGAGTCCCACACCTCCTTGATGTTTCTTGTAGGCAGCTCCTCTAAACACTGACTCTTCCTGGTCCTTGCAGTAGCCATCCTCTGACTCCTGATCCCACCAATCCACTCTTTTACCCCACTTGTTTTATTGGCTACAGCTGTGGCCTGTTAACATCAGGCCTGCTCCTAATCTTTAGTAATTGGTCCAGCTGCAACTCTTTGGGGGATAAGATTACATTCTATGCCACCTTCATTTACCCATCCTGGAAGGTCTTCTGGCTGTCTCCCACCATCCATGAGTTCTCCTGGCTTAGAACAGCCCTAAATCTCTGGAATTCCCTGAGGATGGGACATGTGGAAGGCAGGAGAGAGAGAAGTGACCATAAATTCTGACAGCCACAGCCCTTTGTGGATCAAACTCCTGGAGAAATGATGCCATCAGCGGCCCCGACAGTTTTCCAAGAGGAAACTTCCATCGTTTACCCTGAGCTGCAGCTCCAGCAGCACTAAACACTGTTTTCCAGCTAATAAAATGAGGCACAATTTTTTACATGCTGTTTGTGGTGACAGTGTAATCAGTCTTGCTGGGAGCCAAGCTCACACAGGCCAAGAGCTGCAGAGAGCACTGTGTGAGGCACCCAGCCTCCAAGGTTTTAGCTTTATTTCTCCGGGATTGTAAATTTTTTTCCCAGTAGAACTCTCTCTGATTCTCCCCCTTTTATCTATTCATTTATTTATTTACTCGTTGAATGTAGATTTATTTTGATGCCCAGCAATTTCAGGTAAACAAAAGGAGGCTCTACACTTCTGGGAAAAGGCTGTTAATGGCCTCGCTGAGGGAGAAGCAAATGGAACTTTCCTAAACAAAGCTACAGGGAGCATCGCTTACACCCAGCAGGGCCTCTGGGGCAAACTGGGTTTGTTAGCAAAAGAGCACGAACAGCTTTTGGGAGGTTGGGTTTGTTGTTTTTTTCCCTCGTTTTTATGCTTTTTCATTCCAAGAAACACTTGCAGAAAACAACTCCACGGGAATGTGGAAACAAACCTGAAGTTCTGCTTGTGCTGAGTTTAAACTGCAAGGGGAGGGAATGAATCTGCACTCACTGCTGTATGGTGCAGCTCCACTGCTAAAACAAAACCAAGTGAGGTGGCTGCTTCTTTTCTAATTTTTTTTCCCTTCTCTATCATTCTCTTTATGTCTCTGCTTTTTTAAATTCCCTTCCCCACCTTCTGGATTTGCTATCTTTCTCCATTCCAGCTCTGGTTTATTCTAAGAAAAGAGAAAATTAAAACCTGTGGTGTGTTTTACTGTCGTTACACAGTCTCAAAACAAAGGAACAAGAGCTGAGATTCCCAGTAGAAATCTGGGAAGCAGCTGTACCTTAGAGCTGAACTAAGCTTGGTGCATTTGCAGGCATCAGGTGAAGTCTGACCCAAAGATCCCTGATGCCAGCAGAAAGATTCCCATTGACTTACAAGGACTGTGGATGGGGCTCTGGATTAGAGTTGTGATAACATCCAGTCATCTTATCTGGTAAAGAAAACATCAGTAAAAGCCAGGGCAGTCAAAGTTTGTCATTATCACCTCCAGTCTCCCACCTGTGTTGCCTTTTGCTCTCTCCCAGATGTGGTGGCAGGCTGAGGAAAATGCAGATATGCCTCCCTCCAAGATCCTTGTGCTAGGATCCATGAGGCATGATTTTCTTGTCTTGAAATTCAATTTCTGAGCCCCTTTCTGTCTCAAATGACCAGATGGAAAAGACAGTAATTGCTGAGAAACTTATTGACTTTTCCTTTTTAATTAATCCTAAGTGGAAGAAAACCTGCAGTTCCCTGTCCAGAGAGCGTATGTGAGAGAGGAGGAGGGAAAAGGGAGAGACAGGAGAGAATCATAATTAAAACAACTCAAATTAATCTCAGTGAGTGCTCCTGCCACTTCAGTGCTCAGAATGTAGGGGGGAAGTGTTGTTCCAGTCGGGTCTCTTTTGTTTCAAAGTCAGCTCAAATAAGGACCACCAGACAACAGCCCTGTCCCATCAGAGCAGAGGCTTGGCTGGTCACTGCAGCTCTGCATCCCTCCAGCCACTGCACGAGCTCCAAAAGCCTCACACATCCTCTCTGTGAGGCCTGAATGTGCTCCGTCCTCAGCAGGATGAAGCAAACCCTGCTCTGTGGGGAGGAGGGTGATGTGGTGGTTTTGTGTCAGGAAAGAGAGATGCACTGGATTTTTTGGTCTTCAGGTTTTTGTTTATTATTATCTTATCTAAAGTTTTGCACGCTGTCCACACCAGACAGCACACTGGAAAAGCACCACAAAAATGGCCAACAATATCTTGGTACAAGGGCTTTTAAGACTAAACTGTCCAATTAAGGGCTGACACCTGGATTATTTCCCTTTTAACCCAATAGCTGATCCCACAGAGCCCACAATGTGGACTTTTCCACCCATTTACTTAATACCACCCAAATCCATGAAGAAGGAGGAAGAAGAAGCATGAAGAAGGAACTTGGGACGACACCCTGTGCCCTCCATCTTCTTTCCATCCACAGCATTCTAAAAATCCCCAAACCTAAATTTCTCACCAAGAGATACACCTATGTGACCATGTTCACAGGGGTCCGAGGATGAGGGAAGAGACGAGAATGTTGACTCCATGTTTCAGAAGGCTTGATTTATTATTTTATGATATATATTATATTAAAACTATTCTAAAAGAATAGAAGAAAGGATTTCATCAGAAGGCTAGCTAAGAATAGAAAAAGAAAGACTGAATAACAAAGGTTTGTGTCTCGGACAGAGAGTCCGAGCCAGCTGACTGTGATTGGCCATTAATTAGAAACAACCACATGAGACCAATCACAGTTGCATTCCACAGCAGCAGATAATCATTGTTTGCATTTTGTTCCTGAGGCCTCTCAGCTTCTCAGGAGGAAAAATCCTAAAGAAAGGATTTTTCATAAAAGATGTCTGTGACACACCTACACTACTCTTATAATCTATTTCACACTTTTGTGGATTCCAGTCTATCTTGAAGTCTAGGAAACTTTTTCCGTGAATGAGGGTCAAAGTCAGTGCTCCCCTGGGGGTCAGGACCCCCCAGAGCAGACAGAGAAATATTCCCAGTGCCCTGGGTTCCCACAGGCCAGCAGCAGTGTGGCTGTGCAGGGCTGGACCCCAAAGCCAGCCCCAGGCTCAGCACGAGGCACAGCATGGCTGGACCAAGGATCTGCAGCACCAGCTGTGCCACATCTGCAGAGAGCCCTTCCAGAGCATCCTCCCCAGCCCTGCCCAGCACGGGCAGCTCAGCTCTCACCATGCCACTTTGTTTTATTTCAGTTTTCTTCCTTCTTGCTGAGAAGTTGCTGCTGGGATTAAAAAGCATCGGGCAAATCATCAGTATGAAAGAGACACGCTGAGAAGAGAGCAGATTAACCCACACTGCAGAGAAAACTCCTCATTTCTGGAGTGTTTGTTTTGAAAATGTCACTTCAACGGGTCACAGAATTCATGAATAAAATCCCATCCTTATTTCCATTCAAAAAGGAATAAAGATTTATTACCCAGCCTCGACAGGAAAGCAGTATTGACCCACCAATGAGTCAAGGTCTATGGTATTGCATGCAGAAATATTTATTGCTTTTAATTACCATAAAATAGCAAGGAACTTTTTAAAATCATTTTTATTACTATTGTTTTATTGTACCGTGGGAAAAAAAACTGGAATTGCCAGCAAAGCCTCCTGAGAATACAAGGTGATGGAATGAAAGACAGTTTGATGCTGATGGGTTAAATAAAAGGTCACTGCCACTCAAGATATCTTGGCAGCACATTGGCAAACCTGCTTTGAAACATCACTAACCCCATTTTACTGCCAAAAAAAAACCCAAACAGGGAGTACCCCTAAAGATCTCCAAAGAAACTACCTGGGATTCCTAGGGGCGAGTATTTGGTACCTAAGTATCAGAAAATTATGGCTCAAGCAGTTACAAACTGGAAGTGGTGAATTCAGATGGTGAGTGTTAGGGGGCAGCTGGTTGATGCCACCCTCTGAGGCCACCCACAGGGTCTGGAGGACCCAGGTGTCACCCACCAGGCATCCCTTGCCCAGAGGAAGGAAAAGACCCCCCCCCCATCTCTTCATTTCCCAGCTGCAGGGGTTGGAACCCCCCGGTGCTGCAGGGCAGCCAGCCCAGCCTGCTGCTGCTCCTCACCTTCCCTGCTCTGTTTCCCTCCACCTCTCCTGGCCAGCACTGACAGGAACCCCTCAGTGGGGGGAATGTAAGGCAGGCTTGGTGCTGCAGCCGCTGATTGACAGGCAGGCTGTGATAATGAAGTCCATTTTTATTTTTTATCTCTTGTCAAGGTACAAGGACTCGGCCAGTGTCCCAGGTAATGAGCGTTCCCTTGCCCTCTCCCTCACTTGGATTTGAAAGTGTGTGTAGCCATGTGTAGCTGTGTTAACACTACATTACTAAAACCAATCCCGGGAGCCTGTTCCTGCTGCACACCTCAGTGGCTCCAGCACTTCCTCACGTTGATTTGCATTCATGCAGTCTGTGTAAACAACGCTGTTCAGGGAATATAAATAACTGCAGCCAGGAGTGCTGCTCAGCAGCATCCCTCAGCTCCTGCTGCAGGGCTGGGGCACAGCCCAGATCCTTTCCTAAAATGGAGGATGCTCCTGCATCCCAACCTTCTCTGCCTCAGCCCTCAGCCCAGGAAGCCAAGGATGGAGCACTGAAGGCTGCTTTTCAAAAAGCCTTTTCATCCTCACCTGAAAAACCATGAAGAAGCCTTTTAAAAGAGCTCAATTTTCCTGCATCCATGATGCTGGGCCTTTTGGGGAGGTGCTGTGGTTTGGGTTGTAGCTGTTGGAGTTTTCTCTAGGTGTTGGCAGAGAAAAGCAAACAGAGAATCCCAGAATGGTTTGGGATGGGAGAAACCTTAAATATCACCTTGTTCCACCCCCTGCCTTGGGCAGGGACACCTTCCACTATCCCAGGCTGCTCCAAGCCCTGTCCAACCTGGCCTTGGACACTTCCAGGGATCCAGGGGCAGCCACAGCTGCTCTGGGCACCTCCCCACCCTCACAGGGAAGAATTTCTTCCTACCACCTAACCTGAATTTCCCTCTTTCAGAAAATGATTCAAATTGCCAGTGATCTGATTCACTTGTGAGAGCTGACTCATTGTATTGTATGCAGGACAGGTGGGGTGAGGTGTGATCACCCCATCAGGTGAGAGGAACTCCAACCTAACACCCCTCAAGCTCACACCTCTCTCCTCCAGGCTCACTATTTGCAAAGTTTCACCCAAATTGAGTTAAACAAGAACTGCAGTGCAGACCCTGCTCAGAGATACCACAAACTAAAAAGGGGTGAAGTGAAATGAAATGAAAGGCATGAAATGAAATGTTTTTAATCAGCTCAGAGGTGTGAGCTGTTTGAAGTGAAGCTGCCACTGGTCCCCATGCCAGGGACAGCACTGCCAGCCTGGCCACCACCATCTCCTCAGGACTGTGGTGTTCACGTACTCTTTGAACATCATTCTCTCCCAGGTTTTTTCCTGGAGAAGCACAGAGAGAAGAAGAGAAAGCAATTCTTATTCCACTTGCTGCTCCTGTTGTTTTTGTACATGTGGAATGTGTTAGGAAGATTGTTTACCTAAAAGGAGTTTAATAATTATATTCTGGTGATGGTTGTTTGTATTAGTTAACCAGTCACTCAAAGCTGTGCCCTGGCTGTCTGGAGATAGTCAGGGGTTTTCCTTTAGTATCTTTTTAGTATCTCTTTAGTATAGTTATAACATAGTACAGTTTAATAAAGCAATTGTTCAGCATTCTGAATCAATGGAGTCAGATGCCAATCATTTCCTCTTGCTGGGGGCACCCTATTTTTTCTGTACAGGATGATTTTGCCTCATCTCTCCTTGACTCCTGCAGGCAGGGACAGCATCCTCAGAGGCACCACCTGGGAACTCTGTGTTCATTAGGCACAAGCCAACATAAAACTCTCAGGTGGAGGCCACCAAACCAGATCAAGTATTTTTGATTTGACTCCAAGTGAAATCAAAAACAGCTAAGAGCACTAAATATTAAAGGGATTAAAATTGAAATTTTCTGATCTTTTAAGGATTCACATAAAGCCTGGTCTGGAGTTGCAATCTTACATCCAGATTTGGATCCATAGCTGGCTCCTAAACTTAGCTTGGAAGATGACATTTTTGCAAATTTTTCCACTTGAAATTTAAAATTCCAGGAGAATGCTGGCAGAATCTCTGCAGATTTCTGAACTCTGCATCTTTGCTTTATGATCTCAATCCTTTTAATTTTTTTTCTTTTTCTTTAGCTGAGCTGAAGTAACTCAGATTAACAACACACAGTCTATTTAATTGGCTTCATATGGTTCTATTTTAACATTTGGATTAGAATAATATTTCAGAAAATGACTGCTATTATTTTTTTAACAGATGGTGAAAGATCCACCAACATAGGAAGTGAGTCACAAGTTGTACTGTAAATAATAAATAATAATAATAAAAATAATAATAGCAATAATAGTTCTGCTGACAAGGTAACAAGGGCTCCGATTTAGTATTACACAGGAAAACTAATAAATCAAAGTGCAAAGCACCTCAGAAATCTTTTATTTTAATTAGCAATGAACAAACTCATTCTGCCAAATGCTG
Organism: Camarhynchus parvulus; assembly: GCF_901933205.1. Lineage (NCBI taxonomy): Eukaryota > Metazoa > Chordata > Aves > Passeriformes > Thraupidae > Camarhynchus > Camarhynchus parvulus. The sequence continues at coordinate 6,654,271 of NC_044587.1, read as the reverse complement.
AACTCACTGGAACACTGGTGGCTTCTCATTTTGCTTAGGAGACACTTTGAAACAGTGAGGAGGAGATGGAGGGGACAGCCAAACTCTAATGAGGAAATACAGAATATGCATCTCCAGCTGGGCTTCTTTCAGGGCCATTTCTCAAGTGGAGAAGGAAAAATAATTCCTGAGAAAATAGTAGTGGATGTAATTTGAGTTCCTGCATATCTCCAGTGTAATGGCCTTTCTTAGGGCCAGCCTCTCAGTATGATCAATTTTCCTTTAAAATGCCATGTGTAGGTGTCCTTATCATATTTGCTCTCCATCCTGCCACCACTGCAGTGGATTTGCACATCTTCCCCCCACTCCTGAGGAGGACCAGGGTGGCAAGAAGAAAAAGGACAGCAATGGAAAAAGTCACAGCTGGATTCTCCTGAGGTCACCCATGGTGAGGGTGGGGATATCACACTGGGTCCCAGCCTCAATTCCTGCCAGCTGGAAGATGGTTTTTAATGGGAAAAGTCTGGCCTGGCTCTCATGTATCTCAGAGAACAGGTTTGGGGTAAAGAAGACTCTGTGGTTGCAGGGGTGAACAGGCTGTGCCCTGCCTGAGGAACAGCTGCACATCACAGCTGGCTCCAGATGTGTTCAGTAACACCACTGAAGAAGCAAGGTAAGAGCTCTGAGTGCCCACCCTGCCCTTGTTTCTTCCGTGTCTCTGTGATTGTCATGGTGAATGAAATGTTCACAACCAGGGACAGGCAGAGAAGAGACTAAACACAGAGCACAGAGTAAGCACAGTCTGTGGGCTTAAAATGTAAATCCTCTGGTTTTTGAAAAAGCTGATTTTTTGTTTTCTTGGCTCATAGAGCAAGGAAATGCAGGCCCAGGTTTTAACAGCCCTGCCATTGAGCTTTCTTGGCAAAGGAAAGGTCTCAGCTTCAATCCATAGGGATTTTTTGACAAAGTGACCCTCCTCTCCTCAAGTTCTTGCAACTTCAGAAATTACTTTTGGGGGTGAAGTCAACATAAAAAGGGTTTCATCACTTTAGATCTCCCCAGAATTGCTTAGCTGACACTGGTAGGAGTCTCCAGCAGCTTCTAACCCACTGTCCTTTGCTTGTCAGAGCTCACTCCATCTTTTATCATGCCGAGAAACTGGGGGAGAATGCAGACACAGAGAGATCTCACTGTCCATGAGGAGCTGAATTATTGCAAGCAGCCAAGGAAATGTGACCAAAATGCCACAAACACCTGCAGCTTCCCTTTCTCTCCCAAACCCCAGAGCACAGTGCAGAGCCACCAAGGAGCTTTTCCCTCATGAGAAAAGACTGATGTCCCTCACATTGTAGAGACCAGCAGAGTCCCCTCCTCTGAGCCAGCCTGTCTGATGTTTAGTTTCTTACAGCCTTGTGGACAAACATGAGTGATTTGTTCTCTCTCTCTGCTGTGCATGGACACATCTGGAGCTGTTCCACCCTTTGCCTGTGTCCATCTGCCTTACTCTGCTCACAGCGACACCTGTGTGGAGCTGGCAGCAGAACAGGAGTCCTCAGCACACCTGGGAGATGAAGGCAGGAGGAGCAGAGGGACCTGGATGAACTGCTTGCAGAACAATGCCAAGCTGCTGAGGCCTCACTGTGGCACAGGCTCTGATTTGCTCTGTGAAGTACCACTCAACACCTGAACTCTCACCAAATTCTCTGCAATTTACCCTGCAAATTCAGGTTTGATGGGACATCAAGGTCTCTGTCCCACAATGAGCTTGTTAGGTCCTTTAGGGACTGAATTGCTAGGCTCTTCAGGGATTGAACTGTTAGGTCCTTCAGGGATTGAGCTGTTAGGTCCTTCAGGGATTGAATTCTTCAGATTTCCCCTGTGGGGACTCACTGTGACTCAATAGAAGTGTCATTCTCTGCATCCGGGCTAATCAGGGCTCCCTTCCTCATCAAGGGAGAGAAATAACACCCCTAGCACAGGACTCCTCTGCCTTGCCACCTGTTATTACTGCAGGGGTATTGGGGACTGGTAAAGGTGATACAGAGACTCCATCAGCAGAAGGCATGAAAAGACACTTTTTTATTAGAAATCTACAATTCTTATCGAAACAATGGTGGACCTAAGACCTGATTGGCCTTAGGAATCTTCTCTCACCTATTGGTGAGCTATGAATAAAACTCTCTGGAGAACCATATCCATAAACAATGGTTACAGAAAGAGAGATAATAACTGTTTGAATTCTTCTCTCTAAGTTCCCCACAGCTTCTCAGGATTTTCCTGGGAGAACCATGCCTCTCTCTCTGTTCAGAGGATATGTAATTACTACAAGGTATGACCCTCATTCACATCTGGGGTGCAAGAAATCCCCTGTCCTGGAGAGCTGCTGAGACAAAGAGGAGCCTAAGCTTGGAGAGATTCACATCAGGTTAAGCCTGTGCCAGATTTTGACACTTACCCTACCCTTGCCCCTGAGTCTATCTCAGAAGGTATCTGAATTTCTGAATTCCTCTCATAATTAATTCATAGTTAATCTTGAATAGGTGTGATTTTAATAATCATTCAGCACATCTAATACTGCAGAATTGCCGCACCATTGAACTCGAAATTACACGAAATGAGACAGCTATTTAAATAATGGTCTCTTCTGAGCTGGGCTGCTTGGGCTTGCTGCTGCAGACATGTCCAGGAGCACTGAGGCGCTGTCAGGATGTTGCACCATTTCTGCAGCCCTGCACAGATATATTAATATATGCATTAATATATTTTACTGACTTATGATCTACCTGGGAAGCTGCTTGCCTATTTATCTGTAGTTTCACAACTGATCATGTGAAAGCTTCTATTCATTGCCTGCTGCTTTCTCTTGCAGGATTAAAAATGTTTTAGAGGCTGCTTTTTGTATTTATTAATCAGCGATAATGAAGTAAAATACTGAGTTTTAAATTACTCTGTACATTAGTGGTTGTCTCACTTAGCTTTAGTTCCCCCAGAAATCTTTTTTAATGGAACTTTGTTCTTCTGGACATGCAAGCAATGTGCATTAACTCAGACATTTAACATGTCATGTAAATTGCTTTTGGTGTAGATTTACTCATTTAACTGAATGCAAACCTGGAACAAACATTCTGCTCTCCTCAATTTTTTTTAACTTCTCACTCTTGAAATGATTGATGGATTGAAATGAGTAAATAAGTGGAGATTTAATACAATCTAGGATTGAGGAAAGATCTTTAAAGTGACTTAATGACTGAGAAAATGACTAATCATGACTAATAACCAAGAAGTACATCTGGGAAAACAGAGATATTCCGGTCTTTTGTCGGATGTTGCAGCCATACCTGAGCTCCTCTGGAAATAAGAAAACTCTGATTTTTCTTTTCAGTTTTTTTTGCCCATACAAGTCATATAAATGTTCATAGGAACTGGAGGATGAGCAAAGACACAAAATTTAGGAGTGTCCTTAGGATGATTTTGCCTCGGTTGCCTATAGGATTTCAGTGCCATTTATCAATGGAGATGGATGGCCTAATCAATTTTAATTTAAAAGCCTCCTATATTGCAGGTTTCAGACATCTTACTTGCTACAATGCCAGGCAGAAGAACCCCTTTTTCTTATGGCACTGGTGATTTATTCCAGCATACTTTCCCATGGGATTTATACATCGCTATTTTCATCCACATCATTAAATTCACTCTCTTGCCTTTTTATTTCCTGTCTCAGTTTTCTGCCATCAAGTCTATCCACTGGCCTGTGACCCCTTGGAGGTTTTGGGTTCCTCTCTAGAAGGTTTGGTGGGGAAAGCAGCAGAAAACACCAACTCTACAACCAGAAATGTGTGTGCAGGGGGGAGGATTAACAGGATTACCCAGATAGAGAAGGTAATTTCCAACCCACAGGACGAGTCTGGAAGTGCAAAGGGTTCCCAGCTCTAAAAAACAAGGTTATAGGATCAAGGGTCATTGGGAAGAAGCTCTAATCAAGGAGGGATTCTCCCAGTCTTACATCTTTACAAAAATTTGTGTGCCTCAGTTTGCAAGTGGACACAAGAAGGGTCGGTCCAGACAGCTCTGAAGGGGAACTGACAAAAATACTAGATGGGGAAAATGCTGGGTGAGGGCTAGGAAAATTCACTGAAGAGGTACACAGCTCTGTGTGGCTGCAGTGCGGTGAGGGGTGAGTGGTCCAGCAGAACAAACATTTAATAGCCTGGCCTGTATTTGGGTATGATTTGAATGCAGTTTGGATATGGTGCCTTCTGGGCCTCTGATTCTCATGGCCACTCATTCTTTGGGCACTTAATTATTGCTAGATCATTTAAGATGTTTTCTGGGAGGACCTGCCATCCTCAGGACGTGAGGTGATGCCATGCAGCCCAGGGAGAGGAACTGTGATGTTATTCAGGAAAACAGCACAGTTCAGTCATGTGTGGGATTTGCGCAACCCGCAATCAAAAAGTTGCTTTATTTTCTATTGAATTCAGACAGCAGGTAAGTTAGAAATCATTAACATCTCTGTGGCAGAATCAGGATTTATTACACGGAAGGCTGTGGCTTGAAGAGGCAGAGTTTCTCTGCTTGCTCCACATGCATCCTGTGCTCGACAGCAGGAATAACCCTGTCCCTAGAGTTCACCTATGAGGAGAATCACTTTGCAGGGGCTCTGCAGGGCCCAGGGCAAACAAAAGGATCCATGATTCACTTCAGGACTTCTGTTTTACTCATGCCCAACACAGCTTCTGATCGGTTTCCTTCCCAGGTCTGCTTTATCCTTAAGGCGAGAAAAATCCCAAAGGTGGCATTTTTCAGATCTCCATCAGGGTGTGAGTCCAATGGAAACTTTAACAGGATCTCTCCCCCCAGCAGGTCTCTGGTAGCCGCCTATGCCCTGGGCCCTTGTGTGCTTTTAGCTGGGTGATGTCTCCCTGTGGGAAGGACTCTGCTATTGAATGTGGGATTGTGGCAGCAGGAGGGGAAACAGCCCAGGAGAGAGCCCTGATTTAGAATTTCACCCCCTATGCCACCATCCCTGGCCCCTGTGTGAGGAGCCAAGGGGCTTTTCTGATTCCAGTCCTGATTTGAGAAGCAGAGGGAAGCACTGGGGTTTATAGTCCTGTCGAACATAAACATTGATTTTTAAGGCCTAATCGTCTGCTGCAGCTGAACAACATCCAAGATTTTTTTATTATTATTTTTGTAGCTGGAACTGATCAGCTGGGGAAGGGAGGAATAAAGAGGAAACAGAGAAACAGCTGTGACTTCATTTTTTTGTGTTGCCCAGGCAAGGATGCTGCGGCTCTGTCACTCACACAGCCTCCACTCCCTGGGATGCTGCTGGCAGCCAAGGATGTGCTGCTGAATGAGCCCTTGTCAGCTGCCATCCCCTGCCATCCTCACTGGCTGGCTCCCTCACAGCCCCTCTTTAGCTTCCTTGCTGGCTTCTTCATAAATATTCACACCACACAGCCAGCGGAAGACTTTGTTTTTTCCTTAATTTCCATATTCAGCATGACATCAAAAATGTTTCAGAGATGGGTTCAGCAGGGGCTGTGCATCCAGGGAAGAGGACAAGAGGGAGCAAGGTGTCTGTGCTGGGTGGAGGTGGGGGAGAGAAGACAAGAGCAGGCAGCAGTGAGGGAGACAGGGAGCAAGGTGAGGAGCAGACAGAGGTAAAGAGGAGAGCTGGGGATTAACTTGGTCGAACAATCACAGCAAAATGAAGCTGTTCCCATTCATAACCCAGGCAATCCATGTCCTCATCAGGAGGTTTTCATAAGTGATTAATGGTTAATTTGTTAAAATTCAATGAAATCTTGTTTCCTCTCTTTAAATTAGAATTCAGAGAGAGAGGGAGAGAGAGACGGTCCCAGCCATCCCCTGCTGCTTCTCGACAGAATATAATTCATCTGCCAGAAATGGCTATTGCCTTCAAAGGATTACAAATAAAATAGAAACACAGCCTGGGGCAACAGCCACAGAGCTCTGGAAGGCTCAGCCCAGTCAAAGGGGCAGAGGGAAGACCTGGAACCCCTGAGTGCCTTGGCAGGTAGTCTGTGGAATAAAGCCAGAATCAGCATGGTTGAGACAGGGGCAGTTCAGTCCTACTCTGAATTCTAATCTCCTGCCATGGGACAGGATTTCTTCTGCTCACACTAGAATAAGGAAGGCCCAGGATGAGGCACTAGCACTGGAAATCCTTGGGTGTGATTTCCATGCTCTGCTTGGGATGGATGGGAGACAGGGGGCTTGTCTGGGAACAGAAGGGAACAAGCATTTCATGGCAGGGACACTCACTTTGGAGACTGGGCTACTTTTTGTTCTTTCCTGCTTTATTTCATTAGTGTGGCACTTTACTGATGGTACACAAGCACTGCTCATACAGAGAGGAATATATGTAATTGGTTGTGAGCCATTACGGCGACAACCCCACTCCAGCTGTCAGACTAATTTGCTTCTATATAAAATCATTATCCTCATGAGATATCTCAGTGTATCTCAAGCCACTGGATCTGACATCAGATGTTATGTTCCAAACCACAGACTCTGCCCTTATTTGCCTAAGACAGGAAACGTCAAAGATTCATGGCTCCCATTGATAGGAAGGGATTGAGTAAAGATTACTGCAGTGATAGGTATTGAAACACACAACTCAGTGCTGCTGGAGTGGCTCTGAGACAGACACCCAGGCTGGAGAGAAATAGTAAATTCTCCAAATCCCATGGTAGATGTTCTAGTAATTAATGAATACTTTTAAAAAAATCCACTTAATTCATTTCTGCGTCAGTTACCAACTGTGTGAAGTTTTCTCTGCTAGACTGAAAAAGACTCTTTAACTGATTTTTCTGAGTGTATATGGAAAGTCTTTTGCCTAATTTTGAAAATATCTTTGTTCTAATTTTAAAAGAAATGTTAGGGTTTTTTTTTTTTTCAGGTTTTGTTCTGTGATTCTATTAAGTATACAGAGAATTTAATCGTTTCTCTTTGATTTTTAAGCTGAACCATAGCAATGGAAACTCCTAGTGATCTTTTAAGTTTCACCTTTTTCTCCAGGGAAGAAGTTTAGCTGCTAATTTATACCAACTTCTTTTTCCTGAGCTGAAACCTGTTTATCTGAAAACGCCAACACACTCCATCAGAAGTTCTGTCCTCCCAAGGGAAAAATCATGGGAAACAACCTTTAAACCATTACTCCTTTTCACATGGCACCTCCAGTTTGAGTTTCCTGGCTGCTTCTCCCCACCATGTTACTGGTAAAAAATGGAATTGCTTCCAACCAAAAGTATACATGTAAAACACCTCTGCTTTATGAAAAATACAGAAAAAAAAATCAGTTAATTTGGTGAGCAGCACATAAAATTATTGCAGTGAATCCAAGGCCTATTTATGTGCTCTAGGTACCTTATAGAGAACATCAGTATTGGAATCTAAGTTTTTCTGCCATGGAGAACACTGCTTTTAATTATGGTGGAAGAGGCATTCTCATTCTATTTCCTAATTATAAAAGATTAAAACATTTTCTATGAAAATACCCTTATGAGTAAAATTTTTCAAGATTCTTCCCAGAAAATGATGAGATTTTCTTTTTGAAATTTTTTGTAGGGGAAGAAACCCCTGTCTTAATAAGTATGTATTTAGCCACTTTGAGGTTAGCTTTGTGTGAAATGAAAAGCTGAATTTATTGAAACACTTTTGTGATATTTTGTGGGGGTTTTTATTGGTAGCTGTGAACACTGCTCGATTTTCATACACTTAATGGCTTAAGATACACTTGTCTTTTCTTTTATGCAGTACTATTGCTGTATGAAGGCCCAATACTTTGATTTAGCACAATTTTTTGGACAGTGATGCACTTCCACGACAAAGAAAGGTGAAAAAAACAGGCCCCAAATTTGCTGACTGCAGAAATACAGCCTGAAAATGTTGCTCCCCTATCCCACAGATGTCCTGCTGCCTTGCACCAGGATTCCCTGTGCTGTTATACCCTGTAATCACATTCCCCCAGTTTTTCCTGCCTGTATTTTTGCTGCTTCTGCTGTGACCTGTGGCAAGAGGTTCCAATCACGATCGAGACCCCACTGTGCCAGACACAACACAAAACCTTGTCAGACCTGGTCCTTGTCCCCAAAAGCAGACAGAGTCAGAAGGCAACCAAGAGCTTGCAGAGACAGCGTGACTTCTTTCATTTTTATTTTTTTTGTCAGGACACAAGCAAACCATTAAACTCTGTAACTTCTACATCTCTCTGATGCTGTAGTACTCTGAATTCCACCTGTGAATTACACTGAATTCCATGTGTGTGAGAAGCAGTGCAACAGCAAGAAAGGGACAATGTGGGTGCTCAACACCCACAATATTTGAGTCACAATGTGTTTGGCCTCTGAACTTGGATTCAGAGACTTCAAACTTCCAAGCTTGGAAATGTAGACCTTTCATCTTGTGAAACGCTCTGGCTTTTTTGTGTTTACAGTATCCACCTCAACTCCTCACTTAAATAAAAGTTTGTGCTTACTCATTACTCCTCATCTCTTCCTTACAGGGTTAACAAGAAATTGAGCATCCTCCTGCTGTTCTGCAGGATCCATGGCACCGGGGCACCAACTTTCAAGAAATGGCATTTCCTGACTGCTGCTCATTAGGATTCACAGGATTTTTTGGTACCTGTAAACCTCATGAGCCCTGGATTAAAGGTGGGTACCTGAACAAGAGGAATGTGGAGGGATTTTCCAGGAAGGAGCTCAGCAGGGAGGTGTCAGAGCAATGGATGGCACACAAGAATTTTCCTCCCAGTTCCTTTAAGACAATATCCCCACTGAGAAGTGATACACTCTATCTAACACTCAGCTCACTCAAGCTGTCACAGAGCCAGTGAATTTGTTTGAGTTATGTTGATTCACACCAACACAGTAGCCAGTCCATCATACTTACTCAAATTTAAATATTTTTCCCCTTCTTTGACTTAATCAGAGTTGTTTTCCCCCTGGAGCATCAATAATGAAATATTTGATGTATTTATTTATTGCAAATTCTCACTTTAATCAAGTGATTCTTCAGTGGACCTCGTTTAGCCTCGAAGTAATTGTTTTACTGATGCTTCAGCATAAAGAGATTGGACATTTCCTGATTAATAAGTTTCAAAACATATTGTCTGGAACATGCAAGCAGAGCATCACTCTTAAAAAAATGGTCACGTGGATGACACAGTCCCTAGGCTGTGGAGCTGATGTAAGCTTTCCAGTAGAGCCAGAATTAAAACCTCCCTCATTTTTCTCCTGTTTGTAGCAGGAGCCACCTGGTTTTGCAGCAGAGGTGGATTGTCAGTGAGAATGCTCCTAATGAGTTTTCCACTCATTAATATTTGCATTATTCAACTCAATGACAAGGTTAGCGGCTTCCCACTGGCTGTTGCAACACTTGGGATTGATTGAGGAGTTTTGGAGAACAGTGAAAGGAGAAGGAGGTAAGAGAAGGAGTGCCCAGCCCTTGGAAATAACAGCTGGGGGAGAAGGGGGCAGAGATCATCTTCAGTGTGAGGACAAGGAATTTTGGAAGGGGTGAATGGAGGAAGGTTGGAATTAGAGGTTATGACTTTATTCACAATGTAACTGTGATTCATCCTGGTCAGGGTTAGGAAATTTAAATTAATCAGGAGCCATAAAAGAGAACCCAGGCACTCTGGTGCCACACAATTGCATTGTGCCCCCATCAAGGAGGGTTTCCTGGGGCTTCAGGGAATTCAGTGTGCACAAAAAACAAGGAGCCTTCCCAAAGTCCTTCTCTGCCATCACAGAGTAAGCTGGGGAGGTATTTACACTTTTGCCCAACACTGTATTTCCTACAAACTCCTGCAAGGGTGCAGGTGTCCTTCAAAGGCATCTCCACCCTTTGAGATTGGAGGGAAGAGGAGCAGAACATTGCATTCCTGTGATCTTCCCTTTTAGATTTTTGGGACTGCTCAAAACGACTGTCTAGAGGAGAACATCAAAGGAGAGCCAAGTTTTGCCTTTACGGTTGAGTTTTTTTTGGAGTTTTCCTTTGGCAGTTTGATGATCTCCAAGAAAAACTCATTAGAAGTTTTCTCTTGGGTCTGTTTCTGCTGAAAGTCCTGACCTTTTCTCATTTGCTATAAATTTAGCTTTGTGACAGGATTTGTAAAACAGTGAGTCATAGCCAAATGGCTACACCACCAAATCCACCAACCATTGGGGGAAGAATGTGTAGCACTCACAGGAAGTGTTTTAGCAAGGAATTGGCCATTTTAGCAATTTTGGTAATGTCTGGATAAAGCCAGATCACCTGGCTGTGTCTAATAACTCTGACTTTCTTTATGTAAGGACATAAGAAAAGTGTTGGCCTCCTCTTCCCTCAGCTGAATCACTGTCTTATCACAGCTCTTAGAGCAGCCTGATAAGGCAAAATTGGTGTGTCATGGGGCCAAACTTTGCATTGCAGCAGCAATGCTGTTCCCAGCTCTTCTCCCACTCAAGCAGAACAGAGCCCCTGCTTCATTAATTTATGTTGCTTGTCATTGTTACCTGTCCCAAGGCGCTTCAAACAGCAACAGGAGCAAACACTAAAATCCCACATGTGCAGAAGCACTGCCCTGCAGAGAGGGAGGGGCGTGTGCTTGCCTCATTCAGGCTGCGTATTTTCCTAACGGGAGTTCCCTTCTCCTGAGTTTGCTTTCCCACCCATCAGGATGCACCTTGAGCTACTCCAGACTCCCAGTTTTGAAGGAACTCTTCCTGGCTGCTTCCCTGCTTTGTGGTGCCTGCAGAAATTAGTAAGGAATAATGAAGCACTGCTAAAATCCTCACTTTGTCTAGCCTCACCTCCACCGTCCCACTGCTTCATGGCTTTCTGGAAGGGATGGATTTGAAAGTGTTGGAAGCGTTACAAGTTGGGGAACTGAGGAACACAAGCCTGTTGCTGTCAGCATTGTTATCTGAACAGAGAGGGCTCAGGCTGACAGGCACACCACGACCAGCCCTCAGATCTCCAAGAGCAAAGCACAGAGTCCATCACTTCCTGCCAGTCTCTTAAGCAGCAGGGGAATAGAAAGGACACGGAGAGGTCAATCTTTGCTCGACTCAAGGAATAATACATGTAAGGATGAAGGAGCTCATTTCTGCCTTCAAACCACAAGGACATGACTGATGCCACCTGAGAAGAGAGCAGCAAAGGCCCAGCAATGCCAAGATAACTCTCTGGCTGAGACAGAAGAGCCTTTGAGCATGTTTCTTCTGCAAGTCTGGCCAAAGCTCAGGGAAAGAAGATAAGAGCCCCATCAGCTCAGATGTGACCAGTCTGCAGCCACAGCCAGTCCACAACAGCACTTCACTGATGGGAAGAGAGGTAGATAAAGGCCAGAGAGATTTCAGACCATTATCTCTGCTATACGGGAGCTGTTCCTAAGCAGAGCACAGCTTTCTGCCAGGACATGAGCTTTTAAAAGCTGGGAAATGTAGTGCACCAGGAGTTGTGCCTTGCAGTCATAGCTTGGCACTGTTATCCCAGCGGGTCCCAAATCGCTGCAAAGTTTTGGTGGTCAGGGAAAGAGACCAGGGAATCTCCCAAGCCTGTGCAGTTGGGAAACTGGGGACATGAGCTGCAGACTGACTGGGTTCCTTGTTGTCATCTTATTGCAGGGGTTCCAAACTGTTGTCTCCTTATCACAAAAGTTTCATAGCTTCTTGGTGTTTCTCATGGGCAGCTCCTCAGAGCACTGACTCTTTCTTCTTCACAAAGCAGCCAACTGACTCCAGCTCCCTTCTCACCCAGCTGCCCCGCTCTTTTATAGCACTCTTCTTCTCATTGCTTAGAGATGTGACCTGTTAAAGTCAGGCCTCTTCCTAATCTTTGATAATTGGCCCAGCTGCAACTCCTTAGGGGTAAGATTACTTTCTACACTATCTTTACTTTCTTCTATTCTATCCCCCTACAGGTCCTGGCACCATTAGAGCCAGGGATTCATAGAATAGCCATGTTTGGAAGGGACTCCAATTCCTGACTGGGTACCTGCACTGTGAGTTAGAAACAACACATGGGAGCTTTCACACCTCTCATTTCCATTTTGCTGAAACTCTTTGATTTAATCCAGAAGCACCGGGGATTGCAGGTCTCTGCCAACACAGCTCACCCTGAGCTCACAGTTTACTTAATCTTAGCCTGGCTCTGCTGCACAGAGGGAGCCAGAAGAGGCCCTGCCTTTCCATCACAGGATGTGTCTGACTCAAGGCTGTTTGGGCTGCAATCCTTCATTTATTTTCAGCTCATGAGGGACCTGGGGGTGACCAGGATCCCGTTGCTGGTGTCACAGGCACAGCACCCTGAGAGGGGATTCGTGCTGTTCGTGTCTCCCCAGCTGCTGCTACTGCAGTACAGGCTGGAGGAAGTCATCACCACATGGGTCCGAGCTAATGTGGGTTATCATCCAGCAAAGAGAGAGACCTTTTAGGTACAACTGCAAAAATTCACTGTGTGCCAGCAGATATAATAGACGAGAAAAGCGTGGGGAGGGGTGGGGGGAAATAAGTGAGAGCATACAAATTAAAGAGCAGCATTTGAAATCTAATCAAATATTCCCTCAATTTACTCACCACCCCTGCAGAGCTGTGCTGCTTTATTAGGTTTCTATTCCGTATTCTCTTTTAAAGTGACATTTACATTAATTTACAGTACTAACATGAAACCCTATTGAAAAGCTGAGAGTTTTCGTAACTTTTTATTTTTCAGCAGCTGTCGCTGGGTTTCCAACCAATTAATAAGGAGTCTTTAGTTTCATTTCGTGTCTGCAGGAGTGTATCTGGAGTGCCTTCAAGGTGAGCTCCTGCTGGTTTTGTTAAATGTGTAAGGGAGACCATCTTGGTGAGTTCAGGTGGTAATTGGCTGTGGAGCAGAAATGTTCCATCCCTGAGCCTCTCCACCCTCCAGAGTGCCTTCAGTGCCTGTGATCAGCTCTGAAACCTATTCCAGCTTCAAAACCAGGGACCAGCTGTGTTTTGGGGGCTGTACTGAAATAAAATATTTGTGTAGAGATGCCATTGCTTTGAAATGGTGGGATTTCACTTCAGGTCAGCAGAGAGGGACCTGGTTGGAAAACTGGACTGAGGATATGCACCCAGAACCGGAGTTCGAAAATTAATTTCCCATCATTTTCTTGCCTTTTTTTTTTTTTTTTTTTTTTTTTGGGTGTGTGGGTGTGTGTTGTTTTTTTGTTCCCCAGAAAACATTAACAAGGTATCACCAGTGCCCAGTGCATTATCCTGGATCAGGAAAGATGCTGGTGGTGCCTTCTTGCCTTGGCCAGCAGTGAGAGCTGGGGGTCTCTTGTGCAGTCTGGGCCAGGCCAGATGTGCAGCTCACAGACACAGATTCTGTCTGGTGATCCAATTTGTCCCCTTTTCCTACAATTTTACAATTTCTTTCCTTTTTTTTTTCTTTTTTATTTTTTTTTTGTAATTCCCCAATTATCCCAGGTAATGAATTGCATATGGCCATGGCATTTACTTCTCTGTGTGAAGTCTGTAGCAGCTGCATTGTTTATCAGTTCAATATGTTGACTACAGATGCCATTTCTCTATCTCAATTAAGTTGTTTAAAATCTCCTTTTCCCACCAACTCTGTCCCTCCCAGCCTTCCCATCTTCTTTCCAACAGGAATTGTTGCAGCCTGGTTCATTTTCCAGGCTGATGCCATGCTCCAGCTAAAAGATCAAACCTGCCAGAGGTCACACCCTTGTTGTGGCCATTCCAGCTGACAGAAAGTTCTGGAATATTCACTGCATTTTCTCTTCCACAAAACACAAGGCGAACTGACCACCAAGGGTGCAAAAGATGGAAAATGAGATCCAGAGCTTTTTGAGTGAGACTAACAAAAATTGATTTACCTCCTTTCATTTAACCATGAGTGGATCCTCCACATCTTTGGAGAAATATTGGGCTCTTCAGACCTTTTCAAGTATAATGACATCTGAAATGCACATGCTTTACCAGAGCTATTGAACTGGACTGTGAAATAATCTTTGAAACACGTCAATATGGCAAAACACACAGAGGGGGCATGATTTGCTGAGGCCATAATTAAACATTGAATTTGCCTCTCCTCTGGGTTCTGCTGTGTTCCCATCAGCCTCCTCTACAGCAAATTGTTGTAACCTAATGTCCTGTGTGTTTGGATTTTGTTAATTTATTTCCTGCACCTCATTTTCCTGGAATGAGAGTGGTTATTTATGGCACAGCAGCAAACACTTTACATTTATGGGGGGTTATGAATTTCAGTAATGGGTTTTGTGGTAATTTAATCTGTCCCAACTATGAGGCATTTTACAATGACAATTAAATTATTATTAAAAAAATAAACCTCAAATGACATTCTTATCACTTATCAACATATCAAAAGTTTCACTATGTGGCATTTTTGGGCAAGGTTATAAATATCCCCCTGTGTTTTTTAGAGAATCCTTGCCATAAACTCAGAGTGAACTTAATTAACTTTCACAGATTATTTGAAAGGGAAATTTTTTACACATTTCATTGTTAGTGAATGAAACATTTTTTTTTTAAAGTCACAGATTCACAGAATGGTTTAGGTTGGAAAAGTCCTCCAGGATTGTCAAGTCCATCCATTAAGCAGCACTGCCAAGTCCCCCACTAAAACGTCAGTTTATCATATGCAAAAGCAAATGCCAATGTTTAATATTTAAAGACTTACACTCGATGAACTACTTTGACTCCTGAAGAGAAAAGCACCCCGTGGTGTGGGAATGGCAAATTTGTGAGTTTTCCTGTCCTGATCTCATGGGAGAAAAAGCTTTTGCTTCCATCGGTCAGCACTGTCTATGAAAAATGATCAAAAAAGTGTCAAGTATGTTAATTTACACTCCATTAAATTAATTTTAATGCTGGCCTGCTGAGTAGCTAATTTTCAAAGCTAAATATCTTGGCTCTTTCAAAACACAATTTTTTTTTCTCCTCCAAAACACCCAGAATGCTCCACTTCTTTTGGGGGAGCTGGGGACTTACATCTTCTTCAAGATTTAATATAGATGTGCAGCTCTGTGTGGGGAGAGAGAGAGAACGGAAATCCCCCTCTCCATCTCCTCTCCAGAGAGCAGCAAACAAAAAACTTTCATTAGAAGAGACTCCTCAAAGTTATTTTCAAATCTCTGCCTGAAAAAAATGACCCCTAATGCACTGATTATGGTAATGCCCAGAGGCTCAGTGAGATTGGGACTATATTTTGCTAAGTGCTATATAAAATATCAGATGGTACCTCTTCAAAAGAGCCTGCTGTCTCAGAAGGCAAGGCAGACAAAAAGCTGGGTAAAAAGAGTGGAATTACACCTATTTGCAGATAAAGCCAGCTATTCTAATCATCAGGGTGCTATCAGAAGCCCTGTGATCAATTCCTCGTTCAGCTGCTGCTGCCTCCAGTGCCCCTGAAGCCACAATTAGGATTTTAGGTGAGGCAAGCAGTGTCTCCATGTCTCCATTCCCCACTGGGAAGCAGTGGCAGCGGCACTGCTCATTCCCATGGAGCAGATTTGAGGATGGAATTCAGAGCTGGGGGAAGGAAGACACACAGGTCACATTGAGAGCCTGCCCTCAGCTGAGCACATTTCTGGTGAAAGGAGCCCACTGGCCTTCAGCTCTCTCTGTGTTCCATGCTGGGCACTTTCACACCCCTGGGAATGGGGAAACCTCGGCTGTGAAACCTCAGTGAGGTCACAGGAGTGAGTGGCCCTTTTTCTCCCTGAGGAAAGCCCGCTGCACAATTTCCTTGCTGCTTTTAAGCACCCCTTAAAAACAGCTGTATTCTCTGATTTTGGAATGTATGGAAGCTATATGCAGCAGCTTGGATCCAAATTTTCCCCCAAAATAGTAGAGGGGCAGAAAAGAGCTTTTGGTCCTTTAGTGGTGGAGAAAGAATTGCCTTTGTCTCTGCTGTTTCACTGAAACAGGAGAGATCCCAAATTCAACCCACATTGGAGCATCCTCAGTATTGCAAAGGAACAGAGCATTTAGCCCAAAATTGCCACACCAGCGTGTCCATAGACCCTGGCTTGTTCATACAGCTGAACTTGGTAAAGTGCTGAGTCAGAACCTCATTTTTTGAGCCTCTTTTAGCAACCAGTACTAAATCATCTGCATGAACAGGCTGAGTAAGCTGGGGCTGTTCAGCCTGGAGGAGGTTGTGTGGAGACCTCACAGAAGTTGCTTCAGACTGACAGAGGGAATATTTAGGTTGGATATAGAGAAGGAATTCTCCCCTGTGATGGTGGTGAGGCCCTGGCACAGGTGCCCACAGAAGCTGTGTCTGCCCCTGGATCCCTGGAGGTGTCCAAGGCCAGGTTGGACAGGGCTTGGAGCAGCCTGGGACAGTGCAAGGTGTCCTTGCCCATGGCAGGGGGTTGGAACAAGATGATCTTTAAGGTCTCTTCCAACCCACACTATTCTGGGATTCTGTGATTCTACCAGAGGAAATAAAAACTCAGCTTCCATTCATAAGGACTCAAAATCACTTTTGCTCTCAACCACAGTTTGCTGCTACCTGGGACAGGTTCAGAGTCTGATGGAGACATTGGGAATCTTGGAATGATTTTCAGCCCACCTAACAATGCCTTTCTCCCCTGGGCTATGCAACAGAGTCTTCAACAATTTGTCTTAAAGCAAAAAACCATTACCTGTAAAGAGAAAAATCCACCTGTAAGGAAGCGAGATTCCCTGGGATAAGGGGATCACCCACCCTGATAAATCAAACTGCATTCCTCAACAGCTGAAAGTCAGCTTTGTAACTCATAAATCTACTGAAGGCATCCTGCAGGTGTCCTAAAGAAGCATCCTAGCACCTGCCCAGGTCATGAGGATTTGCCTGCTTAATTAAGAAAGTTACTCTTAATTTCCCCTCTTCAATTCCAAATGGTGAATAACTGGGGAATTGGCTTACAGAGACCAAAAGGACTTGATTGCCAGTGTGGAGCCCCAGGTTAAATCTGGCCATGGAAAGCCTTCCACTGATGGCAGGAAAAGAAATGTTTACTGGAAACTGCAGCCCCTAGGATTCAAGCTTATGGCTCTTTCCCACTGTGCTTTTGAATTTAGCTACATGTGCTGCATTTAAAAAGTTGTTTAAAAAATTGTAACTAAGATCTAAGGGTGTCAAAGCAAAACTTTACAAATGCTTTGTTTCCAAACAAAAATGCAGAGGCACCTTCATGGGCTTTGTTCGGTTTTCACTTAAGTTTTTTTTATTTTGCCTTCAGAGAA
Source organism: Camarhynchus parvulus (assembly GCF_901933205.1). Classification (NCBI taxonomy): domain Eukaryota; kingdom Metazoa; phylum Chordata; class Aves; order Passeriformes; family Thraupidae; genus Camarhynchus; species Camarhynchus parvulus. Next base: position 6,637,031 of record NC_044587.1, on the reverse strand, counting down.
AGAAAAAATTAGCAGGAGAGGGCCTCCTCCCTACCTCAGGCTGCTCAGGGAATGGACCTTGTTTTCAAGACAGCCCCATGCAATTCACCAGCAACAACTTCAATGCTCCTAAAATTTCAGTGGCACTGCATGAGTCTGGCAACTTGGGATAGAAGTAAAACAAATCCCTGTGAAATAAGGTCTGGAGCAATGTCCTTTTTTCACTCCCAGAACAGGGAAAGAGGAGCTTGTGTTTTGTACAGGATTTTCCTCTCTTGAATTTATATTATTATTATTACTCTGGGTAGATTTCTAAAGTGAATTAACTGTTCTTCCAGCGTGGCTCTTGGGGCAAGGAACACTTGCTCTTTAGAGGATTTGGGAAGGGATATGTTGCTTCTATGAAGAATTGACAAGTTTTGAAGAACAGCCAGAAGAGCAGAGAAATTCACACTCGAGCACATCTTTATTGCAAGCAGAAAGCAACAGCCTCTGCACAGAGATTCCCTTCCTCCAAAACAAGGGTGAAGGAAGGAAAAATCCTCTGAATTCCCACAGTGAAACGCTGAAAAATGACTCCAGTGTGGGCTGAACTTGTTCTCCCTGAAATCCATCTGCACCAGGAGAACTGGAGCTGTGAGTGATACATTATCTTAGGGTCAGCTGTGGATGGAGCTGAATTTGCAAGATATCTGAAGTCATGAGTAGGTGATTTCAGGCAGCCAAACAGGCTCCCCTCCAGCCATCACTGTGCTTAATTGGTCTGGAGATGAGATAATTGCCTGTAAACCTGAAAAGAAATTAACTGTGGACACAAAAAGGGCTTTTTAATTTTTGTTTTTTAAAAGAAACATCACAGAATAAGGTTTAAATGAACTTAAAACTTCGCCACTCAGAGCAAGTTGTAGCACATGGATTTGGTGACAGCAGCTGCTGTAATTCTGCCTGTCCCCAGGATGACAATTGCTACAGTTAACATGCAACATGTTTCACCTCAGTAATCTGAATTTATGTGAATTGCTAAAGGTAGCTTCCAGGCTCGTTTTATTATTAACATAAAGATGGATAGACATCTCTAAAGTGTTGCTCATCCTGTTTTATAAACCTCTCCCAGAGAAGCTGCCTCCCCTCCCTTGAATATTGAGGAAGCTGAGGAAACTGGGCGAGGTGAAACTGCAACTTTTTACATTAGTAAAGCAAGGGGAGATGGATCTCATGTTCCAACAGTGACATGTTTGGTTCTATTTTGAGTCTACTCTATGTTCATGTGTCTCATGGTTCTACAAGGGCAAGCACGCACTTGCCATAGGTCATACAGCATGTTGACGTGGTATTTCTTGGTTTAAAGCATCCTCTTACATTGGCCTCCTGAAAGAATAACATTTTATCTTGTATTCTTAATATTCTTGAGTGTTGCTAATTCTCTGAGCTCTAGCCCCTCTGCTTTCCCCTCATCATCCTGCACTTATAGATCATGGGAAGTGTTTCCTCCACCTTGTACAACCAATAAAGGTAGATACTTTCTCCATTAGTTCAATAAAAATTTGCAGAAAACATGAATTCCAGTGGAGCTGCCCTAGATTTCCATGATTAAACATCTGAGTCCACGGATATTGGCATTTTTTTCCTCAATCCATTTTCAGAGCAAAATGTGATGAAGGAGAAGGAGACCTGGATGGGAAGCAGATCTCCCTTGCAAAAAGCCTTCATTCACTTTTGGCATCTAAGTAAAATCTGTGCTGCTTTAAGAGCTCAGGGTCCCACAGAGAGCACCGAGGTTCTCATAACCACATATTTGCAAAGATTCAGAACATAAAACATCCTCAGTGCCCCAGGTTCTTGCAGAGGTGTCTAAATAGGAGCTGAGCTCTTTTGAAAACACTGCCTGCATTTCATAAAGCAAAGCCTTCACAGCAGTTTAATATCAGGAATTTATTAAGACCTGTTACACCTTTGTAGAATGGGGTCATATTTTTACTCTTCTAATTTTACATATAGATAAAATGAGATACAGAGAGGTGAAGCTGATGTGCTCAGGATCATAAAAGAACTATAAATTAATGCTGGGTTTGGATGGGAAAGGTCAGACATCACAACTCCCACTACCTTCTTTAAACACTGGACCCCTAAAGTCCTGAAAAAATTCTACAAAGTGATTAGAAATCAGATTTTATTCTATTTCCCCTCTGTGAATCATCTCCCAGGCTGCATGACCTGAGAGCTTCATTCAGGTTTTGGAAAAAGACAGAATGAAAGATTTATTAATAAATAAAAAGAGTTTGGAATATTTAGCAGGACCAAAGTTTAAAGATTATAAAGATCTGAGGCTCTTTAATAAATATTAAATATACATTTTTCACCTCGTTTTTGGCCAGACATGAAGTGCAGTGTAGAACTGCAGGGACAACGAATTCCGAAGCCAAGAGACTTCTCTCTTTGTTATGGGCTCATTCTGATAAAAAATACTTTTATTCCCTCCAGTTCATGCAAATGTGCTGTTCCTCTGATTAGTGTGAAGAGCACCAAATGGCAATGGAAATCAAGGAACCTAATTATTTCCAGCAGTCACTTCAAAGATGCACCACTGCAATGAAAGACAAGGCTCTCACCTCTTGGGCCCTATTATGTTCTAAACTTTGCCTAGCCTTACTGACACGCCACCTCTGCTTCAGAAGGATTTGATGAATCGTGAAAACAGCATCATTTACAGTTCAAGGTACCAAAGCAATTTTCCATCAGCTTCACTGTGCCCTTGCTGCTGCAAGGGGGAAGTGGAGGAAAAACTCCGGTGACTTTTCAGCAGTCAAGTGATTTCTGCAGGGGAAAAGAAAAAAAATAAAGAAAAACAAAACAGAACAATGAAACAACACAGCAAATATTGTCTGAGAACAAGTCTCTCAGGGTGGGCACTGCTGTGCACTGGGTGCCTGCGTACAGGATTTTTCTGTAGCAGAGAAGGCAGGGAAATACAGATGGGAGTGTGTTTAGTGGGGTTTGGTGGCAGGGCTGTCTCAGCATTCAGAGGGGATGATACCTTAGGATTTTAGCTTTTATATTTTCCAAATCCTGTACTGCATTAGTGTATAACTCTAAACTCCATATAAAGTGTTAGGTAACTGTCTTCACATTTTGGTCGGACAAAACAATTCCTCTGAGCCTGAGATCCAAGGACACACTACAGCTGCAGGTCCTCAAAGTATAAACAGAAGTGGGTTGTGGGGGAGCAAACTGGGGGTAAATTACTTCATTACCTGAAGCTGTAACTGGAGAATTAACCCCTGATATGCAAATAGACCAAACTTATATCTGTATGAAAAACTTGTGACCATTGTCCAGCTTGGGTGTAGCCTCTGGGAGGCTTTGACTGCCCAAGGTGTCCCTATTGAAGGCCTCTAATAAATGCCTACTTTTTTTCTCTTAATCTTGTCTAGCCTCTGTTCTAGGGAGCCACTCCAAGGCATGAGGGTGAGCTCAAGCCTTGCCCTGAGGTTCTGCTGGAGGTTGTCCTCACACAACTCCCTGGTGAGTGAGTACCAACCCAGCTGGGCTGGGAGCAGCTCAGCATCCCCTGCTGGCACGCCTGGCTGGGACCCAGCCTGGACCAGCTCAACACAGACCTGTAATCACTGATTTATAACCCCACCCCGAGCCCTGAGCCCATCTTGCCTACAAGTCCATGCCATTTGGCTGCAGGCTGCTGTGCCAGATCAGGGATTGGAGCAACCCTCACAACAAGAAGAGCTTTGGAGGATTGGAGCATCTACTGAGAAGGGCATAGAACAAAAATCCTATAAAGACCTGGACCATGAATCCTATGAGGAACAGCTGAAGGTACTGGGGTTGTTTAGTCTGGGGTAGAGAAATCTCATGGGAGACCTTACTGTTGTCTTCCACTCCCTGACAGAACATTGTGGTGAGGAGGGCTTGGTCTCTCCTCCCAGGGAACAAGTGACAGGACAAGAGGAAATAGTCCCAGGCTGTACCAGGGGAGGTTCAGGTTAGGGATTAGGAAGGATTTCTTACCTGGAAATGTAGTTAAGGATTGGACAGGGCTGCTCAGGGAAGTGGTGGATTCCCTATCCCTGGAGGTGTCTGAAGAATGACTGGACGCGGCACTCAGTGCTCTGGGGTGGGGTGCTCAGTCTAAGCTTGGACTTTAGGAACTTGGAGACCTTTCCCAAATGATCCTGTGATTCCGTGTCTGTTCATTGTTTCTGCTGTCACGGGGGGGTGAAGGTCTCCATGAACCACACAGGAGGTTCCTGTGGCCTCTTCCATCTCCTCTTCTTTTTCCTCTCTCCATAACAGAGCAGCAGGGACAGCCTATTAAACACACACTAACTCTGGTTGTTATTTCAGTCTTTCTGTAGCACACAGTTGTTCTCATTACTTAGTCTAAGGAGGCTGCCATTTTATGTGGAATTAATTTCCTTTCTGGAATTCTGTGAGCAGAGCTGAATATATATTTCCCACCAAAATGTCATGAAGGTTTTTTTTTTTTCCTTAACCATACCCCAGGACATTTCACGATTGCTTGAGAAATGCTACAAAAGCTTTATTGAATTTCTTTTTTTTTTCTTTCCTCTGGTAAAATCTTCACAAGATGGTGGTTTAGTATTGACAGGTGTGAAATTATGGGAGTTTCACTGTTTTATAGGAGAAGTGATCTGCATCAATGAGAATGCTAAATCTCAGAAATTTTTAACTATCATTTTAACAAGGGTTGATATTTTATGGAAAAAATATATAAAATTTCACAGCAATTTAATGTAGTACATGTTTAACAAAATTTCTGTGAGGCACCTCCTGGCCTGGCACCCTTTCTTGACTGCTGAACATCAGCTTTCTTGGCAAGCCACTGAATTCAAAGCCAGAATGAGTCCAGACAGACACTGATGGGAGTTCAGAGACCTCTTCTCTCTGCCTCCAGGTTCCCACCTCCCTTGGAAGGTGCTCCTGGCTGAGGCGAGGTGAAAATTTCCCAATTTTAGAAAGTGCATGAAGTTTTTCATCAAAAATCCAATTTTCAACAAAAGACCTGGATTCTGCTCCTGATCCTGTCACAGACTGTGCTGTAACTTCAAATGAAACCATTAATCTCCCTGTGTTCCTATTCCCCCAATAAAATGACATAGTCGAGCTTCCTTTCTCCTCTTTCTTTGTCTTTATGATTTATTTGTTTCACTTTTCTGCCATGTTTTCACCGTGCACTGGAGCTGGAGGCTGTAAATACTGTTCATAACAGCGATATATTCAGTCTCAGATGTGAAGATCACATTAACAGATCCTGAAGGAGCACAGGGACAGCCCTGCTGCTGCCTTTGGCTGGGGTAGAGTTAATTTTTTCCCACAGAAGCTGTAGAGGGCTGTGTTTTGGATTTGTGCTGCAAGCACAGTTGATGGTGTTTCAGCTGAGCTGTGCTGACAGTGCCAAGGTGTTTTCTGCTCCTCCCTGCAGCAGGGCACAAACTGGGGGTGCACAGCTGAGCCCATCTGATCCCGCTGCTCTGGGTGACATCCCAAGGATGCCTGAGCTTTCCTGGTGACAAGAAGGGAATTAATTCCTGGTTTTGCTTTGCTTGTCCGCGTGGCTTCTGCTCCCACCAGAATGTCAGGAAGGGTTTTTTTTTTTTTCCTTTCTCATACTCCAGGACATTTTAAGATTGCTTGAGAAATGCTGAAAAAGCAGCATTTAGACTGTTAAACTGTGTGTATCCCAACCACAAGTGAGATTCCTCCCTTTTCCCCTCGCAGCCCTCTCCCCCATCCTGCACAGGGCTGTGGGTGAGCAGGGCTGAGCTGGGGTTAAACCACAACATCCAGTTAGAAGCCGATTGACTTAAATTATCTGCAATCAGGTAACTCATTTTCTCATTTAAGTAATTTGCTTTCATTATATTAATAAAGTCAATGAAAATGTGTCTGAAGGGAAATACATGCAGGAGTGGATTCAAACCCCAGAATCAGTTATAAACTTGGTATGACATTTTTGTACAGGACCCAGCCCAAAAGGGTTGATTCCTTGATTAGAGCTGCCTAAAGTCTTTCTCTTACTTTTGAATTTTAATCCTCATCTCTGCAGACAGCTGATTTTTCTCCTATTCACTGTCTTTAAATCCAATCTAATTCCAGAATACATCAAACCCCAGGGTAGGTTTTCCTGAAACCCAGCTGAATACATTTTCTTCTGTTGGCAATTTCCTCCCCTTTTTCCCATTCCTATTTGCTTAAAAATAAACAGTATCTTTTCTGTAATTCCAGACAGAACACAGAGCTCTTGGCCTGTTACACTGCAGCTGAATTCTAAGTATACAATTATACAGGGAGGATCTTTAGATAAACCAGCTTGAGGACTTTTGAACATTAAACTCAAATCAGATAACGGCTTTCATCCTGTGCACTGCATTACACAGGGTGCAACTAAGTGGAAGGCTCAGGGAAAAAAAATATACCTTCCATGAGTATAAAGATGTCAAGGTAACAAAAAAAAGCAGATGCAAAATCCTTCCAAATACAAGAGGATTGGAAAAGATGAAACAGAGAAACGGCACTGCTTGTTACCAACAGCTTGTTGGAATCTCAGGGCTGGCCTGGCAGAGTCTATACCTGTCTTTTCATGTGCTGCTGAGGGCTAAAAAGAAAAAAAAAATAAAAGACCAAATATTCTGGGTGAATGTTGAGTCCCAGATCAAACCACTAATAGAGTATTCTGTGTAAAACAAGCGAGGTAATTATTCCACTCAGCTGTGCTCTGGTAGGGCCTTAATTGGGAGAAAGTGTTCAGTTTGGGTTCAGTGCTTTATTATACACATATATATTAAAAACATAAAAGAAGATCAAAATGGGCTGGGGGAACAGAGAAGCAGCTCATAGGAGCTCATATGTAAAAAGGTTTAGGAGACTGATGTTGATGAGGAGAGCTTAAGGACACTTGAAGTAAAACCCTGAGCAGAAATAAGTATTATACACACATTGATTTTGAAATGCAGAGGTGAGGCAGAGCACTTGTTCTCCTGGGAATGACATTTCGCCCAGGGAAAAGCAAGCAGCACACATCCTGTGCATCAGATAAAGATCTGTGAAGTCTCCTGACCATGTAGGGCACGTGTACCCTTTTTGCTGGCCATTTGTGTTGACAGCACAGAGAAAAACCCACCACTTTGTGTCAAGATGGGACCTTTTTACTCAGGTTTTGCTGCTGCTGCCTTTAGACTCAAGGGCTTTGAGCCCCATCGAGTGTGTGGTGAAGCCTCTGCCAGGCAGAAATCAGCAATGGCCTCTTCAAAAGCGCTTCAAAATGCGTTCTCCAAGAGCTGCCTGCACTTGTTCCCCACGAGGACCACGTAGGGTGTGAACTTTCAGCTGGTTCTCTGGAGATAGCACAAATCCATTCAGGCAAAGACATGCATTCTCTAAGTCAGTTCAGGAAAGATTTGTGGCAATAATTTCATAAGTGCCTGAATAAACCAGAGCTGTCTGTAGCCTGGGATTGCACAAATCCAGGTGAGATATATCCCCCTCACTCCTAACAAACACTTAGGAGAAGCATTTTGACTTCACAGCATCCTCTGGATAACAGGTTTTCCTGAAGGCAGATAAGGCACTGAGTGTTTCTGCAGCACAGGGAAAGCAGCTCTCAGTAATCTCAATGGCTTGCCCAAAACTCTTCCCAAAGCTAACTCTTTATCCTAAATTCCCATTATTTTCAACTTTCACCTCTATCTCTTCAATGCCCAACAATATCTTGTTCATCAATGGTACTGATCTCTCAAGCTACCCCATGGAGATTCATTCTTTTGGGGCTTTAACCCTCACTGAGAAGTAAAAAAGTCTTGGAAACATCCCACAAATTACTGAGAAAAACCTCATATGCTTCTGGAAAATTTTGTGTTCAACATGTAAATTTATGAGCAACAGATATCCCTGGAGCCTTCTGCCCATGGTGAATGCCCATGGTGCAGACCTCTCCAACTCACCAGGCACCAAAGCAAGTGCCAGGGTGGCTGAAGATCATCTCCTCCCAAGATTGTCTCATCCCATCCCTGAAGGGTCAGATGAAGTGTGCTTGTGATGGGATATTCCTCTCAGCTGCTTCCAAAGGGAGCCAGGACAACCAAGGAGGATGGAGATGCCCACATTGAGGAAAGCCAGGGCAGGTGAAGTTCCTGCTGATTCACCCAAAGTAAGTTTTTTGCCCTGTCTTCTCCCCTTCCCTGCTCTCTTTTGCCTTTTGAGTTGAGTTTTCTATGCACAGTCTCTCTAAAGATAAACTTTGCCTCCTGGGCGCCCATTGCAACCCACAATCCCAGCAATTTGGGTATTGCAGACAGGGGTTCAGTCACCCTTATTTCTCATTTACTGGTATTTCACAGTTAAAACCCTAAGAAACAGAATATACCCGGGTCTGTCCTCACATTGTGAGTGGGAATTAACAGGAGCAGAGCCACTTTATTGTAATAATAACATTTCTTATAACATCTCCCATTTCCCACTGTCTTTACAATGTAAGATGACCTCTCCAAGAAAGATGAAAATAACTGTAATTACATCTGTGAAAACCCCAAAAACCTAGAGGAGGGTGGAAATTTATTTGCCACATATTGTGTGGAATAACTTTGGGAACGCAATACCAGTTCCCTAAGGATTGGTGAATTGAGGGACTTACAGGTTATGTGTTTTTTCACTACAGGACCTGGCAGTCATGGCACTGCATGGGATCTGAATTTTCCCCAATCTATGTCATCACTGAAGCAAAATCCCCCTTCCCAACATATAAGTCTCTCATTTGTGGCAGGAGCATCATGTCCCACCCCATCTTGCCCCCAACCCCATTTTGTGCATTGCCGTTTTGTTGAGGAAAAAGAGAGGCAGAGGAAAAGAAGGTGATTCCCCTAAAGAATGGCAAAATGGAGCCTGAAATCTGGGTTTGCCAGTCTGTCACACTGCTTTCCATCACACTTCTAAATAGTTAAAACTGTTTCTGCATTCTGCTCAAAGTCAAGCTTTCCTGCTGTTCTTTGTGGATGGGCCTCCCAATCAATTATGTCAGAACAATCACCAGTATGGTGTAATAATGTATAATTTTTCATCTAAATTAAAATGTACTTAGGAGACCTTAATTTCCCACACATTTCATTGCATTCATCAGAAATACAGCAGGAAAAAAAAATCCCTCTGAGCAAACACTGTGAGTTGTTTACAAATGCTTCAAGCGCAGTAAGACATGGATTGTTATTCCACAGACCCTCCTCTTCCTGCCACACAGGAGATTTTCCAGGCAAACTCCAGAGAAGGAGATAGTGGGGTAGTAGGGCCAGCTCTGATCTTTAAGGAAAACAATTTGTGCAAGGAGATGGTGCTCCATTTAGCAATCTTGTGGTGTGCTGTAAAGCAGTAATTGCCATCTACCCAGAGACGTTCCCATTGCACGTCTCTCTTAGTGAATGAAACTGCAAATTAATTACTATCTTGTGTATGCATCAAAGACCAGTGCTGTGCAGAGAAAACAGCCAGGGTGGAAATCAGGCCATATTTATTTCAGGCAGGCTGTTAAAATATAGGTGAAAATTGTAATAGGCTCAAAAGCAGTTTAGACAAAGCGGGGCAATTCTGCAAGCTCACCAATAAATCTTAACTGACTCAGGTATTTTCTTATCAAACTCATTACAAAGCTGTTTGGATATGGAAAGACACAGGTGTGTTGTGTATTAATAGAATTTGGGTTTTGAATTAATGAATAACACAGCACTCCCAGAGTCAGAACCAACAGCAAAAGCCTCTTCGAGAGTAGCTCATAGCTTTAAAATATATTTTTCCAACACAACTGTAGGTTACCTATTAATCCCACCACCCAACCAAAAATGGGTAATTTGTTGCTGTCTTGGGCAAACAGTGCTGTGCTGCCTTCCTGAACCTTCCTGTCCCACATTCTGCCGCCTCTTCCCCAAAACTCTCTGCTTTCCCCTGCCTCCACTTCTGATTGTGCACATCTTGTGTAAAAATGTGGGTTACCTGGGTTGTGGCTTCTCAGGAAATCTCTTTGCAAGCTTGATATTTTTAGGAAGACACAAGTTATCTCAAGTGCAAGTGATAGTCCTAAAATACTGTGCTGTAATGCTACAAAGAAGGCTGCCATATATCATGGTTTTCTTGGAGGTGACATAGTTTCTGTTCCAAAAGGGATTTTTGAGCACTTCATATATTTTTTCAAATACTGGCAAGCCAAAGACACCTACAGTCAAGTTTTGCTCACTCAGGAACCCCACCCACAGCCAGCATGAAGTTATTGCTGTCATTTTCCCAATCTACTTCTCTTTATAAATGACTCAACAGTGCCAGTGTGGGCTTACAGCAAGACAATATCACTGTAAATGCTTTGTCCAAAAGATACAGGGGGAAAAATTGCATTACAGCTCAAGAAATCAATTAGGTGGTGAATGGGCGTGTAGCGATTTCAATTCCCTCTCACACAACTCCATAATGCAGGGAATGCTTTGATTCTAAAACCAGTGAAGTGGCTGCATATTTCAATCCTCAGTTGCGTAGGAAAATAAGACCAAATAAGATATTAACATTTTTTTTCACTCATACAGGAAAAAAATCAGCTTTTGCTTTCACCTTTGAATATGAATAGGAAAAAAAATGGAAGGAAATTTGAGAATCTTCAACTCCCCCTGCTGTATTAGTAGGACAAACTGTACTATCACACTGCTCAGTGGTGTAAGGAGGCAATTGGCCATGTGGGGCTTAAAAACTCTAATTTTTCTTACAATAGCTTCCAGCATCCTCACTGGACATGGATTTCTTTTCAAATGCAGCCGATATGGATGGTACTTTTCACAAAAAATAGACCAAAAAAAAAATCCCAAAGAAAGAAGCTGTAGGAGGGAAGAAAGAAAGAGGCAAAGACTAAATGCAACTTGCTTAAGGTCACATTGCAAGGGCAGGAGTGGAAACCATTTCTTCTGACTCCTGCTCTTCTCACTGGACAACACTGCCATGCAGCAAAACCTGCATAAGGCAGAAGAGCAGGGGAAAATCAGAATTGCTTTGCCCATTTACATCCTCATGATCCTCTTTCCAGGGCTGTATTGGAATTATACTAATGTATTTTAAAAAAGAAGGAAAACAGAAGGGAAAAACCCACAGTGTATTTGAGAGGAGACATGAACCATTCTTTGTCTGTTCCACCTGAAATATTTATTTGTACATATTGACAATGAGCATTTACAGCCCTTTGTTGAGAAATATTACCCTGAGCTGCCTAAACCACTGTAATTGACAGTGAGGTAGATTGGCAGAGATTTCCTCTGGAAGCCACTTGGAATCCTTCTCCAGCAGTGCTTTGCAGATCTTTTTTCCACAGAGAATAAAAATATTGCTTTTATCCTCTCCTTCAGGAGAAAGGAATAGGGAAAAAAAGAGAATATTTTCAGGCTGATGACTGTCGTTTTGCCCACCCTTTCCAAAGCAGTGTGCAGTCCTGGGTGATGATGAGACAGTTCCTTGGGATGGATGAGCTCTGCCCTTGCTGCATGGGAATGGAGAGGTCTGGGCAGAGCAAAGGGAGGGTGGGGAATGGCTGTCAGGGTTGATGTGGTGTGGGGATCCTTCCTACCTGCTGATGACTCTGCTTGAGCTGAAGCCTTCCTGCACTAAAACCTCCTTAGATGAGAACCCAAACCTGGCTGGATAGCACAGCTCTACCCACTGATGAGCATCACTCCCTACAGACACAGACATGGGCCACAAAATCCTCCTTTATCCTCTTCTTTTCACTCCCAGCTCCATGTCACAAGTATAGAACCCAGGCCTTGCAGGGAAGCAGCCTCCAAAAGAATTAATAGTTTTACTTCCAGCCTTGAATAACAGCTGTGACTCTGAGTCATTTCAGCCACAGGTGGCACGTGCTCTGAGTGGTGTTAACAGCTGTGGGGGCACAGGAGAACATTTCAGAGTGGAGGGAGAAGGGAAGGAAATCCCTTTACACTGCCAGCACAGACCAGGCAATGGCCTTTGCTTAGGCAGATCATAATCATAATCATTACCTTTTATGATGAAGTACTTCAGCGTTATGGGGCACAGATACTTTTTTGAAGTGGTTACTAACACATTAAAGAAGGAATTAAGAGCCAGGCAGCATTTGATAAATGGCTGTTTGGGGTAGAGCTCAGACCATAAAATCTGCTTGTGATAACATGGCTCCAGGTCCTGGAGGACAGGCTCCTCCCTGCATTTGAAGCAGTGCTGAGGATGATTGCCGAGACAAGGCTATTATCATCCTCTCAATGTCATTCCACCCAGTGAGGGTGACTGGACAGACAAGGCTCTGAACCTTTCAATGGCATTCCAACCATTCCTCCTGAGGAAATACCCATGGGGCCCACAATCCAGGCGAGCAGCTCTGCCTGTGCGTGACTGTAGGACAGGACTCCAAGCAAATTTACAGACCTCATGCAAAACAAACCTTCTCTGTGCAGGATGAGGTCTGAGCATGTCCATGTGAAGGTGTAAGAAGGTGTATCCAGGCATACTGCAGCTGCAAAAGGCATCCCAAGGGAAATACAAAACTGCTACAACATGCCTTTGTCCACAGCTTTTTCCTAGGAATCAGCCTTAGCCCTAGGCTGCATTTACTGCATAGGGTTAGTGTTAGGGTTTTTAAACCAGAAAGCCCAGAGGTCCAGGCACACTGCAGCTGCAAAAGGCATCCCAAGGGAAATACAAAACTGCCAAGACCTGCCGTCCTCCACAGCTTTTTCCTTGGAATCAGCCTTAGCCCTAGGCTGCATTTACTGCCTAGGGTTAGGGTTACAGCTAGGGTTAGGCTTTTGAAACCACAAAGCCCAGAGCTCCAGGCGCACTGCAGCTGCAACAGGCATCCCAAGGGGAACACCACACTGCCAAGACATGGCATCCTTCCCAGCTTTTTTCTGGGAAACAGCCTTAGCTCAAGGCTGCTTTTACTGCCTAGGTTTAGGCTTACGCCTAGGGTAAGGGCTTTTAAACCAGAAAGCCCAGAGCTCTAGGCACATTGTAGCTGCGAAAATCATGCCAAGGGAACACAAAACTCCCACAACATGGCTCTCTCTCCACGGCCACTCACTCAGGGCCACAGGCCTCTGAACCCCAATGCCAGCCTTTAACCTGACAAACAAAACTCACCATTCCAGGGTCCTGCTGTCAGTTTGCAGGAGGCGCTTGGGATTGTCATGGCAGCCAGAGTTCTACATGGTGGTAGCTTGGGTGTGGGAGGCACGCTGCTCCATTCGGAACGGGAGGAAACAGAAGGCCACTGAACGTGACCTCCAGCTGTTCGTCACGGGAACTGAAACTCACCAGCCCAGGTGCCTGATGCCAGTTTGCAGCAGGGTTTGGCACTGTCAGGGAGAGTAGACTTTTCTTCTACTGCAGCTTTGGTCTGGGAGACATGGGTTTGCCCCCTCCTAACCTCTTTCCCTCAGCCCTCCTCTCTTATGTCCCCTTCTTGCTTCCTCACCCCTACTCGAACTTCCAGCCCAGCACTGCTCCATCCCTCACTCCGCCCTTCACCCCTCCCCAGCCTGCCCCTGCCCCATCCTTCTCTCTCCGCACCGCCCACCTGTGACTCCCTGCAGCAGCACACGGGAGCCCGAACACGGGGTCAGCGCAGCCCTTACAGCAGGACAACACCCACACAAGACAGGCAGGACAATGTCTGTGGGCTGCAGGGGCTGGGGGCTGAGGGGAGGGGGCTGCAGGGTGACATGGGGGCAGCTGAGAGGCAGAAGGTGTCTTTAGGAGCAAAGCGGGGGCTCCAGGGTGGCACAGAGATGCTGAGGCTGCAGTGGGGAACTTGAGAGTGACACAAAGAGGCTGAGGGGCAGGGGGTGCCTTGAGGGGCAAAGTGGGGGATGCCTGAGGCTGACCTCACCCTAAAAACCTCACCCTCACCTGACCCTAACCTCACCCTAAAAACCACCCCTGCCTGGGTGGAGAGGGCACAGTGGAGGTTAAGGGGCCAAGGGACAATGTCAGGGGGCTTGGGGTGACACACAGACATTGTGGGCTGAGGGGTAAAGAGGCTTGATAGGTGGAGAGCCCACACTGAGGGTTAGGGGTACCAGGTAGGGTTAGAGTACAGGTGCAACCCTAATGATGGGACAGCCACAGAACCCTCCCAGCAGCTGCAGGCAATTACCCCAGTTAAAAGGTAGGGATGATGTTTGTCAGGTTGAGAGTTCCAGGTAAGGGTTGGGGGCTGAGCAGGTTTTTAGGGGTTTTTTTTAGGTTTTTTTCAGGGCTTTAAAAGGGTATTTTAGGGTTTTTTTGCTAGAGTTTTTTAGGAATTTTCTGGGAATGTTTAGGAGTCCTTTAGGGTATGTGAAGGACCTTTTTAGGAGTAGGGTATTTCTAGGGTTTTTGAGGGAACTTTTAGGGTTTTTTTTTTTAGGGTCTTACCAGGGCATTTTAAGGATGTTTGGGATATTTTTAGAGCTCTTTTACGACTATTTAAAGTTGTTTTTTAAAGGTTTTTTTGTGGTTTTTTAGGACTATTTTAGGGGTTTTTTTAAAGTAGGGTAATTTTAGTGTATTTTAAGGGTATTTTGAGGCTATTTTTAGGTTTTTGTGGGGTTTTAAGACACTTTGAAAGTTAGGGCTGGTAAGTGCACGCATCTCCTCAGACAGAAGGGCTGATGAAATCAGAGCATTTCTGTTGTTTCTGGCTCCAAGGTTAATTTTATCAAAAGCAAAGCTCTTTTGACTGCTATCAGCAGAAAGGAAAGTAAAGCTCTTTTTATTACAGGGATATCAATAGAAGCATTTGTCTGACCTCCCTATCGCCTCTCCCCTCCCCACCCCCACTGGCTCCAAATTAGGGATGGGAGAGGAGTGCTGATAAAATAGGGCTAAGATAAAAATCTTAATATTGCAGAACCTGTGACACAGAAAGTAGGAAGAACCACAAAAGCCCGGTTTTGCCCTTCAAAGATGGCTCAGAATCAAAACCACAGGGCTTTATCTGATATTTTACCTATCCCAACCTCTGGAGCAGATGAAGCAAACCCGTGTCCTAAGGAGTTTTAGTTTTTGCAGGCAAATACAGCTCTAATGTATTTCTTAGGAAATAGAGTACTGGAAACACGAGTAGTGATTCCTGATGGATTTTAGCAGCTCCATCTCTGTCTGGGAAAAAAATCAACCTGGATGTACAGACAAGAAAGCTGAGGTTAGAGGTCCCCATGCTGATCTCTACCCCTGCTTCAGAATTTTTTCCTTCATTTCCATGTTCTCCTTCCATTGTGATCTACAGGTATAGGCAAAGGCAAGAGAAGACAAGGAAAAACTGACTAGTTTTCCTGGTTCCTTACATATTCCTCGAAAAGCTGACCTTTAAAGCAAGTTTAGTAACCTGTGGCTATATACACAGGGCTCCTGCCCAGAGAGGGGTGACAGCATGTCGTGTACTGAGGCACTGAAATGGCTCTAAGGAAATGCGGGTTCAATGGCATCGATCTCCTCTGTGATCTTAGAGAAATCATTTTGGGCCTGATATTCACTAACACTGAAGCATTTTAACATCATGGGAGAAATGAAAAGAGAGTGTAAATGTAATATATACCCACTTCATGGCCCGTTTATGCTGTCAGAGCAGTGGAAAGCAAATTTAGTGCAAATGAGAATCACACATTTTATCTTTCTGTGCCTCAGTTCTGCATCTGTAATACAGAAGTTAATAAAACTGACTCCCTCTAGCTCCTTTTTTTTTTTGCCTACATGTCAGCTCTGTTTGTTTGGCCTTTAAAATTTCAGTGCAAGAACTGCCCCTCACAACACCTTTGTACAACCAAGTGCAAAAAACCAGCTTGAGTTGAGCTCTGGGTGTAGTGAGAGCCTGCTCATAACAAAGTCCTCTCAACAAACACAGGGGTTCCATTTAAACTCAGGAGACCACTGACACGACAGAAACTCAGCCAGAAATCTTCATTCATTCTTTCATTTTTTTTCCCTTTTCCAGGGTTTTTTTGACTGTTCCAGGATCTAAGGGAGACATCTGAAGCTGACGAAAGGAAGCGACTTGTTCACAGGTTGACACCCTGCCAGCAATCATTACAAACCCTGAAATTGGTATTTTCACCCTCATTTGGATGATCAGGTGTAAATATAAATTTTAATTATTTACATAATTAAGTCAGTAATTTGCTGCCCATCAGAAACATTTGACGATATTTTGGTGCCATCTGTTTCCTAATTGAACTTAATCTCTAAAAGATGTTACAAAAATATCCACTAAATAATAATGATAAACACAAAACAATTCCCTTCTCTCCCCCCGTCTCCCCCTCCATAATTACTGCTATTTTCAATCATTTCCTAGGGAAAAATAGGCTGGGGTTCAGATGTGCCAAGGTCTTGTGGGTAGATGAGCACTGAAACAATAATAAAATGTTTAGAAGGACTGGTGAAGCTCAGATGGTGGATAGACAAGGCCTGACTGCAGGGATAGAGGTGAAAATAATTGAAAACTCAAGCCAGAATGGGTCCCAAGACGTCTGTAAGTGATGCCTAGAGCTTGTGATGGTCCCCAGACTTTCAGGCATATCAAAGATCTGCTAAAGCTCCAAACTCATGTGTGTTAAAAGGAATTAGGAGAATGCAACAACTGGCACAGGCCTGAAAAGACAACATACAATAAGAAGAAAATGTTTGGCCATAAGAACTGCATCTGTGCAGCAGAACCAGTAATTTTCCAAAGGCAAATTGTGCTTTTAGAGGTTTATGTCGCTGTCCAGCAGCATTTTGGGCATTCAGATACTAAACTCAAAAATGCTGAAACTGATTTGGTCTGTGAAAATCAGCTGGAATATTCAAGCTGCAAACAAGCATCAGGAAATTTGTCCCCACCTCTCCCTTGAGTACAGAGTGGAATTGTGCAGACTGCAACACCTACACCTTTGGCAAAAGAGTGCCTTGGTTTCTCTTGAATAAGCATTTTCCAGGATCCCTTCAGGTTTTAACCGTGCTGACAACTTCTGTAGCCGAGCGCTGGGTTGCAGAACAATCAGAACATGTTCACTTTTTAAAATAATCAGTTTATGGAGCTTTAGAAAAGATGCAGCTCAGATCTGAAGCAACTCTGGCTTCAAGATTTTGGTTGGTAGTTACTTTCTCCCTCGCCTTGCAGGAACAGAACATTCTTGCTGATTGAGTTGTCAAAATCGAGGCTCATCTGATGGCTCCCAACAGACCTCTATGAAATTGGTGTACTCAAATCAATTGGCTTTGCTGGAGTTGAAAGAACTGGCTGTCAACCACATATGGTGCCCATTTGTTCATGTGGATGGACTCCAGACATTGCACCAGAGCTGTTAAAGCCAGAGCTCCTCCTCGCAGGTGGGATGAGATTTCCATGGGAAAGTCTTGCTGTCTTTTCTTTGACCATTTTTATGACAGGCAGGTGGAGAAGAGGAGAGATTGAGAAGAGGAGAGATGCAGCTTATTGAAGGAAAGCCTAAAAATCCTCTGTGTGTGAATGTGAGCCAGCTATGTGGAACTTCTGTTGGTATATTCTAAATGCACTTTAGTTACGATGGAATATAGGAAAGATCAATATTTTTGTCTCGTATCACAAAAAAATCATCACGCTCAAAGAGTCACTAAAATTGAGTAGTTAATGAGTTTGATGGGAAAGGCCTGTCACCACCTCTGTTTTCACATTAACGTTCCAATTTCTTTTCTTTTAATCTCTCCTTTCAATTGTGCATGAAGAAATCTGTTAAATTTAGTCTCAGCCTAAGAGCTTTTGGGTATTTTTTTGGTATTTCATTTTCAGGAATACCAGATCTTTCTTTGAGTTATTTGGAAAAAAAAAAGGATTTTCCTCTTATATTCTGATCAGACATTTCACATTTTGGTTTCTTAAAAGTAGTTTGGGGTGGACTTGCCAAACTCTCTTATTCTGTAGAGGTAACTGTGACATAAAAATTAAGTCAAGCTTGAAGAAAATTGGATGAGTGGTTGAAAAATTAATAATAACTACACCAAGAAATTGTGAGTTTAAAAATTATGGCATTTTCTGCCAGTTTGAATATTTTAATGTATGTTCACAAGCAATTCCACTAATGTAGACTGGCAAAATAATTATTTCAGTTTATAATTTTTCAATTATTAAAACTATATTTCATCAAATATATTTAATTCTCAATAAAATATATCAAGCAAGCCAAGTTTGATTTCTCCTAACCTTGACTCCTTCCAAACGGTAGATTCTGCCAAAAATACTGTACTTTTTTAAAATATAATTTAAGAGGCTTAAGATACTGTAAGTCCTTAGAGCAGTTTAAGAGGCTTACTGTAAATTCTCTAAAACTGCAGAGCAATTTAAGCAGTGACAGCACCCCCCAGGTCCACACCCTCGCCTGGAGTAAAAGCAGCACAAACCCCCTGATTTTAAAAGAGCTTCAGTGCTTTCCCTGCACCAGGAATCTGTCCCTAAATCTTGAGAAGCCTTAAGCCTCTTTGGGCCTTGTGTGCACAAGGTTTCAGACACTCCAGCAAGCCCTTGTCAAAACAGTTTGAGCCAACGTTTCTGGCTCAACATCTTCAGCGCAAACATGACGGATGTCAGCGAGGTTTTACAAGTGTTCAAACTACCTCAGGAGCTTAACGCAGTGCTGAGCCTGGCAAAGCCCAAAGGGTCTCTCTTTGAGAAAAAAGAGGCACTAGAGGCTGCAGAGAGGTTTAGGGAATGTGGGGTTTGCCTCAAATGTGAGACTTGCTATGTTCAACACGCTGTGTTTTAGATCAAATGATTTCCTGCAGCCTGACTGTCCCATCAAGGGCACCAAGTGGCTCAATATTAGCTCAACTTGGAAAGACTTCTCTGAGAAATTCTGGCATCCTCCCATCCTTATTGTAGTCAGGTGCTCCTGACGTGGGAGTAACGAGCTTTGACTCCATGATTTCAGAAGGCTGAACAAAAGTTTTGTTAAGCTCTACTATACTAATACTATACTAATACTGATACTAATACTATATTAAACTATATAAAAACCCATGACCCTTCCAGACAGTCATGACACAGCTTTGACCTAGCTGGTCAATCAATCAAAATCACCACCACCAGTGTCCAATTAGGAAATCCCTTTTCATAAACAATTTCCATAACACATTCCGCACATGCCAAACAACAGATGCAGCAAGCGAAGATAAGAATTGTTTTTCTCTGAGCTTTCTCACTGCCTTCCCCGGGAAAAATCCTGAGGAAGTTGTGCCTGCTGCTCTCTGTGAAGAGAGCTGTGGCCACACATCCCCTCAATACCACTCTCCATGCTGGCATGCAGGCACATCATGCTGTGTGTTCTCAGCTGTCAGCACACTCTTGAGTTGAGCTACTCCTGGTCTTGCAGGTCCAGGGGTTTTGCTCAGCTCCCTGTATGCAGCTCCCAGAGGAGATACTCAGCTCATCCTGCACGCAGTTAATGGCATTAGTAGATGTCTGCAAAGCAATAATGGAATTTAGAGTGCCCATCACACATTTCCTCCTTTAGCTTTGATCTGACAGCTGTACATCCAGGAGGCCAAACTCAACTCAGTCTCGTTGAAGTTCAGTTTGAGACTTAGACATGGATTTGGGCTTTGTCACTGCAATTCATCTCAGTCCCAGGATGGGAATTTAGACCCTGGAAAAGCACTGATTCGGCTCCCTGAGTCTGACATCTGAGGATGTGAAATGCACTAATGAAGACAGCTAAGACCTAGGACCTTAAAAGGCCTCAATCGACATGGAGCTCCCAGGCTTTCCAGTCCTTGAGTCAAACTGTCTTCATTGCAGGAGGTGGATTGTGAGAAGGCAATTAGCCAGGAGTAAGTCATCCCTGCATGCCAGAGTTGAGTGAAGGAAAGCTTTCCTGCTCTTCTGGAGAACCACAGCTGGAGCCAGCCAAGAGCTCCACTTGGCGCATGCCCAGAGGCCAGATGCCAGTGCGATTTCAGCCAAGACCTGCAGCCATTGGAATGACAAATCTTTCCTTAACACTCTTATTAAATCCTAATCTCAATCTTATTCATCATTATTAAGTCTTGAAATTGGGCTGAATATTTAAATGAGGTGAAATGGAACGACAAAGAGGTGTGGGAAGGATGTGAAGTGGGGGGTAGAGGAAGATTTAAAGAGACAAGTTAAATTCCCTTCATGAGTTCATGAGTAATCTATCCAGATTCAGGGACAAAAGACTTTCAGAAATAACTAAAAATGGAAAAAAAAAAAAAAAAAACAAGAGAGAGAGAAAGGTATTACTATTAGAACCCAGACTTGTAATACTAGTCTTTTAAAAACTTCTTAGTAAAGTAGCAGGGACATGGGGAGAAGGGTTTGCTGCACAGAGATTGAGGATAGAGAGAGAAAAGATGAATTGAGAGATTAAATATACGAGGGTGGTTTAAGGGCTGTTGAAATATGACTTCCCCAAGATGTGTGTTTGGCCCAGGATAAATGTGATGATTGGAGCAAACTCCTGTCAGCTGCCTCACCACAGGCAAGTGCAAAACACTTTTAAAAGTCATACTAATGACATCATTCCTGATTTACCTGTAATTCCTACAGGAGACCCAGCACCTACACTGAGTATCTTCACCACTAGGATTTTTTTGTATCAAAAATATTCTGGTTGTGCAATGACTGGAACAAAAGAGGAGTTTAGTCTCAGCTGCTTAACCATGGAACCAGACCTTGAAGATGACTTTCTCCATAGGGGGCAGGTTATGGCCTCGGCTTCACCAGCCCCCTGTGACTCTCAGCATCAATCCAGTGCCAATCCCAGCTCCAGACAGTTTTGCTGATGTAAGGGAGATCACAATCTGCCTCGCGAGGAATAGATATTTTTCTGCGTTTAAAAATAAATATTCAGATTCAGAGCATTTCATGGAGCAGGGTGACCCACACCATCTGTTCCTTCTGACAGTTCTTGGGAAGCCTGCAGATCTGTTTTTCAAATCAAATTACATATATAGAATAATTTTTTCTCATTGTTCCCTTTTTTTTCTTTTTCAGATGGGACCAAGTCAAAGGAATAATCCCTGCTCCCTTCTCACAGTTCCTGCCTACCCAAAATAATTCACCCAGCTCATTGAAGATTTGTGCATATCCACAATGTGTATCCCAAAATGCTAAAACAATCTATTTAACCTTTACGCCAGCTAATGCATACATTAGAACAAGGACCTATATATGAACATAAAAATGTGAGAAATTGAAACTCACTGACATAAAATCAAAGAGCTTGGCTATAAAAGGTGTCACTTTTATGTGATTATCTTGCCAATATCTCCACATTGCGAAACTAAATCAAAGTGCAATTTTTCCCACATGTATTGCTTTTAATGGAGTCCGTTAATGGCAGCGATTCCTTATAGATCTCCATGTAATGGAAGAGTGGTTCCTGTGCCATAATGCTGGGGAAGCTGAGCCCCACACACACACACAGGGCCGTTTATCTTGTGAGCTTGACCTTATGTGACTGCTGTGTCAGGCTACAGCGAGCACCGCCTGTGCTGGGCCAATCCCTCAGGAAGATGGAAAGGCGCTTCAGAGAACCCACTGCTGCCAGAAACTGGAGCCAACCACAGCTAAAACTGCATTCCCCAGCTTCCTCCCCTCGCTGAGAGAGACTCCACATGCTGCTGAGCTCAGGAGATGTGTTTGTGCAGCCCCGCAGCAGCCAGAGAGTCGGTTCCCAAATTTTTGCCACAAGAGGGTCACTGATCTCTCTTTTGTCCAGCAGAATGGCTTCACTTCTCTGTGGAGCTACAATTATCTTGCTGATAAAAAAACCCACAAGTTCTTTAATCCATAGATGTCAAAACGAACATAAAGAACAAGTTCTTTAATCTGTAGATGTCAAAAAGTGAAGGTGAGTGTCTACTTCCCCATTTTATAGCTAGGGAAGATGAATTGAGGTGATTCCCCCATGTTTGCACAGCAAACGAGGTGCAGGCTTGGGGCAGGTCATAAAGAGCTGTATCCTCCATTTCTGCAATCCTACCTACCCTACAATTCTAGGATTACACCATGCCCATGGCTGTCTCCATGTTCCTTCAGCTCCTCTTTCCTACTGTCACAGACATAACCTTGGAGCAAGCAGAAAACACAAAGTGGAGGATGTGGAGATCCCTCTGTACAGGGAATTTCTGTAATCCAGGAGAGCCATGATCAGGGCTGCTCCCACATCTCATGGATGCTCTGCACCCCAGGAAGTCCCTTGAATTTGGTGTCTCCAGGTGTCCCACTGCAGGATGTCACATCCATGGATGTGGGAGCAGAGCTCACAAAGGGATGCTGCTTGTGCCCCGTGCCAAACGAACACAGATTTTTTTTTTTAGGGTCACTTTCTCCTGTCCATGGTCTTAACTCCCCTCTGAAGAAAATCCTGAGGCTGAAGCCAGCTGAAATCAATGCAGTGGCAGCCCAGATTAATTTCACATCCACATGCTATTTTTTTAATTATGTTATTAGGAAGATTTTACTCACTGTTGTTTTAAATCCCCAGGAAACATGAAAATTCCATTTTCCCTGTGTCTATTCATCTTCATTAACCACGTGCTGATTTTTTTATTCTTTTCTGCTGTTGGTAGAAACTCCAAGCCAATGCAACTCCCTTTTATTGCACTTTGATACCAACCAGAACTGAGATTTCTGTGATCTGTATGCGCCAATGTCAAGGATTATGAGTGTATTTATCAGTCAGAAGTGGGGTCATTGTTCTTCCTTTATCAGCATTCCAAATCAAATTGAGTTGATTGGTTTTTGGGGGGTTTTTAAGCATTGGATTATTTTATTTTAGCTGAAACAAGTAACATCTGCTGTCTAGAGCAACGTTGCTTAAAACCATTTGTATCAGGGGGAGTGGGTGGGAAAGGGATAAGAAACAAATCAAAGCTGTGTATCTTTTAATCAAGTAAGACAGTGATATTTGGGGGAAAAAAGTAATGTCTGACGTGTAGAAGTAGCAGTTTTAAACTTTAGAATTCCTAAACAACAATTTCGTGGCAAATTCAAGAGCATTTGCTCATTCCTTCTCTGCATCACAAACCATTTGGTTTGCAATCCAAAAAAAAAAAAATCACAAAAAGTCTCCATACACAGAAATTCCTCTCTCAGAAATGGACAAAAGATTCATTTCCCAGAAGCCAAGGTTTGAGTAATTATTTTGGACGAAAACACTTCCAGCAACAACCTAAAGAAGGGAGCAGCTCCAGCCTGGGTTTCTCCCCAGACTGTCACACAGCGCCTGACCCAGAGCTGCTGACTCAGCAGGATTGCACAGCAGGAGGGGCTCTCTCTCCACACAGCTTCACGTGAGCAGCAAAAAATAGACTGGTTGGGTCTCTGAAAGCTTCGGTGCTTTTGGCAGGTTAATTTTTGATCTTTAACGAATTGATTCGTCATTTTTAATCAAACACTGTGTTCTGAGCCATCTATCATTACCTCCTATTACTGCAGAAAAAAAAATGCCAGTGTGTTATTTCTGTAGGTTCTTGGAGTTTGGTGTGTGTGGAAAAGCCTGGGAACTGCATTTTGGGTTTGTCCAGAAACAGGATTCTCTACTGCTGCATTATTTGTCCTCCTCAAGAGATCTTCTATCCCACTCCAGCCCTACAGTTCTCCCTGTGGTCTCTGGCACCTGGGAGTGCAGGAAATCTCATAACTTCTGTGATGTTAGCATGATTCCTAGCCCAACTTCCCGCAGCATCCCTCAGATCATCCACTCACCTCATGGGAAAACTGAGTGCAAAAACTTCATCTGTCCTACTTTTCCAGAACAAGCCCACTTCCATCCTCCCACTGCACCCCGCATTTCCCTGCAGAACAGAGGAGCAGCAGCTATAGCCCAAAGGTGCAACAAAGGAAATGCAAATTTTTTCCACATTAAGACTATTAAAACCTGAAAAGAATATATGGGTTTTTTTTCCCACATCCCTTGAGGCCTTTTCGGTGGAAGTGTGCAGAGGAGGTTCAAGGGCTCCTCCCACAGAAGATTTGATCAATGGATGATGTCCCAGGGCAGTGAAGAAAAAGAGTAGGGGTTTGCACACTCAGGCAATCCAGAGAATTTTGTGGGAGAAGTGGCCCCTCAGCACAGGGATTGGAGTTTATCTACATCCTGAAAGGCATCATGTAACTTTATGGTGTCATAAAAAGGATTATTATACTAATAAGTGTTAATATTTTTTATAGATTCATGACCTCTGTGGTCATTTTGGCTCAGCTTCAGCCTGGGCAATATTTTCCTCTGTGTGTGTGAGTGGAGTTGGCAATGACCATGAAACAGAAGGGGCCAAATCCTCCCTGGTGTAACTCAGACTGGCTTCTTTAAGCTCTGCCTGTGGGTCCTGAGAAGTGCATGTAGCCAGTGGACTCCTGTGGTATCCTGCAGACTGGAAGAAATGTAAAACTCCGACATGATTTACTCTACCCTGGGATCTCAGGCTGCTTTGTCCTACTTTTTGTCCTCTGCAGTGTCTTTTGAGCCACCCCTGGGTGTAACCAGGCTTCTGAGCTGTGCTATCTGCTATAATCATCTTAAGGAAACAAATAACTGCCACACTGGCTGGTTTGGTAGGACTGGGAAGCAGATGCAATTTATCTGAAGTACCAGAGTCCTCTTGTGTTCTGAGCAAACCAGGGCAGCAGGGATGTAAAGATCATCCATGGTGCCTCCATTCCTCATCCAGCAGCTGCCCTCATCTTTCTTGATCTCCATTTCTGGGCTGAGAAGAATGCACTGGGCATTAGGTTTTCTGTTCTAGGAGAGAGATCGGCACTGAGGTGGCTCTCAGAGGTGAGGCATTTTAAGCAAGAACCATTCTTGGCACCCTTTTTCCTCATTCTCATGCAGGAGGTGTTGATTTCTCTGTTTCATCATCTTCTTTATGCACATTCTGGAGTTTGTATAGAATATTCAAATGTACACATGCATACACATGGCACACGCACACTTAAATATGAGTATACTTCCATATGAAAGCAGCCCTGAAGAGCTGTTTGCTCAAAGCACAGACCTGAGAAGATTGAATGTGTTCCAATGCCCAGAGAGCAGCTGGACACCCCCAGTGTAACTCCCTAAATATGCTAACATGAGAACAGGATCAGGCCCCATGTTCTCTGAGAAAACCCTCTGGGCAGAAGATTGGTATCAGTGCCTTGTGCTGGTACAACCTAATCAGCATCACCTCTTAGCATGAAGAATCAGGGCTCAAAATAGTCCACTCCAGGGTCTTTTGATTGCAAAGTGCTTCAGGGGAGAGGAACTGTGTGCAAAAGCCTAATAAAATGAAGATCCATGCTGCATTTGCATTTTCCAATGAGTTTACCTGCATTTTGCATCTGCTAAGTACTGTTGCAGCAATTTCCAGAGGGGGGTTTCTCCTTCCCTCTGCTGGAGAGGCGCTGAGAGCTGCACCTTGAAGCAGACCTGCCTCCTCTCCCAGGGAAGGGATTGCTGGAGCTGTGGAGAGAAGGAGAAAACCAGGGTTCCCTGGTTTGAGGGTAAAGAAGAATAAAGAGGACAAAGCAAATATTAGCCTGGATTTCAGCAGCTAGAAGTTAAATTGGAAAATGAAAGAGGAAAAATTAAATAGGGTGGGTGTTACTGTGCTTCAATTAAGCAGTGCTGAAGCTGCATCTCTCTCTCCCCATCCTTTCTCTCACTCTATCTGTGGCCTGTACGAGCAATTCAGAGTATCTGTATTTTTGGCACAAATCACAGTGTCCTGAGATTCTTTATTATAAGTATAATAATGGGTTTCAGAAAGCCTGTGAGTGGTTCTGGAATTGTAATAAGGGTTTGGGACAGACATGTTGTTTATACGGTTAGCTTTTGTTGCACATGAAACCAAGTTTAGCAGAATAGCTGGTGTAAAAAATTGCAAAATACACAATTAAATGCAAACTAGCAGAAAACCCCTTCTTTTCTCCTTCGGATGCTGATATTGTCATCCCCACATGTGAGCAGGGAGTAAAGCAGATGCAGATGGCCAGTTCTGTTGTGACAATATTCCATTGCATTTGCCTTGTCTGAATTTCCACTCCTACAACATTCTCTTAATTTACCATGAGAAAAATATGCATTCAATCCTTTTTTCTTCATGTTCTACTCAACTCTCTTTATGATTATCCTTGCTTGAATCATCCAGCCATGCAAAAGCTCCACTGAGTCATGCAGTTCCCATTACAACCCAAGTAGAATTATTCCCAATGATAGCATCTCTTTCCAGTGATTATTTTTTTCCTTTTCCAAGAATCTTAATTTCTATTCAGTCACATGACAAGATTTCTACTTTCTCCCTAGTGAAAAGATTTTATAGTTTTAGTAGCTGCCTGTAAACTGTGGCCAAAATCTGCCAAGGTCCACCTGCCTCGGAGCTGCCTCCAAGTATTTGCTGATGTGCACGACCTTGGAAAGCTTCTCTGATTGTCAGCATGGACACGGGATAGAAACAGGGGCCCTCAGAGATGATGCAAAGAAATAAGTGATTTTGTAAAAAGCCTGTGTGAGTTTTCTTTCCTTTGTTCGTGGTTATGACAGATAGACTCAAAGCCACAGAGGGGACTGCTGGGGTTTGCAGGATTTTGCGCCTGAGCAAGCAGGAGGAATTGAGATTGTGCTGGGGCCCAGAGTGAGATTTCTGCAGAGGAACCTGGCAGGCTGAGATAGGGCTGAGGGTGGCACTGAGGGTGGCACTGAGCCCCAGCACTGGGGCTCAGCAGGACCCTGCCGCCGCTGGGCACACGCAGCTCTGCTCCCGCTCAGATGTTCTGCAAACCTCAGAGCCGCGGCTTTCTCTCTTCTGAACAGGAGCGGGGAGAGAGGGGGAAATATGAAAATAATAATAAATAATCCCCATACATCTTCCTCCTGGCTGTGTTTTCCAAAGCTGCATCTCAGTGTCCCCCTGGCTGCTGTCAGATCCCGCTCGGAGCCCGGCACAGCCACCGCGCTCTTCCCAGCCAGCGCAGGCTGCATGTTGATCGTGTTCCTCTCCTTTGTTAACACAATTGCCTTCACCTTTACATAAATCAGATTTAGAGAACACATTGCATCTCAACAGCCTTGGGACACCTCGAGGCCTCTCAGTTCAATGGAGCTCATTATGGAAATCAGCTAAATGCTGAGCAGAGAGATAAGTGCGAACTGTTTACCAGCCCCTCACCAGATATACAGCAATTGCTAATGGGAGCTCATTTGCAGCCTTCCTCTGTCATCCAGCCCTCCTTATCTGCTCCTCCGGCTCATCTACAGGGAGAGATGTGGGTTTGCAGCAGAGATTTTCCTGTGAAGCTCCTCTTGGATGGGGACAAGAGGAGACAAGGGGATGGGATAATGCAGGAAGGACCAAAGTGGGAGAAAATCTGTGGGCACACAGTTTGTGGCCATTGGGAGTGGGGCTGTGGCCCAGCCTCATCCCCAATGGGTACAGCTGTGAGAAACAGGTGAACAGCACTGAAAACAATGAGACATGGATGCCCAGATGTGCTGAGCAACCACCAAAGGGAACAGAGGGCACACAGATGCAATGCCTGAACATGAGCGGTATAAAAGGTTGGGCTAAAGACCCAGAAAAACCAATGCTTGCGGCCTTCTGATGTGATGTGATATTGCTCTGTATGGGTTGAAGCTTTCTGAAATTGTGTGGTGACACCCTGTGTATAGTGGCTGTCCCAACTGTGACAAGAATCCACACCATCAGCCCCAAGCATTCCTGAAGATTCCTGATGTTCTCAGCTCCATGGCCAATGCCCAGCTTGACTGGAGATCACTGCTTAAGGAGGAGGAAATGTTCCCATCTCCAGGCCTTGCAGAGGGCATTCACCTCTCCCAGAATGGCAGACACAGCTGGTAAGAGTGAAAATTAGAGCTTTCAGGGGGTTTGAGGGGAGAAACAGCAGCTCTGAGCTGTGAGGGCACAGGGAGCTGCTACCAATGTGGGAGAGCATCAGGCTATGTGGAAAGGTGGATGTAAAATATTCTCAGTTGTGGCCATGGGGAATTCTTTCCTGGAGACAATTTTCAGCCTGGTTCATCCAGAGTTGTTTCCAGGCAATCACAAAGAAGAAGGGGATGAAGATAGCCCTGAAGATACCTTCTGGGACTGGAAGGAGGTCCTTGGAACAGCAGCTCCACCAGAAAGCCTGGGGAGACCTGTACAACACACACAAATGACAGCCAGCTCTAGAACTGGCTTTTCTTTTTTCCCAACAACATTTTTCCTTAGAATGGTGAAACTTTTGAAGCTGGGGAATGGTTTTGGCCTGTTCCTCAATACCATATTTTTTAAGTTTGAGGGTTGTCAAAACATTTTGTTCTGACATTTTCTCTGAAAAATGCCAATTTTCCAGTTCAATATGACTTTCCATTTTTAAATTAATGCAGAATTATTAATGTCATGACTTTAAAATAAACAAAGAACTATGCTACCTTTTAGCTATTTAATTATGGAGGGGAGGAAGCTGTTCAAATAGCAGACAAAAACCCTTTTCAGTTTTCCAGTGTGAAATATTTCTTCTGATTATAGGTTTGCAAAGGTTTCAAAGATGGCATCTTCTTGTCTTAATTCAAGAGAGGGAAGCATTTCAAGCTCTCCACAATATTTTTGAAGGAGGAAAGCCACTTTCAGCTCTATTAGACTCCTTTTAAGGAACTGGCTCCATTCAGAGGTTCTCATTAACTGCTGTCAATGGCTGTAATTTTTGTCTGTCCAAAATGAAGAAGTCAGAGGGAGTGTGATATCTGTCCCTGACATCCCACCCACTGCTGCAGGAGTGCAGGAAAGGTGCCTATTTTCCCAAGAATAACCTCTCTCATTAGAATGCAAACAGACTTCCCAAAGTAAGATCATTTTTCTTCCTGTTGTCTCAAATTCCAATACTCTGCCCTTTTCAAATGATTTTCAAGAGAATAGTTCAGCTCTAGGTTTATATAATTTTTTTTAGTAATTTTTTTTAACATCTTGTGGGTTAGACTGCATTTCCTCCTCAGCTCAGAAAACCAAAGCAGAGCTTTTAGCTGTCGCTGCTAACTCCAGCATTTTGAAATGGAATTTTATTTAAAATTCAGGACAAATTGTCTCCTCTCTGCCTCAGTAATTCCGTGCAAGTGGAGAGTGAGATGTAGCTCTGAGTTTTGTGTATGTTCTCTAGGTGGGTGAGCTGGACATCCTCGTGTTTCACCAGTAATTTTGTCTTTACATTCAGAGATGATTTTCAGTTGCAAGGGCTGCAAGAGTGATTTATAGAGCACACACAGAAGGACAGACACCATAACACCAAAATACCACAACCTCTGAGATGGAACTCATCAGTTATTGACCGAAATACAGCAGTGCTTCGCTGGAGTGAACATGGGGATTGCTGAAGAGTCCTGAGTTTTATTTGAGATTGACAAAGAATTAAAACAGGTGGAAACAAAATTGCATTTAATCTTTTGCATTCAGAACAAATGTAAAATTGCATTTAAACTTTATGGAGAGGCTGGACCACTATTGCTGGTCCATGAAGATGTTTTATGGGATCCTTGGTGCTCAGCCCATGCTTAGCTCACCCTGACAGCAGGAATGGGAATTCTGGGTGGAAATTAATCCATCAGGAAACCCCACCTGGGTGGAAGCACTTCACCCACTGCAAACAGCTCATATTGTCTAAGGCATGGCATGATTAACAGCCTTGGCAGCTGGGCTTTCCCAAGTTACCTTCCAGGAACAACCCAATTCATTTTTACTGGAAGTTAATTTGTATTTAAAAAGTCTTTTATTGCCTTTAATACATCTAAAGTCAGTAGAACTTTTGCTATTTACCATTCCTTAGATCTATTTTCCAGCACAAACTAAATTTGTGGAGAAAGTACTTAGTGGAGTTTAAGGTAACTCCAACCACTGATTAGTTGGAGCTTCTGCTTCCAAGGGAATTTAGTTACTGAGATTTTAACATCAGGCAGTTTGGGGGCAGAAAGGAGGCAGAATAAAGACATACAACTGGTTATTGTGACTCCTACATTTCTACCAATCTGCTGGGCTCTGTAAATACTCCCTAAAACAATATACAACTAAATAAACCTCACCTGAGTAAGCAGGTGTTGTTGCCAGATGCGCTGAAGCTTCCTCTCCCCTACCACCTCAGGATTTGTACCCAAAGCTCATCAAAGCTGCTCTCCCCAGCCTCCCAGGAGTTTCCATCAGCATTAACAGCGCTAAAATCTCCAGCACAGGTAGGGCTTGGGTCTAAACTCACAATCAGGGGCTGAAATAAAAAAATAAGGAAACTTTTGGAGGAATCAACCTGTCAGAATTGTTCTGCACTAGACAGAAGGGCCAATAGAACTAACTATAGATTTCTTTCAAGACTGATGTTCTAATTTCTCTGGGGTTTTGTGGTGACCTTTGGTGCATTTCATGATCTGGTCCTTTAGAAAGCTCTATATTACATCTCAGTCACTGTACAAATAACATCTTGGGATTATAGCCTGCTGTTAATAAATGTGGTTAATCATCAATAAGAGACTTTCAGCTATTATACACTGACGATGTAATTTTATACCTCACCAATCCAGAGAAATCGGTTCCATTCCTTTTAGATTTGCTGGATGGATTTGGGGCCTTTCAAGGTTAATGTCACTAAATCACCTGCTAATTTAAAAGAATCATTTAAGTACCTGGAGAGAACATGTCCTTTTTGTGTTTCTAAGTTAGGTTCTAAATACTTCCTTGGCTTTATCTGATCTGCTGGTTTTAGGAAAAAGATTGATACTGTTGTTGCTGCACCAAAGCAAATATCCAGTGACCTTGAGAAGTTGTCTATTTTATGCATAAGTTGCACAGGATGCATTAACACCACTAAAGTTGTCAGTCTGAGACAGTTAGATCTTCACTCATTAAACTCCATTTCAGTGCCAAGTCAGCTGAAGGAAATAAAATAAAATTAGGAGTCGATGGATGGTCTTGTTTGTGGGAGAAGGAGTGTCTGTGCAGGAGCTCAGCTCCAGAGGTTTTGTCTGAGTTCAGGGAACAGGCTGGCCATGGGAGCTCGGGGTATCTTCACCTGCCTTCCTCTTCCCTCTCACTGTGACTGAGTGTGGACAGAAAAACATCCCTGTGGGAGGAGGAAGTCACAGAAAACACACGAGAAAATCTGAGTTTGTCATCGCCCACCACATGGAAGCCACAGCACAGAGGATTCTCCCCATCCTGGGGACATGGTGTGAGCGCATCCAGAGGGACAAAGCCCACTGAGGGGGTGAGTCAGGACTTTGTGCCTTTGTACAGCCCTTTGTGATCAGCTGAGAGGGACAAACAGCTGCCAGCCCCATGGCCACCAAACAGCAGGAGTGCCTTGCTCCTGGCAGAGTGGCTGTGGGCGGGAGATGAGCTCAGCCCAGCCCTCCAACAGGCTCAGAGCAGCGCCCGCGCTGGAGTTGTGGCTGCTGTGCAGCGCAAATTCTGTCCTAGGGGAGTGGCATGTCCTGCAGCAGGAGTAAAAGTCATTTTTGCCTTATCCTAAATGTGCCCATTAATTTATCACTGTCAGATAGCTATAAATAATGAGACAAAATGTATAATAAGACAATTATCTCTGAATTTTTTGAGAAGACACATTTGTTCCTGCATCAGTGGTGGCAATGGATCAAAATTTTTGTGTTAAAAAACTCCCAATGTTTGAAACAAATAAATTACAGTATGTTGTATCAACTTCCTACAAAGCTGTGCAATTTCTAGAATAACCTAAAACAACTTCTGTGACTTTAATCTGCACACTGGAAGTATCAAACATCCAGGAAAGCAGCCCATGCCTTCCCACCAGCACTGCAATATGCAAGAGAATAAGAAATCTCTTCTATTCTAGTTCTTGCTGACTTCCTGGCTTAGAGGCACCGGGATTACTCGTCTAATAATTTGTTTGCAAAGTGTTGTGCATCTGATCTATTAAACTTATTTACAAATTGTTTCACTAGTTCTATAAACAGGGTATGTAAGGGAGGAAGAGGGAGGAGAAAATCAGCGAATAATGCTGTCAAAATGCTACAACATCAACGGAATAAATCACCTCTGAAATGCTGCTCCACTCGTTCCACTGTGAGTGGCACAGGCAGAGCCTGGAATCTCATCCAGGCAGGAGGAGCCTTTGGAGGGGCATTGCTGCCTGTGGGGCTGCAGGGTGAGGAGCCAGCAACTGGCCAAGAAGGCCAATGGCACCCTGGCCTGCAGTAGGAATGGTGTGGCCAGCAGGAGCAGGGAGGTCATTCTGCCCCTGTACTCGGCACTGGTGAGGTCACACCTTGAGTGCTGTGTCCAGTTCTGGCCCCTCAGTTTGGGAAGGACGTTGAGATGCTTGAGCGTGTCCAGAGGAGGGCAACAAGGCTGGTGAGGGGCTCGGAACACAAACCCTGTGAGGAATGTTTGAAGGAGCTGGGGCTGTTCAGCCTGGAGAAGAGGAGGCTTAGGGGTGACCTTATTGCTCTCTACACCTTCCTGAAGGGAGGTTGCACACAGGTGGGGTCAGTCTCTTCAATAGGGCAGCACTGACAGAACCAGAGGACACAGTCTCAGCTATGGCAGGGAAGGTACAGGTTGGATATTAGGAAAAAGGTTTTCACCAAAAGGATAATAAAGCACTGGAATGCTCTTCCCAGGGAGGTGGTAGAATCACCATCTCTGGAAGTGTTTAAATAAAGACTTGACATGGCACTTGGTGCTGTAATCTGGTTGAGGTGTTAGAGCACAGGTTGGACTCTTCCAGCCTCCTGATTCTGTGATTCTGTGTGATTCTGAGCAGCCTGCACAGGGAAAACCCAGCTCCGGGCTTCTTTCCTGGAGGCAGCTCAGGCTCCATTCTTCTGGGTGTTGTGGGGATAAAATGCCTGCTAGCTGGGATTATTACTCACTGAGATTGTGCCTAATGTGCAAGGTGCAGGAAAAAACAGTGGCCAGCACTCTCCTGTCTGCTCTGCCTGAGGGATAGCAAGGAATGCAATTTGGTGGCTAAATGCACTTCGTTTATCTCCTGCCTTTAGCCAACGAATTTATCACACACATTAATATCAGGAGAGGTTAGAGTTCAGGGAATGAAACATTTGTTTTCTTGTGCTCTCTCCATAAATAAACTCTGCTGCTTCCGTGGCAGTATTTTCACAAAGCCCGGAAAGCACCAGACAGTGCAGAGATGGTTCTGGGCGAGCTGGGGGAGAGTTGTGTGCATCTTAAAAAGCTCCACCGCAGACATCTGTGACTCCAACTGCATTTCAGCTTCTCTTTTCCCTCCCCTCCCTCTTCTTTTTTTGTTGCTGTCTCATAGTTATTAGTCAGGCAGACATTTTTTATCTCTTGGGAAGATACTTTAGCTCATATCCAATATAATCATCTCCTGGGCTCCTACTTTAGTCCCCACAGGCCTGGAAAAATGACATTTCTTTCACTGATTAACAAAACAATACCAAATGCTAAGAAAAATTACTTTATTCTCAGCCTTTCATTAATTCCTACTGTGCCTGCTTGGTTGGAGGAGTTTGTTTCCCAGTTTCAAGCCAAGCTACACCTTTTTTTCCTCACTTCTTTGGCAGAAGAGGTTTAATGCAGAGGTTTGAGCAAATCAATATTTTATTTGTGACCCCAAAAGGTAATAGTAGAGAGGGGTTGGGAGAAGGAAAAAGGGAGAGGAGAGGAGAGGAGAGGAGAGGAGAGGAGAGGAGAGGAGAGGAGAGGAGAGGAGAGGAGAGGAGAGGAGAGGAGAGGAGAGGAGAGGAGAGGAGAGGAGAGGAGAGGAGAGGAGAGGAGAGGAGAGGAGAGGAGAGGAGAGGAGAGGAGAGGAGAGGAGAGGAGAGGAGAGGAGAGGAGAGGAGAGGAGAGGAGAGGAGAGGAGAGGGAAAAGCCTACTGTAGTAAGGAAATCCTTTGCAGAGGTGTGCTGTGGAGGCAGTGTGATCTAAAGGACACACCCTCTGCTCTCCTGGCCACCTCAGCGTCTCTTCTGCTTTCCCCAGGAGCAGGGCCAGCAGTTCCACAATTATTGAGTAGCTGGGCACTGCAGCTCTGTCTCATTCATAGCAGGGAGTGAGCTAGGAATAATCTACCTCGTTCTCCATCTCTCCTCCCCTTAGGAGATCTCCTTTCTCTAAATACTCTCCTGCTTTGGAATTCCTGCTGAAAATTCTGTCAGCGAGCGGTCAAGGCTTAAAATTTCATTACTAGATTTGGGAGAAGAAAAGGTAAATATTTATTTCTAGCTTTTGAATAGTGATAGGAAAGTAATGACAGTGACAGAAAACCCTGTCAGTACCTTTATTATCAACATAAGCCCCTAAAAAGGAAAATTGGCTCAGGAAAGCAGTGTGGCTTGGCGCCACTCAGCCTTCCTGTTGGGCTGGAAGTCAAAATATTTTAAACTTTTAACACAAAAAAAACACCAACCTTCCAGAGTTTCACATGGAAAAAGATTAAACCATTAAGCAAGATTAAAATGTCTTGAATGTCTCCTCAGGACTTTATCAGCTCACCAGTGTATGTTACAGTGTAATGAAAAGCTACAACGTGGAAATGGAAAGTTCGGCGCTATTGAAATAGATCCTAAAAGCAGAAGCAAAAAATTCCCTCAGACCTTTTCAGGAGGACTTGTTTTGACACAGTGTTGTCAAAATCATGGATCAAACTGATACATAGGAGTGTTGTTGTAAGGAAACTCGGCGCTGGAAATGACAAGGAAGTTTTAGCAAGTGTGATTTGGAGAATAGAAATTGGGTTCTGGTCCCCCCTGAGTGACTCTGCGGACTTGAAGATTTTCCTCTCTGACTTTCATGCTCTCTCAGAAGTTAAAGCTAGAGCAAAGATTTTCTTTTTCTTGTGTCTAATCAACGTCTACCTGCTGTGGCAGCAATTCAGCTTCCTCAGGACATAAAATCATATAATAAGCCATAATTTTATACAGTTAATCAGATGCAGTCCCTCAAGAGGTATCCAGACCTGGGGTGGTCAAAAAGGAATATTTTCTCTCATTCATTCTTTAAATCACCATCTTATTTCTGGTGCCTCTGCAAAGATACAGACCTGCTGCTCATAAATACTCCTTTTCCTCAATGGAATTCAGTTCTTGTCTTTCCAAATCTTGCCATTATCCATGGTCAGTTTAAGCCAATTATTGTGAAATATCTTCCTGCTGGGACTGAAGTGCAAGCAGGAGTCATCTGAACATCCACTAAAAATGACCTCAGGTGCAAAAGGAGCAGCTTGGAGCCCCCACACTCCATGTCCACAGCTGGACGTGGCCATCACCACACCTGGGTCTCCTGCAGAAAAATACTCCCCTCCACAAGTCCTAGCACAGGAGTTTGATTTTAAGTTCCTTTAACTTTGCAATTAAAACCTGAATTTTGATAATATGGGTTTTATATTTTTTATTACTTTAATATTTCTATATTATCAAAACCCTATTTTGATAATATAGGTTTTATAAATTATAAAACCTACAATATCAAAAATATTAAATTATATAAAAATATATATTTTATATATATGTATGTATGTATTTATAAATTATAAAACTTATATTATCAATTGCGAAAAAATTTGCAATTAAAACCTGAATTTTGATAATATAGGTTTTATATTTTTTTAAT
The DNA here is from genome assembly GCF_901933205.1 of Camarhynchus parvulus. Lineage (NCBI taxonomy): Eukaryota > Metazoa > Chordata > Aves > Passeriformes > Thraupidae > Camarhynchus > Camarhynchus parvulus. The sequence goes on along the minus strand of NC_044587.1, from coordinate 6,601,420 downwards.
ACTTTAATATTTCTATATTATAAAAACCCTATTTTGATAATATAGGTTTTATAAATTATAAAACCAATATTATCAAAAATATTAAATTATATAAAAATACATTTTTATATATATGTATGTATGTATTTATAAATTATAAAACCTATATTATCAATTGTGAAAAATTTGCAATTAAAACCTGAATTTTGATAATATAGGTTTTATATTTTTTAATACTTTAATATTTCTATATTATCAAAAATATTAAATTATATTTTAAAAAATATATATATGTATGAATTATAAAAACTATATTATCAATGCAAAGTCTAGTGTAGCTTCTCTTAGTGGCCAGAACTGCCCATGGCAGAGACCCATAAAAACTCCCCAAAGCTGCTGTGTCCTTTACCAGTGGATTTCTCAGTGGATGATCAATGTGGAAAGGCCCACACAAATAATGAGCCACAAATTAAATGGCTCAGTAAATAAAAAATGGACTTATCAAGGACACAATAACCATAGATGTGAGCCAGATCCTTCAGTGCAAGGAAAAGATTGGCACTAATGTGCCACATGCTTCATTTGTTTCTTCATTTGCAGAGGGAGCCATAAGGTTTAGGGAGGAATGACATTTATATTAAGGGAAAGAAAAAAGAAAAAAGAGTCAAGGCTTCTAAGCAACACGGCAAATAATATTGCCAACCTTCAGCAGTGAAAAATGGAGAGTCTATCATCCAAGAATTCCGGGATAAATAGTCGTGGGAGTGGGTTTTGTGGTTACTTCATAGAGTTTTTGTTTTAAAATAATATTTTTTCGCCTGGATTTTGAGACTGTACAGGGTACTCATTTTGTATAACCAGGCTGTTATACACCCACCTAAAAGGCTGAGTAAATTCTGATTGCTTTTACAATTTTTTCCCTCTCTTTCCTTTTTCCTGAAGCTGTAGCTCTAAGGAAAACCCCAAACTGCCAGACTCGTTGTAAAATTGCAAAAAACACATGTCCTGGCATGTGTCACATCAGTTTTCTCACAGACAGCAGCTGCCTCTGCAGACATCAGACCTGAGACATGCAAAGGTGACAGGGAGGAACAGCACAATGCTGCTGTCACCTCAGCCCTGCCCTCTGCCCCTGGATCCCCTCTCTGCTCACACCACAATGTGACAAGGAGGGAGGGAATTATCCCAAAACAAGAAGCACTGCTTGGACAGCATCAGTGTTCAGTGCCACTGCGCAGTGATGCTTCAAGATTTCAGCTTTTATATTTTTCAAATCCTGCGCTGCATTGGTGCATAGCATATAAAGTGCTAGCTTCTGTCTTCACATTTTGGTGAAAACAATTCCTCTAGGCTTGGAACTCAAAGACACCCTACAACCTCAGGCTTAGAAAAGTAAAAACAAAAGTGAATTGAGGGGGGGAGCAAGCTGGGGGTGTATGACTCCATTACCTGAAGCTGTAATTGGAGAATTAACCCCTGATATGCAAATAGACCAAGCTTTTATCTGTATGAAAAACTTGTGACCATTGTCCAGCTTGGGTGCAGCCTCTTGAGGCTCTGACTGACCAAGATGTATCTATTGAAGGCCTTTAACAAATGCCCACTTTTATTCTCTTAATCTTGCCTAGCCTCTGCTCCAGGTAGCCACTCCAAGGCATCACCAGCATGGAGGTACCAGCACTAATCCTGCATGATTCCGGTTTGGGAATGCTGTGCAGGCTGCAGAGGATGCTTGGCACCCGGATCTCACCATCCACAGCCGCACCAGGAGTGGGATGGAGGGATGGCTGCACTGCCACCATGTCCCAGGGTCGTGTGCCTGGTCACTGGGTGTTGTGCCTCCTCTGAACCACATGTTCTCCCCCTCTCATTTCCAAAGGGTGTTATTTCACTGCTGCCTTCCAGATAATGTAACTGAATCATTCAATTGAGCATAAAATAGAAATTTGGCTTCTTATCTGCTGGGAAACCAGCTTTACTATTTTCTTTCTGCAAAATACATTTTTCACTATCTTATCTTCTAATAAACAATCCCAGCTTTGCAGGCTGCAGAAATGTTCTGAACGCATTTAAGAGACATTTTCTCCCCCTCCCTCTCCTCCCCTCTCCTTTTCCCCTTATCCCCCCTTCCCAGCCTTTAAAACATCTGTTTTAAAGACATATTTTTAAAAGGGACCCAATTTGTATTCCATCTTCCTTTGGTGAGGGTATATATTTTTCATAAGCCTGTCCTTTGCTTTTGAGGCCTCTCTCCCTCAGTTTAATTTTCATTCCCGTCTCCCTTTCTTCCCCTGTACAGAACTGAGACACCAAATCATGCCCCCACAACCCAAATGTTTTCTCTTGTTTTGGGAAAAAGGCAATTCAGGCTTAAAAAGTGCCCTCCCTTCCCCTGGCCCTGCCACACGGGGCTCGCCTATCGGAAACCGAACGTGTCAGGGAAAGGTCAGCTATGAATTTTTAAAGCTTTCTATCTCGCTCAGGCTGACATCAAAAGCATTAACAAGTGGCACTAAATCAGGGAGCGAGGGGGAATTAGAATATGCAACAGGCCCAGCGACACAGCCAGATTATTCAGAGGCTCCTCTCAGGAGGGGAGAGGGAGCTGCACCAAAAGTTGGTGTCAAGACATTGATTTCTTGCTCGTCTGCCCTCCTCCTTGGGCAATCACGCCAGTGAGCTGCCTCCTGCAAGGGATCTGGAAAAACAGGACAGAGAATGGGAGTGTAAGAGATGCACGGTGCACTGGTGTCACTGCTGCGAAAGGAAAGCTGGGCTGGGAGGTGATTTCATGCTCTCCCCCTTGTGCATGGGGCCATGGTTGTCTCCTCACATCTCCTGGGTATCCATGCTCTAGGTTAAAGCCTTGATGGCTCAAAAAAGGCACAGTTTTTTTCTTTTTAGACCTGATTAAGAAGGGCAGAGGAAGAAAAATCAGCGTAACTCCTTCAGAAATGAGCAAATTGAAGGAGAGCTCAAGTATCTTGTCCCAGCAGATCTGGACTTGGATTGTTGGGGTCACACACACTCTGGGGACCTTCCCCAGCAATCTCCTCTGAGGCTCCCCTTCCTTGGAATTGCCTTTTCCTCATGCTCAACAGCTGGCTATGTCCCCAGACAGATTTGTTTGGAAAAGATAATCAGATTTGCTGTAGAAAGGATCCACAACAGACCCATACCAGGAATGTGTCACTTTGCTGCTTTCTTGGCAGGCTGGGGCTCAGCCCTCATTTTTTTTAATCTTTTCCAGTAAAAAAGTGCTGCATCCCAAAGTTGGAGTGCACAGCATCCCCTGCAACAGCAGAACATGGGCACAGTTCAGGAGGTGATTTATTATTCATTGACCATTTAACAATTTGGCAGCTGGGAGCAGAACTTTTGCTATCAGGACTCCTGCATGCAGAGCAGCCATTTGTACAGCATGGGCATGTTGTGGGGGAAACAAAGGATGTTCCCACTGAAAGGAAAAGTCAAGTTTAAAAACCTCTGGCTCATGAAGCCTGCCTTGGCCTCTCTGCAAATCGTTAAATTGGAGTGCAGGGATTTTCAGGAACATCATCTGGGAAAATTTGCATTAAATGTGTGTCATATCTGGTCTGAAATCTTCTGTCCCCATGCTGATATGGTTGATATGGTTCTGATTTCCCATTAGTCACTGCCAGCTTGGGGAACTCCCAGCTGGTCCTACTGAGCCTGAGAAGAGCTGCAAAGGGACAAATTCTGGGCCTTCAGCATCACATCTTTGACACCTTCCAACAATTTCACCCCCTGCCCCTTTTCAAGACCCACTCCACTCTTGACTGGCTCTTTTCAGGCTGTTTCTTGAATTCAAGGATGGAATGATTAGAAATTGAAGACTTCTGGTTTTCATTTAAATGTAAAATATTTCATGGAAATGTGTTTATCTTTGACAGAATGCATGTTTGTCATTGTTCTCCAATGTGTGACCACTTAGCTTCAACCCTTTATTTCATGTCATATTTATGGCATAGAGAATATGAGCTCCCTGCCCACAGGAGTAACTGGATGACCTTTAAGGTCCCTTCTAACCCAAACCATTCTAAGATTCTGATATTAATTTATGTAATGCTTTTATCTAACATTTCTAAAATAACCAATGTATTTATTTTGTGCTGTATTGAGAAGTTTTAAAGTATTGGATTACGTCTTTCTTTCTGACATAACTGTGTAGGATGGAAGGGGAAGGCATTTTCCACTGGGGAGGAAGGCCACATCTCCATTTGGGTAAAAAATGCCAACATAGTGACTTCTTTTTCCCATTCTGGATGGAAACAAATCCCAATGTGTCACAGTTGAACAGAAATTCTGTTTTCCAAACAGCTTCCATTTCCATCTGTCCATAGTGAATCACTGTCCATCCATCCACACAATCTTTCAGCCTTATTTTTCATCCAGTTTTTTCTCTGTGTTTACATCCCTCCATCTGGCTGCCCGTATGCTCCTGGATATCTCCATTTACCCTTCCATGGAGCTAATTTTCCACCAGCAGAACATTCACCAAAAACTTGGAGACCAATCATGCTCATTTCTGAGCTCAAACATGAGGCAGCATGTCGCAGACAACTTTTATGAAAAATCCTTTCCTTAGGATTTTTCCTCCTGAGAAGATGAGAGGCCTCAGGAACAAAATGTAAACATTGATTATCTGCTGCTGTGGAATGCAACAGGTGGATCTTTGATTGACCCATCTTGGATGTTTCTAATTAATGGCCAATCACAGCCCAGCTGGCTCGGACAGAGAGCCCGAGCTACAAACCTTTGTTATCATTCTTGCCTATTCTATTCTTAGCTAGCCTTCTGATGAAATCCTTTCTTCTATTCTTTCAGTATAGTTTTAATGTAATATATATCATAAAATAGTAAATCAAGCCTTCTGAAACATGGAGTCAGATCCTTATCTCTTCCCCAATTTGAAAACCCCTGTGAACACAGTCACTGCAGCAGAGAGAAGTTCTTGACAAAAGGTTTTGCATTTGGGACTGAAGAATGGTGGGAGTGACGAAGAAAAAGTAGACCCTGAACTTCAGGGATACCTGATATTTGTTTAAGGAGCAGGAGAAGGTATTTAAATAGGAGGAATTATGTGGGTATGATTTGTGGCTATTGGAAGTCCCACAGTTTTTCTTGGTGCTGAGGGATCCTGTGTGTTTACCCCCCAGTTTCTCTGGGCTCTCACACTGCTTTGGCAGGGGCCCTAACTTCTCCTAGCTGAGCGTGCCCATAAAGCCATGAGAGTGCCCCATGTTGTTCCACATTTAAAACCCAGGTCAGATGGCTGCCATGGCCCATAAAGCCTCCATAAACCTGGGCAATGAGCTGCGGCAAAGACAGGGGCTCATTCCTGCCTGGCTCCAGGCCAGCCCTGAGCAGGCAGACACTGCAGGATCTGTGCCCTGTCACCTCAAATCCCCAAATCCCCACCCAGGGATGTGCTCTGTCCTGGACTTCTCTCCTTGCTGGAGGGGTATCCCAAACCTTCTGCTTCACACTTGGCTGCAAAGGAATAACTGCAGTAATAGGGGTGGGCTATGAGATCCAGCAAGTCTTCTTTTAGCCATGTCCAAAAAAAAAACCTAGAAATGGTTCCTACCAGTGTCCACCCAGCTCAGAGGGTGCAAAAATCCCTGATCCATGGATCAGGCACTTTGCTGATCTCATCCCTTATCCCAGCCATGTGGCAGCTCCTGTGAAGAATTTCCATTTCTCTTTGGACTGGATGAAAACTCAGAATTCAGAGCACTGGGATGTATTTCATTGCACAACACTCAGTGCCCTGTTGTCATCTAGAGAGGAGCTCACTAATGTGAGAAAAAGGACCAGGATAATCAAAGATCCTGGTGGATTTAGGATTATGAATAGCAATAAGATAATATCTAACTGCATCAAACTTCTGCCAATAAACCAATCTGGAAGAATAACACCCAATTAAATCTGCACAGAAAAGAAGTCCTTGCACAAAATACCATTTTCCCCCCAAATTCCACTTATTTTTGCCTCATTTTTTCTTTGCATTTTCATGTTCCAGAAGCTGAAATATGTGAGTCCTTCTAGTTCTTGCTCACTTGCTAAAGATCTCTTTATTGCCACAGCAACACTATTTATTTACTTAATGTTGAAAAAGTCATGTCTGTATTTGTCAGCTAACCAAATTATCTTCAAACAAAATATGATTTTACATCTCAAAACAGGGAAAACTAGGGGAAAAAATGTCAAGTGCTTAGAAAGCAAAAAGGATCTATAATATACATTAATGTACAGTCCCACACCAAAGGGCACAGAATATACAGGAGCACATAAATCAGGGAGAAACCTGAGTGACAAATGAGTTGTTTCATTTGATTGAGGATTGGTGAAATCTGAGCTGGGCCACAACATTCAGGTTTGGCAGAGCATCAGGGAAAGGTGGAGAGAATCCAGAAGAGTGAGAATGATCAAAAAAGGGGAAAAGACTGGAGGACTTGGGGGTGCTTAAGCAGAAAAGCTAAAGAAGGTATTGGGAGGTGGCCTCTTCCGAAGAGTAAAAGGTTCAAAAAGAAGGATACAGGGCAATAAACACCGGACCTGAACTGCAGCAGAGGTGTTTACATCAGGTTTAGGAAAAAGATTTTTCTCATTCCAGGAAATGAAGCAGTGGAACACATTGCCTGAGAATGGTGTTGGTCCCCACCACAGCAAGGCTTTGGAAACAAGACTAAACCAAGTTCTGGAATGGCAGAAATTGGGCTGATCCAGCACTAGGTTAGGGAGCAGAACAGGCAACCCCATGAGATCTCTTCTGTCCACACTCTTTGGAGGTCTGCAACCCAGAAATCCCTTTAATGTGTTCCCTGCACGTCACATCAGGGGCACCTGAGATGCCAATTGCTTCATGGTCACATGCTGGGACTGAAGTGGGATTTCTGGATACTCCTGCTGAAAGGCTTGTAAAGCTCTGGGAAATACAGGGCATGTTGGGTATCCCATTTGGCTCTAGGACACTTCCTGAAAATCTAGTTATTATTGAAAGTTACAATGCCATAAGTTGTATTATTAATATTGTTATTTATTATTTATGAAGTGCTGAGTGTGAGCTGGGTGCTTATATGATTATACACTGAGTTAGTCTGGAGTTGCACAGACTCCTGAATTACAAGGTGATGTTATTACTTGCTGCTTTTGCATGAGAATGATATTTTTCATTTACTCTGGTTGGCTCCTTCATCCTGTGAGGGTCTAAGCAGGATCTGTGAATTTTGAGTCCTTAATGTGCTGGATTTGAGACCAAAAACAGCCTGTGAGGTAAACTATACTCTCTTTTTGCAGGTGGAAGGTAAGATTTGGGCTCCAAGGAAATTGAACATTCTGGTGTCACACAGCAGAGCACCAACACTCAAATTATTCTGTTGCTGGTTATTTTCACTGACTTGAACAAGGAGTTGTTGTGCTTGGAAATGGAAAATCTTCATTCCCATGTGGGCTTGGGCTCAGGATCCTTTAGCAACTTCCATACCCTCAATATAAGTCACATCCCAATGTATTCTCTTTCATATCAATCCTCTTTCTACCCCCATTCAAGACAAAGACAGGTGTTCTTCTCCAAGACAAAATATCTGTTAGATCTTCTCTATTCCTCTCAATCCTTGCCGCTGTGTTGCTATGCACTCACTCACACTGTAGTTCTAACAGAATAAATATTCAAATATTTTGATCTCTCTTTATTCACAGTATTTATTCATGCTTTACACAATGATAATTTATTTAATAATTCAATCCTTGCATTTTTGGTGGCGCACCAATTGACTTCCCTGTAAAGACAGATAAAATAAATGGACTTTAAAACTATCAGAGTTTAATAAATGGATTTTAAAATTATCAGCAGTCAGAGAAGGGCATCTTTACCCATTTAAAATATTAATCAGAATTTTGTAATCATCGTCTGGTCAGTTCTCATAGCTATGCTATAGGAGTAGGACATCAGCACATCCATACCTCCAACTGCAGTTTTAATCAGGACAGAGTCTGTCCTCTGCTTTAATGAAGTAAATGAGACCTCGGGTAATATTGTCTGTGTAATTGACAGAGTTCTCTGGGAAACATTACACTTTATAATGAAAATACTGTATATAATTAGGATCTAATAGGAAGAAAATAGTAATTAGGCAGAATTAACTGAAAAGAAGCAATCAAGCAAATAAAGGTTATTCTCTGGAGAGGATCCTTTGGGGTTCAAATGTGTACATCTTCTGATTGTAAAGAAGTCACAGTAATTAACAAGAGTCTTTTCATTGCATAAGAATAGCCTCACACTGGATACTGGAATGACCCTGCAAACCTGAATGTGCTGGGCTTCCACAGGGGCTGTGGAAGGAGGCTGCATCCAACCCTGGATGAGCTTGCAGAGGTTAGGGAAGGCACCCATTCCTTCAACTCTGCTCTTGCTCAGCCCTTGTGGACACTTGCTGCTCTTCATTTTCTGCTTTTCACTTTCTGCTCTTCACTTTCTGTTCTTCCCTTTCTTCACTTTCTGCTCTTCATTTTCTGCTCTTCCCTTCCTGCTCTTCATTTTCTGCTTTTCACTTTCTGCTCTTCACTTTCTGTTCTTCCCTTTCTTAACGTTCTGCTTTTCATTTTCTGCTCTTCCCTTCCTGCTCTTCACTTCCTGCTCTTCATTTTCTGCTTTTCACTTTCTTCTCTTCACTTTCTGCTCTTCCCTTTGTTCACTTCCTGCTCTTCATTTTCTGCTCTTCCCTTTCTTCTCTTCACTTTCTTCACTTTCCTCTCTTCACTTTCTGCTCTTCACTTTCTTCTCTGATGTCCAGAGATCTGTCAGAGCAGTGCATGGCATGAAAGAGATTTAATCCAGTATTTCTCACAAGCAAAAACCATAAGCAGACAAAACAGATGAGCCCAAGACTCACTCTAAAGCCGTTCTTGTTGCTTAACAATATTTCTTCCATTCTTATTTATTTTTCTGCTTTATCTATCTATGCATTGATCTTTCGAGTAAAGATTTACTGCAACTATCAACACAGCACTTAGCATAAATTAACAAGAATGGCTTCATGGATTTTTAGTTTTTATTCACATAGATCAAAAGTGAAGTTCTCAAACAACTCCCACTTTGGGGGCAATTTTCTTAAATTACATAAACTTTTACCAATTAATTTCCCACTTCAATCCCTAATGTGTGTGGCATGAACCACAAACTTTTCTTGTCTCAAGATAAATTAATAAGACCATTTTTTCAATTTAATTCCTTCAGAAAACATCTGGTATTTTCTCTCAAATGGATAAGGAAATCATGTTTCCTTAATATGAAGCCCAGTGGCACCCTGAGTGCAGCTGGAACACCCCTTTTTGCAGCTGAAAGTTATCCAAAGGTATGTGAGAGACTTTCCCACAGGAATAGCTGCTATTGTCAAACCAACTGGTTTGGAGTTGGGTAGGCTGGTCAGTTTGTTTGTTTGTTTGCTTGCTTTTTGTTTGGGTTGGATTTCTTTTTTCTTCTTTTAAAGGTATTTGATGAAAGGAGAAAGTAAGTGAGGGGAATCTATAGAGTGATAAATATGTTTATGAAATAATTTCATTTAAATTTAGATTAACTTTTGCACTTAATTCTTGAAAGGCATATTTTTCTTGTCTTTTGCTCAGCCTGCTGGTGAACCTGCCCAAAAAAGAAACGTTTCAGACCACTGAGCTAAGTGTGCCTCAAAGAATGATTTTTCTTTCTTTCAGAACTTTCATTTCTGTCCACCTCTTTTCCCTTTTTTTTTTCCACAGAACTATTCACTCAATTCAGTGCAACTTTGCTGCCATTTTTAGCCCAGACTTTTCCAACAAAATTACCCCTACCTTAAAACTTTAGATCAACCCCTACAAAATAATACCACCCCTAACTCTTTGTGACATCTTTGAGGCCAATATGTAAAAAATATCCTTTGGTAGCCAAGAATTAATGTTATTATTGCTCTCCGCTATCACGGGAAAAGTGTGATCCAGAGAAGTATCTAATGTCCAATTGTGCACACCAAAAAGTGAGATGAAAAACTTCAGCAAGTTCAAAGTTTGTAGTCCAATTATGTTCTGTCTTGCGGGTGCTCCATAGGGGAGGAAAGTAATGTCCCTCTAACCACTGCATATCATTGCAATATCTAACAAATCCTTTGGCACTCCAGCAAGGAGTTCAAAGAAAAAGCATCATCAGCTCCAATAATTACTGCCCATATTAAGTGTTTTAATATTGCAGATGGATATAAAAGGCAAAGGACAATGGCTCAAACACAAAGCCCGGCCAAGCACAATCTGGGGAAGGCCAGGGATATCCAACACGTTGTCCTTTCCCCTGCTCTGCTCTCTGCAATATTAAACCACTTAATCTGTAATTGCACAAGCTTATGATGCCTTGGCTTTGAACTCCCCTTAAGGGTCCCACAGGATTTGTCAGATGTTTCTAAAACAAAGCCTACCAGGAGGCTGGAAGGTCTCTCAGTAGCTATGACAATGGTTGAATGGCCTATAATTTCCAGTAAAGGGATCTAATTTAATATTTTCACCTATCTTGTAAGCAAGGCACCAGCTGGGAGAAAGGAATGAAAATTATAGCAAGAGACAATCAAGGTGAACAGTGCTGGAAAATCATAACTCAGCGATGGGCACTGAACTTAGTGCAGGAGCCTGGCTCAGACAGGGATTGTGGTTTTCTCTCAGCTGGGTGAAAGGCACACCAGCCTGGAGTTAAGCCATGCCATTCATCTCCCTGGCACTCAGGTAAACCCTTCCTCCCCTCTGTTCTCCTATCTTTGTCCTATCTTGCAAAGCTGAAAACTCTTTTCTACCATGGGCAGCCCTCATGTTGTGTGTGTGTAATAAAAACACCCCTGAGATGGCGTTTGAATACCCAGAACATGCAGGGAAAGAAGGGCTGTCCAAGGTCCCCCGGGACCAATCCCACGATTCTCCTTAGCAAACAGACAGCACAATCCTCTTGTAGATATTTCATATTTTCCTCTTGTCCTGTCCAGAACTCCTTGATTATGATGTGCTCCTGCCAGGCAGCTCTCAGCCTCCTCCCAGCAGTGAACACATTCCAGATAATGTGGGGAGACCCTCCTTGTGCACAGGGGTAAGTTCTGGATGGTCTGAAACAAAACCCACCAAGAATATCTGGGTTTTTTCCCAGTAAAAGAGGATGGATGATGGAGATATTTATCATCATCTATTTCCATGCACTCGTAGGGGCATGCTTGTGAGGGCTTCACATAAACTCATGCAGGAAGTAGATATGATGAAAGCGATTTTTCCAGTCAGAAAATCTGTCATAACAAGAGGTTTATTGGTGATGCACCTCATGGCTTGTGTTTCCTGTGTTCAGGCAATAACAGTCTTGCCAGAAAAAGAAAAACTTGTTATTCCCCTGTTATTTTTCCTATTTATTCCTTGGTTGTAGCGGCATATGTTGCTTCCTCTTGTGTGAAATGCTTTCCACTCTCAGATCGTTTCTCTGAAAAGGAAATCTTCCCTGTGGCATCTCTCAGGAGCATTTGCAAAAGTTCACATGGTTTCAGAATTCTGGAGTGCAGAAGTGTTTAGCATGATTCGTCTGCCCAACTAAATAATTGCTTTTCGGCATTCTGCAGATGTCCCACTCCTGTTCTTTGAAGGAAATATGCTGAATTATTGAAATAAGATAGAGTCAAGATTATGAAAGGAAGTTCCATCTTATGATTAAAGCATCAGCCTTGAATTCAGCAGATACACATTTGGTTTCTGACTCTGCCTCAGATATTCTGGGAAGCCTTAGGCTTATCACAAAAGCCAAGATCCATTTTTGTCTGACATGAGCTACGCAAAATTTTTAGAATCAGTTGCCTGTGCTGCTGCTCCAGTCAGTGGAGTGCAAGAGAGATCTCCAAAGAGAGCACCACCTCTCCCTGTGATCCATGGAGTGATTCACACTCCGGAGGTGTTCCTGTGCCTCTCAGGAATCTGCGTGACAACGTTGGCCCAGATACCTTTCAGAGGATAAAATTAGGTGAGCTCATCTCCATCCTTTATCTCAGGCTCCCACGTGTACAGAAGTAATGGACGCACTTCTCTCCCCTGGTGTTTTGGATTTGCTGGATTTCTTTTAAAGAAAAAGCAAAATATGGCCTGATTTCATCAAAGTTTTGGTAACACAGTTCTGTAAATAAGAAAAATACTGCTTTGGATTCCACTAAGGTTTGACCTCCATGAACACAGCATAAAACCAAGGAGTGGATGGTGAAACTGGGTTTACTTGATGAAAACTTTTAAGAGAAATGGGTGGAAAATTATTGGGCTGCATTCATTAAACATCTGAAGTATCTCAGGAAGGCTGGCTGAAATTAGAAGAAATTATTAAAATGTTACCACATCTAAATCTTTTATGACACTGAATATGCGTGCAGTAAGTCAGAACAGGAACAGGTTGAAAAATGTTCTGCTGGAATTTTTTTTTCTGACAAAAAAAGGCATTTTACTGAAATCAACCTATCCTGAGGAACATGTCAATTTAAGTGATTCTTTTTTTTCCGTAAGAAATAGAACTGAAATTAAATGTTCCCAATAAGGTTCAACTTTATCAGAACAGAATGTTTCAATTTTTTTTGGAGGTTGAAGTGATTCCATTAAAAATATTTTATGCAGATCTGTAATGCTTAAAATATCAAAACTGGAAGAAAGTTCTTGGCATTGATCAAAACTAGTATGCTGAATAACCACAGATATGTGAGGTTTTTTTAAGATTTCTTTTGGAATAATTTCCTTTACATCTCTTAAAAAGGGAAAAAAACACCCAACCCTAAATCTGGAAGGGTAGAACTCAGATAGTGTTCCATTTTGCTTCAGCATAAAGCATCTCACTTGAAGCAGATTTATCTTCATTTTTGTGCGTCACCCACTGTTTTAATCTGTGGGTAAGAGAAACAAACCAAACCCTTGTAGCATAAATATTTCTGTTTCTGTGTCATTAACAAAGCATCTGCTGAAGATCTCTAGTGCTGCGGATATTCTGGCTGCAGGAGCCACCTTCCCAGTCAGGAACACAACTCCTGTAATTCCCTCAGAACAGTCTCTCAGCTTCCTCCTTGGAAGGAAATAAATCTGTTCAGTCTGCTTTGTGCTGTCCTATTTTACACCCAATTCCTTCAGAGTCCTTTTTTAGGTCCCAGTGTCCCCTGCCTTTCCCAGCTGGCAATTCCCTGTGGGTCAGTCTGCTTTTCCCATGTCAGTACAGCATTCCCTATTGTATTTGTAGGGATGCCCCAACAAAGGCAGGAATGATGAATCTGACTCCATGTTCTCAGAAGGCTAATTTATTACTTTATTATACTATATTATATTAAAGAATACTATACTATACTATACTAAAGAATACGGAAAGGATACTTACAGAATGCTAAAAAGATAATAATGAAAACTCGTGACTCTTTCCAGAGTCCTGGCACAGCTTGGCCCTGATTGGCCAAAGAGTGAAAACAACTCCCAGCAGAATGCAATGGAACAATCACCTGTGGGTAAACAATCTCCAAACACATTCCCCATGAGCACAACACAGGAGAAGCAAATGAGATAAGAATTGTTTTTCTTTTTCTCCGAGGCTTCTCATCCTCCCAGGAGAAAAACCCTGGGCAAAGGAATTTTTTCAGAGAATGTGAATGCCACAATTCCCCAAGTTTTCTAATTCACATTCTCCTTGGTGGAAGCCCTGGCGCTCTCAGGCAAGAGAGAGCTCAGGCAGCTCCTGAGCTCCATGTTTGACAGGCTCCAAAGACTCATTTCATCAGCTGTTAATCTCCAACAATCCTCTAAGCGTTATCTGTTAAGACAGGAGCAAGCACTGCAGCTTTGCCAGACTTTAGACTTTTATTAGTTTTCATAATTTTTCTCAAAAGAACATAAGACTGAATCAATCTCCCAGACCTAATATGTTGATAATCATTTTGAAATATTTAAAGCTTCACTTCTGAAAGGTTGACTGAAATACCCACCTCAAGTCTCCCCTGGTGCTTTCTTGGCTCTTAATTTGGTGTTCTCTTTTCCTCTATCAGATCTGGTGGTCTTGGATGTCTTTTCAAACCTTAATGATCCTATTCTTTTCCCAAGTGGTTCTGCTGTCTCATGAACACTTCTTTCTATTCCCAATCTTCATCCTGAGATTTGCTTCAAAAATTCTTTTTATTCACGGTGAGGTATGAAATCACCTTCCCCCAGCTGACTTCTGATGCTCCATTTCTTTGGGTTCCTGTTGACCACAGCAGGTTCCTGCTACTGCAATGGTTACAATGCAAAAGTCACGTCACTTTTACAGTCCTGCATCACATCCTGTAAAATTAGAAATGTCTGCCCATATTGCAGAGATCCCAAGCCACTCCAAGGACTGGACTTGCAGCAGATCTAGATTCCTAAGAGATATGTAGTTAAAAGAGATGTGACCTTGAAAATACAGTGGAGGCACACTGTAAAATGAAAAGAACCTTCTTTGTTTTCAAAGAGGGACCCTGTTACCTACATTTAACTTATGCTCTGTGTTTCCTTGGTGTTTCATCTGTCCAGATCACAACTCAACCTGCTACATCCGTCCCAAGGTGTTAAGTCACACCTGCTTCGGTGCTAAAATAAGCTCTCATAGAATTCAGCTGGATTGGCTGCCCTGCAGTTTTGAAAATAGCCTGGAGACAAGCTCTAATGTCACTGCAGCATGTGTTCAGTGCTGCTGCAAGGCAGTGTTTACCTCTGGTATTTATTTTTCCCTGATGTGAATAACTGGAAGATAGGAAGCTGAGTCCCATGGCACTGTATCCCTGATGCAACAATAGATTGGATCCTCACACGAGGCAGTAATGGTGAAATTGTTCAGCATCTGAAACTGGCAGCCCCCGGATCTCCACGTCGCACGCGCCTCCTTACAGAGATGAAGGCAAGCAGAAAGAAACGAGATATTTAACAGAGGAATCTCTGCATCCCATTGCGTACTAATTAGACACCAGGCACAGATACATCAGGGGAAGCAGAGGGAGGAAGGAGGGGGAAAAAAATCTCTTGGCAAGACAACGTTGCATTTCAATCTTTCACCTTCACTGGGTAATGGGATGTGATGGAACATTAAAACAAACAAACAGCTTTTGGTGTTTACAAGAAATGTTTAAATAGGAGCTCATGAGCCAGAGGTGTTCCACAGAACATCTGGAGCAGCGGAAAACAATGCGATTACGCAGATAAGTCACATTCATTAGGCTATAAAACCCGCAGTAATGAACGCACGAAAGGGACTCGCACGTAGATTGTCATCTACAGCAAAAAAAAATATATACGCAAGCCAACAAACCCCTAGATAATAAACTTGGCAGTCCCTTCCCTGCTCAACCCCTCTCCCTCATCCCCTTTGGAATGAGATTCCCAGTTTAATTGCAAAGCTTCCTGCATGCAGCTCAAGCCCCATGAGAGAGGCAGAGCTCAGATGCCTGTAGGGGCGGTGGCTGGGGAGGAGGGAAGGGATGTGGGATGCGGGGATGCAGCTCAGCCATGCCTGGAACGAGACATTCAGCACCTTCCTCTTCCCTGCACACCCATCACGAGCCATGGTGCGGGATACTGCTGGTCCATATGGCCCACTCCAGATGATCTGACAGTGCAGACACCTCTCAGGCAGGAAAAAATATTATTTAAGGGACATCTGGGGTGAAACAAGTTAAAAGGACCTCTTCTTCACATAGTGGGTGCTTCACTGTGCAGCTCCTTGCCTCACTGGATGCTGAAGTTTTCAGGCATCAAAGGGAGGTTGGGTGGAAAACCAATCTATTGACAACTTTTGAGTACAAAAAGCCTGAATTTAGACCAGAGAGGCTCAGAGCTGCACATTGCCATGGACAGGAAAGGTGCTGGCAGAAGCAGCACTAAGATTGCCCAGTTCTGATACTCACAATGAGACATGGCACATGGCTCTGTGGGCACTTGGCACAGCCCAGCCTGGCACTTCATTGCTCACATATTTCACCTTCAGAGACTTGTAGAACCTGAATAAGCATCAAGAGTGGAAACTGGGCTGTCACCAAGTAATTCTTCACAAAACAGCAGTCAACAAAGAGTCAGAAATTTCAGTCATGGCCACAGGACTACAAATGCAGAAGCCAAAGGAGAAAAGAGTCACATAGCCTTTTCTAGCAAATCTTAGTGAGATTTCTTTGAAGAAGCCCCCCAAATGTCTGGGCTCCCTCAAAACTTGCCTCCAGCCACCTCTCTCTCACCAGCAGATCAGCAATGGCAGAATTCTCCTCAAGGCAAGGTTAGCAGTATTCTGGACAGATGTTTCAGGGTCTTTTATGACATTAGAATTACTAGATGTTTTCAGCTAAACTGAAGAGCAACTCAGCCACTTTTTTAGCTCATTCTTGAACACAGATGTTGTTTAAAAAACCCTCTTGTGGGTTGTTGGTTCTTCCTGGGTAATGTATCCTCACTTCCTGAAAGTCCTCATTACTCAGAGGATTCTTTTTTCTTAAAGGTCCATTTATAGAGTTGGCACCTTTTGTCCCCTTTCCAATAGATCTATTTCCCCCTGGACTATGTCTGTCTGGGGAGATCTCATTCAAGGACAATTGGGCTTCAGATTAGGAAATCAGACTGCTAAATCCCTTAGTTATCTTTGAAAATCCCATCCTTGAAGCTTAAGTCAGATGAGAGCTTCTCTGCTTTCTGTAATTTTCTGGTTTTCAACTCCATTTCTGAAAGGATTTTTTTTTCTCATGGGCAGAAGACTGTGACCTTCATAGAGAAATAAAATCAGTTCAACAGAACAAACAATAATTAAATTTTCATGCAAAAATATATTTTCAATTTTCTGTTTCTCACTGAGGGTTAAATAACTAAATAATTGCAATTTTTTTCTTTTCTTTGCCTTTTGAGGGAAAACAGTTACCTGAGCTGTTTATTTACATTTCACTCCCAGCATGTATTAGATTTGCTCACTCTTGTCACTGCACCTGGAGTGGCACTTGAGGAATGGTGAACTTGGGGATCTTTCCCCAGCTCAGACCTTCCTGGCCACATCTCCCATCTCTGTTTTGCTTCTCACCAGTTCAACCTCCTTATCTGGGGCATGAATTAATTCATATTGATGGAGTGCTTTGACATCTTCACATAAGTACCAAGCCTGCTGCTGAGAGAAAATGCACACATCACCTCTGGTAGTTGGGCTTGAAGGTTTGAGAGATCTCTCAGTGCTGAGTCTAGAGTTCCTGGCAGATGGGGCTCAGGCACAACAGCAGATGTCACAGAACCATGGAGTCACAGCCTGGGTTGTGTTGGAAGGCACCTCAGAGGAGCACCTACTTCAGTACTCCAGGTGGGATCTCACCAGAAATACCTCCCCAAACTCCACAGAATGGGCTGTAGGTGGCTGCAAAACTCTTATCCTGCACCAGCCCAGGAAGATTGTAGGAAATAAACTGAATCAGTCTCATTTTTAAATGAGGGCACATCGAGGCACATGGCAACTTAAGGGTGGAGTTGGTTGAAAGAAGCTGGTCCTGTGCTGTATTTCTGAGATTGCAGGGATGAACAGTAGCACCTTTCAATGTGAATGGGGTGGAAATTTCAGCCTGGTTGTGAGAAGGGAAGGAGAATGGGTCAGACTGTTTCAGAATTAGGTGTCTGTTTTGCTCTTCCCACAGCTGCTCACTACAGCTTCAGACTGAAAGAGATGAGAATATTCAAGAGGTACCTAACTGGGGCACTTTTGACAATTCCAGAATGTTTGGGACAGTTTTATTTTCAGTATCAATGCATTGAAAAATTTGTCAAAATGGCCACATTTGTTCCTGGGGAACAAAACCACACCAGTGCGCACAAACCTGCCTGGTCTCAGGTGAGCTGGTACCTGCCTGTGCTCAGAGCCTGCTGTGCTCTCTCACCTGCCATTCCCCGTGGATATTGATCCATTCATCACAGAGTGCCTCTTGCAGAGATTAATTGCCTTCTCCACCTCCCAAACAGATCCAGGATGAATCAGGAGTGTCTCTCAGGCAGGAACCTGCATGTGCCTTTGCATCTCCTTCCTGCCTGGCAGCCAGCCCAAGCTCCCAAAGCACCAGGACTGTCAGACCTGCAGTCCCTGACAAACAGCCCTGCACCCTCTTCCACGGAGAGCAGAGACCACCACAGAGCTCAGGGAGAGAACCTGCACCTCAGCTTTTCCCTAAATCTGGGTGTCAGGCTGCTGTTAGGGTGTAGAGAGGAGAGAGACTCCATCCCTGCAGGGCGAGGGGCCACACTCACCCCGACATCAGCTCACCACTGCCTCAGCCTGACACTGTCACCATGTCCCTGGCATAACAGACTTGATGGATTTCACACTTTAAGGCTTTTGCTTTGAAAGAGCCTCAGCTTTTATCTTAGCAAAGTACAGCTTTTTAACCTAAAAATAGCCCGCCCAAGCTCCTTCCATCGGAACAGCAGAAGATGAGCTGGCAACTCTCAATTTTTGGTGCTTCTCTATCAGAAAGATGAAACATTTTCCCCTGTAATCCTACAAAATGGAATGTTTGGGGTTTCAGAGGTTACTGGAATTTTCCCTGGCAGCTGGTCAAATATGCGATCCCATTAGAGCTTCTTTGATGA
Organism: Camarhynchus parvulus; assembly: GCF_901933205.1. Lineage (NCBI taxonomy): Eukaryota > Metazoa > Chordata > Aves > Passeriformes > Thraupidae > Camarhynchus > Camarhynchus parvulus. Next base: position 6,582,805 of record NC_044587.1, on the reverse strand, counting down.
GGAAGTGTAGCTTGACTCAGAGAGAAAATGAGTACAGGAGGGGAGAGCATGTCAAAGGAAAAGGAGAAGTAGAGAGCACAGGAAGGAGAAAAAACCTACATGAACAAAGAATTCTAATGTACCACACTCTGCCTCTTCACAGAGGAAGACAGGAAATTGCATCCAAAACTCACATAAGTGCCCAAACTCTGATTATGAATGAGGAAGAAGCAGCTCTGCTCTCTCTCTGTGAGGGAATAAGACCATTGTGATGCCTTTTCCATCTCGGAGAGGCCAGGGAAGGCCAGGAATTGCTTCTTTCCCATTGGCAGGGCTTGTGGACCCGTGCAGGAGAGAGCACCTGGCAACCTGGGATTTAAAAAAAAAAAACAGAATTCAGTTGCTGCTGGATGCCAGGCTCGCTGCTGAGTGCTTGTCAGTTCACTTAGCACCACACACACAGCCCGAGTCAGAGCAGCCCTTTTTGTTCGGAGAGAAAAGGACAAGGGACGTGTTTGACACGCTCCATTGTGGGGCTGTGAATGGCTCTGCGGTACATAATGCTCGGGGTTTGTTCTGCACGTCCCGCTGCTGCAGCCACTCCAAAGAGCCTCATTAACCCCGGCAGGAGGGGAGGGTGCAGCTGCTCTGCTGCCCAGCCCGGCTGCTGCACAGGTTTGTGTCCAAATTCAAAAAATGGGCTGCACATCCTGCTGGGAAAGCCCAGCTCTGCAGAGATGGAGCAGGTGAGAGGTGTTTTTAAAGATTTTATTCTGTTATCAGTCATGTAGAAGGGTGAGACATAAGAGATGTAAAACTCAACACCATTCTATCAGAAGCCAACTTATTTCCTGGTTAAAATACCTTAAAAATGTTTTTCAGCCTATTAGCTTTTGCCACACAATGCTGCTATTACTTCTAACACCAATCACCTATTATTTTAATCACCTATAAACACCTATTATGAGGTCTTGCTACAGTGCATCTTTCACAGTTCTAATTCTCAAAAATACCTGGTTTTTTGCAAAGCCGTTTTCTGAAACTTGTTTTTAGTTCAATCTCTCTCTCAACAATGTCATCTCTATTCCACGGCCTTCCTAAGTCAGCACATCTTATCTCAGAGTTTGCATACAGATGTAGAAGGCTTTCAGCCAAGTTTTGAGAACCCTTTACAAATCCAGTTCTCACACCATCCCATGGGCAGACTTATAGTGGATATTATTGCTCCCAACAAGGGGGAGAGAATGATGTATTTGGTTTTATTTTATTAGAGGGTATATTATATTATATTATATTATATTATATTATATTATATTATATTATATTATATTATATTATATTATATTATATTATATTATATTATATTATATCATATTAATCTATATTATATATATATTATATCATATCATATCATATCTGAATTTGTTAAGTATTTAATTGTATATAACTGTATGGAATTTTGTGATTGTTAGTTGATAGTTTTGATATATTTGATATATCATTTGATATATCATTTCCTTGATAAGCCAAGGAAACAAAATATTATTTTTTGGGGTAAAAATTTTTATGTTGTATTTTACTTTTGCACAAACACAGGCGCAGCAAATGAGAGTTGTTTTGACCATTCTCTGAGGTTCAGCGAATGTGAATTTTAGAAATATTCTTGGGAAGATTGTCTTGCTTTTCCCTGTGAGGAGAAATGTAGCTACACAAATCCATCCCAACTCAGGAACAGGGTGTCATTCCAAGTGGCACGGCCTGTTCAGCAGGGATTTAGGAGCCCTGTGGAGGCATTCAGTGCTGCCTGCTCTCTCCAAGCCCACCAAGCCAACAGGAGAGCTCTTGGCCCCTTTGCTGGAGAGACCCAAAGGCTCTGCACTGACCAGGCTGCTCTGCCTGGGAAAAAAACAAAAAAAGGATTAAAGTGGGTTATCTCTCGGGGTAAAGGTGGATTTGTGTTTCCTAGGAGGAAAAGGGCTCAGCACAAGACTGGAAACAACCATGTTCCCTCCTGTCTGTCTGTCTGTCATGCAGTTTATCCAGACACACCTGTGTAAATTATCATTTATCTCTAGGTCTGTGTCTGCATCTCCCCAGCCACCAAGCTTCAATGGCTGGGTTTAAAATAAACCAGTGAGTTTATCTCGTTTTAGGCAGTTCGGGGTGCCTCGGTCACACACTACCACACTTCACCCTCTCACACTCATTGACACCCTCTCACACTCAGTCCTATAAATAAAAGCCTCACCAGGACAAGAAATATCTCCTAATTAGCACCCCAGACACAGACTCCTGGCTGCCTTCCACTCCTTCCCATTGGCAGAGAGCTGGAGGCTCTTTTATTTTTTCTTGCAACATTCCCTTAAAGACCCATCGATGCTTTGTTGAAACCATTTGCAATGAGGAGAAGGAGGAAAAAAAAGGCATCCAGTGGAAGGTGTCGGATGGTAGCAGGAGATAAATAATGAGCCTTCCTTTCCCTGACCCACTAGTGAGCACTGCTGTAAAAACAGGCTCTCAAAAACATCCAGTTCTTCACTGTTAGAGCTGGAAAAGGCCTCTTAGATCATGCAGCCCAGCTCCCTGCCTCTGGGATAACTCCCTGGTGAACACTTTGTGCTGTTTTGTCCAGCCTAATTATCCATCCTTGCTGTTAATGGGATGGAGCACCAAACTCTCTGGACTGCCTCCATCCCACAGGATTCTTTTATTGCTCTTCCCGTCCTGGTGGCTTCTAGGGTTGAGTTTGGAGACTACATCATTTTAGAGTCTGACACTTTAAGCCCTTAAAGATTGTCCTCATGATCTCACACTTCAGTGCAACATGCAAACCGTAGCTTGAATCTGGGGCCCTTTGTGCATTAACAAAACAGCAGACCTTTCAGAGGTGCTAAGGAAAAGATTTTGCTGTTCTGTGGTTTGAATCAGGGATTGGAGGTTTCTCTATCTTCACAAAACACAAAAGCTCATGTGTGCCTGCAGACACAAACAAAAGTGCACATCTCTGCCTGTGTTGCAGCTGCAGTTCTTTATTTACACACTGTTGTATGTAGGTGAGCGTTCACACAGCCATGAATACACCCAGTGGCACAAAGTCTCAGCCTGACAAGTAGCTTGGTTTTTCTCCCCTCATTTCCCTCATGGCCAGCAGCCTGAGGCCAGCAAAAAGTCTGTCATGTCATGGCAAAGCTCTCCTGATAGTTCCAGTTTGCTCTAAACTCCTTTCCTGCCCTCCTTGTGCACGGAGTGCCTCTGATCAGGTTTCATTTTACTACATCTGGCACCTGCCTTTCATTGCCAGGCTGATTTCCAAATGAAAGCAGGCTTGTGGCTGCTGTCTCAGACTGTCTTTTTGTCACAGTAGTCGAGGAGATGAGGTTTTGATGTGTTTCATAAAAATGTCATCAGGTAATGGAGAGAGTGCTGCTAATGAACCTCAGCCCTTGATTAGCCAGCAGAGCATGCTCATGAATCAGGGATGCAGCAAATGCACCAGCCAAGGGAGAGTCAGCTGTGAGTCCTAGGGACAAAAATCTTGGGGCCAGGTTCCCTCCAGCCCATTTCCTGCAGAGCCATCCCTGTGCTCTCAGGGAACACCTCTCTCACTCACAGGGAGGAGGGAAAATCCTCATTCCCAACAGAGGACTGAGAGAGGGAAATCTCCCCCTTGCTCTCCATTGTCAGCTTCCAGGGAACTCCTTCTTCTCCCTGGTACCAGAAGTTCCCCACTATCCCATTTCTCTCCTTGCTGGTCCATAGGCACCTGCTCCAGCATGTGTCAGGGCTTTCCTATAATTACAGACTCCCCCACTGTCTTTCCAAAATTCCTCGCTTCAGACGTTCATGTAAATCTGTTCTGCAGTCACACAGTGCTCCAAATTAAACTTTGAAATGTTTCTTTTTAGCCTTTTAACTCGTTCCTGCAAGAGGCACATTGCAGAGTGGGGGTTTCACTGCTGTCTTAGGGAGCCCTGGGTCATGAGAGGGGAGAGGACTCTGCTGTCCATGTTCAGGACTCTTCTTTCACTCAGAATATCCATCAGTCCTTGCTTTATGTGTCTGTCCTGCCACACAGGTAAAAACTCCTGAGCCCCCACTGAGTCTATCTGCAGTAGCAAACCTCCAAATCCTTTCGCTTTAGCCCTAAGAGAGCAAAATTTTGATTTCTGACCTATCTGTCTCCTAAAGACACAGACAACTGCTCAAAGTGCAAAACCTTCATCAGCTTGTGTTATCCTTGGGCACAGAAAACAGAGGAACAGTGTCAGTAACAGGCAAAGGAAGGGAAAGGGCTCTGCTCTCCATCCCTGTGCTCTGCTGACACATCTGACCCTCCACAGCTGGACCTGCCCAGGGCAGCTGGAGCAGCCAGAGCCTTTTCCCTGCCAGTGCCATCCTGCTGGTGCCTTCCCCCAGGGCTGCCAGGCAGTGCCACTTCCAGACTGAGAGCACCAGCAAACCCCTGGTGCCACTTCCAGACTGAGAGCACCAGCAAACCCCAAGCTGCTGACCAGCAGGGGCACAGCAGGCTGTGCTCACCCAGCAGGGGCAGCACCCAGCAGAGCCTCCCAGGCAGCAGGCAGGGCTTGCTGTGCCTCCAGGGCTGCCTGCCCTGGTGACAGGAGCCAGGTCTCCTGGCTGGTCCTCCTCCACGCCTGGCTGAGGCAGCAGGAACCATGTGCTGAGTCTGCTTCAGCTGGGAATTACACTTTGCATATCTTACATCTATCAGTGCAAAAATAGGATGTATGAATAAAGGGTGTTAAAATTGCCACCTCAGTCTGATTTCTCATGCTGTGTAATATAACATATGGCAGAGGCTGAACTCCAACGGAGAACTCGGCAAGCCAGCAGGCGAATAAGTTGTTTAACCGTTTCAGCACCTTGGACACGGCCTGGGGCTCTGCGGGAGGAGGAGACACAGGAGTAAATGTGGGCAGCAGCTTCAGACTCATCTGCGCATCAGGCACGAGAGCAGGGCAGAGCTCTGACCCCTGCAAGCTGAGCTACAGTGCCCAGGCTAATTGTGAGAGCACCGGGGAGCAGCATCACCTCACCCAGCTCCTCTGGCCGGCTGGAACTTCCCCCATCCCTCCAGAGCGTCCCAGCAATCCTGACTGCACACTGCCCCAGCCAGATAACAAGGAGAGTGCTGCACTAAAAAAGAAAGGGGTTAGGACAAGGAAAATGCTGCTGCTGTTTGACTTGCAGCTGCAAATTTGGGATGAGACTGCCAAAGTCATTCCCGCACAGAGCAAAGAGTGGCAAGAGTGGATGGGTGCAGAGGGATCTGTCAGAACAGTGGTTCTGGGCCAAGAGGACCCTGCTTCCCCAGCTGGACCAGTTGAAATCAATGGATTTTTCAGTGATTTTTTAGTGATTTTTCAGTGATTTTTCAGGAAGTGCTGGAACAAACACCACATCCCTCAAAGCTGCTCAGTGCAAAGGTGGGAGAGAAAGGGGAGAGGACACAGAATCACAAAATTATTGAGTCACAGAGCAGCAGAATCACAGACTCATGGAATCATTGAACCATAGAGCCATAGAGTCACATGGGATCACAGGACCACTGAATCACTAAGGCTGGAAAAGAGCTCCAAGATCATCCTGCCCAGTCTTTGACTGAACACCGCTCTGTGAACTAAACTAGAGCACCAAGGGCCACGTTGAGTCATTTCTTGAACACCTCCAGGGGTGGTGGCTCCAAAACCTCCGTGGGCAGCCCATCCCAATGCTTGACAACCCTTTCCATGAAGAAATTCTTACAGATGTCCGCCCTGAACGTCTTCTAGCACACCTTGAGGCTGTTTCCTCTTGAAGAGACTGATCCCCACCTGGCTGTCCCCTCTTGTCAGGGGGTTGTAGAGAGTGAGGAAGTCTCCCCTGAAATTTTATGACTGGGAGTCAAATCAGGGCCACAGCAGAGAGAATGCTGAATCCCAATCACTAGAAATAGTTTCTCAGATTCAGTCAAGCCCCTAGAGTCAGGATCATTAATTTTAAAGCAGCATTTGATGGAAAAAGATAATGATGGGTCAAATTTCAATAGGACAGTGGCCCCCTAGCCATGAGCTGGGTCATCCCTTGGGTGCTGCAATGGAGAGAAAATCATGACTGGTACTGTGTTCCACATAAAAATGGGTTTGGCTAAAGCTTGTTGTCTTCCAGCAATGGATGCTAGATGGCATACATTTATGATTTATAATTTGTTGTTCATTATAATAGATGCTGGAGGCATAAAATGTGCTGAATACCCTCGGGAGTATATGGACATATATGGGATCCTGCACATGAGCGGCCAGAGGTGCACAGAGGGTCTGCCTGATGCTCATGGGGATTCTGCCAAACTGAAGAAAGAAAGGGTGAAGAGAAGTCCCATGTCCTGCCCATCTCAGTGCTTGGACCTTGCCTGTGTGAATGAAATTGTCCCTATAACACACTACAGAAAAAGAAGAGGGGGCTGGGGATGTGGCCATTCCAGCACGCTGGCTTGTGGACTCTTTAATTTCTTTTTTTTTCCCCTCCTGTTCAAGTTCTGCCTTGTCAGGTTTAATCGGCAGTGTTTGTAATTCAGGTAGCAAATTGATTTTTGAAAGTACTCTGTCCCTATTCAGCCCACGTTACTGAAGATCCTGCATTAATTATGCACTGATATTGATGTTTTTGTCATACAAGGTCTAGTGTCACTATATACAGAACTTGCTTCTTCCTTGTTAAAAATGTTTCAGAATGTGGCCTTGGGAAAGATACTGCGTGTCACTCTCAGGATCAAAGATAACCTGGCAAGGAAATACTCTATTAGTAGAGAAATTCATGCACCTTTCCTCTACCACCTTCCTTAGAGGGAGCACAGCAAAGGTTGGTAAGCTGAGAGCAGGACCAGAAGATCCTCCAAGGAGAATTGAGCTGTCAGTGCTGTGTGAGCTAATAGGAAGGGACAGCAGTTTCAGGAGGCACATGGTAAATGGAGACAAGGAAAAGCAGCAGTTCACACCTCATGGTCTTTGTGAGTTCATCCTGGCTGCTCAGCCACCCTTCCTTTTGCTGGGAGCCTGGGATTCCTGCCCAAGGGCTCTGTGGCATTCACATTCTCTCAACAGAGAGAGACATCATTCTCTCCCACAGGATTTTTTCCTGAGAAGCACAGAGAGAAGAAGAGAAAACAATTCTTATCTCTACTTGCTGCTCCTGTTGTTTTTGCATGTGTGGAATGTGTTATGGAGATTGTTTACCTGAAGGGATTTGCCGATTGGATCCTGCTGAGGATTGTTTTGATTCCTTGGCCAGTTGGGTCAAAGCTGTGTCCTGGCTGTCTCAGACAGTCACGGGTTTTCTTTAGTATTTTTTAGTGTCTTTTGTATAGTATAGTATAGTATAGTATAGTATAGTATAGTATAGTACAGTATCTTTTTAGTATAGTTATAATATAGTATTAATGTAATATACAATAGTTTAAATAATGCAGTTTTCAGCATTCTGAATCATGGAGTCAGATGCCAATCATTGCCAGACATTGGGGTCACCCTGCATTCAACAGGGCTCAGGGAATCACCAGCCCTGGCAGCACTGCTGGAAACCACCCCAAGCTTTGTGTGCACCACAAACCCAGTGCAAGCCAACAATCTGATAGCCTTGTGGGGGAAAAAAAATCAAAAATCAAAGAGAGAAAGGGAGTCAGATCTCCTTTTGTAAGAGTATTAACAAGAGTGTCATGTGAAAGGCACAGGAGGTAATTATTCTGCTCTGTTTGCTGCTGGTCAGAGCTCAGCTGGAATATTCTGCACACTTCTGGGCACCAACCCACAAGAAGGATGTAGACAAACTGGAATGAGTCCAGAAGAGAACAACAAGAATGATTAGATGTTTTGAAAATGTGATTTAAGAAAAACTGAAAGAAACAGATTTGTGGAGTCCAAGAATGAGAAGACTAAATTGGAAACCTGATAACAGTATTTCAATTTATAAGAGGTCATTAGAAAGAAGATGTTGTTCAGTTTTACACACCGGGGAAGAATAATAAAAAACAAATTAATTTCAGATGTGGGAAAAATGTTACGATTTTGAAGACAGTGAAGTAATCAAAAAAATACATGAGGAGATAAAAAAGGTTTTTAAGGATCCAATGAACAAACATCCACCACGTAAACCCATTGTGCACCTCAAGCTGCCTCCTTGAAGTGGAAAGAAAAAATATTTATTTCTCTATATTTCTTCCACCTCAGTGCCTTTAGTTTGATTTTTGGTTAGTGTGACACATTGTGGTGAGATTTTCCAAATCATTTTAGGACAGGTGCATTCATAGCTCTCAGGTGGGATTTGCACATTGTCAGGGACCACCTGATAAAACCCAATCCCAGCAGTCACTGATCCCTCAGCTCTGGGCTGGCTTCAGAGAATAGGTCCAGACAGGAAGGTTAATATTTAAACCTTTTTTTTTTTTTTTGTCAACTGTTCATTTCTCTAGGACTTCAAAACTGGGATAAACCTGGTTTGTAGGTGCCAGGAAAAAGCAGTGCCAAGAGACCTATATTTATTACTTATTAGAGATGGAATCTTGTTGCACTTTGTATCTGCTGAAGTAGCCATAAAACCCCAGTTTAATAACCATGTACCTGCATAATAAACACATCTATAAAATTCTCCTCTTGAAGCTGGCTACTTGTGGCATATTTTGAAACCCCTAGACCTGCATTTCCCAAGGAGCTCAGGCTCCTGCCTCAGCATCAGTTCTCACAAGCTGCAGCCCTGGTGCAGGCCCCCCGTCAATGAAATCTCATTAGCATCACTCTGCCAAATTAAATGGATTAAAGTTGGGAAGCAGCTGGAGTACAGAGCAGTCACATTGACTGTTGCCTTAGGTTAGATGGAAATTAGCTGGCTTCAGGCTCCCTGTTGCATTTGGCACTGGCCACAGTGGCCAGGCAGGGCAGGGGCTTTGCTTCTTGTTCACAGGGGAAATTCAGTGTCTATGCTGGAGCTGCTCCATGCTGAGGGAACTCACCTGGTGATGGCTGTGCACAGCAAGCAACAAAAAAAAAGAGCAGGTGCCTTTTTACAGGGCTCTTTTGAATGCCTTTTCAGCAGCAAAGAAAAAGTAACTACTAGACAGGTTTCTTCATCAGGGCCATTAAATGATTCACAATTCATGGACGCTCCTTTGGGCTGGGATTTTCATCCTGTGTACAGGAGCATCTCTTCTTTGCTTGGCTAGAAATTTGTATCAAGTTATCCTATCAAAGCTTCATCTCTCCTGGATAACTCAGCTGTTCCAGGTGAGAAGTATTAAAACTTTCATGTTTGAAGGACTCCAGGGGTTGAATTACTTGGTCTAAATAAACATTCTTTTCCATGAGAGCATGGATCTGGGAGGATAAACAGCAAACATTCTTAGGCCATGTCTGGATCATTTCAGACTGGGATCCAAAGCTGTGGGTCTAGGAGTGGGAAGGGAGTGGGCAAAGACAAAGGGAAATGGGCTATGCTTCCATGAATCCATCTGAGAGAATAACAGAAAAAGAAAACAGAGCCTCTAGAATAAGCACAAAGGCTCGAAGGGACGTGCTCAGATGGCCTGAATTCTACATAAATCTCTAAGTCCCTAAGCATAATGTCTCCTTATTGACAAGGGATGTGTGAAGGCCTAAAACCAGGCAATAAGTCATGAAGGCTTAGGTGGAATTTAGGCCACCTAAATATACACAAAAATCTTCATAAAGATGGCCTTAATCCCACATGGACACCCCCCTCACCTTTTAGCTCTGGGCAACTGTGAGCCTTTGTCATAAGCTGGAAAACAGTTGGTTGGGAATGCTGCAAGAGGTGAAACATCAACCCTCTGTCTCAATGAAGCATTTTCTGGAACTGAGAAGATTGCTGGCCTTAGGTCCTTATGCCCATCCCTTCTCTAACAAGCTGCAAGACCAGAGACCTTTAAACTTGGGTATCTCCAGCCTCTAGATCCACATCTTCTGCAATTGTGATTCAGAATTAGGAATTCTCAGAATTAGGAAATTTGCATTTGGATGCAAATTTCTCTGAGTCTCTCAGATCTGGAAGTGCTGGGTGTCTCCACCTCCATCCTTAACTTTTTTCTGGGAGTTTATTTTTTTCTGTTCTGCTTCATTCACACTCGTACTTCTCTGATGCTGCTTGTACCTATTGAAAACCCCAATTTTCCAGTTGTCCTCCAGCAAATAATCCCTCCATTACTGACCATGGTCCCTCTTCTCCAACGGATCATGGTGGAAGCATAGGACGTGGTAACTCAGGTGAAAGGAGACATCATGGGATGGTATGGGAGGAGAAGGTAAAGAACTGGAGATGCTCTATTTTATCAAGATTTCTCTTCTGGGGCCTGCATTTTACCCAGCCCTTGGCTGAGCTCTGCAGGAAGAGCTCAGCCTCTAGCAAATTATTTCTTTTTGCAAGCACAGGGATCGTGGGCTGGCCCTCAGTAAGAAATCATCTGTAGGCCACTTTCCTGCGTTCCTTTGTTGCATCAGGGGATAAGTAGAGAGAAAATGCTGCTGATTAATACAAAGACATGCTTCTTCCCCTGGGGGTATCTTCATGGCTTCCTATTGACTGGAACAAAGACAAAGAGTGTGAAATTCAATTCAAGAGTCCACACTGCAAAACAAGGGCAGGAAAGTTGTGCTAGGGGAGCATTAAGTGATAAATCTTACTTTCTCTTTTCTTTTCCTCTTTTTTTAGCATGGCGTTTTTCCCTTCAAACCATTCCTAATCCCTTGACTTTCTGTTCATGAATAGATTGAATTTTTCACTATGACATTGCCTAAAGACAATGAGCGATTTCACAACAAATGATTTATGTACTGGGATCTAGAGAGATTTTTGCTCATAAAAACACTCTAGCCATTTATCTTGATCTCCTGATACATCAGTGCCACGGCTGTGTGTCTCTAAATTAACTGTAGATTAAACAATTCAAACCAGTTGAAAAGTGTAAATGTGAGAGAAAAGCTCAACGAAAGTAGTTCAATCAATTTCCATGATTGGATTCTTATCAGGACAAAAATGTGAGCAGTTTCCATTGGCCATTTCAGGATAAACAAGCCAGGAGGTAAATAGACTCCAGGCATCTGTGAGCTATATCATGTGTGCAAGGGAGTAGCTTTAAATAAAGCAAACAAGCTTGAGTTTCCACCAGGGTAGGAGGCTGTGATGCTGAGTAAAGTTACTTTGCAGAATGTTTTGGGGGCATTTTCCTTTTTTCTTGACAATTGCTTGGAGGTAGAAAAAGGGAATGACTGCAGTAATTCAGCAGCACGAAACATAAAACAAGAAATCAGAAGAGAAATGAAAAAGGGGAGCTCTGCATAAAAGAGGAAAAACTCCACAGTGGACTACAAGTCCTTGGGAGAAGAGAGGGGGGGAAAAGGCTTATTTCTGCAGAGCTTCAAACATTTCCTGGCATCCAGGGGCAATGTGAATATGCAGCTCAGCCCAGTTTGTCTTTTCAGCTTGAGCCTTGTGCATGTTCAACTTTTTCCACCCCTTTGCATTCAGCATGCAGCAAACACACACACACTCATAGGTCCAGGCTCATTCTGGTTGCCCCCGTGAACTCACACTAATTCCATTAGTTTGGTTTTCCCCTGGCAACAGAAAATCAACACAAACTCCCCCTTGCCAGTTGCTGCTGTTTCTATTAAGGCTTTGTCTAGACACAGGACCAGGCAGGGGAGGCTCAACACAATAAATGCATCAGAAACTCGCAGCCTTTCAGTTTTGTGAACTGCTTTTTCTCCTATTAAGCTCTGATGGAAGTGTCAAGAGAAACGTGGCCTCTTCTCCATTCAGATGCACAGAGCTGTGCCCCCAAGAGCAGGGGCTGGCAGAGGAAGCAGGGCAGTGACTCATTTCTCCTGGTGCACGAGGGCTGCAGCCTGATCCGCCTCAATCAAGTTCAGCTAATTTGGAAATGATGAGTCGGATGGAGCAAGCTGCAAGACAGTGTGAGCAGGTCCCAAACTTGGAATTGAGGTATGTAGCTAATAGAGGCATGTAATCCATGCTAATGTGGTGTGAAGGTTGAAAGGGACTCTGACACAAGCACGGGGAAACAAAACTGGAAGACTGTGAGGCAAAAAAAAAAGCTGCTTTTATGCCATGTTTCTCACCTTCTTCCTCCCTTAAAGTTACTGGGGTTTTGCACACAATTTCTGCATCAGGAGGTGAGTGAGCACCAGAGAGCCAGAGCTGCTCTCTGTGTACGCTGTGTGAGCTGCTCAGTGGGAAAGAACAGCAGTGCCCTCCTGAGGAGAGCTCCACGTGTGGACACGGGGTCACAGGGTCAGCCAGGAGACCCCACAGCACCCCAAATTATCCTTACAGGGATGCATTCCTGGTGCTGTCTGAGAAATCAGAATTTTTCTCACCCTCAGCACTATGGCTGGGGCTGTCTTTGGTCCTGAATTCCACCCAGCTCATCTGCAAGCAGCTGTGCTGCACAGCAGAAGGACAGCTGTGGCACTCCTGAATGTTCAATGCTTTCTCCACAGGTTAATACATATATTCCTTCTCTAGCTGGGGACCAAGGACAAATGATCCAAATCTCAGGCTCAAGATCATAAACAACGTGGGCTGAAGAGAGAAAAAACAAGAAGGATGGGACTTGATGGGCTAAATCTTGTAATTGAACAGTTAACTCCAATATGCAAGTAGAGCAGAACTGATAAAAGTGAGAGACCCTGTGACCAGTCATGCATTTTGGGACCATTTTGGTTCATCTTGGGTGCAGCCCTGGCTGGGCTCTTGTGCTGCCCAGGGTGGATCTGTTGAGACTTTTAATAAATCCCTGCTTTATTCTTTAACTCTGTCTGTTCTCTGCTCTAGGTCAGCCTTCCCAAGGCATCAGGGTGAGCTCCAGGGGCTGAGTGGGGAAGAAAATTGCTTTCTTTGCAGAAAAGCTGCATTTATAACTTCAGCCTGGTTGTCCTTCTGCTTTTTGTGTGTTTCCAGGGGGCGAGGCAGCCTTCATCTGGCTTCACACTAAACTCCAGCTAAACGGTGCTCAGGTGCCTCCCAGACGGGGAGATTTTTCTGCTCCTGAAGCAGGAGAAGAACCAGGGCACCTGGGCTGATCACAGGGGTTTTATTCATATGCCAGGGCTGGAGAGGCTGTCAGCAGCCTGGCTGAGTCAAATGGGCTCTGCCTGGATGATGGCAGCGGCGTGGACAGAGCCAGGCAGAAAGGGCTCAATCATGCCACTGCTGATTTGGGTTCTTAATATGAGCCCAGGGAGCTGCTGACTCACAGGCAAAAGCTAAGAATTGCAAAAGCAGGATCCGTCTGCCCGAGTGCAAAGCTACTGAGGGAATTGAGAGGTTTCTGGGCAGGCCAGGAGATAGAAAGTAACATCCCTGTCTAGCAGAAGGATTTTCTAGGCATTTAAGGTTTTCAAGTAGCATCAAACTAACAGCAAGGCAGAAAGAACAGCAGTAACAAAGAGGAGTTTATTTAAGCATCAGCAAAATACACAGTGCTGAAGCTCTGGAAATGTTTCCCTTAAGTTCCTTTTCCTGTAATCTGCAAAACATTATTGCAATTGTCACATTTATTTAAGAAAACACCAGGTTCTGTTTACACTTTAAAATATGCAGGGTTTTTTCTTTTTTTTTTTTTTTTTTTTTTAAATTTGTATGCCCCAGGAGTGTGAGTAACACAAATGGAAATAACATGAACCTTGCCCATTAGCAAGGGGCTTTTACTGCAAACACCAGCAGCACACCACAGAAGCTTTGAGTTATTCTGTGCTCAGGGTATGTTGAGGAGGAGGAAGGCAGAGATTGTTTGGGGTTTACCTCAGAGCAGAGTGAACTCAGGTGAAACTGAGCCAGGCTGATGGATAAGAGCTGATAGCAGCACAAACCCCACTCAGAGGCTGGGCTGGATGTTGCCTTATGATGACTTGATTTAATAAGATGCTTTATGGTTTTCCTAAGAGAAGCCCAGAACCCAGTCCAGAAGGAAAATATAAAATTAAACAAAACCTAGTTTTATCTGTTTTTCCCTTTGTGGCAGTAAATACAATCCAAACCAGCGCCATAAAAGGATCTGGCTGGAAACTGCAGAGTGCTCCTCCAAGGAGCACCCACAGATCCTGCAGTGCCTCATCTGCCATCCTGGCCATGGTTTAGGATGTTTATGACCTGCGGGGCAGTTCTGGGACAGGCAGGATGGCTGTGGCAGACCATGGGGCTGAAAGAAGGGCTCCTGTATCCCATTCACCCCCAGTCACTCTCAGAGCTTGTAATCAGACCAAGCAGCTCAGGGCAGAGGTCAGCATTGTATTTAACAGAATTTTTGGGGTTGCACGCTGCTCTACCCCTGCTGGCGCATTTTTCAGGGATCAGCACAGCATCTCTCTTTGGCAGGGGCTGATCTGGAGGTTTCAGAGCCCTACATCAGTCCCTGCCCCCTCACCAGGCCTGGATGGGGTCCTGGCAGTGCAAGATCTTCCCACATTCCAGGGGATGCCTGGGCCTGGCTGGGATCTCTGTGGATGACATGGGTTCTGTCTGCCCTCACCTTCCCAGACCCCTTGGCAGTGAATATCCATGTGGTTGACGCTGGGCTTCACTGAGCAGCCATGCCAGGGGAGCAGGAGTGGACTGCAAGGCACCTCCAGGCTGGATGCATCTCCTCTCCCCAGGAATTCATTTATGGAATAAGCAGAGACCTTTTTCCACTAAGTGAATATATAATGGTGCAGTCCATACATTTATACATAATCCCCTGCAAACAAGGGCCTATTTAGGACAAGATCAGACTATGCATTTCCCAGCAGGGGTTGCATTAGCAATTCATTTCATAGCATAAAAGGAGTGTATGGAGACAATCATCCATAGCCTGAATAAAACACTGGAGGAGAAGCCAGGAACCAAAAGAGGAAAAGGATGATTTCTTTGAAAGTAAAGTAAAAATAAAAATATAAATTAAAAAAGGGAAAGAAAATCCAAGGAAAAAAAAAAGAGAGAGAAAATACAGCTCATGGAAAAGCAATCCCAGAGATAGGAAATCCAATCTGTTTATTATTCTGGATTGATGAAAGGAGAAGAAAGTTCAATGGAAATAGGAATAGCGAACTCAAAGGATGTGTGGAAATTGCTTGGGAGGGGAAAGAGAAGATGTTAACAAAGACACATACAAATGCACATGTTTATGTGTGTGTGTGCACAGCCTAGAAGTGACCAGAAAGAATCTGAGGGCAAATAAAAGGATTTAGAAATCCTGCCTGTTAAAAAATGTATTCTGCCTCCAGGATACATAGAATGGAGAATAATAAATTAGGAAAAGTAGAAATGGGAAGGTGGCATTAGGGCAAGAAGGAGGGAGAGAAAAGGGAGAGGCAAAGGATAGGAAAGGTGAAGACTTCTTTACTCTTCAATAGCCCAGACCATTCCAAGGTGCACGTGGGATCAGGCAGCCATCAAAAGCTTTCTGAGACAGAATAAAGCACATGCCTGCTAGCATCATTTGTCTTTTCCTCTATTTAATGGCCTTGTTTACATGAGGGCCAACGATTTCGGATGAAACAGTTCCTGTGTGCTTAAATTTGTGGCTGCCTGACAGAAGAGAGAACAAAGCTCCTGAGCAGTGGAGTGCTCCATAATCTCCTACCAGAAACCTCTTTGAAACCAAACAAAAACACAAAAGCAGACCAAAGGCAGTGATAATCTGCCCAAAATTCCCCTCATGACGTTTCTCTGTCCTCCAAAAGAATCAGTCCAGCACACTCAAAACACCACACCAGCCCTCCTCAAAGAGATTGAAGTGCTGGTTGAGGCTTGGAGCCACTTGATGCTGCCCTGCTCTGTGCTTAGAGGAGCTCCAGTGCTTGGCAATGTTGACATAAACCTTCCTCCTGTTCAAAAGGACTGCAGAAGGATTGAGAGCAAATCATTCAACACCCTAAGCCACTTGTTCTTCACAATGCACCTCTTCAAAATAGCTGGTAGAACCCCTTAGCAAATGGTGCTCACAACTTCCCTTTTCTTTGTGCTGTTTGGGTTTCAGCTGCTCATGAACCAGGTTGTAGGCAGAAACTTTACCCGCTTCTCCCCCCACAAACAGCAGGCACTTTAAAAATGCATAATTAAACATTAAGGGACTGAAACCAAAGGTCTCAATCTTATATTGAAAGCATCTGTGTCGGTGAGATGCTGCATGCAAAGGGGGACCTGTGCCCTCCAGAATCCCTCCAGCAGTGCTCACAGCCCTCCTCCCCAGGACACAGCAGATGCCTGCTTCGTGGCACAATTCCTCTGCAGAGCAATCTCAGCCTAAAGGCTGTTCTTCACAGAATTCACAGAGTCACTGGGTTGGAAGAGACCTTCAAGATCATTGAGTACACCCCAGCCCAATCCCTCAACTCAACCTGGCACCCAGTGCCACATCCAGGCTTTGTTAAACACACCCAGGGATGGTGACTCCACCACCTCCCCGGGCAGAACATTCCAGATCTTTCTCACTCTTTCTATGAAAAACTTTTTCCTATTATCCAACCTGAATTTCCCTTGGTGCAGCTTGAGGCTGTGTGCTCTGGTTGTGTCAGTGCTGCTGCAGAAAGAGCCCAGCCCCAGCTGAGCACAGGCACCTTTCAGGAGCTGTGCAGAGTGACAAGGTCACGTCTGAGTCTCCTTTTCTCCAGGCTGAGCACCCTCAGCTCCTTCAATCATTCCTCACGGGACTTGTGTTCCTGGCCCCTCTTTCTCCAACCTTCTTGCTCCCTCCAGGGCCAACCTGAGCGACTGTGGCCCAAGATTTGCTCCAAACACCCCACACAGATCTGTCCCTCCCTGCCGAGCTTCCCTTCTGGTTGTTCACACCAACAACTCTTCTGAGAAAGCCACTAATTAAAGGCATGAGATGGTTAAACTTCTGCTAATCAAGACAAATGAACCAAGTCTCGAGTGTGTGATAGTGGAGCAGAATCACTCCTTCCTCCACACCAGGCAGCCTTCAATTACAGAGCTCTGATATTATGGTGAAATATTTCCCCCAAAGCCCCATTCGGCAGCTCCTGGTTCTCCTGATCTGTGGTGTTTATTTAGCACTAGGGGAGGGATTTGCCAGCAGAACCTGGAGTGGCCAAATGTTAAAGAGCCCATTAAGGATGGGCAATGTAATCAAACCAGACACTCACTGATTGGCAGCAGGACAGATCAAAAATTCTGGGGAAAATGTGTCACTTTGCCCAGCTGCAGTGACACACAGATTTAGGAGAAGAGCTCCAAGGCAAAGGACACAGTCCAGACTGGGAGCCTTTCCCAGAAAATCACTGACAGTGAAACAAGGGAACCACTGCCTCTTTTTAGAAGCCTAAAAACAGACAGAAAATACAGAGTTGGAGATTTGAACAGAAGGAGGATTGAGCCCTGTTTTTACCCTCTGCAGAAATCAAAGGACTTTGCAAAATGCAGATAGCATGAACCAAAGCAGAAACTGAGCAACTGAGTTGGAAGCAAACTGTCCTGACCTCTATTACACTTCAGAGTTGTTGATTTAACTGCTGTGTTTTCAAACATCTAATTTGCACCCTCAGGTCACCAATATAAAGCTGCCAGAGGGAGGCAATTGGAAATAAAAGAGTATTCTTGGCTGGAGCAGGGAGAGAGAGTTAGAAAAGTAGCAAGACTTGCTGTAAACTTAAAATCTGATGGTGTGAGTGACCTGTGCTGCTGCTGAATCAATGCTTGCTTGGGGTTTTCGTTGCAGATAACCTACAGATCATATTTTTATGACTCTAGTGTTTAGGAAGAGAGCAGGGAAGTGTGTCTGTGTAGTCAAAACCCAACTCTGACTTTCTTCCGCAGCAAGGTGGCTCCTCTGCCTACCCAGGACCAGGACCAGCATTATCTCCTTGTAGCATCCATCCAGCCCAGCCTAACACCCCAATGTCAAGACAAACCTGCCTGCCAGGTTCCCCAGTGCCCTGGGTGGCAGTGGAATCCTCATTCACCACGAGCAAAGCAATCCAGTTTTGCTGCTTGGCAGGTGGTTGCAGCGCGGCTCTCCCAGCACCAGGGATCCGTGTGTGTTGGAATGTTGGGGCACACAAGACAGATGATGGACTTTGGACCTGGTTAACATCAGAGATTTGATAACAGGATGCCTTGGCAAAAGCAAACAGAACTTTTTGAAAATTAGACCTGGATTACACGAAGATTCAATCAAACAGGTTTACCGGAAAAATAAAATCCCAATAAACTCTGCAAGAAAGAGATGCTGTTATTTGCATAAGTTTGTGTATGTGATTTTAACCCAATCATTGTAATACACATTACACTTTGCATAAGTTTGTGTGTGATTTTAACCCAATCATTGTAGTACACATTATTAGTCTCCCTGAGATAGTAGATAAGTGCTTGTACCCCACAATGATATCAGACTCTGATCACTGAGTCAATCTCCCTGTCTCTCTCCATCGCAGACCATTGCTGACACATGTGGGCACCATTTCCAGCACAGCTGTTGTTTCAGCTGCCTGTCCCAGCTCTGATGCTGTGCTTCACCCTGCTGGGAGTTTGCCAGAGAGCAGACCTGGTATTCACTGCCTGCACTGCCACAAGAGGGTCTTTTCTATGCTGGATGGACAAACCCAGGTGTGGCTCAGGCTCTGGCAGTGCTGGGCTCTGGCCTGAGCAGCCCCTTGGTTTGTCAGTTCTTTGAGCTGGGAGATCAATCAAGCAGCCACGACTTCTGTCAGGCACCAGAGCCTTTGCTTTGCCTGGTTTAACCCCCTGGCCTGCGAGTCCACCTGAGGTTTTACTCGCAAATGAGGGCACTGTCAGGACATAAACACAAAGACAAATGGCTAATTAGCTGATAGGAGAGGGAAAGAATGATCTATCAAACTGTTCTCCCAGTTTTGGGCAGCACACTGACAGCCTGAGTTTGAACCAGGTTGAAAAAGGGCCATTGTTTTGGAGGCAAAACCCCTGAGAAGATTTGAGGGAAGGAGGCAAATGCTGGGTGAGCCATCTCTGCGCTGTGCAAGCTGGACAAGTCTCTGGCTACCCTGCCACAGGAGGGTTTTGAGGGTGTTCTGAAAGGCAGCATCGCTTTAGGACAGGATCACACAGCTCTCCTGGATCTTCAGTCCCATCCTATGGTGGCATCACAGCGCAGCAGCATCCCAGAGACTTCCAACTGCACATCCAAGCCAGCAGCCAAAAAGAACAGTTTGTGCCACTAACAAAAACAACTCTTTGATCTCCCTGACATCGATGCAGCAAACATCCCACTCCGGTGCATTCTTGCATAAAAGAGAAGCTTCTTGCTGCTCAATCACACTGCTTTTAATAGCTTTTTGAATGCAAACATCCTCAGCTTTTATTTCAGTTTAATCTGCCAATTTTTCTAAGTCTTTATCACACTTTATCAAACAGTGTATCAGTGTGAGATATCCAACCCCCTCCCCTCAGGCACCTCTGAAATTGAAATCCCAGGAAGACAGCAGCTTCTTTCATATTTTAATTATTTTAACATTTTCCTTTAGTAACCTCAGCATTATTATGACTTGTTTTTCTCTCTGGAACAGGGCTGTGATCCCACACTGGGTAGGAAATTTGTTTGTCTAGAGGAAAATAGCAGAATGCCTCTAATGCATTAGATATGGATTAGAGAAATTGTGTTTGGGAAATACATAATCTCTTGGTAAAAGGGGAAAAATAAAAAGCCTATTTCATTTTGGCTCTAATTTGTTTTTCCCCAATTATAATTTTTAATGGAAAAGTGTGTTTTAACCACACGGGTGCTGCCTAATGTGCCAAGTGTTAGGTATAAATTGCATCTCCACTAATGTCTCTTCATTCTTCACAACTGAGGGCTCTGATTCAGGAAAACATTTAACCACATGCTTAAATCCATCCTTCCTGAGAAGACACTCATGCGTAGAATTAACTTGAGGTGTCCTGGGACTTGTTCATGTACTTAAAGTTTGAGACACTGAAATATTTCTCAATTTTCAGACTGTCTCATAGTTTACCACCACGTGATCTGGTACATCAGGCACTAGAATTGACACTGACACCCACAGCGGCTTTGCCAGGTGTCAACTTGGCTCTAATATAGAACCACTGAGTGGTTTTGGCTGGAAGGGACCTTAAAGTTCATCTTGTTCCACCTCCTGCCATGGCAGGGACACCTCCCACTGTCCCAGGCTGCTCCAAGCCCTGCCCAGCCTGGCCTTGGGCACTGCCGGGGATCCAGGGGCAGCCACAGCTGCTCTGGGCACCCTGTGCCAGGGCCTGCCCACCCTGCCAGGGAAGGATTTCCTCCTAATAGCCCATCTAACCCTGCTCTGTGTCACTTTAGAGAAGTAACCCACAAGCAGAACACGATGCAGAGGGAGCAGCCACTGCAGCCCAAGCACAGCACCCCTCACTTGCCTCCCCAGCTGCTGCATTGGTTTGGAAGATCTCAATCTCAGCATTTCCCCAGGCCTGCTTTTAAATTCCATTTCTCCAGTTTTGCAGCAAATTGCTCCATCTCACAGAGCTTTTCCAGTAACCAGGCATTGCTGGCACAGAGGGGCTGGGCCCATTACTGTTGTATTTACTCTGCACCCCAGCTCCTCCTCCTCATCCAATAAATCCATTTGAGGGCAAGAGTTTTGATAGACACTTTAATAGAGCTCTCTTGAACCTGACCATGTTTAATGATCTGGGGGGGTCTGGCCCTCTGCCCATTCCTGCAGCTCATTAGTTCTTTTTTTTTCTTTTGCTATGAGCTGCATCTCCTCCCTCTTCTTCCTCTCCCTGCTCCCACATGTGGGACGTCCTGGGGAGCTGAGCCCAGCTCTCAGCCCTGCATCAAGGTCTACTCTCCAAGGACACAGAGACTCCCAAAATCCTGACAAACCCCCTCAGGGCCTGTGGGTGACAGGGACACCAGCACAGTTTGCTGTCACAGACATCTTTTATGAAAAATCCTTTCCTTAGGATTTTTCCTCCTGAGAAGCTGAGAGGCCTCAGGAACAAAATGTAAACATTGATTATCTGCTGCTGTGGAATGCAACAGGTGGATCTGTGATTGGTCTCATGTGGTTGTTTCTAATTAATGGCCAATCACAGTCACCTGTCTTGGAGAGAGAGCCCGAGCCACAAGCCTTTGTTATTCATTCTTTCTTTTTCTATTCTTAGCTAGCCTTCTGATGAAATCCTTGCTTCTATTATTTTAGTATAGTTTTAATGTAATATATATCATAAAATAATAAATCAGCCTTCTGAAACATGGAGTCAGATCCTCGGACCTCATCCTGGGACCCCTGCGAACACGGTCACAGTTTGCCCCTCCTGTGTGTGCTGCTCATTCCACACAGTGCTGATTGTCTTGGTGTGGTGATGGAGAGGGGGAAGGGAAAGAGATCTCTTCTTCCCTGACAGGAAACCAGTGCTGAGCTCTGCACTTCTGATATTGCTGGCTCAGCCAGAGTTTTCCAGCTGTGGTGTTTGGGGAACAAGCTGTTGGATTGTTTCCCTGCTGATGAGCCCCTCTAACAGTAGCTTTTTCTTCATCATTAGGAAAAGCAACTAAAATTTTCAGTTTAAATGATGCCATATCTCTCTTTCTACTTTGTCCTACTGGGAGGGTGATGGTGAAGGAAACAAATGACCTGGGCTCAGGATGCCGTACAGGGACTTGAAGGAAATAAAATTTGATTTGGAAAGGATAAAATGTTTTGACTTCCATGATGGAACAAGCAATTGTCCATGGATTTGCTGTGCTCCAGAAATGGGACTTCATGCTAAAAAGAGATTTTATGGAGCTCAAGCTATTATCTGGTGATGGAGAGCTCCCAAGGCAGCCCTCATTCTCCAGCTGGCTTCCTAGCAGATCTGCTCTGATAGTGCCATATATTCTGGTCATAAGTATTGAGATCCAGCCATCACCAGCCAGAATAAGTTCACATATAACCAAGCAGCACCTTGCAAAGGTCTCTGCCTCACTGCAATGACCAATATACAGACTCAGACCAGCAGGATATTCAGATGTTTATTGAGAGAAATGAGCTGCTTTTATACACTTCTGCAAGACATAGTATTTCCTTCCACGGCATTTTTCAGTAAGAAACCTGTTCCAAGGAGGATCTGCAAGCTGCTCCTTCTGTCCTTGGTGCTTGTTTCAGGTGCTGTTGTGGTTTCCTGGAGGGCAGGAGAGTGGTGACATTCCCACTCTGCAGGTGTACCAGTCCCACCTGAGTGGTTACTGTGAGGCACAAGGATGTGAAAAGGTTCTGTGACCAACTGGGATCTGCTTTTTGGTCCTTTGGGCTGCAAACACATCACTGTGAAAACTGCTTTCACTGGCCTCTTTTACATGTAGGGGTAATCCTGAAGTTGTAGCCTACTTTCCTGAGCACAAGGAGTTAAAATTGTGTTAAATATTCTCATTTTGTTCCCTTTCTAGACACCAAGGCCATGCTGGCACTACATATGAGCACTCCAGAGACTAAAGAAATCCTAGGCAGCACCAACACAAGCCTTCAGTGAGGTTTCCTACCAAAGCATCCTGTGAAATTTAGGAAGCAATCCATCACTGCACTATATACACAGCATTTTTGTTTTCATTTCCACAGTGCCTCTATAGAGCTGTCACCCAGGTGAAGCATGTTGGATCCACAGTGTTCAGCAGTGCCACAGTGATCCCCGCTGCAGGACTTACAGGGGAGTTCCTCTAATTGGAAGCAGCAAAACCTCTGTTCCTGTACTGGAGTTTATTTCACCACTTACAGCTGCGGGCTGTGCTGGGAAACAAAAGCCTGGATGTCAAAATACAGTGAGAAAGGAAATGCAGTTTTTCCAAGCAGAAGCCTGGCAGCCCAAGCACCACCTGAGCTGATCAAGGGTGGATTTGTGAGTCTTGTTTTACGTCTGTGCAGTTTTCAGGTGTGCAGTACATTTCCCCCCAGCAGATGATCCACTTTAGGGTGAATGTCTCCCTGCATTCACCATCCCAGGGATCCCCTCTTCCCCTCTTCCCTATTCATTCAATGTGTAATTGCTACATGTGCACCTTCTGCCATTTTCCTTACCAAATTGCATTTCTCATTCTAATTAAATGAGCAGGGTTTATTGTTAGCAGTGGCCTTGTGCATTCAGATCCTTTCACTGTATGAAAAGATCCTTTCACTTTTCACATGCTGATCTTTTCTTTGCCATGGGATGAGAGCTGTCCTTCCCAACAGCTTTCCGATAAAGGATGAGCATTTCGGGTGAGGAATCACCCAGCTCCTTGTACAAGGAATCACCTTGTTCCTTGTGGTGAAAACAGACCATGGGCTTCACCAAGCCCTCACAGACCTGCAGCTCCACTGGGGGAGAGCTGGAGCTGGGACTGCACCATCTGAACCCAGACCTGGTGCAAACAAATAGAAGCTCTGAGAACACCAAATGATATCAAAGCCTTCACCTCTTCCAGCAGAAGAAATTTATAAACCCACAGTCCAACACTTCTGTTTCGTGTATTTACAGCAGAGGTTTCTCCCAAGGCTTTTGAAGCAATGTCACCCTTTTGCCCTCTAGGAAAATGCCACTCTCAGACATTATATTCTAATAGAGAGAGTTTAATTCAGGATCTCTATCCAGACTTCCATTTGCACATCACAGTTTTGTGTTTGCTGGTCCAGCTACAGTGCAAACCCTGAGTGTGCTGTACCCACAGAGGCAAGAGCTCTCTGTTTACACAGTCAGCTTTCCAGAGGAATTCCCAGTGCTAAATCAATCCTAAAGACAGTTTTAAACATGGCCTTCCTGAATTCAGGGCTGTCACCTGCAATAGCATCTTGGGGCTGCAACAACCAGCTCCAGGCTGGGTCAGATTCTGCCAGATTTCTCACAAATCTTGGTCCATTCTAACATCTGTGGGCTAATTCCACTTTTTCTTCTCTTCAGAGTCACAGCACTCTTTTGGGGATCAGCCATGAGGGCTGGATGTGCTCCAAAGCACCCGTGGTATTTTGATATCTTTAAATATTGCGAACACCTCATATTTAAATATACAACTTATGGACAGGGGCAAAGTTTAACTCGCTCTAATCAACGATGAAATGAACACCAAGCTCACCATTGCACTTTGAAAAAGGGTCTTTTTTATGCTGATCATTAACTGCAGCAGGAATATTCCTTCCCAGAGATCTGTTATTAATGACTGCTGAACTTACTGATTTCAATTAACTGCGTTACGTTTATATTGAAATACAGTTGGTGCTGCTCCAGGGAAATAGAAATACTGAAATGAGAGCTGGTGCCTCCTCAGTTAAAGAACTGCAAGAACAAACAGTTTGGGCAGCACCACTGTAGTTCTCTACAGACGCTGTACCCTTTTTCTCCCTCATTTTTTCCCCTTTCCCTTTTCCCCTCTTTCTTGCTGGTGGGAGAATCCGCCTCCCTGCAGCCATGTGGTTCTGCTCCCTGGAATGACGATGCCCCCAGGGATTCCTCACCTTCACCCTCTTGGCTCCAGGCCCTTTGGCTCCTGAGGTGTTGGTGTCATCGTTTTCTGCCTCTGTGGCCTTTTTCCTCATTCCAGCCACGTCCCTGCTGAGGGACAACCAGTGCTAAGCCACCAATATGGGATTGCACAAACCCTGCACGTTAATTAGTTCAGTGCATCTCTCTGCTTGGGAAGGGAGGAGGGAACTGTTGCTAATAGCACACGTTTTGAAGGAGGTTATGCAGAGCTTTGGGGTTCAAAGGAAAGGAAATGAGGGGGAATGGCCCAGCTCCAGCCTTTTTAAAACTAATTCCAGGCTTCAGAGCCTGCAGAGTTTATTATTGAGGATTTCCTTGCCCTCTGTCTCTTCCCTTTACCTGCTCAGAACCTTGCACTGCCCTTTGAAATCCATGCCCACACTTCTCCCTCTCCTCTCATCCCTCGGTCTCTAGTGTTCAGCAGAACACAAGTTTTCATCCTACAAAAAGCCAGAGCTGTGGAGTGGCCCTGCAGCAGCCTCCCAGCAGTGCAGAGGGGCAGAACTGTGCCACTCCTGCCACCCCAGAACTGACCTTCACTCCTGACAGCTGCCCTGGCACCACGTCCTGAGCTGGGGCTCACAGGTAACAACACCTGAGGTGCTGAATGAGGGTTTGGAGCAATCCAGGTGCGGACAAGGGTTTGGAGCAATCCAGGTGCTGGATGAGGGTTTGGAGCAATCCAGGTGTGGGGCTGCCTCTGTGCCACCCAGGAGGACCCTCAGCAGCATGTTCAGGTTGCCCAGGACACACCTGTGCATCTGCATCAGGCCCCAGCGGCATCAAAGGCTCTGTAATTACTCTCAAAGGTTTTTATTGTGTGCAAAACTCTCATTAACTCCCAGCAGTGTGATTGCCCTTTATTGATAACACAGAGCTCAGCAATCCCCAGACGTGGCTGACTGGGCTTGTCCAGGCTGGAGGGAAATGGAGCTGCCATCCTTCCTCCCCCAGCTGGATATTGAGGTGTGACACACACTGAAGGTACACCCACCCTGTGCCCACAAGGGAGAAATCACTCACATTGGCCTCAAGGGACCCCCACCAGCTCCACTTGACTCCTTGGGCACCTCTGAGCTGTGAGGGAATGGCTGAAGAACCCAAGGCCATGAATCAAAACACTGCAACTCTTCCTTAAAATGCTTGTGTGAAAGGAGCTGTGGGCCTCAGGGAGGTGACCTTCTTTGAATCATGGAGTCATTTAGGTCAGAAAAGACCTCTAAGAACATTGATTCCAGCTAGAAAAGCATGAGATTCAACAGTGACACTGGGCAGATTTGCATAGGCTGAAATTCAAAGTTCTGTGGTCATTGCAGGCTGGCATCCTTAAAATAACAGCATGAAAGTGATCCCTCCATAAATACTTCCCATTACCTTTAGATGATAAAGAGAAGGAGCTCTAGGTGTATTTTTCACCTTTAGCCTTGGCCAGGTTTTGTGTCTGTGGAAGATCAGGTGGGAAAAGCCAAGGGAGAGACTGCTGAGCCTCCAGCCCTTGCTGGAGCCATGTCCATCAATCACAGGGTACATTAAAACCTGATCTGATCCCAGCTTGTGGCACACTCTCTAACACAGGGGCTGCAAAGCATAAAATAGGAATCAGGAGCAGAGGCCTCTGGGTTTTGTTGGAACATTATTGCTTGGTCTTGTTTCCAGTGACTGCATCTGTGTAACAACATCGCTTCCATACCATGTAATTAGAGCCTTAATTTATTAAACAGTGACTGTAGTAAGCAGCAAGTGGGAGATACACTTATCTCTGACAGGGGAAATATGTTATGGGCGAGCCTGTACTTTTCTGACTCAGCCTGAGCTGCCTCCTGGCAGGAAAAGCCCTTGAGAGGAAAAGTTTTCTTGGGGCAGGCTTTGGACCAGCCCCCAGGAGATCTGAAGTGTTCTTGTGCTGCCCTGGCACAGGTTTGCTGCATGGCTTTGATCAAGTTTCTCTGTCTTGCTGCCCCTCACTCCCTGTGTGAGATGAAAACAATAATCTGGCCTTTCTCCCACGTGTTACTTGGCTTCTTCCACTTTTCTTGTCGACTTCTCCAGGAAGAAGCTGTGCCTCTTGTTCTGCTTCTGCCAGGCTCTGAGCACGCCGTGCCCCCACATCTCTCTCTGCTCCCCAATGATAAATGTCTTCCTTTCCAGCAAGGTCAGAGCAGCCAGTTTCAACAACTGCCAGGAAAAGGCGGAGTATTCCAAAGGTTTGCATCTTCCAAGGTGATAGTCGGGGAAACAAAGCAAATGTCATCATTCCAGATCCTCAGGAAGAAATTGCCTCAGCGTGAAATTCAGCCAACAACAAAAACCTCTCTGTGACAAAGCTGAAAATGATGATAGCCTGCTTACTTGCCCATGGGACAACACACAAGACTTGGGTCTTCCAGGCTTCTAAGCCTGAGGCTAAAGAAAATGTTATTTTCTTGTTGAAGTCCTGACAGCACTGCAGGGTGTGGAGCAGAGCGTGCTGCAGTGAGTCTCAGGAAGCCCTACAGAGCAGTTTGGGGCTTTGGCTATTTAATGTTTAACCAGGCTGAGCAGATCCCAGGAGGATGCTCAGCACCCAATGTGGACAGAGGGAAAGGTTTGTCCTGGGTGCACGAGAAACCAAAGCTCCCTTTGATCCCAGGTGCTGGAGGAAATTCAGAGCATAAATCATTCTCATCCATTCTTCCTATATCATGTTAGCTGACCTACATGGTCACAGCTGACCATGCTGGGTAAATAATCTAATGTAATTACAGGGTAAAGAAATGGCAAATTCTGTTCTAAAGCCAAGTAGAGCTTGCATCTATTATTTATTAGAGGCAACCAGCAGAAGAGAGCAGGTTATGTGGTAATTACTTTTTGACCTCCTGGAGGTAATTGCATAATCATTTGCAGAGAGTTGCTATTACAGTTGGGTGAATCCTGCAAGCGGTTTTATGTGAACAGTCATTTCAATTTTTAAACCAATTTCCACCTAACTATGGAATTCTGATAAGGTCATCCACCAACCCAGTACCTGAATGCTTTTTTCCCTGCCTTTTTTGGGGGCCTTTGTGTTCTTCAGGAATTAAAGTAATGAGCTGAGGGGCAGCAATGCTCACACCTATCTGGCCAGTCCCCCAGGGAAGATTAGCCCAGTCTTTCAGTGGTTAAATGGGTCCAGCAGCTCAGAAGTTGAACAGCCAAAACCTGGAAACAGGCACTAAGGAGACATTTCATAGAAGCTTTCCTAGGTTTGCACAGGTTTAGCTTCATCCTGAAATAGGGAATTGTCACATGTGAGTCGCAGGCTCCTGGACCTTCCTCGCTCTCTCCATCAGGCAGAAGAAGACAAAAAGGCTAACCCAGAGCAGGCAGCCAGGGTCAGAGAGGATGAATCTCACTTTGATTCTCATTTAGTCTTCTTCACCTCTCTCCCAGTTTTCTGTGAATTCTGGAGCCAAGCCCTAGAAACTCCAATATTGGTTCTCTTCAATTCTTGACACTTTGAAATAAATCTCCTCATGACTGAGCTGTTACAGTTGGGGTCCCATCTGGAGGGGCAATATTCCAAGGATCAAGGAGAGCATTGCACAGCCTCTGTGGCACACAGAGTGTGATTTCCTAACACCCCTTTCAGTCTGTGACTCCCTTCATCTTTCCCTTAGAAGCCATGGGGCTCCTGAGGAGACATCAGAAACACTCCAGAGAAGTTTAAGCTTACATGAACTTTCTCTGTATTGCTCACCCTGCAATAGTTGAGACCATGCTGTTTTAAAATTTATAGTGTAATTGATTTATTTATATATCATTCAGCCCTTATTATTTATTAATTCTTCTGTCAAGGTTAATTTGAAATACTTCTAAATAAGGCTCCCTGACAACACCTTTGTTTATGAGATTGACAGCATGCCAGAGCACGCTTCTCCATCACTTGCAGAGGTAATCTGCACAGGCTCAGGTCCCAGAAAAGGTGATCCCACATCCTTCCTGGAAAAAAGATGCAATGCAAATCACCCACAGTCCTGCAGTTGTTTGTCATTAATATTTCAGGATCCAACTTTTGTTATCTGGACAGGATTCTGATTAAAATGTCATATGTGAGGAGGGGTGCAGTGCACAACTTGCTGCCATAACTTTGAGGCCAGCCAAGCAAAGCGCCAGGCTGGAATTCATCCCCTATGTGTCTGAAATTGGGAGGGAACAGTGAACCAGGATTTCTCAGATCATCTGAAGTGCAGCAATTACACTTTATTCTGTTGGGTTGGAATATAGACAGAGAGGCAAATATTCCTCATTGAGAGGAGTCATCAAGAAGCAGGATATATAGAAATAAAGGTGAAAAACTTGGGTCGGAACCATTAGGAACAAAAAGAATACAAATTCTCCTAGTGCATTCTGCAGGTCTGGGAGATTGGTAGGGAGTATGTCTTACTACCTGTCCTTAATGTTACCTTTGTTCTTGTCTGGTTAACCTGTGAGCTCCAGACAGCAAAGCTCAGATGTCTTTTAATATCTGGAGGCAGCTGCTGGTGCCACAAGGTGGGTGAGGAGCACAGACAGCCCAGGCTCAGCACACACACAGGCATGAACAGAGCACCTTGGCTGCATTTAAACCACATCCTCTGCATGTGTTTCCCTCTGAACTGGTAATATTTCAGCTTTCTCTTCCATGACAACAGCTCTGCAGCTGGAGGGCTGCAGCCGGGCTCCACAATCCCCGCCGGAGCAGCGCAGCCTGGAACTCGCCTCTCACTTCCCTGGCTCTCACAGGAGAGGCACATTTGTCTGCTGCCTTCTCCTGTGCAGCTTGGATGCTCCCCTTAATGTGTTTTTTTTTTTGTTTGTTTTTCCCCTTACTGAAGGGTGAATTAGCACAAACCTTTCTAGGAGTTTTGACTGCGTTTAATGAACAATTAATGAGCGGGAGTAGAAGCAGCACAAACCAGACTGTGCTGTGCACAGGGTTGCAGGATATCCCAGTGTACCCAGGCTCTGGTTACTGATTTCCTCTTCTCTGTGCAGCAAAAGTGCCCAGAAAAGTAATTATTTTGACTTCTAATTCAATCTTCCTCTATTTAAATTCTGTTCATTAGAATGGGATTGTGTGAAAGGTACCACGGCGCTCTCTGGCATTAGCTGTCGAAATGGATTCAAAGGGGACGTAAATGCAGGATTACACCAAGTAGCTGTAAATTTAAATAATTTAGGATGAGCCCATGTGATCACTGGGAGCTGGGTGAGATGAGGACAGCCAAGGGAGGGGGACAGCACCAGGCAGCAACGTGGGAGATGTGAGGGGAGAAAGGTGCTGTCACAGACTGAGTTTAGGAACAAACCTGCCCTAAAAGGGGAGAGGCTCCCATCCAAAATAGAAAAGTGAATACCTCCTCCACCATGAGGCTGTGGCATCCTGAGGGTTTATCCTTATCCAAAACAAGCCCTTTCCCTTCTCAGTATTTTTCTTCAGCCTGCCATGTGGTTTCTTCTCTCCTCAAGGTTTTCAAAGTGTGGTAAGGGGATTGGGAACTGCGCTCTGTGGGATGTCTGGTCCTTTGAAATTTTAGGCCTAAAACTTCAAGGTCTTCGAAGCAGGAAAAAAAATTCCTCACTTTATGTTTGGGGAGTACCAGGCACCACCAGACCCTGGTATCAGAGGTTGGAGGGTTTGGATAACACAAATAAAAAATTTAAAAAAAAAAAAAGTCTAAAAAAACCAAGGCAGAAAATATATATATAGCAAAAAAGTGCATTTTGAGGTTTGAAGATTTTTACAAAAAATTTTGTCCTTTCCCCATAAATATTACATTGGGAAATTTCACAAAGCATGAGAGTGGCTAGTCACATGAGGTGTTTTGCAAGTTATTCACCTAGTACAAATAAAGGCTGAAATATCAGAGCATGCCATTCATAAGTGATGTGCATGAGCATTATCCTGCTACCCCCATGCACACCTCTGCAGAACAGGAGCTCTGATAACCTTGTGTTTCCTGTACTGCTGTCCCTCGCCCCTCACTGGCCCCCATTCTTCCATATAAAGCCCTGTTAGATAAGAAGAAGAGATGATTATTAAGATGGGAGCAGAAGAGCATGCACCCAAGGAATACCAATGAAGCCGTATCTTGGTGTGTGCATAAACTGAGCCCTTTCCCAATAAATCATCAGATACAGGCAAAAGAGTGACAAACAGAAAGTGATTCCTGTCATCAGCAGAACTCAGGTGGGAGCCTCTGGTAATTGGCATTTTCTCCCTGCAAAGGAAGAGATTTAAAGATTTGGTGAGTGTGGAGCAGTGCATTGGGGACAGCAGTGACCTGGGCTGCCAGCACAGGGACACAGGAGAGCAGAAATGGCCACTCAGGGAGTGGAGACCTTGCCCAGGGAGTGTGAGATGAGCTCAAGCAGGAATTTATGGTTAAAGAGCCAGTACTGAGGGGCAGCTCAGCAGACTGGATTTGATCCAGAGCTGTGGGTAAATGCCCACAGTGCCAGAACCATCAGTTGTGTTTAACACCAGCTCTGGATGCTGTGGGTGCAAACAGTGTGAACCGCCTGACGTGGTGCCAGAACCATCAGTTGTGTTTAACGCCAGCTCTGGATGCTGTGGGTAAGTGCCCAGGGTGCCAGAACCATCAGTTGTGTTTAACACCAGCTCTGGATGCTGCACCACAGTGGTTTAACACCAGCTGGAGGGTGAAAGAACCATCAGTTGTGTTTAACACAGCTCTGGATGTTGTGGGCACGGTGCAGAACCACAGTTGTGTTTCCGTCACTGCCCTCACAGGGTGAAAGGGGAAATGTTGTGCTGGGGGAGTGTCAGTGTCACCTGGAGTCAGGTTTAATAAAGCTTTACTGGCAAACACCCACAAAGTCCATCTCATTTATCCCAGAGCAGTCCAGGTGTCCGGGGAGACAATGGGAAGCAGCCTTCCTCCCATCAGCAGTCTGAGAACTTCCACTTTTCCTTAGGCAGCTTCTCTGGGGGAAGGGGAGAGGAGCAGAGACATCAAGAGATTCCCCAGATCTGACCATAACCCCTCCAGCCCCACAGAGAGCTCAGCTCTGGGCACAGCTCCAGGGGAAAGACACTGGGTCAGTAAGTCAGTAAAATGGTAGGTCCTTGGGGTACCACATCTCCAAGGTAGAATTCCAGTTTTAGAATTCTTATTTTGCTCATTTTCATTAGCTGTGATTTCCAGTATTTTCATTCTAAAGCAGCTTTTTTTTCCACTGGTATCATCAGTCTCCATATCCCATATTTATTCTGTCTCTGTTTATTTCCCTAATCATTTTTTCCCCTTCTTTTCCCTGACTTTATTAAGTAATATCCCAGTGAGGTAGAGACAAGCTGACCATATGAAACCTGACCTTTTTCAACCCAATTTTACTTCTTCATTTTAAAATTAAAGCCAAAAGCTGGGAAATGGGATGAGTAGATTTATTTCCCTCTCCTGTCACTGGCAGGCTGGGTTACCTGGCCAGAACTCCAGATCCATCTCCAGTGAATTTGTGATTCTGAACAACCACTGTCTCAAAACCCCTGTAAGATGAAAAAATTCAATAATGGACCGAAATGTCCACCCAGATTGGGGCCCAATCTTCACACACCCTCTAAGGCAGTTCAGTACTTTGGTTCCAACCTTGAACCTTGGCCATGGCTCCCAAGCATGCCCACTTTGCACTTCTCTGTGCTCCTGAAATGACACTAAATCACACATGGTGAGGTGAAAAAGATCATAAAGGAACAACAAAGGATCAGCAAACATAAAATAGAAGAATGGCAACCTCCCCACCTTACACTGCAAAAATCAAAGGGAGTTTTCAAACAGCCCCATTTCCAGTCAGCTGGAGATTTAATTCACACAGTAATTTACTGTGTCTGCACTTTTTCTGCCCCCCACTTCCTCCTGCTCTTCTTTTGCTCAATAGTTACTTTTTTCTCAGCCTGTAATAAGAGGAACCTAATGCCCAATCCTTACATGCAAATAAGCTTTTCCCTCCTGTGTGTGCTGGGCAGACAGAGAATGATAAGGGAGATTCATGGGGGGCCAAAAAAAAGCCATTTATTGCAAAGAGCTTTTGTATTGTAAAGTAATTCTAGTATTTCAAGGGAAGGGGACAAGTTCACAGAGAAAATTACGCCAACTGAGACTGAGTCTGCAATTTTCTTTGCATGCTGTTGGGGCCAGTGATGGCTCTGGATTTGTGGGTGTCTGTACCCATTTCTGTTCTCAGGGCACTTCAGCAGCCTCTCTGCCTTGTTAACTGTTTCCTCTTCTGGTGAGGGAGTTGTTTTCCTGGGGGTTTTTATTACATAATGGCTCAGTGGGAAACTGAGCAGAAGAAACATTTTCATAATTGATGGCTCAATTTCAGTCCTGAAAACACTCAATGGCTCTTTCAGCCTCACTAACACTGGAAATTATTAGAAATTATAAACTGAGATGTGGCTGGAGCACATAAAAATGGACAAGTACCAAAAACCACAGGCTTGATAGGTTTTCACATGGAGGGGAGGGGAAGATATGTCCAGGTTTTTGCAGAATTTCAAAGCATTAAGCATGAGAATAACTTTTTTTGTGGGGGAAAAAAGAGTGCTGGAGTGCAAAGGTGCAGGGCTGCATCAGCAGCAGTTGTGAAGTTGATCTGTAAAGAGTAATGAAGTTTAGAACAGAGATTTTAACCAGAATTTTCCAGAGAGGTCTTCTAAAGGACCTTGCTACCTGAGACAGACCAGGACCATCTTCTTCTCTTCCTCTCTCTGTGAGAGCTCCTGGATTTGGGGCTCAGCTCCCAGAGGAAGACCTGGGACGTTCTCTGTGTGTTCACAAGCACAGGGAAGGATCATCAGAGAGGGACCTGCAATTCTGAGCCAAGGAGCCAAGCAGCAAACAGGATGGGTCAGAGGAAGACCTGCCTTAAACCCTGATGTGGCCAACCCAGAGTTAATTCAGAGTTTTTATGGTTAGATGCATAACTTTTCAGTTTAGTATTTCTACATAGGCATAAACCTGAGGGGTCATTGATTAATTTAAAAGCATGAATTGTTTTGCCTTTTTATTTTTTTTAAGTAGATAGCTGCAAGCTTGGCTTTCTTTTAATGCAAATGACCTTATTTGGAACTGCTGACATTAGAAAGCATTGCAAGCATTCTGAATCTAACATGGAGGCAGAGAAAGCAGAATATTCCATCGGCTCATTTTATGAGTTCTATTTAAATTGGGAAGAAAATAAAAAAAATAGAAATAAATAAAGGGAAAGGAAAACAACTACAGTTATAAGAGAGGATTTGCTGGTTCTCTGTCCCCTGGCATTCTCTCTCCTCCCTTTTCCCTCCTCCCATTTCAATTGCTTCAGGGACTTGCTGCAGCCATGGGATTAATGGACACCTAATGCCATCTCTGCTTTACAGCCTGGAAAGGCTCTTGTTTAGTTTACATTGATTTTTCTTTTCTGATGCATTTGCAGAATGTGAGATACCGATGGCGGGAAACACAGACAGAGGGGGGAGAGGAGAGAGAGAGATCCGTCCTGTGCCTGCTGCTGCTCCTGCAAATGCTCCTGGGCTTGGAGCCTGCAGGTACCTCCAGCAGCAAACACCCTCTTTACTCTTTCCTGCCGTGCCAGAGGACACAGGAAGGGCAGCAGAGATGATCTTGCTCTGTGGTGGGCTGGGGTTATCCATCACCCAGGAGCAGACAGGGAATGCTCTGCTTCGCAACACTCCCCTCTCCTCGGTGATTTGGCACTGTGGAACTTTTTTATTGTTTCATTTTTATTGTCACTGCTGTTAGCAGGACTGAGGTAGTTCCCAGGAGTGGCCATGACGGCCATGCTCAGGAAGAAGGGGATCCCTGCCTTCCTGGCAGTGCAGAAACCCCCCTGGTAAATGCAGATGGGCAAATCTCATGGGTCTGAATGAGGAGGAGAGGGCTGGGAGGAGGGGGCTTGTGAAATTAGGGACATCAACTCCTTGTGCACTACTCAGCATCACCCCAGTGCTTCTGCTGCAGCCAGGGGAGGGAGCTGCTCTCTGCCAGACCTCTCTGCAGAGAGGAGGAGTGGGATCACAGCCCACATCTCCCTTCAGTGGGATCTCTTCCTCCTAACGAAGCACTGAGAGAAAGGAATGCTGCTGTCCCCTGCGCCCTTGGGTGAAACAGCCACCTCTGCAGAGCAGATCAGAGCAACTTTGACAAGATCAGGGGGTGGAAAGACCTCCAGGAGCTACTCACATTCCCCAAATCCTCACCAGGAACTTTGCAAGGCTTGGCAGCTCTTCACTCTTGTTTATTAGAGGCATACACAGGTGCCAGCCATCAGCAATACAGCAAAGATGGATGTTCTTTTAGTTAAGATGCTAAATGCAGCCTAAACCAGGCTGGTGTTTAGTAACAGTGACAAAAACACAGCGTGAGAGTGAAGAGAGGAAAATTACATCCTGTGACCATGTCTCTCTCTTATCTTCAGCATCTCTGGTGTCAACTTGATGCCTTTTTGGGACTACCTAAAAATAGAAGCCCGACAAAATTAAGAGAATAAAAAGCAGTTACGTTTATTGAAGGGTCTTCAGGTATATTTCAGGCAGACAAACCCCCCCAGAGGCTACACCCAAAATGGATGATGGGTCACAGGTTTCACACTTTTATAAGTTTGGTACATTTGCATATTGGGGGTTAATTAATTACAGCTTCAGGTAATGAAGTCATTTACCCCAAGTTTGGTCCCCCTAATTCACTTTTGTTTCCATCTCTCAGGGCCTGAGGCAGTGAGGTGTCCTTGATTGCCAGGCCTGGAGAGGAATTGTTGTGTCTGCCCAAATGGGAAAGCAGCAGCTCACACTGAGTGTGGAGTTCAGAGTTATACACCAAAGAACTGCAGGATTACAAATAGATGGAAAATATAAAAGCTGAAATCCTAAGGCATCAAGCTCAGTAAAGCTGTTGGAACAGAAGATGGAGGGAAGCAGCCCAAAACCATCTGGGGTCCGTTTTCTGCTGGCTCAGTAAGTGGGTGACCCCTCTGAAGAGAGAGCTCTCTCTCAGCCTGCATTGATGTGGGATCTTTAAGGGTACTAAAGGTGCCTCAGCAGAGTTTGGACTCCCTGTGAGACACCAGCTGAAGGCTGGAGAAGACAGAGAGGGAGGAAGGCTGGTGCCAGCCCATGTCACTGTCCCCCTGCTGTGCCACCTGTGCCAGTGAGTGGCAAGCTGAGTCCCAGGAGCTGCAGGAGCCTGGCTGTGAGTGATGCTGCTGCTCAGGTGGCTCCAGAGGCGCCTCCTCTCCTTTCAGCCACCCTACGGCTGCATCTCATCACCACAATCCTGTCACATCACACAGCAGCTCCTGGCAAGTGGGTCACCAGGCTTCTCTCCCCACTCCCAGCAGTTCTTCTCCCTCTGCCATGAAAAGGAGTGGATTGTAGTTCAAACGAGCGTGACCCTGTGCTTGGCTGTCATCAGGACAGCTTTTTAGACGACATTTAATGCTTAATATGGAGCTCTTGACAGAAATGAGCTGTTCCTTGCAAGGCTCCTGACAGATTGCTGGAGAGCCTCAGGAGGAACAAAAGAGATTTATAGGAAAGAACGTTTTGTATTACAGGCAAGGGAAAAAATAGGAACGTGGTTGTTAGAAGTGAAAAAAAAGCCAAGAAAATGAAAGGAACCCTGGTGATAGGTCCTGTTTCCCATCTAGCTGAATAAAGAGACTTGCAAACATTGAGATTAATCTTGAGAAATAACTAGTACCATAAGTTTTCATTGCAAGAAATTACATGTTGTCATCACGATTATTTATTTATTTTTACTCCAGTTAATAACTACATTCAGGAAATTAAAAGGAAAAATAGCATGCAGTTCTGTCGGGAAGCCTGAAGGAACAGACCAGCAATTGAGCAGAAATGGGATGCATAGCTCAGCAGCATTGCTTCTTTGCCCAGGCATATTTTCCCATTTAAGGGAACCTGGTTTTGTTTGCTGTTTTGCAAGGTTGGCTTTCATCTTTCCTTCAGGTCCCTATACAAGCTTCAGCTGTTTG
The DNA here is from genome assembly GCF_901933205.1 of Camarhynchus parvulus. Classification (NCBI taxonomy): domain Eukaryota; kingdom Metazoa; phylum Chordata; class Aves; order Passeriformes; family Thraupidae; genus Camarhynchus; species Camarhynchus parvulus. Next base: position 6,546,319 of record NC_044587.1, on the reverse strand, counting down.
AGGTGGGTCCTGAAAAACTGTAGTTTCTTTTCTTTGGCTTCCAAAATTCTGAAAATTTACGTTTTTATTATTCACTTCTTCCACTGTTTAACTCTGAGCAAGAAGAATTAGCAAGTGCTTTAGCTGACTGACTGCACAGTAGAACAGTGAAGAGAGAATTTTCCAACAGTCCAAAGTCTAAAATCCTTATCATCCTGTGGAGTGAGTCCTGAAGGATAAACCAGTTGGAAGAAATCTTTTGAAGGACTTGGTTGCCTTAATACCCTGCACTTCAATGGAAGTCTGACCTCTAAACTCTCCAGGTGCACTTTGCACCCTGCATCCATGCAGTGCTGGGTTCAGAAACACTAAAAGAGGGGCCTTTTTTAATGAAGATGATTTACTGCCATGTGTTCAGCAGTGACTTGCAAATCCAAGTGACTGAGCTGATCCAAGGTCTCTGCACCCTGGGCCGTGGCCACAAGAAAGGCTGAATTAAAAATAAAAACATTGCAGAGACTCTGAGATGGATGTTGCACGTTGCTACCACTTCCCTGAAGTCAAGGGAACCACGCTGAATTTCCTCTCTTAGGAATCTGCCCTGGAATCATCACAACTTCATGGAAAGCTCTTAAAAACCCCCAGACTTTCTTCACCAGAGAGTGAAGATGTTTAGAGATTAAAATGCCTGGCAAGGGTGGGATGTTCCCAACCCCAAGCAGCGAGAGAAGGAAGGGGAGTCTCAGAGGGGTTCAAAGAGCTGGATGTAATCTAGGAAGGGTGGGATGATACCTGGCAAGCAGCAGGGGAAAGGAGAGAAGGGGAATCCCCTGGCAGTAAATGATGAACTGCCCACGGCAGCTCCAGAGCAGAGGGACAGACCTCAGGGATGCTCCCTCAAAAAGCTCCATGAAGAGCAGAGGAGCCTCCATTCCAAGCAGTGGATGTTTTTCTGCTGAGCAGAGGTTTGTCCTTGCACTGCCTGAGCTGTCCAGCCCAGCCCAGGCTGCACAGCCCTCAGCACTGCCCAGGCCAGCTGTAATGCTCTTTATTGTTTTATTTTTACCACAAGAGCACCTCAGAGAAATAACTGAGGATCAACACTCTGTCACATTAAAGAACTTAAAGGAAAGCGAGTAGAAAGGCTCCACTGTGCCCTAGAGATCCTGCAATTTAATTGAAATTCCAGGAACACACCCAGATTTGAGGGAGGGCTCAGTTGATTGGATTATTCCACAAACCAGTTTTCTCGTGTTGATCAGGAAAGTTCCTCTTCATCTCTACTTTCCAAGTAAAATCCTACTTTTCTCGTTTTTTTTCTTCTCCAAACACAAGAGGAAAAGAGAATGAAGGCTGAGAGCTGATTGAGTGAGCAACAGCAGGGGTAACAAATGAGTATTTATCAATGTTCCTCTCCTTTTACAGCACATCAATTCTGAAGCTGCTGGCAGAGGCCTTGCTGTAACTGCTGGAAGAACCTCCAGGAGCTGAAAATTTTATGTTCAGGCTTATGTAAAACCAACTTCTGATTAATCACTGATGCAAAGCTTCATTCTGCCTCGGCACTGCCCTGTCCAACAAAGCTGCTCCCATTCCACCCCCATTCCTGACAGGAGCTCTCTCGTAGCAGAGGCAGCCTGGGCTCCTCGTGGGGAGTAGCAATGCCCTTTGGAGAGCTTCTCTCCTGGTTTCTCCTGAAATCAAGGATTTCTTTGAAATCCTTATCCTTATCCTCCTTAGGATAGTGTTCCATAATGCCTTTTGCACTGAGCTGGGTAAATATGCCTATTTTAATTATTATAATTATTACAATATTATTATTATTATTATTATTATTATTATTATTATTATTATTATTATTATTATTATTATTATTATTATTAAACTTTTAGTTTTTCAGTGCCTGAAATCTCAGCTTATTCTGCCCCTGCTCTGTGGAGCTGGCTGGGGTTCAGCTGAAGGCACAGTGCTCCCAAATCCAGTACAGCACTCCTGGGGGTTCCTGGACAATGTGCAGCCTCCACAATAACAGCTTAGCAGCCTCCATCCAATTCCCTCTAATTAAATAGGTTCAGCAGCACAAAGGCTGCAGAAATGGCTGCAATCTCATGCTGCACACGCAGATGCAGAGCTGCAACGTGCTTGTAAAAGGTGCAAAAAGTACATTTAACCTCCTTTGAGTGGAAGTTGCCCCTTGCAATGTAAAAATCTCTGCAGTGCACAACTCTCAAAGGGCAGCACAAATGTTTTGATGCCAACATAAGAGAGTCCCGGGGATAAGTGCCCACCTGTTTTGTACACATCAGTATTCCTGTCCCATGTCACACGCACACAAACCTCCTCTTCCATTCTGCAATGTGATTTTTTTGCCTGGCTCTGTGTCCCCTGGGGTGTGTGGGGCTGCACTGGTCTCAGTGGGAGCTGAAGGGGTGGAGAGGGGAGATTTAAGCAAACAGCCCAAGTCATCTTGCCCATTAATGAGCCTCTCATACAGCCTGCTCTTCCCTTCATTGCTTTTGTGTCCTTTCCAGAGTGATGCCATTTTACATCCCGCTGCCTTTTATAAGCTCCTGATGTCCAATACAGATAGTTTCTTATCATCTTTCTCTTTTCAGCACTCCTGGCTTCCCAGAACCATTTTCTAAGGCCAGCTCCTTTATAAAGGTTTCAATTCTTAGCTCTTCACTTTTCCAATTGTTCTTTACAGTTATGGGGGGTGGGTGACTTAAAAGTTCCCTGCCTTAATTCAGCTCCCCTTGAACTCCCTGGTACAGAAAAACTGAACTGAACATTTCCATTGATTTCGACAGGGGAAGAGGCAAGTGCATTGGGCTTTAGAAATTCCCCCCCTTGATGTTTCCCCATCACCCTGGTCCCTGTCATTAGCAGGCTTTGTGCCACTGCTCCCAGGTCTGTGAGGAAGTGTGCTCCTCTTTCCATTCCCTTCCCCTCCCGTCCATCTCCAGGCTTTAACGCCCTTGAATTTCCCTTCCTGAGGTTTGTAAGACTGTGGCCCTGTCTTGTGGCACAATTACCACTGCTTTGGAATGGAGTTTGCTGGGAGTTATTCTCAACCTGAGCTTCATTTGCCTGGGAATGCATCACAGACCTCTGTTATGGGGACATCACCTGCAGCTCACAGCCAAGCAGGTTCCTTCTTTTGGACAGTCAACACTATTACCCTCAGAACCAGAAGCAAATTTTTAATGAAAAATTTTCCAGAAAAAAATATTCTTGTTAATGTTAATTATAATTAACATGAGTTTCATGTATGCACTGTCCTCTGAGAGGAAATTAAATTGAAACAGGTTATTCCTGAGCTTGGTGCTTCTCCTCCTCTTTCCTGATGTCCAATTCTGTAGTGAAGCGGTGAGAGTGTGGCTTTAGCTGGGCTGTGGATGGCAGCAGGAGCTTTGTCCTACACCTAGGAGCAGTGGTACCCAGCTCACCCTCATCTCTCCAAAGCCAGACCCATCCACAAAAGGCCAGCCTGGGGATCCTCCTGCTGCCTCTCCATGGGGAATTCACCCTGAGAGCCACATGGTGCTCTGTGGCATTCACATTCTCTGAAAAAAAAACACTTCACCCAGGGTTTTTCTCCTGGGAAGCCGAGAAGCCTCAGAGAAAAGGGAAACAATTCTTATCTCATTTGCTTCTCCTGTGTTGTGCTCATGTGGAATGTGTTTGGAGATTGTTTACCCACAGGTGATTGTTCCGTTGGATTCTGCTGTGGGTTGTTTTCACTCTTTGGCCAATCAGGGCCAAGCTGTGTCAGGGCTCTGGAAAGAGTCAGGAGTTTTCATTATTATCTTTTTAGCCTTCTGTAAGTATCCTTGCTGTATTCCTTAATATAATATAATATAATATAATATAATATAATATAATATATTATATTATATAATATATATTATATTATATTATATTATATTATATTATATTATATTATATTATATTATATTATATTATATTATATTATATTATATTATATTATATTATATTATATTATATTATATTATATTATATTATATTATATTATATTATATTATATTATATTATATATAATACAACATAACCTATAACATAATATAACATAGTAATAAATTCGCCTTATGAGAACATGGAGTCAGATGCATCACTCCTCCCTGCCATGGGGGTCTCTGTGAATACAATAGTGCTCCACAAACAGAGAGGAGCCCAAGCAGGAGGCAAACCCTCAGTGTGGTCCTACAACTTTGGTGTTTTACTCACCTGCAATGCCCCCCATGCAGCAAAACCCTGTGCTGGACCTTGGGTAGAACCCACAGTGGTGGAGAGAGGTTGCACCAAAAAGCCAACCCTGGTGCTTTTCCCACTTGCTATTCTCACAGAATACACCCCAGACAGCAGAGCCCTTGGCTGAACTCAGGTGCAAACTTTAAAAATGGCTTGCAAGGTCTTATTGATCACTCTTCTCCAGGCAGTTGTACCAGACTTTCTTCCCAATGCCCAAAATTATGTCTGAAATCAGTTTAGGGAATGAGCAAGTCTTTTAATTAAAACAGTCTGTTATGATGAATCTGTTATTACAAAGTCTTACCTATGTAAAACATTAATAATACAAATTTCATTTGTTTATGTCAGCACCAAGCATTAATTTTTAATGGCAAAACGTATGAGTTATGAAAGGCATTAATGCAAAACAAATCACCAACTGAGAAGGGAAAGGAAATCCATTTTTTAGGGTAAGCAATGGGAATGAAATATTATTGTGGTTCTAACCTGGGGAAAAAAATATTTCTTAGGGCTTGAAGAGCAATTAAAAAAACCCTGGGTTTTATCATCATGCTTAATAATAATTCTATATCCAGAGAGGTTTGTGTCCATGTCATCCAGCCCACACCTTGATGCCCTCTCTGAGCAAGCCTTCCACACAAAATTACTCTGATTGTCATGCAAGAGATGTGGAAGCAAATTGGATACCTGTGGCATAATAAACATCTCTGTGCTGCAAATGGGTGAGATCACAGAGAGCCCAGAAGAGCTTGTTTGGTGGGCCCAATCCATCATGGATGTAAATGGGAGACACTCTGTGAGTTAGGACACATTCCTGCTTGCACCAGGGATAAATTAATTCCAGGTGTTAATTGCCAACTCAACCCTACATATTAAAATAAAAATTCTGCAAATAGCTCATTTCAAAATGGACTGGGTGGGTATTGGTGGTGCTGGGCAGAGCTGCTGAGAAATTGTGGCTTTTGGTCAGGTTTTGCTTCTGGAGCAGGTGGATCCCTGAATGGAACCCTCATCTTCACGAAGGTTTCACACAGGGAAATTCTGCCAAGCCTGGGCAGAAGGAAAATCCTCACTGGTTTCAATTTTTAGCTCTTCACTTTTCCAATTGTTCTTTACAGTTATGGGGGGTGGGTGACTTAAAAGCTCCCTGCCTTAATTCAGCTCCCCTTGAACTCACTGGTACAGAAAAACTGAACTGGGCCAGCTCTTCAGCAGGACTGAGACTGGGTTAAAAGGGGTTTTGTGTCCTGCCCAAGCTGCCCAGGGCATCCTTCGCCCCATTAGGGATCTCCCTGACTTGCAATGAAACCACCCAGATGTGGAGAGTGGGGCCACCTGCCCTTCTCTCACAGAGCCCCATGGGATCCATGGCTGGAAGGGCTTCAGAGAACATCCATGGATCCTGGAAACAGCATCTGTGCACAGCACAGGCACTTCTGGGCCCTAATTGTTGTGGTGACAACAGCAGGGTGCTGGAACCTTGCTCTGCAGCAATCAGGGGACAGACAGCAGATTCCAGAGGTGGGACAGTGTGAGGGTGGCAAAGCAGGAGCCAGGCATCACTTGGCTCCTGCTCAAAGAGCTTTCAAGAGCCACACAGGACACTGCCCTGGCACAACATAATTCAAGTTTCTCCAGTAAAATCTTGTTGTGGCTGTTACAGGGCTGCTACAGCACTAAAGAATGAGGACATCATCTCTTCCCAAGCTCTGTGGAACTGTGCTTTGCCTTTTTTCCCTAGTTCAAACTTCAGCAAAATAAGCAACACATCTTGTAGCTCCTGTCTCTCTCCCATACTCCTCCTTTCTCCCTTTCTATCTTTTTCCCTTGTCTCAGTCTAAAAAATTGCTGATATTAGCAATAAAGCAAGAATTTAATATCATCCTACAGGGTGCTACAACAAACTGCCCCTCAGTTCCATCGATTCCACAGGCCTGAAATATGGCAAGGCATCTGAGGAGGGAAGAATACAAGCTGAATTTTGCAGATATAAATTGTGTAATATTGGATTTCTCTGGACACACGTCAGGGCTGTGTTGTGCCTGTCCCTGTGATGCCACAGGAGCTCTGGCAGCTCAGCAATAGGTTCCTGTTGGGGAAGGGCTCAGGGCAGGTATTTCATCCCAACAATAACCCCAATGTTACAAGTGTGGCACATCCACTGCTCCAGTCTCTGATAGAGACACACACCCAGCCTGAGGGAACAAATAAAAGCCTGCCTGGGAGCAATGTGAGGCTGCTGTCTTCATCCCAGCATCCACAGGTGAAGTGACAAATCAGGCTGTAGGGGAGAACTCGCTGTGCCAAAAAGCAAACAGGATATGAGAAGCAATGTAAATATTTGGGATGGGTGGTGCTGTATTCTGTTATTTCACCTCACACACACACCTTTTCCCTCCATCTGCAAGTATCTATTCAACAGGGCCATAAAATAATCAAACCTGAGGTTTTTTCTGCTCTGTGATGTTTAGGAAGTTCATTTTCAAAGTTCATGGCTTGAGAAATGAGATTCATTTTACCACCCAACGCTCAAAATTCCATCAACTTGCTTTGCCCTTCCTCTTGAGGGGAAGAGACCAAATCACACCAAAAAACTTCCTGACAGCTTCTCAGTCTTGCACTTTTCTTGGCATTTCATTCATATTAAAATGAATTAATCTGCATCTCCCATATCTCACAGAAACCTACATAAATGTTGTCTCCTCCATGCCATCCTCTTACCCCTGAAACCAAATGCAGAGGAGAAGCAAAACACTTCATGGCTTTGTTCTACCACCTTAGGAGGTGGCTTGGACCTTCAACATTCTTCCCTTAGAGATTCTGGCTCATTTAATACACAAAAGGACAGGGATAGTGCCTGCATGTGCTGCAGAATAGTGGGATATGCAATAAAAAATGTTTGCCTTTTCTCCAGCAAGGGTAATCTGGTTATTAACCATTAGTTCTGAAGGTGAAATCTCAGGGCCTGGTCCCTGAGCCAGGCACAAAGATGATGGGCTCACATTTGTTGCAGGAACAGCATCATAAAAGTGTTGCTCGGGGTGATTTATCTCATGTTAAAATGAGATCAAAAGCCTTGTAGTGAACCAGCAAATTGAAAAGACAAAACCATGCATTTTTGGTGCCATTTTTCCCAGAATCTCAAAAGGAGAGTTTTTGGGATTTTTTCTCTATTTCTTAGAAATGAGAGTGGAGAGTGGGGAGAAATGGGCATTTTCTAGCCTGGGTTGCTCAAGACTTCCTTGGAAGGCAGCACAGCCCAGTCTGCACGTGAGGATGCTTGTGTATAATCAATAAAAAGAACTTGAAATATACTTGAAAGAGGGAAAGGGTCAGTGTTGATAACTGTCATCATTCTTTTTATTTATTATTAATACCTGCTTGCTGGAACTCCTGCATCAAGAAATACAGAATATCAGAAAAAACAGAGGCTCCTCTCCCCACTCCCATCCTCCTCTACCTGCCCAGCAGTTTTATTTTTCCTCTAACTCCAACCTTTGCAGTCCATTGTTACTGGATCTCCTGGGATTGTGCCTGAAGAAGTTTCCAAATCAAGTTGTAGTCAAGATTCTTTTTCTGGAACTGCCAAAGGGAACAACTGTGGCAAGGGCTGACAGGGTTTTCAAAATTTCCCCATCTCCCAGTGTCAAAAATGCCCCCATTCTCCTGCCACAGGGCAAAGGACACAATATGTCCCTTGCCACAGTGTCTGGTGACAATTTTTGTCCCAAGCCTGGATGTTTGGGATGTAACAGGACCATGTTTTGAGAAGGAATGTAAGACATATAAACATCTGATGTGTTTTTCTAAGAAAAATGTTTGAACCTGTGCTAGGATATGTCTATCTATAATAAAAACCTTTCTTAAATCTGAAATTGGTTTTCTGAGGTGGTTTATAAACCAGGAATGTCACAAGAGAACCAAATAAATACCTTTAAAGAGCTATATACTTCTTCAAATGAAAAAGATCAACCAGCCTATAAACACTGTGGGGTTCTGGTGGCTGCTTTTGATGGGGGTAGGAAGACAGAATCTCTTGATTTGGGGGAACTTTTTACCCTACAAATTCTAAGAAGCACAAACCAGTCAGGAGCACTGACAGCTGTGTGTGAAAATTCTTTATTGCTGGTACCAAGAGATTTGTTCCAAATTTTGCAGCGCCTGACAGGGGTGGGAATTTGAAAAAGGCAAGTTTCCTCCTCTTTTATCCTGGCTCAGTGCTCACCTGGTCATCCTCCTGCCCTGGCAGGGAAATTGCTCCCAATTTACATCCTCTACTTTCACTGGTGTCAACCACCAAATCCAGCTTTTCTCCCATCATGCAGAAAAGTGCTCCCATGGAAAGGCTTTGCCAATAAACATCTCCAGCTCTGCTTCATTCAGTTATAGCCCAAAATGATTTATTATAGTTATTTCAACTGTCTCAAAACTTTGGCTCCCAAATTATTCTTTTTATTCTTTAATATTATTATTTGTATTATTGTAACTTCTGGTTGCAGCCCAGAACAAGGATGTGCTTTGCATTTTTTCCCTGTGTGGGTTGTCTGTTATTTCATTGAGGGGCCAGGTATGTATAAGCTGCAATTTTCCTGAGTAGCACAGCTGTAGTTACCTGTGCACTTACACCTGAATTCACAGGAAGAGTCAATATTTGTTCACATGGATGCTTCATAATATTAATATCAGTTTAAAGTGTTTGATTTGGGGTATCCACATTGTGAACTACGGGGGCTCAGATTTCCTCCCTCCCTTTATCTCACAAACCATTATTTTAACACCCCCTTGGGATTTCTTCTGTCTGACTCCCATTCCTACATCACACTGAGGTGCCCTGGGCTGGTTTTTGTGTGGATTTGTGACCAAATCAGCTCTTCAGACTTGTGTTCTGTGACAGTGATCGCTGCAGACTTTATTTTTCTCTAATTACATCCACACCTATTTTGCTGTGCCTTGAAATCAACTCCTGTCCCTGTGGCAGCCATGGGGAACCCCCCTTGCCCTCTCTGTGCTGTGACCAGACCCCAAGCAGGACATGGAATTTCCAGCTCTTGAATAAAAAGCTGTTCAGCCAATGAAACACTGCAGTATCAGATGCCATTTGCCACTTGAAAACATGAAAAGCACCCTTACTTTGAAATGTGATCTTGCCCATAATGTGATTTCAACACGATGTCTATTATTCAGCGCTTACTTTTAGCTTGAATTTTTACTGGCAATTTTAAAAGAAAAACCAAAAAAACTATTCTCTTTTAATCTCATGGAAAGTTTAAAGCAATTTTTTATTAGTGCATAACTCTAAAATACCACTTTGGAATAAAGAATTATCTCTCAAGCACTTACTAGATAGGCTTTACTTCACTGTTACTTAATCTGACAGTGTTTTATTAATAATCAGCTCTTTTTGTATTGCTATTATGCATTTTTTTCTAATAATGCAGTTTATATCTCTAGCATCACCATTATAAGGAAGACTGTGAAATATCTCTCAGATTTGCTGTGTAGGAACAAAATAGATAAATATTGCTAACAAATCACAGGCACTACCTCTTGTTGAATTTCCTTGCTGTTAATAAACAATGAAATATTTAATATCAATTTTGAGAAATATTTTTTAAGTGGGAATCTGATTACAGTGTGGTCCATAAGGGAAAACAGAGTGAGTTCTCTTGTTTTATTATTTTTCCATCCTTGTTTATGATTCATTGTTGGAAACCACCCATAGCTCTCTGCCTGTTTTTGCCTTCAGTTCAGAACTACTCTGTAGTGGAAGTGGAAAACACAGAAGCTTGAATGGGATCTTCTTCCTCTGTTTTAGGGTTTTCATCCCAAGATACACTGCACTGTCTTTATTCTTTGTTCATTTAAACCCAGGCCAGAAGCTAATGGTAAATAACTTAATTATGATGTAGAATTTAATAACTTTATGCAGGTGTGTGACAGGATGACAAGCCTGTAATTGTTGCAGAACTCAACTCACTTCTCTTGTGATTCACACCAGCACAAGTGAAAGAAAAACAGGCTACAGAAGGAAATCCAGTCACAGCACGGGGAGTGCTGAGCACTCAGGAGTTTGGGTGATTTCATTATCTGCAGTGTTTGCAGTCACTCCCCTGGAGTATAATCTGCAGCCAGAATTAACACCTTATTTACAATTTAGGGTCATTGAGACTGATGTGGAGTATCCATGTCTCTGCTGGGCAGTGTTTTCAGCCCTGCTCACTGCCTGTTCTCCTGCCCCTCTTCTGCTGCCCATTCCCATTCCATTCCCATTCCCATTCCCAGTCCCATTCCCATCCCCAGTCCCATTCCCATTCTATTCCCATTCCCATTCCCAGTCCCATTCCTATTCCCATTCCCATTCCTATTCCCAGTCCCATTTCCATTTCCAGTCCCAGTCCCATTCCCATTCCCATTCCAATTCCCATTCCCATTCCCGTTCTCATTCCCAGTCCCATTCCCATTTCCCATTCCCATTCTCATTCCCAGTCCCATTCCCATTCCCATTCCCATTCCCATCCCCAGTCCCATTCCCATTCCCATTCCCAGTCCCATTCCCATTCCTAGTCCCATTCCTATTCCCATTCCTATTCCCATTCCCATTCCTATTCCCAGTCCCATTCCCATTCCCATTCCCATTCCCATTCCCATTCCTCTGAACTCATCAGGCTTTGGAGAGTTTCCTGTGCCTGCATCTCCCATTTCTCACAGAAACCTACATAAATTCTGTCTCCTCCCATGCTGATCTCCAGGAAGAACTTGGCCCTCTCACACATTGCTCTGCACCCCTCTCCTGAGTAACCAAGTGCTGCTTTGCACACCTGAAAATCTGAAGGGACATGGTTTGCCCACAACCACATAAGAGGTCATGGCAGGGCTGAGACTCCAGCAGTTTCCCTGTCCATCCCTTGGGACAGAAGCTGGGTGGACACAAAAGTAATTGTCAGTCTGTCTTGTTTCCTCTTTTTTAGGGGAGCATCACCCACAGGACCAATCAGTCAGAAGAGAAAAAGTTATAAATCATCCACCCAAAAAAAAAAAATTAAAAAAAAAAAATCCCAGTTTCTCTGATAGCATCCTGGTGATTTTGCATGTTTTGGCCAAGTCAATAAACCATATCTCCAGACTGTTGTTCACCTAGATGTTCTGTTGTGTCCATAAAGGGTGAACTCTGTTATAAATATTTATTTTAAAAACTGATTCTGTAGAGGCCAAACTGCTTGCCATTTTCTTCAGTGCACACCCTCCCATTGACTTCAGTGGGTAATGATTATTAAGACTGAATTGTTACCACATGAGACCCATGAAATTCTAAGCTTTCCAGATCAGACATATGTGTAAAACCAGAATCTCCATCTTGGGAGAATGAGGTGAGTTCTGCAGGGCATTTTAATGCCAGGAGAGATAAGTGAAATTATAAATGGCTCGAGCCAATAATTCATTAAACTGGCTCAGAGATTTATGGACCCTCAAGAGCACGAGGGTTTTTCCACCTTTGAAAACATCAAAGAAAATCAGAGAAATAACTTTTCGGTGTAATCCTCCTGACCAAAAGCCCTGCTGAGCAGCCTGAGCAAACAGCAAACATCAACACAAATGGGAGCTGGCTGCTGAAAGGAAGGCTTGATCCAGAGAGCTGGGTGAGCACTAGGAGGAATGATCAGTAAAAAAGGAATTCTGCTGTATTTAATTTAAGTATCCATTTTATCTGTTCCTTATCAACAGTTCTATTGACAAGGTCTTCATGCCTCCTAATTGTTTGTCCCAGTTTTTTTGTGCTTTTCTGCAAAGGGCTACTTTGAAAAGAGTTCAGTGGCTCCGCTGTGTTATTTGTAACTCAGCCATCATTGATTTTATTCCTTTTCTAGTTTATTAAAGGGCCTGCTTTGTCTCTTTTAGAACTCTCTCCACACACTCCCCAACATTTACTCTGTTCTTTAAAGCTCTTTCTTATTCAAAACTGTCATTAATCTGTTCCACATACTTTGATCTGCCTGGTATCTTCCACTTCTTCACTTCCAGCCCTCAGCAGCTTGGAGAGCAAACAGCACAGCTCTGAAATCTTCAGCTGCTGAAAGCACTGCTGTTCCAGCAGAAACTGGACCAAGGAATTTATCTCATCCAGAAGCCTTGGTGGTGTTGATCTGGTCTGTCTCAGGCAGGACCACAATGTCTCTTTTTGGGTATCAGCTTGCAGGGAGCGAATGTCCAACAGCATCTTTGCCTCCAGCCACAGCACTCATGGAAATGTGTACCAGCTGAGGTGGAAAATCTCCCTCCCCTCTGCTGCAGAGGTCCATGGATAAGAAGAAGGAGCTGTGATCCCTCAGCTGAGAACCCTTGCAAACGTGCAGTGTGAGACCTCAGCTCTTCACTCAGAGCCATTCTAAACAAACAGCCCAGGGAACAAGGCCTGGAAGCTGATGCAGAAGGATTTCAACAGACATTCCTGTTGTAGCATCCTTGGCATCCGTGGTTTGAACCTCTGGAGTGCTGAGAAAGGACATTGAAAAACTGCAGGTCCTTAAAGAGATCAGAGGAAAGTCCCACATGGAGAAGACTCTGTTCTGTACAGGACAAATGCAAAAGGAATTTGGGAAGTTGTCTGCAATGAGGGCCAGGCTGGAGAGGGTGGGCTGGGAGCTCTGCTCTACAGGTCTCATGACAGGAGAACAAAGAGGCAGCTGATGGAATTTTAAGAAGCAGAAAATTCCAAACTGGTGAAAGGGACTGTTTCTTCCCTGCTTGTTTCATTGCCAGTGGAAAGCTCTGAGAATAAAAATTTAACAAGTTTGCTGGGGGGCTGGCCACTCACTTGGATAAGGAGAATGTCTGGAATTTGAGCAGTGAAGGCTACAAACCCTTGGAAGAGACTTCACACAATTCTCCTAGAAAACAATATTAATTAGAGAGTCAGAGGGAGTTGGGGGGAGATGGATTATCCTGCACTGGGTCCCTTCCAGACAAGGATATTCTGTAATTCTGTGATGTTTTCCTTGTGATGTGCTTACATCTTCTTTAGAAGCATCTGGCATTAGCCACAGCCACAATTGGTAGCCACAGTCACAGCCTGATCCAGGCTGACAATTCTATTGCCATTTTCTGGTGTCCCTCAGTTGTTTCTCTTGCCTCCTCCACCTGGTTAAAGCTGATTAAAAATCCTGAAATTAATTTCACACAACAATTCCAAACTGTTTTCATCCTGAAAGACTAAAAATATGCTCATTTTTTCTTTGCTTTTCTTGGTTTTTTCCCCTCAGAAACTTATGGTGCAATGTTTTAATGAAAACATTTACTGCAAACACAGGTGCTAATAAACCAAATATGTCAGTGTGCATTTGGAAGATGTTTACGATTCAAGGGGTTGGAGAAGAGACTGAATATTTTAGGAAAAGGCATGGTTTTAATGAAAAATACACTTCTTTAATATTTTTAATAAAAAGACTGTGCTTGTTATTGTCTTTTAAAATACTCTAAAAAATCTTAAGTCCCACAGATGAGTTGGAATAGCCCTGGCAGGGATTAGGAGAGAGCAGCAGGTCTTATCCCAGAGCAGGCACCACCAGGTTGTGGGAATCCACAAAATCAGAGGGTTTTGGGAAAGCTGCAGAAGGCAGGCCTCAGAGACAGCAGAACTGTGAGTAGAGCTAAGCAGCAGCCATGAGATAGCTCAGCAGAAAAATTATTTAAACTGTAGAAAAGCAAGGGCAAATAGAACAATGGTCTGTGTATTAACACTTGTCTAGAATAACTCTCTAAGCTACAGAAAAGTTTATCTAGCAAGATATTAGGAAGGTTGAAGCTTAATAATGAAGCCCTATGCATTGTGTTTTAAGGCTTACAAGTAGGTATTGGATTCAAAATAAGCCAGCATTGTTTTAAGCAAAGGTATGTATGCTTATGATGATTGGATAGAACTGCTGTCAATATGATTTTGCCTTGTGTGACTGGTCAAGAAACTTATAAAGTAAGTTGTAACATTAAATTCACAGTCTGCTGCTTGAGATGTGAGCTGCTGGCAGCTTCCCATTGTCATAATCATGTAATGAGAGCAATGCTGAAAAATAAACCAGCTCAAAGCACGTTCTGCAGCGGTCCCGTCCCGTTTGTGATTTGTACACAGCCCCCAGCCTATGGGCCATGAAAGATTTATCACAGGGTGAGGAGCAGAGGAGAGAGCTGAGGAAGCCAAGTACAGCTCCTGCTGTCAGCAGCATCCACAGAAAATCCTTTTTTGAGACAGGCAGTGACGAGGTCTCTGGTGTCGAGATGACCCCGAGGTGTTAGAAAGTCTCTTTTTCCCAGCCCCAAGACCAAAGAAGAAGACAGGATTCCTCAGCTCTGGTTCTCAAGGTTGTTTATTTTTTCTTATCTATTACATTCTTTCTCTGACCCGCCGAGGTCTGTCTGGCACAGCTCTATGGCATTGCCTGAAGCTAGGAATTTTACTGCTAAAGGGCTTAAATTTTTCCCTAAATATGTCGTTCTTGCTATTATTATTTTGTAATTAAAACCATTTTTGTGCTCTTTGGCTTTACTGCTTTGCCCCACACTAAAGAGCTCGGCACATGCAGCCCCCACTGTGAGCACAACTGAAGGTTCCCATCCCACAGTTCCCCTGTGGCAATACACAACTTCCCTCTCTGCCAATATTGCAAAAGCCTTGTAACAGCAGCAGAGCAAGTTTATCTGTGCCAAAGAACCAGCCCAGGACTGCTGCTGCAGCCTGCTGTCAGCAGTGGGGTGATATTCCCCCATTCCAACGTGCCACAGCATCAAGGCAGAGATGAACAGCCGCCCACCAGCCTCAGACTGTGTGTGAAGGCAAAGAGATAAAGGTATTATCATAAAAAAAAATAACCAAGAAACCAACCCACCCTCCAGAGCCACATGCCAGTGAGACAGCTCTATTCAGCTCTGGGAGCCTGATGCTTAAGACTAAAAAGTTGTTTTCAACTAAATTTTCCCAATTAAAAAAAAAATTAAAAAATTTAAATAAAGTGTTACAATGACAAGCTGTTTCAGCAAAGCCTCCTGGACAGATAATCGGATTTACATCATGTAAAGTGGCAGTGTGTTTATTACAGCCACTGCTCTTCACAAACAGCTCTTGGTGCCCAAAGTACACCACACACAGCTGAGGAGGAGACAGAGACCTGGTTGCTTCTCATGGACAGGAGCAACAGAGGCTGGAGTGATCACCAGGAGGATTTGCTGCATATCAAGGGCTGTGAGCTCAGTTTGATAACAGACTCCTTTGGCTTGGCCACAGGGTCAGATGTAGCCTAAGGCACTTATAAGAAAAGATTCTAGGAGACACAGGTTTCTGGGTCAGCTTAAAATCAGTGGCATTTTTTGTCTTCATCAACAACCCTTGTTCTGGTTCTCCTCCCTGACCACCTCCACAAAAAGCACAAATTGCACAGAGAGATAAATAACTTCAACCCTACTCAGAGGCAGCACTTCCACCTCTAGGCCACAGAGCAAGAGAGGAAAGGCTCTGCCCTGGGGATGGAGGATTGGACTGATTCCCCATCTTCCAGCAGCTCTGTGTGCACCTAACTGCAGCTGGGATCCAGCTGTTTCTGCTGCACACCCAAAAGAGAGGACAAACCCCTCTCCAGGATGGTGCACACCCAAAAGAGGGGACAAACCCCTCTCCAGGATGGTGGGGCCAAAGGTGGGAGCAGGAGAGAGCTGCCACAGTGCTGCTGGAATCTGTGCTCAGATAATGCCACATGCCAGGGGCAGGCAGGGAACAAAGGCGATTTGTGAGTGGGGAAATGAGGATTGCCAAAAGAGGTGGAACAGAAATGAGATTTTAATCCCCCAGCCCAATCTTGCCCAGCACTGCCTGTCTGCTAGAGCAGGATTTTATTACTGTTGGCCACAGGGAACTTTCCTGACCTTCAGTTTGCCGGAGCCTGGAAGAGCACTGCACTTGTCTGAGATGTGTGAAGACAAGTTTTGCAAACACACAGATGTTCCTGTGAGCTGTCTCCAGCAGAGCACAGCCCGCAGCACAGCCTGCTCTGCAGAGCTCTCAGGGCCTGCAAATCCCCCAGAACAGCTCCAGCAGCTTGTTCTGAGCTCTCACTGCCACTGAGCTGATGGAGCCAAGCACCCTGGGACCTGTGCCTTTCCCAGACCAGATGAAAACACTCTCCCCTATTTGCATTGCAGGTCTCTCCAGGTTAAAGAGGGGGAGAAAACTGTGTATAATACCCACAGCTATGCTGCACAGGAGGCTGGCTCGAGTGTTTGCTTTGAAATTTAGATTTCCTTCTATTGTACAGCCTCCTGCAAGTTTTCCATACCCCATTCCCCCACCAGCTCATCCCCTCTGCCTGCCTGTCTGCCAGACAGACCATGCCAGCACGAGCATTTCTCAGCTGCCAAAGCCTGTTGGCCTGGGACTTCATTTTTCTGTATCACAATCTACCAGCAGAAACCTTGTCATTCCAATTCCTCACATATTTTCTTCTGGGTTTGTTTATCTCTCTGGAAATCTCAGCTCACTGACTCATGGCTGTAGGCTATTACCAGACTAGAACAGGACTTTTTCTCAGTCCTGAACAAAATAAGGCAAAAGAAAACAGTCACAGCAAAAGAAAAACTTAATGCTTGGAGTAATAAGCATCAGAGTTTCCATCTGCACTGGGGCAGGAGGACAGGGACAGTGAGAAGGGACAGGGGAGGATCACAGAGCTGCTGCTTTGTTCTCTGGGCAGTTTGACTGGCAGCTTTGGTAGCAGATAAGTCACCAAATTGCTGTGTCTGCAGTTTTTCTGTCTCATATGATGGCAAATTTCACTTGGAGAGGTTGTGTCCCAGCTCTGGGATTGGAATTAGGGCCACCAAACCCACAAAGGATCCAGACAGGGATCACTGTGAGCAGTGAGTGACCCGTGCTGGGCTGGCATGCTGGGGCACAGGGCTGTGTTGGACTAACACAGGCTCTGCTCTTCCACCCCCTGAGCTATCTAACAGATCTCTGTTAATGAAAAATACACTTATTTATTTATTGATTGATTTTATTTCTTTACACATTTATTTATTTATTTTATTTCTTTACATAAAGCACACTGAGGCAATCCTCCATCCTTTTTTTCCTTCCCTCCTTTCTTCCACTCACTTTTTTTCCTTTTCTCTCTTTCTCTCTGTCTTTTTAGCATTTCAGCCAAAGAAATGAAGTTTGTTGTTCCACCAGCTGAGTAAACTTTGAGGGCTTTGAGAAAAATAGTCTTTCTCTCCAGGTGGGTTCTTCCCCACATCTCAGCTCTGCTCACAGCCCTGATTTAAAATCTGCAGCCCGTTAACGAGCTCAGAGGAGACTCAGCCTTGGTGCAGAGGATCTCTTTGCAAGCACAAACACACACACACACTTCCAGATGTTTCATCCTTTTAATAAAGGTTGGAGCTGTGTGGAGAGAAAGGCTTCAGGTTTGAAAACAACACAGCAGCCTCTGAGAAGGGTTCTTGGGTACCCACTCAGAGCTCTGGTGTTGGGTTGGGGGCCTTGGTTTGTTCATTTGCATAATCCTGGAATATTATGCAGAATTCAGCCTTGAAAATTTCTTGTTTCCTTGCAAAAGTTGTCTCCAAAGGACTGAGGAAAAGCTGTGTATTAAATCAAAAGCATTTTCCTGCCCACACCTCCCCACTGTGACCTCTCCCTGCACACTCACACAGACACAACTGCTTTTCATAGCAAGGCTATAATTTAACAGCTAATGCCTTGCATGAGCACCACCCCTTCCCAAATTCTTCTGCTTTTCAGTTTCTATTCAGATTCAAAGCCAGATTATTTTAACTCTACAGCCCTGGGAAGTAAAAAAATAAATAAATAAATAAAATTCAACATTTGAAGAAGCTGCTGGTGCTTCTTTCCCTCTTTCGGTTCATATCCACACTATGTCAAGTGGAAGTCTATTCTTTCTGCCTCTGCAGACACAGAGACAGTTGGGAGCCCCATAAATACAAATCCTGAATTGGAAGTTCCCATTTTAGACATGAGAAGGGTTTTGATTCTCAGATGAGCACCCAGAGATCTGACTGAAACAAATAAATTAATCAGCATCCTCTGCATTTACACCCACAGAACTGGTCCAGACCATGGCCAAGGCACTCGAAGGCCCAATTAGCTGCCTGGGAGGTAATTAATTGTAGGCAAAACAGGGCTGCAGTGCTAAGATTCAGCCTTGATGCCTCAGACCAGCAACTGTGCCAGGCATTTACCTGCCACAGTCACCAGTAATGGCCAGCAATGAGCTTGTTTTCACTTAAATATTGTTGTGCATCCAACAGTGAACGGAGGGAAGCTGTTAAAAAATACAGCTTTAGATGCAGCCAACTCCTCTGCCCCTCTCAGAGCCAAATCCAAACTTCCCAGCCAGGCTGAACAGCTCATACTTCTGCTTTTTAATGCTTGATTACATCAAGGTGGGGAGATTTGCACATAATTTTTCCAGCACTCTTTATGCTTTGCACTGGGCACGCCAAAGCCAAGCTGTGGGGTACAGCAGTGAGCCTGATCAAAATGAGATACAGTGCAGGGAGTTAGGAAGTGAAAAAAACCAGAAGCATCATAATCAACACCAGGTGTGGGCCAATTAAACAGTCGTTCCGGTGTGCTCACGGGAGGGCACTCACTCACAATTTACCCAAACAAATCCACGCTTAAAAACTCTCAGGAGTTCCACAGAAAAATCACATTTCTCTTCAGGGCTCTTTAAAAAATACCTGAGAGCGCTCTTGTCTGTACACACCAGTTTTGCACACCAGCAGCAGCTCCTTCTCAGCCCATGAGAACTGATCAGCCTGGATTAATGTCCTGGCAAATGCTTTTTTCCTTTCCAAGAAGTCAAAGAGCCATTCCTTTCCTTCTGCTGCCCCCCCTGCAATTCTCCTCTGACTTTCTCCCATGGGTGTTGGCTTCGTCTCACACTTTCAAGAGGCACCTTAGGGGCAGCAAGGTGTTCAGGCCTGAGTTATTTATAGGATCCAGGCACCCAGCTCTCGGGCTCCTTTGAAGCCCTCCCAGGATCAGGGCTATATTTATTCCAAGCACACTTTCCCTTTGCTGCCTCACCGTTTGATGTGGAGGGAGGAAGGAAACACTCAAAGCAGGGAGAGTTCCACCACGTCCCACCAGGCCCTGCTGCCTGCTCCACCTCCACCCTGCCCTGGGGAGCCATCCACACCTCAGCCCCCGGGTCCAAACATCCATCCAGCAGCTGAGCCAAGCTCCAGGCACAGTAATGAGCACCCCACACCCTGCTGAGACCCCCAGGACCCTCCCTTCCCTCCAAGCTGCTCGTTGCCATGTGCCACCAGGGCATGGGGCCTACTTACAGCCCTGCTTGTGGCCCAAATCTCCTTTTTTTGGCATGCTGCAGTAAATTAACTTCATCTGGCTGATGGAAACTTGGCGTAAAAGCTGAGTTCATCCCTATTATCCGCCTAAGTGCTCATGCAAGATACTTCCAGTCCTCCAGTCCCTTCTCAGGTCCCCCTCCCATTTCCGTCCCAGGAGGTTTCCACAATCCACACGGAAATATAACATGGAACTGACCAGAAACATAGAACAAAGATTTCCTAGGGGTTATTTTGCCTCTCTCCTTACCTTGCTGCCCAACACAAGCCCCAGAGCTTGCACCCAGCACTGCAGCACCAGCAGTGGAGTAATAAGCATCAGAGTTTCCATCTGCACTGGGGCAGGAGGACAGCGGGAGTGAGAAGGGACAGGTGAGGATCACAGAACTGATGCACAGACACCCACAGGTCACTCCTCCACAGCAGCCAGGAAAGGGCAGGTCAAAAAAAGGTTTAGAAGGTGGGACTCAAACTTTGGGATGGGATTTGTCCATCCACCATGCAGCATTTCAGTAAATCAAATCCTCCTGTGTGGCCTCCTGTCAGCTGCGGTTGAACCCTGTTCCCCTGACACTCCCAGGGCAATAAATCCCATCCCTGAGGCTGACAGCCCCTCTTGCATGTGTAACTAACAGGTGGGGAAAAGGAGGAGAGGAAAGGGTCACTCTCTGGGGCTAGACAGGAATTTCAAGGCTGCCTACAGCTGTAAACAGTTATTGATTATTCACTTGGAAAGTCAAAGGCAGAGAGGAAGGATGCTGGCTGCACAAACCTTGGCAGGACAGGAGGTGCTGGATTGGCTTCATTGCCAGCCTGAAGGCATCTGGGCATCTGCTGATCTTTGACCTTGGCCTCAAAATAACTGAGCAGAGGCCGTGGACCCATCACAGCAGAGCAGAGCCTTTCCTGAGTGCAGGAAGAGATGCACACACACCTCCCCTTGGATTCCTCCTGTTTGTGCTCCTCAACGAAATTACAGAAGACAATCATCTGGCTGTTGTCCTGCTTAATGCTGCTCGTCAGCTCTGTTTGAGCTTGGTGATTGTCATCAGGCAGGCTGTGGCTGCCTCTGCCACTTAGCATTAGGATTTATCACATCAAATGTCATCATCTTTTTAGTTTTTATTTCCAAGGGATTTTGGCTCTAACTATATCATCAGGGGAGAGGGAAAAAAAAGTGTGTTTAGGATGAATGAGACTGCCTGGAAGCTCTCCTAAGGGTTTTAAGTTTCAGAAACAATACCAGATTAAAGAAGCAGCTCCCTGAGCAGCAGAACCAAGGAAACTGGATAATTTAAGGATTTATGTCTTAGGATTCAATGCCCCTTTAAAATTCCTGATGTCTATTAAAAGCTGAGCTAACACTACAGCCTGAGGTTATTATTAGGGCTCCTCTTCTCCTCCATCCATCTCTTTTCCTGACATCCACAAGAATTAAAATTTTTTGAGACCTTGACCCATTTGCCAAGTTTGCTTGACGCAAGCCCAGAGGTTTGGAAATTGTTAAGTGGAGTCTGGTAGGTACCTGGACTATCACAGACATCTCAATTCCTTAGACAGCTAAACTAGAACTCTTGGGTGAGGCTCTAGCACCTCCTATTGCACCTGGATTCTTATAACCATGCATAGAGACCATATTCCGCCCCTGGAAAACTCTGTCAAACTCAGGATCTGCCAGGGCTGGGCAGCTGCCCTTGCTGCCCAGGGAGCTCCATGGAGAAATCCAGACTGGTCCAGCCTGGAAGGATGGTCCTGAGGTGGGATCTGCAGGGCACTGTCAGCAGGGCTGTCTGTCCCCAGGGCTGGGCAGGATGGCAGATGCTGGGTGAGATCCTGAGGTGGGATTTGCAGGGCACTCTCAGCAGGGCTGTCTGTCCCCAGGGCTGGGCAGGATGGCAGATGCTGGGTAAGATCCTGAGGTGGGATCTGCAGGGCACTCTCAGCAGGGCTGTCTGTCCCCAGGGCTGTCTGTCCCCAGGGCTGGGCAGGATGGCAGATGCTGGGTGAGGCTGCAGCTGAAAGAGGAGAGAAGCAATATAAATGTATATCCATCAAACAGCCTGGCTTGTGCAGCCAATAACACCAGAGATTAAATCAGTTCTCCTAATGCTCCTTTCTGCCATTTCCTCAGGGTTTTTGCGTCCACTGTGGCTCAGAGTATGTAAATAGACTGATTACCTGCTGCTTGATTCTCTTTCCAAAACAGCACCTTCACATCGCTTCTGCCAGCCAAGAAAATAACTCATGGTATAAAACCAGTTATAGATCTTTTTATTATTATTTGATGGCAGCATTTCCATCATTGTGGTGATTGATCAGGCCTTTAAATCCTGTTCAAAACCTGCATCCTTCCTCAGTTCCTGCCACTGTCCATGTAAGTACCAGGAGTTCATATCCAGCAATTCTTTTCTGCTTCTTCCTGTCCATTCTTTTGACAGGGGCTGTCAGCAGAGGTTTCCATCTGCTTTCCAGAGCTGAGTAACTGGTTCATTATAAAGTCAACATGACAGGCTGTGGAAAATGGAATGAACACCTTTCCATAACCACTGTATTTATGCAAAGAGAGATCAGTCTGCAGGGGGATTGCTTCTTTTTGCAGATGTCCCTGAGCTGGGAAAACAGCGTGGACCAGAGACAGCAAAAGGATTTTTGTTGTCAGTGGTTTAGAAGATTGCAGCTCCAGGGGGGAAAAAAATTTGGACATTAAAAAATAAAGTGTGTGTTAGAAAAATTTGAAAAGATTAGAGAGAAAGTGTCTGATCTAAATGGGCAAGAGCAGTCATGTGCTCAGACAGCTGTCTCAGTTTGCCTAGCTCTGAGTTTAAGATAATTGAGGTTTCATCAGTTTAAGAGGCTTGGGAAAAAATTAAAAAATAGGCAAGGGAGAGACAAGTTCTAAGACCCAGAAGTCTCCATTTATGGGTTGTGGCAAGGTCAGGGGGATTTGGAGGCCCTTACCAGGCACTTTAATTACAGCTCCATCTCTGTCAGGAAACCCTTTCCCTTTGTAACATGGCTGCAGTGTCCTGGGACAGCATTGGCCTTGAAAGGATGGCTGAGTGAATGCACAGCTGTGGGCAGGCTGTGGCAAACAGGCAAATGAGAGAGATTTCACCCTCTCTTACCTCAGCAGCTCCTCCCTGGCACTGCCCCTTCCACCCCTCTGCAGTGAGCAGGGTGCAGCAAAGCCCAGGGGCAGCTGGAGGCCTTTAGGGTTAATAAAATCACTCTGGAATCATGCACTCAGGGCTGATTTGGGACGTGCTTCCCTGCCAGCAGGGAATTCTGCTCATGTGTAAATTCCAGGTTAACACAGAGAGGTTTTTTCTTGCTCTGAAGCAAAGGCAGCTTGGATGGAGCTCTGAGCAGCCTGGGCTGGGGGAAGTGTCCATCCCATGGCAGGGGCTTAGAATGAATAGAGCTTTAAGACCCCTTCCAACCCAAACCATTCTTGTTCTAATCACATATCCTCTGAACAGAGAGAGACACAGGTCTCCCAGGATTTTCCTGGGAAGCTGTGAGAAAGCTCAGAGAAAGAATTAAAACAATTATTATCTCAATCTCTGCACCTGGCACACAATCTCTGTTTGTCAAAGATGTTTACAAGAAGGAATTGTCCCTTCTTGACCAATAGGTGAGAGAAGATTTCTAAAGGCCAATCAGGTCCACCATTGTTTCTATAAGAACTGTGGATTTCTAATAATGAAGTGCCTTTTCATACCTTCTGATGATGGAGTCTCTTTATCACCTTTGTCTGTCCCTGATACCCCTTCAGCAATACTTTTTGTGATCAGGGATCACAGGGAGCAAAGGCAACGGGGCACTGAGTGTGGCTCATGTTTTTCAGAAGTACAGAAGTGTCACTATTATATTTTCTGGAAAAATCCCTTTGCCAGGATTTCTCTCCTGGGAAGCTGAGAAGCCTCAGAGAAAAATGGAAACAACAATTATCTGATTTGCTTCTCCTGTGTTTTGCTGCTTTGGAATGTGGTTTGGACATTGTTTACCAACTGGTCATTGTTTTATTGGTTTCATGTGAATTGTTTTAACTTAATGACCAATCACTGTCAGCTGTGTAGGAACTCTGGAAGGAGTCATGAGTTTTTCATTATTATCTTTTAGCCTTCTGTCTGTATCCTTTCTCTGTTCTTTAGTATAGCATTCTTTAAATAAAATACAGATCATAAAATAATAAATTAGTCTTCTGAGAACATGGAGTCAGATTCATCATTTCCCTCCTGCCATGGGAAATCCCAAAAATACCCCACAGAAGTGCCTGGTGTGCAGCAGGATTGGTGCCCTCAGCATCCTGAGCCCAGGCTCTGCCTGAAGAGCCTCCAGCCTGCAGAGCACCCCTGCAACAGGACCCTGCTTATTCGCAGGGCATGAAGTTCAACATGCAGTGAAATCTCAATTTCACAGGGATTTCACAGCTGAAAACATTCTCCCAGCACAAATAAATACAGAGGAGTTAAATCCATGCATCGAGCACCACAGACAGCCTGAGAGTGATTCCCCACACTGGAGGGGAGGTCTGTGCCTGCACCACAGAGTGGAGCTGTGGGGAGAAGGGTGGCTCAGCAGGGCTGCCCACGTGGCCATGGTGCTGCCACATTTTCTCTCAAGTTGTTTATATCTGAAATTGACACATTTTAGTGGGTCTAAGTAGGATGATAAAACCAATAAAAAGCAGCCCTGACATTTTTCTCCTCCCCTGCTGTTTCAGCCACTGCAGCACTGACCTTCTCTCTATCCAGTCCATATTTCAAAGGAAAAGAAACCCAAAAATCTTTTTTTCTTCTCTCCAAACTTTGCCAGTGCTTGAAATATTGGAAGACCTTTTCTGGGGCTAAAATGAACATTAAAAGCTCTACTTCTTGAGCAATTTCAACATTTTACTTCATTTTTAAAAGAAGGGAGATCTTAACCAAAAAAAAAGAAGATGGGGAGATGTGTGTGGTAGGAACATTATCTATCTCAAGAAAACCAGTGTGGATGGCCTGTGAAATTGAGCTTTTATCACTCCAGAACATGACTATCTTTATCACTTGGACTTGATCACTCACAAGAGATTTTAGCTAGTCCATAATAACTTTTAAGTCTCCCTGTCCTAAATCCCTTAAGGAGTGGAGGAATCAGCTCTACCTGACCGTATCCATGGGCTTTAAAAATCCATCCAATACAACTGCAGCCTCTGGTCGCACAAGATAACACAAGTCAGACAGGGCCAGGCCTGCTCTGAGCTACAGGGGATGGTGTCTGTGCTCAGCAAGTGTCCACTGGCTCTGTGACCCTCTAAAAACCCCCCAAAAGGGCCTGATGTGTCATGGGAGTGATGGGGTGAACTGAAAACCAAGGTCATTGGTGACAGATTTTTAGTAGCACATCCATTGAGAGCAGCTAGGCATTGCTGCATTCTCAGGAGGTCACTGGCCATAGAACCACAGGTGGTTTGGGACCTAAAATCTCCTCTCATCCCACCCCCTGCCATGGGCAGGGACACCTTCCACTGTTCCAAGGCCTTGAACATATCCAGGGATGGAGTACCCACAGCTTCTCTGGGCATTATTTTCCCCTTTTTGCACCTTAAACCTGTTACAACCCACCTGAAACCCTCTGGCCAGCAGGATCTGGAAGAACAAGGTGATCCCAAGCATTGCTGTGGGCCTGAGTCAAACAGCAGCATCAGCCTCCTGCCCCCTGAAATTATTCAGAGTGCCTCAGCTGGAGGGAGTTTTCTCCTTCGCTCCCTCCGCTAAATACACTTCAAAGTGCAAGAAATCTGGTTTGCTGCACCTCGAGTTCACAAACAGCTGCATTTTGGCAGCTGATGAAGCAAGGCTTGTCACATCCACCCTGCAGGTCTGCTGGTACACCTGTAAAACACTCTGAATCCTACTGAACTGGAGAGGCTGTGCAGACACACAGCATCAGTGCTTAATCCTTTTAAAGCTCTTCTGCTGCACCAGGTTTGCACCAATCCCTGGCAGACACCAGTGAAGGGTTAAATCAATAAAGCAAAGAGGATGCCTATAGGCAGCCAGTTCATTTCCCAGTATCGAAGATATTTATACTTTCTCTGTGTCTGAGTTATTGTGATAAATATGTTGAGGTTGTTTTATTAGTAAGATAGTTGCTATCTCATGGAACTACTTGCTGTAATACAGAATTCATGAGCTCCTGGCAACAGACTGCATTAAACCACTTAACAGAGGTCACTTCTCCAAAGTTTAGACATTTACATTCTAACCACCAGCCTGGCTGCAAGCAGGGATTTATCCTCAGCTCCTCAGCCCCCAAGTGGAGCTGCTGGGCTGCTGGAGACAGTGGCAGTGTGTCTGGAACACCCCATGATGTCCTGCAGGACAAAGCCAAGAGTTGGTTTACCCAGACCTGAAAATGACATTTTATTTCTATTCCTCAGCGAAATAATAAGCTGTACCCACAAGGTTAGAACAGCTACTTCACATGGCCTCCAAAAATGGGAGCAGAGCAGATGAAGGTGCTGCAAAAAGCCATAGGTGCTGAGAGCTGGAAAGCAGGGATTGCTTTTTTCTTAAATCAGCCTCTTCAGGGACAGCAGCCATAACCAACAGAGCCAGCTCATCTTGGGAGTCAGCCCTGAAGCCATTTCCTGAAAAAAGGCTGCCTTGGGAAGCACCTACAGCCTGCTCAGGTGGGAAACTGAGCTCCTAAAGTCAGGGCATAAAGATAGGCTCCCCTTTGCCCCCTGATCCAGCAGGACACAACCCCAAATCTGCATACAGTGGTGAGGAAACCAAAGCTGCAGTGGCTTTGGTGACTTCCACAAGAGTTTGCATTTCTCTCTGCCAGCCCTTTTCAGTAGCTGGTCCCCTGCTGTCACATCCCAGCTGGGACAGGCTGTTCAGAGGAGCTTCCCCCACAGAATGCTGCCAGATGTGTCCCCTCTGGGCATGGCTGCTCACAATCTGCATCTTGAGCATCATTCTCACACAGCCTCTGGCTGTAAGGGCTGAGCCTTCTCCAAAGCTGCAAAAAAATAGGATTATTTTATTTATTTTTTTAAACAAAAAGATCCATTTATTGGGAAAAGAAGAATTATGGGGAAGATGATAGTAATAAAACACCATTCTAAAGTCGGGGCATTATTTTTAAAGAAAAATTATTAGTTCATAAAAATGCAACTGGGTAAATAATAGGTTAGGCCATCACATAAACACATTCTAAAAATAGCTTTATTGGATCTAAAACATCTATAGCAGCTCAGCTTATTTATCATTTTAACATATATCTATAGTCACAATGAATTTATTAAAATGTTATATCCCATAATCTGCCTGATCAAACTCAGATAAATCGTTGTACTTTGAACATCTTGTTAACAAGCAATTAATCACAGCCCTGAGTGCAGCAAAGGAGCTAATTCTGATATTTACTGTTCTTGGTGGCATAGGCAATGCATTCTCCAGAGCTCTTGAGCCCTTGCTGATATCAGTACCAGGCAGGTGTGGTATGTGGAGATGTCTCCCTTCATGCAAAAAAACCAATCTCATCCAAATACCTTTGATACAGATCAGCACAAAACCCCAGCCAATTCCCCCTGTACACTATGACCTCCATGATCTGTATCCAAGTGCTTTATTGGCAATATCCCTCTTCCCAGCACCACTTTGTTTTGAATATGTCTGAGTTAATGGATGGTCTGTGCATTCCTGATCCACTCCTCTCCAAGTAATGTATGTACCAAAAATACCAATCTGGATAAGATACAGAAAGTCAATTTATTTCTAGGATCAAATGATGCTGGAGCAAATCCCTGTTGTTTTAATCCCCCCACATTGCTTTGAGGTTAAATACTGGCTTGATTCAACCTTGTTACTTAAGGTTGTCTTTCCCCTCTTTTTTCATATGTTTTTAAATGAAAACCTCTCTGCAATCTCCTCTTTCTGTTCAAGTGCTGTAAATAATTGATCACACTGATAAAACATTTTGGCTGGACCAAAGCAAACATTTACCCTCAATATCTCCAAAATCAATCCCAGCACCACTGAGGGGCTCAGCATGGAGCCAGTTTCACTGAGGCCATTAAGCCATCACTGTGGTCTGGGTATTTGTTTCAATAAATTGTTTGTGTTTGTTATCATTTCTTAGTAAAACTAATTAAGGAACTAATTGATTGTTTTGTTGTTCTACTAATTAACTCCATATGGTGCACATCTCCATGGAGATAATGTATGAGTTATTGGGACTTCAGTGATTTAATGTGTCACTATTGGATGTGGGGACACTTGTTTAAATCTAAGCATCCTTTCTATTTAAATCTCCTTTGGAGATGAGCTTCCTGCCTTTTCTGCCTTTCTCTCTTTGGTTAGAGACATTTTATGAACCCAGCTATAGAAAAACAAGCAGTTTGAAAGGCAAGCCAGCCAAAGAAGATGGAGATGTGGTTAATTGCCATGAGAGGGCTTTGTTCTGTGAATAAATGAAGAAGATGTTGGCAACTTTGCCTCTTTGCTCCAGGCTATAGTGAGAGCAAAATCTTTAGGTCCACTCAGTAGCATCAAAGCAAAGGAGGTTCCTTAAATCAGTGATTCCACAGCAATCCAGCTCCTCCTCCAGCCTCTCTGCATTAAAAGCTAAGAAAGATTAGCACAAAAAATAAGTCCCCCGAGGAATCTCCTGAGTGCCCTCAACCATCCCTAAAACCAGGACTGGTGCAAACGATTCCCAGAAAAGCAATTAGTGGGGCTAATTTAAGTTATTCCACAGTCAGCATTTTCTCCTGGGATTCAGGAGACACAGGATCAAATCGCACCTTGGCTCCAGTCTCTTCATGCTGTACTTTATGTTAGTACATACCAACCATATGGTATCTAAAGATCCCCAGCATCTGTGTAGCGCAAGTAATTTGGGTTCCTGTGACAGGGAATTTGCTCCTCTATGTTCCTGGCTATTTTTACCCATTGTAAGTCACAGCATGACGCCTGCTTTTGGGTCACAATGGTAAAAATTGAATCCAGGACCTCTGGTTTCAAAAAGCACAAGGTTTGTCTCTCAATCATCTCTGAAGTTTGAAGGCAGAGCCATCATTCTAGCAGAATAAATTAGTGTAATTATCCCCTCCACTGAGGCCAAAGCAGCAGTTGCTAAGACAGCACCATGGTCAGCTCACACAGACTCAGGTTTTACACACCCGGCAAAGCACATACGGAAAAATAGGTTCAAAACCTAATTTGTACTCCAAAGACCTTTTTTTTTGGTGAATAAATAAACACAGCATGGGGTAAATACTCAGAGCTCTCTTTAGAGGCTGGCTTTGATGACAGTGACTGGATAAATCCCTTCAAATTTCATCTGTGGTTGAGCTTAAGGATGATGAGAGAATGGCTGGACATAGAAGAATTGCTGTTGTATTTCACGTTTTCAAGCTGTCTGGCTCAGATATGGAGGGCTGGATGCAAAAGCTCCATGTAAAAATGACTTCCCTGGGGTCTGGGCTTGATGATGCGAGAAAGCTTTTTATTTCCAGTGATCCTGAAAGCCACACTGGCAGCCACTGCCACTCCCAGGAAAGCCACCTGTGCCTGCACATGAAAAGGCATCTCCTGCCCAGCTGAGCTTGTGGTAGAACACCTGGACAAAAAATGGGTTGCTTCCTCACTCATGTCCTCAGCAAGAAAAGGAATTAGGAGGAAAAGGAATTAGATCCAGAATGCAAAACCCACAGTTAGACTTCCCTGTAGCATCAGTTTTCCAAGTACTTTTTATGTTTCCTAGAGTCCAATCATTTAAGGAGTTCTCAGAAAATTTCAGCTCCTACAACCAAGTGAGAACTTGAATACAGGCTTTTTCAGTTTTTTCCTAAAGAAGTCCAAAGTTCTGTGGGCAATATATGCACATAAGTGTGTACTCCTATACCTGTAAAAACAAAATCTTGGGATTCTTAAGGCAGGTTTATGTTTGGAATTTTTATCAGTATAGTCTGACTTAGGATACAGATCTGAGGGGAGCTTTGGTTTGCATCCCTGAGAATATTAATTCCCAAAGCTGCCATATTATCTGGGACTGAGGGAAGCGTAGTGAGCAGCAAACACTGACTCTGACATGTGGAGTGTCACAGACATCTTTTATGAAAAATCCTTTCCTTAGGATTTTTCCTCCTGAGAAGTCGAGAGGCCTCAGGAACAAAATGTAAGCAATGATTATCTGCTGCTGTGGAATGCAACAGGTGGATCTGTGATTGGTCTCATAGAGTTGTTTCTAATTAATGGCCAATCACACTCAGCTGGCTTGGACTCTCAGTCCAAGACACAAGCCTTTGTTATCATTCTTTCTTTTTCTATTCTTAGCTAGCCTTCTGATGAAATCCTTTCTTCTATTCTTTTAGTATAGTTTTAATATAATATATATATCATAAAATAATAAATCAAGCCTTCTGAAACAAGGAGTCAGATCCTCATCTCTTCCCTCATCCTCGGACCCCTGTGAACATGGTCACAGTGGAGAACTTGTCTCAGGCTGAGACTTCTCCAGTGCACTCATGTCTACTCAGTGGCTGCTCTTTCCACTGTTCTGTCTTCCAAGAGCCAGCAACAAACCTACCAGGGCAACAACAAACCAAATCGGGACAACAAAACTGGCCCACTCTATCCTCAGTTCCACTTTCCTCCAGTCTGCTTAGAGAAGGAAAGGTCCAGAACCACCAGGACCCTGCCTGGAGGCTGACACAGAGACAGAGAGGAAAGAAAAACCAACAGGGAATAGAGGTGAATACTTTTTCTTCCTTGTGCTCTTTAGTATTCAGCCCTGACCTATTTTAGCCTTAAGCATTGCATGGTGACTGATGATTGCTCTCCTCTGGCCTTTGTTTTCAGCTTTCAGCTTGTTGATGTATTAGTGAAATGATGTTGTCTGAAGCACCTCTGCTGATCATGGAGGCAGCAATCAGCTCAGCCTGCACTGAGCCATTGAGACAGTCAGGCGGGCAGCAGCATTAGCCTGTCAATTCTGCCTCTTCCAACAGTTAGAACAATTTTGGTGAATTACAAGCAATAGAAAATCACTTTAGCTGCTCATTAGGTGGGAGACAGGATTGATGATAAATGCTCAGAGGCTTTGAAATGGCTTATGCAGACACAGTGTCCCTCCCCAGCAAGGTCCAGTTAACCCTTTTGCTGGTCAGGAAACAGTGGTGGTTGCAAGCCAGGGACATGCTGGGCTCTGCTCATGAATTTGCAAAAAAAAACCCCAACTCTAGCAGAAGCCACAGCTTCTAAAATGAAGGGAATCTGTGGGATTTGAACTTCCCTAGCTCACTGACCTGTTGGAGTGAGTCCAGAGGAGGCTACCAAGTTGATTTGAGGTATGGAGCAGCTGTGCTGTGAGGAAAGGCTGGGAGAGCTGGGATTCTTCAGCCTGGAGAGAAGAATCTTTGAGGTGACCTCATTGTGGCCTTCCAGTGCCTGAAGGAGCTACAAGATGGAGAGAGACTCTTTACAAGGGCCTGGAGTCACAGGACAAGGGGAAATGGCTTCAAACTGAAAAAGATACTGGATATTGGGAAGAAATCTTTCCCTGTGATGGTGGTGAGCCCCTGGCACAGAGAAGCTGTGGCTGTGCCTGGATCCCTGGCAGTGTCCAAGGCCAGGTTGGATGGGGCTTGGGGCAGTCTGGGATAGGGGAATGTGTCCCTGCCCATGGCAGGGGCTGGAATGAGATGGGCTTTAATGTCCCTCCCACCCCAGACCATTCTATGAAGAATAACCCCATCTCCTTTTTTTGCAGGAATGCAGCATGAAGACTTTGTTTTCCATGCTCTGCTCTATCCATCTGAAACACAGCGACTTCAGCAGCCTGATTTCATTCTATCCACACACACCTGAACTGTGCTTTAGATGCACAAAAGCATGTAGTGGATAATGGAGTGGAGAAGGTCTGTGGGAGCGAAATGATTGCCTTGCTTGGGGTTGCTTTCTCATGTGGAAGGAGACCCCTGTAAATACTAACAGGAATAGAAAGGCCTCTGCTGCTGGTGTTTTGTGAGGACAGAAAGTCCTGTAGCAGAATTTCAGGCTGCTGACACTGCAAGTCAGGGCATGTTGCAATGTCCTAGACACAAGTTTTGGAGGTTCGATATTCATAGTTATGGGAAAGTAACTCGATCAGAGTTCTTGAACCAGCAGTTTCAGGCTGGGTTCCTCACACAGGTCACGTCTCTCAGACCCAA
Organism: Camarhynchus parvulus; assembly: GCF_901933205.1. Classification (NCBI taxonomy): domain Eukaryota; kingdom Metazoa; phylum Chordata; class Aves; order Passeriformes; family Thraupidae; genus Camarhynchus; species Camarhynchus parvulus. The sequence continues at coordinate 6,514,488 of NC_044587.1, read as the reverse complement.
GAGGGGAATTATTAGATAAATAGGAGAGGAAAAGATGGAAGAAAAAGGCAGCAGTAGGGGAAATTCTGATAAAATAAATGTACAGCTGCAATGATCTCAGTACTGGAACGCTCACCCACTCACAGAGTGGAAGCACCACAGCAATGAACCTTGAACAGGAACCTGGAAAGGAGCAAGAATGTAGAGTGACTGTCTGAAGAGTGAGAAGACTGTCAGAGATGAGCAAAAATGGATCCCAATCTCATCAGGGGGACAAAAGTCTTTCTAAAGACATCCCAGAAATGTGGGTCTGACTCGCAGCATTGCAACACACATCACCTCACCTGAAATGGGCAATGACACAGGGGCCACGCTGAACAGGGCTGCTTGTAGAGCTCAGCCCACAGAGTTTCTGGGATGGGGAAGCTCTTTGTGTGTGAGGACTGAATAATCCAGATCTGGCCCTGAAATTCTGAGCCTTCATAGACTAAGCTGCACCTCTGAGCACTTTGTCCCTTTCTGCTGCTATTTCAGGCAGCGTGCTGGGGGACTGGTTCCTCCTGCCATGGCATTGAGAATGACAAAGCCTCTCTACAGCATTCAGGAGAATTGGATGGATGAAGGACAGGCAGGACAAAGGAGCTGATATTTTGAGAAGCTTCTTTTATTCAGATCAGGTCTTTTAACTTGCCCTCATGCCTTTGTTCAGCTGATTTAATGATTCCTTCCTCCACGCCTCCCTTCTATTTCCATTTGTGTGGATCAACTACAGCAGCAGGAAACTCTTTAATTGGCAAAAACATTTGCTCAGATGCAGAGGTCTGCAGGTACAGGAGCACATTCAATGAGGTTCTTTCAGCATGGAGGAGAAGAAATTGCCATACCTTCTCTACTGGCATTAGCAGGACCATTTTCTCCTCTTTGGATCTGGATTCTGAGATATCCACAACTGGTCAAATAGGCACTGCTGCTCCATTTTTTTTTTTTTTTATCAGGTAAAGAAGGATGCACATGAAAGGAAGCTGGTCTGGGAATTAGGAGACACAAGTTCAGTTCCCTGTTCCACTGCAAGCTTCCTGTTGGTGTCCCAATAAATTCTTTAATGCATCACTTGAGCATTTCTCTGCAAAGTGCTGTAAGAGACAAGATTTAGGAAAGTAAGATTAACTTTCAGCTGAGATTAAGCCACTAATTCAATGCATCACTGTGAATATGTTACATGGACACCTAAGTCACTCAAGACATGTGATGTTTAACAGAATCTCAGATCTATCCCTTCACAAGCCTGGTCCTTGGAGTGACTATTCCCCCATCACCCCCTGAGACATGACAGCAGCAGCACTTCTGTACCAGGCTGGAGAAATGTGAGATTGCTGTGCTGCAGCCTGAGGCTCTGGGGTGCTTTGGTGAGCCATGAACAGCTCAGAGCTGCAGTCCCTGAGCTCTGCTCCATGGGCAGCAGCCAGTGCTGCAGGTGATTGATGTCTGTGTTTACAGAGCAGCACCTCTCACCAGGCTGTGCTGCCTTTGCCACCCAGGCAAAAGGCTCACCCAGTCTCGGGTTGCTGTTGATATTTGCTGCCCCGAGATGTGCAGGGTGTCTCTGCTTCGGCCCGCACAACTGAAGAACGAGTCTGGACTCTTCACTTTTCAGTCTTGAGGTTGTTTATTAATTCTTATCTATAAAATTTTCTTTCTGCCCAGCCGAGGTCTGCTCAGCAGGGCAGCCACAGGCACTCTGACCACCCCTGAGGCGGTGTTGTCTTTTTATACTACAAACTACATATAACATATTTACACTTAATTCCCAACACCTATCACCTGTGTTAGACAGTGAGCTTCTACTCTAAACCAATCCCAAAGTGCCAACATCACTGCAGAACAAGAAGAAGAAGAAGAAAGGCTGGACACGCCCAGATTCCTCCATCTTGTCCCCAAACCACCCATACCAAAAATCCTAAAATCTACCTTTTCACCCTGTGATCATTTTGTTATTACACTGTTCAAACCTGTGTGACTTTCACGTCCTCATACAAAGTTGGTAACTTGCTCCAGGCGTCAAAGTCAAATCCCCAGGTGCTCTGGGCTGTGCCAGGGTCTCTGAGCCCCCTGTGGGGGTCCTTGGCAACTCTGGACACCCGGAGGGATGCGCGGAGTTCCAACAACCCAGGAAACTGAGAGATAATGAAATAAGAAAGGGACAAGATGATGCCTTGGAGATGGATATCTCCATGGCAATCAAGGGTAAGGGAATGGGACACACCTGGAACTCAGACCCACCTGAGAACTGTGCTCTGAGAGGGATGAAACTGATACACAGGGTGACTTGATAATTCCAGCAACTGAGGAACTGAGGCAACTTCATACTTGGGTTGATTCATACATTGAGGTGTCATAAAAAGAAGCAAACCCAATATTTTGGTCCATCTATGCAGAGATGTGACAGCTGCACCAAGAATACTGATACATCAGGACTAGGAGACCTCCAGCTGATCTGGTGTTCATGCCTGTAATTGTTACTTTCCAATTCTGCATTCAGATGGACGGAAGCCTGTAGGAGAATATCAAACTTCCACTAAGACCTTTTTAAATAATAATTACTCCGTAGCAGTGCTGTGAAATCTGTTATTAACCTGAGGCCAAAGGCCACTCTGTTAATCAGTCAGGGCTCATTCTATCAAAAGAAGCTGGGGCTGATTGCTGGTCTAATCACAGGGTGACAGCAACTGTCAGACATGACATCTCTACTAGAATAAAAACAGCCCTAAGGGCTCAACTTTGTTGTGGGGGTTACAAGACAATGGCTCTTCTGCTGAGGGATTTTGTGTTGGGCATGGCAAAGTGACACTTCCATGACTTATCCATGTGGTGGCTCCTGGGCTCTGAGTGGAACATGTCCCTGCCCTGAGGGCTACAGCAGGTGGGAGAGCGTGACAGGAGCTCTGGGTGGTGTGTTCTCTCACGGGGACACCCCTTCAGGTGCCTTTCAGTGCCTCTGCCCCAATAGTTACTGAGAGCAGAGAGCAATGAGAGCAGAAATCAGCTGCCCCTCATGCCCTGCCTTTGCTTCTCACAGCCCAGGAGAAACCCCTGCCTTCAACAACCAACACAAACTCTCAGCTCAGGCCCCAGGCAGGCTCTTGTCGAGGAAAGGGAGAGCCTTTTCCAGAGTGCAGAATGAGGTGAGAACCTGGAGGAAAGAAAACCAAAAGTGCCTGAGAGCTGGGAGGGCACAGAGTTACTGAAAAGTAAGAAAAATCGGGAAATTAGGCTGGGGGGAGGCAATTGGGTTGTAAAGGCACATCAATGTGCAATCAAAGGAGAGAATGGACTGGCTGCTCCATTATAAACCAGGTTTGAACCAACACACTTCCACCTGCCCTGATGAGCTCCACCTCAGGTTCACCAAGCAGAGACTCTAAAGGGAAACTATAGCAGCTCCATGTTCTTTACTTTCAGCTGCTTTATTGAAATTCTCTCCATCTCCCCTCATCTCCTGCTTGCATTACCAGATTACCCAGCCTCATATTCATCTGTCTCTAAAAGATTAAACTGTCCCCTGGAAAAGGCCATCACGTCCTGGAGGAGGAGATCCCATTTCCACTCCATGCCCCAAGAAACAGAGTCTCTGCAAAGTTTTTCAGATTCTTAAGTCCTCATAGAAGAAAGAAGATAAGAAATCTTCTGGCTGGAAACAAGAGCAAAGCCTCAGTGACAGGTGCCAGTTGTTCCTGTCCCATAAAATCCCATCTGCATGGGGCAGGGAGGGATCACCCAGCCCTGACCAGAGAGGAGGAACTGAGGATCTTTGCAGGCTCTTTGGGGTAGGGCTGGATTCCTGGGGTTCAGATTGAAGGGAGGAAAGAATAAACATCGCTGTGAGGCACAGAATATGGGGACTGCTGCCCATGGCTTTGTGAGAAAAGCAGCAGCAGGCACCTCCCTGCCATGCCTGGGCGTCAGGAGCACACAGCCACACTGCTCCTTCTCTCTGCTCCCTCTCCCTGGGAGCTGCAGCTCCAGCCATGCTCCTCTTGTATTCCTGACCTTGTTCCCCAAGATTGTCTGCAGCCTCCAATCTCTGCCTCCTGTTCACAACAGCAATTTCCTTCCCCTTGCTGAGGTCCAGTCCCTGTCAGTCATCCCTGACCTCCCCCTTTTCCCTCCCCTCCAGGGTCACACTCAGCTACACCAAGCTGCATATCAATCTCAGGGTTTGGGTTATTTTCTCCCTTCTCAGATCTACACCTTTGCTCAAACTCTGACTATCACCCTCATTTTATCCCCACTCTTGACAGCAGAGCTTCACACTCTATCCATTGCTTGGCAGCTGTATTACCAAGGTGCCACTGACAACCATCTGCACCCTGCCTGCTGCACTACCCTGGCTCCTGGCTGCTCTCCACAGCTCCTGAGCATTTCCAGGGTCACAGCCTTGTTTCCTGAAACCATTTCAGCAGCTCAGGAATGCTCCCACATCCAGCAGTGTAGCAGGGAGCATCCCTTCCCTTCCCTTCCCTTCCCTTCCCTTCCCTTCCCTTCCCTTCCCTTCCCTTCCCTTCCCTTCCCTTCCCTTCCCTTCCCCATGCCCATCCCCTCAAACAGGGCAGCCCCACCACAACAACGGCTCCTCATGGGGTTTTCTCCATCTGCTTTGCCAACAAACTGAGGCCAAAAAATCCTGCAGAGCCACACTTGAACCATTCCTCTGCTCCCAGCCTTTGTGCCAAGGTAACACATGCAGAGCAACACCCACCCTCACACTCCCCCACTAAAAGCCACAAATCCAACTAATTAAAAGCCAAACAAACACCCTGCCCAGGCTTGGGGGCAATGCTGGCAGTGCATGACAGCAGGCTGGTGTGTGACTTATTACTTTGTCATATTGTAAATATTACAGAGGCCATATGGATTTTCAATACCTGAGCACAGCTCTGCCATTAATATCAAATGTAATAAGATATTATATGCATGACAATTACAGGGAGGAAATGCAAAGCTCAGAGGCTGCCTGGTGGAGCTGTGCACAGTTTGGTTTTGCCATGAAAAAGTCAGAGGGAGCTATAATGAATCATTTAGCTGACGAATTTTCTGTGTTTTTCTGTTTGCAAACTATCTGCCAGCAGACTGGCACTTTCTCAGATGTGTCCATTATTTGGAGCTCGTTTTGTACAATCACTCATGTGTCTGATCATGGCCCATTGCTGAGGGATGATCTGTGGGCGTGCATCACAATGAACCTGAGCAGATTGGTGATGTGCTTCTCTCTCCTGACTGGGTGAGATGGTTTGGAAGCCCCTGTGGATGCTCAGGACTGTCCACCAGGAATCTGTGCAGCTTGGATTTGGCAATATTTGTTGCAGAGTGGCTCCAAGCAGGTCTGTGCAATATCTGGACCATTCTACTGCAGCCTCTGGCAGGTCAGGGTTACCTGGCTGTGGGGAAGGGATAACATCTGTGGCTTTCTCTGACCTTGCTCTGCCCCTTCCAGTCCTGCAGCACCAGAATGCAGAGCAGAGTTTGCCCTTGCAGGGACAGAAACCCACTCTGAATCCCACACAACACTGGTGTGGTGCTTGTGAGGTCCCCAGGATGAGGTGAGAGATGAGGAATCTGACTCCATGTTCTCAGAATGCTGATATTATATTATATTATATTATATTATATTATATTATATTATATTATATTATATTATATTATATTATATTATATTATATTATATTATATTATATTATATTATATTATATTATATTATATTATATTATATTATATTATATTACATTATATTATATTATATTACATTATATTATATTATATTATATTATATTATATTACATTATATTACATTATATTACATTATATTACATTATATTACATTATATTACATTATATTATATTATATTATATTATATTATATTATATTATATTATATTATATTATATTATATTATATTAATTATATTATATTATATTATATTACATTATATTACATTATATTGTATTACATTACATTATATTATATTACATTACATTATATTGTATTACATTACATTATATTATATTACATTACATTATATTATAATGTTATATCATGTTATATCATATTATGCTATACTAAAACAATACTAAAGAAAGAGAAGGATACAGACAGAAGGCTTAATAAGAATGAATATGAAAAACTTGTGACTGACTCAGAGTCCGACACAGCTGGCTGTGATTGGTCATTGAGTAAAAACAATTCACATGAAACCAATCAAACATGTACCTGTTGGTAAACTATGTCCAGACCACATTCCAGAGCAGCCAAACACAGGAGAAGCAAATCAGATAATTATTATTTACATTTTTCTCTGAGGCTTCTCAACTTCCCAGGAGAAGAAATCCTGGTGAAGGGATTTTTCAGAAAACATGACAGTGACACACTGGCTGCTTTCCTGGCTATTTTCTCCTATAACCTCCTAAATCCAGCAGAAGGAGTTTCACTGAGTTTAGGCCATCTTAGCCAGTATTAAACTGGAGATAATAACCCCTTGCTTTGCCTCCTGAGGGTATTTTCACTTGTAGAGAGGAACAAAATGTAAGAACCTGATAGCAAGCAGCTCCTTTCCCCATGCTCCCTGTCCCTTCCCCGTGTGTGTGCTGGCTGGGGGCAATGGAAAGGCAGTGACCTTTGAGTATCTGCAGTTTATAGGAAGCTTGCAGTGACCATTTTGCATAATGGGCTGTGCTCCCTGGTGCAGAGTGTGACAGGAATGGCTTACACACACTTTATTACAGATTTAATATAGTGCCTTTCACCAGAGTCAAACACAGAGCCAGGCAGCAAAACAAGCCCCTCGTGAAGCTCATGGATAAGCACATAAAGCAAGAATAAACTGAGATTAGGCAGAGTGGGGGGGAAAAAAGCATAAAAGAACTTGAGTTAGGTTTTAAATGAGTTGATGAGCCTGTGGCTTGGCTGTCTGAAGGAAGATTTCTGCCAGACTGCAGAGCTGAAGAGAAAAGGCTTTAAGTGTGGAATTTGAAAGCGGTGACAACACGGGCACCAAGAATTAACCTGACTCACAGAAAACCCAGTCCTGCACAGCAGCAGCAATGATCACAGCCCCTCTCACAGAGGCCTGCTCTTTTCTATCAGGTGCCTCCCAGCTGTGGCTGCTGGAGGGGGTCAGCAAGAAGAGGGATTCTCCCCTTTTTACACACAGGGAAACTGAGGCACGGAGCAATGGGGTGACTTGTTCCCAAATCATCAGCGGGGAATCCAGATAGAAAACCCCAACTTGTGACACCCAGACCAGTTCTTTACTGTCCCTGCTGACAGCTCCAAACCAGCCATTGCACAGCCTGTAACTCACAGGCTGCAGTAAGGAAAGGAAAAGTGGCTTCTAGAAATTATTTTCATCTAAAGCTGAAAAATCGAGAAATCCTGGGCACCACAAAGGATCTGAGGTCCTCAACGGCTGCAAAAGCTGCATCAAGGCAGACAATTTCTCAGTGGAGCACAGAAGCAGTCACATAAACAACTCAATTTCCTCAAGTTTCAGGTGGGACAATTTTGTTCCACCCAGTATGGGTGGCTCTGACTTGGTGCCACTGCTGTGCCCTGGGAGCAGAGCTGCAGGTGCAGAGAGGAGGCCACAGGATGTGTAAATACACCTGAGACTGTGGGAGAGAGGGAAAAAGAGGGACAGAAATTGCATTTTTGGAACCAGTTTCCCATGACAACGTTAGAATGCTACAAGATAAGGATAGTCCGCCCCACTCCATGAAATACAATAAAAAAATCAAATGTAAAAAGAGGATGGCAAGAGGGAGAAAAGCTTTTCAGTCAGGTTAGAAAGGCCATTACAAGCAGAACAAGCTTCACTTGAAAAGCTGGATACAGCTGTATACAACTGCCCAGAGTGCAATCAGCTGCAGCTTCACCGATTCAGGCTCTTCAATAAATAACTTCAAAAAAGTTAAGGCTAAATTTGAAAATATTTACAAAGCTTTCAGTGAACCACATATTAGTGCCTGGCTCCAGGAGATCTTTTTTTCTTCTTTCTGGTCCCACCTGGCTGACCTCTCCTGCAGCCTTCTTTTGAGACATCCAAGAAATCACATTTCTCCCGCAGTTTTCCATCCCTGTGGCTGGTGAGGTCCAACACACTCATCTTGTTTTATTGTTCTTGTGCACTGTTTTGTCTAAATCTTGCCTGCAGCATCACTAGGGAAAAGATCAGACCAAAAAAAAAAAAAGGATTGTGCTACATTATTAAATCATAGTAATTTGCAGAATGGAGATTTAGAGAGGAAAAAAAAAATATATCTAAAAGGGGTTTGTTTATATTGAAACTATCCAGCTCTTTGTTAATGCTTGTGAGATATGTTTGGATGGAAATGAAGACAGAAGAAACAACTTCTCCAGGGCAGATTTCAGGCTGGTAGAAATATTGAGTGCTCCCTCCCAGCATCAGCAAGGATGTCCACACAGCCAGCACTGAATGACTCAGTTTCCCTGAGAGAAACTGGTCCTGCTGGATGCATTAAGACCATTCTGGTCTTCAGTCCCTTCCAGCTCAGGATATTCCACAATCCTGTGAGTCTAAGGATCAACAGGCCCCTTGCAATGTGGGGGCTGTGACAGAGCCTGTGCCAGAGGTTCAGTGAAATAAAAACCACTTCTGGAAATGTCTGATAAATAAAAGCAAGAGATCTTAAAGGCTAAGTTAATACATGAATGAAATAACAGTTGGGAGCTGGAAATGAAACCTAGATTTTTGTAGCTCAGGAATGGGAGACAGCAGAGATGGATTTATCTTAAAATGTAAAGACACAGAATGACAGAAGCTAAAAATAAAATTTCATTCGTAGCTGTGCTGAATAGTAAACAATTAACAGCATCCAGCTGGAAACACCACTTGGGCTATGAAAAACACACTGGCAAAATGGTAAAAAACTTAGGGAAGGAGCACTAAATCTGCTCTCTGTCTGCATATAAACTAATGCTGAAACCACTAAGAAGTGTCAGGAGACCCCTGAGCAGAGGAAGGGATAGAGAACTGAGCTGCACACAAAATTCCTTTAAATATAATTGGAACAGCTAAGTGCCCAGGAAGAATTGCCTGAGTGATTCCTGCCACAAATGGGGGCACACAAGACCGAAAATAAACAGGTTAGAGAGAAGCGCAGGCTGGAAGCATCCTTCCCAATGATGCAGGGCTGTGGGGTTGGAGAGACCCTCAGGCTGCTCCCTGAGCCCACAGCCCTTCCCTCCCTCGGAGGAGAAACCTGACACGGGGCACATCAAGGTTAAACCTATGGCAAATCAATAGCTCCTGCCTTACTCAGAGATCATTTCATAATGAGAAAATTTACCTCTTCACGTGTCAATTTCCTCATATGTAAATGAAGGACTATGATTAGACACCAAGGTAATGACACTTGGGCAAAGCAGGGATATTTTTAAATTAATTTCCTTCTGCTGCACACACCTGAAAGCTAAAAGGTAAATGGATACAGCCTGGTTTTAATAAGAGCTGAGTAGGAGTTTTAGGACATTACAGAGTTTCTTTGCAATGTACACACAAATTTGGTGACTCTAAGGCAGGCACCACCAGACACAGCCCTCATTTTCCATTCAATAAACCCAGGGTTACACAGGTTATTGAAAGAGGGGGTTTGGAGCAACCTCCACATTTAAGGATGGATTTAACATTGAAACACCTTTGAACTGATCCTGAGCATCCTCCCTATATACAACCTGATATTTAATAGAAGTTCTTAATATATTCATGTTAACATATTAGCAATATTAATAATAATACATAAATATAATGTTATAAATAGCACATAAATATAATATATATTGTATTATATTATAAATACAATATATATCATATAATGTTATCAATAACACATTATACATGATACATAATGTTATAAATAATACGTGTTATAAATAATCCAACTTTTGTGGACCATTTATTACTACCAAATTGAAGAAGCTTTTCTAAATTATTAGAATTTAACTATTAGATTTTGAAAATAGATATATTTTAAGTACAGTAGTGGCTTTTTTCTGCTTTTGGTTTGGTGGAAGGCCACAGGTAAAGATCATATCTCTAAAGTTTGTCCTGGTCTTAAAATATTTCACTATTGAAAAGCTAATGTGCTGCATCTTAAATATAATGTATAATATAAAAACTGAGGTCAGAAACAGAATTTAAGAGACCACAAGAAGTTGTGTCCTGGTTCATTAGAGATGTATAAGAACAGCAAACAGTTTTAGCAACACATAGACAACGCATTGTGCCATTATCAGCCACTGAAATCCTACTTTGCCCACTAAAAATTCTAATTAATTTACCAAGACACAGTACACAGTGAGAAGGGAAGATCACACTTCCTGCTCCTGCATTCCCCTCTGCCTGCCTGCCTGGGAATATTCACCACCTATCACAGCATCAAATGAGTTCCTGCCCATGTCATATTATTTACAAAACCTTTCACACAGCCCTGGTGTGCTGGGACTGTGAGTGATAATAAACTCCAGTCTGACATATCAATGGCTCAGGGAAATTTCCTATTGCAATCTTCAACACAAAATGAAACATCCTAGCAGGAGTCAAAGCTGGGGGAATCTGTTCAGAGAGGAATGATTTCAGGTAATTCATCATTATGAAATGAAAATGCAAAAGCCATTGAAGTCTCCCAAAATGATACAAATAAACCCATGCTGCAAAGTCCATGATCAGTGAGGGGTTATATTCAGCAGTACTTGGTCCAATAAATATTAAGATGTTAAATCACTCTTCATATATCACAGTTTCCTTTCAGGGTGTGTAGCAGGAGCTTCTCAGAGCAGCTGGGACACAGGGCAGCTTCTCTGACATTTCCCTCTGGAGTTTCCCTTTGCTCTCAATACCAGGAACAGCAAACTGGAGAACTCAGCATTGCGCCAATCCAAGGGAGAAATTCAACTGCTGCTCTCAAAACTTGTCCACCAGACTTCTGCTCACAGCTCCTGCTGCCTTGGGCTTTGCTGGATATGAGTAGAGGATGGTAGAGGCCTTCAGAAATGCAAATTGATCAAAAAGTGTAGCCCCAAGAGGAAAAATTTACAAATATTGTGTAATAAACCTGCATGAAGCATCCTTGAGTAACTGTGAGTGAAACAGAAAGTCTTCTAGGCTTAAATCAAAGAGACTGGATAAGCCAAGCTACAAACCAAATGCTTTTTGGAATTGCTCTAATTAACACTCAGTGCTCTGATGAGCTGATGGAATCCCCAAGCCCAACAAGTCAGGTGGGCACTGAGTCCCTTTGGCCATGCCAAGAAATGCTCATTCTCCCAGGTGTCAGTGACAGCACAAGAGCAAACAGCCTCAAGGTGCACCAGAGCTGGTTAGATTGGATATTAGGGGAAATTTCTCCATCAAAAGGGTTGTCAAGCCCTGGCACAGGCGGCCCAGGGCAGAGGTGGAGTCACAGTTCTTGGAAGTGTTCAGAAAACACGTGGATATGGCATTTGGGTACAGGGGTTAGGGTGCTTGGCTGTGCTGGGTTCATGTTTAACTCAATGATCTTAGAGAGCTTTTCCAACATAAATGATCCCATGATCCCTCACTTGAACCCTCATAAGATCAGCAGGAGAAATCTCATGGAGGAAATGCTTGTTTCAAAGGTTTATCTCTGAGAAGAAAAGCCTTTCCTGCCATATATTTCCAACCTTTCAAAGCCAGCCTCACCTCAGGGGTCCTTCTCCATTTCCTGAAATCAGACAGCTCTTCAATTCCTTGGTCAGCCTTTGACTGGGGCTGGTTTGGGACCAGAACAGGTTTGCAGGTGGCAAGGTGTGTAGGAAAGGCAGCACGAGGATACCCAGCTGAAAAGCCAGAGGCTGATGCAGGGCAGAAGGAACGTCCCTACACGGGGCTGCTGGAAGGCTGGGATTACACAACATGAGGCAACTTCAGCTTCACTTTCCAGGGGATGAAATTTCCTCCTCTCTAACTCACACTGCACCTGATCTGTCCCCAACCAGTGCCATTAATCTCACGAGTCTGCTCACATTCCTGCTGTTTGAAGACTGGAAAAAAAAGCAGGGGATCACTCAAATGGCTCTTTAAGGAAATTCCCCAGACCAGACTCAGATGAGAACTGAGTTACAGTTAAGCAGATTTTGCACCATGAGTCTGGTGGTCCATTGATGTGATTATGGACAGTTTTAACCTCATAAGAGTAGTAAATATCTGGTTCCCTGAGACTTGCTGAGTGTATCCAAAGAGAAATTATGCCTTTCTGCCAGAAATGCCTGTGTTTGTGTTGAGAGTGACAATCTCTCTCACTGTACCAGATAAGCAGGGCAGAGAGGAGAGACAGACAGAGCCCTGTGCTGGATGAAGGTCCCCATTCTCCTTGCACAAGCAGAAGGTGGGGACAGTCAGGTCCACCTGGAGCCAGGCAGAGCCACCAGAGGCTCCATCCACCCCTGTAGCCCCTCTGGGGTTGTTCCACTCTCTGCTATTGCCATTGCAGTGAGCAAGGGTAACTCAGCTCCACCTGAGAGGTTCTGGAGCGCTGAAAGGGCAAACAGCACCTGCCACAGGAGAGCACTGCCCCGAGCAGGTCAGGGAGGGCACCCCCGGGGACTCCAGGCTCAGCCCAGGAGCAGGCAGGACACAGGATGCACAACAAAGAAACATCTAGAGATGAAGACCAGCAGCTAAAGAAATAGTGGACAAACCCGCTGATTCTTGAGTGATTGTGTTGGAGAAAATAAATCCTCTCTGGAGCTTGTTTGACTTTCACTCCTCAGTTTCCTGCTTGGAAGTTCAGCTCTTTCTTTCAGCACACACTGACAGAGGATTTTCAGTTCATTGGCTCGCAGGGATCCCTAAAGAGAGATGTGATGGCACAGGTGTCCTGTCCTCATTGGTACCCAGCAGCATGTCAGAGCCTTAAAAAGATGTTTCAGAGAGGGAAAGAGAAAGGACCTGCACAATCCTCACATTTCCAGTCAGGCACTCTGCAAGTTAATTCAGATGACACAGCTTCAGATGGAAACGTTTCTTTTTTATTCTGTGTCTAATGCAGATGAAGAATAATACATATGGAACTTGTTTTTCAGGCAGCAACTTGTGAAGTAGTCAAAGTTTTGAATCTAGGGCAAGTAAATCAAGCAGAAATAAAGAGAAGGACATGCAAGCTGTAGTTGTCCTTCTCTATCACTGAGCAGATCTCTGGGAGGGCAGAGCAGGGGCTCCCCCTGAGCAGCCTCACTGCCACCAGCCCTGAGCCCCTGGCTTGTGGGGCAGAGCCACAGACAATGCAATTATCTAGAGAAGAAAAAAAAAAACACTTCAAGACAATTAAGAGAAATCTAATCATGTAGCTGACCCAGCAGTGCTGGGAAGAAACCAATTGTTTTACTGAAAGAGTTCCCTTGGCTTTTCTGCTTTTCCCAGTATGGGGAAGGAGGGCAGTGTGTGACAGAGATATTTTTGAAGAAAAAAAACAGAAGAACCCCCCAAAAAAAACTAAAAAAGAGGCTGGGCAGAACAAGGAAGGTTGGAAATGTCAGTATTTATCTGTCTAAAAGTCTTGGAAATATTATTCAAAGCCCCGAACTGCTAAATACTAAGATATTTAAATAAACCCCCATTAACTCCTCTATCATTAGATAAAATTCTTTCCCAGATGCTATTCATTTCTCTCTGTAGCAAAACTCTGATTATACTCAGTGGGGGAGTTTTTGCTATGACAAATAACTAAAATGGTTGGGGTTTCAGTTATTAGGGGTAAGCCCAAAAAGGTAAAGCTGTTTTCAGAAGGAAATGTGCTTACATAAGCTTGGTAGATCAAACTACTTGAAATGACAGTAAATCTAAAAATTATCTGAACACCACTCTTCCTGCAGCCTTGAAAAGCCTGCCTAATTTTTCTTTTAAATGGTTTATTAGAGTTTAGTACATTTTTAGGCATGTCTGCTGGTTCAGCTGCGCCAGGAGCACAGCAAGGTCTGGCTCACACATCTCCTGAGAACTCCTTCCCTTGCGAGATCTCCTCTGGTTTCCCAAGCTTTAGGAGCACTGGCGGCTGGCTGAGTTAATCTGGATCCAAAGGACCAGAGGACAGAGCTGGATGGAGGGACAGACAGAGGGAGGGCTGGGGGCAGTCTGGCTGTTCCTGCCTCCTTTCCACAGCTGCAGGGCTGGGAGCTGCTGACCCTTCCTTAACTGAGCATCCTCCCACGGGCTAAGGCAGCAGGGACAGGTATTCTCATCCTGATGGGGAAAAAAAAAGCAGGGAATAATTTTCCTTAGCTAAAAGCTGCTGCAAAAGAGAGTTCATTCTTTAGTAAAAAGCCAGATATGGCTTCCTCCTTTTCTCACAAAGAGCATTTTTTCCTGTGTTTTCTTGAGAATCTCCCTGGGAGGAGCTCAGAAGTCCCAGGGTAAAAAAAAAAACTTGGTGCTGTACCACAGCAATCCTGAAAAGGGAGGCAGAGACACGATCCTAGTGAACTTCAGTGGGATGGGATGAGCTGAAGTGCACAAAAGTAAATAATCAGGGAATTTTTGAGTAAATACTGCAGCTGCAGCAGCCCCTCCTGCCTGCTCCCCTCGCTGTCTTGTGAACTGAGAGCATCTGTCCACATCTCCCCGTGCCAGAAGGATTACCACAGAAAGGAATTTACATTCTGTCAATTAAAACGCCATCAAGCCAAGGATTAAAGTCACAAACACATGAATTAGAGAGGGTGCCAAGGGACTCTACCTATCTATCTTTCATGACTTTTTGAAGCACACGGTATAGGAGCATTAAAGGCACCTTTAATCTGCTACATGGACGTGCATGGCATTCACTTAGAGGGGTGGGCAATGGGGTGGCAACCAGCCCAGGGCAAGCACAAGCCAGGACTGGCCTCTGTCTCCCTCTCAGACTTCATGCACAAGTTGTACTTCCCCTCCCTCAAAGGAAAGTGATCCTAAAGGGTTGAATATTACTGGGACAGGCACTAGAACACTGCCCCCAAAACTGCTGAAAGTGCTTCATGCAAGGGATCAAAATAAAAACTGGGCAAAACTGAGCTGACCCCCCAGCTGACACTGAGGAGAAATTGCGCTGCCCAGTGTTTATTCCCCCAGCACTGGTACAGGACCATGCACCAGCATCTCCTGCAGCAGTTCATGCTGAATTTCAGCGTTGGTTCAAAGCTTATGAGAATGAGGATGGAAGTTACGAATGGTTTGTGAAACAGGGGAATAAAAAACCCCAATTTGATGCCATCAAATAAGCTGGTGGTGAGGAATGGGTTCAGCCCCTGTGCCAGATTGGCCATCAGGAGGTGAATGTGCTGATGGGTTTATGTTTTATGGCCTGGGTTAATGCTGCTGGGGTTTACAATGAATCAAGGTGGAGCAGATGGCAGGAGGGTTTCCATGTTGTAGCCAGGCTATATTTCCAATTCAAATGGCAGCACTTGGCTCCACTAAAGGAGAGAAACAAGGAAAGAAGTTGAGGTTATTCTGTATTCCAGTGCAGAAAAACCAAAACATTTTGATTTCAGCCTAAGTTACCTTTTGGGTATATTCAGTGCACAAAATGGCCTTTCTTCCCCCATGACTAGTGGCAGGCAGACCAAAATGCAATGGAATAGAATAAGAATGGCAGATTTTGTCTCATAACTGTCCTCATATCACTTGGGTGAGAGAGTGTGGTAGAAAAATCACTGTGGTGAAGCTTAAAAGACAGAGTTTATCCCCTGATTCAGCCTCCAGCTTTCTGCACAGTGCTCAGAACCACAATTCCTCTCACCTCAAATGAAGCAACAATCCTTTCTTTTACATCCTCCACACATTGTCAGTTTTTCGTGGGAGGAACTGTGAACACTTTGTGTGCTCTGCTCAGGAGCAGCATCTCGAGCTGCTATCTTAATTCCCCATAATAAATGAGAGTGTGAATTGGCACACACCAGGGTTTGTGCTCTGGGCTTGGCACACCCAGCTCACCCCGGGCTCCCAGCCCTGTGCCTTCCACAGGAGCAAAGGCAGTCTAATTACAGTCAGGGCAGATTATTGCAATTTGATTACAGGCTTGGCTCTGATGGCTCCCCTGTGCTACTGGGAGAAGAGAAGGAGCACAGGCTCTGTCCTGTGGAGACTGAGATACAAACGAGGAGAGAGAAGATGGAAAATCCACAGAGGAGAAAATGGACAGTGGCTGCAGCCTCAGGGTCATTAGTCTGTATATTTTAATAATGATGAAGTGGCAGCAGCTTGCCCAGCAAAGGTCAAAAACTGTGTGCTCCAGAGAGGAAGGAAAGCAAAGGAGTTGTGTACTTTACCAAAAATCTTATCTTTAATCTGCAGCACCTCCATTTACCTCAGTGAATTTACTCATCTTGAGCCTAATGTGAGTGCAGGCTTCAGCCCTGGGCACAGCAATGGGTGCAGAACTGGGGCAGGAGGAGCAGCTTGAACCAAAACATTCACTGAGCATCCAGTGTGGCTCTGTGTGAGCAGACCCTGCCACACGGGGAGCTCTGTCTGCCCTGCTCCTCATCCCTGTCCCCTCTGTCCCCAGTCCTGCATTCATGGGACTCCCACCTCCATCTAAGTTCTTCTCCCTGTGTCATTTTTACAAGAGGATCTCGAGCACAGCCGCTCCTTCAAGAGCCCTGAACTCTTTAATGATTAGAGGCTGAGTCCAAGCCCAAGTTACACTGTTTTTTTTAATCCTTTCAGCAGTAAATAATACAACACAGCACTCATTCCAACAGCTCCAAAACTCACCATTCATATTCCCTCTGAACCCTCTGCTGCTATCCCTGTCACTGCCTCACTTCTACCCATTGCAGCAATGAAACTCAACAAACACTGGGAAGCAAAAGAGCCTCTTCCTCCTGCTTCCCTCTCTGCTCTGCCCTTACACTCCCAGCACAGCTGCAAACTGCCTGCAAGCTCCAGAGGGCTTTTTTCCCCCTGGTTGTGGTTGCTTCACCATCTAAGAGCTTGCTCTGCTCTGAGGACTGAGCTGCTGCCAAAACTCCAAAGTTCCTGCTGCTCCCTTGAGCAACAAGAAGAGCAAAGTGACTGAGCAGTGAGTTCCCCTGCTGAGCCCTTCCTTGACATCAGCCTTCCTGCTGGCCCTGGCACAGCTCTGCCTGCCAGCCTTGGGAAAAGGGAGAGCTGCAGGACAGGGCATCCAGCACTGCTCACACAGGCACCCCACAGCAAAAACTGGAGGGTTTCACCCCTTACCCCAGCCCAGAGGGGTTGGAATGTGTGCTGTGGTGTATGATTTACTGCTGGAAGGATTTAAAAAAACAGTTTAACTTGGGCTTGGACTCAGCCTCTAATCATTAAAGAGTTCAGGGCTCTTGAAGGAGTGGCTGTGCTTTAGATCCTCGTGTAAAAATGACACAGGGAGAAGTTTTTCTTTTAAAAGGTTTATTAGAGTTTAGTACATTTTTAGGCATGTCTGCTGGTTCAGCTGCTCCAGGAGCATAGCAAAGTTTTCTCCACACATCTCCTGAGAACTCCTTCCCTTGTGAGATCTCCTCTGGTTCCCCAAGCTTTAGGAGCACTGGTGGCTGGCTGAGTTAATCTGGATCCAAAGGACCAGAGGACAGGGCTGGATGGAGGGACAGAGGGAGGGCTGAGAGCAGTTTGCTTCCCTCTTTTGAAGCAAAAAGCAGCTGATTTCACCTTTGTAGCCCTTGCAGGGCTGAGCTGCAATGTGCCTGGGTACCTATTTTGTACCTCAGCACCTCCTGCCTTACTGACACTGCACCAGGTCACTTGGTGGCAATGAGTGGCATCACACACCTCAGTAAAGCACAGCACACTCTTTCCCTCTCCTTGCAAGGTAAATTTTCACAGGAATAGGATGTGAATGTCACTGGAGTTGCTGGTCCCTGTGTGTGAAGGCAGCTCCTGCCTTCGAGCTGCCGCTGCCTGGAGGAGATGTGAAGGTGAAGCTGAAGGGACTAACTCCAAATAACATTGTGAATTACAGCCTTGCTAGGGGAGGACACAATTCCATCACCCCTGGCCTCCTGTTTTCCATAAAATTTGTCTTTAAGCAAAATATTACAGCCCAAAGTAAATCATATGGAAAACACACAGCAGCCCCCTCACTGCATCTTTGAGCGGTGCCACGCTGAGGCACCTCTAAATTCAGTGGCAATAAATCCCTTTTCCTCAGTGAAATCCATGGAGTTTGGACTGACCCTGACTCCTAAAGGCAGGAAAGCTGCAGCCATTCACCCCAGTGCTGGTTTTGGCTTCCTACATCCACATTAATTCTTCAATGCAGCATACCACAATATTAGGTGCTTTCCTCGAGCAATGAGTGATGAAGACGCTTAGAGAGAACTTTACAGCACTTCAGTTGACAATTTTCTGGGTTGATTGTGCACCTCCCTCCTGTCAGAGGTCTCTGCACCACAGATGGTGTTTTACATATAGCAGTAAAATGACATAGTTGGAACTGCAGCATATGTGCCTTTGCTGTGCCTCTGCATCCCAGGCAAGTCCACTGGGTTTCCAGCTTGCTCCCATTTTGCAAAGCTCAGCTTAACAGATGGGATGCTGGCCTCTTGTTCTTCCTCCAGCTGATGGAAAGGATTGCAATTGTAGAGGGGAGAAAAAGAAAATGAGAAGGACCTTGCTCATGAATGTTACAATGTTTCCCTCCACTACAAAGCCGTGGCTTTGCAAAGTTATAAAATTGCTGCTCTCTCTTTCCCAAAGTCCCTCAAAATAAAATTGGTGGCAAGCACTTTCATGGGTTTCCATTTAAGAGAATCCTGCAGGTTGTTTGGTGTTTTAGGTTTGTGAGGCATTTCCCACCTGATTCATTGAGGGTTATTACAGAGGGGAATTCAGCGCTGCCTGGAGCTCCTGGGCTGTCCCTCCTGGGAATGCGATGTTCTGTTCAGCCACAGACCATTCCAGCAGGGACTGGGGAGGATGATTTCCCAGAGATGCTCCCCAGTGTGCTCAGGCTGCCCTCAGCCAGGAGGAGGGGCAGAAGGGCAATTCCCACTTGGAAAGTGCCTCCTCCACCAAACCCCTCTGCTGTGGGGTGTGCTCTGATAAATCTGGTTCAAATTCCTTGTGCTGCAGCTTCCCAAGGAAGGTGCTGCCCTGGCTGAGGGTCAGAGCTGGACAGGAGAGCAGTGACCCTGTCAGACCCTGAATCCTGATCCAAAGGCACTGGAGACACCATCAGAGGATGTTCCCCCAAGGACAGCCATGGCGGAAGAACAGATGGGATTGAGATCAAGATATGAAACTTGTTAGCCTGGCTTAACCTTTAATAAAATTGATCTCAGCCTACTCACAGCTGGAAAACACACCAGGAATGGTCTGAAGGGAGTTTGGGGAGATGTGAGCACATTCCACACTCTCTTTTCCGTTTCTTCCAACCTGCTACCCACCCAAAGAAATTACATTTCCTCCCGGAGAGAGCCCAAAGCGTGAGCTCCCTTGTGGAGCAATCCCAGCCCTGGGATCAGGGTGCCCACAGAGCCCAGCTCTGGCTCCTGGTGCCTCCAACAGAGTCCTTGTGAATCCAGCCAAAACACACCCAGCAAAGCTGTGCCAGCCTTGACAGCCTTTGTTTCTGTGCAGTCCCCAGGGGTGAGGCACTTCTGGGCTCCTGTCCAGGCAGGGAGAGAGGCAGAGCAGCATTTGCTGTGTCCAGCTTTCAAACCTCTCCCCTGCACAGACCTGGCCGTTCCTGGGCCTGTCCTACAGCCTTGTCACCCTCCCCTTACACAGACACAGCATTTCATTCTACCTGCAGCTGTAAGGGTGCATAAACCATGCAAACACTCTGTATTTCTTTGTATTTTCAGCTGACTGCTCAAAATTTAGTTCGTACTAAAATATTCCTGAGGAGGCAGCAGAAGTTCCCTATCCCTTTACTTCTGATGCCCAAAGAAAATCAAGATAAAGCTGAGTTGATGCAATGGCATCAGCTCATATTGCTGTTGTCTCACACTGTTTGGCAGTTTTTAATCTCAAAACTTCAGCTTCCAGAGCCATGTGATAAGGCTCAGAAAATATAGGAAGATAATGCAAGTGTCTCTACCTTTTCACTGGAGAGAAAAAAATTTTAAAATGAATCCGTGTGACCCATTCCAGGGTCTGAAAAGATACAGCAACAAATGTCTGGATCTTCCCTTTCTTCATTAAGAAAAACATGGCCATTTTGGAACAAAGCTTTTGGTTTCTAGGAGCAATTCACTCATGAATGCTCAAGGTTGGCAACTTCAGCCCTCCCCTATATTCCAGGAGCATATGACAAGGAGACTTGCTATATCAGCTAACTTGTAAACACTGAAAACTGTCTGTATTTATGTCGAATAATCACTTTTGCAGGGCAAGCAAAAAACAAAGATCATGGTGCTCAAAAAAAAAAAGGGGGGGGGGCAAGCTGAAATCAATACACCTTTAGTTTTCTTGTCTCAGCAAAAGGAGAGTCTGAGGCAGCTTTTTAACCCTTTCCCACTCTAAAGAAGATGAGAAATAACTCCAAACTGATCTGTGTCTTGTCATGGCTGCTCGCATTAATTCTCTGATCTGACTCTGATGTTGTGACAACAGCCCAAGCCCACATCCAATAAAGATTTAAAAATACAAGATGTGTATGGTAAAATATTAAGACTGATGGCAAGTGCAGTGCCTGGGTAGAGAGGAGCAGCATCCCTGCCTGGCAGGAGATGTGGCCCTGCACCCCAGGGGCTCATGTCTCGTGTGATCCATCACTTGATGGGCACAGGGCACTCCCCAGCATCTCCAGAGGAGCAGCTGAGCTGTCTCACAGCCCTGCTCACCTCCCTGTCCTCAAACTGTTGTATTGAGAGTGAGCAAACACAGCACTTCTCCCCCCTCAGCATAAGCCAGGGGATGGTTTAGGTTGGAAAAGATCTCCAAGAGTGCAGCTGTTCCCCCAGCCCTGCCAGGTCCAACACAAACCCACGTCCCCACAATGCCCTGTGCAGGCTGCCCTAGAGCACAGGCTGGACACAGCTAAAGAATAAAGCAGGGATTTATTAAAAGGCCTCAATGGATCCACCCTGGGCAGCACAAGAGCCCAGCCAGGGCTGCACCCAAGATGAACCAAAATGGCCCCAAAATGCACGAGCGGGCACGGGGTTTCTCCCTGGGATCAGTTCTGCTCCATTTGCATCTTGCAGTTCATTGTCCCATTCCAGCTTTAGCCCATGCAGTCCCACCCTGCTTGTTTTTCTCTCTCCAGCCCACGGTGTTTGTGCTCTTGGGGCTGAGATTTGGATCATTTGTCCTTGGTGCCCAGCTGGAGCAGGAATTGTTTTGTCTCCCTGCTCTGTGCACAGAGCTCCCCATCCCCTCATGTGACGCCCAGACCCACACTCTAAAGCAGCACAGAATGTGAAAAATACAAAAGCTAAACCTGAGGCATTACTCAAGCACCACATGCACATATTTTGTGAACACTTCAGGGATGGTGATTACACCACTTCCCTGGGCAGCCTGCTACAAATGAACCACAAAACCTCTACATCCACATCCCAGGCTTGTTCCATTCTCCCTGGATGCCTCCTAGTCCCCAGAAAAGGCCAGAGCTCTGCGGTGCTGCAGGCTGAGGAAATCAGAGCCAGGCTGCCAGCTCAGCTCCCTCAGCCTCTGGCAGATGCAGGTAGCAGCCCTGGTCCCTGTGATGTCACCCCAGGATTAGCATGCTGATTAACAGCTGGTTTCTTGCCATTCTAATAGGCTCTAAATACCTCTCCTAGGAGCTCCTAGCAGGAATTGGATTTTGGAAGGGGTGGGAGGGGATATTTTGTATTCACAGGGTCTTCTTCATACCCACTGGGCATTCAGTAATTCTCAGTAATTGTCCTACACTTTATACTTAAAGCTCATTGTTTTCAAAAACCATTTCATTGGCAGGGGCTGATGTAGTCTCTGTCCCCCATCCCTGGCTCCCCCTTTTCCCTCTTGAATTATTGATCTTTCAGCAGAACAGGATTTGTCTTCATTATACGTGAGCTGCAATCACCACAGATATTAGTGTAAGCTGGTGGTGGCAGATTGATTAGTTCCTCGCATATGGAAGCAGGGGGTCCCTCCCACTTTATCAGGGATCCCCAGAGCCAGCTGTTCTTCACAGGACAAAAAAATGGAAATTAGATTTCAGTTAAATACATCAGAAATTAGATTAGATGTTATTATTTGAAAATGTCAAGCTTGGGGAAAGAGTGTTCCTCAAAGGACTGAAAAAAAAAAAAGGTGTTTTATGGAAATACTGGTGGCATCACTCTTTCCTTCAGTGATTCCCAAGTGGGGAAAACCTGAGTTTCCCTTCCCACCACTCATGACCAAGAGATCTAAGAGCAAATCCTCCTCAGCAGAGTGCAAAACTAAACAGTGATAACAATAAAAACTCACTCACCCTTAGGGACCAGAGCTGCGAAAAGCAAGTCTGCATTCCCAACAGCCCTGGAGCATCATTCCTGCTGGTCTTTGCTTGGTGCAAGCAGGAAGTTCAAGAGCTAAAGACTGCCAGGGAGAGATGTTTTTCCATCAGAACCCACAGGAGCTGGTGTGCAAGGAAACATCAGGCATCAGCCAGGCTTTGATGAGTAACTTCTCCTGCAGTCACAGGCATGTGGGACCAAAGGGGATGAGAAATGTGCACCAGGGCCACAAAACCCTCACATTCTGGGCCACCAGGAGCACTGGCCATGGTGGTGGCAATGGCCAGGCAGCACCACACAGGTGCCAGGTAAAACACACCAGGCTTACACATGTCATGGACATCTCACAGCATCCCATTAGTCCTTCACCCCAGCGTTCTTGGTGATGGGAGCCCAGAGTTGTCCTTCTGGAGGTGCCACCTTTATACAGTCCATGTTCTGGGTGGCTGCAGATGTTCCCACAACTCAGGCTGCCATGGTTTAAGCAGTGGTTGTCTTTCCTTCCCCACAGTGTGCACAGCAGGAATTCTTGTTTGGTATGCTACGCAAACCTTCACCTCCTCTAGGCCTGGAATTAGCACCTTCCTGTTTCAAACTGCTCTCCTGCTATCTCAAGTTCCTGCTGTGGTGGCTCATCTTACAGTTTCTCCTGTGGCCTTGGCATGGTTTGGGACAGGCACCTGCATTCTTTAAGCCCTTACCAGGTCCCAGCCTCTTGCCTTGGGCTCCCAGCCCTAGAGCTCTCCTGGAGCTGGCACTGCAGCCACCTGCACTGAAAAGATTCCTCAACAGCTGGAAGTTCCCAAAGACAAACCTGACCTGGGATTCACAAAGGAACAGGTTGGCCCTCACCTACAGCAAGTGCAGGGAGAGCTCAGCACTGTCCCTTCACCAGGGGAGCAGCTGCTGCAGAGAGTGACTGAGCTGCAGAGTCAGCATAGGACTTTTTTGTGGGTGTCTTTCATGAAGAACGACAAGAAACAGCCTTTTCCCTAAGGAGAAGTCTGAGAGCTTTGACATTGTGGCCTATTGGTAAAAAAAACTTGCAGATTTTTGTTCTATACTTAGATAGTCCACAGAGCCAACCCAAGCAAGCCCACTCAACATCTTGTATCCTGATTGACAGTTTGCTTTCTGCTTGGAAAGCTGTAATCAAGGCTGTTCCTGTTAATTCCAAGCACTGCTGCAAACGTCATTTTCTCTACCCACCCCCCTGACCCCTTCACACTTTCCTCTGTCACCTTCCCTCAGCTACTTCCTATCTATCACCCCTAAAACAACTTGTTTCCCTCTCAAACCCTTTGTGGACTGTCAGACTAAACTGAGATAAGGTTTAATCACACTGGTTATTTTAGATAGATCCAATTCCAGCTAATCAGAGTCAGTTATTACAGAAAGCTGCAGGTTTATTTAAGTAGAAATTAAGCTATACAGCTAATGTTTCTATTATGAGGACTCTTGCAAACAACTTGGTAATAGGCTGTTAGCACTTTTATATTCATAGCCTCTTTGGCCTGGAAGAACAAGATGATTAACATATGTAAAAGCTCCAAATGATCAGCATCCTTGATGCTGATTCAAAGAACCTCCGAAGAGCCATTCCTCAGATATGTCCTTTTATAACCCAAACCATGTAATTTACATATTCATTTGCATATGTCCCACAACACTTTAAAAGTTTCTCGTTGGATTGGTTCGATAGCAATTCATTTATATTTATCTCACTTCCACATTTGTAACATCATTAGAGTCACAATGAGCTTAAAATACTGTAACAAAATCCTTGGTGTCAGAACAACCCCACCTCAGAAATGTCTTATTAAAATTCCTCATCACTGAGTCTCAAAACATCTTCTAATCATATTCCAGTGCAACAAATTAGCAAATCGCAAGGTTGTAGCTCACGTTATCCAATTAAATGAAAATGAAGGACTTTAGCTCTGTCAAAGACAAATTATTCCTACTGCTGCTTCCAGCCAACTTGGCCTCCAATTTCTGGTCATTTATACCACCTCAGCTATGGAGAGACATGGTACAGCAGTGAAGACACTTTGCTCCAAGGGCAGTGCCAAAGCGAGCTTCCCAAATTCCCCATTTTCCCATCTCCCTTTCCTTCTGGAGACCCTGTGGCACCTCAGGCTCACTGAGGTCACTGCTGGTGGAGCAACCACCCCAACGAGGTGCCGGCCTGCTTCAAGGTTCATAATAACCCTTCACTTCTTCAAGCCTCCATCTCTAAAATCGCTCTCATGTTTTGTCAGACTTTCCTATTTATATTACAAGCTCTCCAGAGACTCTTTATTTAGAAGGCAGCACAATGGAGCCTCAATTCCCTCAGGAACACAGGTGACATTCCTTTCTTCATCACCATGATGACCCTTTCATTTCACATCCTGATCCCACTGTCACACACAGACTTTATTTTTGGAGACACTTCACACACACGTCAAAGGTGGTTAAATGGTTTTTATCTTTATCATCATCATCATCATCATCCTTGCTACCATACAAGGACAAAGTCTGCCAGGAACAGAAAAGCTGCTCAGGAACCTTCTCACTTTTCCAAAGCTAACAGTGTCACTGACAAAGGCATTCACAGGTTCCCTCTGCAATGGGCTGGAATTAACGAAGGGGTGAGTCATTTTTCATTTGCAGAATTTTAATGACTGTCATCATCAACAGCATTTGCATTCATTATTCCTTCGTGACATACCAAAGAGCTGGAGAAATTTTTGCTCTTGGAAAACCACGTCACTGCAATACAAGTTGTGTCAAGGCCTTAATATTTATTTGAATTGTTCTTGGCATGCTTTTTTTTCTTCTCAGAGCACCATGAAGCATATAATTACTGAAGTAAATATATAACCCCACATGCATGTCTCTATAAAATAGTGTAAATATACCACAGAACCAATCATCTCTATAACATAAATACTTTTCCATTGAAAGATTTCATGGGTAGAGTTTTCTTCCCTTTTCAGCTGAGTGGCTGTGGGGCTTGGAAATCTGCAGCAGACTGAAAATTCATAGCCAGGGTTTTCAAAAGGAATAAAGGATACAGATTATGTTTTTTTCATGCAAGATTTGGGGTGTCTCCATGAAGAACCTCCATTTTAAAGCTGCAGATACCTCAAACACCACTTCCAGCATGTCCCCAGGTACAAAGGTGAGGTGGGAGCCACTTCTGCAAAGCCATACCCTGGCAATGAGCTGAGCACCAGAGGAAATATTCCCAAGAAGTTTGCCCCACATTTTCCACAGCCCCTGTTTGGAGAGGATGCCCAGCAGAGCAGTCCTGGCAGCCAGTTCTGCTCCTGGTTTCCCTGGGGAGAATGATGGCAGATGAGTCAGCTCACACCAAGCAAGAGAACAGCTTTTCTGATTTAGATTTTCCATCAATAAGAGCTCAGAGAGCAATACCTTGTGCCAGTTGGGTCAACAGCAGATTCTGGAGTGTTCTGGTTTTTCATTATTTGATAAAAATAGATAAACCTCATCCAATACCTAGCCAGCAGAGGGATAAAACCCTCTCTGAGGAAATTAAACACTCATGCTCTGACATCTGTGAGGGGACACACAGGTAGGACAGGGGACTGTCATTGTCACTCCTCAGACCTCAGTAGCCCTCAGAGCAAGAAGCACAAAACTGGGACCAGGAGCTGCACTTGTCACTGTACCTTGTAGGGAATCTCGATGGATTTATTTATTATTTATAACTTTATCATTATTATTATTTATTTCTATATCTTAGGATGGGAAAGCCACATTTTTACTATATAAGTAAATATAAGTCTATATTTACTGATAGGAAGCTTTTTTCCCTTTGGTTTCAATCCTGGCTGTAGCAGAGCTTTGCATTCATGTTGGAACATGCCTGGCAGCGTAGATTTTCAGCATAATAAACCTGAGCTCCAGAACTGACCTGTCACAGATCATTGCAAACCTGGCCCAGATTTTAAACCCAGTGAAAGACTCCATATTTTATCTTTTATTCTTTTAAGCACAAATATAATTTATTGCATTCTTTGGTAGCCCAGTGAAGCATCAGGAGCAGCAGAGGCTCCATGTAAAACAATTGAGGGTCTGTACTCCCTAGGCCAACACTACCTGTGTTTATTTGATATTTTCTCTGCCTTAAATTCTATGTTCTGTTGATTTTCCCCAACTAATTAGAGAGACATTTTATGGTACCAAAGAGACATTTTTTCCCTTTCAGTCCCAGACCTGCCAGCTCCCTGATTTCTCATCCTTATTTGATCAACAGGGAAAGTAATGACAAATTGGTCATTTACAATTCTCCAGGTGAATCCTCCATCCCTGGGTGTCTCTAACTAAGCCAGTCTGTGTCAGGAATTCCTGATGCCATCTTTTGAAAGCACTTGCAGAGCAAAGCTTGCAGGAAACAATGCACTAAAAAGCCATTTTTTATACTCTGCCTCCTCGTGCAGGATTCACACACACGTGGAGCAGCATTTAACAGTAGTTATCTCTACTCTATTGAAAAAGGAACTTTCCAATTTTCACTTATGTTAATACAAAACCTAATGTCCTGTGGAAGCTGATGTGAGTTGTGCATGCATGAATTATTATCGATTTCCTTGCAAAGACTTATCTCTGGACTACAAACAGTCTCAACATAAAAGTTAAGGTGAAATGCTCTCTCCAATGTATTACACAAAAGGAAACTATTTCCATTCTTCTGTGGGTAAACGGCAGGATATTGCTATGATACCCAGTTAATCCTTTTGGATGAGCATTAGATTTTTCTTGGCACAGCATCTTGTACTACTCTAAAAAAAAAGGGGGGGAAAAATGCTGTTGCCAAGGCATTAAGCAAGAAAATGTTGAATGCTATTCTTGCAAAAGGAGCTTGAATAAACTATCAATGCACAGGATAAAGTGGAAAATGCATGAGTCAGGCTGAGCCACTCTGTGTCTGCTGGGGAGAGTGGGGAGAGGCAGACCCAGCAAGGCTCTGCCTGGGGCACCACAGAGCAGAGATGGAGATGCTGTCCTGGGAGCTGCTCCCACAGTGGCAGCTTTGTCTTCTGGTGGTGACTCAGAGTTTAAGCTTTGTCAGAAAATAATTATTCTGCCCACCTAGGGAAAACTTTGATCTTTACATGAATACCTCTAAACTGTACACTTTGCACATCCTGTATACCAAAGCAGAAAATAATAAATGATGCTACAGAACTTCCCAGGTGTCTGTGTCTGTATTCATCGTGTTTCCATTCTCCTGTGTGGGGTGTGCTCCGAGGGTGGATCCCAGCACATCCCCAGTGCACTGGGATTTCATTTGTTGGTGTTTTCCTTGGCTCATCACAGGAGCCACCAGTTGAAGCCTAAAGGGAGTTCTGTGTGCATGTGAGGAGCCCAGACCAAAGCAGACACAGCCACAAGAAAGGGGAGAACAGCAGCACATGGACCCAGGCTCATCCAGCTCAATGCATTTCCATTTGTGAGCACAACGTTTGTCCATTTTTGTCTCTCTGCGGCTCCAGACTGGGAAGTTACCTTCTCCTCCTTCAGCACTGCTCCACCAGGGCAAGCTGCAGCCAGGGAGAAGGGATTTTCCCTCAGTATGTGAGAGGTGAGGCTGCTCAGCCTGGAAAAGAGAAAGGGAGACTTTCCAGCACCTTCCAGTGCCTGCAGGTGGCTGTAAGAGATGGGAGCCCACTTTTTAGCAGAGCCTGTTGTGATAGTCCAAGGGGTAATGATTTAAAACTAAAAGAGAGTCTATTTAGATTCGACATAAGGAAGAAATTGTTCCCTGTGAGGGTGGGCAGGCCCTGGCACAGGGTGCCCAGAGCAGCTGTGGCTGCCCCTGGATCCCTGGCAGTGCCCAAGGCCAGGTTGGACAGGGCTTGGAGCAGCCTGGGACAGTGGGAGCTGGAATGGGATGAATTTTAAGATCCCTTCCAACCCAAACCACTTTCTGATGTTATGATTCTGTTAATACTGAGAGAGGCCTTAAATTTCCACTGGTCTTACCTTGAATGGAAAAATCTGATTTTAAAGCAGCTGGCCAGGAAGGTGTGGGGACACCAGCCATGCCAGAGACGGCAGGGAGGAACACGTAGTTTCTGATTTTATGTTCAAACCAAGCCTGCTGATTTACTGAAATTACCATCCATTTGCACTGCTGTAAATGAAATCCAAAGCAGAGCTGGAGTTAATACATGGGCTGTTCTGATACTGCAAAGCTGTCATTGTTTTTACCTCCTCTATGACAAAGGCACGTACCTGCACAGGATCCCCAAATACCCTGTCTTCTGTTCAGTACAAGGAAAATGAATTCACCCTGATCACTCCAGCAAACACTACACCTACTAAGGCACATATTTAATCAAATAATTAGGAGAGGTGCAGGGGAAATGTGTGCTGAAAAGATAATGTTGCACTTTAAAGGATTCATTATTGGTTATTACATTTTACACAGAATGTCATTTTCTTTACGAGTTAAAGAAAAGCTGAAGGTAGAAAAACAACATCCTACTGACAAAATGCTCCAGCTCCATCTAAATTACAGACTGTTGAGGACATGCCTGAGAGTGGAGGTGCCACCTTTCAAAGGAGCACTGCCATTATGTTGCTAACATTTCACTATCTGATTTTTCCCTTCTCAGAGTTATTCTCTACATTGGAGCACTCGGGCGCAGACATGCCTGGGCATTGTGACACAGCATTGATGCCCTGTGAATCCCAGAGCCAGCCTGCAGAGCATGTGGAGCCCACAGGAGGGTGGAATCAGAGCCTGGGATACAGGGGAGAGCATCACCATCCATGGGAGCACGCTGGGGAACTCGAGTGCCTTGGAAAGGGACCAAAGCAAAGTGCAGGCACACAAAGCACAGCAGCAAGGAGGGAGATGCAGGAGAAGACATTGTTTGTTAAATGCTGACAGCCAGCAGTAGCTTTGGTTTAACATGATGTAACTTAAAGAACAATCCAACCTGCAAAACAGCTGAAAATCTTTCCCTGGGTTCCACAAACTGCAGTTCTCACCAGCTCAGGAATATTTTAAAGTGAGGAGACCAACAAATAGTTAAAAAAACACCTATAGAAAAGTGTCTGCTGCTGGTTCTGCTGTTGGTATTGAGATTTCCTGTCAGCCTTTACAGAAATTCTTTGGGAGTCTGACAGGATTAAGAGGATTAATACATTAAAGCATTATTACAGCTTTCACAGGGGATTTTCAAAGACTTTACACAGTGATCTATTTGTCCTGTTACATAGAACAAGCATTAATAGGCTGATTGAGAAGAATCACTGCAATCAATAACCTTAATTTTGGTAAACATCTTCTGCCATCAGGAGCAGGAGCTGAGGTCACCAGCCCTCCCACAGTGTGCACTTACATGGAGCTGCATGAACATATTTTTGGGGCATGCCAAAGGTTGGCCTGGGTGGTACAACCTGCTCCTGGCAGGGAGAGATTTGTTAACACTGAACCATGGAGTTTCCCAGTTCCTGTGGAGTCCTGGCTGAGTCATTGCAAGGATTGCAATGCTCAGAGCCCATCCTGCCATGGGATTGCCAAATGGCTCCCCTTAGAGAAGGGAGTTTTTATTTAATTAAAAGGTGTGTGGCTGTCCCTTGCTGGGGTGCTGCTGCTCTCCTGCTGGAGATGGTCTCTGTGTTGGGACATCATGAAATTAAATTACTCAATGCCACTCACTACTTCTTTATACACAGTAATAACACACCTTGTTTTAGAGCCCACCTGGAACCACTGGATTGCTCAGGTGGCCCATTTTCCACCATAACCATGCCCTCCTTGAGTTTCCTAGTGGCCAGATTGTTCATGGAGTATCCAGCAGGACACTTAGGGAGGACACAGTTTGGGCATTGTCCTACTGGTACATTCCTGCTGGAACAAATAAAAGAAGATAAAGAGTGATATCAATGTGGTGCTGTCCAACACCAGCCTGGCTGGGCTGACCCTGATCCCTGACCCTAACACCTCCATCCTCCAGCCACCCCACCCCTCATTTATTTCAGCATCATGAGCAGCACTTTTCCTTGTTGATCTCACAGGGACAAGGTCTGCACCCCCCAGCATGACTCTCTCACCCTCCTTTGCATTTCCCTGGGAACAGTTTCACACCATCCTTCAGCAAATACCTCAGGGTTTTGTTGAGAAACTTCCCCTTCCAAAAATTTGCACAGGATAAAGGGCACAGCCTCTCCCCTCCACCTTGTTCTCTGTCTGCTACATGTGAGTCTTCACAGTATTTAGGCACAGAGAGGCAGATCCTCATCTGCTGCAAATCAGCATAAATAGCCCAGGTGAGGGTCAGGACAGCATCTTTCACTAAACTGTCTCCTGAAGTAGAGAGATCCTCTTATCCCATGGCCTCTGCTACACAGAAGGACTGGATTCCAAAGCTTTTCTTTTGCCTTGTGCTTTTGGGAAAACACAGAAGTCACAGTCTTTGCTTGTGGGTGTCCTGGATTTTCCTGCAGTACTGTACTCAACTAGCCCCAAGTACACTCACATCTACCTAATTCAGAGACCTCAAGGGATCCATGTCCCTCTAAATTAGGAAAAGAAGCATTAGCCTTGGCTTTCAATCAAGACCTAAAATGCAGAAAAATTAAAATTGAGATTTTTTTTCCCTGAGTTAGCCCAGATATCCCATTCTCAGTGAGATATGACAGGCATTTTATGTATAATTTCCCCAGACTCTTCTGAAAACCCAGGCACTCTGAAATCTCTCAAAGACTGTGCAGGGGTCACTCACCTCACACCCATTATCTTCTCCAAGTGGCTGCTTAGCCATTGAGTCTAGTCTCAATTAAGAGCTATTAATGAGCTACTTGTAGCAGTGAGATGTATATTATTGTATAAACGTGATTGGCAATTTTGGGATGCTGTGAAATGCAAGGCTGGCTCTGTGAGGAAGGTTTCACACCGAGATTTCAGCACTGCCATGCCAGGCAGAAAAGAGTTTGTTAGCCTACAACAGGTTAACATGCTCAGGAGTTACCAAAGCTTTGAGGCAGCAGGAGCCTGGTGGCTGGAGGGTTAAAACTAATTTAAATTTATGTTGGGTATCAAAGATATCCATGCAGAGAGATGCTGCAGCTGGAACAGAGCATCAGGTAAGATTTAAAAAAATAAAGGAAAAAAATCCTAAGAACTTGTATATCCAAATCAGCATCTTCTCCCCTGACAGTTTTCTAAGAACATGAGCTTTGCCTGAGAGCAGGAGGCACAGGCACATGATTAAGCAGGCATTGCAAATGGCTTGCCAGGCAGATAATGGAGAATTGGGAAAGCCTCTTGGATCTGACCTAGGAATAGGTAAACAGAAACAGTTTTCTTTTATTTCTCTCCTTTTTCCATGATACTGTGCTACCTCTACCTTTGATTTTACAAAAGATCTTTCCTTTTACATTTGCTTTTATTTTTACTTCTTGATTGGATATTTGGCCCCTCTCCCAAAGTTCAGCCTCAGTTTCCCAGAGCATGTGGACTGCAGAGGTGGCAGGTTGTGCCTGGGCTAAGGGAGAGAGGCACAGGCTGGGGCTGCTCCTTGCCTGGGGGATTTCAGGAACACCTCAAGATCCCTCTGGATCACCCCTGGCCAAAGCCCCTCTGCCTCTAGATTTGTGACTCAGGAGAAATTGTTGTATTTCACTGGATTCCATAGGCATGGCAGCATGCACAAGTCAGGGAACCTTTTCCAGGGCCAAGGTCAAGAGAGGCTTTCCAAAATTCCCCTTCTCCCTCACGGAGTCTCCTTCTCTGAGCTATTCAAAGCCTGCCTGGATGTGATCCTGCTCCAGGTGAGCCTGCTGTGGCAGGGGCTGGGCTCATGAACTTCAGAGATCTCTTCCAACCCCAACCATCCCATGTGATCCCACCCTTCAGCCACAGAGTCACTGCGATTTGCAGCCCCTGGCATGGATAAATGGTTGGGAAAGCAGCTCTAGCAAGTGGCTGCTGCTCCTCCTCTCAGTTCTGAGATCTCCTATCAGCCCCTCCACAAAAACACTTGTGTAGTTTGACAGGATTAGAAGGATTAATGTATTAATGCATTATTAAAGCTTTTACAGGAGATTTTCAAAGACTTTAAGAGTAAGATCCATTTGTCCTGTTACATAAAACATACAGTAATTGTCTTAATTGCTTCATTGTGAATAGGTATTGCTGCTCAAATACTTCTGCATGTCTAATTGTGCCAGTTGTTCCAGGATCTTTCAGCAGTACAAAACAACCAGGTGAGCCCAGCATCAGACTGCTCTCCAAAGATTTCTCTCAATTCAGCCAGAATTCTCTGTTGTGCCTCTAAACCAGACAGAGGCAACCAATCTGATGTGTAATCCTGAAAAAGCCAGTCCAAGCAGGCAAAGCAAATGCCATGCACAGGTGGTTGTGAGCACAGACTTGCCTTCTTTCACCACAAAGTAAAAATGAGTGCAAATTTCAAGGGAGCAAATTAGTAAATGTGACCGTGTTCACAGGGGTCTCAGGATGAGGGAAGAGATGAGGATCTGACTCCATGGTTCAGAAGGCTTGATTTATTATTTTATTATATGTATTACATTAAAACTATACTAAAAGAATAGAAGAAAGGATTTCATTAGTAGGCTAGCTAAGAATAGAATAGAAAAGAATGATAACAAAGGTTTGTGGCTTGGGCTCTCTGTCCGAGCCAGCTGGGCTGTGATTGGCCATTAATTAGAAACAACTCTATGAGACCAATCACAGATGCACCTGTTGCATTCCACAGCAGCAGATAATCAATGTTTACATTTTGTTCCTGAGGCCTCTCAGCTTCTCAGGAGGAAAAATCCTAAGGAAAGGATTTTCCATAAAAGATGTCTGTGACAAGTAAAGAAGTAAAAAAACTCACTGCTGGAAGAGCAAGATGTCCTTTTCCTCCTGTGTTATTTCACAGAGGAACCAATCATTAAACACACCCCAAAGATCTGGCTGAAGCAGAATCAGCAAAGAAACACGAGGAGATGTGAGCTCTGCTGCTCAGGGGCCTCCTGGCCATGCTCACACTTGTCAGAGCTGAGAGCCCTTCACTGCAGGTACAACCATCCATTAGCCTGTTCTTAACTTTGCATTTTTGGCAGGAATCTGTTCTTCCTGGAAGACACAAGATCTGCATCTTTATGCCCTGCAAAGAAACGTGTAAGTGTGATATCAGGGACACAGCTGGGCAGGTCCCTTGGAGTGAGTGACCTTTGGGAGAAAATTACAAATAGAATCACAGAATGGTTTGGGCTGGAAGGGACCTTAAAGCTCATCTTTCCACCCCCTGCCATGGCAGGGACACCTCCCACTGTCCCAGGCTGCTCCAAGCCCAACCTGGCCTTGGGCACTGCCAGGGATCCAGGGGCAGCCACAGCTGCTCTGGGCAAACAGTGCAAGCACAAAACTTTTTTTCAGCAAAAATGCTGATTTACCATGGAAAGGTGCAAGCACTGTTTCAGCTTCTTCAAGAAAAACACAAGGGTCTAGTGAGGCCCAGCAAGGGCAGCCCAAGTTCCTGCATTACTGCAGTAAACACTGGTGCACAAGAACAGCTGGATTCTCATCTATTTTATCCAGGTTTTTGCCTCTCAGAAACTGCCATCCTGTGCTTCCAAGAAAAAAATATGAGAGTAATTAGATTAGATAAATGAGGAATGACTTACATTTCAGGAATGACTTACTTTTCTCAATTCTCAAGGAGCTTAAACAAGGAAACACAAGAACTCTTGTCCCTTCAGAAACTCTCCCTGTTTTTCCTGTTCTGTTGGAATAATTCAGTTCCTGTCCTTGCCCTGGGCAGGTCCCTGGCTGCAGGCAGGGGCACTGGAGGTTTGTCTTGGCTGCTTATTTTGGGGCCTACAAGGCAGATGAAACCACACATTTGCCTCTCCTTCATAGCCTTTCTCATCTTAGCAAACAAAAATCTGATTGTAACAGAGAAGTGGTTACAAAGCATGATTTGAAAGGGCAGAGCACTTTGCTTTCCAGAGATTTCAAGGGAGTTAGGAAAACAAACAAGCTTTATGACATGCTCACAAATAATTGACTTTGAGTTTTCTTATTTCCAGTTATTTGCCAAGTTCTCTTGCATACGTGATTTCACCTGCCCAAAGAATCAGCTGGATTCCCAAAAAATCAGAAATTCAAATGAAAGGGCCCACGGGGATAGCAAGGGAATAGGAAAATAGTGAGGGCTGCTGTGCTGGAAGAAGAATTTATCAGTAAGGAAATAAAGAGACTTACAGTGGAGAAGAAGCAGAATCTAATCTGCTGAGGTCTTTTGTCCAGCTGTGACATCCTCTTCCATGAAGGGAACAGGTTCTTACTTCAAAACCACACAAAATCCTGGCACAGGGAATTGATGCTGTCTGTAAGAGCCTTGCTGCACTCAGGGAACAAACAGCACCACAAGACTTCTGTCGCCCCAGCCTTGCTGCAGTGGAAATTGTGTTTCTCAGTGTGCCTTCTACATCTAAATTATCCCAGGAGTGTTGATCATTCCACGGGCTGCACTCACACAACACCTCCCTGTTTGAACTCTCCAGGGATTCTTTGGTCTTTGGAAAACGTGGGTGATATCTGCTGCAAACACAGGCCCGTTTTTCATACCAGTTTCTTTAAATTTCTGTATACAGGCAGGCCAGGAGAGCAGAATCTTCACCTCCCCTGCTGTTGCAGGGGGCCTGCTCCCCTCCACCATCTATTTAAATGTCTGCATTTGATTTAAGCCAACAAAACCCAGCCGTGGTGATGTGTTTGCCCCCCACGTGTGACTCTGTAAGTGCTCAACCACGTAAAGAATGGAGTTGGATTTGCTCAAATGTTGACTGTGAAGAGACTGAAGCTCAGGCTTAAATATCTGTCACTAGAAATACAAAAGAAATATATATATTGATGGATGGTTTGCAATTCTTCTTATTGTGGGCTTTATAAAAACGCAAATTTGTGGGTTTCAAGCCTCTTAATAAGCTGTCAGATTTAGATGAAAAACTATATAAAATGCAGTAATTAAAAAAGGAGTAGAATAGCACAGAAATTAAAGAGAAATCTTTGTCCTAATTTGATTTGTGACTTCTTTGTAACAGAATAAAGCATGTGTAGATATTAACAATTAATTTCCATAACCAACTCCAATCAGCCAATTCAGAGAAATGTGCATTGCCTTCTGGAAAGGTGGGAGGATTCCTTTTAACCTATTAACACCCTTCCCTTCAGATTCGTTCTTGTCTACTTTTTTCCTTTGCCAGAAAAAGTTGTTTATTGATGAAGAAAACAACTTACTGGGTGACAGAGCATTTAATTTTCAAAGCTTCAGGATTCCATCAAGGTTTCAGTCTTGGTTACACACACCAAAGAAATTAAAGTATTGCCTGTAGTGCCCGCTTGAGAGATGGAAAATTGAGGCACAGAATAAACTGCCTTGCATGACGTCTTGTGGGAATTCTCTGGGAAGGAAAAAATCTACCTGTGGGGTCTCTACTGCCTCCTATTTCTCATCCTTTATCTTTGTACCTGAGAACCACTGCCAGGACTCCTGACAAACTTGCCACCTGCTAAAACACTCCCCACATTTACCACACATTTTTTATTTGATATATTGTATTTGAGTTGCTCCAAGACGAAGGCAGGAATGAAGAATCTGACTCCATGTTCTCAGAAGGCTAATTTATTATTTTGTGGTACAATATTATATTAAAGAATATTAAACTATACTCTACTAAAGAATACAGAAGGCTAAAAATATAATAATGAAAACTCGTGACTCTTTCCAGAATCTCAGCACAGCTTGGCCTCAATTGGCCATTGAGTCAAAACAACTCACCGCAGAATCCAATGAAACAACCACCTGTGGGTAAACAATCTCCAGACACATTCCACATGTGAGCAAAAGACAGGAGAAGCAAATGAGATAAGAATTGTTTTCCTTTTTCTCTGAGGCTTCTCAGCTTCCCAGGAGAAACATCCTGGGCAAAGGGATTTTTCCAGAAAATGGGAATGCCACAAAGACACGTGTGCCTTTAACTGCCTGTCACATGCAGAGAGTCGGGGGCAGAAAAATGGAAGTGGCTTGTCTGAAGTCAGAGAAAAATGAGGCCAAATCAGGCAGGACTGGCTGATCCCCAAATCCCCTATTTAAGCTCCCCAAGCCCACTACACTGGGCCATGGCAGTTGTTCCTTGCTTACGTTGTTCCTGGTAATAATTAAATAGAAAGTTTCATAGTTCTCCACTGAGTAATAAAGCAAAAGGCACTTGGATTCCCAAATCCTCCATTTACTGGTCCAGGTAAGGCTGGCTGTCTACGCACATTACTCAGCTCTAATTAGAACTGTAAAGGATTTTCATGACTTTTTCGTTTTCCCTGTTCAGAAGTAAATCCATCCTTAATACCATGGAGAACATATTCTGAGAAAGTCAGAGAGAAGGGAGAATTAAAGAAAAGCCCAAGTGAAGATATGGGAGAGGATGCCAGGTACAATCACTGAAGCAAATAAAGTGAATTAGTTGGAGAGGCAGCAGCCATTCTGCTGGGACAAGGAATAGGGATGGAATAGCAAAGCAGGGAGATCTGGATGGTGATATAAAGTTAGCAGAGACAGTAAACAGGGAGTTCAGCATTTTTATTCCATTTACATGGGATAGGATCTGGGTGGCCAAACCAATACAAGGGGTATTTGAGCCCTGTTTGTCTCTGCATAGCCCAGAGCACACTTTGGCCTCTGTTTTGACATGAAGTTTTCAATCTATCATAAAAATAAGGTGGATTCCATTTCCTTCTTCTGCCAGGTATTGAGTGAGTGATGGGCTGGTTGAAGGCTTGAGCCACTAAAAATAAATTGTCCAAAGCCACTCACTTCTTCTTTATACACAGTAATAACATACTTGTTTTGTAGCCCACCTGGACCCCCTGGATTGATTAGGTGGCCCATTTTCCACCAAAACCATGCACTCATTGAGTTTCCTAGTGGCCAGATCATTCATGGATTATCCAGCAGGACACTTAGGGAGGACACAGGTTGGGCATTGTCCTTGTGGTACATTCCTGCTGTGACAAATAAAGAAGAAAACAGTGATATCAGCATAGCTGGCTTTGGTCCCTGTAATTACCATTGTCTTTGATAAAAACTTACCCAAAAAAAGGTGCCAGGTGTATGGATGGACAATTTAGTAGCTATGGAACATAAGTTTTCTATCTGAAGTTCATTAGAGGACCAAGGTCTGCATTGGGGTGCCAGTATCAGTACCAGTATCATTCAGTATCGTTGGGAATGCCATAGGACACATTTTATGGTGTCAGCAGAGTAGTTGGGGATAATTCTGGGAAACAAAAGTAACAGCAGGGTGGATTCAGTCAGTCTGGCCTGGTTCTGTGCTTTGAAATATTCTCCACCACCAGTAAAACCATGAGATCATCTCTTGATTAAAAAGAGAAAGTCAAATATCTGACTTGAAAGCACCACAAGCCATAAAACGTTCCTGGTTTGTGTTTCAGTTTGACACACAGTTTAAAACACTGAAAAGTTTCCTAGCTGGGGCTGCTGGCCTAACTTTAACCTGTCAGCCAATTCTGGGGCTTTTGCAGAATATTTACAGCTTCAGAAAATGCAGAACTTCGCAGTGAAACAACAGTGAGGGTGGCACTGAGCAGTGCAGGGACAAGAGATGTGTCCAGGTCGGAGAAGCTGCAAAGAGCAGGGGAGGCACCCAAAAAGCATCACCCACCTCCATCCCAGGGAAAGCAGTGGGAAAGCTGCTCCAGCCAGCAGGATCAGAGCTGTGGGCAAGGAGATGGCCAAGGCCCAATGTCCCTGTGCCAGCCTCACAGGAGATATATAGCTTGGTGCTGAAGCAGATCCAGGAGGGTAATAAATAAAACATTAAAAAGACATTACTCAGGTTGAGCCAACTGAAACACCCAGGTTTCAAAACAGCAAATTAAAGTGCTGCAGTTGCCCTTCCCTTATTACAAAATCTAAGGTTAACATTTTCACCTGGAAATTTCTTAGTATGCAGAAGCTGCATCTTTCAATTAAAAAAAAAAAAGTAGAAATCCAAACCCAAGCATTTCTAAAAGGAAATTTCAGTAAGTTGATAACAATTTGATTAACGTGGATTGAGCAGGAGAGCTACACAACACCTTCTGCTGGCAGATATTCAGTCAATGTGGAAGCCAATGTCTTTTTGACAGTGCCATGTGCAGGAGGGCTGGGCACTTCACACCAGTCCCTGGGTTCTTAAGCAATCTTCAGAACAACTGTATTTCATTATTATTGTTGGTTTGGAGGGGAAGAAGGAAGATTTTTTTTTTTCCTCTCATGGCATAAAAGACTCAGGAAATTGTGAAAGAGGAGGCCAGAGAGCAGAGAAGTTCTGCTCTGACCAACACAGGCCTGAAATTTTCTGAGCAACGTTGGAAAAGTGACATTGAGATATTGAGAGCCCACTTGTCCACTTCCCCAGCAGCTTTGCTGGCACCTATTTCTCTGGGTCAAGATGAGGGGGGGGAAAAAAAGGAGGCAAATAATAGGGTTGAGTTTACCTCTTCAGCTCCATTCCCACACAATTGTTTGTTTATCCCAAGTCTCTCTCTGTTATCTACCCTCCTCTGCGGGGTTTAAAAAATAAAAGCAGACAATTACCCAGTATCGAAACTAACACTGTGGACAATTTATCAGCAATTCCAATGCAGCTGTTCATGTTTTGGAGTGCTGCTGGTGTGTGTGGCCAGTCATTCCTGCAGCAGAGCTCAGGTGAGTAAATCCAGAGTGTGCTCCAGTGAGGGCTGTGCTCATGGAAAGCAGCACCACTCCACTCACTACAAATCCCTGTTTGCTCTGCTCATTGCTGGCTGCACGTGATTTATTGTGCTCCTAATCCATCAGTGGAGGCGTGGAGTGAAAGAAAGAGGGAGAAGGAAGGGGCAGATGAAGGGCAGAGCTGTCAATTGCTACACGAAGGTGATTTTCACCCTTTATTGCTCAGCGCATTTGCCATCATTATTTGGGTCTTTGTTTGCCTCCAAATCCAATCACAAATGATTGGGTGTTGTACTACAGCACAAAGTGTTCATACCTGATAAATCCTGCTTGGCTCCAGCACCTGGCTCAGCTGAAGGCCTTCCAGCATGCTGGGAGTAATTAGTCAAAGTCCCTTCCTTGACCAATCCTTTCTGCAGGACCAGAGGAAATACTGGTGGCACAAGAGGCTGATTTCCACTCCCATCAACACAGGTACACTCTGGGCTCTGGGTTCTCCAGCATTTTTTCACAGCATTGTCAGTCTTCATGGAGAGAGGAGAGATGTTTTTCTCTCCACTGTACCACAGAGTTGTGTGCACTTGATCAACACAAAAATACCCAGAGATGGCTGCAGAGCGACCTCTATTCCCAGTACATCGAGTGCACACCCGCATGATAAACAGATTTCTGACTCTTCAGTCTGTATCACACAGTGACTGTTGTAGAACAACACCACATTGCCCAGGAGGGGCAGGTTCTCAGCAGAAGATCACCATTATTATGATCACCATATGTTTCTGGCTTCCCCAAAGACCTGTGGCTTAAATCCCCTGCATGCTGCAAAGAATTGGAGTAATGCTTGTAGGTGTGGTGCTTATGTGTACTGAAAAATCATCAGGATCCCAGGGGCAGATTCATGTCTAAGTGCTGTAACACCTGAAAAAGCAAATGCTTGGAAAAAATAGACTTAAGTGATAAAGCTCTGCCCCTTCTGTGGCGCCACCTCCTCCCACACTCTGCGTTGGAGGCCTGAACACCACTTTTGTAGGGTTTGGGTAGGATCAATCTTTTGGGATCCTTCCTGTGCTTTTTCCAAAGTTGTCTTGTTTCCTATTTTTCAAGAGTGAGGCACAGTTTCCAAAAAGAAACAAGGTGTGTTTGCGCACAAGCAAACACCACATGTGCATGTTTGCTCTCAGCTCTTTCCTATCCCAGTGGATAAACATGCAGCACAGAAACCCTGTACAGCTCAGGAGATCCTCATCCCAGCCCTGCAAAAAGCAGAGGTTTGAAGGATTTATGATCACCTCATTAGGGCTGCAGGTACATGGTTACAGTTAATATGGACAGTCTGCAACCATCCCAACTCATGGCACAGAGCTTCCCACAACATGCACACATAAATCTCAAGTATTAATCACAATACTCCTGTGTGCAAGGGGAGTGTGGACAAAACCTCTGTGCACCTGCCTGTTCATGCTCCTCGTGGTCCTCAGATATAAACACAAAATAAACACACACAGATGCTAATGATAAATAAACGCAAGAATATGGAACATTTCCCCACATATTTGCAGCAGACAGGAGCTTATGTGTGTAATAAAGTCCACCACACGTAGGATCCTAATTGCTTTTGTGAAACCAGGTGTCTGCAGACTCCACATTTACATAAAATATCCAGATCACACGAGCTCTTCCTGTCCATAACTCTCCTGATCCCCTTTGTGGAATGCTGGGCTGCATGAAGAGCTCTTACAGAGCAGAGCTGATGCTGCCAACCAAATTGGAGACATGGCTCTGCAAGATGTTTAAAATCTAGCAAATCTGCAGCTGACATGCAACTCTCCAGAGCACTGGTAGGAAAAAAGATCAGATTCACTTCCAGACATAGAATTTTGGGATGGGTAGCCAGAGAGTTATTTCAAGAATAATCAGCTGCACATGATCAGTTTAAGGTATTTTAAATCTCTGAGTCACAAGGAAGGTGAATATTTCCACGTGCCACAGGTGAGGAGCTTGGATTGGGATTCAAGCTGCAAATGGGGTTTTTCAGACTGAACAGACAGGCACTGGGGAGAAAAGCTACTTCAGTTACCACTTTTATTAAGCTTAAAGGAAGGGTGGGCAAAGGGAAAAAGGAAACCTCTGTGATCACAAAATCAGCTTGTAAGATAGAAAGGGAAAATCCATCACATTAAGTGATTTCTGGTACCAAAATGGAGAAAACCTGAACTTCCATTTGTTGGTCCCCTCTGCCTGATGCTGAGGAAGCCCAGAGAGTGTGGGCACCCCAAGTTACACTCTGCAATCCTGCCTCTGGCTGAGTGCCCTGCACAGGCAGCAGGAACCTTCCCCCAGCTCTTACTCACCCCAATCCCATTTTATCGACACCATTACCTTGCAGCAGGGAACCCCTCATTTCCTCCTAAAACCCCTGGTATCATGTTTTTGGCACTCTCACAAATGCTTTTTGGAATGAAAGCACTACTCCACAAAATCCTTGTAGTAGGGGCTTATTCAAACAAGCAGCATGGAGAAAACCTACCCCTCTCTTATTTCCTTTTGTAGCTGCACATTGCTTTGTCCTTGCCCACTGTGGGCACACCCATGGATTGAGTTTTAATTTTCACTTTATTTTCTTTAGGTTTTCGTTTGTTTGACTCATGTCAGATTGACCAAGGAGAGACTGAGTTCCCAGTGTGGCATGTAATACTCAGCAGTGCTTTATCCTTTCACTTCAGGATCAAATGCAATTGCTGGGGGACTGAAAAAGTGGGGAAGGATTTAATGGATACTAACAGCACTTGCAGCTAGCAGTGGATCCTGGTGGCAAAATAATCCAGATGCCAAAAATACAGAAACCCAAAGGGTGCTCTGAGATGCCAGTGGGGTTTGCTGTACCTGTCTTAACCCGTGCCAGAGGAAAAGACATCAGAGCTTCAAGGCTTTCATGGATTCCCACAGGGATGAGGAAGTAATTTCTTTCAAAGCATTGGACAATTAGTCCAGTGAAAAATGGCTTGGGGAAGGGGAGGTCATTTTCCACTGACTCATCACAGACTGGGCACTGTGAAAGGCAGGAAGCAATGAAAATGCTCTGGGTGATCACAGGAGATAAGGCAAATCCTCTGCTCCCACTTAATGCAGGAGCAGAAGTTCTCCTGGCAGCTCCCCCAAGGAAAGGGGAGCTCAGCACAAATTCCACATGTACTCTCATTCTATAATTGATGAGCCCAGTGAGTTCCTAGCAGCAAAGTGGCTCCTTCCAGCCATTTCCTTTATTTACACACAATCGTTTGTTTAAAACCATGAAATGCAAGCCCAGAGGGAGCCTGAGAGTTTGACCTGCTGTGCCCTCTGTAAGAGATGCAGGGTCACAGAGGGCACTTCCCTGCCCTGCAGAGCTGGCACCTCCCAAAAGCTGCTGAGCTCCCCGTTCCTGGGCAGCTCCCTCCCAAAATATCTCCTGCTCTGTGAGGACACATGGAGGAGCATTTAGTATGAAATCCATCCTGCACGAAAGGATGCACAAAACCACATTTCTGGGCTCACTGCCTTGGAGATGAGAGTGATTCAGGAGACAGCAGCTTCCCTCAGGAAAAGGAAAAGAATATCTGACAGGTCCAGGAGGGTGAGATGTGCTGTTTGCTTTGGCCCTAATCCCGCAGAGCCCGAGAGGTGTGTTAGCTTTCCTCACAGCAAACAGTGCCACCACAGCTTATCTTGCTCCTTATCCCTGCTCTGCAAAGCAGCTTGACCCTCTTTGCATTGGTGCTGAACCTTGCAGTGGTGATTTAGGATTTCAGCTTTTTTTTTTTTTTTCATATATTTGTAATCCTGCAATTCTGTAGTGTATAACTCTAAAGTCCACACTCAGTGTGAGCTGCTGCTTTCCCATTTTGGGCAGACACAACAATTCCTGTCCAGGCCTGGCAGTCAAGGACACCTCACTGCCTCAGGCTCTGAGAGATGGAAACAAAAGTGAGTTTGGGGGAAGCAAACTTGGGGTGAATGACTTCATTACCTGAAGCTGGAATTGGCAGATTAACCCCCAATGGACCAGATTTATAAAAGTATGAAAACCTGTGACCTGTTGTCTATTTTTGGGTGTAACCCCTGGGGGGCTTTGTCTGTCTGAAATGTACCTCGAAGGCCTTTCAATAAATAGAATTGCTTTTTATTGCCTTAATTTTGTCTGGGCTCCGGTTTTGGGTAGCCCAAAAAGGCATCAGCGGTGTATTCCTGGGCATGTCTGGGGCTGGGATCCAGCCTGGCTGCACACCTGGCTGCAGGATGCTGGAGCACCTGAGGCAAAGCCCCTGTGCTGTGCCTGTGGATAGCTGGGTATCAGTGAGGTGTATGGCTGTGTAATTATACTGCAATTAAATTTAATAGCTCTGCTAACAGCTCAACTGCAGGACAGTTTGTCTAAGAATTTTTGTACTGGGATTATTAACCTTTTGATGGCTCCACATATCTATTTACATTAATATGCTGTCCCTAAAATTATATTTACATTCCACCCTGAATCACAAAATCACAGGGTCATTTAGGCTGGAAAAGACCTCTGAGATCATTGAGCCCAACCTTTAACTCATCACCACACTGCCAACCAGACCATGGCACTAAGTGCCATTTGCAGTTCTTTTTGAATATTTCCAAGGATGGTGACTCCCTGGGCAGCTCCTTCCAACTCTCAACCACCTTTTCAGTGAAGAAATTCTCCCTGATGTCCAACCTGAACCTCCCCTGGCGCAGCCTGAGGCTGTTTCCTCTTGTCCTGCTGCTCATTGCCCGGGAAAAGAGGAGAATTGAGAATTCCATCTCAAGGTCCAGGTTTGAGGCAAACCTGTGTGCTGGAAAGAGCCACCAGCTGCTCTCTGACAGCACAAACAGTAACAGGATTGCAGGAAACAAAAAGTTCTCCTCTCCAGACCATTCATTAAGTCTCCAGGTAGGTTCTCCAGGGACACAGAGGAAAACACCTGAACTCCAAGCCTCAAAGTTCCACAGCAGCTTATAGTACTGTGAATTTCCACTCTCTTCCTTGTTCATTTTACAGGACTCTATTGATTTCTTTATGTTAACCTTTTGAACTGTGGAAGGTCTGTGTTTAGGCATCGTCATTTTTCTCTATTTATGGAGTGGAATTATTTCTGGTTTGCAGATTGGAATCTGTTTAAGCTTTCAGTGTGATTTATAAAGGCCTATCTCTCCTACCACACCGGGTTTTGTTTTTCTGTTTTAACTCGTTTCCAGCCTCATAATGATTTTTAATCAGACAACAATTAATGATGCAAATAAGAAGAATGGACACTGAGGAATTGCTGCATCTACTGTATTACAGTTATTTGGATTTGGATAACTCTGTTGTTTTTTTTTTCTTGTATCTTTTAAAGGCCTGTTACCACAGATATGTCTAATAGTCAGCGTGGAGAAGCACAGCCAGTGGACATGGTATGGTGCTGATGCCTTAGGATTTTAGCTTTCATATTTTTCAAATCCTGTACTGAATTAG
Organism: Camarhynchus parvulus; assembly: GCF_901933205.1. Lineage (NCBI taxonomy): Eukaryota > Metazoa > Chordata > Aves > Passeriformes > Thraupidae > Camarhynchus > Camarhynchus parvulus. The sequence continues at coordinate 6,469,800 of NC_044587.1, read as the reverse complement.
TGCATAGCAAATAAAGTGTTAGTTAACTGTCTTCATATTTTGGTCAGACAAAACAATTCCTCTGGACCTGAGATCCAAGGACACCCTACAGCCTCAGACCTAGAAAAGTATAAACAAAAGTGAATTGGGGGGAGCAAACTGGGGGTAAATGACTTCATTCCCTGAAGCTGTAATTGGAGAATTAACCCCTGATATGCAAATAGACCAAACTTATATCTGTATGAAAATCTTGTGACCATTGTCCAGCTTGGGTGTAGCTTCTGGGAGGCTTTGACTGCTCAAGGTGTCCCTATTGAAGGCCTTTAATAAATACCCACTTTTATTCTCTTAATCTTGTCTAGCCTCTGTTCTAGGTACCCACTCCAGTGGGCAGAGGTCTGTGCTAGAAGATCTGATGAAGCTTTTCATGAAAGTGGTGTTTCCTGCCAATGAAAGGTATTTACCTTGTCCCTGTCACTGCATTACACTGGACAAGGGGACAAGGGTTGGGCCTTTGGCCACAAGGAGCCTTCAAGCTACTGGCCCCCTTTGCAACCAAATTTACAAAAACAAACATTGGCACATTTGTACTGAAAAAGAGGAAATAAAAACCATCTTTTCACCTTAACCCAGATATCAGTTTTCCCTTTCATGGCTCATTAGTGTGACAGCTTTTAGAGAATATCAGGATCTGTTTGATGACTCCAGCTGCCTCCTTGCGGAGGGCATTGCATCTTCCAAGCCATTCTTTAGCAAATGACTGTCCCAGCACATGGCAGGCTCTTTAGTCCTTTCATGAATGCAAACTGGGATGTGGAGCACCTGCAACACTGTAGGTTTTACATGCAGGGTGGTGATTTATGTTGTAAGTGGTTTAACAGTTCCCCAGTGGGCAGAGGGGAACTGGAAGGCATTTTCAGTCTCTGTGTTTGAGGCAAACCAAAGAAATATCATGTTATTTGTCTTTGAGTGCTCTTTTCTAATTGGAGTTTTTGGAGGCATTTCTCCCCACCACCATCTATAAAATGCAGTTTTCCTTGAAACCTGGAATGATGCGTCAATAAATCACTCAGCAAAATAAATATGCAGATCTTTTAGTTATGAATGTTGCCAGAAATAAACCTTTAGTAATTGATAATTAATGTCCCCAGGATCAATATCTGGCAGAAGAACCTGTGGAGGGAGCCTGAATCATCTGTGACTGCTCAAGAATGACTGATGCTTTGAAAACAAATCTGAGTACCTGCCAAGGGTATAAATTACAGCTTTAGACAGAGACCCAAAGGGAAATGGGATCCCTTGAAATGGGATCTGCTGGTGGCAGTCACCAGTTCCAGCTGGTGCTCCATGAGCACTGACACATCCCTTGGTCCTGTGCAGACGGACACAGAGGGAAGAGTGTTCCTCCAGCTTGGAACTGCACCACACACAATTCAGAGAGGAGAGGAGCCATCAGCAGCCCTGGGAGGTGCTCTAAATGAAATAATGAAGGTACAAAACCCACTGGGAGAGGACTGGGAGTGAGAGTTTGGGATCTATTCCTACATGTGTGTGATTGACCCAAGCAGTGCCTGCAGAGAGAGCAGGCTCCTTGTTACACTGTGGATATAACAGGGGCAGGGGGGCATGGTGCACAGAGCAGGCAAAATAATCCAACCCTCCATTCAAGCTATAAAACTTGGTGACAAAGCCAGACCTCACTGCTGTCATTATCCTGTCCAGTATTTCTGATGGATTTCCATCTTCTGTCTGAGGACATTGATGTTAGATGCACTGTGTGTCCATTATATGTCACCTCCACACTGATCCACATGCATTAAAAGGACAAATGTAAATAAAGAAATTCAGACAGCTCAGGTTATGTGCTGAGAGACACAGTTATCATAAAAAGACCAATAAGAAAGTGTAGAAGGATGTTTGACTGCTGGAATGGCTCTTGTTCCCTTTTCATTATTCTTAATAAAAGGAGATGGTTCCGAAAAATTGTGTTTCCTTGGTTATTTTTCCCAGGAGATGGTTTATAAAACACAGAATATATAACACACTGTGTTGCAAGAAAATACCTTATTAAGTGAAGATAGTTAGAAAGAAAGAGTAACGCAAATGAATGGTAATATTTTTCCCTTTTACACTTAGTAAAAAGTGCAATAGTTCTTTATATGGATTTAATATCAGTTGCCCTATGAGTAGTGAAAAAAAAATCTCACAGCCATGGTGTATTCAGGAATGTTTCAAATACTTGTACTGGATCATTAGCAACCAAAAAGATACTGTAAGATTTTTGAGTAGGCAGCAGTAGGATATCAATTGTGACATCTGGTAGATGAAGTAATTTCTTCTTCTAGTGGTCTGAAGATGTGAGTCTCTAGAAAATCATTTAATGTTGGTATCTGTGTATGAGCCATTGATTTTTGGTATTTGAGGACCAAGTTCAGCAAGGTGCTTCTACAAGAACTTGTATCTTACTGGTTGGAAAGCACATTGCCCCTGAACAAGCCATCCCACCTCTGATCTTGGCCCCAAAATCAGGAGTGCTGCCCTTCCCTGCCTGGAGTGGAGGGTGAGATTCAAGGGAAACTTGACTCAAAAGAGCAACCTTTGCCTTGGGACCTTGGGCTGGGATCCAGCAGCAACCTTACTGAAAAGGTTCCACTAATTATTTCATTTGGGATAGTTTTCCTCAGTGAGGATTAGCTCCTAAATTTGTCCAGAGCCACAAATTTCCCAGTGCAGGCGGCCCATAGCTTCACTCATGATTTATAATGTAGGTGATGCCACCCTGAGACATGGCCTGAAGCACCGAGCAGAGCCAAGCCAGTTGTGTTAGCCCTGCTGTGCTGCTGGTCAGCATGAGGGCCTCCACAGCTCCCCAGATAACTCCATTTTCAAGCCTCTAAGCTGGAAATTCAAGTGCTCAAGACTTGTGCTGTAGCCAACAAGGATGAGCTGACATGTTCAGAGGGCAGCACAGGTAAGCAGCTCCTCAGGGTTCTGGTTCTTTTACTGAGTAAGCAGGAAAAACATGGAATTGACCCCTTAATCCAGGCTCATCAAGCGCCCCACATTAGTCAGGATATGGGCAATAAAGCTTTGGGCAATAAAGAAAATCCAGACCACATTGCTGTGCTCGTGCAGTGTTTCTCCAGGAAGCGATTCCAGCCCAGGGGTGCAGCTGCTGCCTGAATCTGGGTCCATGAAAGGACAACATCAGCTGGCACAAGGCTCAGCAGCAGCAGTGACACAGCTGCTGGTGCTGTTGTGACCCAAAGAAAAGGTTTCTGTGTCAGAAAGGAGCGTTCTGGGGTGAGAAACCCACCAGAGCAGGACCCTTCCTGCTTACACAGCCTCCTGCTCCCAGGACAAGCTCTGCCAGCCAGGGAATAAACCTGAACAGCAGTGATAAAGCTGTATTCTCTCCACTGGTGCTCTATGACTCTTTATTCTTCAATAGAAGCCATCCTATTCATTACTTTTTTTTCCCCCCAGAGATTTGAGTCACCTTTAAAAGGAACCTTGCCCTTCTTGCTGCTATCAAAGCATCATCCCATCATGCCTGTAAAAAACAGCAACAAAACCTGTGGAGGAAAATAATTTTAATTCTTTCCAAAGAAAAAAAAAAAAGCAGCTAAAAACAACCAGAACTTTTATTTCTTGTCGAGTAACCACATTCCATGAGGCATGGCAAGCAGACCTTAAATTCTCACTCAACTCAAAGGCAAACCATTATTCTGTAATTTTGTATGTAAATAAGATGTATTAGGAAATCATTCAAGCAATTAATTAAACAGCTGTTACAGAATAAGTGATAAAGGAAACAGGGGCATGAATATGTGGAATTTTCCTTGCACAGGCATCAGGATGCCTTTATTTATTTATTGCTCATGTACAAGGGCAGTACAGGTCCTGCATACCTTGGTATCAGCTCTGAGGTCCTCAGGGGGATGTAGCCCCAGGGTGTTGGATCCTGACCTCACTAGTACAGTGTGGGGAATGGGGAATGGAGATGATTCCAAAGGGGATGGGCTCTGTGGTTGTTGCTGACCACCAGCCTGCAGAGCTCTCACTGAAGGAGGAACTTCATTAACTTCCAGAAACAATCTTTTATCTTCGAGAGGAGCAGGGGCCTGGGAATGATGAGCTGAGCACACTCCAAAAGGGAACATCAGCCTTGCAGAGACATTTAAATTTTTTAAGCCCTTCTGTTGTGTTCCACAGGAAACAGCCTTGGGAGAGTGAAGCTCACCAGCCCCAACACCAAAGGATGTCCAGCCTTGGCCACAGCTGAGATCCAGCTGAAAAAATGGAAGGCAGACAGCAAGAGACAGCCTTGGGTTGAGGAGGAAGTGTGATAAGTGAAAGGTTCAAGGAAAAACTGCACCATGGAGATAGGATATGACTAAAACCACTCACAAGGCCATAAACTGATTAAAGGCCTCAAGTCTTCCAGATCCCTGCAGGTGGAAAGTCATTTCACTCACCTCCCAGGAAGCACTGGGATCAGTGGGGCAGGACCAGCCTCTCACAGGCCTTCCCTAGAGCTGGTGCATTTCTGGAATACATTTCTGAGCTCTAACAAGAAGAAATTGCAGTGCTTGGCCACAAAGGAGAAACACAGAGAAACGAAGCTCAATGCCCATTTTCACTCTGCTTGTTCTGCTCATCTCCACATCTCTCATTCCTTGCATAGCCTTTGGTCTGACTCCTCATCTTGGAAACACCTGGGAGGTCTGAGGTACAGGTGTCTGCCCCTTTGTGACAGAGCCAAAGCGGCTGAGAGTGCTGGTTGTGGTCTCCTGCTCCTGTATCACACTCCTGCTGTTCCTCACTGATGGGACAGGTTTCAGACTCACCTCATGTGTACACATTCACCCCTTTAGGTAGAAAATCACCGTCTTGTTTTCAACTGTTCTTGATTCCAGCCCATTCGCAATGTCTGCCCAACTTCTTCCACGTGCAGGGAGAGCAGCCTGAGCCAGTCCTGACTGCAGGTCTGTGGTGGCTCTGATCCAGCCCCAGACAAGGTCCAAACTGCCCAGAACCCACCCAGCCTGTGAGGGTGGGACACACCAATGCCTTGATGGCTTTGTGTGGCATTCACATTTTCTGAAAAAATCCCTTCACCCAGGATTCTTCTCCTGGGAAGCTGAGAGGCCTCAGAGAAAAATGAAAACAATTCTTATCTCATTTGCTTCTCCTGTGTTGTGCTCATGTGGAATGTGTTTGGAGATTGTTTACCCACAGGTGATTGTTCCATTGCATTCTGCTGGGAGTTGTTTTCACTCTTTGGCCAATCAGGGCCAAGCTGTGTCAGGACGCTGGAAAGAGTCAGGAGTTTTCATTATTATCTTTTTAACATTGAGTAAGTATCCTTTCTGTATTATTTAATACAGCATAGTACAGTATTTTTTAATATAATATAGTATAATAAAGTAATAAATTAGCCTTCCGAGAACATGGAGTCAGATTCATCATTCCTGCCTTTGTCAGAGCTTCCCTGCAAATACAAAAGCGTTGCAAGGTAGGGAAAGGCTGGGAGTGAGCAGGGTTAAGGGATTCCCTCTCTGGGATGTCTCAGAGCCTCCCACAGCCTCCAACTGCTCCCATTCCTGTGTGGGGATGTCACTGGGACACAGGAACCCAGAGCATCCAAAGCAATTTGCACAGCCCTGGGACCATGATGTGAGTGTGCTCCCAGCCTCATTAACCAGAGCTCACTGTCCCTGCAGAGCTCCCTGTCCCTGCAGCAGGAAGGATCAGAGCCTTGAAGACATGAAGGATTGTTCTGGCTAGCCAAGGAAGTAATTTTAATTTGCAACATTCAGCTTCCAACTGTTCAACAACAGCAAGAGGTTAACAATGTGGAACTGGGCTTGCTCAGAAGGGACATTTCCCTCCATCACTGTGCACATGGCCCTGTCACTCCTTAGGCAGCTCTTTTCTCCTGCTGCCCCATCCCAGGCTGAAGGGAACAGCAAAATAAACTGGGTTTGCTCCTGGAGTGTGTAGCAGAATTTTGTCACTCTGTTCTGACCTTGGGGCCAAAGAGTTCTCATTCTGTTGGAAGAGCCAGAGTTCTTTCTCCAGTCCCATGAGATTGTTCTTGGTTTCAGCTCATCTTGGGTAAGTTTTAAGATCTTACCTTTCAGACTGTCACTAAGAGAAGGACACTGGATATTAAATCAACCAGCAGGAGGACAAAGATAATTTTTTTTCTGTCCATGCTAGACAATTATTCCAATGGCCGTCCTAGACATGGCAGATTTAATAACTGCAAATGAAGGACATTTATCTCTGAAACAACTGATTTGATAAAAAATGGTAAAATCAATGAATTCATTACTACACAGAGACAGTAATATTTGTAGGGGGAGGGGGCACAAGCTTGTGCTGTTATAAATTATTTCAGTCTGGAGGCATTTGGGTGTTCAGGGATGTGTTTCTGTGCAATGGGAACAGTCGTGTTTGGAATTGCAGAGCTCCCACATGCAGAGCTCATCACCCATGAGCAAAAAGCTCCTGAAGCACCTGTAATTCCTGACCATCCCTCACAGGCAGAGCTTGTGGGAAATCATACCCAGGAATGAGTCCTTCAGCACTTCTTGTCTGCTGAGACAAGGAACAGACCTGGGTGAAAATCTCCTCCCAACTCCTCTGCTCTGCCCAGCACCAAAGCCTGAACTCACAAACCGCCAGTGGGCACAAAATTATCCCAGCACAAAACACACTTTAACAGAGAGACTGAATGATCTGCCTCAGGAAGGGAGAGCCACAGCAGCAAGATATTCTTGCAGAATGTCACTTTCAGGATACTACTCAGCATTTCATTTCATAATAGATCCAGCTTCAAAAATTTTCTGTGACCTCTTGAAAATTTGCAATTGTAGAAATGTATATTTGTTTCATTTGCAGAATATTTTTAATTATTGGAAAAGTCCTACACAATATTTTGTTTCTACTTCTGCACCTGCTGTCTGTATGGGTTTCCATCCTTTATCCTCTATTCTCTCTTTTTTTCTTCCTGAATTTGCCACTCAGAAGAAATGAAGGAGAAATAATTTCATTAAACCAATGTATCATTTAACTTTTTGCATGGTAGTGAAGAAAGCAGGAATAAAATTACTTGTTTCAACAATTCAATATTATTAAAGAATTTTATTTTTGACAGAACAGAAGAATCAGCCACCTCTTTTGGTGAATTTCTTGGATTATCCAAGATAGGGTAGATTTTAAAGACTTTTAGCTCACATTGAACATGAAAGGGTTTGCCCCAAATTAATTTACCATTATGTGAGGTTAGAAATATGTGCAGAAAGTGCCATATAATGTGATCTACCATCTTGAGGCCTTCCAGCTGTTGGGCTGAACAGAAATTACTCAAAGCATTCAGCACAATAAGCTCACTGGGTTCAGTGCAAACAAACCTGGGGGGATTTATGGCCATACCTTCCAACCCTTTCATTCTTCCAAAAAGCAGAGGTGGAAACCCCTTTGTATGTATTAGCAAAAGTCATTTAGCCCTTTGCTCATCACAGCCACGACACAGAGCTCAGCTTGGCAGCTTCTCTCATCTCATTTTGCTTTTGATCCTGATATTTCTGGATGGGGATGGGCAGGAGAAGCCAGCACAGGATGGGAGAGCTCCTAGAGTGCCACCCATGGGCTGGGGCCACCTGACACCATCTGAGGGCCTGTCCCATCACCCTGGCCACAGAACCAGCAATGCCCAGCTCCAGGCTGAGCCAATTCACACAGAACTCAGATGCAGCAGATAAATCTGAATAAATCCACCCTGCACTCACCATTCATTTGCCCTAGAAAGAACAGCCTCAGCAGAGCATGGGCTACTGGCAAGAACAGCAAAGCATCCGACATGATAAATAATGTTTACATCCAGAATCCAGATGTCATTTTCCATCCTGTAGCTTTGGAAATAATGGCCTGTTACTTCTTATTAAATCAAGGGTAATCCATTCACCTACAGGCCCAACCATAGCTGTCTCTGCTAATCTCCACTCAGGGAGCTATATTCATCAATGGGAGAAGCCTGTGTTTCCAGCAACAACTGGAAGCCAAATGATCTTCAGCAATGGAATTTCAAATATCAATTAGCAGTTCAAACATATGGATCTGTCAGCACAATCCTGCCTGACACAATCCCCAGCTTTCCACCAGTAGTGAGACCTCCTGTGTGCTCAGGCATGCACACCCCAATATTATTCATTTCCTTTGCAAACCTTTTCTATTTACCAGCAATAAAAAGCTCAGTGGCTCTCTCCAGTGATGATTCACCCCTTGTCTACAGCACTTCAGCCAGTTTAATCCTCCTGTGGATGGAACTTATTTCAAAATTGACCCTGCTTTGAGCTGGTTGGATGACACGACCCAAACATCCGTTTGGACTCAATTTTTTCTAGGCTTCTATGAGGCAGTGGTGGTAACAGCTGTGATTAAAATGCCATGACCTTGAAAAGCAATGGGAAGTTCACTTTGAACAACCTTTATGAAGTTTGGTTTATGTCCTAAGTGGGTTGAACCACTGACACCCTTGGTTTGACCTGGCCATAATGGCAATGTGCACCTGCCTTCCCTCCTCTTTCTGCCCAACTGTGAAAAAAAGGTTATTTTCCTGTAAAATAAAAATAAAAGGAAATTTTAAAAACAGAGAATAAATATACAAGTGTGCAATCAATTTATTTTGAGATATTTGCACACAGCAAGATCTGGTCACATCTACTTTCAGATTCTAGTCCTGCGCTTTGGGGCTTTTGGACTGTAATTGTGTTCAGTCTTCTATTTATACAGTGAATCTATAATGTAATTTCATGAGGTACTGAGATGCACTGAAAAACATATGAGCACTAAGTTGCTCTGCCTAATCCATATGAAACAGTGTTGGAAATCAGCCTGGTAAACGTGGCAAGAGAATGAGCGAGGATTTCATCTTGGGGTCTGACACTAATCTAAAAAGGATTATCAAGGAGATAGCCTGAGATATAGAGCACTCGAACAGGGAGGACAAGGAATCCTATTTAAATGAATGCACTGGGTTGTGGGGGGCTTGTAAACAATTAGCACATGGCCTTCCCACTGACCACAGCAGCAGGAGCTCATCCCCCCCAGCCACTGCACAAACCACATTTACTGCTCCAGTCACCAGATTCAAAGAGAGCTTAAGAGAAACAGATGATTTTCCAACATTAGCTTTTAATAGGGACAGCATGTCTGGCAGGATGAAAGGAATGAAAAGCCCTTGCTGTTCACAGTTGTAATCCACCCCCTGTCGTCTGGCTGTCATTTCTCCACAAGCTGCAGCACTTGCTGCTGTGGGGAACTCACACGGAGACAAATCCACACCAGGGCACCCAATGCTCCATGTGTGGGGTCCCTGCAGGAGGGTCCTGCTGAAGTTCATGCTGGGTGCCAAAGGTGGTGGTGCTTGTGGCCACCCTCCTCTGATCTCCCTGCTCTCCTTTACTCATATTTTGTTTTTCCTCTCCATTTGTGTGTTTTTCCTGAGAACAGATCTGTGAGCACCTGTCTGTTTGGGGGGATGGAAAGTAAAGATCAGGCCAATGAATTATCTAATTGCAGGCTTAATTTAAAACATGAGAATTGCTCTTTCTGAAGCAAAAGAAATAATGAATTCTCTCCCTTTGTAGCAGATATCCGAGAACCTGCTGATTGTCTCAGTCTCATCCACTTGTCTGCCCCAACAAATTGAAGGTTTTGTGGATTTTGGCCTTTTGAACTATAGGATTTAGTTTCCAAATAGCAGAAAATGTTTTATGGATTGTAGCATGTGTAGTGCAGTGTTCCTGTGTCCCACGTGCCTGCAGCCAAGGGTTTAGCTGAGATGAAGCTTCATGGGATGTTTCAGGAGCAGCTGAGCAAATCCATGCTAATGCCAGGAAAGAACTCTCATCCATCTTCCTACTGCTCCCTTTGGGGTTTGGCTACAAATAAATTATGCATGCCCTGAACTATTCCTAGGTTAGTGGGGTATCATTTAATGCATGAACAAATAAATGAAGCCCTTTGGAGCTGACAGTGCTCCCCGTGCACGTGTTCCCAAAAATCCTGAGCACCACCCAAGGACATCCACCTGGGAGAATGCTGCTCCACATGGATGGGGTGATTCCACCTGTGCACAGGGGGATGGAGAACAGAAAGGCACCCTTGTTAGGCCATTGCATTCCCACTTTATTTTTGTTTTTCCTGCCCATTAAGGCTAACAAACTCACGAGCAGGGCAGTACATTAACTGGAGCAACACTTTTCTACCTTCCAGGAGCCCAGTCAAATTCCTCTGCTGATTTTGTTGAGCAGTCCTGTTTCCACACATGAACACTCCCATGTAATTGTTTTACCAGCATGGTCCAGTGCATGGTTGAGTTAGAAATTTGTGCTGGATGATGCAGAGCATTCCTTGCTTGAATTAAAGTTGTCACAAAGGTATCAAAAGCACCTTTTCCCATTTTTTGCATGCTGTACAACAGAAGCTGTTATGTACCCTGCAAGCATTTATTCATTATGAAGTCATATTTGATTCAGTGAGACTGGAATGGGTTCCAGTAGGTTAAATATCTCCAAAGCCAAAGTTACCCCTTTCTGGAGTTCACGCATTTAGTTCACTCAGCTTTCCAAACACAAAAGTAATCATAACAAAACAACACACCCAGGGGATCTGCAACCTCACTGGGTTGCACTCAGCCATCTCCCATCCCTTTCATCCACTGGAAGATTTGTGCAAAATAGAGAATATTGTGATAAAAGAGGACAGACCATAAAACAGAGGGCCAAGCCCCAAGTTGTGTATCATAATGAAGGCAGAAACATCACCTAGATTTGGGCCAGCAGAGAATCTGGATCTTTGTATTTGAAATATACGTAAATATTTCAGAGCAATAAAAGTGAAATATGCTCTAGCTGTACTTTAAGGAGAGATTTCAGCAAACTTTATGTTTAAATTTCTTGGTTGATTAGCCCACAATGACTTCTAATCGCTTGGGAAAGTTTTTAAAAATCAAACTTGAATATACTCAAGACACAGAAACTGAAAAAGTTGTCTGCAGGTCATGGGGACTAACTCTTATTTTTTAAGGCGAAAAAAAATCCTTCAGTTCACTTGCAAGCAGCTGTTGCATCCAATATTGAAGATCTGAAATGAGCAAAGCCAGTTGTTCGAATGAAAGCTCAACACCTCATTTTCCACTCATCTTGCAAAGGATGTGCAGTCCTGTGGAAAAAGATAGAGCAACATTATTATAAAAATGGGAGTGATAGATTAAAGGGATCTTTTGTGGTTTTTTGGGTTTTTTTTTTTTTTGAGCTGGCGCTTGCAGGTGGGTGCTTTCTGTGTGTGTTTGAAGATGGGATGTGGATGGATCCTATCAACCCTCACAGGGGACAGAACTACTCAGTCAAACTCAGCACTGGGCATCACCAAAACACTTATTTTTTCCCTGTGATATGCCAATCCATCCCTCACCCTGAGTTTCCCTGCAGCTAACGTCCCTCATTTCTCCAAAGACCCAACTACTCACGAGGCAGGTCAGGTTTTCAGAGGAGGAGAGATAATGCAGCCATTGCTGGGAAAGCTGCCTGCACCCCTGACCACCCAGCTGGAAAATGTAACTAATTTTATTCACTGGGGAGGGCTGGGAGGATTAATTGGATTTAGTGGCCACAATGTACTTTACATTGGTTGGGTGGAAGGAGACTGATAAGAGTTGAGGTGCAAATTTCTCAGAGGTGCAAGGAAAGAAGTGGCCAAGGAGGAGGGCAATTATTTAAAGAGTCAGTGAAGCAAGGAAAAGACAATTAGCATTGGTATCACCCTAATTCACAACAATTTGCAACAATGAGTCTGAGACACTCTTCCCATCAAGGCCAGAATACATAATTTCTTGACCTTATTATAAAATATAATTAAAAAAACATGAGCAAAAATGCTGCATGTCCACATGGGTAAAACAGAAAAACTGAAGGACACACAAAGGACCTGAAGGACAACAGTGATTTGGGAGTCCTGGATGTGAAAGAAAATTACAGCAAGGTTTACCAAGCCCATGGATTTTCAGTGGAGCCAAACAGGTGACAGAAAATTTGAACCACGCAGCCTTCACTTTATTTTCTGTCCCTTGGGAGCCTCTCATTTGGACCTGGCCTGTTCTCCTGCATTGCACAGGGACAGGATTCTCTTTTCCCACGTTCTTGTGGGTTATCTGAGATGTTCACCTCAAACATCTCCAGCACTGCAGCATGGAACAAACGTGAAAGAAGCAGATGGAATCCCTGGGGCAGCAGCATCAATACCCTCTGAATACATTACAAGCTGGAGTACAGCTGCCATTTCCCTGATCTTTTATCAGCGCATGATATTATTAAACATGGAGTTAAAGGAAAGATACTCTGAAAGGGACAAGAGAACAGGCTTCTAATGGAATTGTGACTGGTTTATAGCATGGCTATTCTGTCTACTTCTCTCTTCTTTTTATATTGTGACCTTGTTTTATATAGAAGAATTTTTTTAAGCAGTATGTGGAGCCAGGGTCTTGGGCCAGGTCAGTTTGCACCACTACAGATACACCTTGCTGACTGCACCAACTTTAAAATGCACCTCTAGCATTTTTTGTTGTTGTTGTTGTTTATGGTGCTTGTGTTTAAGAGTCTCATGTGTCCAGGAAGCAGTGGACAGATGACAGGTAGATCTCTTTAACTGTGGGTGCTTTCCTCTGCTCAATTGGAAAAAAAACCACAGCCTGTTCCAATGAACTCCTCAAGTCTGTTATAAAAAGCACAGTTCTCTCTTCATCTGTGAAATGTTCTGTTCTGAAATAAAGGATTTCCTATTAATGCTGAGGAAGAAGATGTTCATCAGTGTTAAAGGGCAAGAGAACTTGGATAACACCAACTTTACTCAGTTCCTTTCACAGGTGCATCTCAAAGTCCTTTATGAACCATATAAGTATTATTTTCAAAATTTATCCCAAAGGCCATTTTGAGCTACCCTAACCAGCCATAGCCTAAAAACTTGGGAAAAGGCCCCCCAGCCAACCAAAATATGCATGAATCAGTTACTAATTTTGGTGTATCTGCAAAATGCATATAGGCTGAACATCAAGCTGCTTGCTTTTTACAGCTGTGTGCAAAACACCCAGCGCACTGTAGGTGTTATTTATAAAACTATTGATTTTTATTATTTATCTCTGTGCCTGTCTTGTTCTGTGCCTGCCAGCTGATCACTGTCAGATGTACTAGATTGTGCACACGGATTGGACTGGAGTTGATGGGATTAATTGATTTGATTACATTGAGTGAAATCAGTGGATTTCACATCAAATAGAATCAATAATCTGAATTACATTAGACAGACGAGCAAACACTGGGCAGAATCATTGCTCTGGCTTTCCTGGGATGTTAAAATGGTTGAGATCAGTGGATTGGACTCATCTGTGCACGACACAGGGACTGGCTCCATTCGAGTCGCACTGGTGGCCTCAATAACTACAATTTCTTTTTAACTTGAGTTTGTACTGATCTTTATTATAATAATTATACCTAGAGGCAATCACCCTCTCTGGTACACACAAAAAAGTTCATTATATGACACAGAGATGAAGTGGCTCATTTTCCCCCTATTCTAATTTGGTAAATGGTGATTACAGAGGTAGGAGCTTAGCGAAACCCAATGAGCCTTGATACGTTAGTTAGATTTTTAACAAGTCATCTTTACTGAGACCTAACTGCATGGAGCCCGGGCAGATTACAAGTCCAAAGCTCTTGCCTGCTGCTGCTGTTGTTATTCTCTTGATTATCCTGCAGCATGTAGAACACTCCTGTGTGAGAAAGGCAGCGCCATGGCACAAGGCCACCTTTCTCTTGTCCTTAATCAGAAATGTTGAACTGTTTTCTAGCCCCCAAGAGGGAAAAGAATTCATTAGATTTCATCTTTTTTTTTTTTTCACTCCTGAATGCTAAGTGCCTCTTCCTTTTTCTCTGTCTTCCTGGGGGAAATGTGTGAGGAATTAATGTTTAGAAAAAAATATTAACTTTCCCAATTCGCACTCGAGGCTGAATCCCATCATCTGCACAGAACTGCAGTCAAAGGTCGCTGTAACAGAGGGGTAGGGTGGTAGCAACATATCCTTTCAGCTCAGTGATCAAAAACAGGAGATTAGCCACCTCTTTCCCAGCTTAGTGACATAAAAACCATGGAATTGGCCTGTGAAAGGAAAAGGCAGACTGTGTTGACAAAGAGAAGATAGTTCAGTGGATCATGACTGAAGCTGTCATTTAAAAATAAAAGTTCATTCATATTTTCCCATAAATAACACTCCCAGATCAGGGTGCAGAAGGCACAAGTTTTGACAGGGAATTAGGGAGGGTTGGAAGAAAGGATCAGAGCCAGAGAATGACTACACCTGTGAATGCCTTCAAGGCCAGCTCAAATCTTCTGCATTCACCCCACATTTGTGTCCAGCAATCATTTCTTATCAAACTGATTAAAGTTTGCACTGAAAAAAATCTACATTATTGACAGAAGAAGGCACCCCAGACTCTTGGTCCTTTTTGTCATCTTCTACCCTTTGGATTTTCTCACTGCCTAAGAATTGAGGCCAGAGCCTAAATCCACAAGTGGCACCCCTGGAACAAAGCAGATTTCCCCCAGGTCTGATGGTTTTGGAACCATCCCAGACAAGGGGTAGATATGAAAGTCCACCCTCCAGGACACCTGCTTTGCTCCTCTTCCTCCACCTGACTAGGTGGATAATTTCTCCATGTTCTCATTGCTCAAACACAGGTGTAACACAGGACATTATGGCAAGGGATGGAAGATAAAAGCAAAATAAAATTATTAGGGAATACAGGTAATACAAGTGTCTGCCCTTACATTTTTACTTTAACTGTGAACTTTTTACTTACAGCTGTAATTTGCAGATGGAACTTTTGTTTATTTACAGAATATTGACTTCATTTGAACTTGGGGAATCTGAAATTTTATTATGGGTGGTGTGTTTATGCGCAACTGGACAAGGACATTTCCTGGTCTCCAGAAAGGAGGCTGGGTTTGGCTATTAAAGGGAAACATGTCAGGTTCAGAGGATGAAACCCACATCAATATTCCACAATTTAGCTATTGACACAATGCTCTGCATCCTTACTGAATGCTGAGGGATTGGCTTGGTTTAAAAACACCTGAATGCAGAACGGCTCACATAATGCACAAAGAACAGAAAAGCTGCAGCATTTGGCTCAAAAGCACCTCCAAGTCCAAGCTGTAACTCATCCATGTTCTCTTTCTGAGACCTCGTGCCTCCCATCCCCTCCCTGCAGCTCCGTTCCCCTCTCCCCCTCCCATCTCCCCAGGAAAGCTGACTCTCATCTGTCTGCAGTTAGCAGAAACCAAAGTAACTGGACTTGCTGCTGGAACAGAAGAAATATGTGCTGTTAACTGTTCATTGAGCTGTGAGATGAACAAGCTGGGTGTTGAAAAGGAAATCCAAGCTAAGAGTACATTTCCAGTGTTAATAAAGCTTTTTCTTTTTGTTGTATATTTCCAGATGCTGATTCTAGAACGGCTGTCATTGGGTTTTTTTTTCCAGAATTAGACAACAGAACAGATTTAAGGTATCGTGGAGTCATTTATCCTTGCTAAATGACAGCTCTCCGTGCTGCATTTGGAGATCTGGTTTGCCCTCCATCATTTTGTTAAAAATTCTGAGCTGTCATTGTCTCAATGAGACAGACATTTCTGAGTCTGCCTCACCTGTGTTCCCCTTTAGACACAAAGGGACAGGCTGCACAGCAAGGTGGGAGTTTGTAGGGGCAGGAGCAAGGCTGCTTTCTAGCAAGGGGAAGATGGAGCAGTACCTCTCCTGATTCTTGGAGGTATTTTGCTCTCTGAAAAGGTGACAGACATCTGGAGACCCAGGCTGGCTGCTCATGATGGAGAAAACCTCACACAAGAGCAGCCAGGAAGATGGGGGAAAGGCACGAGGAGCTGGGTGTGAGATGGGAACAGAGAAAAACCCACACAGGTGAAGATTCCCTTGGTTTTCCTCAGATTTTGGTGCCTTAGAGGAAATCCTATTTCCAGGGACAGAGACACTCCTATAAAACCTGTGTTATCTCCTCCTTTGTGGAGGATTATCGCAGGTGGGGCAGGTGGAGGTGTGAGCTCCTGCTCCCAGATGTTTTTGCTCCCTTCTCTGTGAGCAGATGCTGTGTGCAGGCTGCTCTCTGCTATTCTTGGCAGGAGGTAACTCCAATAAAATTTTGAACTCCACTTTTAGACGGAGGAGAGTTTGGGTTGGGTTTTTTAGGAGCATTATGTGCAGCAATTGCATAGCCTGCAATGATTTAGAGCTCATCTCTGTTACAGTCAAGCCCATTTGGCTTTTACTTTCATGAGCCACAATGGAGACCTCATGCTGCAGTGAGGTTTGTCTTGAATTTTGTTTCACTATCACAAAGCCATCATCATCTGGTTTTGCTTCTGAGTTTTATCTTTTGCTCAGGAGAGGAGTGTCATATATTATTCACATCACATTATGTTCACAACATTTGAGGTGCTGGACAAATGCATTATAAGAAAACAGTCCCTGCTGTGAAGAGTTTACAGTCCAGGCAGAAAAGACAGATGAAATCTAGAGGCAAAGAGATGTACTATGAAAAAACAAAATGAGATAAAGAAACATTCAAGGTGTCATGATTAACAGAAGTGCTGTAATTCTTTTTTTTAATACTCCATTTTAATGGCAGAGACTGTAGAAAATTTTTCACAACTCCCCCTCCTTCTGGTGAAAGACGAAAGTTTCCTGTGAAAACACGAAACTGGGTTTACTCTGTCATTTGAATTGAATCTTGATTTTCAGAATTTCTTTTCATCTCTTGAACACTCAGCTGCAGAATTGCTTTATTAAACCCTGTTTTTAAAAAGATCACGTTTGATTTGTCTTTAAAAAATATATTTTCCCAGAATTATACACCTCATATTAAAAAAAAACCAAACTTTTTTCTCATGCAATAATTCTACTTTTGGTGCCGCGCTGACACCAGGTACCATGTCATACATTCACACCCATCAAGGGTGTTTTCACTGCCTTGGGTTCATCTCCTGCTCTTTTTTCACAGGCTTTGTCAAAGTCCTTCCAACCCATTTGCTCACCAGAGGAGATCTGTGCATCCTTTGGTTGCACACAGCATATTTTTTTATTATCCCTTTCCTCTCTGCCCTCCAGTCCTGGGGGACTTGGTGGCTCCTTTGCTGGTCCTGCTCCACACCACAGAAATAAATTCACCACAGAAATAAATTCTCCACAGAAATAAGTCTGCTTGACACTGGCTCTTGGAGGATCTCCCATGTCCTGAAGACCACAAACCTCTATCTCTTATCATAATCCTGCACATTTATCACCAAACTCCAGAGTGAGCTGGGAGCTTTGTAGGTGGCAAATTGTCCATTTAATTACGGCATTTTAGCTTGCTTTTCCTAGCAGGTCTTTTTCACAGCAGCTGACCTTCAGTGAGTCCTTGAATCATACGATTGCCTTTGTCAGACTACAGCAGTGAACATCCTTATTTTTTTTTTAATTTTCCTCACTGCCTTTCAGTTCGGCAGCAACATCCTTGAGGTGTCCTGTGAAATCCTGACACAGGGAGGCACCAGCCTGTGTTTGCAGCCAGGCAGGGGATGGCAAGGCCAAGTGCACAGTCGCTTTGATGTGGTTTTTAGGAGCAGGGATTACGTTGCCAGAGCTAACATGCTCTTTTCAGGCTGCTCATATTTCATTAAAGCCAAGCAGAGGGAGGTGGGGGAGCCACTGCTCTGTGTCACAGCACTGGGAACAGAGCAGGGGGAGCTGGGCAGGTGCTGGGTGTTCTGCTCAATGGGAAACTTCCTCCAGAGGAAAACACATTCAGGGGGAGATGATGTCCTCTGGTGTCATTTTTTAGATGCCTTTCAATGAATGTTTGCAGTTGGTCAGAATTTTTCATTTTAACCAAGAAGGGATAACTTTTTCTGAGTTTGATGCGAAATTTAATTCTTTTCCAATGAAAGCTGTCCTGTCCACTAAGGCAACAGGGTTTGCCATGAGTGAGAGGAGCTCAAATGCTGCAGGGACTGCTCAGGAAACAACTGCTGAGAGTGGAGTTGGCAGCAGCTGAGGAAGCTCCTGACAGCGAGTGAGCCTTAAGGAAGCCAATTTCCTACTTATTTTAAGCTCACCCCAACTCTAAAAATTCCAGGCTGGGTTCAAATAAAGTGTAGTTTTGGTGTCTAAAAGTGCTTTTTTGGCTGTGCCCACACCAAGGAGAATCAGTCCCTCCAGGATCTGGATGTTTTCAGTCCCAGCACCAGCCTGCTCTGCCCTCAGGGCTCCCACTGTGTGTTAGTGCTGCTTGCATTTCTCAGGAGTTGGGGTTTGACAACAGATCCATCAGTGAAACCCACTCTGCTTAAATCACTTCTGTGTTTTGTCCTCCCCAAAGCAGTGCAGCACGGGAGTTTTGCTTTTTCAGGTTTCTGAGTGTCAGGGCAGGATATTGTTCATGTGCCAGTCTCCTGTTTGTTATCAGCAGCTCCATTTTCTGCCTCAACTGCCCTGTGGTGGCAGGGCACAAAGGTTGGTCTGCCTTTGCTTTGGTTTTTTCACCACGTTTCCAGATTTCCCTTCCTTGCCTCTCCACCAGCTCACTGAATTCTTGTTGATGTGGAAAAGGCTTCACAAGGCTTGTTTTTCTCTCTGAGCTTTTAAATGTCTCCACTGTCACCTCTTGTTTTGGTTCTCAGTCTTACTTCTCTAGGCTATTTCCATGATTTATAGTTGATTGCTGTTGCCACTTTTTTACTGTAACATCTACTTGCAGATATAAAATCATGTTTCACATCCACAAAAGATTTCTATTGGAGAAATGAAAACGCTATTGAAATGTAAAACCTGCTGGAATAAATCATAGTGGGGGGGGGGGGAAGTGATGAAGATCTACAGTTTCATTTATATAAATGTACTTAACAGAACAGGTGACATTCCAGGGAACCATCAGCAGATGGCAACTCCACCAGCTCAGGGGGAGCAAGCTCTGCTGCTTCAAGAATGAAGTTGCTATTTTTCTCCAGTGCATAAATCTATAGTTTATAGTTATTGCACGACAACCTGCCACTAATTAAATTATAAATGACGTGACAAGGAAGAAACACCTTTAAAAAAATCACTGAATAACTTTTTGGGACACTTTTAGTACATTTCACCTGTGCTCCACTTTCTGAAGTACAGCGACATCTCGCAGTGTTTGTGTTTAAAGTAAATTGAACCAGTGAAGGATCTGACAGTGAACAGTGAAGGATCTTCACGAGAAACTGGGGGAGCTGTGGGAGTCTCTGCCAGCCTGGGCTCATTTCCCTGCTCAGGAGCTCTGGCCATAAGACCTGCAGCTTTTTTAGGAGGAAGGGGGATCCTTCTGCAAGCGGGATAAGAGTTACTGCCCCTCATCATCCTCAGGCTGGAGGAGAAACAGCCCTGTGCTAATGAATGGGTGGTCCACCAAGGGGTGACATTTTAACCACTACACTCAGTTGATAACAACATTTGTGAACAATAGCATTTGGAAATAATAACTTGTGGGATAACAAATAAAGCCACCTCCAGTTCCCCAGGCTGAGCCCAGCAAAGTTTCTTGTTCCCAGCCCTCCAGTGAGGCTCAGTGCCTGTGGCAGAGATGATCCACAGCTCTGAAACCTTCAGCTCCCACCAGCTCTGAAACCTTGCTGTGTTCACCTCCCCAGTGCCCATTTCAATGAGTCCCATGGGATGCCACAGGTGGCCCAGGCTTGTTTTCCAGCTCCATGTTCCAGGTCGTTTCCAGCACATGGATGGTGCTGCAGGCAAGAAAACCACATGGCTTTGCCTGTCAGTGCCTCACTGGGAGCCACGTGCCGTCCCTGGGTGCCCACAGAGCCATGTGCCACCCTGCAGATAATTAGCTGATAAAGCAGGTTTATTGCCTCCCTTTTCCCACCAGAAAATGACATAAATCATAGCAGATTTTTCCTTTGATAACTTAATGCTGCAGATGTGAAGTGTTTGGGGATGAATAGGACTCGGTGTTTGTTAATGAGAGTTTAATGTCTTCATCTTCTGCATTAAACTCCAGTTAATTAATATTCATTCAATTAGAAAATGTAAAAAATAAATTATACAAAATTAAGCTTTACACAGGAAGCAAGTGACCTCATTTCTGCTGTTTTCAGGTGCTAATTAGATTATCTCCTTTCCTATGAAGGGGGAGGCACCGAGGGCTGCCAGCAGTGAGGGGAGCCTTGCAGTTGGGCACAGACCTCATCTGGGAGCGCCTTGTTCTGCTCTGCCCTGAGCTGGTGGAGACCAAAAGCTACAGCCAGATGAGACACAATGACCGTGTTTGTGAGCTTTCTGGTCAGTGGAAAGACTCTCCCTGCTGGAACGTGGGTGTTTTATGGAGCTGGGTGAGAAGGATGTGTGCTGAGCTGGTGGCAAACTGCGAGTTGTACAAAGTCTTGATTCCAGTCTGGTCCTGCCTGCTGGCTTTGGCTGAGTCTTCCTCCCTTTGCTGATGCTTTATTTTTTTTTTTTTTATTTTTATTTCCCTGCTCTGAACAGACTCTCTAAATTTGGAGTCCTTTAGGAAATGGTGTTCCTTTGGAGTTGAGAGTGTCTCAGCTTAGAGAGAAGATGGAGCCCTCTGGGATGAAGAGGCGCTGTGACTTCAGCAAGGCTAAGGGCAGAATAAAACAAGCCAGCCTGAGCTGACTTTATGCAAACAGACCACAGGGATCCTAAATAATCACTATTGCCAGTTTATCTCATGTAACTTTGAAGCTGGCCTTGCTTTGAGTCAGGGGCGGTACCAGCTGACCCACAGAGGTCCTTCCAGCTTCAATTACTCCACAATATTATATTTCTTCTACTTGCATCCTGAAGCCATGCTTGTCTTCTGTACAGAAATACTGTAAAAGGCAGTGAGAGCCAGCAGAAAGCTCAGACTGCACAAAGAGCTGCTGTGGATTACTGCACACTGTGCTGGGGTGGGAGGGGGAGCAGGGGAACAAAGGTTCTGTGCTGGAATGTGGTTTATAGTGCATCATCCATCACTGTCCTCTTCATCTGCTACTTCCTAGCAGCCCTGAAGAGCAATTTGCTTTGAAAATGGGAGGGACAGGCATCTGTGTGAGTAAAACTCGGTTATATCTTATAAGTTTGTCAAAAGGAGAAAACTCCTTTGTATGAGATGGTTCAGTTAGTGAGGTTTTGGGGAGCTGGTTCTGTGTGTGTGCTGTTCAGAGCCAAAAGCGGTACAGAGTATCAGTGACACCACTTGTGATAGCAGTTACCCCTTGCACAGGACAAGGGAGTGCTAAAGTCACAAATATTTTAGAACAACTAAAAAAAAGTTGCCACACTACTGACACAGAGTCAGTGGGACCCAACTGTGTTATTTAGATGTCTCATCCTGCAGAGAAATGGGATTATTCCTAGTGTGACACTCCTTATTTGACTCAGGCCATCACAAAGACAAAATGATTTGCAAAGGAGGCACGAATGAACTACAGTGCTACAGCACCTTAGCAAAAAGGGGATATTTCATGGACGGGAGGTCAACGGTGCTGCAAAGAGAGTCTCCCTCTGCTGCCTGCTCCTGCTGTGGCCCTTCTGAACAGAACACAATAACCACCACAGCTCGTCCTGCTGTGAATTCCTGGGAAGGCTCACATCCCACTGCCTTTTTTCCATTCTACTGCTTCTGTATCTTTCTCCTGCTCTCTCTGCTACACCTCCTCATTAGCTAAAATGTCTTAATCTTCAGAACCTGTGCTTGGTTTCAAGCCAGATTCCTGCTTTCCTTGGCTCATTCCAGCTATCACAATAGCTGGCACCAACTGCTTGGGCTGTGCTCACAGCCCCAGTTCAGGATGCTGCTTGTGAGAGATGTTGAGGCACTGATTTTTCTGCTGCAGGCAATGCTGGGAGCCAGGGGCTGCTCTCATGATTCACTGCAGTGCTTTTCATTCCCTGGTGCTGCTCTGACTTCTTGATTTACTGTGTCTTGCCAGGCTGTGAGGGAAGGAGGGAGGCACCCAAGTGTCAGGTTGATAGAGTTGGTTGGGTCAGATGATATTCCCCGGTCACAATGCCCCTGTGTGACAAAGGACTCCTGCACATCCGTAACTTGTAATGTTTGGGGGCTGTTGGATTGATGAGATCTGGTTCTGTGTGCTCAAGTGCTTGGCTGGATTGACCTGCTGGTCTGGAGTCTTGAGTGTTCCTCATTTTTTGGTGTCCTTGGTAATTAGCCTTGTTCCTGCTTGGAGATGAGTTCCAGGCACTTGGCAAGGCTGTAACAAGACCTATATCATTAGAGGGTTAAAAAATAGAGAGCAGTTCCTAAAGTTATTGGATTAACCTTCGGGCTATGGGCAGGATATTCCTCATCCATTTTCTTCTTTAACCAAGAAAATGTCATTGTCCATACACATCCGCACAGAACCTCCTGGCTGAGGAGCAGGTAGAATGGGAGATCACAGGCCTTACCCTGCATGTTCTGTTTTCCAGGAGAGCTTTTCCTCTCTGAAGCAGTTCCTGCTTGAGTGGAGAGCTACCAAACCCCTTGTGCCTCTCCCCACCCACATCTGCAGGCGGTGTTTCTCCCTAACATTACAGGTTTTCCTACCATGTCATCCAGGCAGCTTTTCTCTTCCTCTGTTACAAGTGGGGGAAAATGGCTTTTGTGGGTCTGTAAAAAAAGGACACCAGTCTCAAATTCCCCATCCCAACCCACTTCAGAGTCAAGAGGTGTTTATAATTGACAAGATTAATCTCACCTGATATTTGAGGACTTTGCTGAAGTCTTTCATTTCACTGCTCACTCAGGCTGCTCAGGAAGATTAGTGAGTGCTGATGGCTTTGCAAACTGCTCCAGTGGACACTGAGTAAATATTTTAGAAAGCACAGCTGCAAAACACTCCTAATCCAGCCCTTTCAGTGACAAGCCTTACCTAACCAGCCTGGTCCAAAAGGAAACACCAAACCCTTGACCACAAATCCTCCTTGTTATCCTCTTAAGAAGGACTCAGTGCATGCTCAGAATTCACAGCAGCATACCCTGATCTGCTGGTGGGTTTTGTATTGTGCTTTGGGGCAAATTTGGGGCAAAGTAAGGTCAGCAAGGACCTGAACATCCATCCCCAGGCTTGGTGTCAGGCTGGGATTAACCCTGGCATGCTGAAGATGTCTACTCAATTCACTGAAAATGCTTGGAGATACCTGTGCAGCTTGTTCTCACTGGTTATTGGAAATTTATTAGAGAGTGAAAGGTCTTGTAGTTAAAAATGAGCTGCATTTTTGCCCAAGAACCATGAAATTTAGAATAGACAAGTCTGGGGAGGAGGGGACAGTGGAGAAGGGGTGGTTTCAACATCTGGGTTATAAGTATAGAAAGGTTCCTGAGAGTGTCACCAAAAGATGCGTCCAAAAGTAAATAATAAGGATGTTTTCCATATGAAACTTGGAATGTATTCAAAATGAAAAAACTGCTGCTTCTCAGACGCAAAACTTGATATATATTCCTTATATTTTAAAGGGCTGTACCATACTCCAGTAAAGGTGTCCCTCCAATTCTTTCCATCTCACAGGTGAAAAGATGAGTTTGAGAGTCTGAATCTGGGAGCACTGCTGAGTAAAGTGAGCAGGCTCCTGCTATGCCAAGTCTCCCCAAGGCAGATCTGCTTATTTCTTTTCACATCTATCACTTCCTCAAGCACACACACATTAATGATACTGATAATAGCGACAGGGGGTTTCTGTTTTATATTTATCTCTGTTTCCTTGGCTTCTGTCCAGTCTGAAAAGTCCCACCAAAAAAAAAATCAAAATAAGAGCTGTTGTGTCTGAACTGATTACAGGCTATCAGAGTTGATGTCCCTTTCAGATTCTGACCAGCCTTCAGAGATGGACAGATCTGTTCTCCTCGCTGATGCTGATGGGTCACTCATCCCTACAGGAGCAAACAGGGGGAGGGACAGCCGTCTGGAGCTTGCTTTTATCCCTTGGGGGATGGGGACATTTTCTAAATGGGATTTTATTGCAGTGACAGTTCTGAGTGTGAATCACCCCATTTATGTGATATTTCCAGCAGCTCCACCAATTATGGCCACCTTTGCCACCAAGAACAAGGAAATTAAGAGCAGCTAATGGACTGACACAGCTCTGGGTGCCAAGGCAGGAGCTGTGACAAAGCAGATCAGTCCCCGCCTGCCTCTTTTCTTATTTTCCTCACTGTCAGATATTTATTGTAATAGTTGAAAGGCAGCATTTAGCTGGCATAGCACTTTCTATTTAAGGTGCTGTGCAGAACAGGCCATTCCACAGATAAAGGGAAAAGTATGTTTGAGGACAATATTGGGACTGAAATGGAAATTGCCTTAAATTGGGTTGGCAAGCATCCTTATTATTCATTGGGATGATTTAAGTGCCTCTTTTAGAAAGGAGAAAAAAGTAAAGGTGTGTTCGTGGGGGGAAATATTCTAAAACTGAAACTGTCCTCTGCTCAGTCATTAAATAAATTCATGACCCAGCAATGCCTCGGGGAGTTTTCCTTGCCCGGCCTCCAGGCCAGGCAGGCTGCAGGACTCTGAGGCCTTGCTCAGAGCAGGGATCAGCTTCTTCCAGGGCTGCTCAGACTCCTTTAGGAGAATACTTGCTGAATTGGCAGGCTGGCAAGGGTTAAGGAGGGGATCTTGCCCTTTGCCTCGACCTCTGTGTGCTCCATGGGTCTGGTGTAGGATTCCCATGGGGTTCTCCTGTGTTTGTGGGGGACACAGCAGCCTTTCCCAGGACTTGCTATTGAGGATTCACTTCTGTGGAGCAATTCAGAAGCTGCACAGGAAGCTGCTAAAAAGATGATCAGGCCAGGATGGAGGATTCTGGATTATTAATCCCTCAACTCATTGCAGGCCTCCCAGGAGATGAACAAATCCTTTCCCTTTCCAGTCACTGCTGATGTTCCCGTGGTGGTTCCTTCAGGATTTTTGTAATACCAGAAAAAAAAACTATTACAGGGGCTGCTGCCTTTTTCCATAATCTGGATTGTGGCATTTACCCCGATGAGCCCACAAGAAGCCTTGGATAGTATTGGGCTCCTCAACACTGGCATTGCCTGCCTTTATTTAGCACCTAAGGCTCCTGAGGCACTTTTTGAGGTGCTCATGCCAGAATTACACATCATTCCTTTGAACTGCAACCAGTTTGGAGCTGCAGACTATTGCAGGTGCTGTGGGGTGCTGATTCTGTCCCAGTATTCAGAGCAGAAAATGAGGAGCCATGGCATGTAACTGCAAATGAGCAAGGACTGTGCTTATCAGAGTGTAATTAGCCTGATCTGTGACCTTGAGGGAGCTGAGGCTCTGATAAGAAGCCCCTGGGAAGGGTACTCTCCTGTCAGACTCAGAACATGCACAGAGATGAGCTGCTGCTCTTATCTCAGTTTCTCTTTTATTTCTTACTCTGGTTTGTTGGGGGTTTTTTTCCTCCTTATTTCTACAGAAAAAGCTTTGAGAGCTGGGGTGGGTTTTTTTTGTTGTTTTTGGTGGGGGGGGTTTGCCTTTTGAGCCTCCTGGGCTGCAGTCTGAAGAAAATCACATTCACATCCTTGTTCTGACAGGGCCTTGAATATTTCTGGGCTCCTCCACGATGCCCTGAGGGCAGCCTCGGTGTCCCAGTGTCACCTGTGGTGGCTCTGCTGTGACAAAACGTTCTGGCTCAGCTCTCCTGCTCCCAGGGGCCACCAGCTCTGCATCCCCAGCATCCCCTGGTGGGCTGGCAGTGCTCAGGGGTCTGAGCACACCAACAGTGTGTACCAACAGAACTGAAGGCAAAGCTGAGACCATGGCTTCCCCTTGGGCACGTGGATCTTCACACTCTGCTGAAAGTGGTTTGTTGCAGAGGGGATTAACCCTCCAAAAACCAAAGGAACACTTGCACTCACACAGCCCATATCACCCAAATGGCCTTGTCAGCTGCCCAGCTCCTCCACAGCCACCTCCAGCTGCATCCCACCTCTCCTGTATCATTTCACATCTCAAATATTCCCTTCCATCACAAGGCACTTTCTGTCAGTCCCACGAGGAAAAGGTGACTAAGGCAGTGTGTGTGGTACCCGTGGAGAGCAAAACATTTGGTGCAAAGGAGCAGTGTCCATGGCACAATCATTTAGAGGGAATTACTTCAGGCTGCCTCTGGTCTGGTCCCAAAGTCTGACTATTATCAGTGAATTAGGAGTGTGTTTTACCCAAAAACAATTCAGTTTCTGAGCATCAAATGAACTTAAGTGTAATAAAGAGGAAGTTTTGATATTCAAGAAATGCACTCTTGGTCTTAAAATGCTGCTGTAGGTGCACACACACAAAAGCAACGTGAAATTGCCTGAACCTACAGAGCAAATTTTGGCAGGGCTCTGAACAGGCCCAGGCAGCCTGGTCTGCTTCTCTCCTCTTCTCTTCTCTTCTCTTCTCTTCTCTTCTCTTCTCTTCTCTTCTCTTCTCTTCTCTTCTCTTCTCTTCTCTTTCCTCTTCTCTTCTTTCTCTTCCTTCCTTTCCCTTCCTTCCTTCCCTTCCCTTCCCTTCCCTTCCCTTCCTTCCCTTCCCTTCCCTTCCTTCCCTTCCCTTCCCTTCCCTTCCCTTCCTTCCCTTCCCTTCCCTTCCCTTCCCTTCCTTTCCTTCCTTCTTCCCTTCCCTTCCTTCCCTTCCTTCCTTCCCTTCCCTTCCCTTCTTCCCTTCTCTTCTCTTCTCTTCTCTTCTCTTCTCTCTCAGCTAGTAGATAACACTCAGTGTGCCCTCAGAATGGACAGAATTCATGGTTCATACATGTTCCTTCCAATTGGGTCAAAAATAATTAAATATTTGCTGGGCCTAAACAAAATTAAATGTAAAGTGTGGGTTTCTCCATGTGGAGAGTTAGAGAAAAGTTAGGAAGAGGAGTTGGGAGTTTCTTATAAATAAAAGCATATGTTCCATATCAAAAGGGAATATAAAACCTTCTATTGCAGCTTTTGGTGGGGATGTTGTTTGTAAGCATGTGTCAGGTGAATAATTTTTAATTTGTGTCTGGAAATTGTTCACTATTTTTTAAAAAAGGGTATGGAAGGTGTTGGACCTGTGGCAGACCCAGATACCACTGAATCAGAGGAAAATTCAACTCTTTCCTTTTCAAATGGAAAAGTCAAGGGTGTGGTTTAGGTTTTGAAATGAGAGAACGTGGATGGGATCCTGGATCTTCCCCTCATTGGAACATATGGTGCTGCCCAAAAAAAAAGCTCAACCTACTGGAAAAAGAATTAGCAAGTATATCACAAGAAGCTGTGCAGAAGTGCTTTGTGTGTGCATTTCTTTTAGCATCCCTGCCTGTGTGTAAACCACATGGGTACAATTCAGCTCCCAATAACCATGTCTGCTACCCATCCATAAACCCACAGAGCCTGGATGCAGATGTGCCCCTCCTTGGTTATATAAATATCCAGAGCAAACGTGTCACTGCCCTGACACGGTGATTTCACTCTGTGCTGTTGCTTCTCTAAAGTGCCAATAACAGCGCTGTGCCCTCCACCTTTGGGATCATTTCCAGCAGGAGAACAATTTAAAATCCCACTGGAGCAGTTCAACAAGGGGTGTTCTGTCTCCCTGTTCTTCTAAGTTCTTCTAAGCCTTCTGATTTTTGTAACGGAGTTTCTCAGGCACTTTTCATGTAAATAATGATTGTTTTGCATTCCTTTCTGGAGGAGGAGAGAATTGATGGACTGTTAGTTTAACCAGTGTGGCTAGAGAGGTGGCAATTTCATCCTCCAATCCATGGTCACTTTTGAAAGTCTATAAATAGTAGAGTTCAGAAATAAACTGCCCTCTTTTTACCTTAGACATCTCAGCTTGTGTGTGTCATTCATTTCGTGTCCTATTGCGACAATATTCTAAGAAAGGACAGGAGAGGATTTTATTTTTTCTTAGATTTATGTTCTTGTCTTCAGTTACATTTGACTGTCTCTACTTCCCAATTGCTAACACTGATTAGTTGCAGAAATCCACCCATGTGGTGGTGTTCACAGGGGTCCCAGGACAAGGGAAGAGATGAGAATCTTGACTCCATGTTTCAGAAGGCAGGTTTATTATTTTATTATATATATTATATTTTTAAAAATGATATATTAAAACTATACTAAAAGAACAGAAGAAACTATTTCATCAGAAGGCTTGAAAGGAATAGAAAGGAATGATAATAAAATCTTGTGACTGCTCCCAGCCTTGACACAGGTGGCTGTCATTGTTCATCAAGTAAAAACAATTTCACACGCTGGGTAAACAGTTCTCCAAATCACATTCCAAAGCAACAAAACATGGAGAAGCTGAAGTTTCCCAGCTTCTCAGGAGAAAAGATCCTGGCAAAAGGATTTTTCATAAAATATGTCTGTAACACACCCAGTTACAGAAAACTTCTGGAAAGTTGAAATTAGACTTTTTCCTAGAAAATTGTGTTGTCTGTATTTGGGATCCTCAGGTTAGGACCCTTCCTTTCTGTGGGTTTGTGCTCACAGGAACAAACTCAGAGCTACTTTGAACGTTTTTGATCAATTTCAAGAGGTTCTCTTATTCTGGGGCCTTTGGCAACATCTGTCCTGCCTCTGGGTCTGTCTGCAGAGCTTTGGGGATGGAGTCTCAGCAAGCCAACCCTCAGCTGAGGGTGCTGAGCCACTGCCACACTGAGACCATTCCTGCAGCGTTGTGGTGGCTGCTCCCAGCTCCTGTGTCACAGCACAGATTGACAGCGCCCTGGTAAACCTCAAACCAAAACTGCAACTTTCATTTTGCTGCTAATTGTTTGGAATTCTTTGAACTCACGTCTGCGGATGGCACTTAAAACTGCCTCTGCTTGGTACACCTCATAAACAGATGGAGTGTTTGTTGACGTTTCTGTGACAGCTTGAAAACTTGTTTCCTACCTCTGAGCTGAGCCCTTTCTGCCTTGTCCTCCATCTGCCATCTCATTTTAAAACTAGCAGAACAGCTCAAGTGAAGCAATTCCGACTTTTTCCATCTGTGCACAGTTAATTAAGAGGGTAATGAGAGCTCCGAATGAACAAGCCCTGCATTAATTCAAGATATGATTAAGGGAAACATCTAAAAATGAAAAATATATATGTGCCTACATACATGCATTTTTTAAAAGCCTTGAGCCCCTTTTGTCTGTCCCTGTGCTTGCCAGCATTATGGTTAGGGATGATTAAAAAATAGGAAAGATGACTACAGAAAACTGAGTCTGTATTCTGAGCGTGAAATCTGTGTGTAAGCAGCTTGAAGGTGTAGAGATTGTTATAACTTTAATATGTGTGAAGATGGGGCTTGATAGTGGGAGAAGAAAATGCTGTTTGTTTTTTGGGGGGTTAGAAAGGTGAGTCACAGAACCAAAGCATGGAGAGAGTCACAATACCAGGAGTTGCCCCAGCTGAAAATAAGACATGTGGTTCTGTGTGATATTTGCTTTTGTGGCCATCCCTGCATGCTCTCAGCCAGGCAAAATGTGACTGCAGGAATGTACCTTGGGAAATTCTGCAACAAGCCAACACTGTCCCAGCAGCTGCTGAACTAGGAATTCCAGCCTAGGCTGGAAAAAGGGGGGATATTGCCTAATTTTGCTCTGCTCAGGCTAAGGTGCCAACAAGAGACCCAGGAGAATGAACTGGATGGGGCGAGAGGCAAAGTTTGTCCTGCAAAATTTAAACTGGGAAGGACAGGGCTGGGATAATGTGGGGGAGGATAAAGGACAGGCTAAAGAAAGGGACATAAAGACCTCAGAAAGAGGAAGAGGAAGAGGCTGAAGAGCAAAGCATCAGCTCTTCCCTCTACCTCGTGGCTCCCTCCATGTTTATAGCTCGCATTTTGCTTTACTGGGGCAGAAAAATGAGTGGCACTGAAGAGGCTGAGTGAATTCTTGTTTGGGTTCTTTTCCCCCCTTCTTGGTTTCTTGCAGCAGCAGGAAACACAGGAAATATTTCTAAACAAAGCTTGGAATTGGCTGTTTGCATTTTGCCTGTGAAATTTCCTGGTGCTCACAAATTGGAAGGCAGACGCATTAGCAGAGCTCGGTGGAGATCTTGGCTGCAGACACCAGAAAGGGGCTGGGATTCACCTGCTAAAGGCTTTATTAATTAAAAAACAGCCTTTTTCTGGCTGCTGGTGGTGGCTGGTGAAGGCTGACAGATGCCATGAGAATGACCCTGTTCAGGCCACCCCAAGTGCTGTGTGCCAAGGAGGGGTGGCACAGCAGACTGGGAAAGCTTATGGAATTTTCACAGAGATCCCAAGGAGACACTGGAGTGAGGTGTCCCACAGCACATGACTGCACAGGATGGGATGGAAGCCATCAAAATACGTATCCTCTCTTTCTAAATGATTTCCAAAGCACTGTGGGAAACAGGGCTGGAAGGGAAATTGTCGCAGACATCTCTTATGAAGAATCCTTTCCTTAGGATTTTTCCTCCTGAGAAGCTGAGAGGCCTCCGGAACAAAATGTAAACAATGGTTATCTGCTGCTGTGGAATGCAACAGGTGCATCTGTGATTGGTCTTGGTTGTTTCTAATTAATGGCCAACACAGTCAGCTGGCTCGGACAGAGAGTCCGAGCCACAAGCTTTTGTTATCATTCTTTCCTATTCTATTCTTAGCTAGCCTTCTGATGAAATCCTTTTTTCTATTCTTTTAGTATAGTTTTAATATAATATATATCATAAAATAATAAATCAAGCCTTCTGAAACATGGAGTCAGATGCTCGTCCCTTCCCTCATCCTAAGACCCCTGTGAACACGGTCACAGGAAATCAAGATATAATCCCCTGCCCCAAAGGAACATCAAAATTGTCACTTCTGTCAAGCATTTGTCTAATCTGTACTCAGAACCTCCCTGGGCTGGGATTTCACACCCTCCCTGGGCTATCTTTTCTGGAGTTTAACTACCCTTGCCCTTAGAAAGTTTATCTTAATATCTGGTCTGGATCTCCCTGGCTGTAATTTTAAGCCCATTATTCCTTGTTCCACCTGACACGGAGACCAAATTCATTCTCCCTAAAGATGTGTGTGTGGAGTTCAGCCTGCCAGGGGGAGCAGGGACACAAAGGCTCGTTCTGAAAGGCGCCAGGGACACATTTGTGTGCCAGGACTCTCCTTGTCCCTCCAGGTGTCCCCAGCTGTGCCCCAACACCACAGCTGGGCTGGGTTTTGCATTGTTTTGCCACTGGAACCTGAATGGAGAAGGGAATTGATCAGGGAGCTGAGATATCATTAACTTGTTAGTGGGTTAATACCCTCATAGCATCTGAACAACAAAATGGACAAGAATTTTTTCCTAAAATCTGAAGAAAATCAAATTTTTCCCCAAGATGGCAACATGTTAGAAGTTTCCATTAAAAATAATAAATAAATAGAATTCCCCACCTTTTTACCAGCTAAGTCTGAAACTCCTTGAAATAAGGGCTAGTAATGGAAGTGCTGACAGTATCTTAACTAAAGTAGCGTGAAAGGAGTGATATAATAGTTTATTTCAGGTAATGCCATGGTGATTTTTAATTTACATAATGTCAAAAATGCAATATGTGAACTTTCTGAAAGCAAAAAAGCGGTGATAAAAACATCTATTTATTCCTTCTGCCTCCTTGCAGAAATGAGAGAAAGAACAAAGCCACAAGGAAAAACCTCAAGGCCGTGGTATTTACATGAGGCAGAGCTACACACAATGTACCCTGGGAGTGTTTGAAAGAGAAGCTGACCTGGTGTAGTTGCTCTTGTCTCAAATCATTTGCTAGTTTAATAGCTTACCATTTGCAAAATGATGTTTAGATTATTCTCCCTTCCTAGCATTAAATAGAACTGGTGCACAGTGAATGTGAGTGGGCTTTGGAGGACTCCCAGGTCCCAAAGTCAACGCTCCTGCCAGTTCAGCAGGTCCTGCCTGGGGATGCACAAAGTGTGTCCAGAATGGAGGGGCCTGGGGGGTGCTGCAGTTTGGGGGTTTATAGATTTGGGGGATTTTTAGGCAATTAATCATCTTTTCTGGTGGGATTTTTGAGAGTAAGTGGTCCTCATTCCTGGAACAAGATCCCAAAGGGATGTCCTCCAGCCCCCAGTGGTGCCACTGGGATGAGCTCAGGCTCCAGAGCTGCTCTGTGTGCTCCTGAACAGGTTTCCCTGCCCATGGGAGGTTTTGCCCTGGGCTCTCAGCCCAGCCAAGGGGTGCTCAATGATCCTGAGGGTTTTTTCTGATTAAATGATTCTGTAACATGCAGGGGTGTGTGTCAAGGGGCCACTTGTTCTGCTCCCCTGAGCCAGGGGCTCTTTGGAGGACCTTGCCTACTCTAATCCAGCCTGAGATGATCCTGGAGGCTAACAATAATCTGTTGTCCACCCCAAATTCTGAAATAAGTCCACTGGAGTGATAAAGAGGTGGCTGTGAAGAGAGAAGGATCAACCTGCTCCTTCCCAAAGAAAATAAACAGCAGATCCATTAAACAATTACTGTTCAAAGAGAGCCCAGTGTGCTCCAGAGGAGCTGTTTAACCAGCATTTTAGCAAGTTTGCAGTTTGCTATAACAGTCCACTAAAATTCCAGTTTGGAATGCATGATATTGAACCAGTCAGAGAATCTCCTGGGACTGGAGTCAACTTCTGTGGTCACTTCTTTTAGCAGAGCCCCATCAGACACTGCTTGTAGATTAATTCATTAATTCTCTTTAGGAGATAGGGCTTAGAGAACATTGTGGCAAATGTCTTTACATGGATAGAAAAACCCCAGATGTGAGGAAATGCAGGTGATGTGGGTTGCTGGCAGCTCAGGGAAGTAATGCAGAGTCTTCAGCTGGTACCAAGCTCTCCAAACAGAATTTTAGAAGATTTTCAACATGTCCAGTCCTTGTCCTCTCCCTCCTCACAAAGAGGAAACTCCAGATTGAGTGATTAACACAGCCCAGTGTGACATAACAGAGCTTGCAGCCACTAAAGCAGCCTAGTGTGACAAAAAAATTCTGAGAGAAATTAATAGAAATCCTGCATCATGAAACAATCCACAGAGGAAGAGAATCCCTTGTGACAATATTATACTTTCAATATCATTCATAAAAATAAACCAAATAAAAGTCAATTGTAAGGTCCAGGATACCATAAAATATGAGTTTGGTTAGAGACACTTAGAAGGAAAATTTGCTTTAAATATGTGTAATCACCTTGAGGCCTCACACATTTACAGTTTTAATCTAGCACATTAGTGAGATTAGTACATGGGGGTTTTTGCAATTAAACTGCATATTTTATCACTTCTTCTACTTTCATGCTATATAAACTTGCAGGAAATTACAGGCCTATAAATATTGCCAGAGCCCTTCCTCTGTGGGAGACAGAAGAACAGAGAGACAGAAGCAGCATGGGCGGCCGGCTCCTTTCTTCCCCTAATTGTGCCCTTAATCAATAAACCCAAAATTTTGTAGAGGCAATTGTAGGATTAGGATACACACCCAGGGTAGCTCAGAGATGCCATGGGGAGCTCTGTGCCTGCAGCCTCCAGAGCTTTCAGAGACTGGGCAGGACGAGCTCCTGTTTGCCTGGAGAGGAAAGGGAGAGGCAAAAGAGGAATTGGCACTTTCCCAATGGCAATCTGGCCAAATCCTCTCCTGTGGTGTGTCTAGGTTTGGAAAGACAGGTGTCTGCTAAGGAAGGCAGGAGTCTCCCCTGAAATGGAAAATGTAAACCCCCTCCCTCCAAATTGTTATAAATTTGAAATTAAGGGGCTTTCAGGCAAAAATGTGGGAGCAGGAATAACAGTTCTTTATTAGGGACGAAAATAAAAGGGTAAAATTAAACAATTCAGTAAACTAAACCAACACTGACAGAGTCAGAACCCAACCTGACACCCTGTGGGTCAGGGTGCTGGCAGCAGTCCCATTGGAATTGTGGCTCAGCCCTCCTGCAGTGTCAGGGTGGTTCTGTTGGAGCAGGGATCCTGGAGAAAGGTGCAGTCTCTGCCTCTGAAGATCCAGTGGGAGAGACAGCTGCTGTTCCTCTGGGAATCCAGTGCAGAAGCCGTGCTGGTGTTCCAGAATCTCCAGATTATATCCAGGTAGGAATGCTTGGCTCCTCCCCTGGGCTCACATCTCCCAGTGGGATGCTGTAGTCCTTATCAGCCATGCAGGGACATTCAATAGCTGTTATCAGCAGGTGTCTCCCTGGAGGGAGAAGTGATTGTGGGAGAGATAAGGAAAACTGCCCACTGAACAGAAAACAACTGCCATACAGATGGCAAATAGAATACAGTTTGCTTGGCAATCCAGGACAGGTGTCAGGCTGTGTGAGTGCCTGAGGAAGGAGAACTTCCTGCTCCTCAGCCCTTTATTTGCTATGTATAAAGATGTTCTTCCTCTTCCTGCCCATGTCTTCACGTGGCTGTTTCTCCCTCTCCTCCCATGCTGAGTTTATCCAGATGTATTCCCTGTTTCCACATTTTGCACTGCCCATGAGCTTCCTGCCTCCCTCAGACACCCATTCCTTCTCACTGCTTGCTTTACCTCTGAGGTGGATCCTTGTGCTGCATGGACAGTTAACACCCACACCTGAGCTGGTTTTGCTCTTTAAGGAAGCTTTGCCTTGGTTATATCAGCTACTGAGCCGCTCTTCCTGTTTGCACCACAAAACAGGGGAACGTTTCCCATTTTGCATCAAAACCAACATTTCAGATGAAGGAGCCCGGGCACCTCCCAAAATGAGCCCTTTTCTGGCCATTGACTCTCTCTGAAACCCATCCACTGTGTTGATCTGTGGCTTCTGAACTCCAGACACCGTGTCAGAGCTGCCTTTCTCCTCACCCAAAGTGCTTTCAGGCATGTCAGGGGGTTGGAGCAGTTCTGCCAAGTCATGTGCTGGAAAAAGGCAGATAATGCTCTCAGCAGAAAGGGTTGCAAAGAAGAAAAGGGCAGATGCCAGTATTTCCAGAGATCAAGGTACCTCTGTTGTAGGAAAACAAATAAGGGCTGAGCTTTGGGCAAGGTTTGAGTAGCTTTAGAGCCAGCCTGGATCTGATCCACTCAATCCAGTGCTGTTGATGCCTCCAGCACCATAAACTCATCCCCTTAAATGTCACTTTGGAAGGTGAACAGATGGGAAGAGGAGCTAGAAATATATAATCACGTTAGATTTCTTTTTTGAAAAATTCTCCTTTTTTTGGAAAAAAAAAAAAGTTCTTCCTTGCAAGCCCTGATCAGCCCTGCATTCTCTTCCTCCCATTCCTTTCAAACCAACAGAGTCCTGATCTGGTGCACATAAGCAGATTTTTGTCAATTGGAGCCAACAGCTGAAAGAAAGACCCAGCTCAGGGAGTGCTGGGCATGTCACTGGGGCACCAGGAATGTTTCAGCACGCTCAGGCAGCTGGAGCTCCAAGTCTTCTCCTGAGTGCAGCCTCTGAGCAGTACCAGGCTGTGTGTGTGGCTGAATCAGCATCCTGGGGAGTGAGAAAGCACCAGGAACTGAAAGCAGAGGATTTCTCCATGAACCAAGGAAGATTTGCTGCAGCATCTCCAAAATCCTGGGCAGAAATCTCTCTGTGCATTTGTGTGAGCAGCCAGGAGGTGGCTGCTTCAGAGCTCATGGCAAAGCCACTCCATGTGGGTGCTGAGTCTGCAGATTTTAGGGGAAAATGGGCAGAACACAGAGACTGGGAGGCCACGACCAAATTCCTCCATCTTATCAACCTACAACTTATCAACAACTGGCCATTGCTTTGGGCTGCTGATGCTTCAACAAACCCTCAGCTGGATAGCCTGAAAGAGGAAAATCCCAAAGAAAAAGCTGCTCAGCACAGCTGCAAGCAGCCCCTGCTCCCTGCAAGCAGCCCCTGTGCCCCTTGCAGGGCTCCTGTGGGCTGACAGGTCACCTTTGAGACAGGAACAGGAAGGACAGGTGACATATACTCCATCTGTGACCAGAGGCTAATAATACAATTTATTAGAAACCCATTCCTTTTTATACACTATTTTTATATTTATATATAACTATTTACTATAACTATTTCACTATATACACAATTTGTTATTTTTACACACTATTCTGATTCAAGTGGACCTGATTCGTTTTTTAATCAACACACCATCACCATTGGCTAATTAATTACCCCTTTGGTAAACATCTTACTGTAAACATCATGCAGCACATGTTAACATGATCACAGCTGCTGAGATTTAGGGTTGGTTTGATTCTTTCTCTGAGCTTCTCTCAGTTTTCCCAGAACAATAACTGGGAAATTCTCCATTTCTCTCTCTCAGCATCCACACTGACACCAGGCCCACCTGCTTAATTAGGGAAAAGAGGGCAGAACAGGGAAAGCAGTGATGGATAAAGAACAAATCACTCACACCATCACTCCAGGGTCAGGCCTGGCTCTGTCCTTATCAAAAGCAAGAACAAAAAAGTGAATGTATTTCTAATTATAGCATTGCAAAACTGTGTATTTCAGAAAAAAAATTATATATATTTAGGACAGCATTCAGCCCCTTTTTTGACTTGCTACTTCTGCAAAGGGCTTTTCCTGGAGTCCAGATTCATCCCACCCTCCATGTCCCACCCTCAAGTCCCACAAACCTGTGGTCAAAGTGCCTGGTTTTCTGGAGGGATTGGTTGGGGTGGAAAGTTGGTGGCTTTTTTTTCCTTTTCCTACTGATATGTGTCTCCAGAGAAATGAGTAAAACCTTACAGATGAACGTGTCATAGAAGAGAGAACATATGCTGCACATGCATCTAAATAGCATTTATCTTACTTTTCACTGACGCAGTGGTGAAATATGTTCTCTTTGCTTTCAAATTTTAGGGACAAACAGATGGTAGAAAGCTTAGTTTTGGGTATTATGTCCATCAAAATAACCTGTATTGCAAGCACCTCTTACTATAATTGGGGATTTTAGCTGCAGCAGAATCTGGACTCCAGGAAAATCCTTTGCAGAAGTAGTAAGTCAGAAAAAAGGGCTGAATGCTGTCCTAAATATTTTTTTTTTCTGAAATACACAGTATTGCAATGCTATAATTAGAAATACACTCACTTTTTTGTTCTTGCTTTTATAAGGACAGAGTAAAGGCCAAAGAACAGAGTTCCTTCTTTGACTCCCACCTCTCCCCCTCCCAGATTTGAACCCCCAAATTTGTTCAGTCCTCACTGTAGGAACCCATGAAAAGAGAAGCCACCAAAGATCCTTCTTCAAAAAGAAAAGCTCTACAGGCCCAAGATTTTCTCACCTATTTTATCAGTGTCTGGATATTCCCAAAACCTCTGAAATTCCCGGTGTAAAATGAGGTTGGAGGGAAGTTCTGCCCCAGGCCCTGAGTGACTCCTGCTGTACCAGACCTGTGGGAAAGGAGGGATTGTGGCAGGTCCTGGAAATCTGCACCCAACTCCTGCAGAGCAAACCCAAACCTTTGCTTGAAGCACGGCAAAAAGGGAGAACTTGACCCTGGGATTCAATAATGAAGGATGAAGATCCTGTAAAATGTGCATATCCAGCATGGAGGGAGCCTTGTCTGACAGGGAGGGGATGATTATCTACTGTAGGCATGTGAGTGTTCTCCTTATGGGTTTATTATATATAGACAGGCAAATGCTGAAACATTCCAAAGCTGTCTTACACAATTTTAGAGGATTTTGTTTGGGAGTTTTATTTCCCTCTGGGTTTTTTTGGTTTTTCTTTAATTTCACTTTTTTTTTTTTTTTTTTAGTGTAGTATTTTCTGCTGTGGGTTTTGTTTTGTTGTTTTGATTTTGGCTCTAATGTGCCTGTTCTGCTCCTCAGCACTTTTCCTGGTTCAGTGCCTCAGTTTCTAATCTCTAGGTCAGTGTGTGTTTTGCATGAATTTAATACCTGGTCAGCATTATCCCCTGTCCTGGAGGACTCTCTTACTTTGCCATCTCATTCTTGCAGAGCAGATCCAGGTTAGTTAATTGTGCACAGGGAAATCATCCAACAATGTTTAGGGAATTAAAATAAAAGAAAAAAACTTGAGAGGAAAATGTATAATCCCTACCACCTTGTTGGAAGGGTGCCCAACACAGCGACAACATTTAAAAAGTCACTATTTGCCAGTAATAGATGCAAACAGGAGTTTGGTCTTTCCTCTGTGTTCTTTGGAAAAGAAACATCTGCCTCAAAGATGCTGAAAAATTAGTATGGGAAATATACTTGGGACACAGCTCTCATTTTTAGAGATGTTAACCATTTTAGTCCCAAACTTACAATGTACAATCAAGATAATTCCTCTTATTTTTCCTTCTAGATTGTTTGCCTCAGAATTTAGGAAAAAAAAATCATTAAAAACTAGGTGATGGAAAGAGTTGCCTGCACACAGAGAGGGAAACAAACCATATTTTTGTACTTTTGTAAATAATTCTTTCATACAATGCAGACCGTGTCTCACATTTAGGCCCTGTACTTTTGTAGATATTTTTGTATTTTTGGAAATAATTCTTTTATTTTTGTACTTTTGTAAATAATTCTTTCATACAATGCAGACTGTGTCTCACATTTGGGCCCTGGCAGACTGAAAGCTATCGTTCTGTTTTTATTTATCTCCATACACTGAAGTTTATGTTTGTTTAAATTAAAGCTGGGATCTCCTAGACCCATAAAATGTTTAAACATAAGCATGGTTACAAATTGTCTGGTGTGTATTTACCAGGAACCCCTGCTGTGTGATGCAGAGTCACTTAATTGTGCTTGTTTGCATCTCCTCTTCCATAATGCTCCCAGCATTTTACCCATGGAGCAGGAGCCTCTGGTTTGGCATAAGGAGGAGATTCTTTTTCTGTCTGTGCTGGAGTAGGTTAAAAAAAGCTGGTTTCAA
Source organism: Camarhynchus parvulus (assembly GCF_901933205.1). NCBI lineage: Eukaryota > Metazoa > Chordata > Aves > Passeriformes > Thraupidae > Camarhynchus > Camarhynchus parvulus. The sequence goes on along the minus strand of NC_044587.1, from coordinate 6,430,883 downwards.
TTTTTCCCCCCATTTTTGTCAAAATAAACGTTTTTTCAAGTTTTTTTTTTTTTATAAATTAATACTGAAAATGTTTTGGTAGGGATTTTCTTTTTCCTGAAACAAAATGAGGAATGGTAAGTTCTTGTTATAAAGGGGAGGAAAAAAATCACTTTTCATCCATTTTTCCCTGCTGTGGTTCTGACACTGAGTAGCTGTTGTAACCTGGGTTGTAGTTCACAAGGGCCCACTGCAAGTCTGTCCTGTGCCACAGAAATTATACTCATTCCCTTTTTTTTGAGAAAAGAACACTGGAAATGGGCATTTTCACTGCCTGTAGGTGCAACTTTTTCTGTGTTTTTATTCTCACTCCATCCAGTCTTCGGGCTAAGCAGAATTTTGTCTGAATACTTTTGGACAGGTTTTGCAAGAAGCACAAATTATTTTGTTATGTGTGAGTGAAGTGTGGAGCGCAGTGGAAACACCCCCGTGAAAAGTTCAGGGGTGAAATGTGTCTAAGAGCTGATACAAACATTTCACTGCTGGCAAAGCAGATTTTAAATATAAAGAAAGTGTCATGGTTGCTTTGAAGAATTCTTATCACTCTCCTGACTTAAAGAATCTTAAAAGCCCTTCCCCTTAACCATTCCAGCTGCATAACTTCAGCATGCCAGGGTTATCTATAATTCCTTCATTTCCTTCCAGAAGGGCTCCTACCTACACACTGCATCATGCATCTTTTATTACCACCTTCACGTATTTATAAAATATTGATTATTCCTTCTAAATAGCTTTGCAAATGAAGCCATGTGATGTGGCACCCCCTCAATTAGGAGCAGGTTCATTGTTTACTGAAGTGACCCCATGCTCTGAGCTGCTTCTGAAACTAAACCTTTTAAATAAACTTCTGCCTATTTTCAGTTCTTGTGCCAATTTTTGCCTCCAGTTATATTCACTGTTCACACTGAGGAATTTTATTTTTTTTTTTTTACCATTCTGTGAAGTTGCTCTCAAATTACACTGCACTAACTGGGGACAGAATGGGGTTAGTGGATCTGCTCTGTTTGTTTTTTCTGCAACATCAGAGTGTGAGGCAGCTTTACCTGAGACCCGCAGTACCTGGGCTGCTCTGGATTCATTCTGGAGAACTAAAGATACAGCAAGCTTAGTCCTCACTGACACAAAGCAGAGCTGAGCTTTGAATTGAGCACCCAGTGTGTAAATTAATACCTGGAATTAATTTAGCATGCCACTTGCTAATGAGAAAATAGAAATGCTGGTTTATAAAACAAAGAAGCACAATTCAGGGCGAAGAATAAATGATAGGGAGTGCTTGTTGAAAGGCTGAGCTGCAGCCTCCTTCATGAGGCAAGTTTGTTGTTAAATTTAATGGGCTATAGGTGTTGATTGGTGGAGTCATAAAATGAACTGTTAATTTGCTATTCCAAGAGAGGAGAATCTATATTATGCAAATTGCTTTTAAAATTTCTGTTCCCAGCACAAGTATAGCTAGGTAAGGCGGCCCTTTCACACCATTGCTTTGAGGGCTCTTCCCCACTGCCATCCTGGTAAATCTCCATGCTTTGAAGTGCCTGGGGCTTTGATTGCCTCTGATCTGCGCTGGCAGCTCGCAAAGGGGCTCCGTTTTGTCACCTGTGTTTGAGCACCCACCTGAGTGAGATTTCAAAGTACAGCCCAAAGAGGCAGGGATGTTCCCTGAGCTCAGAGGGACCCCAGGGACAGGAGCTGAGCAGGAGAGAGGATTCCTTCATTCATCTGCCTCGCTCAAAGACCATGCTGGGCAGGTGACAGCATTTACACTTGGCAAAGAATGAAACAAATCCTGCCAGATGTGGTGTTTCCAATGCAGCTGTGATAACATCAGCCATGGCAAGCTCAAAGTGAATTTCATCTGTTAGCTGTGGATACTGATGGCCTGGTCAGAGAGGGAAACAGATAAACTTTCCCAGGAATTGTTCTGGGCAGTTTTGAGGAGGCTGAGGGAAAGAATTAAAACAATTCCACAGCTGGTGCTTTGAACATATGGTTTGTTTTCTCATAAGATGTTTACCAAAGGGTGTTTCCTTAATTAGCCAATCATATCAGGTGTGTTGATTAAAGGACCAATCAGGTCCAACTGTGTCAGAAAAGTGTATAAAAAGGAATGGCTTCCTAATGAAATTATCATTAGCCTCCTGAAGAGATCTGGAGTGTGTCACTCATTCATCCATTCCTGACTCAACAGTGACAGCTGGCACTGGGGCAAGGGGTGCTGCTGGAGTGCTGTGATACCAACCATGGCTGTGTGTGAGGATGTGCCTCTCAGGGCAGTGCTGAAACATATCTGATCTGTTGTGTGAGTTGTCCTGGCCTTTTTGTGCCACAGATGTGATGCTGGCAGCAACCACAGCACCACAAACCCTGAAACTCTGCCCACTGCGAGCATCTCAATGGGACGCGAAATGAGCGACACGCACGCGCTGAAACATCTAAGGTAAAAAGATGGCAGTTTATTTCCAAACTCCAGTATTTATAGATTTTCAAAAGTGACCATGGATTGGAGGATGAAACTGTCACACTGGTCAAACCAACAGTCCATCAAATTTCTCTTCTTACAGAAAAGAATGCAAAACAATCATTATTTACATGAAAAGTGCGTGAAAAACTCCATTACAAAAATGTAAACATCAGAAGGCTTAAAAGAACAGGGAGACCTGTGAGATCAGATTTGTTCCCACTCAAAGCAGGGATATAATCTGCTGATTATATATCCAGAGCTAATCCTGAGGCCATCTCCTGCTTCGTGGGGGTGGGAAAAGAGCATCCAGGTGAACATCTTGGCCTTTCTCAGTAGTGCCCTGTGATGCAAGGTGGTTCCTTGCTCCCTAAAGGCCAAGTCCATACAACAATTTCCCCTCCTCCCCCCAGTCCCACCAGTTCCTGGGACACTCATGGCTGGCTCAGCAAAGATGAGCTGTGGGAGCACTCCCCTGTGGGACTGGAGAGGGGACAGGGAGCAGGGAACTTGGCATTCACCATCATCCCCAAAGAGCTCTCACACCCTGTAGTCACCATCCCGAGACTCCCCTCTCACATTTCAGCGTCCTCTTAGGAATGGTGATGCTTACAGCTTTAACTCTTTTCTAAAGAAATATAAGTATCTGGATTCTTCAGGGAGAAACTAGAAACACCATGCTGGCTGCAGACTGGCTGCTTTCTAGTGCTTTGAGCTGGAAGTCTTTGTAAGTTTGGAGTTTGCTGCATAGATGAAAACTTTTTCCAATATCCATAAAAAATAACTTCCAAGCGAGCAATATTTCTACCAAAATGGCTAGTTTGTTTTTTTCTTTTTTTCTTTTCAGTAAGTTAGAGCAATTTGTGCTGGTTGATGAGAGAATTTTGCCTTGAAAATATTGACACTGAGGAGAGGTATAAACCTATCATACCTGGTCCCAATAGCTTCTCTTTTCTAATCAAAATAATGTCAAATAAGTAAGAGAATAGGAATGAAATAAGCCACTTTTTCCCATCTCACCCCTCCCTATAAACCAAGCAAGAAAATGCAATGGCATGTCAGTTATTTGGAGCACTCAGCTCTGAGGTCTTGCAAAACCCACCAGTGTTCTGCTGTGTTGTTTGTTTGGGTGTTTTTGTTATTGCTATTATCATACTCACAACTGTTAAGTGAATCACTGGGAAGGTTTTGGCTTCACATCGAGCAGAAACCTGCCTCAGGCAAGAACAAGGGTTTATTTATTCAACTTCAGAGACAAGGAAGGGAGGAGGGAATTTCTCCCATACACGTCCATCTTCAGCTGAGCCTTGCACAATATCTTTATTTAACCAACATCCATCCCCTCTGCACATTCGTGCCCGTGCCCCTTCAAACCCCTCGTGCACCTGGGGATGAGGAACCTCTCCTGAAACACCTGAGGTGCTGCTGGGGTATCACTGGCTTGTCAGAACCCAGGAAATTCCTCTGGCTGCCCTGGAGGACTCCAGGCCCTGGCAGGGGGCTTGGAGACCTTGGCACGGAGCCCAAGACCCCTGTGCCTTTGGTTTAGCCCTTGAAAAAACAATTACCAACCTTTATATGAAGAATTACAAGTCAAGAAAATCTAAGTAGAATAATAGTTAGTCATGGGGTGAAAAATAGATTTTTGGGGTTTTTAGAATGGGGGTTCAGGAGGCAAGATGGAGGGATCTGGGTGTGTCCAGTCTTTCTACTTCTTCATCTTCTGGGCCTCCATCTTCTGCTGTGATGGTGGCACTTTTGGATTGGTTTAGAGTAGAAGCTCACTGTCTAACATAGGGGACAGGTATTGGGAAGTTATGGTAAATAAAGTGCACGTAGTGTACTTCTCCATGGGCAGGCATCCCTGCCCAGCTCAGCCAGAGGGGGTTGATTTCCAGACAGATCTGGCATTCTTGCTTCTGCTGGAGGGGACAATCATGTAGGGGAAGGGAGGAAGCCCAGTGTCTCCAAAATACTTGAAATCTGGGAGTCTTCAGCATTCATTTCTTTTTTTATAAACGGCTGTTGGATATCTGAGCTGGAGGGTGGCTGCAGACAGAGCCCAGCTCTGTGCAACCCCTCATTGTCACCTTGTCCTTGTGCATGGAGTGCTCAGACCAGGGAGGAGATGCTGGGGTGTGGTTTTCCCTGAAGAGTGAGAGGCCTAATGTGGCTGGAGGACACCAGGGTTCAGCCACCAGCAGCAGGTTGAACTGGAATATCCCAGACCTGCTAGAAAAATATGCTAGTTGACATTTCACTAGCTAGTAAATACAGATTTTTTTTTTACCTCAAATAAGCATATCAATGCTCTGTTGTATTTTTTATGTTGGCATATTACTATAGTAACAGTAGTACAGTGTTTATTCCACTTTAAATTAATCTCTGCATGAAACAGAGGAAGGTAGCTGCTAGCTGGGTGATTTATTCACAACAAAAAGAGAACTGGTTATCCTTTGTAAGGAAGGCAGTGGTGCCATCCATAAGACAGGCTGGGTGGTGCTGACTGCCCTGATCCAGCACTGAGTGATCAGGGATGTGGTGCCTGGAGAAGTCCAAAGTGCTTTTTGTGGTCGCTAAACCAGAATTATCCATGTGCCACACCATAGCTGTGTGGGTCTGTGAGCAGTTCAGGTGTTTATTGTCCAAATTCAGGGTGTTTATTGTCCAAAGGTGCTGTTCTTTGTTGGAAAAACAGAAAAAAAACCACATTTACCTGTCTAAAGCAGGAACCAGCCTGGAACCAGAGGACACAGTCTCAAGCTGCATCAAGAGAAATTTAGGCTGGATATTAGGAAAAAGTTTTTTACAGGAAGGGTGAGAAAGTTCTGGAATGGCTGCCCGGGGAGGTGGTGGAGTCCCTATCCCTGGGTGTGTTTAACAAAGCCTGGATGTGGCACTGGGTGCCAGGGTTTGGTCGAACTGTTGGGGCTGGGCTGGACTCAATGATTGATCTTGGAGGTCTCTTCCAACCCAGTGATTCTGTGAATTCTGTGATTTCTGTTATTTCTGTGAACCAAGCTCTCCTGTCCTGCTCCTTGCTCTCTTGACCTCACACGTGTGCAGGTGCATGGGCAGGTCCCTCAGTGGCCTGTCCCCTGTCCTGGGGCAGACAGGGAGCCAAGGACACGTCTGGGAGCAGCACCAGTGCCCCAGCGCACCCTGCTGAGAGCAAACCACCCTCATCTCATCCCACACTGCAAATATTTGCCTCCTGTGTGATGTGGGGACAATCCCAAGCACTGGGAGCCTCCGTGGCAGCAGGGAAAAGGCATTAATGAAGCTCTGCTGGTAAACACTATTTACCTGCTCAGCCTGGCCTCCTACAGATAAACCAGACACACAAAACGACATCTTGCTGCTCTGCTTTGCTTGGAGAGAGCATTTTCCCTGCACCCTGGAGTGTTTGCATGCTTTTCTGCCCCTAGTTGAGTTCCATGATGCTGAAAATATTCCTCACAGAGGTGGTGAGGTGGGTCTGTGCTGTCTGACTGCCTGGCCTGGATATTTCCCCTTCCTTCACAGTGCCAGCTTGCTTTGGATGATCTTTGCACACACAGATTAAACTGTGAAGGAGCTGGAAAAGGCTGCCTGGTTTTTTTTTTTTTGGTTTTTTTAAATCAAATCCTAGATTAGCCAGGACTAGAGATGGAAGATCAGCCCAAAAGAGCTCGATTAGCAGGTGCTCAGGAGATCTGGATTTCACATCCAGTGTTGTGCAGTCACTCAGGCCACAATCCCAGCCCAGTGCTTAATGGTATAAACAGTGCTAATAACTCTGGGTCACCTGTCTGGGAAAGACAGATAAGGAATTGAAAATTATGCACATAACCACAGGTAATCTGCTAGCAAATACTGTTGAGTTGAGACCTCAATTTTTATTTCATTCCACTTATGTTCTTGCCCTGATTGCACAGCAAATAAATTGCAAATTCAGAATTAAAGTGCCTGCTAATTCAAATTGATCAGCAGCATCCAGCACCCCACTCCCTATAGGTGTAAATGGGGTTTGGTATCCACCCTGGGAAAGCAAATCTTTAGTCTTCTCTGCTGCATTGTCAAAAATAGGGGGAAAAAACCTACTTTCAATGGCACCAGGAAAAAAGAAAAGTTTGCAGAGGGAGGAGGTGATGATCTGCTTTGTTCTATCAGTCAATTATTTGTTAGCAGTTAATATCCACAGTCCTATTTCTGTCCTTGCAAACCAAACAGTAGCTTCAGCCTGAAAGTCACGAACAACTTTAATAAAAATAAAATGTTCTGTCCTGGCCTTTGGAATGAGCTGAACCTGCAGCAACTTCCACTGTGGAGCAAGGGGTAGAGCTGGGGCCAGCACCAGCACTGCAAGGCAGCCAATTCCCCCCACATCCTTTTTCTGATTGAATGTTGGCAGGGGAGCATGGTGGGGAAAGGTTTATTTAAATTCTGACCTGGGGGGAAAATCAGTCCCAGCGCCCAAGGGTGGGCACTGGTGAACATAACTCTGTCTTCCCTCCTGGAAGGAATGAATAAACAAAACAGAGGGAATAAATGAATATATTTAAGTGTTTTGATCTGATCTGCCTTTAGGGCAATACTCAGGGGTCAGTCCCTCCTGTGCAATCACAAATGCCCAAAAAGGTGTCACAGGCTGCAGCACCCCAGCCTTGGCTCATGCACACTTCCCTGCAGGGATGATGCATTTTTTTATTATTTTCATTCCTGAAATTGATGTAAATCACTTCAGGCCAGGTGGAGTCGCCTGCCAGCCCCTGTGTGAGCCTGGGTGCCGTGGGCTGGAGCTGGGCTGGGACAGATCAGTGTGGGGTGTGACTCCTGAGCCTGGGTCACAGCTGCCACCCCCATGCTGGGAGCTGCAGATGAGAAGTGCCCTTTGAGCAGAGTGAAAATAAAGAGGAAGCAGTGCTGTTCCGGTAGATTGCATTTCTCTCTGTGCTAGCCATGTGACAGACAGCCTGAGTTTCTCTATTTGTACCTGGAACGCTTCACTTTCTCCTGATAGTCTTAAAACCTTATTTTTACTCTTTCTTTTGACACTTACACGCTGTGACTTGATTTGATAAATAAAACCTTCTGGTGCTGTTGTTCTGGTCTGAGATTAAACACTTGATACTCTGCATAAGGAAATGCTTTTGATGGGTGAATTTAATAGCAATTGGTTATAGTAGGATGAAGTAAATTGCAAGTGGTTCAATTCACAGGTGAGTTGTGGTACCACACATTCAAATCTGTGGGCACAAAGAGACCCCTGGCTATGGATTGTCTCTGCTGAACATCATGTTTCATGCTGGGTTTGATAATACGATGCCATTTTATTTATAAGAACAGAACAAGCAAAGTTACTTTTCCAGTAACTCAGAAAAGGCACAAACTAATTTTTAAAATTTATGGTGGAAGATATTTTTTATGGCTCCGGAGCAACGAGAGCCATATCTGAGTCATCCTTCTTGCTGATTATGTCTAGGTGGTGAATAATACTGCAGTATACTGTACAAATTTTACATCTTGACTTCCCTAACACTTCCATCTCAAAGTATTTAGGGCACGCTGGTTGGTGTGGTTATCTCCTTGGTGCAGATGTGACAGCTGAGGCATCTGAATAAGCATGTACAGCATCACTCCATGAGTCTGCAGCTCACTAAGGGCAAGAATGCAGCATCAAACCCCCTCCCACTTCAGCTTTCTGCTTGAGTTCACCTTTATTCATGGTGTCATCCATTATCTGCATGGCAGTGGCCACTAGAGTCCCAAAAATGGACCCACCCCAAGGCATCCTTCATGTGGTCCTGTCTGGGCACAGTCTGTGTCCCAAGAGGCTTCTGCTGGTCCAGGAGAAGGGGACAAGGGGAAGCAGAGAAGTGATGCACTCAGTGCTGACAGCTTGGCACATCCACCTAATTCCAGGCACTGGCATTCTTGTTTAATGCAAGAAGAGGGGAATTATTTCATGATGTTACTCTAACATCACATTTTCAACCCTTCATTTACCAGATGTCTCTGCATTACAGCTTGTGCTGCTCTTTGTGCTCTGACTCTGCAGCTCTTCCCATGCAGGATCTGCCCTGTCCTTCGGAGCCCCCTTGGAGAGGTAGAAATTATCCCTGGCCCAGGAGCAGCATGCACACCCCTTTTAAATCAGAGCTGGAGGTTAAATACCACGCAGGCTGCATCACTGAGATAGAGGAAATTCCTCTGCAGGAGGAGCAGGGGCTTTTCTGATTCTGCAAAAAATGTGTCAGCATCAAAACCGTGACACGTGAAGGGCAAGGTAACATTGATCCAGGAGAGCTCTGTGCTACTGTCAGCTCTCTCCTCCTGTCAGCTTGGATGGAGCTTACAGCTTTTATGTACATACACATGCATATTTAAATAGCTACACACTTTTAAGGTTTGATTTGTTGCACTGTGGCTTTTGGTATACGTTGGTGATTCAGATCTTTAACACCCTTCGTGTTTGGGACTACTTCAGATATTGAATGTCACCCTATGTATGATCAGCCTGATGCAGGTAATCTAATTTCTTAAATCAGCCTTGAAAGTGGGATAATGAGGATAAGAGGAAGGAGAGGTGACCTGTCCCCTTCCACAGGAGGAAGGAATAGGTGGTGGTATGTCACAGTCATATTTTCTGGAAAAATCCCTTTGCCCAGGATTTTGCTCCTGGGAAGCTGAGAAGCCTCAGAGAAAAAGGAAAACAATAATTATCTGATTTGCTTCTCCTGTGTTTTGCTGCTTTGGAATGTGTTTGGAGATAGTTTATCCAACTGGTGATTGTTTCATTGGTTTCATGTGAATTGTTCTGATTCTTTGGCCAATCATGGTCCAAGTTGTGTCGCAGCTCTGGAAAGAGTCAGGAGTTTTCATTATTATCTTTTTAGCCTACTGTAAGTATCCTTTCTGTATTCTTTAGTATAGTATAGTATTCTTTAGTATAATATAGTATCATAAAATAATAAATTACCATTCTAAGAACATGGAGTCAGATTCATCATTCCTTCCTGCCACGAGGGCACCCCACCAATACAATAATGGTACAACAGAGCCAAGGAGTGGCAGCTTTGGTTGAGATTTGGGCCATTTTACCTTGCACCTTTTGTAAGTTCCATGATGAACCTGGAAGATTTTCCTTTTCATATTGATTTTCTTGGACTCAGTCCCCTGATTTTAAAACTACTGGAGTGTTAAAACACCTCCTGGCATTAAGGACAAAAAAAATTCAGATGTTTCCATGAATGCCATTGATCACTTAAACCAACGGCATCACATCGTGTCACCCACTCTGCCTAAACTGCCCGTGTGCACCTGGTCCCTCTGTTTGCAGAGGTGCTATTTAGGGAAATTCCTGTGATGTAAATGATGTGGGATGACTATAACTGTATAGATTTTGGCAGGAGGTTTTGCTTAAGAAAGCTCAGACTCAGTCAATTCCTGGAGATTTCAACACAAATATCAGCTCTCAGTCGCCTCCTTGGCCTCCTGCCTGAACCCTGCACGGGTTCTGTTCTGCTCCTGGACTTCTGCATTTATAAGCACTTTCTTTCTCTAACCCTGAGAGTCCATCATGTTTTATTTACCCTTCTTTTAGCTCTACCTATGCATTTCCAGCTACACAAAAATCGATGGGCGCGTTGCTAATTTTGTCTGGAAAAAAGGAAAATTTACTAGAGAATTAAATTGAGTAGGTCTTGAAGGCTGTTTTCAAGGGTTCTCTTTTTTTTTATTTATGAGGGAGAAGTATTTAGATATCCAAACTGGCTTGCTTTTCTTTCTTTTTTGACAATCAATGATTGGCACAAGCATGGATTTTCAACATCTATGGACTTAATTATGCTACAAAGCCAAAACTTTTGCAGCTGTATGATTTATACATTTTATAGCAAATGCAAAATTAAAAGCTAGCTCAATTTTTAAAGCAATTAAGTAATAGAGTTCTGGAAAAGGTTGATAATTCCTAGGCTGGCTACAGGGAGTTTTCAGAGGCCCTGATCACAGCTTCTAATGGGTGGGGAAAGCCAAAAAGGTTTGGGACATCACTCTGGAACAGAGACCCCTTGAGTGTGTTCTTAATGCTGCTCCAAATGCCCAGAGATGCTGGGAAGGTTGTAGCCTTGTTCTGTGCCTCATTTCTGCATAGGTAATGGAAGGTCTTCTATAGTGACCTCATTTTCCAAGCAGTGGAAAGATCCCAGCATTGCTGGGTTTATATCTCAGCCTTTCCTTTCAGCATCTTCTCCATCTTGACATCATTCTTCTCTGGTTACATCTGTGGCATGGTATATTTCAAAAAAGATATGGATATATTCTTCTGGTCTGTGTACCTAGAGAATAGCGAAGGAACACGCAGCATAAATTTAGAAAATAAAAAATTAAATAAATATTCCAGAGCAATCAGTCTGCCATGAGAATCTTTCAAAAGCACAAGAAATATTCAAGGGAGAAATAAATCTCAGTCCATTTATTTGATTCACTTGTAATAAAAAAAGAAAAAAAGAAAAAAGAAAAAAAGAATTCACTTGCTGTTAATTCTGAATGGAAATGTGCTTTGGAGCAGATCCTGAGGGATGCTGAGCTCTGAGAGTTGGGCTTTGGACACCTCCCCAGTGCAAGAACCTTCATCCTCCAGTGAATTTCATGGGGACTGGAGGTCCTCAGCACCTGCCAGGATTGTGCCTTTTATCAGGGGACTCTCAGCAAGGCCTGGGTACTCATTTGGGAGAAGATATCATTGCATGACAGTAGCTAGATCTAGGAGTACCCCTGGAAGAGGTGCTGGCTTTAGATCTCACAGACATTGTCTTAATTGTGCACTAAATTAGGAGGAGCTGGGAGAGAGCTCAGGCCCAGGCAGTGCAGCCTCTCTGGTGATGCTGTGCATTATCAACCCCAACCAAATGCTTTCCAAATAATCTTCATGTTTTGTGCCATAAACTCTGCTGGGTTGTTACTCAGAGTGATCTGTTAATGTATCTCTGAGCTAGATATCCTTTATTTCCTTTCTTCCTTTTCCTTTTTCTTTTATTTTGTTCTTTTTCCATTTTTTTTTAGTGGATAATAATCATCTTGGAGAGGGCTTTTAAAAGGAGAAAAGGTTATTTCGCTGACATCAATTTTTGCATTAAAAGTGCACTTGGCTAAAAGCCAAAATGTTTAATATCATTGCCATCTGTCCCAGCTGAATACAATTTTAGATTTATTGATTTTCTTTATTCTCTCTTTTTTTTTTTTTTTTTTTGTTAATTTTGGCTCGAGACAAGGTTAAGACTCTAAAACAACAAAGCTTTTTTTCCTCCGATGGCATCATAATCCTCGACTAAATCTAAACTGCCTTTTGGTGTGTGGCTGGTGCCAGCTGTCAGGTCATAAATGGGTTTTTTTGGAAGGGCCTTGTCTCTGGCCACCAATGGCCACGTATTTCATGCACATGTCAGGAGGAAAAGGGGGGTGCAGGGCAGGGTAACTGGGAATCCTCATTGCAGTGGTTCATTAATGCACCAGGTGTGACCGTGTTCACAGGGGCTCTTGGATGAGGGAAGAGAAGAGCATCTGACTCCATGTTTCAGAAGGCTTGATTTATTATTTTATTATACATATTACATTAAAACGATACTAAAAGAATAGAAGAAAAGGTTTCATCAGAAGTCTGGCTAAGCTAAGAATCTGAAAGAATGATAACAAAGCTTCTGTCTCGGACAGAGAGTCCGAGCCAGCTGGCTGTGATTGGCCATTAATTAGAAACAACCAATATGGGCCAATCACAGATGCACCTGTTGCATTCTACAGCAGCAGATAATCAAGGTTTACATTTTGTTCCTGAGGCCTCTCAGCTTCTTCTCATGAAAAATCCTAAGGAAAGGATTTGTTTCCATCTCTGGGGCCTGAGGCAGTGAGGTGTCCTTGATTGCCAGGCCTGGAGAGGAATTGTTGTGTCTGCCGAAAGTGGGAAAGCAGCAGCTCACACTGTGTGTGGAGTTTGGAGTCACACACTGAAGAATCACAGGATTACAAATATATAAAAAGTATAAAAGCTAAAATCCTAAGGCATCAGTTTAACCTTATCATGTTTTGAGAACATTTGTGTGGTTCTGTGCACTGGGTAAGTGGTGCAGGTCACTCATGCACCTCTGACCTGGAAATAGCTAATTAATAATGACAGCTTCCCTAAATGATCCCACCTCCCTCAGTGAACCCTCTGAGTCACTTTGTACCCTATTGCCAACCATCTGTTTAGAGTCTGAAAATCACAGAGCCGTGGAATCACGGGGTCATTTAGGTGGGAAAAGACTTCTGAGGTCATTGAGTCCAGCTCTGTGACTGATCACCCAGCCCAGAGCATCGAGTGCCACATCCAGGAGTTCCTGGGACACCTCTGAGGATGGGCACTGCACCATCAGCATGATTGTGTACAACACTAACAAACTCCTCAAGCTGACCACTGACAAACCCATCCGCTGAGGCAAGAAACACATGGCACAGTTTTCCCAGACAGAACTGAGCTGGGCTTGGTTTTAGCCCCTGCTGATTTCTTTTTAAAGTGTTTATTTTCTATTTTTTTCCCCCCACAAAACATTTCCCTAGGCACAAACTATGAGGGTTTTTTTCTGACTGTGATCCTTTAAACCTTGTCATCCTGGTTAGGAGCTCCTCCACCAGGTGCTGGCAGCAAGGGAGGCACCTGCTGCTTCCAGCATCACTGTGAGCTGGCATTCAGTGAGCAAAGAGTCCCCCCCATGTCAGTGAAATCCAACCTTCCATGGCCTCAAAATCACCCTCATTAATCAGCCTGTAAATATTTCCCTGCTCTGTCTTTGCCTTTGGTTCATCAAACCTTTGGAGGAGTGTCTCGCAGGGATGGAACAGCACACAGAGCTCTCACTGCCCTGCTTGCATTTACCCCGTGGCTTTTGGGGTTACATTTGTGCAAATCCCAGTGCCAGGTCCTGCTCAGCTGGGAGCTGTTAGACCCCTAAGGCAGCTGTCATCCCCAAATCCACCTGTGCAGGTCCCACCTGCCCAGCTCAGCCCTGATGTGAGGTAAGCCATGCTCTGCCCAAGGCTGAATTTAGCCCTTTATTTACAAATAATTTAAAGCAATTCTGTAAATGTTTTTGTGCCCAGAGGTCTGGGGCTGATTTACAGCTCTCTCAAACTGTGCAGACCCTTGATCCAGCGGTGTCATTCACAGTAATGAGATCTCTCAGCTGTCCAAACAGAGACATGTTTTAAATGTTAAAAATGTTCTGTGATCGATTTTCTCTGTTTATAGTAAATGCCTTGATTAGATTCCCTTGTAGGCACTTCAAAGGCAAACTCCCCCTCACAGTCTTCCCATATGATGAAATCTAGTTCTTTCTTTGCTCCACTTTTTATTTTTCCCTCTCTTAAACTAATTTAGTGCTTGAGAAAGGTGATTGATTGATGGCCTGGAGGACTGAGACTTTGTGAAGCAGCACCCAGGAACATTGTTCTGCTGCCTGAGCTCCAGGCAAATGAGAGATCTGTGCAGGCAGAGGGGCAGGGGACACAGGGATCCCCAGGGGTGCAGGGGGTACCCAAACCTGCCATATCCTGGTCACAACACTGAGGTGTTTAGCTTGTACTACAGCCACTCAAATGTCACCTCTGTTTTACATCAAGAGAACTGACATTATCAGAGACCAGGTGATTTGCCAGAGATGAGAGAAATTGCAGAGCAGAGGTAGGAACAGACTAGGAGATACCTCAGATGGGCATTTTAATCATCTTAGGTTTTCCTTCCTTAAAATTCTACATTTCCATTAGAAAAAAAAAAGAAAAGAAAATAAAAGCAAGACAGGTTAAGGTATTTTTGTGAAGTCTGCTCTGGACTGGATTGAGCCCATCAATTCATTTCACATCCATCACTACCCAGCCATTACAGGCAATGGCTTTCTTTCTCCCTATTGACCTGGTCTGCAATCAGAGTAGAGATCTTGAAAGGTGAACAACTATTAACAGACCCCTGAGCCATCCAATCCCCTTTAAAGTCGTGTCCTTTTTTCTGTTTTCTTTTTTTTTTTTACTTTTTTTTGAAATTTTTAATGGAAATCACTCTGCTTTAATCCATGTGACTCTATTGTTCAGGAGACCAAAGCTGCTTGATCTGCTCTGTGGAAGAAAGTGTGACATTAAAACATGTTGTATGAAAGGATCAGCCTAGCTGTCACTAATTAACCTCCCTTTTTTAATATCAGTTAATTTGCAACTTGCTCTTCTGAATCACACCTCTGCTAAGTCTAGATTCCCACCCTGCCTTCTCCATCTCACAAATTCTTCTTTCTCCTGCGCTTTTCCCCTGGCACATGTGGCTATTCCATGTACAGTGCCACGATGTCATGGACATTTAAACAAATACCAGGAGCCTGTGGTTCTCTGGAACATATCAGAGATATCTGCAGCATGCAGTGGCAGAGCAGAGCTCACAGGCAGAATGTATAAAATTTCACTCTATTTTTGTTCTCCAGAACTGGATGGTTAATTGAGGATGAGATAAAATTTCTCCCAGAACCATGTTGTATAGGAGAGGGGAATTTTCTTGTGGGAAGATGTGCTAATATTCATTTGGCTGAGAGTCCAGGGGTTAGAGGAGCTGTGTTAGGCTCAGAGATTATTTTCTACCAGAGATCAGATCCCATGGAGAGCTCAGAGCACTGTGCCTGACTTTCCTGTCATGGGCACCACTTTCCACACTGGTCTGCCAACACCAGATTGATGTAGAACCTCCATGAGAGGAGGACCAGGGTTTTCCACTGACCAAGGTGTCAATATTACATTTTTGATGATCACTGTAGTGTTTTCCACAGCTTCTTTCCAACAACTTTGGGCTCGGACAGTCCTGCAGAATTGCCATTTTTCCCTGTTAGATCTCCCAGCTGAGCTCTGAGGGGCTCCTACCCCATCAGGGAATCTGGTTGTTTCTACTCATGTCTCTGATTACAGAAACCTGTCCATTTCTCTACTGGATGATGGCTGATGTCTTTCAAACCCTTAAAAACAAATACAAGACATCACTGGTCCTCATTATTTAATTTTCAAGGACTATACATTAATTGTTGAATAAAGTTGTCAGGGGGGAATTAACCACTCATCTCCACTGTTGCAAACTTACAAATTAAGTTGAAAGGGACCTTAGATTTTGAATATTGTTCCAGCATCAACTGTCTTCCAACTCAAACCCCTCTGCACTGTCACACCCAGCGCTCTCTGCACACTTCTTGTTTTGTTTGGATCATGTTTAACCCCAATTCGTGCCACCCAAGAGGCATCACAGATACGGGCACAGTGATGGACAGATCCAGATGGCAATTCCAGGCATGGAGAAGGGTCAGGAAGCACAGAGTCACCCCTGTCAGCCAGGAGCAAATCCGTGAAGAGCCTGGGCTAGTTAGGAAGAAGAGCAGGGTTAATGTAGAAATTAATTTGGGGTCATGAGGAAGCAGAAGGAGCTGCTGCACGTTTGAGTGAGTTTGTGCATGTGCCTGGCAGCACTGCTTGTGTTCTGCGCAATATGTATTTTGGGCTCTGTCTTTTAAACCCATTAAGTGTGAGAAGCAGTAATACACTGCAGCTAAATAAAGAAATTAACTCCTGCTGCACAACTTCCTGACATTAAATTTGTGTGCTCAGTGAATGCTGGGCTGATGAATGGACATGAGTTGGCCATTCCTTATTTTAAGGAACTTTAATCACATGAAGGTAATTGGCACAGTTTCTCCTGTGATGCTCACACATGGGTTTGAGGTGTTTCAGAAAACATTTGCTCCACTTCTTGGAATTTGGGTTCTTTATTGGGACTATCCCAACAAAGGGGAAGCAGTTCTGGCTGAGCTTTTGTTTGACAAAGATAATTGAGACCTTGGAAGCCAAGACAGTACCAGTAACGCCTGGAACCACATTGCAACCTCCTGTCTGATAAGGAACAAAGGTAAATGCCTTTATCAGAATTTTGTTAACTTGTTCTGTGTTGTTTCTCTCCATATTTCTCCCCCAGATGCATCTTCTCTCCTTGTTTCTTTGCATAAATATCATCCTGGCAGTACCTCAGTTGTGGTTCACACACTGGGGCATGGACACATGCCAACACCACCACCACCATCCCTGCAGATGGGGAAAAACAGAGACAAAATCATACTGGAGTTACTCAGTACCACTCAGCAAGGCCATGGGAGGTGGAGAAACAGAAAAACATCTTTGGTTTGCTATGACCAGGTGGAGGAGAGGTGAAGTAAATTCATTTTGGCCAGAATAAAATCAGAATGGGTGAATTTCCTGGTTATACCTTCATCAATATCTCTTCCCAGTGGTCAGGCACATTAAGCAGGATTAGTGAGGCACAATATGAATCAACTGCTGATAATTTTCTCTCAAACCTGAGCACCACACACTTTGCTCACCTTGCTGCCAGGTCAGGAACATGAATGATCAGGGAAAGCACAGGAAGTGTGGCCAAATGGCAAATATTCCGAGCTGTAGAACACTCTGTCACTCAGAGCTGGGTCCTGACACTGCCTGGGGCTGGTGTGTGCTGAGCACCCCCAGGATGTCACACTGTGCCTGCTCTACTCTGCTCAGGCAGGAAGAAGGTTGGAGTTTACAGCTGGCACTGAAGCAGGAGAATAAGCTGAATTATTGTAAGTGGAGGAAAAAAATGTGTCTTTAAAGGAAATTATGATACAGCCAGACCATCTCAAGGCACTGGCTGAGTGTGCTATCAGCTGCATGGCTGGACCCTTCCACTGCCACTGCCAAAGTCTGTGGGGCTTCTGCAGGGACACAGAGGGTGCTCCTGCAGTCAGATGTCACCCTGTTCTTCTAAGTTCTTCTAAGTTCTTCTAAGCCTTCTGCTGTTTGCATTCTTGTAATGAACTTCCTCACGCTCTTTTCTCTAAATAATTATTGTTTTGCATTCTTTTCTGGTGGAGGAGAAATTTGATGGACTGTTGGTTTGTCCAGTGGCATTGGAAAGGTGGCACTGTCAATCCTCCAATCCACTGTCACTTTTGGAAATCTATAAATGTTGGGGTCAGAAGTTAAACACCCTCTCTTTACCTTGGAGGTTCCAGTGTCCACATTGTTTTATTTTGTGTCCTAGAGTGACAGTCAGATACAGCAGCTCACCTGAGAAGCTCCAGAACAGGTTTTTAATTACTCTCATTAAACCATGGGGGAAAGTCTGTCCATCCCCTTAGGGCAGAACCAGGGCACAGCAGCCCAGCCCAGTGGAGTCACACGAGGACACTTGTGCCTTGTCCTCACACCCACTGAGTTTGACTGTGTGCACATTCTCTGAACCATGGGAGAACTCAGTTTGACTGGAATTCTGGTGAGAGCAGCCTTTCCTTGTGAGGGCTGGAGCAGCTCTCCCAGCCCTGCCTGCGCCATGTCTTTTTTAGCATGACATCCTACAGTGCCAGGACAAGTGTGCTTCCAGGTGGCCTCCCAGCTGGGAAATGTCCATTTACAGGGGTATGTTACAAGCCAGCCATTCTCTTCCAGTGGGAGCTATCTGCCTGAAATCATCCTGTCTGTGTGATGTACCTGTCCCACTCCAGCACAGAGTTACACAGTGCTCCTCTCTGCTATTTATTGCCTGTGACTGAATGGCTCACGTGTGGCTGGGCTGGAATTTAGGGTTTTGCTGATGGCACGAAACCACAGTGCTTTGTTCTAGCATTTTATGTCTCTGCCTGCCTCCACAGCCTGTGCTGCCCTTTGCTGCACATCGCACTCTGCTCCCTAAGGGCCACTGAGGCACGAGGAGAAGGCCAGGAATTTAATCCAATTTAAAATGTCCTATCAAAGTAAGGAATTCATCCCGGCCCAGAGACACAGGCTTGAGACTGCTTATACCTCATTCATGATTATCTCTTAGGTCGAGGTCCCTGCTAGCAGGACAGCTCTCAGAGAGCTCCTTGGGCCCTGCCTGTGCCTCTGACCTCCCCTGTAGCCTCAGGCAAGTCACTTCTTCCTTTAGGATTGCTGCTTCCCCTTCCACCTTCCTTCCCTTTGCCTGAGCAGTGTGTGCTCGAGGCCAGGAGCATTTCCAAGCAAGTTTATCTTGCCTGGAGCGACAGAGCCCTGATTTCACTGGGGGCCTGAGCTCCTGCAGCACAGAAGAAAGAGCTCATTCCCACCTCTGCGTCCCACAAAGTGATTTAGCAGGAGGATGAAGTTAATGAGCAAGTGACACTGTCTTGCTGTCATTGTCATGGGGGAATGAGGGAGGAGATGTGTCTGCTTACCAGGGATGCCTTTCCTTTCCTGTACATCATTTCCAACCCTGTAGTTTTGGAAATAAAGGAAATAAAGGAGGAAGAGTCTCATCTGGAGCCCCAAGGTGTCCATCCAGCAGCAGAGCCTCTCTGAGCAGCTTGCACTAGCAATTGGAGCAAGAACAGGCATCAGAGGGTGCTGGGGAAGCAGGATTAATAGAACCCAAGGGGAGACAAGCTGCACCATTATGTGCTGATGACATGATCAGGGCTTTTCAACAGCAGCACAGGTGTGTTCTTGGGGGGCCCTTCCCCTGGCTTGAGCACCAGCCGTCACTCAGTCATAAAACACTCTCAGGTGTTGACAGGTGGAAAATGGAAATTCTTTACGGGAAGATTGCAAGCCATTTTGAGCACTCTTCGAGGACAGTCACCACAGAGGGAGGTCATGCTAATTGCTGAAATCAAGGTGATCTGGAGAAACATTGGCAGCCCTGTCCTACAGTCACCTTCAGCACAGCAAGATCCCAAAATGCTGCTCCCAGAGCATTGGACCATGTGCCAGCTCCTGCAGCCCTCTCTGAAAAGGATGTTTCAAGAGCACAGTGCATTATAAATTGATGCCCACGTGAACATGCATTCCCACTACCTGAGGTAATTATAAACTCTCTTCTTTAAGAATTCCTGGCAAGACTCCTCCGTTTCCTTCCTTAAACCAAGTCCTCTAAGTCACAGGACTTAGAGCAGAGAAAAAAAAAAGAGATTATATTCAGCCTCATTTCAACAGCCCTTCCTGAATTCACACACTCTGTCCCCTCTAATGCTGTGAGGAGGATGATACACAGCTCAATGGTAGTTACACATTTTAATAGACAGTGAAATGTGAACAGGAATTGTGCAAAGACAAACCTATGTAATTACAAGGTTAAATATTGTGATAGCTGAGCCAAAACAACCCTGACAAAACCCAGACTTCTGACTTGCAACCCGTGACTGAAGCAATCCAGCAGAGTGGAACAAGTCTAGAGTTTGGGGGTTGATTTTATTTAGGTTTTTTTATCATCTTGGAGCAGTACAATTTCTGAGTACAAGCCAGAGCAGTTGTCTGGAAGAGTGGCCACTCCTTTCCCTCCTTGGAAGCTAATGGCTCATCTACCAATTCAGCAGGAGTCAGGAGATAGTCATCTCACTGTAATATCTTTTGTCTTTCTCCACCAGCACCTCATTGATGGGCAATTTTTCTAAACAACAGCAAAATTGCAGTGCCTGCTTCTCTGTCAATAAATTCCATTATTTCACATGGAGCTTGGCTACCATAGCTAGAAAATGCTGAAGTGATTACATTGAGGAGCTACAGATCTGTGGCCTGAGCACTCTATAAATCTATGGACAAAGTTTGATAAAGCACATTGATACTTTATCTGACAGGAGCCTGTCTAGATTTATGGGGCTTAAAGCTGCTTGCACTGTCATCCTTGATTCAATTAATGCAAAAGCAGTTCCCATCTTCACAGTTCTTACTTGTTGGGCAAAATATGAACTTGACATTCTTCCCCCATTTTAATGAGTGAAATATAAAGCGATGGAATCAGCCAAGAATAAAAGCATGGCTCTGGAGTGGGGATGGTGATGCAATGGTGTGCTCCATGTAAAAGTGCTGAGATCCATGCAGGATTTGCTCCAATCTTGGAGCACCATGAGTTTTTCCCTTAGTGTTTTATAGTCCTAATAATGAGCAACAAAATCAGATTAAATTAGGGCATGTTTACAAAATATTGTACTTGACTTTTTTATTTGTTTCCAAACTTGCCAGGACTGAGTCATTGAGAGACAGGGACAAAGAGCAGGTTATGCTTTGGGACAGCAGGGATGTGGCTTGTGGGAAAGGGTCTTTCATTACTAGAGAGGGTTGAAATGGGATCTTTAAGGTCCACGCCATTATTTTGTGACTCTACAGAAGTCTCTGTCTCCTTCAAACACCTGCAACAAAGCACTCCTGGCTTTGTCTTGATTTGCTTTATGTGCAGAAAGTGTCTCTTAAACACTGGCTGTTACATTGATATGTCAGACCCACTTCCACATCCTCTGAAGGACCAAAATCCTTTGGGCTGCTGTGAGAACCTGTGAGTGCTTCCTGTGGGATGCAGTCCAAGGAGGGTTGGAGCTGTGTGTGATACCTGAGCTCTGGAACAAGCCCTGCTGCTGGTGTGCACTGCAGCCCTGTGTGCAGGGAATGTGGAGGAATCCAGGAAAGTGATTGACCTGCCAGATCAGGAATATTTGCTGTGATTTCTGCCCAAGAAGAGGGAGTTTCTCCCAGCCATGCCTCGCTGCAGTTTGAGGATTGAAGTGACACTTGAGGAGTGCCCAGGCTCCACAGTGTCCCCCAGGCAGGGAGCAGCTCACCCCAGAGCATCCCTGCCATCCTGGGGACCTCACCTGCATCCCCTGGCATGGTGTAACTCCTCTGTGCTCCCTGGCAGGAAAGCAATTTACTGCAATTTACTGTAAATCATCATAAAAGCCCTTCTCTTGTGACACACTCAGTCAGAAACCCTAAAGATGACTGACAGGCTCTTCATAAATATTTATGACCTCTAAAAAAAGATTGAAAGAAAGAAAAGTTTAATTCTTCCCTCAGTGAAGTTTGACAGTGGAGGCTTCTCTGCAGCAGCCAGCTCTGCCCTCATGCAGGCACAGCAGGAGTGAACCCACCCTGCCCAATGGAACTGCTCTGCCCAGGGTCACCCTCATCCCAAAAGCAGGAGGGTGCAGAGAGCCCAGCCCTGCCAGCTTGGCCACGGTGACAGAATGGTGTCCCCATGCCCAGTCCCGCTGCTGCTGCACTCAGGCATCAAATCCAGAGGAAACCTGGAGGGACTGGAAGTGCAAGAAGCATTTAAAGTCCTAAAAAATTGCCCAAAGTAGGCAAAGCTGCTTATCTAATGGCCTTAGCACAGGGCTGCTGCACTTAATAGTTTGTTTTTACCATGAGGAAGCAAATCATGACCCAAACAGGGTCCTTCAAGGCCAGGTTTCCCAAGAGAAATCAGCCCACAGGCATTTGAGTCCGTTCATTACAGCATCTGAGGCTGATTAGGATTTTATATCCATGTTATTTTGCTACTTTGACTTCTGCTCTTTCTCAGTTTATAAATATTGTGACATTTACTGCTGCTAGTTTGGGAGAATAGGTTAGAGCCAACCAAAGTCTCGGTCTCTGTGCTGCAGAGTCAAGCCAGGAGAGGAAATTTGAATATGGAAAATTAAGTGAATATTCCCCAGATGAAACTGTCTCCCAATCATAAGTCATGTGATAATAAATTTCAGCTGAGTGACAACAATATTAACAAACTGAAAAAAAGATTGGTGTGCATCACAGGTCCATGAATGCAAAATAAAAGGGAAAGTCTTGCTAGTCTGTGATAGGCAAAGTATAAATATGTATCACTTGGTTCTAAAGTGAGTTATGATTACATTTTCCTACTTGTACCTGAAATCTGTAGAGGTTATTCATCTTATCCCTGTATCAGCCATGACAGTTATGGCCCTGCGCTGCATACGGCACAGATACCTGCTCAGCAGATAAATCAGCAGCCATGAAGGGACCTGTTGTTATCAATTTGATCTCCAGAATAAATATACAAATATGTGTACAGCATTGTTGTCGCTGAGAACAATTTCCCTTCTTCTCACCGATACATTTTTAAGAGGTTGTTCCAAGAGCCACTTTCTGACAATGCCAGAGGGAAACAGAGGGGAGCAATGATCAGGCAGGAGGACTAGATTTATGGACTGTTGTCTATTTTATTTAAAAAGGAAAAAAAAAAGAACCCAATCTCTTCATTGTAGCATCGCTTGTCCTCGGAGGGCAGCGCTGGCTGTCTGCAGCGAGCCGGGCAGGGAAGAGGCTGTGGGGAGTTACGGTCAGTGAACATCTGTAAGAGGAAACCATTCCTGATGAGGCTGAGAGTGGTATTGCCTCTCCACTGGTGCTAAAGAGCTAAAGGTTTTATGATGCAGCAGAGACTGTAGTTTAATCCTGATTTACCACGGCAGTTCAGCCAGGAGCAGAGCTCAGCCAGGGCTCAGCCAGGCAGCACAGGACACGCACCCAGTGGGGAGCTGGGCAGGGGGAGCCAGGGGAGATTTCCTCCCCTTTACTTGTAAGGCAGATCACAGTGACATGCACAGGGATATGGGAACACTGGGACTGTGCCACTGCAGCACTGCCTGCAGCCTCTGAGCAGGGGACATGGGGTTGTGGTGGGATCTGAGCGCTGGGCAGGAGCAATGCTGTCCCAGAGGGGTCTGTGCCCAGTGGGGCACTTTGCACATGCCACTCATCCACATCCATCCAGTGCCAGTCCTGGGGCTGCCATGGGTTCCAGCCCCTCAGAGCCCCAGCTCCTGACAGCTGTCCCTCCCTGCAGAATCACAGCAAGAGGGGATGTGGCAGCAGAGACACCAGTGCTCCCAACATCGGCTGCTGGAATATCCCAGCAAAATGGGAAGGAATTCAACCAACTCCAGTGCTATAAAAAACATCTGCCTGCGTGCACTGACCTGAGCCCTGTGGTTTTTGGTCCCACAGTGAGCAATAAAGGCTTGCCCAGCTGGAAATGCTGATGGGTACTGAAGTTAAGATGCTGAATTCATGCTTTGCCTTCCTTGTTACAATCACTTTGTCAGAGACTGAAATGGTTCATGCCTTAAACTTTGTTATGGAGTTCTGCCCATTACAGCAAAAGCTGTATCAAGAAGCTACAACCACAGAAGCCCACTCCTCCTTGGAGAACATTCACATGGGAGGCAGCTGAGGGGGTGCCATAATCCACAAAAAAACCCCAAAGTGTTCCCCAGACTCATTCCTGAGGCCTTGCACCATAGGACTGCGTGTGACACGAAGTGATGCAACAGACCCAGAGCCTGCTGCAAGAGACAGTGTCCAACTCCCCCAGGGAGGCACCTGGCCATGCCCACCTGGCCTGAGGGTACATTAATCTGTTGGATTCCATGCTTTTCAGGGGACCCTCACCACCCAGACCAGCAAGAGAGGATCATCAGGACACCAGGGGCATCCAGAGAGTGGTGATATTCTCTTTAATCTGTCTCTGTCATTTTCTGTCCACCCCACCTCTTTTCTTTCTCCTGATTTTTCTCTCCCTTTCTCATATTTACTATCAGATAAAATCCATACTGTTGACTTTAGCATATGGTCTCATTTACACCTTAATTCAGGCAGAGGTATTGCCAATCAAAAATTGGACTGTAACAGATTTGTTACAGGTGAGGGATGGAGCCTCTCCACATTCACCTAAAAATCCCAGCATGATGAAAAGGCAGCAGTGGCTGCACAGCCAGTGCCTTGCCTGAATTTTCTACATACCAAGTACCCATGAAGATGATGACAACATGGAAAAGTTTTCCATCCTTGACAGCTACATTCTGCCCTTGGACTCAGTTTCTAAGTCCAGGGGGAAGAACAGTGGTTCTATATAATTTCAATTTCCAGGTAAGGCTGGAATGCAATCTCCTGATGACTCTGCCCCAGTAGCCCAGGGAAAAGATTTCTTCCTGAATTGTTTTGGGTCTTTAAATACTGTCTCTTCTGGGAAGTCTTTTGTTTCTTAATTGGTACCGTTCATGCAGCTGCATCACAACTGTGCTGAAAGTCCCCAGCAAGGATAGAGCCCCAGATTTGCCAGGAGATAAAAAACATTGTTTTCAAATAAAGTATGACATGGATAGGTGTTTGATCCTACAAATCGTAACCTCCAGGCTCCATCCTATCTCACAGAATTAATCACCTCCCCTTCCCTGTCAGGCAGTTGTGTGTAAGAATGCTGTCACTCAGGCACACTGTGACTCTGTGCACACCCAGGTTTTAAAGCCTTCTGACCTTTTCTCCTTGCTTTTCTCCAAGAGTGTGCCTTTGTTTTAACCAGCTGTACATATTTCTTCAATAACATCATGGCTTTGATTTTGATTTCCCCAGGGAAAGCTCGGGCTTCACTCTGGGAAGTCAGAGGTTAATAAAGATGTGTTTGATTTGGAAATGAGAAGGCAGGAGGGATGTGCTGGTGAGCCTGGGAGCTGGGGGAAGCAGGAAACTTGATTGTGAGGATGGTGAGGATGTCACCTGCAAGGCACCTGAGATGCTGCACGCTGAGCGTGTTTCATGACATGCAGGGAGAGGAGATGAATCAGGTTGGGCTTTTTCCCTAAACTATGATACTTTAATGAAAAACAACTTCTGTCCTTCTGGAAGAGCTATTCCTATTCTTGAACTGTGAAGGAGGAGGAGGAGGAGGGAGCAGGAAAATGCCATCTGAAATTGTTGAGCTAAATTCAGAGACGGCACATTCTGGCCAACAAGGAAGATGTAACCGTACATCACAGCGTTCTGTTAATGAGGATTCATTTTTAGCCCAGCTCGTCTGTAATGAAAACCCCTAACATTTAATTTCCATAAAGGCAGAATTAAGGCTGTCTTTAACCTCAGTGTTCTCTACATGTTTGATTTTGGCTGTGGTGTAAATCTTCGTGCTCAAATAGCAATGTAGGAGCCTCCTCCCACCATAATAAGTGGATAATGCTGACTCATAATTCTCACTGTAATTCCAGACCAAAAATGTGCAGCTCCCATTGTTGGGAATACTGTCACTAAAGAGGTATCCCTGCTTTAGATAAATATTTGCAAAAAGAGAGGATTTGTTACACACTGAGACTTCTGTGTTTGCAGGAAAGCAGTGGTAAAAGAATATAGGTGGATGCACTTGTTTTGTATATATAAAAATTAGAAAAATTCTATTTTCCCTTGAGGTTATTTTCAACTCTATTAGTGTATTATGTTGCCATGGCCATTTGGGCACATACTTTGTGTTTTTCAGCACCAAAATATCATTGAAAATTTGGACTTTGGGCATTACAGTTGTCATTTTGCAATTACAGCTAAAGAAATCCACCACCAAACAAGATATGAAGGACAAATCTCATGTCCCTGTGACACTTGAGCATACTCTACATCACCACTTTCACTCACCTGCAGAGCTGTTTTGCATCAGTGTAAAAACTGCCCAAATTATCACAAACAGCAGTGGCAGAGGCTGATATGCACTGTGCTATGAAGGAGTGGAAGGTGAAAAACATCAAATTATTTGCTGTGTCTTCATTTCATCCCCTGCCAAATGAAGCCACTTCCCGAGGAGGCTGGTGGGGGTTTCTTCCTGAATGTCTGGAAGAGCCCAGAGGAGGTGGAAAATGCAAAGGAATCATAGAGTATCCTTTCAGTAAGGCTTCCTGGAGAAATTAGGAATCTTAATGTTAATTAGAGCTGTGTGAATAATTCATAATGGATCGCTCATTAAAAGAATGCTGCTCCTTCTTTCTGTTTGCAAATTGTCCATAAGCAGATTTCTCTGGATTGTGCTTTTTATTCAAGGCTATTTGCTAAATTATTTTAGGGGAGTATTTGCTCTGTGCTTCATGCAGGAGGAGTGAGCTGGGCATATTGAATGGTGAGAATTCACCATGATCACCTCAGTTTTCACTGGATATATTGATCACCTGGAGGGTTTCTGGATGTGTTAACATTTGGAAGACGGACTCCAGCACAAACACTGGATTACAGCTCCTTGTGCTCCCCCATCTGTATGTCACATCCACCCACTGTCTCTCTGTTCAGGACTTGCCTTTGCATAGAATTATTCAGAAATGTTTAAATCAGAATAATTATTCCTGAACAGCTCTCTCTGTGAGCACTTATCCTATAATAAGAGTGCTGTGTACCAGTTTAGTTTAATCTGCTTGAAAGTGAGCTAAACTAAACAGGAATAAGGCATGCCAACTGCAAAAGAAAAGATGCCACAGAATTGAAATTCACAGCCCATCTCTTGCTTTTTAACACAAAATCCTTTTCCTGGGTCAAAGAGGGGCTGAGGCAGTAGTGGGAGCACTCTGCAAATACCCTGCTCAAAGCACCCACTGTTAGGGAGGGGATGCTCAAAGAGACTTTGAGTGTGACCCCAAACAGCTGATCTTTGGTAATCCAAATGATTTCCCGTGTATGCACAAACCCTTTGGCTCAGCACTCCCTGCCCTGGGGGTGTGCAGCTCCCAGCACAGCAGCCCCAGTCCCCGGGCACAGAGGGGTTAATGAGCCAGGGAGCCCCCAGAGCAGGGGCAGGATTAGGATCAAACACCAGACCCAACCACTTCCAAACCCCCACCTCCATCCTCTGAATAAATATTCCTGGGCGGAAGAAAAAGAAAGAAATAGAAAGACTATCAAAAGCTTGGTGGGTAAATATTTCTTCTGCACTACAAACCGTTGCTTACAGCTAGTATTTTTTGGGTAATGATCTGCTTTTAGATTTTCTCTGAGATGTATATTCCATCTCTTTGGCACTGTCTCAGCCTTATCTCTGCTCATTTTTTTTCTCGCTTTCTTAAATCTCTTCCTTTACCTTTAAAACGCTCTTTCCCCGAGCAGTTACAGATGTATTATTGCTGGTTTTGCTCTTAACATGCAGCTGAGCAGCTCGGGAGGCAGAGGGAGGATGCTCGTGGCAAACTCCACATCCTGGGTGCAGCTGGAGGAGCTGCTGCAGCTCAGCTGAGCTGACCCTCTAGCTCGAGCACCACCAAGTGCAGTGGTGCTGCATCTGCCCGAGGGGGCGGTGAGACCAGAGCAGAAGCTTGCAGCAGGACACCACTTCATAAAGGATACAAAAATAAATTAAATTAATAATAATAAAAAAATTAATAAATCGGGACATTTGTCCCCAAAAAAATTCTTAAAGTCAGAGGCATGGATTTGATTTTCTCAGAGACAGCAGGAAGGCTCCCTGTGCAACCACAGGTAGGATTTTCACAGTGCTCCAAGCAGTCACATTTCAGAGCAGGGTCTCTCTTCCACAGGGGCACTTCTTTCCAAACTTCAGCTGCTTAAGTTTGGTACCTGCCTTGACCTGGTGATCTCAAGTTCATACATGCCCAAAGGAGGGTGAGAGTCATTCTCAGCTGGACATTTCAGCTAGGAGAGATTGTTTGTGCTCTGCTGAATAACAAATCTGAATTAGGTTCCCTGGTGAGGCCAGCAGGAAAGTGAGTTGCAGCAGTCTTTACTGGGGTGAGAATCACAAAAGACATGGGGGGTTGCAGGAGTTAAAATAAAAGATGTTCTTAGAGATAAATTACATTTGAACTACCAAACCTGAGAGTAAGAAACTGCCAAGATCCTTGGGGACATTAGCAAATGGAGAGCTTGCATGTCTGTGTGACAGGCCAGGCTGCTGTGACTCACACTGCCAGCCGTCCCTTCCCATCCCAGCACTGGCAGCTCCAGCCTGGCCCCACACCATCCTCTGCCATCCTCCAGCCATTCCTCAGGCAGCTTTGGCAGGCCTTCCCCCAGTCTTGGCTGGCAGCTTTTGGGTTAACAAGAGTTTAATTCAAAGTTGTTGGTGTGCCCCAGTGCCCTGATCCTGTGCCTCAGTTTCCCTTTGTTCCCACGCCCTCCATTCCTTCCAGGGAGCAGCAGGCACTGACACCACATTGCAAACCTGCTGAAGCACCAGGGTGGTGCCTTTTTGGGACTACCTAAAAACAGAGGCCAGGCAAAATTAAAGGAATAAAAAGTATTTCTATTTATTGAAAAGCCTTCAAGTATATTTCAGGCAGATGAAGCCCCCCAGAGGTTACACCCAAAAATGGACCCCAGGTCACGGGTTTCACACTTTTATAAGTTTGCTCTATTTACATATTGGGGGTTTATTAATTACAGTTTCATGTAATGAAGTCATTGACCCCAAGTTTGCTCCCCCCAACACACTTTTGTTTCCATCTCTCAGAGCCTGAGGCAGTGAGGTGTCCTTGATTGCCAGGCCTGGAGAGGAATTGCTGTGTCTGCCCAAAATGGGAAAGCAGCAGCTCACACTGTGTGTGGAGTTTAGAGTTATACACTACAGAATTGCAGGAGTAATCAAATATATGAAAAAACATAAAACTAGAATCCTAAGGCATCAAGAGAAGGCTCAGCCCACCATCCAGGCAGAGGAAATATCCCACTTGGAGGCAGTGGATAAACAACCGCCTGAGAGACCCTTCAGGAGCAGGGCCATGGCTCCCCCTCATTCCCCTCCCCAAATCCCCAGGGAGTTTAGAGGATGAAGTTGTGCAGTCACCTGCCAGCCTCCCCCAGCCCAGGCCACAAAGGACAGAGGCAATGGCACCTCTGTCCCTGTGCTTCCCAGGAAGGGGATGTTAATATACCCCATCTTTATTATCCTATCTGAAAAGATATTTCGTTTTACCAGTTTTTACTACACAATCTCAATAACTCCAACTTGTTTAAAGGCTCACTGCTCCAGGAAAATGCATTACATCTTGGCTTTTAAATCTGCCAGCTCCCATTTATTGGTATTAATAATAGATTGGGAAAGCTGTTCTTTTTATTTTGGCCCTCTGAATACTTTTTTTTTCTTGGTAGCTCTAAAATCAAATATTTTAAAAAGAAATTGTCTTCAAGCAGCATTTCTGTATCCTAAACGTGGTCCCACTCTGTGTGCTGCTAAGGACTCATTTGCAGTGCTTAGGAAAGGGGAAAAGTGATGGCAAAAATATAGCAAAACTGTTTAATAATCATTTATGAGTTCAAAGTGTCCAGGGAAAAAGTTTTTAATAATAAATACCTAAATTAGTTTTCATTTAAAGTTTAGACGTCTTTAATTTAGAAATGCTATTTAGACAGAGAAATGTTGATGAGGGCTGGAGTAATTACTTACATAAGTGGAAATACAAAACTTTGGTGTTTCTGCACAGTTCACTGTCCTCCTAACTTCACAGAGCTTTTTTTAAGCTGAGCTCACCCAGGGAATTGCTGCCTGCATGTTTATGTATTTACTGTGAAGCTACTCTTTTTTTAAAAAACTTTTTTTTTTGCCAAGCCAGCATTGGATTTTTAATCTTTCACTCGTTTCAGCATTACTGTAGTGGAGGAGGATATTAATGGCCAGGCCCTTCTCTCAGGAATGCTGGTGTAAAAGCAGAATAAATGGGCTGAAATCAGTGGAATTTCCCCATGTTTGAAGCATCCACACCCAGCCCCTGGTGCTCAGGGGATGTGGGAACCTGGGATCACCTCGAGTTTACTTTCACCTCTCTCCTGCTGTGCTAATAAAAATGTGAGAGTGGAATTTTGGCCAATAATAATTCTTTTCCCTCTGCTGTCTGCTGTATAAATGCAATCCCTGCATTCTTATATTGAAGCTGGGAACCTCTAAGCAATTACTTCCCAGCACATTAGCATCCATGTGCTAAATGCTAAAGGGTTTATTCAGTGCATTGCAGGATCAGGTTATTGCTGAGTCTGTCCATCATGCCCAGAAATTACTGCTATAAGTGCTTTAAGAGCATGGCCAGCACAATGGAGATATAACCCAGCTGAAGGACTGCAGTGCTCCTATTTAGAGAAAGGCGGGGGGGGGAAAAAGCTGCCAAAGTGTTCAGATGCACAAAATCTCATCATCAAAAGCTCATCGCTGGAGGGACCAAAAAAAATGTTAAAAAAAAAAAGAGACACAAACAACTTTATACTGAAATTGAGTGGAAATTGGAATAGTGAAGGAAATATGCTTTCTTTTTCAATTCCAGATGCTCATGCAGTCTTTTGCCTGGGATTAAGAGGTCACTTATTGCAGCCTTAAAGGATAAGGGCTGGGCTAGATAGGAGAATCAGCAGCTGTTTATTCTGTAAATGTTTGAATATGAATCAGGTCTTCCTTTTCAGAGATTTGCTTATTACTTTTATTTACCAGGATAATATCAGAAGTCTAATTAATTCTCCCTACCTTTTTCAATCTTCAGTCTCTCAGTGCTTCAGCAAAGCTGGAACCCTTTAGAGCTTTCCATCTATTGACTGAAATATCCTTGTTTATAAGGATGGCTATGTCTTCATCTTTTCAGCTGAGATTGCCTCAAAATGTACTAGTGCAGAGCATAGAGATAATGCTGGGGAATAATAACTTTTTTTTTCCTTTTTGCATTTGGTTATCAACTAGTGGTTTATTTCTGTAATTGTCTTTATCAGAGTCCGTGGTGCACAGTGGTTAATATTCAGGAATTGTTATTATCTCTTTCAAAATTTAGAAATATCAGCCTCACTGAGACATCCTGAGGTCTGGGGCTATGAAGTGACTTCTCCAAAATCACCTAGGGGAGGATTTTAGGGCTGAGATTCAACAGACCTAAATGTGATGCTCAAAAATCAGTGTCCAGCCTCAAAATACCTCTGCAAACTCTTTCTGGGGACAACTGCCACTCTCTGAAGCATTTCTGGAGGCAAATGCAGCCTTGAAAGGACAAATGAGCTCTCTCTGTGCTAATTCAACAAGGATTTTGTTTATTCTTGATTATTTCTGTGGGTGACACTTGTATTACTGGAATTTGCTGTTTGTTCACAGCACTCTCTCTGCTGCTAAAGCCTTTGTTTGTGCAGTTGACCCAAATGTTTCCAGGTTTTAAAAGTTTTCAGCTAATTCCTATTGACTCCTTTTAGATTTTCAGAAAAATTTCCTTCTCCTTCTTGTGACTCTGGTGCTCCCAAAATAGTTGTTCAGTAAAAATAGCTCTTAATAACCCTGTGGCCCAAAGAGGGGCCCAGCCATTTCCTAAACACAGCACGAGGTGTTCTCTCTTGATTACGCATTCGTTATTGATAATTATTAATTATATGCCGGTTATTACACCACTGTCTTGTTCTATTGGCATGCTGTGCATTTCACAGAGGCAAAAGCCATTCCAGGAGGAATGGGTGATATCTGCTGAGCACAATAATTAATAATTTTATGATAATGATGTACAACTCCTCAGCCCTGAGCTCTGGAACACACAAGGAAAACCTACCCAGGCTGGTTCTCACCTTGCTCTGCCCATGAGCCACTTTGCACTAAGGCTGGGACACTTCCAGAGCCAAGAGAGGGACGTGATAATTAGTTACCATTAATTAGAGGACATTGCCCAGGCTTGGGCCTCTCAGATTTTTGAAGTATGGTGTCACTCTTGGATTTTGCATTATGGTGTTACACTTGGATTTTTGCAGTATTGTGTCACTCTTGGATTTTTGAGGGACTCCAAAGACATCCCTGGTCATGCCCAGCCACCTGGGCTTCCTTGAGCAAGGAAGGTGTGAGTAAGGAATTCTTCCTTTGGTGTGCAAGAAATGCAAAGCAGGAAAATCGTGTCCCTTGCCTGGTGTCTGAAGTTGGATCATTACACGAAATTCACTTTTGAAAAGTTTGATCCTCCTTCTTCCACTTCTCTTTGAGCACTCCAGTGGTGGAAACAACACAGAAACACAGCCTTGGCCGTGGGGTTTTCTCCCCCTCCATCCATGCAGAGCACCAGTGTCCTCCTGTTCTTCTAAGTTCTTCTAAGCCTTCTGATGTTTACATTCTTGTAACGAACTTTCTCACACATTTTTATGTAAATAATTATTGTTTTACATTCTTTTCTGGAAGAAGAGAAATTTGATGGACTGTTGGTTTGTCCAGCGTCATTAGAGAGGTGGCACTGTCACCCTCCAATCCACTGTCACTTTTGAAAAACTATAAATGTTGAAGTCAGAAATTAAACTTCCCTCTTTTTTTACCTTGGAGGTTCCAGTGTCTGTGTCATTTTGTGTCCTGTAGCAACACACCAGGGCCAAGGGAAGGATCCAAAGCTCCCACTGGCAGGCACCCTGTGCTGAAGGGAGTCCCTTGGGATTTACACCAGCACCCAAACTCTCCTCCCAACATTCCTTTGGCTCTGCCAAGCTGCTGTGTTTGGATTTCCAGCCTGGCTGTTATTTGAATGTGCAGTAAGTAGCCTCTTGCTGGCAAATATGAGATGCTGATAAGCTTCTGAAATCTATATTCCAGCCTTGAGATAACAAGACAACGAATTTTTTACATCCTAGGGAAAGAAAAAAATGTGACAGGCTGTTAGGGGAAGAGATCAAGATATGTGCAAACACAAATCCCTGTCCCTCCATTCCTGACTCAGTCATCCCCTGGGTGACACAATTGGGGTGAGGGGAGTGTCCTATTCCCAGAGGGGGGACAGAAGGCATGGAAGCACCAGGGCTGCAATTGATTTTCCTCCGCTGGAGGAGCAATTACACTCCCAAAGTGGCAAAAAAAAAAAAAAATAAAAACAAATGAGTCATAAACACCCCATTTGAATCTTTAAATGAATATCGGATTTTAATTATAGAGGTTTCATTTTTAGAACGGAAAAGCTACTTTTGCACAATTACTGCGTGGAACTTTTAATTAACTTTCAAGAACTTTCTCTTACTTAAAAAAAAATCTAATTAATAATACTTAGGGAACTATTAGCATAAAATAAGTCATGGACAGAGTAAAGAACTATAAAGCATATATTGTACAAAATCACTTGGAAGAACGACTTGTTAATTCTAAAAACAAAGGCAAAGTTTCCAGCTTTCCTAGTTCTGGCCTATAAAGAGCCTTTTTTTTTTTTTCTCAATGAAAGCATGAGAAAGACATGGAAATCATAGGATTTGGAACAGAAAATATTTTTATGTTAATCAGCTGCTACAGAGACCTGGAAGACTGGGAGAGGGGGGTCTCTTTCACCCAGCAGAGGTTCCTTTATGTGGGGGAACATGACCCTGGTAGGTGGGGTGGTTCTAGGGAGATAGTGAAGGGGTAGGGAATGGGGTTGGGAACCCTCTCTATTGCCCCTCAAAGAGCCTAAACCCATCTGTGGAGAGAGGAGCTGAGCCTTGGTGCTGGGCAGGAACAGCAGGAGAGGCTCTGAGCTTTTCTTGCCACCCACCACGAGCTGGGAGAGTGGGGATGGAAGGGAGCTGCAAAATCAGGGGAACCAGAAACCTTCCCAAGGCATCCCAGAGCCCTCCCGAAGGAAAGGGTCTGTGTTTATGCAAAATCTGCAAGAGCAGGCTCAGAGCAGGAGGGGGATGGCGCTGTGATGTTCTGGTGCAGGAGGATATTACTGCAGGAGCCAAGAGGGAAATTAAGTCAGGGTACAAGGACACAGGGAGGGCAGCCTGTGGTAGAACTTGTTGCTTCAGTAATGGAACAACAGCGAATGAGAGTCACTTCACAATAATATTTTGCCCAGGTCTTGTTCCAGCTGAGTTTTAAATTAACCAGTGGATACAGCTGTCAGCATTTCCTTTATGAGATTGCTCCTGCACAAGAAATCCTCCACAGTCAAAGCAGCATGTTTGGAAATGTCTGTGTTTGAGCCTGATCATCTCGTGCTCTGCCAACATTGCTTTGACTCAGCTGAATGTACACTGAATTTAACTGGGACCTGAACATGCTGGACACAGTGTCCTCCATTGCCAGCTCAGCCAGAGAGAGCTCCCACCCCAATATCCCTGCAGGGAAGGAAGGAAGGATGCAAACCTGGAGATTTGAGTCATTCCTTTCCCTGGGGGGTGTAGGAATTGAGGTTTGCAGCCCCTTCTCCTAATGAGCTCTCTGGCCAGTACAGCTGAAAAGTAAATCAATGAGCAGGAACAAAGTACCTGGACCAGAAACATAAAACTTTGGATTGGGAACCTGCCTGAGGACCCCAAGGGCAGAAACATCCTGCTCTTTGCACTCTGCTTTTGCAGCAAACCCACCAGCTGTGCCCAGGCTGCTCCCAGCCAGGCTCTGAGAGCAGAGAACAGGGAAAAACCTCCAGCTTCCTCCTCCTCCTCCTCCTCCTCTGTGCCTGGGCAGCGGGCAGGCAGCCCAAGGGCAGATCACTGACAGCCTGACACAGCCTGTTGCTGTCACTGGGCTCAGGGGACCCTGGTCCCTGTCACCTCCTGGCCATGACTGGGATTTTCTGAAGCAGAGCTGGCCCAGCTGGCTGAGCTGGACCACATCAACCCCGGGTTGGAGCAGGTTGTGTTCGGGGACCCTGCAGCCTTGGACTCAGGGTTCTCTTTTTGTGATGCCTGCTGGGTGTTGTCACCCTCCCTCCTGTGACACAGCCCCCTGCACTGACCATTCAGACAAACTTCTCTTGTGGCACCCAGCACTCAGATTTCCCTTTTGTTTTCTTTGTTCCCCTGTTTTAGCAGGTCTGCCTGTGATGTCTGTCGTGCAGGGCTGTGGGATTGGGATTTTGCCTGGAATTCTGTGCCCATGGCAGAGGAGCCAGGCATGCAGCAAGGCTTGGGGGCTCACCCACAACCCCAACAGCCTGTCTGAAATAACTTTAAACCGCTTGGCCCAGGTTTTGTTGGCTGCTTTTTGGGGTTTTTTCACTCACCTTCTCCCACAGGGGATTTGGAGCTCGCTCAGGTGAATCTGCACAGTTAGGAGGGGTGAGGGTGATGTGTGAATGCCCTACAGGAGAAAAGAGGATGAAGAACAGGAAGGAAAAGAGAAGGAAGCATCAACTTGAACAAATTCACACTTAAATCCTACAAAAATGTGATCCAGAGCCCCTGAGTGCACAGGACACAAGCGGGACTGCACTTATCTCACTCCTCTGACAGGCTGGGAACTCAGAGATGTGTTTTTCTCTGGAGCTATGAAAACATGTCACAAAATCTTCTACTTTTGCATTCCAAGTAATTTTACTTTTACAAGGAAAAAAAAATATCACCCCAAGCTCTTGAAAAACAACTGCCACAATAACAAGAAATGGAAAAAAAAAACCCACCAGCACCCAAACGAGTTGTGATTCTCACATCCCTGCTAGGATGTTCCAAATATAACCACCAAACACGGTTCTTAAGCCTGTATTTATTACTACACAAATCTGGTTTAAAAACAGCTCTACAGGGGTTTGTGTTCAGCTGTAGCACAAGAGCAGAGCGAAAAGGACAGTTGTGCCAGCAGAACTGTAGGGCTGCACTGACCTCCAGTGGAATTGGGAGAAATACTCCAGTGGCTGAGGCTTTTTCACAGCCTTCTGAAGCCAAAACTTGCCTTGTTTCGAGCTTTATAGAGGCACCAAATTCATATAAGGATCAGGGAATTTATTACAGATTACTGTATACTTAGGATTAATTCGTTAAAATACTGTAAGGGGATTTGTTTGGAATAACGTTTCCAGCCTAAGTCTAGCCTCATCAAATTTAAACTTAAATATGCAGGTATTAAATAGAGCTTTCCAAAATCAATCAGCTTGAGGGGTTTTTTAATTGATTGAGGAGGAATTTTAACTCCCCTTTTTCATTGCAGGAAATTGCTGAAGACGGTTCATTTCAGTTTTCCTTTTGATTTGGTCACCTAATCACGGAACTCTAATGACAGCTGCTCCATGACATTTCCTCTCAGCACTCAGGAGGAGTTTCCCAAGGTCACACAAAGGTGATGGAACAGCAGAGTGGCACTTCTCAATCTGCATGGGGATGATTGATGGCCCCATCAGATATTAGAGAGACACGGTGTCCTTTCATGTCCTGATCAAAGGAGAGCATCCTGTGACTGAGATATTCTCCAGAGTGCCTTCATTTTACAATCCCAAGGTCAGCTGAAGGAAAACTTTTTTTTTTGTGGTATTTTTTTTTTCGTGGCATCTTTTTTGTGGCTTTTTTTTTTTTTTTGTGGCATTTTTTTGTGGCATCTTTCCCTCTGGCAATCTCCAGCCTTGGTGGCTCCACGTGGGCTGCTTTAGGAGCTGCACGTCCTCGGCATGGAAAGGCTGACAGTGGCACAAAGGGCTCACGGAGAAACAACTCCTCAGTGCTAACAGACAGCCTTTCCTGAGAGCAGTCCCCTTCCCCTGGAACAGCTAGAGGGCCCTTCCAAGTGGTTCAGGAATTTTCTCTGAAGAGCAATTAGAGAACTATTGCTCAAAGTGTGCTCAACAAGGAGGCAATGAAGACCTCAAAGGGAAGAGGCAGAGCCTCTTGGCTTGATAAAGGCTCTCCAGAAACAAGAAGGGGGAGTCAGGCAGGCAAGGGGAGCTGAAAAGAGCAGGAAAACAAGAGAAATTGAGACAGTGCTCTGGGTTGGGGTTTTTTGGGGGGAGGAGTTATTTTGGTTTTGAAGGCAAGATTAAAATATTTCCATCCAGAACAGTCAAACGCAGTGAAACAAAACGTTTTGGCTTTGCATTATTTAACCTTACTTAACAAGTTCCTAAGCCCTTCATTCAAACATAGGCCACATTTTAAACTTGAATTGCAGTTGGACAAGTAGAAGGGTTTGATTTCTTAAAGAGCCTCCCAGGTCCTTCGTGGTGTTTGCTCTGCACTCACTGACAAGAAGCAGCAGCCCAGGAGGCACCAAGGTGGGGTGTGATCCATCACCTTACACCCCACCATGCCAGCAAGGCTCTGTTTGGACTCAGAATCCCATCACTTCCCACTGGTTGCCCCTGAAGAGAAGCATTTTTAAGAACCCCATCCATTTTGCATGCCCTGATAAGCCATAACTGGTCTGAACAAACATTGTGCTCCATGTGACAATGGCATCCTTGGGCTCTTGGTTCCTGCTCTGTCACTGAAACACAAGTAAAAAACCCAATATTTCCTTGCTGGAGTGGCAGGAGCAGAGGTGTATTTGCTTGGTTTATATTTCAGAAGTGTATTTTCTGATATTTTACAGCAAAAGGAGCAGACTCAAACCTGCCTCAGGAAAACTGGTGGCCCAGAAAATTCCAGCCCAAGGTTTGGCAAAATTATAATCAACTGCCAGCAGTGTTTTTCTAATGAGAGGTGTCAGGTGATTTCAATAAGTACAAATGCCATTCCTCTGTATAATTGACTGTGAATATGAATTAAGATATATGTCAAACTATTTAAATGCCTAGTGACTTTGCTTTTATGAAATACCCTGATCCACCTCTAGCAGAGTCTTCAAGGGATTTTTTTTATCCCCCTCACAAGCAATAAAAAAAATTTCAGATGAGATTTCTTGATATTAATACTATCACAGAGTGAGAGAGTAACACACAGCAGGTGGAGGGACACTGTGCATGTAACACCCTGTGTGCTCACTGGGATTTTTCCTTCAGCAAGCAGGATTTGTTGTTGCTACAGAATGAGTCCAGCTGTGACTTTTCACAGAAATCCTCCCCACGTGGCCAGAGCAGCCTGAAACACCTTCTCTCCTTGTGGGTATGAACCCAGGTGCACTGGGAAGGCTCCTTGGCTCTGGGAAGTCCCATGGAATCCTGCAAGAGGGAGATGCTCCTCAGTGTCTTGGGAAGCTGACAAGTTTTAATGCCTGTGGTGTGTTACTTCCTTGGGAATGCATGGAAAATATCAGTTAGTGAAGCAGAGAAATAGGACCTTGAAAAAATAAAGACAAAAAAAAAAAGGTGAAGAAAAATAATTTACCTTCTAATGATGGTTCTCTGTGAAACCCTGGGGATCCAGGTGCTGCCTCTCCCACCTGAGGCACATGAACATACCAGGGTTGTTGCTCTCAGGTGGAACCTCAATTTAAGGCATCACCCAAATTCCACTCACTTCTCAGATGGGAAAAACATTTCTTGCTTTTGTAGCTTCTCCTTGCACTGTTATTGTAATGCAGCTAGTGCAGTGGGTTGATATAATCTATCATATCTTAATTAAAAGGTCGGCAGCTTTCCCTTGGACTTTGTT
Source organism: Camarhynchus parvulus (assembly GCF_901933205.1). Lineage (NCBI taxonomy): Eukaryota > Metazoa > Chordata > Aves > Passeriformes > Thraupidae > Camarhynchus > Camarhynchus parvulus. The sequence continues at coordinate 6,392,572 of NC_044587.1, read as the reverse complement.
CATTTTGGTTTAGTGGCACCAAACTAAAGCAATTGGACATTATTGAAAAAACATGTCTTGATGGCACTGAACCAAGACTCCTGACAAATCAGTTGGCAGAGAACTTCACAAGTGTGTCCATTCATCATGCTCTGCAATAGTTATTTGTTTCAAAATGTCAGAATTTTCCACAGATCAGAAGTTCCCTTTTCCTTTCTGTCTCTATTTCAAAGTCCCTCAGCTGAGCCCCCCTGCACTGAGCCTTGCAGGAATGCACAGATCAGCAAGACATGTCAGCTGCTACTGAAAGCACAAACAAAGTCATGGAAATTATCCTTAGAAAGCAGAAAAATATGGATGTAATGTTGTAAAAGTGTTTGCTGAGTGTTGAACGAGGTGAGCCCTCCAGCCCAAGTCTCATTAAAAAAAAACATCTCAATTATACAAACCCCAGATTCATTATTCTCACTTTGATGCTGTGCTGCCCACAAATACAGTGCTGGGATTCCTCCTACCTCCTTACCCCTTATTTTGTTATGGAAAACCACTTTTGGGGCAGAGATTTGGCCCATCAATTAGTAGTTGGGAAAATGTGGGAGAAGAGTAAATTAGAAAAATATTTTCTCTCTTGAAAAAGTTGCTTTTTTTTTTTAATTTAAATATTTCTTTTTCTGATTCACTACTTTAAAACCCCAGTTGTTTATTTCCAAGGCTCTACTTATCAATGTCATATCAGGAAATGTTCTCCAGCAGTTCATGGTCCTCAAATCCAAGGGTGGGATTTTTTAAAGGAGTCTGTTGTTGATGTTTCTGTCAGTGTGGAACTAGGGGGATGCTGTTCCTACAGTCAGGTTGCACTACCAGGACAGTCCTTTGTCACCCTATGGTGCAGTTCTGGGAGCTGGCAGAAGCATCTTGAGCTGCAATGACCTTTAGGCAAACAGCAAAGACTATTTATAGGCAGCAAATTTCACTTGCAGACACATTAGAAGTCGAATTCTAAGGGTTAAGTCACCCCATCAGAGAGCTAGAACAATATCCTGCCACGTATTCCCCATCAAGAGCAATCAGCACAGCTCTGAATTTTGTGGCTGTTTATAACAAACTGCCCATAAACAAGCTGCAGACCCAGGCAGGGACTCGAGATAACAAATGAATAGGAGCAAATCTCAGCAACAGCTCCTGGACAACTCGTGGACGGGGAGGAAACTAAATTAATCAGATAAATTATTTGCTCAGCTCGGGTAGGAAATGTCAAACACTTCAAAACTAAGCTTTTGGCAGCAGGATTGCTGTTCCCGGATCTATTTAAGATTTCTGCCTTTTGCATTTGTCACCAGGGCTGGAAGTGAGTGTGTTTCAGGGGGGGTCTTGTGCCATGCTGGGCACATAGGCACAGCCCCTGGCTACCTGCAGGGAGGGTGCCAAGCCCTGGAAAGCAAAATGCTGCTCCCTGGGCTGAGGGAAAACACTTCCCAGCAGCTCAGAGCTAAGCCTGAGCACAACATTTCTGTCTGAACTGATTTTTCTCCAAAAGGCTTTGACTGCTGATTTTCTAAGGGGTGTTTCAATTAGATTTATCTGCTCTATGGAAATATTAACTCTGTTTTTAGAAATTCTGCACACAAATTAATTTCTCTCGCTGGAAGTTGGAGTATTTTTGTTCTGGAAGATTGCTGCAGTGCTGAGGGGAGGGATAGCCCAGCTGGCTGCTGTTCCCTCTCCCTGTGGTCACAGGGCTCCCCAGCCAAGCCTTGGCATGTGCCAGTCCCTGGGTGTGCTCCCATCCCATCCCTGCCACAGCCTCAGGGGCCCTCTAGGACCTGCTGTCCATTCAGGAGGTTTTTCTGTCGGTGATTTCTATTTTCCTCCAGAGCCAAACCACACTTGCTATAAACCAAGACAGCAATGCTTTCACCTGGAATGATTGTGGCTTTCAGCCAAAATAAAAACCAAAAACAACCAAACCCAACAAACACAAAAATTCACACCAAGAAAAAACTCTCCAGAAAACCTTACTGTATTGACATGGATGCTATTAAAAAAAAAAAGTTTTACAAAGCAGAAACAACATTTATTGTGGTTATATAGTTGCACACCTTGTTTCATTTCAAAGCTAATCTCCAGGTATAAAATTTTCCCTCTTGCAGAAGACCAGAGTAACATTCCTGCAGTAGTCAGATCCCATCCTCCCTTGTGTCCAGGGTGAGCAAAGAACAGGATTCTTTATCCAGGGGCTTGCTATCAAAAGTGTAAAAGAAATACGCAAAAAAATTGCAGGTTTGGCAGGACCCTGGTATGTCTCACCAGCTTGTGTCACTGGAAATTTCAGCTTTCAACTGAGACTTGGAAACATTTAGTTTAGAGCACCAGTTTAAAGGAGACATATGAACCTATAAGGCTTTATCCACAAAGTAAAACCAGTATTTGCTGATAATTTCTCCCAAGCCAGCAGGTGTGTAGGTGAGTGAGGAAAACACCTGTCCACTGTCTCTTACTTCAGTAAACTGGACACAGTGAGGTCCCAAAAAAGCCTGGATATTTTCTTTAAAAAAATGAGTGTATTTCAGGGAGTGCTTTGCTGAGTCAAAGTTTGATTCCCACCCAGTGGCAGGGTCACAGATTGTCTCCGGCTGGAAGGGACTGGGTGGACCATGGGTCCCTGCTGTGGATGGATCCAGCCCCGCAGGTGAGGACACCTGGTTAGCACGGCCAGGTGAGCCCATCCCACAGCCCCAGGGCACTGGGAGCTGTCTCTTTCCTCGGCTGAGTTCAGTGTTTATTGTGTTCCTAACCAAGTCTGTTATCAGCAGCTTTGGAGTTTGTTGCTATCTTAGACTAATCACAGTAATGAAGGCATTGAGCAGAGCCCTTCTCAGGTGGCATTTACCATTGTTTGCTGCAGATAACATAAAGCTTTCTGATTACAGTCGGCTTTTATCACTTCAGAGCAAATCTACTCCACTGAAATGTGCTAATAAAACCCACGGAAGCAACAAACTGGAAAGAAGTGTTACAGCAATAAAGGAACACGAGGGAAAATGTACAGCTTTTGCCACTGTTATCATTTTCAATTTATTAAGATCTAACCATTTTTGTAATATGGTGCTATTGCTGGGGGTTAATTTAATCTTCTCTAATACCAGGCTCCAGTCAGTTTCCAGTGTCAATTTAGATGTAATGCATATTTCTGCATTGCAATCAGAGAAACCCCCTCCGTGGCCCCATGACCATATGCTTTCAACAATCCAAGAGGAAATGTCCAGCACTTTACACATTCATTTATGAGATTAGCTCCAGCCTTTAAACACGCAAATCCCAGACAGGATCTTGGATGTTGTGGCTCTGAGGACAGAGTGGCTGCCACGGGGAAGCACTGAGAGCCATCCTCCTGTGCTCCCCTTGGAAAACCACCCCCAATTCTGCTGCCGCTCTCTGCAGGGCCCCAAAGTCAGGGTAGGGAACTGCTGGGCTAAATCCTGAGGTCTTCATTCAGTCTTTGCTGAAAACAGCAAAAGGTGATGTAAAACCCAGCAAAGATTTTAAATTGCCGCTGGAGTGGCTAAAGAGAGCAGGCAAGACAGCAACCTACATAAAGAACAGAGAGGGGAAAGCTGAATCCAAATATTTGGGCCGATGCAGGAGATGGACAATCTATGTTCTCACATCTGCACACAGGATACATGGAGAGTTTGTATCTATAATCACCCAAAATAAATAGTACCAAACTTTGTGTCTGCTTTGCATGAGAGACACTAGCCTGGCCAAGATTTCAATCCTTGTCTTGTTTTCAAGTTATGTCCTGCAAATGAAGGATATCAAACCTCTCCCATACCCACCTCCCTGACTGATACCTGGTGCCCTGCTCTCCTGTGATCTCTGGTGTTGTTTTCTTCTGAAACATTCAGCTCCTGCTTCTTCTCTTTTGCTGTGCTCCTGTGCAGCTAAAGCATTCATCTGACAGCAGGAGTGGAAAAGCAAGTTATTTGGACACACTTCCCTTTTATGGAGCCTTGTAGGTTTCTGGATTGCCCTGGACATTGTCCACTCTCTGTGGTCAGACACTGCACATTCTTGGACCCATCTTGGGTCCATCTACTTGTCCATCTTAGGGAACATGTTTCCTGATCCATGGGAGCCTCCTGGCCCTTCTCCCAGCCTTCACTTTGTGGGCATGCTTTTAAGAAGGGAGAAGAAATGGGGATTAAAGAGGAGAGAACAGATCTCACATCTCTGCTATGCTCAGCCTGACATAACTGGCTCACTCTGTCCTAGCAGAGCAGATGGAGACATTGAATCTTCAAAAGATCCAGTGATTTGGCAGGGTCACTCAAGAGCAAAGGGCAGAGATTGAATTTAAGCCTAAAACACTCAGGTTCCTTTGCTCTCCCTCTGGTCTCTAATGAGAGCCCCAAGTGTGGGGTCAGGGATGTCAGAGGTCCAAAATGGAAAGGCACCATGTCTGCAGGGTTCTGTCAAAACCCCTGCACAGAGATCACTCCCAGTTCAGGTACCTCCGAGAGAGGCCATGCAAGATCTAGCAGGCAATTAATGAGATTTCCAAGGCAATGGGTAAATTAGGTGCCAGCAGAGAGACTTCCAGCCTCCTACAGGGCTTGGGGTGAGTGAGAGGGGTGGGTGCAGAGCTGTGACACAGCAGGGATGGACAAAAGGTGAGCCACTGCCTCCCTCACCCCCAGAGCTCCTGGCAGGAGCATCTCCAATGTGCTGTGCAGTCCCAGGAGAGGCTGCAGGGTGCTGTTGGTGTGGCTGGTGTGATAAGGAGTGGCACTGTGCAGGGCTGGGCTGAGCTACAGTGAATAAAGGGAGGAAAACACGGGACTGGGGCTGGGGGGGAGCAGGGAATGGCAGAGCCTTTGAGTACTCCACCTGCCAGGCTGTGTGCCTTGTTCAGGGCAGGCTAAAAGGCATTCCTTCCTGCTGAACTGATATTTCCTCACTCCAGGATCTCTCCTGCATTTGCCTCAAGGCACCAGGCAGATCTCAGGTCTAACAGAACATCTTCATCCTCTCTGTCACGAGGGCTCAGGGCTGCAGGTGACACCGGGAGGGGTGGGCAGAAAATGATCCAGCAGCCCCACAGAGGGAACCCCAGGTACAGAGACCATGGGCACAAAGCCAGAGATGGAGCTGATAAACTCAGTTCTGTGCTCCAGAGTCCAGCTGGGCACAGAGGGCAGAACAGGCAGGGCATATGTGTCCCCTCCCTTCAATTCCCGAGCTCAGGAGCTGCCTTGTGAGCAGCTAATGAGATTAATGCAAATGGGTACAGGGAGTTCTACAACATATAGATGCCCTTCACACAATGACGGACACCTTCTGCTACCGTTTATTTTTCCAGCAATCATCAGTAGCACTAATAATAATTAAATCTCAGAGGCTGTAATGAATAATACATAGCAGCATTCTGGTAGCAAAACAAAAAACACCTTTAAAGATTTTCTCCTCAGCTAACATCAGTGCTTGTTTCTTGCAGTGATTTATTTTTTGTGATGTATTAAGCACCTTTAAAGTCTGCAGTATTGAAACACAGATAGGACTGAGGCACAAAATAAACCCCAGAAACAAAGAAAGGCAGGTGCCACTAAGCTGAGCATTTTTATTTGTGAGTAACTGGCAGAGATGAGCAGTTACAGGGGATGCTGGAGCAAAGGACAGGAATGTGAGGGGCTGAGGGGACACTGAGGGGTTGAATTCTGCTGTGTGACCTTGGGCACATCCATTAGGGAAGAAATCCATCTCTTCCCAAAGTCAGGCATTGAGCTGGGGCGAATCTGCGAGGCTTTCCAAGCCAAGGAGAGGGCAGGACTGAAGAGATCTGTGCCTTCCAGGAGGGCTTCAGTGGCTTTTGGTGGCCACAGTGATTTGGGCTGGTGTCACCTGAGCAGGTATCTCAAGGCATCAGGCAGGTCCCAGTCACAGTCCTACAAGTCAGAATCATTTTCCAAGAGAGCATCCCCCATTTGAGAAAGAGCAAATCCACATTCCCTCCAGCTGCTGCGTCTGCAGAGCTGCAGGAGAAAAATGGCCAAGTCAAATGTCTCTGTTTACTCCAGGGTGTAACAATCTGGTCACTCAGAGAGGCCTCCAAAGGGTCATCCCTTAGAAAATGGGCTTGTAACACAGTGGTTATTACTCAAGGAGTGTCTGAAGAGAGACAGAGATGGTTCAGAAGAGCCCTGACGGCTCTGACACGACTTCACTGCCTCTGCAAACCCCAGATCCAAGTTCTCCTCTGGACTTAAGCAGCCAGGAGGCTTTGTGGAAGGTGAACCACAAGAAAACCTCAATGTGAGCCTGGTGTGGAGAGCAGAGAAGGGGCTGATTTTCCTCTCTGGTACCAGATCAGACAGCAGAATCACCCACTAAAGGAGCAACTGGTTTAATCAGTTTAATCAGCTATCACAGGGATAAGCATGAGATAAACAGCCCCACACCACAGCTTGAATAACACAATACCCCAGCAATGAGCTCAACAGCAACAACCCAACAGCACAGCAGAGAGCTCAGTATGAATAATCCAATACCATGGTGATTATCTTAGCATGAACACTGTGATACCACAGCAATTAGCCCGGCGTAAATAACCCCAAATCCTGGCAATCAGCATGGCATGAAAAATTGCAGCCTGTACCAGCAGCCAGGGCATAGCAAAGGCAGAAGGAAGACAAGTGGAAGAGCACTGATATGAGTTTATTCCTGCATTTTATACAGCAGCACCTGCTCTGGAGCACTCGCAGTTTGTCCCTGTGCAGGCAGCACAGGGAGCACCTGCAGCCCCCCACAAAACCAGGGGGTGGGCTGGGCACAGGGCTCTGGAGGGAGAAAGAAAGGCTCATTCCCAGTGGAGGAAATGAGGTGGGTTTGGGGTAATTTTAAGCAGTGGGATGAACCCAGGCCTGCAGTATTCTCCAGAACGCTCACTGCTGCTCTGATTCTGCTCCCAACAAAGTCAGTGCAGGGACAGGACAAGGGGGATTGGCTTCAGACTGAGAGAAGGTCTAGATTAGAGATTTGGGAATAATTTTTCCCTGTGGCAAGGCCCTGGCACAGGGTGCCCAGAGAAGCTGTGGCTGCCCCTGGACATTGCAGTGTTGTGAGGGTCCCAGGACGAGGTGAGAGATGAGAATTGACTCCAAGTTCTCAGGGGGCTGATTTATTATATTATGATATTATATTTAAAGAAAATTATGTACTAAAACTATACTAAAGAAAGAGAAAGGATACTTTAGAAGGTTAGCAAAGAATGATAATAAAAACACGTGACTGACCAGAGTACCGATACAGCTGGACTGGGATTGGCCATTAAATTAAAACAATTCACACGCTGGGTAAACAATTCTCCAAATCACATTCCAGAGCAGCAAAACATGGAGAAGCTGAGGCTTCTCACCTTTCCCAGGAGAAGAAATCCTAGCAAAGGGATTTTTCATAAAATATCACAGTGACCCTTGGATCCCTGGAAGTGCCCAAGGCCAGGCTGTATGGGTTTGGAGCAACCTGGGCTGGGGGAAGGTGTCCCTGCCATGGCAGGGGGGATGAGGATGATCTTTAGGGTCCTTTCCAACCCAAACCATCCTGGGATCTCCCAGAGGCTTCTGGTGGGCAGCAGCTCCTGCAGGGGTGGAGGGGATGGGGCTGGAGCTCAGGAATTCCTCCTGGGGGTCCCTCTGGCCATGGATCCTCCTGCCAATTCCTCCCCAGAGATGGAGCTGGCAGTGTTACCACCCTGACTCCACTTAACACAGGAACGCTGAATTTATATGTGAGTCACAAATACATCTTTTTATGCACTCTTAAAAACCAGAAGCATAATTACCAAGGTCAATATATAATGTTTATTTCCTTTATAATAGACATTATAATTTCACTTTAGGGAAAAGCAACTGTATGCATAAAAATAAAGACAAATATTAAAGTCACCAAAATAATGGAACCAGATCACTCTACTAATCCTAAATTTAAATGCATTAACGATCTCTGTAACATTAAAGGTCTGATAAGCCAAATTAGGTTCCTTGTAAGCATAATTAATCTTCTTTTTCAATGAAGATATTACAAGGGAGTTAATTTGAATCCCAAAGGCATTTCTAAAATTGAATTATATAGATAAAGCAAATATTTGACCTTTTACTGATAATTGCTATAAAAAATCAACATGCAAATGAAGCTTATGAAAACCTCTCCTGAAAATGGTATTATTGGGGTAATAAAATCCTCTATAAGCAAAATGCCAATCATTTATTGCCTTAAAAGAGAGTTAACCCCTACCTTAACCTGTAATTTGAGAGTATTAAATTACAATACTGAGGTCTGTGTTTATTAACAAATAATTAAATGGAATCAAACAGAAATGATTATGTCAAATCCAGGAATTATTTGGTTTTATTCATAGGTCATTAAATTTAAAAGACTGCTGGTGTTGGCTCACCTTCTCTTCTGAAATGATTTTTAGTGTCATTAAATTATGGTGATATTTATTGATTTAAATTGCCCTCTGACTGGAAGGGGCTTTCTCATGGCACTGCATCAGGTTATCTTTGAAGAAAATTTCAGTGTGGAAACAGCATTCACTCCTCCACCACAAACTCAAAAATCTCACACAGCTGGAGACTCACTGGATGAGTTTAGATTTAGGAGGGTGCCTCAGTCTGTTGTGGTAAGCATGGACCCCTCTGGCTGCTGGGGCTGGCAGGACTGAACCACATCTCATCAAACAAGTCACAAGGGCACTCAGGAAAAGCCCTTTTTGTCCAAGGTTTTGGATTAAAATGACCAGGACACCATTTCCTTGTGTTTGCACAACACCAGCAGCCAGGGGTTGGCCTGTGCTCGTGGTCACATATCCCTGCATGGACTCAACAGTCCAACAGGATAAATCTGAAATTAAACCTCAGGGTCACCCATAAAACCAGCAAGTTTCCTATTAGCCAGGAAGTAAAGGAAAAGCTGTCTCATGCTTTGAGCTGCTCCATCCAGCCCAAATTTGAGACCCACCAAAGCGCTAGAACTGAATTAAAGCTCATTTTGTAACCATTCTGCCCCCGTTTTCCTGTTAATTTGAGGATTTTGATCTCCAGAATGGTCAGCCAAGAACCTCAGTCAGGTTTGAATGTCCATCTCCAAATTTCTGGAGCTGCTCACAATCAGAACTGAGTTATCCAGCACAGTTTTGGTCTTAGTACAAGGTGTAGAACTCCTTCTGGCCCAGTCAGCACCAAGCAGGGCAACCAGAGCTGGTGCAGTCCTTGGCTTGGCTCTCTGGCCATGCTGGGAAGCATTTCAGAGCCTGGGAGCCAACAAGGCTCCCCAGTCCTTTAGGGTCTGGAAATGTCTACCCAGGAATACATAATAACCTGATTTTGTCCAGGTCTGGTTTTGACTTCAGTAGCACTGGTAGAAGATGCTCTCCAGCAGCAATTTGAGTCTGCTCAAGGTCAGCAGATCCTGCAGAGAGGGATCACTGCTATATTGAGACACTTCTCCCAGACAGCATTAACCAGTCTATTCTATCTCAAGCCCCTGGTCTTTAGATATAATTGCTTTATTAAATGTCACAAATGTTCATTTGACTTAGATGGTGTCTGCCTCTCTCTCTCTCAAAAAGGGAGAATCTTAATTTGGACAGAAAATGGCCCATTTGCTGTTGAATTCAAAGCAAATACCTCATCTCTGACTCTAAACTCAGGCTCTTCCGTTGGAATGTTTGCAGTAAGGGACATTTAAATGGCCTGAAACAAAGTCATTTTCTTTGTCATTATTACACTGGAGTTTTCTATCTTTCTGATTAGATTAGAATTGAATCTGGTTGAAAGAAATTGAATTTGTACATTTCCCTAATCATACGATCTTCAAACACTGAACTTTCTGGTAGCAATTAGTGTGCCCTGATCGGAACGAACCTTCTGAGACGGGAACTGATGGGAACAAGGGATGAAAAGCTGTTGATGAAAGTGATGATTTATTGATAAACTACCACCTGCATAAACCCTCTCATGCTCCTCTCAGGTGATTGCATTTCTGGCATCTTCAGAGCTGAAAAACTGCTCTGTTCTGTGCTTGTGGAAAATTCACACCCTTTGTTGTCGTGGTCAGTTGTGGAATCACTGTGACAGGGTGTCACTGTGATACTTTATGAAAAATCCCTTCCCCAGTATTTTTCTCCTGGCAAGATGAGAAGCCTCAGAAAATAAATGTAAACAATAATTATCTGATTGCTTGGAATGTGGTTTGGAGGTTGCTTACCAACAGGCACATCTTTGATTGGTTCCATGTGAATTGTTTTTAATTAATGACCAATCACAGTCCAGCTGTGTCGGACTCTCTGGTCAGTCACGGGTTTTTATTATCATTCTTCTGATGTCTCCTTTCTCTTTCTTTAGTTTTAGTATATAATTTGCTTTTAATATATTATAATATAATAAAATAATAAATCAGCCTTCTGAGAACTTGGAGTCAATTCTCATCTCTCACCTCATCCTGGGGACCCTCACAACACCACCACAACAACAGGGTATCCCTGACTTGCACTTGGTTGGATTTTGGTGTTTTCATCTGGCAGCAGGAAGCTGGTTTAGTGTGCTAGGGCTTGTAAATCCCCTCTGAGAACAGCTGAGTGTCCCTGTGCCCAGTGTGCCTGTAGAAACTCCAGCCAGGGTTCTCTTGGACACTCCTATCTAAGCACTGAAACACACATTTGTTGTTACGTTTTATTTTCTGGGCATAGAACCCTCTTTCCGTCTGTTCCTGTTCACAAACTGAAAAAAATTCCCAACAATTTTGTACCCCCATGTGTGCCAACTGACTGTCTTTTCTCAGTAGGAACCATTTTTAATTTCAGATTGGACACCCCAGCTCACGATGGCAAAGGGCAGCTCGGTGACCTCTCCTCCAGCCAGAAGCAGGGTATAAATGTGTGTGCACATGTGAGTGTGTCAGCAGCACACCGAATCAAAATAATGGCAAAAAACTGGTCCAAAAGGTGAGTGCCAGCTCTCAACCTGTCACCCCTGTCAGCTGTGTGTGAGCCCTCCTTGGTGGGCATCACTGAGAGCCTGAGGAGGGGAGGGCTGGTGCAAAGCACAGGGGGAAAGCACAGGGTTGTTACAGGTCAGGGGGTTACCAATGGAAAGCTAATCAGGAGTATTCAAGGCACAGGAGATGGTTTCTGACAGCCGCCTAGAGCTAAATGATTGCTGAAGTGACGTTAAATTAATTTGCTTTTGACACAGATGTATTTTTCCTCTGTGAGCAGAGGATCACCTCGCTGGGGCCGGGGTTTGTCTTCAAGCCAGGAGTGGAGACAGTTTTAGTGACTGCTCAAATGGAATGTGGTTTTTATATTGAGAAGGGTTGTTTCAAGGAAACATCTATCAAAAGGGAAAACAAAATTTCAGCAAGCAGAGGCACTGTTAGAGCAGAACCTGAGAGATGAAGTGCAAGATCACTGTTAGTGGAAGACTGGAAATAAAATAGGAGAACTCCAACTTTGAAACATTTGGCTTCATTACTCTTCATTACTCCTCGAACAATCAGAGCTGCCTCAAGTCATCTTCACAGAGGGTTTTTTTTCCCCTGTTTTGAACATTATTCCACAGGGACACTCTCTGAACTAGCTCACATTCCTGCTGCCTTTTAAGCTGACATATTGTAGGGAAGCTTCTGCAGTCCCCAGAAACAGCCCTGTCTGGATGTTTGTCAGTGTGTAGTACAGCAGTAGCATTTAAAAAAAAAATAAATAACTGTTCCAAATAAAATGAGCAGCTGGTGTTCATCTGTAATCAACAGAGAGAGGGAGAGGTATTCCAAGGGGTGACTCACCAGGAGATGTGTCTGAGATAAGGCTGCTCAATGGACTTGTCCTCATCTCACAGGCTGTAGAGGGGCATGGACAAGTAGCATAGTGGTGGATGGCAGCAGTCAGATAAAATTAATCCATTCAAAGTGGCTAATCCCTTCCAGATGGCTTGGGGGATGAATAGAATTCCACAAAACTGGAGTCTGAGCGAGGGATCAGTGAGCACCCTTTGGCTTTAGAGCTCATGGAGGCACAGGGGCTCTTGGAGCAGAGGAAGGTGGCCTTTGCAGAGCTCAGGGGACAGCACAGGCTGGCACAGCTCAGCTCTCAGGGGACACAGAACACACAGGCAGGGCCAGGACATCCAGTCCTGGTGCCATTTGTACACCCTGGGCTCATCTGATGGATTCTACACAGAGGAGCCTCAGCTGCAGCTCTCCCTGGGGCAGGAACCTAACATTTTACAGGCACCAAGGGGAAATCCTGCTCTGCTTTCTGTGTGGTGGCCTTTTCCATGGGATCCCTCCTGCAGGGACAGTGGCCTTTGGAGGGAAGTGGAGGATGGCTGGTCCCTCATCACAGGCACAGAGACAGGTCCCAAATGATCTCCCTCTCAAGACAGCATTTTTAGCATCAAGCAGTGCCTTTGCAGAGGCTCCAGCTCAGAAGCTAATGAATGGTTGCTCAAGGAAGCTATTTTTGCCAGCTGTTGGCAGTAGTTATTTTGCTTTTAATTGTGTATTCACATGCCTGAGTCTGATAACAGTGGCTGCTGTGGAAAAATGCAGTTTCATGAATAATAAATGCTCCCTTGGAAAAAAGCCTCCACTCTGTTTTAGATACCAGGAACCTCCTGATCCACTGTTGTCAGCTCTGCAAAGTCTGGTATTCACCAACACATTCAGCATCCTCCTGAATAATGATAATTCATCTGTGTTCACTTCACTAAACTATCATATTTTATGGAAGGAGTTAATTAAATAGTGATTTGCACTTCCGCTGAACATTAAACATTTAATGCAGATGCTCCAGTCATTGCCTGAGCTCTAAAGTGGGAAATGCCTTCAAAACTTCATATTTCCTTAAGAGGTTTAATGATGCTAGATCAGGCTATTTGCATACATACATATCCAGGCATATTTTATACCAGCATTTATTGCAAACAAATCCAGCTTTCTTCTTGCCATGTTCTCAAGAATACAGGGTGGGACACACAGATTGCAACTGAAGGGTCCTCTCTGCATGATTTGCCCCTGCCACCATCAAATTAATGGGCTCATTATTGAAAGATTTTCTAGGAAGGCATTAGAAAGAAACAGTTATCTACAGCAGGTTGTCTCTCCTATAATTTAGAATAAATTAATTGGTAATAAATTAAGAATGCTAAAAATTAATTCTCGTACAGCAGGAGTGGGGCTTATAAGCATTGCCTTCAGCTGAAGTGTCACAGTAAATCATCTGTAAGTAAATCATTCTTGGGATGGGGGATGTGAAAAACGCCAATCATTTGTTTTTAACATTTTAGAAGTTTAATAGTAATAAAATGGTTATAAAAATAGCAATATAATTAGAGTAATAAAAATTTTGGACGATTTTAATTAGGACAATATGAGACAATAAAAACAAAGAGTTACGGACAGTCCAGGTATCTTTTTTCTGGGCAAAATAAGCCCAAAAAAGGACCCACGTTAACAGAGGATTAACCCTTAAAAACAATAACCTGTTGCATATTCATACACCTCATACATGATGCATAAATTCCATTCAAACACAGGATTCTGTCTGGTCAGTGTTAGCTTCTTCCTCTGAATCCTAATGGTTCTTCAGGGCTGAGTGAGGCAGGAAGAAGTTCATTTCTTCTGATAAGGGAACAATAAATTCTCTTTCTCTGAAAGATTTGGGTGTCCTGTGGCTGCTATCTGGTGCAAATACCTCATTCCTTTCTTAAAAAAAATATCCCACATACATAGTTCCTACTTTACCAACAAAAGTTACCTTTTACCTACAAAACTACATTTACCATACTATTAAAATGTTAATACAGCACTACTAATCAATACAACAAAATACATATAGTAAATATCTGCATAGAGCCATATAATATGCACTTTTCACAGGGAGGAGAAGGAATTAATATTAATGTGCATCGGAGGGGATGACACAGAGGTGAAATGTAAGGCAGCCTTGGGATGGGTGTGCCAGGAGGGCTTTTGCTCCCTGAAATATGAATCCATGGGCTTTGTGGGCAAGCAGTACAGAAATGAGCCCCCACTTTAACAAAACTTAGCGGCTTTTTCCCCATTGTACTCAAAATAAAATGAAATTGGAATGGTTTCTCGTTTGGGATGTAATGCATAAAAGTGAATTTTTTTATTTTAAGTCACGTTTTCAGCTGAGGCAGAGGTGGGGAGACAGTGGAGATGTTTCAACAAATCTTCAAAAGCAAAGAAGTTTCATTCCCTCCACTCCCAGTAACAATTTGAGAAGAAAAAGGCAAAATTTTTCTTTAATTTTTTCCATTAATAACACTGCATCTCCCAAGTGCCAAATTGCTTGGGTCTTTCCCTCCTCCCAAATTCACACAACTTCAGTTTGAAATATAAGAAGCTCTGATTTTTCATCCTACTCCAGGATTTTCAGATCTAAAATTCTTTCAGCCCTCAAACAGTCATCTCCCTCAAAAAAAAAAACCAAAAAAAAAAAACCCAAACAAAAAGAAAACCAAACAAAAAAAAAAAGCTTAAAGCAGTTTTTGCTGCATATAACAAATGCTCTTAGAGTACCAGTTTGCTTTAATGTACATTAGTTTTAGATCTCATTGCCCTTTTCCAACTAAGCCTGTGCCTAGAATTTTTTTTAGGCTATGAAAAATTATTCACAGATATGTCAAGCATTAAGTTAGTAAATTAATATAGGTTTGAATTCAATTTGTTTTAGCAAACTACTGTTATAAAGAGCCTAGTGTAGCGTGAATTATTATCCAGATTTATGCTCAGCATCTGACAAAACGTTAAGCTACTTTTTGAAGTATCCTCTAATTCTAAATAAAGGCAGAACTGTGCCATTGCCACAGGGCAGTTCCCACTGCACCAGGTTTTTAACCTGGTGCAGTTCCTTCCATTGATATCTCCCAACCCCAGGTGCTCCAGCAGGTGCAGGAGGTGGGGACAGAGCTCTTGGAGGAATGACAAGGCTCTCACATTTCAGCACCACCAGAAGAGCAGGGAGCAGAGGAGGGTGTCCAAATACTTCAAACAGTGATGGCTGAGGTCCATCTCCCCTCCCAGAGGTGAAATTATAGAAAATTTGGTTTGCTGTCCTGCTAATCATGGTAATGTAGGGAGTAGAAGACAATCCTCGTGGCTGGCAGCTTCCATCCCTGCTTGAGAACACAAGGAGCAGAACAGAGGGTTTCCATGGGCTCCATGCACAGGACCAGCTCTGCATCTCCAGGAAGGAGCAGGCAGCAGCACCACACAACCCACACACCATTCACAAGCTGCTCCTCTGGTGGGCCCCAATTTCTGATTAAACTCTGCTCATGCTGAGCTCCAGCCTCCCCTGGAAAGGAGCCACCAGCACATTGCAAGATTTACAAGGAGCAGATGAAATTGAGCCCCACAATAGTTCATTACAATTAACAAAGCTGGAATTGCACTGGGCTTTGAGCTCTATATCAATGCTAAATATCTCATTACCAGTGTAAAATATTTATGTCTCATGGTCTTTATCAGAAATGCAGGCTCACGGTTAGTGTGTCCTGGGCCAGAAGATGGATTCTGAGGAGAAAATGAGCAGCTTGGAATAAAAGGCTGGCAGGATAAAATTCCTTGTTGCACATGACCCCAGTGATGGAGGGAGAAATGAATGCCCAGCAAATGCACAGCCTGGGGCTGCAGAATTATGGTCTCTGTAGGCAAATCCTCTCCACTCTCCCTCTGTGTGTCTCCTCAGGGCCAGATCAATCCTGGGCTGTCACAGCTTATGGTGGTTTGTGCTTCAGCTTCATCAAGGGCTGGCAGGTGCTCCTGGGTCCAGCTCCAGGGCTGCTGGGAATTGCTGCTGCTCACTTGCCCATGGATCTGGAGACTTCCCTGCAGCCCAGCCTGCTCCACCTCCAGCCTGAAGGATTTGGGGATTTCCAGGTCTTGAAAGTGCAAGATAGGGCTGAAGGACTTCTTCATGGGGTCTGCATTGTCCAGGAGCTTTGGTAAGCTCTCCTAGGGTCTCCTTTTCTCTTCCCACTGGGAAGAATGCACCTCTGCCAGCACAGCCTTCCTCTGGCCCCCTCAGCACCCCTGGGTGCTCCTTCCCAGCCAGGGCAAGGCTCCAGGGCCACCACAGCCACATGCAAAGGAGACAGAAAAGTGATCTTTTGTTACTTATTTTAATCTTTCCTCTGGAGAACAAGGGTCAAGTCCTGGGCAAAGGCTGCAGCTCATTTTTTGCTGGCTCAGCAGTGCTTCACTGAGAACTTGAATAATTTGAAGATGTGAATCCTGTTGTGGAGCTTGGAAGAGCTGCACCCCTGCCTGCCCTGGGCTGGCTATCTGTGCCTCTGAGTGAGACTTGTAGGCTTGATTCCCTTCCCCTCCTGCAAGTGGAGGCAAAGGGATGTCCTTGTCCTTGTCCTTGTCCCCTGGCCTTGCCTGGCTGTGGGTGTGGGCAGAGCAGACACATCTCCCTGCCCTGGTTTGACTGTTCACAGGGGTCCGAGGATGAGGGTAGACACAAAGATCTAACTCCATGTATCAGAAGGCTTGGTTTATTATTTTATGATATATATTATATTAAAACTATACTAAAAGAATAGAAGAAAGGATTTCATCACAAGGCTAGCTAAGAAGAGAAAAAGAAAGAATGATAACAAAGGTTTGTGGCTTGGACAGAGTCCGAGCCCGCTGGGCTGTGATTGGCCATTAATTAGAAACAACCACAGGAGACCAATCACAGATGCACCTGTTGCATTCCACAGCAGCAGATAACCACTGTTTACATTTTGTTCCTGAGGCCTCTCAGCTCCTCAGGACAAAAAGTCCTAAGGAAAGGATTTTTCATAAAAGATGTCTGTGACACACTGGGACACACTGGGCTCCACTCTGCTCTGAATAAACAATTTTCCTCTCTAGTGCCTCTTGCTCCAGATGTGTAACGAGTTCCCAGGCTCGCTGCAGAGCTCAGCCATGAAGCTGAGCCCCTCAGAGTCCCAAGCAGAGGCGCAGCTCTGGCAAAGTAGTCCCTGCTCCACCCCACAGAGATAAGAGCCAGGTTATTGCCACACTGCCCTGAGCCCTGCAGGTCACCCTGCACCTTCCCCAGCTCCCTGGGCTTGCAGGAAGCTGCCTGGGAGAGGGCACACACTGGGAATCAGGCAGGAAAAGGTGATATGGGATTGTCAGCATCTTTTATCCCAGAGCTGTGGTGTGAGGGATCCCAGCCTGGCTGGAGCAGGGCAGGGTGGATGGATTGCTTTGCTCACAGCAGCTTTCACAAGTGAGGTGCTGAACGGTTCAACTTGGCCACATTTAGTTTCCAAAAGCTGCCAATGCACTCCAAAAAATGGGGCAATTTTTAAAATTCCAATTAGGGGGTGAGCAGGTTTTGGCAGAGGAGAGCTGGGAGCAGAGAGGCACCATTTGTACACTTTGGACATTTATCTGGGAGATTAGCACCTCCTAGCAAACAGGTATTAACTAAAATCTGCCTGAATTATGCTTCTAATTACAATTTCATTTGTGGTGGTGTTGTGTTTATTACAATAAGCTTCCTATGTATTTATTGTATTATGTATTGGAGGGAGGCTCGGGCTGCTGGATGTATGTGCTGAGTGTGAGGGCTTCTAAACTTTGCAAAGCCCTTTCTGGAGGGTGAGTCATTTTATTCAAACTTTGGAACCTTTCTCTTGCATTAAATGCAAGAAATATTCCAGGTGTCCACCTTCATTCTGATCTTTAGAAGTTTTACTCCATCATCTTTGCTTATTATTTTTGCCTCCTTTTCAGTTGCTGCCCAAAATGACAATTCTATAATTTTTTTTTTTTTGCCTCAATAAACTCTTTCTATTGGAGGTACAATTAGTATTTGGATCACCCTGTGCTTTTGGTAGGTGATCTAAAGGTATTTTTCTTCATTGCTGTTTTTTGAGGTGGGCATTCCCCTCCATTTTCTCAGGTGCATCATTCCACACCTCTGGACTTGGTTGCTTTTTGTTTTTTCAGTGATGGCAACCTCCAAAGTGACCTAAGGAACAGCTGTGTGCTCTAAGGATCCCATTGCAGATTTCATGCTGTAATATACTCAGTCTTTACACAAACACCCCAGAGCCAGGACAGCAATAAATTGTAGTCAGACCATTGTGCATTTAATGCTCTCATAAACGTATAAAGTTTGTCTCCAGAAAGCCATAATGAAGGAAAGCAGATTGAAGCCAGGAAGTGTCTCGTTAGCATGTGATGGAAATGTTAATCAGCAGTCTTTAGGAGGATGCAATTAGTTCCCCACACGGTGCTGTGTGAGGTTCCTGGGGGCAATCAGGCAGCAAAGGGCAGAGCAGTTGGAGAGGAAGGTGGGGAGAAGGTTATTTAGCTGTGGGAGAGGAGCTCCTTGGTGCCCTCCTCCATTTAATGGTTATAGGGGTTGGCCTGGGGCAAGGACCTGCCTGAAACCTGCCCTTGGTTCATGGAACCAGGTAAGTTGTGGTATCACTTCTTTCTGCTTCCAGGGGCACTCACCTGGAAATCTCCTCAGGTTCTGCTGAGTGCCTGCTCCTCCATCTTCTCCTCCCTACTGTTCTCACCTCTGCATTTTGGGGTTTGTGTGTGTTCTGCCCCATTCTCTGGGTCAGAGTCCCTGCTGCAGTTTGAGGAGTAGAACCCAAACCCCTGGTGCTGCACAAATGGCACTGATGGGTGTCTGTGCCATTGACTCCTGCCCCCATGGTGTGTTCCCTTAAGCTTTGATCCTGAGAAGGTCCCAGCTCCCTGCACCACAGGCAGAGTGGTGCCTCTGTGGGCTGTTTGTGCCCCTGCAGGAACTTGAGCAGGAAGTTGCCATGTTTTCCTCCAAACGAGCTCCTTTTGTTTCCATTTCTAGCGCAACCAAAGCTCCAAGTTCTGCGCTGAAAATACAGTCACTGTATTTCACACATCCCTCTGCTTGGAACCTCTTGTATTTTTCCAGTGCAAAGGTCTTTCCATCTGAATGGAAACTAAAGTCTGACTTTCACAGAATTCACAGAATCATTGGGTTGCAAGAGACCTTAAAGATCATTGAGTCCAACCCAGCCCCAACACCTCAACTAAACCCTGGCACTGAGTGCCACATCCAGTCCTTTCTTAAACACATCCAGGGATGAACTTTATTTCCTTGGACTTGACAACTTTTGTTAGCTGGGCTGGATCCAAATTTCCTCCTTGTTGCTGTGCTTTTCACCCTCTGCCTGAGGCCTCAGTGCTATAATAGAAAAAACAAAAGTCCCTGTCCCTGGGGATCTGCATTGATGATGACTCCTCCAACATCTGGGACTTTCCTACCCCAACAGATTTGCAAGAGCAGAGAGACTTTATTTTACTGGCTAATTCTGCAGGAAACAATAAAACATGCAAACCAGGGAGACTGTAAACCACCCCCATTAAACCTCATTATTGTCAATTTGTGCCTGGTACCTGCGGCTCGTCGGAAGTTCTGCCTGTGGTTAACCAGAATTGTTGTTGTTTATGTGTTTATGAGCTCCAGCCCAGCATATGCTTAATGGCTCTGCTGCTCATCTCTGTCACTGTGGTTTTCCTCACTGTTTTTGGAAGCACTGTGGCCACAGCAGGCACAAACTGTCCCTGCCCAGCAAGGGCTGCTGACCTTCTGGCAAGAGGTGCCTTTGGTGGCAGGCTGTGAACTTTTGTCCTCCTCTCTAGCACTGCTTTTGGCTGAAGAACTGGAAGGAGCAATAAAATGGAGAGGAAAAGAGCTACAGCACCAAATCCTGTCTCAGAATGGCATCAAGGCCAGACCCATCAGAGGGGCCTGATAGATCCAAACAGGAGCTGAGCAACAGGAGAAAATATCCCAGCTGCAAGGTTGCTATTGTCCCCATGGGAGAACACAAAGTTGAGGGTTTTTCTAATATTTCAGTGCCTGAAATTATTTCATTGATGACTGTGGATGTAGGGTCCAGTGTAGGAACACATCCCTCAGGGATGGTTTGGGTGAACTGCAGATCCCACTTCCTTAAGGTAATTTCCTGAAACCCTTGCTCAGCTGTCACCTGCATCTAGAGGTGTCTGAACCCCACGGCCTGGGGAGTTTATTCATTTCAGTCTCTGAGGAAGCTGGCATTTTTATACATGGATAACAAGACTGGGCAAATTTGGTGTTCCCACCAAGTGTTGCCTCTGTAATCAGAGGGAAAAGTCCATGGTGGAGTTCTCCTGGAAGAACTGGTGTGCCTGTGCAGGGAAGGAGCTGATGACACACAAGGCAGATCTGGGCACTCAGGCTTGGCTGTAGGTGTGGGATTCCTGGCTTTGGGGATTGCAGCAGAGGGGCTGTCTCTGAACTGCCCTCTTTAGTGGGGCATCAGTGCCCCTTCCCTGCTGTGCCCAGCCACAACTGGGAGGTCCCAAAGCTCTGCTGGAGCCAGCCCTTCATGGTCAGCGCAATATCTGCTCTCTTAACCAGAAACCCAACATTCCTGCTCATGTTTTAAGCTGAATTAGTGAGAAATGCAAACTTTTACTTCAGTGCCTGCCTTTCTCTTATGGGGCTGGAGGAGTGTTACCTTTCCTGAGCTGGTGAGATAGATATATTCCATAACTCTTCAGGGAATTAATATTCATGTTATTAAATTTAACATATTGCTCTCAGTTCCACATCTTTTTGGTTTAACAAGCAATTGCAGGCTCAAAATGATGAGCATGGTTGCAAATGCTGCACCTCTCTTTGGGGTCTGGGGATGTGAGTTTTACCAATTAAAGTGGAAATATGTTTGATCTGCACAGTGAAAAAATCAACAGGCAGATTTACAGTGTGTAAGATTAAAAATGCAACAGTGGGACCTCACCAGAGACCAGTGTAACCCTCAGCTCAAGAGGCTCTCTGGGAGAGCTGGTTTTGTGCTCTGTTTGTCCTTGGGGAGGCTTATGGTGGGCTCAGAGCATCATTCCTTGCCTGGGCTGCTGGCAGACACCTTTCTCTGAGGTCAGTGCAATGGGACTCCAGTGGGTGTCTGCAGAGCATCAGGTGCTGGTGGGAAAAAAAATACAAAATTTCCAACATCTCTGGCCAATATCTTGAAGCCAGTCCTGTTTTGGAGAAGATTGTTTGGTTTGGTCTGTTTTGGTTTTTGTTTTTTTTTTTTTCTCCAGTTCTTTTCCAAGCAACAATATCTTAGGAGAGATGTTCTTTATCTGTGTGACCCCAGAGTTCCAGCTCCCCCTATTACAGGATAGCTGAAGATTTCTGTCAAAGAAACTCCCCAAAATCTCCCTCCTGGGCTTTCTTTCTGACCTTCCAATTCACCAGATGCCTTCATCCCTCCCAGCTGCAGCTGCCAGGCTATCTGTGGCACACTGGGAATATTCTTTACACCACAGAAGTGGTGATCGGAAAAACCTCTCCCACACTTTTGTTGGAAGACACCACGGCTCAGGTGCTCCCTTTCTGCCAGTCCAGCTCTTCCTCTGGAGGACCATTTTGCCCAGCAAGATACAAAAATATTCCTCCATCACCTCCCTTCTATGAGGTTATTTTCCAACGTGTTTTTTGCCTTTTTCCAATGCATTTTTGCCTTTTTCGAATGTGTTTTTTACCTTTTACATCCTTTTGTCTCTGTGTTTTTTCAGGAGTGCAGTGCCATCAGGTTACTTGTTAGAATGGGCAGCAATAATCAAGAGTAGATGTTTTGGATGAAGTTTAAAGGTTTTTAATGAGCAACTTTTCAAGAACCAGCTTCTGGAACATTTGTTGGGATTTTTTTACCATAATCCCAAGCAGTGCCTGGGTTTTTTTCTGATCTCTAGAAAACTCTCAGATTTGAAAGAACACTTGAGAGGCTATTTTTTATTTCAGTTTTTAAAAAATCAAACCTTTGCTTGAAGCTCCCTGTGTCCTCTGTAGTGATGGTGGGTATTGTATGGTGCTGAATTTCACAGCTGAAGCCCACTTTGCCTTTCTAAAATGTTTCCCCATCTGTGAGTTCTTGTGGCTCCTTCAGTGTCCAGGTGTCAGAGCTGCTGGGAGCTCTTCTGTGTCACTTTTGGTGACCTTGAACGACTTTGATGCTGAAGCTGACAGCCCCTTCCATCTCCCCACCCATCTGTATGCACTTCCATAGATAAAGAAATAATAAGCCTCCACACCATTAAATTCAGGCAGCTGATGCATTTCAAATGCAGAAAACAGAAGCAACGGAAAGTCTTGCTAATTTTTACACTAATTTACACCAGAGGGAATAAGAAGTCTCTTAAATCAGATGCTAATTTTGTTTACTTAACTTCCTAGTCAGCACAATGACCTTTCATCCACGAGTAGGAACAAATTAGTGCAGAAGTTCTTTGTGGGAGACAGGAGAACTTGCCTCAACCTGATACTGAATAATACCCAATTAAATGTACTTCTAAACAGCCCTGCCTTCCCTCCTAGAAGGAAGCTTCAGATAAAAGAACAAAATGATACGCCTTTTATTTGCCACTTTACAAAATCCCTCCACGTAATGCAAACAACCCTAACCCTAGTGTGCCTGATACAGGATTTGCAACGCTCTCGGTTTTTGGTAAGAGGATAAGAAGCTTATTACTGTTTATCAGGGGAGGATAAAAGATTCCCTGTTCCCCTTGCTAGGAGGGGAATGGATTTTCATGTTTATCAACAATCAGGGAAATGTGGGTGGGAGGGAGGTATTTGGGTAACAAAGCTGTAAACACGCACACACACACAAAGGAATTTCTTTCTGGTAGGTGCAAAGAATGGAAGTTCTTCCTGTTTGGTAACGGGATAAGAGACACTGAGCACGCACTTTGGTGAGATAATGAACTTACATTGCAGTGGAACTGCTTTTTGGTGGCAATGCAGGGACGGAGAGGCCTCCTGAGGATTTGGAAGCAGCTGAGCAGGCACCTGGGCATTGCTGAGGGGAGCAGGGGGTGCTGGACTGGCCACGGTGGGCAGGGACCAACCCCTGCAGCTGCTCGTGCTTGGGCTGAGGTTTGCCCCAGATGGGGAACTGGGCAGGGACAGGAAAGGGAATGAGGGGCAGAGTCCAGATGTGGCTTTGGTCACCAGGGATGTGGCATGCAGCCTGCCAGGGGATGGTGCCCTGCACTTTGGGGCATGCAGGCTTGAAAGGAACTTGAGAGAGAGAGAGAGACATCCCCAGCACCATCTCTTCTGCCACCTCTGCCCACTCTCCTGAAAAAACCAAACTGTGCTCAGCCTGGGAGATGGTGAAGAGGAGAAGCAATACCCCACACCCACATTGTGCATTCCAAGGGATGCCTGTCCTCTCCTCTCTCTGGAGGCATCATTTCATGTCCTCAGCCCTGCTGTCATTGTCAGGTTGATGTAAATTTAATATCCTTGGGTTATAATGACAGGAACCAAACAAGTGCCAGGCATTTGTCACAGTGAATGAGACAAGGTGGCACCAGGCAGTGTCGGGCTCACTGGGCTGTGAAGGCAGCTGCCCACAACACCACCTTCAAGGGCTTGTTAGGGAGAAAATGGAGTGAACAAGCTGGTGGGAGGAGGAGGAGGAGGAGGAAAGTGTCATGGCAGCCCCAACCCTGCTCAGTGCATCAGGTGCTGAGGTGCCACAGAGGCTGGGTGGGCATCAGGAGAGGTTCAAAGTTAAATCCAAACTCTAAATCTGTGGCACAGATCTTGTTTAAAGCACATTGTCTGACAGCTGGAGGTGTGGTTTGGATATAAATGGCTCTGCTCTAGCTGGCATGGTGGAGGAGTGAGCTCCCAGACAGCCCCTGCACTGTCAGTGTCACACCATGCCCTGTCTCAGGCACCTGAACCACAGCAGAACCCAACTCCTCTCTCAGTTCTGTTGGAAACCTCCCCTGGGGTCCCAGCTGCTGTTCCACCCACCTCTGCCAGCTCTGGAGCATGTTCTGGGGTCCTCCAGCCCCCCTGGGAGCTGGGAAGGACCCAGGTGATGGAAGCAGCAGTGGGGTTTTTGAGGTGCCAAGATACAACCCTGGGGCCAGCCTGGGCTGACACCAACCCCATGGGGACACAAATGGGGAATCTGTGAGGGGCAGAGATCAGGGATGAGCAAAAGGTGGAAAGGGCTGGATCTGTCCCCATGGATGGTGTGTGGGCACCCAGCACTCCTGGGCAGAGGAAAGGAACCACTGGAGCAAAGCGCTGAGGAGATACAGCTACCTGTCCCTCACTGGCAACATTCTTCTTCTTTCTTTTTGATTTTTTTCCCCCCCTCTTTCCTATGTTGTTTCTTTTCCTCATTCCTGCAGAGGGGCTTCACCATGAGCAGGTCCATGGCTGCATCAGTGCAGCTCCTGCAGCAAGACTTGTCAGGAAGGTAATGTGAGCTTTTTTACCTGTTAATGCCACTGGAAAGGAAAAGTTCTCCATCAGCACACAGACCTTGCTCCAAACACCTAGTGCTGTGCACGTGGGAGCATCCCACCTGTCCCCAAAACCTTCTCATGTTCATGCTTTGTATCAATTTTACATCCTCACCAGTCTGTGCCAGTGTGCCTGCCTCCAGATAAAACATCCCAGGAAACTTCAGAGACAAAATCTGGGAGAAAAGAGATCTTTTCTTGACTTTCCTTTTCATAATCAGTAGTTTGGGTTTTGTTTTTTTTTTTCTTTGAGCAATGACTTTCAGGGGAGCAATGGCTCTTCCTGAGAAAAAAAGAAAAACAGACAGACTGCTATAATTTTTTTAAGTCAGTTTTCACATGCTTGTTAGTTTTTGGCAGCTTCACAGTCTGTCACTTAAATTAATTTTTCAGAAGTAGCAACTAATTGTCTTTGTTTTCTGGAGCCCCTGGGGCTCGGAGCTGAGTGCTCCGCAACCCGGAGCAACTCCCTTCTCCAACAAATTATGTTTGGGCAGACTTGTGACTTAGGCAAAAAGAAACTGCAGACATTTACCTCTGTTTATGTGGAATAAAACTGGGCTTAAAAGAACTGTGGTGGGGGGGAGTGAACATGTCCTCGAGGAGAGAACTGTGAGCAAAATGTTGAGCAATTGTGAGCAGGACCTGGTGCTAAACTGATTTTGCTGTGTCCGGCTGTGTGGCTCCTCCCTGGTCCCAGATGGTGAATCCTGCTGCCAGGTGACCTGTCTGCCCCTCTGGAAGCTGCTCTCCCCTCGGAGGGAGGTTGGTTTGGGGCCAGCAGGAGCTAATCCTGTTGTATTCCTGCCTCCTTCCTCCTGGATGAAGAGCTGGGAGCCGTCTGTCCATCCCTGCACGGGTCACCAGGGCTCCTCCTGGGGAAATGGTCACAGGCCAAGAAACCAGCCCAGCCCAGGACCACCAGAGCCACGAGGCATGTGGCAGAGCTGAGTCCAAAGGAATAAATCCATTTTCCTGGCTCCCTCCCTGCCACCTCGCCCAGCCCTGGGGCTGGGCTGCAGATGGGAAGGCCGCGGGACGCTCCTGGCATCCAGAGCCCAGCTCTGCTCAGATAAGGATTTCATTTTGGGCTCCTCTCCAGCTGGGTGCAGATTCCTGCCTGGCTTATCCTCCCCTTGCCAAGCCCTCCAGCTCCGAGGATCAGCTCCAAGCTTATCCCAGTTATCAGTGGCATGCAGCTGCCAGGCCGGGCTGGCACGGCCATGCTGGCCTGGCCTGGGGCGTGGAGTGGCACTGGGAGTGCTCTGAGGGATGGCAGCACACCAGGCACGTCCCCAGGGCCAGGGCAAGCTCACACGAGGTGTTTTCCTTGTGGATGTTGCCCTGGGATGTGGTGGGGGTGCTGGAATTTAGGGCTGCAAACTCACACGAGGTGTTTTCCTTGTGGGTGTTGCCCTGGGACGAGGTGGGGCTGGTGGGATTTGGGGCTGTGGGAGAGGTTCTTCCAACAGAGGTGGGAGCAGAGGAAAAGGGGGGACGTGTCTGCTCTGAGAGCACCTCCCTGCTGTTGCATGACAGAGTTTTGAGGTGAAATTCCCCAAATCTTTAGGTTTTGCTCCCACACTGGGGTCTGAGGACCTGTGATGGGTCTGCCAGGGCCTTGGTGGAGGTGGAAGGTGTGGGAGCTGCTGTCCCAACCAAGACAGGGAGTGTGGAACACATCATATCATCTTTAATGCAAAATCAGAGCAATATTTAGTGGTTTATTTGTTTTCCCCATCCACAAATCCTTGTGAGGGCCGGTGTTTCCCTTGTGGGTGTTGCCCTGGGACGAGGTGGGGCTGGTGGGATCTGGGGCTGTGGGAGAGGTTCCTTGAACAGAGGTGGGAGCAGAGGAAAAGGGGGGACGTGTCTGCTCTGAGATCACCTCCCTGCTGTTGCATGATAGAGTTTTGAGGTGCAAGTCCCCAAAACTTCAGGGTTTTGTCCCCACACTGGGGTCTGAGGACAGTGCCAGGGCCTTGGTGGAGGTGGAAGGTGTGGGAGCTGCAGCCCAAAGCGAGACAGGGAGTGTGGAACACATCATAGCATCTTTAATGGCAAATGAGAGCAATGTTTAGTGGTTTGTTTGTTTTCCCTATCCACAAATCCATGTGAGGGCCATGGTTCAGCTGAGCCTCTGTGCTTGAAGCGTGAGCAGCTGTGGGACCAAAGCTCCCACCCCAAACAAACCCCAATGACCCTCCTCAGCCCAAGCTGCTGCCAGAGAGGCTCCCCTGCCCTCCAGCAGCAGGGGACTTCCCACAGCCCCTTTCCAGATGAATCTTTCCCTCTGGAGCTCAACTCCAGCAAAGGAATGATTTGCTCTTACAGCCTGTTAATGAATTTTTGAAATAAGGAATTAATTACCGTCTGTCTAAATTAGAGTTGTCCTATCCTTTGAGATCCATCTTTTTGATTCTAATTAATTTTAAAAATTACTTTTAGAGTCTTCAGTAGAGATTCTAATTTATTTTACTCTAATATTATTTCTCTGATAAGCAAGTTAATTTTTAGATCAGAATCCGCCTAATCTCAAATTTGTCACACAAACTCTGCTCTCTAAGATTCTGTTTACAGCTTTTTGGAGATGACAGACCTTGATGCACAAATCATTCTTTCTTCTTTTTTTCCTTTTTAACCACCTGAATGTGTGTGTTCAAAGGAGATTAATTGAAACCCTTCACTGTGCTGTGTTTAGGAAAGATCCTTAATATTTTAGAACCAAAACCAAATATTAGTTATAAAGCTTCTCTAATTGCCCTTTTTCATGGAGGAAAATGCATGTCTAATTTGGTTTTTTAAAAGAACATTTGCTTTATGGGTATTTGCCTGAGTTTGACAGTTATTTAACTGGCTGTTTTTATTAACTCATGTTCTCAGCACCAAGTGCATTGGCAGCTGGGGAAAATTCAAATATCAATTTTATGTTCTTATCAAAGCTGCCATCCCACAGGCTGCAATAAACCCTGCAGCAAACTTCATTCTGGCTCCTGGCTTTGTCCTCATGGAGATTTGTCCTTGTCCTCTGCTGGTGGCAGAGCTGACACCGACCCCATGGGGACACAAATGGGGAATCTGTGAGACCAGGGGTGGGCAGAGGGTGGAAAGGGCTGGATCTGTCCCCATGGATGGTGTGTGGGCACCCAGCACTGCTGGGCAGAGGAAAGGAACCACTGGAGCAAAGTGCTGAGCAGATACAGCAGCCTCTCCCTTACTGGCAGCACTTTTCTTTATTTTGGGGTTTTTTTCCCCTCTTTCCTATGTTGTTTCTTTTCCTAATTCCTTTGTTTGTGTTTTCTCTCTTTCCACGTTTGTGGTTTCTTTATATTTTGATGGAAGTTTTAAAACCCTGTAGCAAGGGACAGAGAAACTGAAGTCTTACAATGTCACCAAAAATCTTGCAAGTGGCCCCAGAGAGTCCTGGAGGTTTTCCTGGAGGCCTCGAGGGAACTTGGACTGTCCCACTGTGTCTCATGTGTGGAGAAGACCCCTGTGCTGAGTGTCCTGCTGAGCTGATCTCTGGGGTCCCTACATCCCTCCCTGGGGTCACTACAGAGCATTTTTTGGCCCTGTCTGAGTTGAGGGGCACCAGTGCAGCATCTGCTCCATGTATCCTGCAAGAACCAAACTCCCCACATTTGTATTCAAGCAGTGAAAGAACCTCCCCAGTCATTTTGGACAATTTCATCTTATAGTTTGTTTGGGTTCCTAAGCTCCCTCTATTTGTATTTTTTAATTCCCACCTGTGTGGGGGCTATGGATCTTGGATTCTAAGAATCCCAGATGCTTAGCAGATGGTTAGCTTGAAAAAATAATCAAAGAGGCAGCAAAATTGTGTTCATGAGCTCCTATTTATTTCAATCTGGTGTTTTGCCTCACAACAAGACTAATAAGCAATTACTCTTGCATCTCGAATGCTTATGCAGTGTAAATGCATCTGTCAACCAGATTCAACATCATCAATAAAGCTGCCAAAGCTGCTCATAATTCAATGATATATGCTTTGAGCATCTTTTTTGAATATAATTTAAAGATTGCAGTCCTATGATTCTGACATTATTTCCTGGGTGTTTAAAATACCTCCAGCTGGAAGGATCCATGCCTTCGTCACATAATCACCTCTGCCTGGGTGGACCATTCAAACTCTGCCATTTGGCTTCTGTGAGGGTTTTACTTTTTGGCTGGGCTCTGACAGGGTTCCCACAAGGGCTGCTGGGGCTGAGGGAGCCTTTCTGGGATTTGGAGGATTTCTCCCTCCTTTGTCTCCTGGTGAAATTCAGCCCTGTGCAGAATTCCCTTGAAGTGCCCCAGGCCTGATGTGCTGTGCACAAAGGGATTGTGCTCTGCAGGGCCTGGGGAAATGTTGCTTTTTAAAGGATCTTTTGCAGGCAAATGTATTTAGGAACAGGCTGATGTGATAAGTCTCTTCCTGTATGGACACCCATCTGAATGGCTTTTCTGGATTTCATGTCCAAATTTTATTTTTATGTCCAAATTTTATTTTTATTAATTACAGAGTGGTTTGGGTCGGAAGTACCTTAAAACTCAGCCCATTCCACTCCCTGACATGGCAGGGACACCTTCCCCTATCCCAAGTTGCTCCAAGCTCCATCCAACCTTGGACACTTCCAGGCATCCAGCCACAGCTTC
Source organism: Camarhynchus parvulus (assembly GCF_901933205.1). Classification (NCBI taxonomy): domain Eukaryota; kingdom Metazoa; phylum Chordata; class Aves; order Passeriformes; family Thraupidae; genus Camarhynchus; species Camarhynchus parvulus. The sequence continues at coordinate 6,363,535 of NC_044587.1, read as the reverse complement.
TCTGGAAAATTGATGTACATTAACAACTCACCTGCAAGTTGGTACCTTCAAAGCCTTAGCTTTAAAATGATTTACAACTAGAATCCAGCGCAGGCAGCTCCCAGGGCCAGTGTTGCTGGGATTTAGGGTGGAGCAGGGTTTGCTGGAAGGTTCCTGGGGTGCTCCTGCAGCCCCTCCTGGGCTCTCCAACTCCCTGAGGAGCTCAGGAGCCAATTCTTCACCAGGTGGGGATGGACCCAGCTCCACTTTCCTCTGTGTCTGCCCCCTGAAGGACAGAACCAAACTTTAGTCCCTGAGAATGGGGTTACTGTGCCTTTGCTGTCCCCCAGCTCTGTCCCAGGTGTCTGTGCTCAGGGCTGCTCTCAGGGTGCTCTCCACTCAGAGGATTTTGGGGCGTGTTCTCCAGCTTGGAGTGGAGCTGCTAATCAGCTGCAGGAAGGGGATGCTCACTGGAATTTGGCTCCCTCTTATCTCTGCTACCAAATCCAGGCAGACTCTCTTGGCCATAGGCTTTCACTGCTGCTACAAGGAGGGATTAGCTGTTCCTTCCATCAGGATCACTTTTTGTGTGCCCAAGCCCTCTGTTCCCTGCACACACAGAGAATGCTAATGGGCTCTGCCTCTGTTTTCCAGCCACCCACTGGGGTGAGTTTCTCTTTCTCCTCGTTTACTTTGTGCCTTATGTCAGAGTTAATGGAATACAGATTTCTGAGCAAAGAGAGATCCCAGTGATTTTTTCAAACTTTTTTTTTTTTAAGTCTCTGCATGAATGAGAATCTGAGTCTATCAATGCAGGAAGCAATTCTGCACAGTTTAATTTCTCTGCTCTCTCAACTGTATCAACTCCTGAAGGGACAAAGGAAAAAAAAAAGAAAAAGTAGAGTTAAAACAACACCCTAGGAGTGGTAGTTCAAGGTCACAAAAAGGAAGTAGTTTAAAAGTGAATCTTTGGAAAGGATTCATCTTCATTGCCAGCCTTGTGCAGTTTCCCCTTTCCTAGAGATTTAGGAGTGACCAAATGCTAATCTTTTCCCACATCAACAGAAAACCATCCTGGCTGAGGTTTGAGCTGAAGTGAATTTATTTTGTCCTAATGTCAATTCATTCCTCGTCCCTCAAGAACAAGCCAGATTTGTTCTGACTGACTCTATGCTGGGTTTTGGGCTCCTCATGCCCAGAATCTCCATTAATTCAGTGCCCACTGAGGAAAGCTGGGAAGCAGTCAGCTGGAGCATGTGCTCCCAGCACTGGGCTGGGTTTGGGGAATTCTTTTAGTGATTCCCTGTTTTGAAAAGAGTTCCCATCACTGCTGGAGATGAGTCCTCCTTTCTACCTGTCCTTGTGTTCAAATCTGTCCTTTGCAGTCTTCAGTTAAAATAGACTGAAAATCCAAGTCTGCCAGAGCACCCTCTGCCTTATTCTGTGAAAACTTTCCAAAATACCAGCCCCAAAGCCTGCATCTCAATGCCCACCATGGGGCTCAGGAGAAATTGCAGGGTTGCTTTGGATGCTGTATTTTACACATTGCATTCTTTTACTCCATTTCATGCTTTCCCAGCTAAGAAAAAATGTTTAAGACCATGGAACAAGTGAAAAGGTGAGGATGGCTTCCCCATCCCAGCCAGCTCTGCTCAGCTGAGCTCTGGACTGTTAAACCCAGCCTGGGTTTATGGCCAAGGGGAAAAAAGACAGTGGAAAAATTTAAACTGCTTTATGAAGTATTTTACAGAAGAGTGATGTGGCATCTACAGAGCAATGAGTGGTGTGGTATGAGGGGTTTATTGGCACTGGTGAGCCACAGGAGCCAGTGCTAATGAAACCTTTAATGGACACCACATCACTCTGGTCCCCTGAGCAAAATCCTGGTGCCCTCAGCCAGGTGACTGATCCCTGGGGATGGAGCCAAGCCAGGCTCTGAGAGGCTCCCCCAGGCACATCCCTGCAAAGCTCAGGGGTTTAATCAGTGCAGCTGCAAAGCTTTGGGTTGGGCTGGTTTGTTTTTGAATGTGCCCTCTTGGCCTCACAAGATGGGGGTTCTTTGCTTTTGGCTTTGAGGAGAAAACCCCAATTTCTGCGAAAATTCTATTTTTTAGAGGGCATCTTTGGGGGAGGAGCTGCAGCAAGGGTGGTGCCACAAGTTCCCCAAGGTGGCTAATGCCAAGGGTGGCCACTGCTGCAGCAAGGGGTGGCCCAGCCCTTTGAAAGGCAGAGGGTGCATTTAGGCCATACAATATTTGAATGGTTTGGGTTGGAAGGGATCTTAAATCCCATCTCATTCCACCCCTGCCATGGCAGGGACACCTTCCACTATCCCAGGGTGCTCCAAGCCCTGCCCAGCCTGGCCTTGGGCAGTGCCAGGGATGCAGGGGCAGCCACAGCTGCTCTGGGCACTGCCCTGAGGCCAGAGAAGGTCCAGGGTGCTCCCATCCATGCAGGAGATCATGGAGGGGACTGGTCAGGCCCTGCTCTGCGTGTCCCAGCAGTTTGTCACAGCTGACAAACTCCAGCAGCAGCTGCAAAATCCCTCCTGGGCAGTCAGGAGAAGCAGCCCAGCACAGAAACCTCATGGCCCACGGGGAGCAGATCCTCAGAGAGCTCCTCTGGCTGCACAAAATGTTCCTGCTGTTTCTCCATTTCCCCCTGTCACAACTCAGTGCAAGTTCTGCAGTTTCAGGAGGTTAGCAGGCCAACACACTTCATATTGATCTTTCTCTCTGCATTATCATCAGCTGTAACTAAACAATCAAGGAGCAGGTGGGTGCAGCCTGCACTCAGGCAGATGGAAACACAAAAATCCTTCCTGCTCTGCAGCCTGAACTCCATCAGGCAGATTGGCTTTGGGGTGGAAGTTAGCCCTGTTCCTGCTTAAAGTCACAATTTTCCCACAGAAGAGGTAGAAATGTCAGGTTCTGGGCCCAACACAAACCAATCAGGTCCCCATCAATGCTGGCCCCAGTTATCCTGAAATCCACTGATGGTGATGGAGTGAGACAGGAGTGGGAGATCAAGCACAAGACAATCTATGCTGCATTTCCAACCACCTGAGGCTTCAAAGTGCCTGCGTGGCATCTGCTGGGCTCAATAACTTGAACAGTGCTTTACAACACCTCTGCTGTCCATGCTTGCCATTGTTAGAAATTAAAGCTTTCTCCAAGTTATTTTAACTTATCATCCCACATGTGCCCTGCATGTGTTGCTCTGTTAGGGACAGTGAAATTACAACAGCATGGCTCTGTTTTTCCTTAGCCACCACTACCTTGCTAGTTCTTTTTAATCTTTCCTGCCTGGAGGAGTTTTTGAACAAAGTAGCTTTTAAAATCATGATGTTTCTTTGATGCAATGGCTGGAGATTAAGTTTATTGTGCTTTTAAAGGATAGAAGTAAACCTATTTCTTAAATATATTCCTATCTACAAAAAGAAAAATATCCTGCCGTGGCTTTAGGCAGGCAGAATATTGGTGGGGACAGTCAGAGCCCCAGGCTGGATGGTGGGTCTCTGTCTCCCTGTGCTCCATGCCTAGGGAAAGCAGGAGAAAGCAGGGAGCAGCTGCCTGTGCTGGTGTCAGTTTGCCAAGCAGTGCCTTGGGACCTCGCTGTGGGTTCCCAGCAGGTGAAATCAGAGCAAACAGGCTCAGATTGCACTGGGGGAAGCAGAGAGCTTCCCCTCCCATTCGCAGCCAGGTCTGTGCACAATGGAGCGTGGCATTCACATTCTCTGAAAAATCCCTCGGCCCAGGATTTTTCTCCTGGGAAGCTGAGGCGCCTCAGAGAAAAGGAAAACAATTCTTATCTCATTTGCTTCTCCTGTGTTGTGCTCATGTGGAATGTGTCTGGAGATTGTTTACCCACAGGTGATTGTTCCATTGGATTCTGCTGGGAGTTGTTTTCACTCTTTGGCCAATCAGGGCCAAGCTGTGTCAGGACTCTGGAAAGAGTCAGGAGTTTTCATTATTATCTTTTTAACATTCTGTAAGTATCCTTGCTGTATTCTTCAGTATAGTTAGGATAACATTCTTTAATATAATATAGTATCAAAAAATAATAAATTAGCTTTCTGAGAACATGGAGTCAGATCCATCATTCCTGCCTTCACTGGGGCATTCCCAGCAAATCCAATAATGGAGTTACTTAATTCTGCTGGGGAATTTGCTGCAGTGACTGGAGGGGAGGCAGGTTAGGATTTTTCATATCTTTAACATCATTTTTCAGGGCTGCCAACATCCCTTGCTGCCCCTCGAGTCCCTGCCTGTGCCTTGGACAGGGATGCTCACACCAGGTCCAGGAGGGCACGGGGTGAACACCCCAAAAAGTGGTGCAGAGAGCCAGGCATAGGCTTAGGGTGGGGTGGGATGGGATGGGATGGGACCCAGCCCTGTGCTTTCCCATGAAATCCTTCTGGCTCCACGTGGAGTCCCTGGCTCTGGGAAAATACCATATTTCTTCACGCTGAGCCAAGAGGAGACTGTAAAGGGTGAGATGTGGCCTGGAGGCAGTTAAAATTTAAATTTTTCCACTTTTCTGAGCGCTAATACCGTGATCACACTGTCTAAATAATGTCCATGCTCTGGCTGCTGTATTACCTGTCCTAAGCATGATTTACTGCTGTAATAAATTAGCCCCTAAGCCAAAGAATCAAAAATAATTGGCTTTATATCTTGCTCCCCATTTTATCCTGTTCCTTTTTCCTTTCCACCTGTCCTCTCTCTCCCTCTTACTCATTCTCTGACATTTTTTTCCCTTTTCAATTCCTGCCCAGGGGCCACTTTCTGATTCCTTTCCACTGCTCATGATCAGATGGTTTCTTGTCCTGTGTTCTCCTGCAGATGTTCCAAGCTCTGTCCAGGAGAGCAGCGTGGCCTGAGCTGGCTATGTCCCACCTGGGGGGCTGCAGGAGGAGCCCCTGCCCAGGCAGGTGACAGAGGTGCCCCAGCAGAGGTTGGTAAGGACACCACTGGATTTTAAATGGACTTTAAAATGAGCCACAGGTGTGATTGCTCTGGAATACTCCATGGCCTCCGAGCATGACATACTGCAGGGCCAAGTGCTGGGGGGTGGATGGGCTGGGAACATTCTGCATCTGTTTTCTTGTGTCTGTATTTCTGCTTTGAGCCTTTAACCTGCAGGGTTTGACACCACACTTAGCAGCCTGTGCCTTCACTGTGTCACCTGCCAGTGTCACCACCGTGTCCCCAAATCATCTGCTTCCAGCTCAGGAGCTGGGCATCCAGCCCTGCCAGCAGAAGGTGGAGATGTGGTGGATTAACAAGTGCACACCTGGCAAAAAGCCTCAGTGAATGGTGACCTTGGGAGTTTGACCCAAAGTGTTTGGCCCCATAGTGCTCCAAAAGCTGTTGCAGCACAAGAAGGAACAGGAGTGGATAAGGCAGGATTTATTTGTTCCTGGGAGCAGGAAGCGTCTGTGTTTGTGTGGGTAGTGTGTGTGTGTGTGTCTGTGGGGACAGCAGGAGGGAGGGACAGGGTGATCCTCCTCCTCTGAGCAGAGATGTTCCACCTGAGCTCCACTGCTGCCTTTGGGCTCACACACAATCCCAGAATGTGGGATTTTCATGGATGGAGGAGGAAGGAATGAATCTGACTCCATGTTCTTAGAGGGCTAATTTATTATATTATGATATATTATATTATATTAATATACTAAAACTATACTAAAGAATAAAGAACGGATACAGACAGAAGGCTAGGAAGATACTAATGAAAAACTCTTGACTCTTCAGAGTCCAGACACAGCTGGCCCATAATTGGCCAATGAGTAAAAACAATTCACATGCAACCAATGAAACAATCACCTACCACATTCCAAAGCAGCCAAACACAGGAGAAGCAAATCAGGTAATTATGGTTTGCATTTTTCTCTGAGGCTTCTCAGCTTCCCAGGAGAGAAATTCTGGCGAAGGGATTTTTCCAGAAAATATGATGGTGACACCAGAATGATTTGGGGGGAAGGGATCTTAAAGCCCATCTCATTCCACCCTCTGCCATGGCAGGGACATCTCCCACTAGCCCAGGATCCCAAGCCCCACCCCTGGATGCTGCAGCACCATCACTGCTGTCCCACCCAGCAGCTCTGAGCCCAGTTACCCCCCAGCAGAGCTTACATGGGAACAACTTGACTGCTCTGAGCAATCCCAGCGAGAACAGCTTGAAAAAATGTTTTTTCATTTTCCTTTAAATAAATGGGCATTTTCTGGTTTTTTAGGTTTGGTTTTTTTGGTTTGTTTTGTTTTTTTGGAGTTTCTTTTTTTTTTTTTTAGCTGTTAATGTTCATTTTGCGTGTGGGCACGATGCCGTTCCTGTTTCTGAATGCACACAGTGGAGTGCAAAAATCAAGATTGCATCTCATGCATAATGCATGGCCCAGCAACCCGCTCAACAAATTACCCAAGTAGATCCCTCCGACAGGGCTGGGGGGAAGGAGGGGAAAAATATATTTGTAACAAGTATCTTTCTAAAGAAATGACAAGATAAACACATAAAAAATAGGCATGCAGAGATTTTTCTCCAGGGGGTCAATTCAGAAATTAAAGATAAGGATGATGGGGCTGGAGAATATGGAGCAGCAGGTTGGGGATGAGGCAGGGGCAGCTGCAGGTCCTGGAGCTACTGGAGAACAGGGGGAGCCCAAAGCTGCCTGTGGAGGTCTCTGGGGGCTTGGTTTGGTGTTGGGAACTTATTAGAGGAGTGACTTCCCATGGAGAGAGGTAGGAAAAGGGATTATTTGGTTTATTTATCGCTTTCAGTGTGCTGGGTTTGCAGGGATGTGTTGTAGCTCTGTGCTGCTGTGAGACACTGGACTTGGTGCCACTTCTCTGGAAACAGAAGCCATAAAAATGCAGATTCTGTGTGGGGGAGGTCATTTTAGGTGTGGAGGGTGGTGAGGAGGGGGACATAAAGATGGGAACAAGTCACCAAAACCTTTCTTGTTTCTCAGGTGTCACCAGCCCAGGAGCAGCCTTGGCTTCCCCCACTGCTGCTTTGCAAGACAAGGATGAGGCCTCTGCTCCCTGCAAGAGGAGTTTTCTGCAGAAGGTGCCAAAGTAAGGGACCACATTCCTTCCCTGTGCCTCTGCTAAGGCTGGATCATCCCTGCAGGACAGGGAGCATCCACTGCCCCATCCCTCAGGAGCCAGCACTGTGGTGAGCCCTGGGAGCTGAGCTGTGGGGCCAGGGTCTAAATTTGAGTTGGAGGAAAATGGTATTTTAGGAGCAGACAGGAGCTGGTTTGCTTTTCCTTCCCCCTGGAGGATGATGAGGGATCCATCCCCACGGGCTGTGCAGGCAGCACAGAGGGGTTTGGAGTCTGCTCCTCTGCAAGCCAAACCTGTCCAGGCTGGAGGCCAAGCTTGTTGAAAAGGGTCAGAGGAAGGAATTTGCCTCCAGGGATGTAGAGAGGCAGCCCCAAAACTTCAGCAAGCAGTAAACTCACTCACAATTTCCCCCTGACAATAATGCCCAAGGCTCCTGGATCCCTGTGATCCATGCAGGGCACAACTTGACACCAGGCTTGCTTGGGGATTTTTTTCCCTAATTTCAGTAATAACTCAGGCTCCAATTCTCATCTTATTCATGTCACTCACACTAATGAGCCCAGCCCGATCCAGCAGGGCTGTTTGGGTTTATTTCAGCTCCCTGCAGGCAGGAGCTGGGCAGGAGCTCAAGCCCAGCTGGGCTCAGCTCTGCTGGGTCCTGTGGCACCCCTGGAGCACAACCTGCTTGGGGCCAGCACAAACTGCCTGGGATAGCAAATCCTGCCCTGGCCAGCACACCCTGCTCAGGCCATCACAACTTGCTCAGGGCCAGCACATCCTGCTCAGGGCCAACACATCCTGCTCTTGCCATCTAGTGGCACAACCACCCAAGGTTTTTCCTCCCACTCCAAGGAGCCAAGTGCCAGCTCAGGAGGGAAGGAGGGTAAGGGAGCAGTATATGGAGGGGGTCTGTGCTATTCAAGCAGGTTTTTTCCAGGTTGTTACAGCCCTGAGATGCCCTGCTATGTGGCATCCTCAGTGTGACATGGCTGTGCTTGGCTGTTCCCAGCATCCAGAGGCCAAAAATGCTCTGCCAGCAGCTGGAGGTGCAAATCCCCCTGCACAGCCACTGAGAGTGGCTCTTGGGGTTTAACACGAGGAGCAGCTTGGTCTCACTGGCACTGGAGTGGCTGGATGTCACCCACAGCACAGACTGGCCTCCCTGCAGGTCCCTGCCCTGCCCCAGTCCCTGCCCTGCCTGTGCTGGGACCCTCTGGGCTCCAAGGAGGGACCACAAGGGACCAGGGTCAGGTTTGGGCTCTTTGCACCTCAGGAATTTGTATCAATAGAGCTGCAGAGTGTTGCCACTTCCTTTTTTGTATTTTTCTTCCCACGTTGTCATTTAACTTGGGAGTGATGACAGGATTTGCTTTTTGTTGGTTCAGGAGTGTTTAAAATAAACCCAAAATGTCCAGAGGGCACGTTCAGCTCTGCTTGGCTCTTTGGGCCAGGCTGGAATGGGAAAAGTTCACCCAAATTGAACTTTGGTTGCTCTGTGGTTCCATATGGAGGGTGGGGAGGGCTCTGCCCTCTCCCCAAATCTCCCTGTGATCCCACAGCAGCCCCAGGAAGCCCCAAACCCCAGCACACAGCACCCTGCAAAGCCTCCCAATGAATGGGCAGCTTTGGTGGAGATTAAAATACCACAAAATCTGCTGTGGTTTTGTTTTTAAAAACACCTGAATGCATTTGCATTGATTTATTTTTAATACAGCAGCGCCCTGTGAGCTTTGGGTATTGTTTGTGTTTGTTCCCTTTGGCAGAGGTGGGTGTTCAGTGGTGGGCACAGGCCCTGCTCTGCCCCCAGGACAGTAAATATTGCATTTTCTGTGCTACTGCACAGCTGCACATATTGCAGGGGGCCTAGAGAGCTGGGATAACCCCTTTGTTTTATTAACTTTTTCCCCCCCCCTTTCTTTTTTTCCTTAATCCCAACTGGCCCTCAGCATCCTCTCTGAGAAGACCTCAGCCTGTTCAGTGCCTGTGAGCCTGGGGAATGAGCAGGAGGTTCAAGGTCACAGGTGGTGAGAGCAGCCTCCCTGTGCCCCCAGAGCTCCTCCCTGAACCTCTCTCTCAGCAATGTTTCCATTCACCTTGCCCACAGAATGAAAGCTCAGGCAGCAACTCACTAAGCAAATGAGTCCCTCCTATAATTCCATTTGCTTATGCTGCTTATTTTTCTCCTGCATAATTATTTTTAAAGGAAAATTTAATTTTGTTTAATGGGTACAAAGTTTTAACACTTGGTAAGCTTTGTCTTCCACAGCCACCATCTGGTGAGCTTTTTTCCTGGATTTTTTTTTTCTAATTATTTTTAAACCAGCCTAGTAAATTGTGTGTGGTTAAGAGGCACTTCTCATTAAGATGAAATACTTTGATCTTGTAGGATCATCTGTTTTTAAAGAGGTAATGATATCCTGCATCCTTTTTTTTTAACCAAGCTCAGTGGTGAGAGCTGCCCAGGTGTGAACTGGGTGCAGCAATTAGAGCCTATCAAAAAAATAAAAAGGGGGTCAGGAGAAGATCTCTGAGAGGGCACAACAGAAACCATTAAGAAGTAAGTGGCAAATCATCTCAGGAAAGGGAAACATTTAACCTGGTTATTTATTTATTTTGAAGTGCAGATGGTGTGGGGGGAATAAAAGGCTGCAAGAAGACCAAGAGTCAGGGGAATGCTATATATAGCTGTACAGCTGTTTCCTTCAGGTGTGATAACTCAGAAACACAGGATGATTAATTTTGAAAGTTGAAATGTATAGCGGATTCTGATTACATCTGAGTGTCTATAATTTAGCTACTTAGTAAAATTAACTTGACGTTTTTAGTGAGCTGTGAGGACAATAATGTGTGAAGAGACTGAAGAACAAGTTTGACTGCATGCTCTTCCCTTACCTCCCCCCGTTTTCCCCAATTCGTGGAGTTTATTTTTAACTTTTCCCGTTTTCCCGGAATCCAGAGGAATGGGGCTGGCTCCCCCTGCTGGCTCCGGCTGAGCCTCTGCTGGGATGGGACACCGGGAATTACTAATTCCAAAAATTCAGGGACACAAGGCTGCAGGCTGGGCTCTGCAGGGCACAGAGCACCTCCCAGAAACCAGGAATTAATTCCCAAAATCTCAGGGACACAGGGTCTGCAGAGCACAGAGCACCTCCCAGACACTGGGAATTAATTCCAGGAAAATTCAGGGCCATGGGCTCTGCAGGGCACAGAGCACCTCCCAGAAACCAAGAATTATTAATTCCAAAAAACTCAGGGACAGGGGTTCTCTAGAGCACAGAGCACGTCCCAGTCACTGAGAATTAATTCCCAAAAACTCAGGAACAAAGGTTTAGGGCACAGAGCACCTCCCAGACACCAGGAATTAACGGCAGGAAAACTCAGGGACACAGGGTCTGCATGGCAAAGAGCACCTCCCAGACACTAGGAATTATTCATATTGCATTATAATAATTATTCATGATTCAGCTCAGGGGTGGATGAAGTTCCAGCTCTCCCCACCCTCAGAGCACAAATTCAGAGTTTTGTGGCACCCATTACAAAAGGGCAAATATAACCCCAATCCTGTATTAGGATCTCCCAGTTCCAGTGCTTGAATGCCAAGGGCAAATTTCCTTGTGCAATGGGGATGTCCTCAGCTTGAGGGGGAAAAAACATCGTGTTTAGTGCAAAATCTGTTCAGTGAGGTCATGCTTGCACCACAAACTCTGCTTTTGTAACAAAAATCACTTCAAATTATGGTCGTGTTAATGTTAAACTGAATTATTTTCCCAGTTCACTTTGTGTCACTCAGGAAATAAATGATGTGATGTGGCTGCTTTGGTCAGTAATGCCCAAAGTCTGAGGTTTTAAACAAAATAACACAAACACATTTGTGATTATTTTTCATTTTAATTGTCTGACTCTAAGTAACATTTTCAGACACACCATCAATCTAAGTACCTAAGCATCAGGCAGCTTCCAGAAGAACCTTCCAGAGATGGTTAAAATGCTTTAAAATATTTAACATTTTTTCACATTGTTACAAAACAATGACAACTGGCAGAGTATTTTTTTTTAACCTACATTCTTTTAGCAGGAGAGAAACAGTGGAAGGTGGATCACATTCTTGATTCTTTCAGGACCTGTTTGACTACAACAACAAATAATTTTACAACATGGCAAGTACAAATATAAAATTTCAAATGTGCCAACTTTAAAAAAATCTGGATTTTTCCTCAATACCTGCAGTACCTTGCTTCTGGTAATAAATATTAAAAACCATCTTTACATTACAGAAAATGTTAAATAAGTTATTTACCAAAAGGTGTCATTTTTTGTCCTTTTTTTTTTTTTTGGTCAAAGGCTGATTCCATTAAAAGAGCTGAACAAACATTTTTTACATCAATAAATATTAAGGCAGCACAAAGCAAACAACACTCACAAAACCAGTCTCTGTTAGCAGAACTTTCTCCTTCAGAGAATCCTTTTTTTGCTGGTGTAGGAAGGTGATTTTTGATTCTCAGCTGGTGGGACCTGGTTAGAAAAGCAATAATTATAATTATTATACAGTACTTCAATGCCCACAATTTTTCCTAACCCCATCCTGCTGCACAAGGATGTGGCAAGAGGAGCTCCTGTGTTCATCAGATCTTCAAATTAAAGTGCTAAGACTTCTGTGAGCAGAAAGATTGTTTGATTATTTTGTGTCATCACTTTGTAGCTCAGGTAGGGCTGAGAACAGCACAGCAGCTGCAGAGGGAGATGCTGATGGGGAGGAGGGAGAAGGGATGCATGGAAAAGGTTAGAGGAAAATGTAAGGAGGGGCTGGGAATTGTACAATTATTCAGAGTGGAGGGGTGAGAGGGGAAGGGTGGGATTTCAGAGTCAAGGAATGCATTGCACCCTTCAGGGAGAAAAGTCTGAAAAAGAGAAATCAAACCAGAGCAGGGATTCCTGAAACACTCCCAGGGATTGAACTCCCTGCACCAGCAGAGAGCTGCTCCCAAAAGCTGCCCCTGTTGGGTGTGTGGGTAAAAAACAAAAGCACCAGCAGTGACTAACACAGGCTCCAGCTTTGAACAAGGATGTCTCTACAGCAGGCAGGTTATCAGGCTGTGATCTCCTGGAAATGAACTGCTGGGAGATGATGACAGACATGAATATTAATCTGGGGAAAGCATCAGGAAGGAGAGGGTTTAGGTGTTTATGTGGTCACTCATAAAACTCTTAATTCAGCCATCAAACACAGCAGGCTATTTATCACACTAAACTGCTGTCACCCAGGCTTGATTAGGTAGCAAACCTAAAGCAAATCAGACTAATTCTGCAAAATATTCCTGACACAGCACTGTGTGTTTCTGACTAGCAGAGACCAAGGAATTCAATACAAACAAAAATTTTACTTACTTCCAGGTTTCCTCTAGCCTTCTTCAAGACATCATGTGTTAAAACCACTGGAAAGAAAGAAAAAAGATTAAAAAGAATACTGCAAGTCTTAGTAAATTCCCAGAGTTTGTTTTATGACCAAACATGAAATAATGTCTGAGCAGAGGATTCCCTCAGGACTGCAGCTCCAGAGCAGTGCCACCCCTGGAATGTCATTCCCTGCTGCTGTTCTGTGCTCCACAATCTGCTTTTCAAACCTAAGCATCCTGGAAGTGCTCTTGAAGTTTTTCTGCCACGTGAAACAGGCAAAGCTCAGCCCTGCATGGACCCCCCAGATCTGCACAGCCCCTGCTCATCCCTCCATCCAAGCCACACAGGAAGATTTTCTGTCCCTTTTAAGGGGAGATGGTGCATGGTTTAACTCCAGTTTGATCCTTTAAGTGTCCTGCTTGGGCTGGGGAGGGCAGTTAGGAGGGGGAGAAGAGGACAGATGGCAAAAGGAGTCAGTTCAAGCACAAAGCAACCTCTCTGTGCCATGGGGAAATCAAAAAGCAGCGGCCTGCCCTGAAGGGTTCCAGGTTTTCTCCATTCATCCAGCCCAGTCTGTCTCTGTGGGGCCAGCAGGAGACCTGAGAATGGAGGGGGGGGGTGTTTCCAAACAGAACTGGTATTTAGAAATGTCAGGTTGAATATGTGAGTCTCTAATCTGTGTCAGTCCTGTAACTGCTGAAATGCACCACTCACAATCACCAATTTGATATTCCAGTCTCAAAAATAAACAATTTAACCATAATAAAGATTTTTCATTACAACAATAAGAAGCCAACAACTCCAAGGGTAGAGCTGTCACGAGATAATTACACCCCTGGCAGATTACTGCAATTTGGCACTGCTTTGTTCCATGCTCAGAGGTTCAGATGAGGTTTATAAGCAATGAGCTCTCTCACCAGAGAGAGCACACAGAAGACTCTGAGCCACAAGAATGTTCCAGTCTCTGCCTCTAAATATATTTAGGAATGTTCAGCTACATAACAGAGGGAACCTGAATATCCTCACTGGAGCAGGCAGGTAACAGGATGTGTGCAGAATGAAGGCAGGCAAGGTCACCCACTGCAGCGCTTTTCCCTTCTTGCCAGCAAAAGGAGAAGGGGAGAAATCTCAAAACCAAGGGGAAACCACCTGATAAAATCCAGCAGCTTCAGGTGGTCCCTCAGTTTTGCTGTAGGCTTGGCCAGGAATTTGTGTACAGATGCAAATGACAAACATTTCTGGAATTGCTCTTTTAAGACAAAGGCAACTCGACATCCATAATTCCCATAATCAATGAAACTTTGAGAAAATCACATCCAGGTCTCTTTGTGTGGCAGAGTGCTCACTGCTCAGAAGAGCTCTGCTAGTAAACTCATTTCACCTGGCAAACTAGATTTTCCTATATCAAAACTCTTAAATTCAGCCAATGGTGAGAATTTGGAAGCTGTGCCGCTGCTGGCACAGCTGCTGCTCTCCAAGCAGAGATTTGCATTATAGAGATTGCAGAAAATGCAGGTTTCAGTTTCTCAGCACCTCACTCAGAGGAGGTTGAATGCCCTGAAAAAAAAATGAGCAAATTTAGGGCAACAGGCACTGTTTGCTTTAGGGAAGTGTGGGTGGGTGAGGTGGCTCAGGAATAACATTTTGGCTATAAGGGTAAAATCTGTTGATTTATACCCAGCCTAGCTCTGAAATGACTGACATGACACTGGAACTGGACAAATCAGACCAGTGAATCTACCCCAGAGATATTATTTGGAAAGACATAATGGAATGGCTTGGATTTTTACATGACAACCCCAAACTGAGCTATTTGGCTCTACAACCTGAACAGAACATCATTTATGATTTAATACAAGTAATTTGTACACATATAATATAGCAATTCTGAAAGAAGTGACCAAACACCAACCCATAAATGCTTGAAACAACAAAAATCTGCAGGCAGAAGGTATATGGGCCTTAGATATAAAAATTACAGGCTATGGAACAAAATAACATTTATCACTCTACATTCCATTTAACTGACTTGAGTAACATATAATATTACAGATATTTCTATCACTTTGTATGGTGTGGAAAATTTTCCAGTCTAGATTAATTACTGATAACACAAGTGCCACTCCAGCTGGACTAATGAGCCATTCAGTCCCACCACTTCAGAGGAGGCAAGAATGGATTTTTTTTCATTTTATTTTTTTACAGAAGAAAATGAACTGTTCCTCCCACAGCTCACATACAGCTGGAGCAGGAAGGTAGAGCAGAGTTCCATTCAGATCTCTTCTGGTAAGTGATTAAAGTCTAAAGCAGCAGAGATGGATCTCTTCAAACAGACACCTGGCTTAACACAGCTACAACACTCCCTATGTCCCACTTGTTTTCATGTTTCCAGATCATTTTCTAGTCATGGGCCACTAAGGGTAAAATATAATTCCACAGCATGGCCTAATTTTTCTTAAAAAAAATATTCATAGCAAGATTTTGTTTCCCTTATTCTGAGCTTGTTCTCCTGCACTTCTCAGGCTGGTGCAGAGCACTGACAGAGCTCCTTGCAGGGCAGCACCTCAGAAAATGTAAAAGCCTAACTCCACATTTATTAAGACTCGGACAAAATCACAATTTTGAGAATGTCACAAACTTTGTCTGAAAATGTTTACAGCAAACAGAAGCTTTGCCTCTGTCCAGAGCTGCTGTAAAATAGAAACAGGAGTATCCAAAATGGAATAACCCAAGTAGGAATCAGTGGCAGCTGCATGGATTGACACATTATCAGTGCTTTTTGTAAAACCATGAACAGCTTCCCAGGATGTTCTCTACAGCCTTTTATACTTTGGGCAACTTCTACCCACTGGAATGAGCCTCCACCAGCTCAGCACAGCCTGAGCCTGTCTGTCACAGCTGGGGCACACAAAGAACACCAATTTTAAGGCAGCCACAGCCTACAAAAATAAAATCAGAGTCATTATTAAAGCACACACTCACACTGGTCAATGATGACCTTCTCCATGTTTTCCTTCAGCTGGTTTGTGGAGTGCAGGCGTTTCACTGTGCTGTGCAACTTCTTCTCTTGCTCAGACAGTTTCTTACGTAACCTAAATATTTCTGCTTTCATTCCTTCATCCTAAATTGAGAGAAGAAAGTAAGATATTAAACTACTGGCTAAAAGTACTTTCTACATTGGGAATTGCTCAATACTTTTGTGCAAGTACCCTCAAGCTTCCTTGGAGTACCAATAACTCAGAGGAGGGAAGGACCACCACTGAGCCCTGTCCCTCCTCCTTCACATCCCCCATGACATGAGATTCTGTGATACTACTCCAATTCTTACCTGGAATTTAGTGCAAGTCATTTTCCTATTAGACTGAGGGAAGTCTATTAGCCTGGTGCCTATTTTTGTTCTAAACTAGAAAAGATAAGGAAGGGATCAGTGCCAAAGGATCAGTGCCCTGTGTGCCAGGTTCAGAATTCCAGCTTCCTCCTGGTGTTCTGTTAATGGCTGATGCTGCCTCTGTCACAGGCCTAAAAGGCACTAGGACAGTTTAAGTGCAAAATTATTTGACAGCATTATTATTAAGGTTCAGTTTTCACCACCAATCCCAACAAAGTTCTGGTCAGTGACCTGTAAAACAGGACTGTGAGAAGCCCTGGCACATCTGCCAGTGTCACTGATTTGGGTCCTTGTGCAGATTTAAGCTTGGAGGTTTTTTTCTTGTTGTTAAATAATAGAACTTCTGGAATTTGCTCCACTCTTTATCTCTGCAGAAGAACTGATTACTCCTAGCTCCTGTGGGGCTGCAGAGAAGGCACTGAACACTCACAGTATTTTAGAACCCAAACTTCAAGAGAGAGAGAGAGATTCTTTCATATTCTGCATTTAAGACATTAGGAGCAATCTAACATCCTTAAGATCAGGGGGTGTTGGATAAGAAACTCCAGAAAAAATTCTATTAGGCTCTAATTAGGATCATCCTGGGAATTCAGACCCCCACACACATTAAGATCAGCCTTGCAGAAGAGACTGATCCAAGTCAGGGTTCAGATCAGCGACAGGAGAGCAGGAGATGCATCCCCCACATCCTGAGAGCCCTGTGGGGGTGAGGGATGTTCAATCCCTGCAATCCAGGCCAGCAGGGAGCTGTCTGCATGGATTACACACATGAGGATAAAAATGGAAGTACACACTCTTGCCAAGGCATCCCAAATCTGGAGCTGGAACATCAGTGAATGTATCAGA
Source organism: Camarhynchus parvulus (assembly GCF_901933205.1). Lineage (NCBI taxonomy): Eukaryota > Metazoa > Chordata > Aves > Passeriformes > Thraupidae > Camarhynchus > Camarhynchus parvulus. The sequence goes on along the minus strand of NC_044587.1, from coordinate 6,346,861 downwards.
CAGCAAACTTCACTCCCACTGCTTTTGTGATTTTATATATTTAAGGATGCTAAAAAATATCACCAAAAATGTTATGACATTATACAGAAAATGTTTGTTTTCCCTAAGTTTGAGGTTTTTTTCAGAAATATCCTGCTTCCCTTAATAAACACATACAAAAACCTCAGTGAAATCACTTTAGATTTATTTTAAAGCCAGGGTTTGAAACAGTTTCAATGCTGAGTGGTGGTATTCTGACAGCAGAGATATTTCATTCCTCATTTAGTTTACTTTCATGCATTTGCATAGTGCAATCCTTTTTAGTTAAAGTGTTATAAAACATGTCTTGGGGTTTTGTCACACTTTTACAAAAGCTTCTTCTTTTACCACTTTGGCATCAAGAACATAAAAGAAAATGTAGCTGAGATTACATCAAAGTTGCTGATGTTTCTCTTCTTACCAATACACACAGAATCAAATTGAATTTGATTCAAGTAAAAGGAGCCCAAACCTTTTCTTGTTGAGGTGGAGCTTTTGCCACCTCCCTGGATTTCCTGGATCTCATGTAACAGGATTAGAGATTCCATTTTTATTACAAAGGATGCTGTAAATGAACACCTGGCCATGCAACATCACCTGGACATACTCAGCCTTACACTAAATCCATGTGGCTGGAGACTGGGGGCATGATTCTCCAAAATGACACATCTGTAACTGCTGCATCTTCCTGGAGACATTCCCAAAGTCCAAAAAACACCCCAAACCCCCAGCCAAGCCCAGCAGTACCTGAATGCCCTGAGCAGTACCATGAGCAGCTTTCAGGGGGAAGAGAAACTCTCCACAGAAGCTTCAGGGAACGTGCAGCCTCTTCCAAAATCTGCTGTACTGTGTGAGTGCTCGTGGACAAGCCATGCAGGGATGCCTGTTCTGGTACCTGTATCACAGGATTGGAGACATTTTATATTTTATACTTAAACCATTATGAAAATGTAATCTTAATTAATGGGTTTAATCCAGCTGGTGTGATTTCATACTTAAGATAATGTACACAGCCATTGTGTGCCATAAAAACTAATCTGTTAGTTAACAAAGGCTGCTGAATTATGTATTATCTGAGAATTTCAGTGAGGGAGGGGATTTATCCTAATCAATAACCATGATTAACAATAGATTATATTTACTAGATTTGCTATGCCACATGGTAACACTTGGCAACTCTCTTCTTTCTTCATTTGCATTTTGTGTCATGTTATTTGAAAGTCAATGATTACAGACATCAATTTAAGCAATATAGATGTTTCTTCCTTAGCAGACCCTTTAAACTGATCCATTTAATGCTAAAATAACTATCAGGGTACACATAAAATGTTTTCCTCTGCTGACAGATGAGAAACCAAATGGAAGAAATTGCATAAATGTGAAATAAAGGAGGGAAAGAATGTGAGGGGAGCAAATGAATTACCAAAGCAATGGTGCTACAGAAGGGGGAAGGGTAATGAAAAAAAAGTATTTGCAGTTCCTGCCCCATGCAGGATACAATCTGAATATTTATTTAGCATTGTTATCAAACCAGAATCTTCCTGTCACATAAAATATCCCATTTGCTAAGTAGTCTGAAACTTCAGTGATGTAAGGCTTGATAGGAAACTGCAAATTGTGAAACTTACTGCTTTTATCTTTACACCAACAAAACAAGTTAAAAACTTAGAGAGATCACTTTTTCAGTCATTATCAGTATGTTAACTAGGTCATTGGGAAATATATGATACTTCAGAGAGTCTTAAGTGTCATTCAGGCATCATTTGACTGCGTGAGCACACATGTGATATCACAAAAAGAATTTCAGAATTGTTGCAGACTGCACCTTCAACAGCTTCACTAATTATAACTGCAAAAATAAGTAGCACGAATTTATCCCTGCAGTTAAGACCTTCTGTTTTCTGAAGAGCAGTAAGCATGCTTTTTACAGCATTTATATTATCATAAAATCATAGGGGTGAAAAGGACCTTCATTAGACACTTAGTTTCCTTTCCCTCTCCAAGGCAGGAAAACATTACATGGAATTTTTTAAACATTGGCATAATCCATCCTCAAAACTGCCCCCAGTCAGTGTCTCTGAGCACCCTCCATGCCAGTGGTTCATTATTTTTACCACTGGCTGCTGTTTTCCATGCCTGATCCAGGCCCTTCCTGCTGGGGTTTAAGTTTCTTAGCTCCTTATTAAATGCCACAGATGTGCACAGATTGTTCCTTCCCTTTAATTGAAGCTTGTAGGCAAATGTGTCTTTTCAAACCACCCCAAATAAGCCATCATTAACTGCGTCCAAAAATTAATATTACGTAAGAGAAAATTAGCAGAAGTAAACACTAACTAGGTTTTCCTATTCAAGACAAAAAGGACTGAGGTTATTCAAGACAAAATAAATATTTTATTGGTTAAACATCCTTAAGATGCAGCAAGAGCACCATGAGTGCTAACATTGTCAGAGAATGAAGAAAGGATGATGCTCTGAGTCCTAGAAGACAGTATTTGATCATCAATGAAATATTCAAGTTTTTGGACAAGTTTATGATATTGTTAAATGTTCAACTGATAACCAGGAAGTGGAAAAATATTAAAAAATCTTCCCTGAAATATGAATGTAATATGAAACAAGCCTCATCAGCATATATCAATCTTTAATGTACAGTTATAACCTGGTGTTACTAAAAGGCTGAATTTAACTAAGGGGAGAACTTTATCAGCTCTGTATCACTTTTCTTTTAATTGTCTCATATTTCCTGGGTTTATCTCAAGCCTTCATTATATGAAAATCCTAATTATTTTTATTTTTAGGTTACTTTTACATACCCCTAGTTTAAGCCCTCTCTACAGCATTTTAGATTTTTACCTGGGGTTTTCTGCTGCTGCTTTTGTTTGGCTTTTTTATCATTTCCAGCACAACAAACACCAACTTCCATAGCAAAACCAAGCAGTTTTACCTCATTTAAAGCCAAAACTGAAAGTGAGATTGCTTAAAGGCCTAGAATTAACTACCTCAGAATCCCACTGAGTCCACCTAGACAATGACTGTGCCAAGCTTGAGGCATCCTGAGTTATTCAGTCAGTTCTTCCCTTTGCACCACTTTGTACCTGTGGGTAAAATCCCCTCCTTCAGAGGATTTCAGTGCTCACCTGTGGAAACACAGGGCATTGGGAATATTCCTCTGTCTGCTCTGGGGTGTCCTAACCCCCAGGGGAGCACTGACTTTGACCCTCATTCATGGAGAAAGTTTCCCAGACTTCCAGATAGACTGGAATCCACAAAAGTGTGAAACAGATTATAGAGAGTAGTGTAGGTGTGTCACTTGGTGAGAAATTTAGATTTTGGGATTTTTAGTAGGTTGTGGGTGGAAACAAGATGGAGGGCACAGGGTGTTGTCCTGGATTTCTTCTTCCTTCTTCTTCATGGGTTTGGGTGGCATTTTGTAATTGGGCGGAAAAGTCCACATTGAGGGCTCTGTGGGATCAGTTATTGGGTTAAAAGGTAAATAATCCAGGTGTCAGTTTAGTCTTAAAAGACCTTGTAAGAAGAGATTGTTGGCCATTTTGTGCCTTCTAATGAAAAGCTGCCAAACTCACAGCAGTGAGACTGCTTTACTGATAAATAATAATAAACACCTGAGTCCGAACAGGAACTACCATCTCAAGTGCCTTCAATCCAAACCCAGAGAAACCAACACTCACCTTCACTCCAGGCTCCTGCAGCTTGGTGCCAGTGAGCTCTCTGAGAGCCATCTCCATGTGTGCCAGCACCTGCTGTCCCTCTGAGATGTGTTTCCTCAGGGCATCGTAGTCCTCGATGAGGCCCAGCACGTGCCGGCCGCTCCTGTCCGCCCACATGCGGTGCCCGGGCACCAAGCGTGGGGTGCACGTCCTGCTGGAGCTGCTGCTGCACACAGAGGCACTGTCCCCATCACCCTTAGGGGCTGCCTGAGGACCTGGCACAGAAAAATCAGGTTGGTTTTTGTAGAAGAAGACAAAACAGGAAAACCTTATAAATATGATTGTCTGGCAAAAGATTTTGAGAATATAGAAACTATAAGTGAGATTGAAATGAAAGCAGCTTTGAGATACTTCAGTTACTGAACACCTGGAAAACAATGGTGTGGCTGGCTGAAGGTAATCCCCTTTTGATGGAACAACACCCTCTGCCTGCAGACAGGCCCAAGGGTCAGAGCAGACCCTACAGCTTGGCAGAAGGGGCCCAAAGAGGAGTTTTTAGGGTTTAAAATGTAACACAGTATGGCGATGTAATGATTCTTATAGCTGTATGTAAATGCTATAAGATTTGTATATTGTACTAGATTGGTTAGTGAGAATGAGAATATTCAACACAGATGAAGATTTATTGTATTGTAATGGGAACATTGCTCTCTTACTCCTTTGCGCTCTTGCCCTTTTACTCTCTTACCCTTTCACGCCCTTACCCTCTTACTCTCTCACCCTCTCATCCTCTCTCCCCCTCTCTTCTCTCAGTCCTGCTCTGAGCTGTGGCTGGCAGCCCCAGCAGGGCCCTGCACCCAGGCCCTTTGCAATAAACCACAAGTTCCAAGCCCTGGCTGCAGAGATCTCTGGTCTCCGTCCATCCTACCCCCTGACACTCCTACAGGTTTTATCCTCATAAAAAAAAAAAAAAATTGTACTCGACTGCTGTTGAACAGGGCTGGGTGTATCTGGGTTCTCTGCTGAAATGCAGCGTCCGTTCTGCTCACCAATGCTTCTCCTGGCAGCAGAGCAGTTGCAGAGATTTTCTACAGATAAGAAGGGAGAAGGAAAGCTGTATTATTAGATTTTAAAAACCCTCCCAGCTCTTCAGTTCTTTTATTGCTGATGCTACACTTGGATTCTGGAAGCAGGGAAAAACAGCTGATTTTTTTAGTGCCATGCCAAGGATCTTCCAGTATTTACCGACTTTTATACCTGAGCATCCATGCAAATTCTAGGTATCTCCCAAAATCAAACCATAGGTAAAAAAGCTAAAATACATCCTGATAAACATATTTCATTAACAAATATAAGCTTTCTATTAACTCCACAAGAAGTAGGACACTTTTCTCAGCTGTACCAGACTAAAGATTGTCTCTATATTCCTCCTTCAGAACTTCAACATTCCCTAAGCACCTAGGAGAAAAACTCAGCTGCTGACATTGCAAGGAATCTTTCTGGTCCATGTGGATTTATCTGGATGTATGGAAAGCTTTTATTGTGCAGAGCACTTTAAGGAGGAAGATTCTAGTGCCCTCTGTGTCCCATGTACATCAATACTGGAACAATAACCTAACCCTAGGTGTAAACATTACACTTCCCTTTATTTGCTAAAACAGCATCACTTAACAGTGATTGAAATAAAGGTAAAACATTCCTCAAGGGCAAAGAGGGGACAACTGATTTATCCAGAGCCCATTTAGTGCACTTATTGATCATTCCTGAGTAATACACACTCACCCTTAGCAAACACTAGAGAGCTCAGCAGTGGAAAAAGAACCCCCCAGGTAAGCAGAATTTATGGCAATTTACTGCAGGCATCCTCCCAGCCCAGAGACTCTGATTTGCTTGGATGCAAAGAAAGCACCAGCTGCTCTAGGACAGTGCAGTGTGCACTTCACACCCTGCTCTAACAGCAGAGGGGTTTGAAGAGAGCTGATATTGATTTAGGCTGTAAGAGGCACAGGTTGTGTAGTAGCCAAAAGCACACAGAGCACAGTACCATCCAGTCCTGCACAGGGCTGAGAGCCTGCCTTCAACACACAGTTGATATTAACAGCTGACACTGGGCCCACTTCCTCTCTCTTCCCTTTGGAAAGCTGTTCCTCTAATTTTTCATGCAAAGATTTGTTGGTGTCTATGCTCCTCTCCAGCTGCACTCGCAGGCTCTGGATTTCAGCCAGCAGTTCGTTTAAATCCAGTGGATTCTTCTGATCTTTCTGGAATTCTTCTGAGCCATCACATCTGGGATCTGAGAGAATTTCAAAAGAAACACTCAAACATCTCTAACAATTAAAATAATATTACCCACCAGAACACTCAGCAAGTAAGTTATAGTCAGTGCTATCCTCAATATTAAGAATTAACTACAAACAGCATTGAGATAATGGTTTGACCAAAAAAAGCATGTCTTAATTGCTTCTACTCTTGAAAGATTTAAAGGGATGAAATTTTTTTTTCACTTTGTCCATAAAAGCTACTATGTCTCATGGCAAAAGCTAAAAAATGAGATAAAAGGAGAATGAAGAGGATTTACAAAATGTGAAGTGCAGTAATGCACACTCTGGGGAAAGGAAAAGGAATGGGGAACATCAGAGTGTGGAGGAGGGATGGAGTAGAACTGGGAGTTTAATTTTATACACCAAAGGAAAAAAAAACAGTGATCACCTGGCAACCAGAGGAACAAATTTGAACCTGAGAAAAGCAAGAGCTGTGTTTGCCTTCTCACAGAAAGAGATCAGTACACAAACAAGTCATGCATTCTCTCCTGCTGAAATCCAGCTGTTCAGGGTGCTCTCCAGACAGGGAAGGGGCTCAGCTGCACGAGGAGGGTGCAGCCACTCTCTAATGGCATCAGGAGCTCTGCAAGGAGAGTTCCTTCCATCCCCTGGGCTCTGCCTCAAAGCCTCGTCCCTACAGGGCTCTTCTGCTGCAGCCAGGCAGCAAAACCAGTGGCTGCAGGGCATAACACGGAGCAGCAGGGAGAAAAAAATCAATTTTTAAGAACTTCCAGTGGGAAATTTGCTGAATGTGGTAAGGGCTTTTCAGCAATGAAAGCATCCCACTCTTTAGTTCAGCACACCAACAGCTACGTGGTGGCACAGCTTCCAAGGGGGAGGGAGAACTCAGGGGAGCTCCAGTCCTCCTCTAACTTTCAGTGACAGCAAAGTGGACATGAAATTATTAAACATCTAATTCAGAAAGCAGTGCCAGCACTTCTGCCAGCCCCAGGGAGAAGCCTCCCCCTCCACCTTCAGCAGAAGTTACCTGGGTAAGCAGGACCTGCAAGGATGCAGCAGCAGGATTTTAGAAGACAAGTAAATATCTAAGATCCCCAGGAAATTCATCCAGCCTGAGCCACTAAGTCTTCAATTCTGGTTTTTAGCTTAGCTAAAAAGATAAAGGAAACTTGGGGGTATCTGGTCAACATCTGACACACCTCAGGCTTGCAGCCACCCCAAGGAGAAAGCATCTGAGCAGGACATTGTCAGCTCTCTTTGAAGAGCAGACACAAGCAGGAGCAAAGGAACAGTGACCCAGCCCTCCTGGCCTTTGACAAGAGCATGTTCAGAGGAAGAGCTGCAAGGGCAAAGGGCACAGAGCCAACTGTGCATTTGTACCTGTCCCCTTCCTTCTTGCTTCTTCCAGCTTCTCATACACCTTGATCTCAGTCCGCAGCGACTGCAGCAACTTCTCATTCTCAGAGATCTGATGCTGCTTTACATTAATTTCTGTTTGCAACCTGTTAAGTCCCAATAAACAGCTCAGTTAAATTCTGATTTTTTTTTGTCCAAAATCTAAAATCCATTCCTCTTTCCCTCCATAATTCTTCCCTTGCCTTTTGAACATATCCATGCCCCTCATTAATATTAATGGCTACAGCTAAACAGATGCCTGTCACACTGACAACTTCTTCTCTAAATGAATTTTTAAGTGTGGACACAATCAATACCTGTTCAGTTCATTGCGACTGCTGTAAATTTGACATGTCAGGTATCTGATTTCATCTTCCTTTTGGCATATTTGTTTTTGCAACTTTTCATTTTCTTTCTTCATGCATTCATGGTCCTCGTGAAGATGCTCAATGACTGCATTCTTCTTAGAAAGAGATTCTCTTAACTTTTCATTTTCCTTTTGTTTATCTGAAACAAGAAGAAACACAAGGTATCTGCAATGCCCACAATGCACTAAGGCCATGATTTTTAACTAAATCAGCTTTTTCAGAGACTATTCCATTATTGCTAATCCCAGCCTGAATGTTTATACTTGAGCATGGAATTTCAGGGGTGCAAAGAATGGTTAAGTCAATTTAATGAGTGGACTGTGAATATTTTATTGTTTTCTGATCTGGGATGAGTTGCAGGCCACTCCTGTAAAGAACAGTTTACATTTTTACCTCTAGATCCTTTTGCTAGCATTGCATTCAGAACTTGATTTTGCTTCCTCAGGAAATGTATTTCAGAAGTCAGGGAATTATGCTGCTCTGAGCCATGGATAAAAATGTTTGCAGAACCTATAAATATATACATAAAAGATGATTTATGAGTCATCTCTGGGTCATTAAAGATTAAACTTTCCAGACAAGAACAATTTAAAAAATTGCAGAAAAACATGCTATAAAAGCTATTTCTCCCTATATATTTTGAAGGTTATCACTACAGGCTAAAAGGCAGCTCAGGTTAATGCCAAGTAATCCAAAGCCCTGTGCAGCACAAGTGCCTCTCATTGCTGGGCAACCATCACTAAAATTGCAGAATTATCCCTGGCAGTCTTTACCTATCAGCTAAAATCCCAACAGGACAAAATGCAGGAGTATTTTGTGACACTGCCATGATTTGAAAAGAAAACTGTAGGAGGGTTTACCACGTATTTTAGTCTTGCTCTGCTCATAGTCCATTGTATTTAGTGAGAGAACAATGGGATTCTACCAGCTAATCCACAGGGGTTAATGCAGGGAGGCTTGTAAACAGTCTGGTGAGAGATCTCTTACCACACAGGCAAGAGCACAAGGCTGGAGTCACTGTCCTGGCCTCAGATTACAAATTCGGAGCCCATTTACGATCACAGGGATGAAGATTTATCCCTGTTAAATCTGTGTTTCTAACATTTAGATAAATAAGCCAGTCCTGATCACACAGCAGCCATGGGAGGAACAGGCCCCTCCAGAGCTCAACTCACCCTGTGTCTCCTCTCCTCACATCTCTGAGGATGAGATCCCCTGTCCTCCAAGGGCTGGATTTCCATCCAGATCCTCCTCAAGAAGCTCTGGGTAACTGCCAGGAATGAAATGTCTGACTTTGACAAACATAAGGCTGATGAATCCTGTTCTGAGGACCTTACTGCACTAGGCAGGTGACTCTAAGTGTTAAACCCTGCATGCAGCAGTTAAACCCCAGCCCAGGCAATCCTCAGTGCACTGCACTGGTGCAGCACAGCCTGCAAAGTGCCACATACCACTCCCAGGCTGCTGCCTCTGAAATGCAAGTTAAGTCATTGTTATTGCCCTTTGTAACCTTCTCATGGCCACTAAAACACTTCAGGACCCATCAGAATTAAAAGCATTTTTCAGCTGATTGGTTATCCCAGTATCTCCACACTTTAAAGCCTGAGATAAGTACATGAGTGTCAACTATTTGGTTAATAGAGAAATAACCAGCTGGCAGAAAAAATTAGCTGAATGTATGAGGAGGATGCCTTTCAGCTCTGGCAGTTCAATTCAATTTGATGTGCTGCACTTCCTCTGAGTAATCTCATTTTATTGTAATCCCAATTGAAGCTTTTACCCACTACCTAACTGGGATGTAGTGTGCCATGATATGAACCTCTTGTCACTGCTGAAAGACTCAAAGGCTCTGGAAGCCTGGCACTAATGGCATTTTACTATCTATATGTTAAAGAGTTGAGGCAGCTATGTGAACTCAAAAGGCTTTCTCCTTTCAGACTGTAACAAAGCAATCCAAGTTGAAGTGGCAAGGCTTGATGGTCTCATCTTGATTCTAATTTAATTTATTGCCCATCACCCAGCTTTATCCTATTTGAAAAGTTATGCTATTGCAGTTCTACTGAAAGGCTTTAGAATATAACTATTGGTTATCTTACATAATAAGGGATAATGTAGAGCCAGTGGTAATAGGGCCACAATCCCACAATTTGACCCACTATTGAGGCTGCTACTTCTGTGCAGAGCCCTGCTGACATCAATTACTCTCCCCACAGAGGCAAAGGTCCATCTAACCAGAGGAAAGTGGAGCATCAGGGCCCACAATTCCAATACACTTGAGTTTTCATTCTGTTTTGTGCTGAAAAAGTGAGTGCTAAGGAAGCATACCTTGAAGGTTTCAAAGGAAACACTGACTGAAAGAAAGGCACTATTGAAAATCACAGCAATGGGGAAGGAGATATTCACTCCCAGGGAAAGCAAAATAAAGGCATTCAAAAGCTGAAAAGAAGTCTGAGCAGAAACATCAGCTACTTGTCGGTTAAAAACAGCAAACAAACCCCCTTTTAATGTTAACTGCTGTTAAGAACATTTGAAACCTAGGACACTCAAAATTAAACCTTTGATTTTATTTTGAAGCCTAACATTTGAAACTATTGAAGCAATTATTTTAGTCCTACTTGCACTGCAAGCCCCAGCTCTACAGGAATGATGTAGTCATTACCAGCATTTGAGTCATTTATAGGATACTGGAAACCCAGAGGCATTTAAATACTTAAAGAATCTAAATATTAAAAATAACATGGCAAGAACAGTGGGCAGATGTGTGTATATACAGCCATACAATATTTATGAGACTCAGAATGAGAATAAATCTATGCAATAACTTCTGTTGAACAAACAATTCAATATCATGAATTTAGTAGGTTGCCATAAACAATTAAGCATGTTACAACTTGGCCTCGTGTTTTAAAAGAAAAACAAACTAAGGAAGGATATTCAGTTAAAAGCAAAAATGGTGAATGCAAGTCACAGAATGGTTTGGGTTGGAAGGCACCTTAAGGTTGCATTAGTTCCAACCCCTGCCATGGGCAGGGACACCTCCCACTGTCCCAGGGTGCTCCAGCCTGGCCTTGGAAATTTCCAGGGATCCAGGGGCAGCCACAGTTTCTCTGGGCACCCTGTGCCAGAGCCTCCCCACCCTCACAGGGAACAATTCCTTCCCAATATCCCATCTCAACCTGCCTTCCTTCAGCTTAAGGCCATTCCCACATGCCCTTGGGAATCCTCTCAGCTTCACTTCAGGATTTCTTTTTACACCAAAATTCAAAAAAAGCTCATCTATCGGGAAAAAGGAGCATCACTAGCAAGAAAGCATGTGCATATCTGATAGCATGAAAGAGATCTTTGATACAGAGAGAAACAAGAACTGAAAGAACACAGTGACAAAAAGGAGCTGTTCTAACAGGTAGCTGCTTTTTTCCTTTACTTTTCCAAATTTCTCCTGTACACATTGGTAGATGTGCTAAGGCAACAAGAAGACAGATGGAAGCCTTAAGACAGTTTATAAAGAAAATATACTTTCACTGCATTAATGGATGCCCTTGCCAGAATCTTTATGAAGCTGTAAAAGAGTTGGAAGTGTTTCAGTGTGGTTATTTCACGAGCACAGAATGCCTTTCCAGCAGTGTAAATACTTCAGGAATGAAATGGATGCTTTTTATCCACCTTTCCATCACTGTAAATTATCCCTGAAAGCAAACTGCCATGTGCAGGTTGCCTCCATTTAAACAACAACAGAAATGGATCATGGGGATGATGTAAAACATAATGAATCTAATGTCAATACCAGTGGAACTGAGGAAAAGGAAAGTATGTCTGTATTTATTACCTGCTTCCAGTCAGAGTAATATTGCATATTAATCAATTTTCCTATGGGGGAAAAGGTGGGAAGGAGAGTGAAGCAAAGTGTAGAAAAATGCAGGGATGGGGTCCTTCAAAAGGTGTTCCAAAAGCATCTTTAGTGAAAGCTGGCTACTTGTGAAAAGCTTTAAATCCACCTCAGAGCTTGGCTTTCAGAGATGCTGAACACCAGAACAGAGAACAGTGGCCCCAAACCTTTCCAGTGGCATTTGATCCCTCAGGCTCTCAGCAGGAAAGATGGATTCAGTTTCTCATTAAACGAATTCTTACCTTGATCTAGTTCCTTGTCTGTTACTTGTCTCTCAAGCTGCTTCCTCAGTCTCTCATTAGTTTTTATGGAATATTCTAAACGCTGTCTCAGGATTCTAATTTCCTGCAGATGCTCCATTAATAACTCTAAATAAAGCAAGAGACCACTTCTTATTTAGAGCAGATGATTGTATTCTTTTACACTATGTACTCTTGTCAAATCTAATGGGTGTTAATTCTAGAAGATGACACAGAGCTGTTAAAAATGGCAGATATTGAATATCTGACTCCATAACACCCTTTTCCTATACAGTGCTCAAACCATGCATTCAGTGACAACTCCTACTCTACATTCTAACTTAAAGACTTTAAGGCTTTAACCTTTTAACTTTTTTTTCACTTTAAGACTCTTCAGATTTCTTCTTCCTACAAAAGTGGAATAGATAACAATTTTATCTACTTAAACCTTGCCTGTACTGAGGAAAGAATCCAAAAGTCTGCAATGCAGCTCCACACACCACCAGCACACATTTTTCCTTACAACAATAGGAAGCTCCCAGAGTAACTCAGAGAAATTTGACTTTCACTTAGACAATGCACTCCACAGTAAAGAAATCTGCTCTATCAAGTTTCATTACTGTACCTTTTCCTTCTTGCTTTGCTATTCTACAATTTTTCTTCCACTGGCTGCAAGTTTCATCCTTCCTCAGGAGCAGATCTGTTCTACCTGTCAGCGTGTGATGTGTCAGTTTATCCATGTCACACACTCCTGGTTTGCTCTGCAATATTTCTCCCTGAACAGGATGTGCCAGCTCAGCTATTAAATTTTCATTGCTGCCGATAAAGTACTGCAAGCATCACTTGTGTTTAGTGGAACTATCCAGGTCAAACATGACACCACTTATTAATTATGCAGCACTTAACAATTCTCAAGGAAACACAACACTGGCTCCTATAAAATTAGAAAATCTCTCCTTTTCCACATAATAATCTCTTGACAATTGTCTATTTTCACCTTATAACTTGTCTATTTAAAGAGTGTCTGGAGCAATGTAAAAGCTGGTAGCTTAAAACAACAAGGACACAAACTAACACACTTTATACTGCCTCAAAAAGAGTAATTCAGATGGTTGCCATCTCTGTGTGCCTCATCACTGAAACTGCAATGATTATGCAAGGAACTGGAAAGATGAGACAGACAAACTTTCTTCATTATTTCTTAATTAGTTCCCTTGTGTGTTATTTATCAGCTTTTCCCAATATCCAGCAAATCTTCCATGGGAAAAACATTACCTGGAGGAAACTTGCTTGGCAGAAGTGGCAGTGTGCTGTGCTGGCCTTCCAGGTCATGCCTGTGCTCAGGTGAGCCAAGAGGAGACTTCTCTGACACATCAAAGTCAGATGAGCTGTGAAGAGCAGATGGCACAGGAGACTCATCCTGCAGATGTTGGTACATGGTGGCATTCTTCTCATTATTCCTTTTGTGCCAAATAAAATGGTTTAAAGTATAGAAGTTATTCTATGACTTTGGAAAGTGGACAGAAGATGCCAAATTTACACTGATTTACAGGTAAATTTATGTGACGGGGCATGAAAAACCACTGCACATCAGAGGTTGTATCAAGACTGAAATTCAGAGCTCACTGAAGTCAGCAGGAACAATCACTGGCCCTCCAGCCTACTTTGCATTTTCCAGCACCAGGCAGTCACCTCTGTGTTCAGGGGACCTCAAGTGCCTTGAACGGGGAGCTGAGCATTTCTGTAGCACAGAAGAATCCCAAGCTGGCAGAAAACCAACAAGCACAGCACAACAACACCTGCTCTCTTCACCTTCAGCATCAAGGTGCTGTGACAATAATGAACTTCAGCAGTGCTGCACTGGAGTGACCCTGAGCCAGCCCCAAGGGCATGGGGACACTCAGGGAGGGACTGTCCCCCCTGGCACCTGCAGCAGGATCATGTCTCAGCATGCACCACAGTGGATTGTGGACATGGTTATTTTTGTTCACGAAAAGAACAATCCTGGTGGCACGGTGTTTCTCTTTCAGCCTCTCACCTGCTTGGTGAGAAGTGGAGAAAAAAGCCTTAATCTGTTTTCAATGGATGGTTTATTAACAAAATAGATATTAATAAGCAAAGCCCTGCCAAACAGTTAAACATGCTACAAAACATGGAGTATCCTTATCAACTTATGAAACACCCATATTTTTGCTAAACATTCAGTTGCACTCTTACCTTTGAGCTAATTCATAAAGTATAGTGACTTCTGTACCTATTGATTCTCCTGCAAAGCAGAAACAGCTGATTAAAAACACATACTGAGAATGACAATTTTCCCCCCTTCATCTTACTCTATTTAAATACAGAGTAGTAAATTAATGAGAAATTAGAGGAGTCAACAGATACTAGCACACTTTGTATTAATGTCAAATGCTGTACATGACCAAAACCATTTATAGCCCAGCAACAAAGCAACAGCTTTGCTCTGGAACTCACAAAAAAAATATAGGGACCAACCACAGATGCCAGATTTTACAGCCTTGGTGTTTTAATTAGCATATCTATTTGGTATGCTAATTAAACAAAAGGATTACAGGCACCTGTTATTACTTCTTCAATAACATTTATATAAAAGAAATTCCATTGCACTTGGATTTTTTGTGCTGGTTTTGGAGTCAGGCTAACCAGTCATCCTTAATGAAGGAGCACATACAGGATTTTGCCTGCAACATTCTCTGTGGAATTGTGTGTGAGCACAGGCACAATTCAGTGCAAGAGACCTGGACTCAGACTCTAATTTGAATAAAGAAATAAGAGCTTGGTGGTGTCACCTTGGCTCCCCCTATTTTAAAATTTTTGTGCAATTAAGCAAAAGTGGCAGGGAAGAGTTGCACAGCTGAAATTTCAGGGGAATGAACTGAAGGTCAGGATGGAAATGCAGAGACAGACAGCTGCTCATGCTTCTTCTTTACAGTCAATTCTTAGTACACTGGATGTTCTTTACAACCCTACAAACATCATTTTACTTTAATGTGTGATTCAATGCAGCACCATTGTGTTAGATATATTGAATTGTCTCAGTTGTCAGTGACTTTTCATAGTATATAGGATACCATCTGTTGGTTTAAAGGCATTTAATGTTTATTCACTACAGTCTTCTCATTTGCAATGCAAGGAATCTCTGTAGCCACCGAAATCATTGAATACACTCAATCTTTTATTACCCTGCTATGACACAAGGCTGTAATACCTTTTTCTCACACACAGCTGCTTTATATGAGCAATCAAAACTGCAACATCCTGCCATGATGTGCAGTGAAAGGCAGAACACAGATCATGCTGTGGCTGGGCCCCAAATGGGGCTGAGCAGAGGCAGCTCCAGGGGGATGGGAGGGTCAGTCCCCATCTCAGGCACCTCAGGTGTTTTGCTCCTGCAGCTGATATCTGTGAAGGATTGCTGGTTCTTTGGGTCAGCAAGAGCAGCACTTGTGATGCCAGGAAAAGATCTTGCTTGCTGTTCCTTCCAACAGCATCCCTTTCCATCCCCTTCCTGCTAACTTCCTCCAAACTACAGACTGAAGGCAGAATGCAGGTTATACTCTTCCTTCTAGTGCCAAATGTCAATTGTGATGCTCATTTTCCAAAACACAGTTGTATTTTAGCTCTCTTATGAATGGTAGTGTACATTTCCAGCCAGACTAGCAGGCAGCAAAACGCAGATCCCTTAAAATAATCATGGAATAATTTAGGTTGGAGAAGACATCTTAGATCATTGAGTTCAACCCAGCACTGACAGGCCCAGCACTAAGTCATGTCCCCAGGTGTCTTCAACAGTCAGCTGGGCTGAAACAGGAAACCCTGAAGCTATGTGTAACAAAACTTTTATACAACCACTATTTTTTTGGGGCAGTTAAAATATGCTTGTATTGAGATGACCCCAATGAGCAGGTGTCAATAAAGAGTACAGCTACAAAAGTAAAACCCAGTCAAGGAGCAATGGCCACAAAGTAAAACACAAAAAGTTCCACCTCAACACGAAGAACTTCTTTACATTGAGGGTGAAACAGGTGTGGAGTCTCCTTCTCTGCAGATATTCCACACCCACCTGGACATGTTCCTGTGTCACCTGCTCCAGGTGACCCTGCCTTGGCACAGACTTGGACTGAATGATCTCTAGAGATCCCTTCCAATTCTGTGATTCTTTGTGGATCATAAAAATCTTACCTTCCATGACAGTCCTCCCCATAACCCATCCTAAAGCAACCAACAGCAAGGAAAGCTTCCTTTCACCAACAACCAAATAAAATCCTTCCCATTTCCCAGGGCGTTCATCGATCGGACAAGAAGCACAAATAGTGCTGCTCACCATAGAGGAATTTCATCTCCAGTTTCTCAAACAGCAGCACACTTTGGTTCAGCTGCTCACGGAAGCCTTCAGCAACGTCATAATCAACATCACTGGCCTGCAGCAGCTCCTCAAAGGCCTTCACCAGGCTGCTGAGGTGCTGGAGGTAGGTGGCACAGCCACAGCGGATCTCCTTGATTTGCTGGCATTGGAAGGACAGCTCCCGAACTTGTGAGTGAACCAACGAGTCATATCTGAGAAAATGAAATTAGCTGTAAAGCTTGCTGGCCATAAATGATATTTAAATATAAATAAAATGGGAATTAAGCTTATATTCCTAAACTATAATTTTATGTGGTTCAATTTGGTTTTAAAATGCTTTTAACAGCCACAATGAGAGATGTATTGTCTCTGCTTGTTGAGTTTGGTATTTAGAGATTATTCTCCTTCACTTAACTGTATCAGTTATAAAATGGGCCAAAACTAATGGGATGACTTGATGGCGTGCTTGGAAAGAACATGGATGGCAGCAAAGGTGCCAAATTAACTAAATAAGAGTGAATACATGTAAATTTTTTTCAAGAATACACATATTTTTCCTGACTGGTTGGGGATTTTTTTCTGGCTTGGTGTTTTGTGGTTTTCTTAACTCCCTATGGAAGCAGACAACCTTCTCTGAAACTGTATTTCCTGCCAAAACAGGTATTGGACTTTCTGAACTGATGGTTTCACCCAGTCTGAAAATTCTCCACATCTCTGCATGTGTATTGCAAGAAATAATGACAACCACTGTGATGCCCAAACTCCACAAGCCAGGATATAAATTTCAACTCAGATCAACTGAATTTATTTATTGAATTTACATTTGCAAATGCAGGCAACCCCTTTGTACCGCCACTGTCTGTACCACAGGCAGAATTCTCTCTCCAGAATCACCCATTAGCAGGGAAAAAGGAGAGAAGATGTTAAAAGATGCAGGGAATCAAACAGAATCTATGGTGATGTGGGTTGTTACAGCATTTTTACTGTCATTTGTATAGGAAAAGATGCATAACTCATTTTGGGGTCTGTCATTTGTAACTCATGACATTGTCCTAGACAGTGGCCATAAAAACCTCACAGTGATCCACAGGGTCTCATCCCTTAATTCACAGCTGGATCTTTCTTTGTAAAATGGATGAGGTATATTTTCAAGGCATATAAATTCCTATGGACTCTGTAACACCACTGTATTTTACAACAGTGAGCCTCAGACACACACAATAGTCCATGCTGGTGGTTGTTCGCTGTCTCCAAATATTTCCACGCAAGCATTTGGAAGAAAAGCACAAGGCTGAATGCCTTTCCTTGTTACAATTTCTGGTATTTCACAGGCCCTCAGCACAATAACAATATTTAAAAGGGAGAAAAGGAGGGTGGATGTTAAAAAAGGCTCACTCTTATGATCCCCCATTGTATGTTTGCAATTTGTACAAATGCAGCCAAAATGCTGCCCCAAGCCTCATACAAAATCCAAGACTGATACTTTTCAGTCTCCCCTAAATGATTTTCCAGCTTATGAGCTTATGCTATAAAATTTCATTCATTAATTCTATATTTATCTCCTCTCACATCCTTAACAGGAAGGCATTACAGCCCTCAACTGCAAAATAAATTGGAACTAGAGCGTGAACATCTTATGTTTACACACCAAGTCTGGGCACTCAAACAGAAGGGCCAGCACCAATCTGCCAGCCCACTGCCCACAAAAACATTTCTGTCTTAAATGGGGTGTTCCATTTTCCTACACTTGGCACCTGAAAATATCCTGAGTGCTGCAGGCTGTGGTGCTCTGCTGACAGAGGTGAGCCTGTCCCACAGGTAACCTGAGATCTGAGCTGGCTCCAGAGAGGATCTCTCACAGCAAAGAGAGTTGTGGGCCTGAGGTGTGGGAGAGACAGATGTGCCTGGCACAGATGATAGCACAAATTTATCAGTTTTGTACTTAGGGGGTCTTTTAACAAAACATTTCAGTTCCTTTATGCTAATGTTAGTGAAATTTAGCCCTTACTGTAACAACACTTGTGAATAAAATTATCCTCATCTCACCTTGCTGTGCTATTTGATATTGCTGCTTACTAAAGGGAAGCTCAAAGAGCAGCAGATTTACTCACTTGGATGGTGATGTTGCTCTCAGACTGCTCTGAAGAGGATACATTGCATCAAGATGCACATTCACAACTTGCTCTTTGTCAGCTTCTGCCTCATTGGCCAACAGCAGCTCCTTAAGGTTTTGTGCTGCCCACATATCAGGTGCTTGCACAGACTCAGAATCCCTGGTTTTGGTGTGGATCTCATCCAAATCCAGCTGAGGGACACCAGAGGATGTCTGAACTCCTTCCATAGCTGTGCCTTGTATTGGTGTGACAAACCCTTCCACAGGCAGGGCTGCATCCCTCACAGCCCCACTGGAAACACCACTGAACCAGAGCTGCTCAGAGCCCTGCAGCTGCAGCAGGAACATTTTGTACTTTTCAAGCTCAGACTGCATATTCTTAACTCTTTGTTTCAATTCTTCTATATCCTCTGTGGCTCCACAGCCCTGGAGGGCATCAGTTCTTGTTCCACTCTCTTGGTGAGCACACAGGCACTTGGAGTCTGAATGTGCAGGGGCTGAGTCAGTGTCCTCGTGTCCCATGGGATAAAACTCTTCATCCACCTCTTTTAATGAACTCTGGATATTCCCATTGCTAATGCTATGATGATTTTGCATTTCTGAAAAACAGGAGGCTTGTGTGTGAATATTAGTATTTCTTTACCTGACATTCAGCACTAGAATGAATTATTTCAATTCTATAAGAGCAGAATCAAAATGTAGGTAATTACAAGCTATACATTATTAGTTTGGAACTTTTGACCTCTCTTTGTGATTTGCCATGAATTCAATTTGCACATCAAGTATTTCAAAACCTTTATTACCTTTCAAATAAACAATACTCAAAATACAACCAACTTTCTCTTCCCAAATTCTTGAAAATTCCTTTTGCCATATGCTCTCCTGAATCAGGCACTGATCAAGCCCAGACCTTTCCAGCCACAAAAATGATAACCTCAAACATGAGGCAAAGGAGACTCTGACTTCACATGGTTCCTCCTAAAGCTTCTAATTAAATATTCTTCTTCTCCCCACCTCAAAAATCTATACAAAATCAATTGGAGCATAAAGTCAGTGGAATTTTAAAAAGACTGTCAACAAAACAGTCAAATTTGAAAAGGAGGCTATAATAACTTCTTTTTAAAAGGCGTTCTAAACAAACCCCACTAAAGTGTTTGATATTAAAGGTTTTACATTTGATATGAACATCACATCCCTCAGGTGACTTTGCCATCCCTAAGTAATGCAATCACCTCAGATTCAGCCCAATAAAAGCCATAAATTCCTACAGAAGATCCATGTTTAGAGTTCTGTGCATATTGAGGGCTGTAGGTGTAAGTAGCCAGCAAAATGATTATTTTCTAGTTACCAGTAAATTAAATTTTCCCCTTCTATTAGTTCTGCAAAAGATCACTTTGAATTAGAACTTCCCTTTTGGGAGCCAATTCATTGATCTTTCAGACAGGTTGCAATACTTTCAGATTGGTTTCCATGGAGAATTTCAATGTCCAGGTTCAAGCTGTAAATCAAAACAAAAACTCAGGGGGAGCAGCTCTGTATGAAAGCCCAAGACCAAGATCAGGAGAATAAAAATAAATATTACCTAATAGCTGGAATAAAATGAAGCTGTGAATCTGGAATATCAACACTGCCCAGAGAAGCTGTGGCTGCCTCATCCCTGGGATGTCCAAGGCCAGGCTGGAAGGGGCTGGAGCAGCCTGGGACACTGGGAGGTGTCTCTGCCCATGGCAGGGGGAATGGGATGAGCTTTAAGGTCTCTTCCAACCCAAACCATTTCTGATTTGACATCTGAGGATGTTTGCTGCACTCTACTCATTTTGTGTGGCACTCCAAAGGAAGGAAGTGCTTCCAGGAAAGTGCCTGGGTATGGATTCTGGAGGACACAAGGAGGGAATGCAACACTGCACCCATGAACTTCTGCTGCAGTAACACAGATGGCAAAAATCCCCAACATCAGGTGAAGACAAACTCTGAAACCCTGACTCCATGCATCATTCCAGGTAGCAAACAGAGAAAATAAAAAGAGATCCTAACAAAGATATTCCAGATCAGAGCACTGGCTATGGTTTTTAATGCAAGAGTGCCCTTTAATTAAAGAGGAGAACTAATGAGCTCCCTGTGTCCACACCCCCACAGGGTGCACTGAGCAGGACCCTGCACACCAAAGGATTACAGAATTGGCCAAATCCTCTGCACTCTCCAGTGCTACCCAGGTTACTCAAGCCCTCCCAAAAAAGACTAATGGATGATGCACAAACGTGGAACACACAGCATTAAGTCTATTTACATTTTCATTAAATGATTCCATTAGGTTTCAGCCTACTTGAATGCCTTCAAATAATTCAGATAAGCAAAATTCTATCACTCAGTTGCTTCATTCCAATAGTTCAGAACTAGATGGAGAAGCAGTAACAAACATTTAATTCAGAGAGGAGTTCAGAAGTGAGGTCATTAGCAACAGAGATCAGAGTCAGGCATACAACTCATTATTTTTACTGGAAACCAGACTCATAAATCCCTGTGGCCCTTCTGAAAGCACAACCCTGAAAGACCAACTTGGATTCTTGGAGCAATTAATCCATAGCAGCTAAGAAAACCAGATTTAAAATCCACAAATAACAGCAAGGGAGTGATTACCTGAAGCAATTTACAATTTTGTACAACTCAGAAGAAATTGAAGCTTTTAAATTTCCTTTTTTTTTGGAATTCTGTACCATATAAATGCTCTACCTTGATAGTTCTGCTGATTTTTGTCCTTCACATTTTCATTCTTGTCCTCTGTACCTGGATCAACATCTTGGAACTCCACCTGGGTCTCAGTATTATCCAGTTTGAGCAATGAGACAACTGGAGAACAGTGAGGAAAGGTAAAAGAGAAATCAGTAAGAGACTGAAAAAAAATTAAGTGGGGATAGTTTAAAAATAACCAAATCAAAACCAAGCAACCAAATCAATAAATAAAATCAAAAAGTAAAAAACCTCACATCTCATAAACACAAACCTGGCTCTATGACAGTCTGGAACAGGAAAATCTTTACTGATAATATGAGTATCTTTAAATACTTGAACTAATTATAAGGGCAACCACTCAGAATTCATTGCAAAGGCTCCTACTAACAAATGAAGATAAACATTTGTAGGTGCCCTTTGTAATGGAACAGTAAATCAATCTCTAGAGCATTTTTAAATGTTTTATGTTCAGCTTAGAAAAAAGGCTTAGAAGTTTCTCCAGTGTGAGCATTGATCACAAACCAATCTGCTGCAATCACTGCAGCAAGTCTCAGAATCAGCAAGTGTGCAGCACAGCTGTTACCCAAGGGAAAAAGCCAGAGTGGAGAGGAAATCACAGGACTGCAGCTCCTGACTCCTTTCAGGACCTAATTCAAAGCCCTGCCCTTCAGGATTCTCCATGGGTTTTGCACCTACCAGAATTAATTGCTCCAGTCCCATCACCCAAAGTATTTATAACAAATTGTACCATATCTGTGCCTTACCACAACAATGTTATTTTTAACAACACTCTCTGCATCCTCTGGGTCTGACAGTGGCTCACCCACAATTTGTCTGAGTTTTATTTTTATATTTACCTTCCCTTACCTATCCTTCACACCCCTCCTTAGTTTTTAATCTAACTGCTAAGTGCATTTTCATTTTTCTACCACCCCAAATCTTTATCTAATACCCATTGCTCTGTCTTACAATTTGTCATACTTTGCTGATCATAGTACTTTGTCAACAACCGAGTTTAAATTAACCCAGCCACAGTGGGAACAGACACAGCTGACTTGACTGATAGTGGAATATTGGAAAAGTTTAATTATCCAGCATAAACAAAATCAGGATTTTTATACTCTCTTGTCTCCATTACAGGCAGATTTCATTAAATTTGGCATCTTATTAAGGGAATTTTTAATTTACCCTAACACTGATATATGTGTGCACATGTAGCACCTTGTGTTCTGCCATTTATTACAGACCTTACACATGTACACAGCACTTTTTGTCCCACAAAAAGCTGGTTTACATCCTAGTGGCAAACAGAAAAAAAGGTCTTTTTTCAAGGTCTACACATATTTGTCTACTCAAGAAACTTGCAAGATTAAGCAGTATTGTCGTATATAAAGATGATCTGCATTTACTTCTGCTGCAAGAGAAGCTGCCACTACTCCAGGCAGGACCACAGTCACCAGATTTGTTCTTTATTTACCTCTCCCTGATGTGTTTCCCTGTGCAGGCTCCTCTGGAAGGTTTCCAGCTCCAGACTCATGCAGTAATTCTCCATTAGGTTGTGCCTGAAATGGTATGGTTTGTATTTCACAAGTTCTCAGACCTTCAGGAGGTGCCCTGGAAGGATGCTGTGCTTCTGGAGCTGATTTCTGCAGCCAGGAGTTCAAAGGGACATTTCCTAATGCCCTGCAGGATCTCACAAGCACAGGCAGCCGGGACTTCTTGGGCAAGGAAGCAGAGCCAGCCTGAAAAAGGCATAGAAGAAAATGGGGAGTTAGTGACTTGTGTATAACAATCAAGTGTAGGAAGTATAAACAAACAGGCCAGGAAAAATAAAAATTCTCCTGTAAAATCAGGCAGCTGTCACGTTAGTTTTGAAAATAAAATTGCAATACCCTTGGCTACATGAGAAAGAAACATTCAGAGAGGCAAAACACCCATTTCAGTGGTACAATTTTCTGTAAGTCCCAGCTGTTCATGCATCTGTAACTTTCCAGCTCCTGAAGCAGGACAGCAAATCCAGCAGTGCCTACCAAAGGCTTTTAACCACCAGGTGTATCAATTAGCTCTGGATTTGTGGCTGCCTTAGGAAAACAGTTTCTCACCCAAACTGACCTCTCCAACTGCTACTTCCCACTGTCATTTATATCATAAATGTCTGCCAGCTCAGCAACTTTTTCCCTTAGAACCATTTTTTTTTAATTTGAGGATCCTTCTCATTTTTCAACAACTCCTAAGCTTATTTTCCTTTCTTCCTTTAGTCTCCACCCAACATGTCCTACCTGCAGAGCTTTGAGAAAATCAGCATAACTTTGCATCAGCCAGAGGACATTTATTCTGCCACAGAGAAATCCTGTATGAACAAAACCAGTTTCTTCACCCATCCACTCCATAAATTGCTTCTGAAGGATTTCCATTTCCTGCTGTAACACACATTCCCTCACTGGAGCTGGGGGAAGCTGCATTTCTTAAGTCACTACATTTTAGCCTCTCACTTTTGGAAGACTCCGCATAAAATAAATGTTCCTTGTTTAAACCCCACAGCATAAACCAGTCCTGTCTCCAAAAAGATAAAAGCATGCCATGTGTTGATGAGAGTTATGGAATTGTGTGTAATAATAATAAAAACCAATAATGGCATGTTCAGATAGATTTAGTTTATAATTTTGCTGTTCATTTGCTCCACCAGTGCTGTTAAGTCCCCTAATTTCTTTCACCACTCAATGTATTCTGAAATACCTTTCCACATTCACTTCTCAGCAATTACAGTCTTTACACAATTTAAAATCATAAAAAACAAGTTCCATTTTCCAAATGCCATCCTCAATTCCTTTTGTACATATATGAGAACAGTATCCTTCACAGGCTGCAAAATAAATCCAGAACTTCCAGCTAACTAAACTGCTTTAATAACACCAAACCATTTCCAGCTGTCTCAGGACTGTGGCACAGACACATTTGTCACCCAGATTACCCAAAGGCCACTTCAGCTGGCTACATCAAATTATTTATAAAAGCCATTCCAAAGCTAAAGATACAGTGCATTAGTCCAAACAAGAAGGCTTTTAAAGCAACTCATTCAAAGGCTGCATTGAGGGTGCCACTGATTAAACCAGAGAGGAATCTGGAAAATGGTGAATAAGAACAGCAAACTGAAACCCAGGAAAAACAGGAACTTGAAAAAGAAAAGAAAATTGCAGAAAGAATCACAAAATCATGGAATGGTTTGGTCTGGAGGGGACCTTAAAGGTCACTTCATTCCACCCCCTGCCTGTCATGGACACCTCCCACTGTCCCAGGCTGCTCCAAGCCCCATCCAGCCTGGCCTTGGGCACTGCCAGGGATCCAGGGGCAGCCACAGCTTCTCTGGGCACCTGTGCCAGGGCCTCACACCTTCAAAGGGAATAATTTTTTCCTAATATCCATCTTCAATATCTCAGTATCTTGCCCTCCTTCATCTTCAGGCCATTTCCCCTTGTCCTGTCACTTCATGCCCAGAACAAAGCCTTATCAACATCACTTCATTTACAAGCCCCTTCCCTCAGAAAAATGAACCCAAGAGAAACAAGCTGGAATAAAAATGAACCACATCTAATTGCTACCTCTCAGAAACCTCTTGATCACTAAAGTTATGGAAACCACTCTTTGCAGAAGGTGCTACAACATTCCCTGTTAGCAGTGCACAAAATCAAAAGCAACGCTCCCCTTTGTCTGCTCTGCAGGAGCCAAGATCTTCAAAGAGTTTTCAGCTTCACTCCTATCACTGCTGCTGAAACAATACACAGAACTCTTTAGCAGACACTGTTTTCCCACCTCTTTGTTTGGGATCACAGTCTGCCTGCAGACAGAAGCTTCAAAACTCATCTGGCCGGAGCACAGCCAGCCTGCACTCCCAGAACAGCCCCTGTGCACTCAGTGCCACACAAACACAACAAACGGTCCCCATGCCACAGGGCACTCCTGGGCACACTTCTCAGGAAGCAAGACACAATGATAGGATGTTAATAAAACCCTAAAATTAAGGTTTGAGTTTGTGGAATGTCCCACTGACCCCTCCACAGCCTGCTGCCTGATGTGATGCAAATCTGGAATTTTCTAGAACACTTTTGTCATTTAGACTTCATCAGTTCCAAGAACTCTAGTTGTGTACATTATGAACAAGGAAACACAGACTCTCTTTTTCCAAAAGCTGTAATATTTACGAGTGTGTGGTCCCAGGGAGAATTGAAATTCAATTAATTAATGTTCTAAAGCACGCTGAAGTAGGAGATGAAAAGCTCTGAACATTAAGAACAATTATCGAAAATATATTTGGCTTACATCTCTTTTCCTAATATTAAAAATCATACAAAAGCAAGATTTAATATTAGAAATGAAACATATTTTTCCCTTTTTATACATCTATTCCCTAAGTACAAAAAGGAGAATAAACTTACTTCATTTGTTCTAGTAAAAGAAAGTCTTTCATGCTGTTCACCCTTCTTATACACATTTTCTTGCTGATGTTCTGCTTCTGCATTTAATCTTGAATATTTTGACTTTTCTTCTGAGGCTCCTTTTTTGCCTTCATGTTTGAATCTCATGACATTACTCTCTAAAGTCATTGTTTGCATAGCTGCATCTTTCAATTCCACTTTCAACAACTGACTCGCCTTATTAATCTGTGGCACTGCATCTGGATAAAGCTTCTCTTCCCCATCAAAAGCTGATTTCAATTCTGCTCGCTGCCTTAAGAATTTAGTGACCTGCTTGAAATGTTTGAGTTGAGCTCTTAGTTGAATAATCATTTGCCTAAGATCTTTTTCATCCTTTTTCTCTATATCTTCACTTGAACATTCTTCCTCTGTCGTGTTCAGATGATCTAACAGTTCATTTACAATTTTCATTTGTTCTTGTCTGCTACACTCAGGAAAGAGGAGAGAAAAGACATGAATTTAGATTTTTATTTAAGCAAACAAAAATACCTTCCAAGAAACCCTTCTGCTGTGTTGTGACATATCTGAAATTCCCAGGAGGTTCTGTTTTTACTCACTAATGAATTACTCACTAACAGAGTTTTTGGAACCTTTTCACAACATGAATTATATCATAAATTGCCTCATCATGACTTTTTTCCTATTTAACACAGAAATATAAAAAATATGAATGGATTCTCAAAAAGTTTACTCTCTACCTTAAAAGTTAATTTATACCAACAGCACACCAGACTATAGGCCATAGATAATCATAGATTAGCCCAAGCTGGAAAGAACCCACAAGGACCATCAAATTGCAACTCCTGGCCCTGATGTTGATTTCTTGTACAAATCTACTCCTCCATGAATTTCTAATGGAACAGGGAAGATGAAAAGTGAGAAATCAGCCAAAAAGCCTACAAAACCAGCTCATTACAGACACCAAACTGCCCCATGGATAACTAGAAGCTCATGGACAGCAATGTTTTAAGAGAAACTGAAGCCAAATAAGAGGCAGTTAAAGCACAAGCAAGCTCTGGAATTCTAGAGAAAATTTCATGTGTCCAATAGAGAGCTGTTTGTGCCATTAAACATATAAACCAGAGTTTTAAACAACTGCATTTGTATCATTTAGCATTTGAAATGGTAGAAGCTAACTAGGCTTTTTATGGCTTCCTCTGGCATCGAATGGCATTAGTGAGAATTCAGCTATGCAAAGCACAGGCTCATCACCCATCAGCCTGGTCATTTATACTTGAACACAGGAAAAATTACACACTAGAGTGGTAAAGATGACGGTGCTAGAATTACTCATTAGCCAACTTTTAAGTAAAGATAACAAATAAACAATGTTTTCTCTTCATTTCTAAGGGAGTAGTATCTCCTCATTCACCACTAACTACTCCTGTGACAACTAAGACAATTTATGCCTGTTGGGAGAGTTTTAAATAGTAATGTGAAAACACAGAATTGCCTGAGTGAAGCCAAGTGCAGCATGGTGAACACAGAAACCAGGGTTTGACTTGTGTAACTCCACTGGAGATTCTGCCCCCAGCACTGAAAAGTCACAGAATTCTGCACATAGTCAGTCCAGAGACCAGGAAAGCAACCAGAGAAGGAAAAGGAGCTACAGATCAAGGAAAGGAACATAAGAATGACCTACAGCAAACTACTCAGTTCTCAACCAGGAGATTAAATGGTGTGGGCATGAAACTGGGATAAATCAGTCAGGGTGTGTGGTTTTCCTTGCTTGGGATTGTCCAGTTCCTATGGAAATGAGCATTTCGGCTGGGAATTGATCAAATCCCAGTGTAACACACACACACACACACACACACACACACACACTTCAATTCCACTGGTGCCAGTAGGGCTTGAATAGATTTAGGTCCACAAGTGTTTTCTCTTACATGGAGAGTGACACATGAACTGAGAACATAGCTCAGCCAGTCCTACACATGGAATAACCCTTTAGGTCAAGTGTAGGACAGGGCCCCCATCCCCTAAACTGAGAGCAGCAAAGCCCTGTCCAGGCAGTCCAGGTGTGCAGCACCACCCATTCAAAACTACCCCTGTAAAAAGTCACTCTAACTCCAATCCCTCCATCCTTAGATCCTTTTACATTTTGTTTTTACAGCAGTAAGGTGTTGTCCCTTCCACCACACCACTTTTCACTGGCCTGTGCTCTCAGATATTTTGGTTTTTTCAAGAAAAATAGCAGCTACTGTCAACTAAGCCCTTTGACTCTGTTAGACCCCACCCTGGAAACAATCAGTCCCTGCAGTAAAGCTCCCTGGATCAGTAACTTTGCAGAGTTTCTTTCTTGCAATGGGTTTTTTTTTTAAGGATTTCTACTGATAGTATGTTTCCTAATTACTTAATTGCATGATAGACTAAAATGGCTCTGAAGGTGCCTTGCCAATCTCTCAGGTAAATTAGACAGTGCCATTATCTAAATTCACTTTAGCAAAATTGCCTTATTCTCCTCCCAAATAGAAATACTGTCAAAAGCAGTGCATATCCCTCATACTCACGTAGATTCCAGCACAGATGTTCTATTTTCTCTTAGAGGAGATGTGAGCAAGTTCTCTTCTGTTTCATGTTCACTCATTCCTGTTCTCAAGTGTTTGTCAGTTGTATCATGCTCAAATTGAGGCTTAATTGGACTCCTATAATGTCTGTCTTTGCAGATACTCTCTGAATAGCCTGATGGAGTTATCTGTTAAAAAATTGCAAACATTGTCTTATTACACAGGTATGTAATGTTCTATTAAATTCAGGGCTGTAATCTTTCTGTAATCAGGTTCTGTAATTCCTGATGCTCTTTATCTACATTAAGAAGCACCCACAGACATTTTGCTGACTATTTATTAATAGAAAAACTAATTAACATCTATTTCATATGATTAATTCATAGGGATCAGTTGTTTAGTAAGGAGTAAGAAGATTTCCCTGAAGGTCTTTATCTAACAAGAGGTATGAAACTTCTGGAATGCTGCCTGCAGACTGCAGCTAACAATTTTATTAGCTCAGCTTTGAATCATTTGTATTTACAGTACAGATTCTGTCCTGGGATCTCCAGATTCAAGCCCTGATGGCTGGGACAGGACAAAACTTGGAAGCATTTACAAGCTGCCAACTTTCTGTATAAAACACCATGGATGTGTCCAAGGGAATTTCTACCTGAGATCTCCACAGCCATTCAAACCCCAATTAAACAATCAAAATCTGCAGCAATGACATGAGAACTCAATCTGGGCCCATCTGGGTACAATCCCCATCAGCACCAAGAGCCAAAAAGAGTTTTTACAATACATCATTTACCTGTTTATCCACCTCACAAGGAAAATCCAAAGATACTTGAAGGCACACCTGGTAAACAGAGAAACACAGAAATTACAGATTTCACAGAGCAAAATATCATCCTTCTTCAACATTACAAATCACTTTGCAACCTGAATTATTTTATGATTACCTGATGCCTTATCTTACATTGATTAGATTGAGAGGCCAGCAGATTCCTGTTTGTATAAAAATGCAGTTTACCATTTACCAAGCTATCAAGCATTTCAACCCTAAAGAAAGATCTACAGGATTTTTGCCTCAACCACAGCAAGTGAATCTCACACAATTTGTACTCCAGGCCTGACTGCAATGAAGGCAGGAGATCAACCTGTGTGGATGTAAAGAAACACAGTTTCAAGGGACTCTTGTCACCCCCATTCAGGGTGACCATGAGTACTCAAACAGAAAACAATGAAAGCAAAAGCAATCTTGAATGCAAAACCAGCCCAGAAATACAGGAAAAAGATTCTAGGAGATAACATTTAGTTGAAAGCAAAATCAGAAACCAAGAAAAGTATGTTTTGTTCGCAAAATACTTTATGCTCTAAGAAAATGAAGACATTTTAAAGGTATGCAGAGAGAAGACAGCACTGTCCCATAATGCTCCTACCTGACTGACCCTCTCACAAAACTGACTGTTCTGCACCTTCTTGTCATTGTCACCATCTTCAGGCTGCATCACAGGCTTCTCTGGTGTTTCAAGACACTACACAAAGTATGGAATGACGTGAAAATGTAGCACAAAAAAAAAATACTGTGATATGAAACGCGCATAAATAAGTCAGTGATATGTCTTAAAAGAAAAATAAAAAAGCCTGTAATACAAAGTAACAAACACTGAATTAGATTCCTTCAACAAGATCAAAGAAAATTAATACAAACCCCAGGAATTACTCATATCAAATAAAGTGAAACTTTATCTTATATGTTCCTTCATTTTTATTTAACCCTTCCTCCTCAGAGTTTATAGAACATATAAAAACCATATAACCTCTCATGGCAAAGGAGCTCTGCATCCTCAGTCGTGTCCCCATTCTGCCTATTTTATTTTCCAATTTCCAGAATTTATTTTTATTTGCTACACAATTTAGGCTCTTCTCCAGCATTCAAGAAATAGATGCTTTTAAAACTAAGCACATGTGGCTTGCTGTACACTAGAAAGATTTACTGTGCCACTGAAGGTTACAATCTGCTGTGTCTATGCCTAAATTTGCCCATTTGCAGCAAATGCTGCCAAATCATCTTTTACTCCCTGTTTCCCACAGAACCCATCTCATTGCCTGAGCAAAGAGGAAGAGGAGGATTCAGCTTTTTTAGGAGCAGCACCCAAGTCCCTGACACGAGGATCACTGAGAGCAGGCGCAGAACCCCTTTGGATGCTGTTGAGCACTTCAGGGATCCAGAGGCTTCTCTGGGCACCCTGTGCCAGGGCCTGCCCACCCTCCCAGGGAAGAATTTCTTCCTAATATGCCACCTAAACCTGCACTCCTTCATCTAAAGGCCATTCCCTGTGTCCTGTCCCTCCATCCTTGTCCCCAGTCCCTCTCCAGCTCTCCTGGAGCCCCTTTAGGCCCTGCAAGGGGCTCTGAGCTCCCCCTGGAGCTTCTCCTCTCCAGGTGAGCACCCCCAGCTCTCCCAGCCTGGCTCCAGCTCTTGGAGCATCTCTGTGGCTCCTCTGGAAACTCTCATTATGCCCAATCTATGGGCAGGACACAGCCCTGCCACAGAGGAGCCCAACCTGTGAGGGACAGAGTGAGTTCTGCTTCCCCAGAACACTGGGAACTGAATGGATGTGTGTGGTTTGGTTTTGATTTTTTGAGTATGCACTGAATGTATGCATATATAAATACATATATCTAGATTAAAAATAGACATATATACATATATATAATATATGTAAAACATACATATATATATATAAAATATACATTTATATCTGTGTATTTTATATACATATATATGTATATGTATATAAAAATATACATATATATACTAAATAAATGAGAAAACTCCTTTCATCTCCCAGCCCCTTGCAGTGCAAGCAAGGCTAATGGTTTTAGGTATGAATTCTAAAAGGCACAAACTGGATGGTGCAGAGGATTAATATATTTGCCTTTTACAGTTAGAATTCTGTATGGAAAACTGACTTTCAAGTCATGTTTGGGTTATCTTGGTATTTTCACTCAGACTTGGTTTTGTAGGACAACACAGTGTAAAGACAATTTGAAAGCTGGTGAAAGACACAGAGGGGGTTAGGGTATATGTAGGGCATGCATTGCAAAAAAAAAATTTTTGTTGCAATCATGGGATGCCAAAAGTCCAATAATGTTAACTATTATTTTTTCAGGTTGAATCTTCCTTGTGTAGGTTCAGGGCAAACCCTAAATTTGTGTTTAAAAAATAAACTTATTTGCACATGTAACTTATCCATGCAATGCAACTACCTTTTATGGATCAACATTATTTAGTATCAGCTTTTCCCAGGCTGGTATTTGGTTTAATAAGTGAGGATTCATTAATGAAATTACTGCATAAGACCAACAGGCTGTAAATACACTATGACAATAAATCACTGCACTATGGTCCTGTGTCTGAGAGGCTGACACATCCTGTACTCCAAGGAATATGACCTCATGTGCAACAAAATATTAAAAGAAAATAAGTGTCTTAAGGCCAGAAAGATAAGCCTACCAAAAATAAGCTGCCTGTTTTCAACTATTTCCGTGGAGACTGAAAACCAGGAGAATGTTTCTCCTAAATGAAGCACTGATGTGCTTGGTTTGCAAAGCTCCCCAGAGCCCTGAAAGCTGAAATCACGGAGGCTGCTCCTCTCTGAGAAGGAAGATGTTCAGAGGACAGCACAAAAACAACTTTTCCTCTCCTCCTTCTCCCTCCCAGCATGAGCAGGAAGCCAAGGAGCAGAGGACAAGGAGCTGTCAGAGCCTGCAGAGGCACCAAAGTGCACATTCCTGACTTGTGCTCTGCCTTTGGGAAGGAAAAACAGGATGGGAGCATTTTAGGAACCTGAGAAAGATCCCATATCCAAATTCCTCTTATAACACAGATGTCACTGTCACCCCAGCACTACCTGCCAATAAATTCTAGCTCAAAAAAACACACACAAAAAAAAGGGGGGTTTTGAGAGTGGCTGTTAATATGCAGAACACACTGTTGTGACACCCATAACCCAATATCCAGGTTGTCATTTATTGCTGATAAAAAGACAGCTTTTGAACTAAAAACTTCTAACTAAAGATCCTTTCATTTTTGAGCTCAATAGTACTACAATCATTCTGGCACTGATTAAAAACCATATTTAACTTTCCTATTTCCTTTCCCAGAACGTTGAGGTTTGTTTATATTTTACAAGCCTCACTCTGTGTCATTTTCCATTTGATTCTGCAGTTTCTTCAGTGAGCAGCCCTGTATGTACCCATCATGTCGAGGGGAGCAGGAGCACACGGCATCCTGTCACGATAATCCTGGCACAGGACAGGAATTCCTTTGGAATTCACTGTGGCATCCACGGGGATGCAGAGCCCTCTGCAGGATGATAGACAAATTGCTAAAAATGTTAATTATGGAGAGTGCAGGCACCTGGAAAGGGATCACCCACCAGCTCTTCTCCCAAACCTCTCAGTGACGTATAAATTCACCATTTCAATAAAACCATGGCACACCTAAAGGTCTGTTTCTAATTTTAAATATACTTCAATTAAAGACAGCATGACTGTGTCTTAAAACTGAAGCAAAAAATATTTTGTGACTGTCCCAGTACACCTGCAGCACATCCAGGAAAAGACAGGAGCTTTTTTCCTGAGTTCTGCAGAAAAAACATTAATTCCACACTCCCAGTTCTTGAATCAGCCAGTCCTGCATGTAACCGATTCAAACTATTTCTAATCTTGTTCTTTTGAGTTTAATTCAGAAATTCAAGACACAAAGCACCATCATCATTCCTTTTGTATTTTTTCCTTCCTCTTCAATACATTTTGCACAAGGATGGAACCGAAAGCAAAAGCCACAAAGGAACATAAAGACAAACACCACCAGCGTTTGAATTACCACATTTCAAGTAATACTTTCCAAGCTGGAAGGGTCACCCAGAACCTCCTGAACAACCTTCACCATTCACACACACGTGGGGACCCAGCACCCAAAATGCTCCCAGTGCAAGGATTTTGCCAAGGTCTCTCCTTCCACACAGCTGAGAACAGTCCCAGCTTTGGGGAAATGAATGAAACACCCAGCAGGGATTATTTCCTGGCACCTCTCAGCAACCCACTACAGTGCTGACCCCTTCTTCAGGCACTTCTCTGTTCCATATGAAGAAATAGCCACATGTTTAGGTGAGCTGAAGTTCTGTTCCCTGGGTTTTGGCTACACTGAACCCTCCTATTTTGAAGATCCATCAGAGATCTGAAGGAAACTCTTAAATAATTAGACACAGCCTGAGAATGACTATGCAATAGCAAACAGGAATAACTAAAATGTTTTTTAAGATATTGCTTTCTTTGTAAAATTAACTATTTCCCTCCCTTTCAATTGACAAAACAAATAGATCACAGACCCAATTAATATTTAAATGAGTATGTTGTTTCCTTAAAATCAACTTGACACATCACTGAACACTTGCATTGAGCTGCTTCTCTGTCGTGCTAACATGTTAAAGTTGCTTACATCATTAATTTAAAAAGTTATTATAAGGAATTAGCAACCTCAGCCCCAAGGGCTTTACACTCCTGCACTGATGTAAATGACTCCACAAGGCAGACTGGATGTGAGAGTCAGACTCTAAAACAGAAAACCTACCTCTCTGTGGTTTAGTATTTCCAGTGCTTCCTTTCCTTGAGAATCCTTTGTACAACATCCAGACTGTCTGGCCTTAAGCTCTTGATTAATTGACTGCAGCTCTTTGACCATCAGGAGCAGGTCAGCAACCTAAACAACCAAAGGA
Organism: Camarhynchus parvulus; assembly: GCF_901933205.1. Lineage (NCBI taxonomy): Eukaryota > Metazoa > Chordata > Aves > Passeriformes > Thraupidae > Camarhynchus > Camarhynchus parvulus. The sequence goes on along the minus strand of NC_044587.1, from coordinate 6,313,040 downwards.
AGAACAAGCAGAAGTGGTAACATCCAAACAAGAGGAAAACAAATGATGGCAGATAAATCTCCAGCTAAATGTAAACTGCACTGGGTTTTGTATCTGCTCCTGTGTTCATCTCCCTAGGTATGGAAACCTGCTGCTGTATTTGTGAATTAGAGTTCAAGGGACCTTCATTTGGAACACTGTAGTTCACAGTCTGTGTCATTCTTATTAAGTTTAGGTAACAAGTTTCACAACTCAGTAGCAAGAACAAACCTGAGGGCACTCACACAAACAGCTGATCTGAAAAGAAACATTTAATGCAAGAAAAAACAGCATTACTGGAAAGAAGCAGCATTCAGGAACAAGATGTTCTTCTCTTTCCAACCCCTTTAAAAGCCACTCTCATTCTGAGCAGTTTCACAGACACAGAATCTGACTGAGCAGTTGGGTTCAAAACTCTCATGGCCACAAAGCCATGAAGTGTATCAAGAAGTTTGAAGAAAAAAGTGGAATCTTTTTATCAGACCAATTAATATACCTGGAAAACCAGGTCAGCTTTCAGTCACACCCTTTTTCCAGTAAGAAATTACTTATAAATATCTTTTCCAAATGAGTGTCCTTGAGCCTTCTGAAGGAACATGCTCAGAGAAAAAGTGGTGAAACCCCAGAATGGCACTGGGACACAATCTGGGGTTTTTTAGGGACACCTGTTCCAAGACAAACTTCCTTCCTTCAGACTACCCACCTCCAGAGCATGAGCACCTGCCTACAATTCAGCTGTCCCTGAGAAACAGAAAAACTTCACTTATGCTCACTCCCAACCAACCATATTCAAAATTATTCCTTGTCATGAACTGGTGCATGGATCAGATGTCACTGTGCAGGATCAGGAGAAAGAGAAGAAGTTTCTGCACTCCAATACTGATTCATTGTTTGGTCTGCATATTTCACCTCTAAATTTCAGTTCTCCTTACACAGAATAGAGAACTCACCTCAGGGTTATTTTGTAACACGCCCTATTTACCAAAAAATTTGCAAATCCTGGGGTGGAGTGTGCTATACAGAATATAGAGTATAGACACCACCACCTCCATGATTAATAGAAGTACATGAAACACACACTGTGGGATGCTCAAGGCAAAACCTTTCTTTGGAGTCGATGTAGATGAAGTCTGAAACTTGTACTGAGTCAAAACCTTGGGTCCAGGTGTCCAAGACCACAAAACCCTGGCTGGAAATCACTCAGCTCTCAGCTGGTTCTGAAGCCCATGGGTGTAACAAAGTCTAAATAGTTCATAAAAGGTGGGTCACAAACCACAGAGATGGGAGCTTCAAATCCTTTCAGATCCACCCAACTGCACCTAAATAAACGTTTCTATGAGAGACATAGAAACTAGAAACAAAGCAGAATTAAGCCATTAGGAACAGTAAATAATGAAAAAGATCAATACCTTTTTTTTAAGTTCTTCCAGAGACAGATGGTCTATCTGAAGGCTTAAATGGTCTTGTTCTCCTAAACAGATACTCATATAAGATGTTTGATCTCCACAGAAAGATAGAGTTTCATCTGCCAAAATAGCCAAGGACAGATGTTATTTCAGAAATTCCATTTGCAGGAAAACACAGCACAGAATGCACAGGACATTTCCAATAAGAACCTTCCAGTAAGTCTGTGGGAGGCCACTTAGAATGTTTCATTCCCAAAATAAGCTTTCTGTTTAATTGAAAAAAATTTGTCCTCATATTTCTTTGTGCTTTTGTCACACAGACTTGATGCATTTTCTGTGGCTGTATTTTCTGTGGTTATCAGCAAGAGTGGGAATGTAATTCTGAATTATAATTTACATATTTAGCATTACAATTAGAAATAATTTTTAGGAAGGATAAGTTAGGCATGAATAGTTATTCTATTTTAACTACAGTTTTATGAGCATGAATCAAGGTCTCAAGGAAAAATGCCAGGTTAGACAAAGTTAATGAACTTATTTTGCTTTTGGGTCAAAAGAATGCAGTAATTGGATTGAAAATAGTTACTTATTCACTGCCTCTATAACTGCAGGAATTATTTATGTTTCAATAAACACCTGTTTATTTACAATATAAATGACAGTCAATTCTAGAAATAAATCTCATTAGACAGGGAGAAAGCATAACTAAATTAGGACAAAGAAGAGACATGCAAATCCTACTCCCAGTTCTGACACTGATCCCGTGGCTGCTGCAAGGACCCAAAAGTCAAAAATCATTAATAATTTTCCAGCCTTTATTCCCACCAGCCTCACCCTCAGCACAAGAGCTCCTGAGAACCCTGGAGTATCCACAAGACCCTTTGGCCCACCCTGGCTGTTGATTATCTCTGGGCTTTTGAGGTTGGAAACTCTGAAACAGCTGAAGTTTACCTTTTGTCACTTATCAGAGCTGTCAAGTGATGCTAAAATTGAAAATCTAAGTTGAAAGGGGAAGTGAACAGGCTTTACTGTTATTTATATATCCCCTATGGGATAAAACAGAAACATCTTGTACATATGCAGTAAACTATTTAATGATACCCACTTATATTCTTTCCTATATCTAAGAATATACTAAAAACACCTTACAAGACATACAGCAAAAAAGCCAGAAGCTAAGCTATATTTAAAAGCTCTACTTTTTCTGAATTACTAAGTAACAAAACTTCTAGGTATTTTTTTCTTTCTCTGCAAATACTTCTGTTAGGAGGAGGTTACCAGTGCCTGAGCCACAAGCTCTTTGGGAAGTGATTACATCCCATGGTCAGACAGTGATCCCATGGCCACCAAGTGATCCCAGGGCAGGAATCTCTGACTTTTGTGGAAAGCAGTAAATTCTGTGGGTACAAAGCTGCAGGCAGCGTGAAATGATCCCTGCAGTAGAACTGCCATGGAATTTCTAACATTTGCTGCCTGGAAAGAGAGAAACTCTCCCTCTGTATGTGCCCTGATTGCTCCAAGGCATTCTGTTACAAATCCACCAAATCAACTGTATAAAAAGTCAAAAAGAAATCTTTTTGCACCTTTCAAAAAGAAATATTCTCACACCTTTTTTACTCTCAAATATTTTTTCTCCATGCCAGCAAACTGACTGTAATAAAACCACTTTTCTTTTGTGCTAGAGGAGGGTTGGGCTGGGCATGGATACAAACCTTTGTGATTTTTCATGTCCTTAATCTGATCTTGTAAAATCTTCTGGAGATTCCTGTTACCTAAAACATCTTCTTCCAGTTGTTTTCTCAACATGAAAATGTTGTTCAGCTCCACCTGCAAGCTATTTATACTGGGGGAAAAAAGGGACAAATAAATCTTTGAGATTCAATTCAAAACATTTTGGTGTGCACTGTTTTTTTTCTCCACTCGGGCTTGCAGCCATTTCCCATTCCCCATGGCTGGGTTTCATCCCACACTTCCATCATTCTGATGCATAAGCACCAACAAATCCCTACATAGAAAGAAGAGATTAAATGTTTACATACACAGCATTTTCCTGCTCTTTTGGGCTCTGCTGCCTAAATCAGCTTCCCCATGACAGAGCTCTTCTACCAGCCTCTTTCTGAGCAGCTCTTTTTAAGGAAAATCTAAATTACTATCTTCTGAAAACTGTGCCAGAAAAGTATCATTATCACATAATGCTGATGGCTTTGTGTATTCCATTATGTGGTGACCATGGAAACTTTGTTCCCTTGCCACAGAGCTCCACCAGATAATCTAATCCTGCACTTAGGAAAAATATCAAAAGATCCTGTTCCATTGAAAATAGGACTCAGACACAACTAACTGTTTTATTTCTTTATTTATTCACAGCCTGTAAAAAGACCTCTTGAGTTCTAAATGGTCTCAATTATCTGAGTTACCACAACGGGGCATAAATGTCCAAACTTAGAATTTATAATTTGTCGAGGTGAATTAATTTTTTAAGCAACCTTGCTACTGAAGCTCTTCAGCATCAGTTGCCCCTCAGGTCCCAGAATCAGCTGCCCCTTGCTACATCTTCCCACACCCTTCAACTACACCAACAAGGCAGTTCTGATCAATCTGTAAAAAGACTGAAGTGCTGAAAATAAACCAACCTGAAATTGCAATAAAATGAAATAAATTTGATTTAATAAAAAATAAATAAGAGGCTGTTACTGAACTCTTTGTATTATTTATTTTTGCATTTACTCCACTTAGTGTTTTTAAGATAAATTAAGCTGCTGCAGAATTTCCAAGCCACTGCACTAAATGCCAGAGAATTCAGGGATCTTTAAAAAAATTTCAATCCACCTGATGGGAGACTGTACAGGAACACAGAGCACATCATACTTGCACGAGAATAACAGAGTATTGCAGATGCACATTAATTAAAAGGCTACATATATGAAAAGCCTCTCAGTCTGTCTCCTGACAAGTGTGCTGTTGTCAGGGGTTCCTGCACAAGAAACTACTGCTTTAAACAATTCATCCTCATACAAGAGCTTCTTTGAAGTGAGAGCTCTCTTAAATGCTCAGCAAAAAAAGATTAAGAGTAAAACCAAACCAACACATGACTAGAAGCGAGGTAAGCACATTTTCTCATTTTCATGAGTTAAAGGTTTTATAAGAACAAGCCCTGATTCCCCTCTTGGAGAGAGAAGGAATGTCTTGGTCCTGACATCCAGTAACTCATTTTGAAAAATAACCATCCAGGTTGCTTAAAATAAATATTGCCTAAAAGAAGATGTCAGCAAGAAAACAGATGTTTGCCCAAAATCCATGTCACTGCTGATGGCAATTAAACCCAGCTTCCTCATCTGTGTATCTGCAGGGCTTGTTTATCCATTCTCCAGAAGTTTGGGATTATTCAAGCCTTGATGAAGTTTCCAGCACATTCCAGCCCCTAGAACTGGGAGATGCAGGAATAAAAGCAGCTCCAAGCCCTAGCTCACTGTGCATCCTCTGCTGTTGTGGCACAACAGGCACTGACTGCTCCATGCGGTCCAAAATCACAGAATTCACAGAGATGGAAGAGACATTCAAGATCATCAAGTCCAACCTGTTCCCTGACACCTCAACTAGACCATGGCCCCAGTGCCACATCCAGGTTTTGTTAAACGCACCCAGGGATGGTGACTCCACCACCTCCCTGGGCTTTATCACCCTTTCTGTGAAAAACTTTTTCCTATTATCCAACCTGAATTTCCCTTGGCACAGTTTGAGGCTGTGTGCTCTGGTTGTGTCGGTGCTGCTGGAGACAGAGCCCAGCCCCAGGTGAGCACAGGCACCTTTCAGGAGCTGTGCAGAGTGATGGGGGCAGCCCTGAGTCTCCTTTTCTCCAGGCTGAGCACCCCCAGCTCCCTCAGGGGTTCCTCACAGGGTTTGTGTTCCCAGCCCCTCTCCAGCCTCGTTGCCTCCTCTGGACACACTCATCTCAACATCCTTCCCAACCTGAGGGGCCAAGAACTGGACACAGCACTCAAAATCCCATATCAGGGATCAGGACTAGTGATCCTGATCCTACAGAAGCTCATTGCAAAAGCCCAGTGATTACACCTGCAGTTCTGGGTTTGCCTATTTGAAAGGCACTCTAGGAACAGCCAGTTTCACAGGCACTTTGCTGTCATTGCTGTACAGAATGTGGAGCCTCTGCTTGCCCACAGAGCAGGAGCCACTGCCAGATCTCAGTCTTCATATGAAATCAGAAACAATCTCCATCAGCTGACTGCTAGCATTATTTTTCATTATTTTTTCTAGTATCTAAAGCAGGTCCTGAGCTGTGGCCAAGCACAAGCTGGCCTTGCTGCTAAGTGCTTAACTCACACACAGATCTCATCCAGTCTAGTGCTACTTCTCTTTATGGTTTCCAAACTATAGTGGTCTATAAAACAACTGCAAAATATAAATAAACATTCCCCCAAAGCTGGCAGGTATAAGCCACTGCTTTCAGAAGCTGGCTCTCAAATGTTTTAAATACTTCATTAAGAAATTTGCAATTATAGCAGTAAATTATTTATAAAACATTTAAATTTCATTTGTCTACAGACTAAGAATTTTCTTTATCATAACATCTCCTCTTCAACTGGCAAGCAATAACAGGATACAGAGTAGGCTGCAGATTTCTTTCTGAATTGTTGGGTTCTTTGATTTTAAAAGGTTAAAAACACTTGCTCTTGCCACCCTTTTCAATGCTTTGCACTGAAAGTGTACAATGCAAACTTCAATTACTCTGTTTTGTTTAACCTTCTCCCAAATCTTGCATATTTATATTCTCATCAAAATTCTCACAGTGTCACTTTTAAGATAAGCATTATCTGTATTTTAGGAGTAAAAAATGGCAAATTGTCCAGTGTCCAAAAGTTCACTGCAATTTGGTTTTACAACAGATGCCAAAACAAAAGACCTAAGTATGGAAAATCCAGCTGCTTACTTTGGTACCTAAATGGAAACAGGGCTCATTTGAGATTCCAATCTAAAAAGAAACATTTTCAGAAACATTTTAAGTAATTTAGATAATAGAAACTCACTTACATAAATATTTCTCTTTAGAGACTACTACAGAGAGCTTATAAACAACTGGCCAGAACAAACTAATCTCCAGTAAAGCTGCACATTTTTTTACAGCTTCTGACTTCTGCCCTTTGAGTTCAGATTATCCCCCAAAGCAGAAGCACTTACCTATCTGACTCCTTGAAGGTCTTCACTAGAGTAGAGTAAATATTCTGTTCTTTCCTCAAAGCAAGGATCAGCCTCTCATATTCAGCTTCTTTATTTTCCTAAATGAAAAGAAGAACATCCTGTGTTTACAACGTGATTTTCATGTCTGTGCCCATGTGTGTGCTTGTGTCCTGAAGCACTTGTGGAAGCAGCTGAAATCCCAGTTTTCTGAACAGGAGCACCAACATGGATCTGAGAACCATTCACTGTCCTTAAATCCAGCTGTTATTGAGGGAGGCAAAGACTGTTTCACTGTGTACCCACCATGAGTGAATCACACACCTCAACAGTGCTCCAGCATTTCTCTCACAGCCCCAGAAGCTTCCCCCATCCCCAACAAAAGCATCCTCACTCCCAAACTTCCCTCAACAGGAACAACCTGGCAGGCAGCTACCCCAGAGGAGGGGAAGGGGAGCAAACAAGCCAAAGCTCCAAGCACACATTTGAGAACAAGTCCTCTTTGTGTTCTGGATAAAACTGGCTTTTTTGGGGTGAGGAGATCCAACAAATTCTGTTCCAACTCTGAACAAGAAGGATTATATTGAGCCCCAAATAAAAGGATGAACATATCAGACACTCCATAAGTCAGTTTTCTGCACACTACAAGCTGCTGCTTCACTCGGATGAAGAAAAGAAAATGGTTTATCTGCAGTCTTGCTCACAGAAAGGATAATGTTATTATTATAAGACTAAACATAAACTCTTATGGTACATCTCAGTAAGGATCCACTAATTTCCCCAGACTTTTTCACTCCAAAACAACCAGACAGTCACTTATTCAGCAGGAAGTAAAAAATGCAGCTACTTCATGGTCTATTTTCTTGCACTTACTATGTAAAAGTATCTAACATATCAGTCATTTCCAAGGAGAAAATAACTGGGATATTATAGCAAATTTAGATGCATTATTATCGGCCACAAATTCTGCCCCTGTTAAAGAATTTTTGGCTCTCCCTATTTTCTATTTTGACTGAAAACTGAAAGGAGGAACAAGAAAGGTGCCACGGCTAAGGGAGAATTTCAGCTAAGGGAACTCTTAAGAGATACTAAATCATTAGTGAACAGATCATTAACAAGGAAGAAACCTACACCCAGGAGTTTTAAGCAGCTGTTATTATTCCAACTGCAATTCCTAAGGAGGAAATTGCAACCAAAAAAAAATTCAGCTACAAAAGAATCTCGTTAGTTCACACTAAAGATGCAAAGACTGCTAATTTGAACAATTCAGTGTTCTGCAAAGTAAACAGCACAAAAGCAAGGACAACCGGTGTTTACTTTTAATTATTTACACTCTTACTTCACAATATGCCAGCAAGTATGTTAAATAATATTTTGCAAATGTAATCAAGCTGTGCTCAGGTGACTCCAGTTAAGGTAACCTGCCTGGCAGGTCCTGCTGCAGCTCCTACCACTGATGCTCCAGAGTCTTTGAAGAAGTGACCTTGCCTTTGGACAGGTGTTCCATGTTCAGCTGCCATCATCTTCCTTGAGAAAGTCTCATTATTAAAGAAATGAAAAAGCTTTCTCCACCATTACTGTGTACCAGTCTAATTATTTTAACTTTGCCTGATGCTTTTAGAAACCTTGACACACCAGGCTGCAAACAACATAAAAAGAGACAAGAAATGTACCTTCAAAAGCAGCTCATTTGTTCAGTGATCTGTCCACCATGATGCACTGATGGAGTCAGGCAGTGATTCAAAAATTTAACAATACCTAAAGGCTGCATCTAAGAGACATTTCCAGGTTCTAGTGCAATTTAGACATTAAATACTATTCTGTATCAAAGTGAAAAATCCTGAGCTTCACATCTAATTTATTATCTAGATGAGCAGAGGAAGAGCTCCCAGCAAAGCTGCTGACTGAGCACGGAGAACACAAAAACAGATGGAGGTGGGTGATCCAGAGGCCAGTAATAAAATAATCTCATGAAAAAAAAAAGTTTAAGAGTACATCTTGCAGCCTAAATTAAGGAGTCTTATCAATGTGCTGGAATCTCAGCCTTTCAAGAAGAGACATTAAGCAAGAAATACATGGGTTGTAATTTAAGTAGGAAAAGTTTGATCACAAACAGTGACCAATGACGTAGAAAGCAACAGGAAAAAATTAATCTTTTTACTTAATTTAGTTGTTTCACATTCTGTTAAAAGTTCTAGTGAACTCCTCCATATGTCTGATCCAAACCTTGCAATTATTACTGAAGACACTACAGAATTCTATCCTAATTAAAGCTCTTTCTGAAGCCCTGGCAGAGCACTGTCATTGTGCAGAGTTAGTGAGCACAAATGAGGGAAGGAATGGCTGCTGCATGAACAAAGCAGTGCCACACACAAACCCTGTTCCACTTCCCTGTTCCTTTTAGGATTCACATGTTGGGTTCTCCATTTGTACCAAAATCTCAGTAACCTCATGAAATCCTCCCAACTCTTTCTGCCTAACAGGAGACATGAGCTGTTTCTTAATTCCAAATGTCACCGGCTATACACAAATTATTAAATTCTAAATTCAACTACCTAGGCAAAGGTTAGCAAAATCACGAGGAGCTGTTCCTGATTTTTTCAGAATCTTTCATGAATATTAAGGATGAGGAGATGCAGCATGAACATCCCTTTTTTTTGTACATTATTACTGTCATTTCTAAATAACGCGTAGGAGTGAATTATTTCAATCAACTCCCCGACGGTACACAAAACATAAGGCAGCTCTGTAACTTAAATAGACTGTAATGCTGTGGGAGTTAATGAAACATTAAACCTCTTGACACATGGTGTGAGGGAAAATGTGTTAGAGGAGATAGCTGCAAGACATCCAGGACCATATTGCAGTGAAGGATTTATATTCCCGTGAAAGGAGGCAATCTAATATGTTAAAGCCTATATTTAAGTCTGAAATACTATTCCTAAGCAGCAGTGGTGGAAAACATAACTTATTTTCACTAAAGGTTCCTTAGATTGTAAGCAATGAAAGTAAAAGGTTTATATCCCCACAATAAATAACTTTATTGGCAAGTCACAAGAATATCCAGTTGCCTCGCTGAATGTTCCTGTGCTTCCAACAACCCTCAGGATCATTTCAAAATCTCTGAAGGTTAAAGGATAAATGACTGAGGGAAGGATATTAGCTATACCTCCTCACTGATCCATCCATTCATCCATCACTAGAATTTGGTCATTTCTTCCAATTTCTAAATTCCTTGTCTGTGAAACACATTTAACTCTGAGACTTCAGAGATCCCTGATTCAGAAGTTGTCAAACTCGCCTAATTATCAATGCCCTCACTCACTCTCTCTAGACCATGACAGTGGCTCAAAAATCCAAACTCCAAAATTAGAATCTGTAATTTATCTTTCCTGGCCTGGCCAAGGCACCCAGCAGAGCTCTGGGTGTTGGTTGCTTTAAAATTTATCATTACATTAAAATAAAGCACAAAGATATGCTGAAAGAAAGAAAAGTTCTGCATCTCTCCAATCAATTTCTTCAACTTTAAAAGCTCAGCAAGGCTGAAGAGCCTAGTTTCTGTCCCCTCTGGTGGGGAAGATCCAGCTGTGGGTTTGTTGAGAGTCAGTGCAGCACAGCAAAGCCATCCAAGAGTGCCAGGCAGCCAATGAGAGCAGAGCTCTGGCTAATCTGTGTCCAAAAACTGGTGATTAATATGCCCAAGTGGGTCCTTACAGGAGACAGGTGACACAGAGGTTGAGCTGAGAGGACAATGGGCTGTGATTAGCTATTGTTCAGTCACTGAGTGCACGGAGCAGAGAATGGGCTGTGATTAGAAGGTGGGTCTGGGTGATTTCCTGCACTGCTCCTGCCCTGGTTACCCACCTGAACAGAGGGAGGGGTACACAGGCAACTCACTGTTTGATTCCCATTAATTCCTTGTGATTTTCCATCCTAGGTCCCTTTGTGACAGAAGTTAGGTGCATGCACTGCAGTTTGTTGTGCAGAAGTGGAATTTCCCCCCAGCCTTTCCCAGACCATTTTCTGTGTCTGCACATTCACGTGTACTGGGACAAACCTTCACTGCTGCCCAGGCAAACAGGGCTGCAGCTCCTTTCCTCTGAGCTGGTCACACAACCAGGACTCCACACGTTCTTGTCTCTCCCATGGTTAATTATAGTGCCCATCACATTCATCATGTCACCACCAGACTGCTCAGAATGTGACCCAAACACTGCACTTATGTTTCCTCTGCCACTGGCTCCCTTTATTTTGAACTTCCTTGAGAAAGTCTTGTTAATGACTGACATATTATCAAAGAAATGAAAAAGCTTTCTCCACCATTACTGTGTACCAGTCTAATTATTTTAACCTTGCCTGATGCTTTTAGAAACCTTGACACACCAGGCTGCAAACAACACAAAAAGAGACAGGAAATGTACCTTCAAAAGCAGCTCATTTGTTCAATGATCTGTACACCATGATGCACTGATGGAGTCAGGCAGTGATTCAAAAATTTAACAGTACCTGACTTCTTTTGCTAGAACAGAAGGTAAAGAGAGAAGGAAGTACTTCTAAAACTAAAATTTTGAATTTTGACCTCTCACTACAGGTACAAATCTTTTCAATTCATGGCATCGAATAAAGTAATGGGCATATATAGCTCATCCTTTTTTAATATACATATTTCTGTACAAGTTCTTCTTTGCTTTAAAGCAGTTTTCTTTTTGCCCTGGACATGTTTTCACTCCTACCTCTATTTATCCTCACATTCCATTTATCTCCTGTAGGCACCAGCTCTGTGCAATTTTTCCCCTTATCTATCCAAAGTACACAAACTCCTCTCTGCACCTCTCTCCAGAAATGCAGATATCCTCCCACTCAGTGAATTATGTCTGCCCTAACCACCAAAAAAACCCCACCTCTTTATGGCAGGCAAAACATCTGAAAGTAGGGAATTTAGTGATGCCATATAAATTCATCAGAGCACAAAGCATGGTGAATTACAACATGTATCAGTCCACAGCTTTGAAGCCAAAGTCAAAATTCTCTTCAATTTGAAGTTCAGGTACTTGCAAATGATCAGTTATGCAAAACTCACCTCCAGCTCTCTGACTATCTTGATAATTGACTGTTGAGTCTGTGCAGCACATTTCTCCTCTACTAAACCCTCATTTTTCAGTTCAAGTTCTTCATTAGCTCTTAAAAGGTTCTTGCATTTATTCTGGAGCTCCTGCAGCTCTGCATCCTTTTCTTTAACTGTTCCATCAAGTCTCTAACAAAAGAAAACAGGCAGTTTTACAAAATTTACTCTAATTTGAAACTGCAAAATACAAAACCTAACAAAATTCAGAAGAATATCCAAAGATGACCTGGAACATGTTATTTACACACCTTGTAAAAAGAGCTCAATTTAAGACACCAGAAGCAAAACCAAAAGCCACATAGATATGCAACCTTTTCAGTATTAAAAAATGAAGTCAAGGCATGCACCTCTGTCTCCAGGTACAGAGCAACCTCAACTCCTCTCTGCATTGCTGAATACCATCACTAATTTTTAGTCTGTGAAAACTGAGCAGGGGCCTGTTACCATTCAGGCAGGAACCTTCCAATACAGGCTCCCAGAAAAGAAGGTAAAATATTTCAGTATCTATTTATCAATTTCCACTTTGTGCACAATAAACTGAAAATCATGAGCACTTCAGAGCTTTTATAACAGTGACAATCCTACATAAGTATTAGTAAAGCTTTCTTCCCCCTCTGTCCACACGCTTCACAAAACCCTAACAAGAAATCCTGGTGAATGTCACACACTCTGTAATTACAGGTCTGTTCTGCAAATACAGTATTATGAGAAGTGAAGGATTATCTTCAAAATCAACAATAACTCCAACTACAAACGTGATTTTGTAATAATTCCCCACACAAAATCAAATGATAACTTTCCATTTTTCATTTCAGAGTAAGTGTACGTACCTCAAGCAGCAGATCCTTGTGATTGACACTGTCTGTCAGCTGCCTTATAACAAGTTCTTGGCTCTGCAGCTTCTGATTGCTTTCACTCAAAAGAATATTGTAATGGTGTTCAACTGCTTTTTCTTTCTCAGTCATTTCACCATGTAATTTCTCTAGTTGATTTCTAAGGTCCTACAAAAAAAAAAAAAAAGAAACTGAATATGCAGCAAATCAACTTTAAAGAAAGTTTAAGACTAACAACCCACACTGTCACTGAAGAACGTACTGAAGCCACTTTCTCTTGGCATCAATGAATACGATTAAAGAAAGAACAACTTTCAGATAAGATGTCAGTATTTTCTTCTATAAATCTAGGTTGTTGTTTAAATGCTTTTCATACAAAATGGCTGGTCTCCAAGGCTGTTGGGAATATTATGCACATAGATGTTGTCAGAATGAACATTCACTTTTGAGTCAATTTACTCTCTGGCTAGAAATAGGAGAAAATTGCTTACAGGTGATTCAGTTTGTCATTTGCCTTTTTTCTCATCACACCATGAAAATTGTTGCACACTGGTTACTTTGGCATCAGACAAAAGGCCAGAAATGTTAAAACTTTTTCCTTTTGACAAGAACACAAACTTCAAATGATCAACCAGGTCAAGCTCATGATCAGAAGGGATGAACAGAACTTGATCTTGACTCTGGCTCTGTTAATTACTTCCTGCAGCTCCAAGATTAGCTGTATTACCTCCACATCTTAGCTTCCCAGCAGAGAAATGTGGACATTCTGCTCCTAAACAGGAACAATCTCTTTCAACAGCTTCTACACAGCAGCAAGTCCCAAGGACTCTGAGATCTGTTAGGACCAACATGGAATGCTGCAATGGAGGAGCAGCAGCTCCTGGGCTGCACCAACCACAATCCCAGCTCTCCTCTGCAGCCCCACAGATCTGTCCCACTCCAGCTGAACATCCTCAGCTCTCCATGGGGTTTCAAAGTCTGGCCACCTGACAAAGCCTTGGGTCCCAAGAAGTAACATCAAACAATTCCTATTCCTGACATTCTGCTGGGCACCAAGACAATCACTGCATCTATGTGAATATGTGAGATTATTAGCATGGAATTTATAGCCAGCTCACAGTTAGAGTGGAAAACTTTTAGGAGACAGGGCAGTAGAAAAATTTCCAACATGGCTTCTTTGTCCTTATACCTTCTCTCCCACCACCAATGTTTTGTGTCACAACATTTTTGCTGGTTGGCTGGGGAGTTTCAACACTGTCAGCTGAAGGAGGCAAAGCTTGCAGAGGCACCAACCTCATTTTATAAACTTTTCCTCTACTGCACATACTGTGTGGAAGAAAGTGAGGTAGAAACTTGTAACACAGGAGCTGTTACCTAAAATTAAACAATTAAAACTTACAGAAGACTTTATACTATCTGAACTTCTGTTCAGACCCAAAGAACCAGGTAACACAACCTACATCTTCAAATAAATGTTTGCTATTTATTCCCCAAAAGGGCCCATTTGTGAAGTAGCATGAGCCCTTTAAACAGTTTGCACATATGGTAGTCACTTATAAACTTTATTTTTACCTCCACAGGGATTTAAAATTTAATAGTTGTTTCTTATTCGAAGTCCAAAGAAATAGCACTAGTGACATTTTAATTGTAGTCTCTTTACAAACTGTTTTATGTCCTTTTCTTGACTTAATTACCTTGCTTCATGCAGGTTCACATCAAATCCTTAACATCACTTTATTACTTCAGTGTTTTATTTCTGTTTATTTTGCACATTAAATGCAAAATGTCATTTACAAAGCCTTTTGGTTTACTTTCTTCATTTTAGCTTCATCTCCAGGATTCAGCTAAGAAACACCTAACAGCTCCCAAAACCCCCTCAAACGTTATTCAAAGAATGATTACACCCTGACCCTCAGTTCTACAAACTGCTTTTTTTCAGGAGCAAAAGAACCACTTGCTTGACTAAGAAAACTGAAGAACAGCAGAATCAGGTCCAAGTTTTGTCTAGATACCCAAACTCTCCAATATGTTCCTGTTTTTCCCTAACTGCTGCCTATAAATACAAACTGCAGTGGGAAGCTCTGATAATTGCAAAGGCTTTTGGCTCCAAGTTGTAGAACTCTTCAAGTGGGTCACATTAAACCTATTCCCACACAGCACTGGAATTGGAAGCAAAGGATCAACAGCAGTGTTATCACATTCCCTGGGCTGCAAAGGTCACTCCTTGGCTTTTTTAAATGTTATTTTTATACTATCATGTTGCTGAGTGGCTTGAACTGACACATTACCTGTAATTAAACTTCAGGGGACTTTTCAACTGGCCTGCAACTTCAAGTGACCAACACTGTGACTCTTAGTGAAAACCAGAAGCAGCTTGAAGATGACAGACATGCAGAGTTAGAAAGATGCTGCTGCAACAACTGTACTCCACCTGTTATCTGAGTGCTCCTGGTGCACAGCACATGCCAGGTGCAGAAACCAGAATTCTGCCTTAAAACAGCAGAGCTCTGCAATGGCCAGGTTTATGGGAAGAGCTGGACTGACAAGGGATGTAATTGTGGAAAAAGTAGAACAGCCTGTGTGAAATTTCCAATTTGCACGTAAGTTTGCCTCTCCTATTTCTGCCCCCAGAACTCCCTAAATCCTTCCCAAGGCAAGCTAAAGGTGAGACTGAAAATTACCTTCTTTGCATGAGCTGGAATTGTGTAACACACCAAACTATCCATCACTGTAGCAGGTTGCTTGAACTCATTGACCACTCAAATTGTCTGGGAGAAAATCTATTGGTTTCTATACATTGACTAGCAAGGGTAATATAGTACCTACAGCTCTCAGAGCACAAACTTTGCAATTCTCTCTGCCAGCCTTTTCCCCAAGAGACTCTCCTATGATTAATGATAGCTGAACTAAGAAAAATGAATGTGAAACACTCTAATATAAAAGACTGGAGCAGATGCCTCCCCCTCCTTGTCAGATGAAAACCAGTTTGGTGAATAATTAAGTTGTGAAGCTCCAAAACCTTCTTCTCAGGCTAAACTACAGCTAGGAAGACTAAATAATAAATTCTGCCTAATGAGTTATTATGCATTTCCCCAACCAACTGATCAAATATGAATATCTAGTAAATACACTTGAACTGTCTACATTTAGGCCTGGAGAGAGAATGGATATGTGAAGTGTTTAGTCACGTAAATTTGAACAAACTTCTCAAGGAAGAAGCATTCCATCCCTGTTACAGGCACAGCACAATCACAGCTATGAACAGCATCAAGGATGAGATGTTTATTCCTCACCAATAGTGTGTAAAAATAAAAGTCCAAAGTTTCTTGCTCCAAAGAGCTTTAAGTGATGTTTAACAGCATCTTGATTGTGATGCTTAACAACAGCTTTTGGAAAGCACAGAACTGAAAGAGCTTTAAAACCTCTTTCAGATATCTTTTAAAGTTGCCCATCCTAAGGCAGGAACATGTTTAAAGAATATATAAACCCCTAAATCCAGAAAACTCCTAAAATTGGACCAAGTCTGTGATCTGGATGATCAGCTCACACGTAACAATCTTATTTGATGTAGTTTTACCTTCTTCCCTTCCAGAACAGTAATGCCCAATTCATGTCCTGACAAACTGGGTTTACAGCAGGACATGAAATACATTTTAGGGGGGTTATTTGTTGGGGTGTTTGGAGTTTTTTTAATGAATAGATGCAAAAACTTAGCATTACCCCAATTACAGTACATGGAAAGTCACTGCAAATTTCCCTGTGAATGAGTGAAGAGCCAGGGCAGCAGTTCATTACAGAGACTGAGGGCATTTTCTACAGTTTATACACTTTTTTGCTAACTTTATTCCAACAAAATAGAAACACTGATGAATAGGCATCTTGGAGCATAAATAGAACCGAGTTTTTAAGGCTGTCTCATAAAAAGTTTGCAGCAAATCACCGAAGCAGCCTCCTATTTGTCAAAGAGCAAAATCTCACAGCATATTGTTTAACTCCCACATATCTACTACTTAATGGGCAACACTTCACAGGCAATGTGGCTCTATCCAATGTACTTGCAGCTCTGAAATTGAAGCAGCTGTTCTGCAAGGAGTAGGAAATAGGTTAGGGATATAATTTTTATAAGACTGCTCATCTTTTGGCAGGAATGCTTTTCCCCAAGGAGCTCATCATTTACATGAAAAACTTGGACATAATGGAGTCAAACAGGGCTTCTGTAATCCAGCTAACTTCAAATCCCCTAGCAACTCCCTCCTCAGTCCTATTTTTCCTGTCTTTTCTGTACAGTTATATTCTAGCTGCCCTGAAAGATGAAAAAAAAATCTGAATAGAGAAGACAGTTAAATATAAAATACTTCAAATCAATAAATGTTCTTTGTGGCTGTTTTACTGACAGCAGCGATCTGTTCTCGCTCTCCTTAACCTCAACGCCCCAAAGAAATCTCAAAGCACACCAAAGATAGAGATTTCGTGATGGCAGCCAAACCACAGTTGACAATCAAACAAAAATGCGTTAAATTGGGAGTAGGAGGGGGAGAGGAACTTCATTTATTTGCAGGTAAAGAGACCCCTCTGCTGGTTTTAAGGAATAGTGCAGGAGCAGCAATTTCCACGTCTCCCTGCTTTATTAAGGTCCTTATTTAATAATGGAACCAAAACATCTAGTGAATAAAGACAGGCTCATTAAATCTTTTATGTAATTCAATATAGCAGGAGACTAATCCCTAACTGAGGAGGATCAGACTCTGGATGAAAGCAGGACTCTGCTCATTAATGCAAATGCTGCCCTCCTGGAAGCAATGGTGAGAAGACTTTAACAAAACCCACATGACAAAGCACTCAGGTGAGAAGTAGTTTGTGTCAAAGCCTCAGCAGAAGGTGCATCCTTTTTCCAAATGAAGAAAAGGAGAAACTTGGTCATTCACTTGGTTGCATCAGCTGTGAGTGCTGAGAGCAGGAGAGCTCATCTGAATGCCCACAGCAAGGTAAAAACCCTCAAGAGAATATGAAGCAGCAGAATTAATGAACAGCACCTCATTTTTATGTTAAACTGTGATGAATTAATCCTGTGCTTTGGGTCTTTTACAAGCAGAAGTTATTTAATATACAGCCTTTACAGTGACCCTGCTAGGAGAGCAGAGAGCAGGCTGAGGTTTGGCTCCAGGTCACAATCAGAAGACAGTTTAAGTAGTGAAATTTAAGATAATCTATAGACATGCAACAAGAAAAATAGGGCAGAAACATAAACATACATCATCCTGATGTTCAGATTCTCCCATCTGAAAAACTGGATCAACAGTAACCATTTACCACTTCTAAAGGTTAATGGGTTTTTTTCTAGGACTTAACTATCAAAATTATATTTAAAACATTATTCTGTGCAGATTATGTGCCAAAATTTTCCTCAATCTTCACACACAGCATTAGGCAGTGTCAGGCACTTCCTTCCCAGAACTTATTTAAATTAAAAACCTAATTTTGTTAGAAAAGGACCTGCTAAAGCACTAAATGATTTCTAGACTTTAGGAAATAAAGCAAAAACGTGATAATAACATTAATGGTTTTGTCACTTCTGCTCTTCTGCAGTTGTGCTTCATCCAGCTCCTTCTCCATTTTCTCTCTTTCCAAATTCAGATCACTCAGCTCCTGCCCAGTGACTTTAATGATTCTCTGCAGCCTGCGGTTCTCAGCGTCCTTGGTGAGGTTCTCTGAGCGCAGCTCTGCCAGCAGGGTCTCCTTCTCCATCAGCAGAGCCTGGTAATCTGCAGCACCCTGAAACACACAACAGCACTCAGCCTCCAGAAGGGGGTTTGTGGTGCCTGGGAGTTTTTACCACCATTACATCCCAAAACTCTACTCCTCTTCCCACTGTATCAAAATTGGGGTGCAAAGAAACAGTGAAATGACAAAACAAGGAAAGTGTAACACTAAAAACTTCCTCTACTGATGTAACAAAACTCTGCATGACATCCAGCGCAGGCTGAGGAAGTCTGAGGTGACAAAGAATGAGACAAAGGTTGACATGCAAAGGAGCCCACAGTGCAGACAAGGTCACAGCAGTATTATTGATTCACAGAGCTTTAATTACATCAAACTATTTCTGGAGTAGAGTCCAGTTTCAACCTGGACTACGGCATGAAGTTACTGATTCTTTCATGGAATCACAGAATTAAGGGTGGAAAAGACCTTTAGGATGGAGTCCAGCTGCCAGCCCAGCACCAGCACCGTGCTCACCACCAACCCACATCCTCAAGTGCCACAGCTGCACATTTTTGGGATGGTGACTGCACCCTTCCCCTTGGCACAGATCTACTTTGTGTTCCACCACACAGCTGCAAGTGGCCCTGGAGCAGAGCAGAGGTGACAGGAGCAGAGGGCTCTGCAGCACCTTTTACTCACAGAGAGCTGCCTTCAGCTCAGGGCTGGA
This sequence comes from Camarhynchus parvulus, assembly GCF_901933205.1. Classification (NCBI taxonomy): domain Eukaryota; kingdom Metazoa; phylum Chordata; class Aves; order Passeriformes; family Thraupidae; genus Camarhynchus; species Camarhynchus parvulus. The sequence continues at coordinate 6,294,038 of NC_044587.1, read as the reverse complement.
GCTAAGGGGCAGAGTGCTGAGGAGCGGGACTCACTCTGCACTGCGGGCTCTGTGGGCAGCAGGGATCAGTGCACACTTCTTAAACTCAGAACTTTTTAAAAAAATCATCAAGTGCCTTTTCTCCTTCGCACACACACAAAAAGCATTACTAAAATCACATTTTCACAAATAACGTTCCAGTATTTTATAAAGAGTGGTTTCAAGTTTATTGTATAAATAAATCCAAGCAGGTGTCTCACACCCAGTTCAACTCTAATAGGAAGCCTGTGCTGGCACCATACTTTTGGGGAAAAAAAAAAAACCCTCAAGATAACCTCAGCTCCCCAGATATTTGTGACTTTATTTTTAACTTTTCTGATATTACATGTTTCTCCCTTAAAGATTCTCAGTTGGTTTAGATTTTTAAAAAACCCAAAAAACAAGAAGGAGAAACAAGGTAAGTTATTTGAACATACTATTGTTCAAATAATTTTATTTAGGATTTTTTTTTCAAAGTAATAAACATTAAAAAATTTAAAACAACATTTTAAACTGATTTCCATTCCTCTGCTTTCAAAGATAGCAAGCACTGCCTGCTGTGTGGAATCAGAGAGAAGGGAGGAGCAGGAATGGGGGAAATCACAACAAATTGCTTGTTCTTACCTTGAATTTTTGCACATGTGCCTTGTGAGTTGCCTCTCTTGCCTTAGCCAATGAAGCATTTAACTCTTCAATTTCAGAAGCCAGCTCCTCATTCTTTAAATAAAGTGAAATGAATACTATGTAGGAAAAGTTATTTCCAAGGGATGGCAATGCAGAATTTCTACCCCATCTCATTAAACATTCATCCAACTACACAAAACACTTACAAGAACACCAAATACATCACAGTAAATCTTATATAGAGAAATTCTTGCTCTTACACACTCACTAGACTGCCTATCACTCAAGTGAAGTATTTCCCACTCTTCCACACAATCTGAATTTCAGCTGATGTTGACCTCTCTCATTTTAGCTGCCTTTGACAGCTCCACTTACTCAACAACATAAAATACCCCTCGGATCTTCTAAGTGGTGCTCAGAGCTGATAAAAATCAGTATGCAGCTGAAAACATTTTTCTTCCAGGCTCTTAAGGGAGAAAGATACTTAACTGATACTTTCTCCTCTCTCCTTCAGTCCAAGAGCCCAAACTGCAGAGAAGCAGAACTGCTTGGAGAGGTGACAGCAGTGACAGGGACCCACTCAAAGCCTCCTCATGGCTCCAGTGAGATCAGACCCTGTCACACACACACACAACACCCCCCCTCTGTGGTACTTCAACAAACCAGCAAGTTCACAATGATCCTCACCTCTTTTTCCTTTGCTTTTAAGGCAACAGTTAGTCCTTGGATAGTTTTATCCCTTTTCAAACCATTCTTCTTTTCAACAGCAAGCTCATTTTCTCTCTCTTGCAGCTCCTCTTGCAGTGACTAAATTAGATTATGTAAAAGTTGCATTAACTTCCCACTAAGAGATACTGTAACTGCACATTAATAAGTACACTCCCTCAGAGTTCCTGGAGCTTATTACTCAGATTACCAACATAAAATACAGTTCCCAAAATGAGAGGCAGCATCTTAAAGAAGTGTCTGGAATATTGTATAAGAAGGGAGCATCAGCTTCAATATTTGATGAGTGTGTGTATCAGCTTTACTGAAAATTGCTTCAAAAACAGGAGGGGTCCTCCTGTCATCCCATATAAAAGAGAATTTAACAGAGGGCCTGCTCTGCTTCCCTGGAGTCAAGGCCTCTGTGCCTATGAAAGGATAACAGAGGGAGCCCAACACACACTGAAAGGGGTCAAGGAAACAGAAGCAAAACTGGAACTTACCTGAATTTTTTTTTCAAAGGAATTTCTCTCATTTTTAAGCTCCATTCTAAGAGCCTACGAGAACAAAACAGTTGTTATGGCCACTTGCATTCATTCTCAACACAAATACACTCATTAAGCATTAAAGTGAAGCAAAATGAGCTTAAAAACTCTGGGCATAAAATAAGCCAGTCAAAACTAAGAAGAAAAAAAAAGAAAATAGAACAAAAACACTCAAAACATGTTCTTCCATGCATGAGACAGAACAACTGCACTTGCTGAGTTAACAGAGGTGCATTTTTTATGTGACATTTATCTTTGTCAGCAAGATGCTTTTATCAAGAGAGATTTTAATTAGCACTTTTCCCTGGGGAGGTGACAGAATTATTTGTTTCAAAAAAGTAATCATACATAAAACCAGAGTTGTGCAAAGGTATTCATCAGATTTTTTTTCTCCAATACTGCCCCCCAAATGATCATATGTACTCTATCCACCTCCTGTGAAATGATTAAAGATGATGCTGTTTTCACCTTGACACACAAATACTCTTGTGAAACCGGGGGAGGTTTTCCTGGCACAGATTTAATTGCAAGATCACCCAGAACTGAAAACTTTTACTACCTCCAATCAATCCAATCATAAAAGTTTCTTGACATAGACAAAAAATGTGTCTATGTACTGAGCTGAGCAATATTAAGTTCCTAAACGAAAGGGAAGAAAAAAAATCTCAGATGCTTGACAGCCTCCATAATTAACTTTCTTAATTCTGCCAGCTTTAATTTTGTCTTTGAATAACCAATAGGAAAAAAAAAAAGAAGACAAGAAGCCTCAGGACCTGTTTCTACATTCCAGCTTTCAGGATCTCTGTCTTCCTATTTAGGAGCCAAGTGAAATAGAAGACTGATTCTTGTACCTTTTGTGAGCTAAAGGGCAAACCTGCACTTTATTTTATGAGAGGTTTTTATGCCTACCTTCCTTACTACAGCTTTTTTTTCAGCCCATAACAGCAGAGACACTTCCCAAGAACAAATTCTCAAGTCACATTCTTAACTTTTATAGCAGTTATGTCATCCAGTGAGGGATCTATTAACATCTAGGATTTCTTTAATATACACTTCTGTAAAGTAACTGCACTCTGTCTATTCCACAGGCATCAAGTCAGTGGGAAACACAACCTCTCACTGAGGGAATGGATAAATAAGGATGAATATTGCCCACCAAGCCAAGCATAACCCATGAATGGTAAGGAACTGGAAAATGGAGGAGGAAATAATATTTTTAAAAATTGGCTGATGTCATTCACATAGTGTCATGCATAAAACCTTTAAAATCCTACCCCCCATGAGATTTATAACACATAATTCATCAGGCAGTTTCCTCACCTCTATCTCACTATCCTTTTCAAGCCTCAAGGCAATGGTAAGTTCTCTGATTTTTTCTGCTGGCAAGTTCCCATCAGAAGATCCACTCTGAGACTTTTCCTTTTCGAGGTGTTGAATTAAAGCTTCTTTACTTTTCAGTGACAGATTCAGTTGCTCTATAAGTCTAAAATTACAAGATTTTAAGTATTAATCTTGCACCATCTACCACCAATTCTCCAGCCATTGCAGTGAATCTTGCAGACAACTCTCCTAAGTGAAGACTCAAGACAATACTTGTAGAACTTAAGGAAGGACTTTCATAACCCTGGAAAACCTGAAAATGGGCTGTAACTTTAACATAAGCAAACAAGGTTGAGCTATCTGCAAATTCTTATTTTCCTCCAATATCACCTCAAATATCAACAGGTAAGTTTCAATATTTTACTTACATTGTCCTTTACAGCACACACAAAAACCTTATTAATCTATTTCCTCTCTTAGCCCACACACCACATCCTTACGTGCCTTCAGCAAATGTCTCTCAAGCAGTCAGTTTCATCTAAATTTGTATCTAAGTGGTTCTCATTTCACAGAAACAAAAAAAAAAAAACCACCACCATACTAAAAACAAGTCAGGTCAGTGCTGTTGTCATCTCTCAATACACATCTTCACACTCCCAGTATTTCAAGAAAAATAATGATGTTTTCTGGCAGACCTGAGTGTTACACATGAAAATTTTGCAGCATAAGATGCCACCACTGATGTATCCTGGATTGTATTTCTAAAAGTGTTTCTCTTCCTATTAAATTTACCAGCCTGACCTGTGAGCTTATGTTTCACACATCCTGACCCTTTCAGGCTCTCAGGGAACTTTTAAAGATGACTTTGCTCCACAAAGCACTGAACTGGTTGCTGTGTTGCCACTCACTCCATGGGTGGCCAGTAACTCTCCTGTACCCAAGGGCAGGACCAAATAATCAAACCCAAAGCTGTGCTGACTCTTCACACTTTAACAATAAAGAATTCCAGCAGTCAGAAACATTACTGGCAACACTTCTGACCTGTCTTTCTCAGCTTCTGTAACCTTGTCCACATCCTTGGCAGGGGCATTGATAATTGAAGCAAGTTTCTGCTCAGCAGCAATTCTCAGAGCTTTCTCCTTCTCTGTCATTGCAAGGGCTTTTTCCACCTCTTCTTGGGCAGCTTTAAGATTCTGAAATTAAAACACACAATCCTGATGCCTCTAAGAACTAAATGCTCATAAATTTTTTCACATACTGAAGTTTCTTCTATCCAACATATGTCAGGAAGTTTAATTTAGGAACTTTTACCAAGTATTTCAAGTTCTTTGTAAATGCTTCTGAACTCTGTGTCTGTATTTTCAAGATTAATCCACTTTCTGTAGTACAGAAAGAAGGGAAATTTGTTTCAAAGAAATAAAAAATACCCTAACTGATAGCAGAACTAGAAACAAAAGTGCCCCTATGCTATGGTTTTAGATTTAGCAATTATAAAATGGTTTTGTCCCACTGTCCTCTCACTATCATAATAAATAGCTACACTTAAATGAAAGAGGTTAAAAGAAGGACTTTTTTGTTCAATAAAATTAATATTCTCAAGCTCACTGTAGCTAATTGGAACTCTCTCCAACATCATTTATAATATTGTGCAGGAATTGATAAAGTATGAACCAGACATTTTTCTCTTGAACAGCAAAAGAAATGGAGATAACAGCCAGAGATTTCAGTCAACTTCCTCTGGGTGACCCAACTCACAGAGATGGAAAACACCAAAAAAAAGACATACATAAGAACTTGCCATATACTACATCAAATTTGATTCAGATCTTCATTTTTACTTTGCAAGCTTCCCTGCTGTGCTCACCCAATTTAGTTTCCTATGAAATAAAAGCCTCCTTGCAGCCTAACAAGCCATTCCCCCCTTGCCTTCATATCTAAACTAAAAAGCATCTTTTTGGGGCAGGGAGAGGAAAAGCTCCTTCACCCCGGAACTTCCCCACTCAACCCCTCTCCTGAAAAGCTGTTTTGCCAACATTCACCTGTCAATCCAGAACTCTGAAGGAAATTAATCTTTGTTAGCACTCCCTAGATTTACATAACTACATGGTGCTGTGTAAACCTGTGACTAAAACCACACTGCAGTGTTTGAATTCATAAGCAGAATAAAATTAATGTCAGAGGCCAACACCACCTTTGGGCTACAGAAAATAACCCATCACCATGAGATCAGAAAATCTGCTCTTCAACCTATCAGATGTGGAAAACACCAGCCTGACTGCCTGATCTGGGACAGAGGAAGCAATTTAAGAACTTCTCTACCAATTCAACAGCACAAAGAATGCTTTCAGAAATCCCAGTTCCACTACAATGAATAAGAGGTCATGCAAATTCCTCTTTCCTGCTCCTTGAAGGAACTCACTTAAATGGACTTCAGTCATCCTTGTGGGTCCTTTCCCTTTACACTAAAATTCCCCTGTAAAGTAACCAGAACTCAACAATAAATACAGGAATAAACTGGCTCAAGCACAGATAGTGAGGAATGAAGAAAGACATTATGAAAATATATGCTGATTACAGTATCAAAAATCAGATAACAGGACAAAGACAGCAGTGATTCCTTATTATTCCTTCAGCTGTGGTCACTCACCTCTTCCAGAAGGTTTATTCTGCCAGTCAGCATTTCCTCCATCTCCTGCATCTTCTTCTGTGCTTCTTTTCCATGCTGCACTTCAGCATCACCACCCTGGGCCAAGCTTTCAACTGCCTTACTGAGAGAAATAACACAGACATAAATCCCAGTGCATATCAACATGGAAAACATTTCAGGTCCCAGAGGCTGATGGATTATGCACAAGCATCTTCCACCTTCTCTGTACCTGCTTATCACTTTAAGGTTCAATACAAACTTCTACAGACTATGCAGCAATTTGGGTGCTGTCTGTGAGTTCCACATAAAAGCCTTGGCACAGTGGATAAAGAAGCATTTTAGATGTATGACGAAAAAGTGAAATATTTCCTTTATATTTCTAAAGCTTCCAAATACACTATACAGCCTTCAGCAGAGCTGTGTTTTCTACAGGAAGCAGCAATGAAATAAACTGAAGACATGGAGATGCTGAGATCTCCATTTGCCTTTTCAGTATTTGTTAACACCTTGTGAGAAAAGAACAGGTAGTGTCTCCTTGCTCAACACCAGATGACCACTTGTTCATGACAGCCACCTAAATTTTGCCTTCTAGCATGACCTTGTGCAAGGTTCCCTTCGAAGCACAGCAATACCCTTTGAGCAACCTGGAGAGATCAAACAAAATTCATCTGCTCCAGGAAAACAAAGAAAATTCCATTGCAATTGAGGCCTGTGGGGCAATCAACACCTGCCAGTCTGGATTAGTTTTGAACCAGACATTTCTAAATAAGTGCCCTTTAGATCCTCCAATTCCTAAAGCACAAAACACACAGAAACACATAGAAACAAATCCGAAGTAGTGGACATCAAGAAATAAACTGGTGCTTACTAGGCCTTGACGAGCAGCTTCTCCCTCTCCTGCAGTTCACGCTTCAGACTTTCTATCTCAACTTTCAGCTCAATGTTCTGTGATAAAAGAATGAAAATGTCTGCAAAGAACTGGAAGATCACCCATCCCAAAAGTTAGTGGCAGTGTGTAGATTACTTTTTGCTTGGACCAGCAAATATAAAGTATCATTGGGATAAGAATAGACATTTAGCTGCTAAAAGACAGATTTTGCAAGGTTGAAGCCTTCCAGAAATATCAGTAGCATTAAGGACCATTGCACTCAAGCAATACAAATCCCTGCACACACGTTTAACTGCTCTAATAGGGAGTACTGCACTTCAGTTTGGGAATTTCTAGGGTTTCCAAGCATATATTTTCTTTAAGCTACAAGATATATTCTTTTCTTTTCAAAACCTGATTTTATCAACTACAGAGGTTTTTAGTAATTTTAGATTTATTTTTTTTTATAGCTTGAGGAAACCTCTCATGATGTAATTGTACAAAGCACTCCTTGGCCAGGAAGCTGACAAACACCATTTCAACACACCAGCAATTACAACAAAATCACCAGTGGAGAAGACCAGGCAGCAATACTCAGCTGCGACTGTGATCTACCCAAACATCAATTCATGTTCTTAACTACTGAAATATGCATCAAGAGAGACTCGAGTTTCCATCTCATTATGGAAAAGAGACCTGAGGAAAGCACCTGTTTAGGTCACTTTAATTTAAGTTATTGTTGAAAAGGATAAGGTCAGAATAAAATAATCACACCTAAACTTCCAATAACAAAAAAAGACTTAAAAGTCAAGTGAAACAGACAAAATCAAACAAAACAAAACAAACTCTTCAAAAAGAGACACAGTTCCAGGAAATGTTTCTAAATGCCTACGATTTTGTAGATTTCTTCAGTGGGACCATCAAACTTCTGCTGCATTCGCTCCTCCAGAAAATAAATACGAAGTTTCAGGTTGAAGTTTTCTTTTTTCAGATCAGTGATTTGCTGTGAAAGAAGAAAGATAATGAGAAAAAGGGAAAAAAAGGAAAAATCCTAACCTCCAACAGTTTTGTTTTCACCAGTGCAAGACCAGAATTCCATCTCCTCAACATAGTTAAACTCATACACACATGTGAGTGACACACATGTCCAATTGTGAAGGTGTTAATTAAATATATAATAGCCATGTGCCCTTTGAACTATTCCCTAAAGTATCAAAATACTGACTGACTTGACACAGTAAGAATTCAGGAGAGATTTGTTAATCTAACAACACTAAGTAATCCTTCTAAATGATAGAACTTGAACAAAATGCAAGACATAATACAGTTTTCATGTTGAAACAGAAATATTTCCTAAGCAAAAGCCTGGGAAGGCAGTTTCATTAACAGGACCCAGGTAACTTTACTCATAGCAAGAAAAGCCACAAGCACACAAGTGAGCCCAATTGAACACCAGTAAAACCTTTATCCCATCCCATAATTCAGAGTGCAATTCTTTGGGGAAAAATTCCTTATCACTTTTAACCTTCCTTGTAGAAGCAGTAACTTAGTTGATGGTTTCATTAAAGAAAGGAGTTTCCCTCTAATTTTTTTTAAGAGATGAAGCATAAAACATTCATTCAAATAAGATTTATGTCCCCTGCCAGATGCTTTCAGCAAATGGAAATCTAATATGTTACAGAGCTACTAATAAAATATTTATGTAGGCTTTTCCAGAACACTACAGTGCTATTTGTAAAAATTATTAGCAATACAATTTCCAAAATATTTGCCTTGTGAAACCCAAGATTACTTTCTGTAACTGCACTCAGAACCTGCATCTGCAAACAACTGTTCAGTTTAATAATCCCTGCACAGAAAGCTGCCTTGTCCTTATTCACAAAAGTGAAAATCATCTGAGCAATTGAAAATCCTACATAAACTTTGTGGTTCACTCCCACACCCTGAAGAACTTGACAGTAAATCGTTCCCAGCAGTCCCTGCTCATTCAGAAAAAGTCCAAATGACAAAAACACTTTGAAGTTGTACCAGCTGAACTTCTAATTAGTCTCCCTACATTCAATATATTTCTGAGTCAAAAGGAAAAAATAATTTCAAAAGAATTCAGCATTTCACAACTCTTGTTACATGTATTTCAGTGGCAACAGAGATAAACCAAAGTGCTTAAGGGTAATATTTTCAAAAGGCAAATGAAACAGACTATGCAATCATAAACCAAGGAGTTAAACAAATGTCATCTCTGATGTTCAGCTTCTTGGATGAATGTTAGAGCACCCAGCCAATTTATAAGTTATTGCTTAATGAAAGAAAACATGTAAAATGTGAGAAAGTTCACACTGCAAAAAGATTTTAAAAGCAACCCTCTGAACTTAGGCATTTGAAGACTCAGTCTTAATTCCTTTATGCATTTTGATTTCTGTATTTAAACAAAAGGAATGAAAACCAAGACAATTATATACATAGTGCACAGAATATTCCACAGCATGAACAGCATGGCAGCAAATCCTAGCTCAGATTAGCTCCTTTCCAAGTCTGCATGGAGCCAGTTTTGTTCAAAAGGGGCTTGTCAGCAGTGGCTGTGGTTTCACAGTACAACAGTTTACAACTACAAAGGCTGTTTTAGATTTACAGCAAAACTCTAAGAGGATTTGGTGAGACAAGAAAGAATCCCCCAAATATCATTACCCAGCTCCCTTATTTGATACCCATCACCCTGTCTGCTCATGAACACCTCATTTCCCATAACAAGGTCCTCCTCAGAGATGCTTTTCACTTTGGCCATGTAATCATGTTTTCTATAACAGAATGGTTACCTTCATATTGCAACAAAGTGGGACATCATAAATAATTCAAAAACCTGCACCTCCAACATTATCCAGCTCAGCACCTCCTCCAGGTACAAACATTAAAGGACCTTTCCTACATGGAGCCACCTTTCAGCCCACTTAAGGGTCATTACATCCATCCTGTTCTCTCTGAGCTACAAGGCCAGAGCCCATTCTTTTCATTACATCCTTCTTACAGCCTGTATGAGTAACAGAGTTACAGAAATAAGTTTACTGGTGCTTAATGTATATTATTCTTCCTTCATGGCAACGGATCTTTGAGCTTCATTACACTGCTGGCATCCATAAAAGTTCTCATGCCACGGGAAGTTTTACAGCTCAGTGTAACGTGAGGGGTCTGAGCACGTGAGGATGCCAGATCTGTGGGAAGGCCCCTGCTCTACACCACACAGGACAAACAGCAACTGATTTTTCCTTCTTTCTGCAACTTATTCCCCTGTGCCCAGGAACCCTGCAGACAGTAAACCACTAGCAAAATGTATATTCTGGACTGAGGTCTTTGGCACACATCACAGTAAGAGATTTTAATCACATACCAATGCCAAGGCAGTGTCTGTCTACCCCAGCCAACACACAGAAAAGAGAGAAAGGGAAATGGATACAGACTGCAAGAAACATCCTTCACACAAGGCTTTCCAAAACAAGCTTTAAATTCTGAGCAAAGAGCAGGGAGGATATAAGGCCACAAGAAACTGAAAGAGTTTGTAGAAACCACTCATTTCAAACAGCATTGCCACAAAAGGTAGCAGCACTGAAACTGCAAACTCTTGGCACAGCCCAAAGGCAGCAGCCACAGCCTTTATCTGTAGCAATCATCTCAGAGATTTTAGATTGCCTTCCCCTCTACAGCTTTTTCACACAACAATAAATAACTCAAAAGTTTTTCACTCTAGTTCTTAACAGGGAAGTTGTCCTGCAACACAGCCCAATCAAATCAGCATTCAGCAGACATAACCAACTGTCTTATTCAATTTAAAAAGCCAATACAGTTAAAATATTTTTAAAATCTAATGTTTTCCTTTATATTCTACTAAGTGCCAAAATACTTTTATCTACAGAATTGTCACAATGATACTAGACTTCAACAACACAAGCATTCCAAGCACACTCACACTATAAATTTAAAAGGCATTATACTGTAGTCAATGAATTAAAAAGCCAAATCCCACACTAACCTAAATGAAAATAAACTTGATGCTTCCCTGAAATAAATCAGCAACAGATGTGCAAACCAAGTTCTGATGTTTCTGGTGAGCTGCAGGAACTTCTGAGTAGAGGGTGCCAATTTTGTTTCACAGCTTCAGTACAGCAGTTGACTGCCCTGAACAACAAACTCCTGCCTCAGTTTTTGAAAGCAACACTTAAGAAATGGAGGTTCAAAGCATGGACAGGGACATTCACCTGGACACACCTCCAAAAGATGTGTATCAACTGAAAAAAGCTAAGAGTCAACACTTCAGCCAGCATGCTGGAAATATCTTGGCCATAAATCTGTCACTGAGTCTTACATTAAAAGTTCTGCTTACATTTTCATAGTCCTTCATGGTCCGAGCTCGAGCTGGTGAGACTGTGTCTTCTGCCACATCTGGTACTACTAGACATTAAAGAAGACAGAATCAGTTCAGACAGCACGATCTCTCTAAATAGGGTTTCAATTTGGCAAAGGTCTACACTAATCTAAACATAACAAAACCTTTAGGGAAGTGAGAGAGGCACTGCTTGGCCCCCTGTTTACATTACATGTCAGTATCTACATTCCTTTCTGATCACGCTAAGCTGTCCATCACTTGAACTCCCAAATTCCATCACCCACTTAAATTACGATGTACACTGGAATCAGGCTATGCGAGGTGCACTGTCAAGAATAAACCTCAGAGCAAGAACTGGATGATGCACAGCGTGCAACTTCCCTAACCCTGAGCAGAATGCGACCGGGCAGCACGGCCTCAATGGATATTCCAAGTATTTTAAGTACACGCCGCACAAAACCGCTGATCATCTTATATAAGGCTGAAAGCCCTAATGACCGCAGGCAGCGAGCACACAGCAGTGACGGCAGCAGCTGCTGGCCTTAAAAACTCTTAAATTACGTCAAAAAGCGCATCACTTAAAAGGGAGGTTTTTTTGCCTTTTTGCCGCGAGTTTGAGGTTTTTTTCCGCAGGTTTGGGGACCAGCGCGAAGCACCGAGCGGGGCAGGGATGTGCGGGCTCCGGCCGCGATCCAGCCTTACCTTGTCGGCCGGGCGGGCCGGGCTGGGGGTCCCCGCGGGAGATGTCCGGCAGCTGGAGGGCGCTGGGGAAGAAAGAGGAAATCGCTAAGGGCACAACGCCCGCGGGCTCGTACCCCTGAGCCCGTCCGCGGCCGGCGGGCCCGGCCCCGCCACACGCACCCGCGCTGCCCAGCGCATCCCCGCCCCGCAGCTCCCCCGTACCTGGCCTCGAACGGCAGCGGCAGCGTCGGGTCCTCCCCTGGTAGCGAATCCATGGATCGGCAGCTCGGCTCCCGCGGCGCCCGCCGCCTTTGTGCGCGGCTTTGGCGGCTTCCCTGGAATTCAAACGCTCGCAATCGCTTCCGCCATCTTTGCGTCGAGCGCGCTGAAGCCGCTGAAGCCGCCGTGGAGCGCGAGGAGGGCGGGCACAATGGGAAGTGAATGGGAGCCGCCATGTTTGATGAGGGCAGGAGGCCGAGCTCGGCGAGCAGCGGCCATGCTGGCTGAGGGCAGAGCGGGGCGGGTGCCGGCCGGGCGCCATCTCGAGTGAGGGAAGGAGCCCGGGATGACAGCCCGAGGGGCCGGGGCCCCTGAGGTGGTGCGAGAGGGGACAGGGTGATCCCAGCCGCTGCCCCGCCTCTGCTACAAAAGTGTCCCCATTTGAGAGAGGCTTTGGAAGGGAGGCACCAGGCCCCAGCTCCTGCCGAGCCTGGCAGAGCCGCTGGCGCTGATGTTTACCATGTTCCCCGCAGGGCACAGCCGTCATTGGGCTTGGCGGAAGAAATAAACACGCGTTAGTTCCACATTCTGGTCACTGCTCATAGCAACGGGCAAGGGCGCAGGCAGCCGCTGTCATCATCCGTGCAGGCGGATTTTGAATGATCTGGGAGGTTTCTTTTCTAAAGCGAAGTTGTAAGCGTGTCGGCTCTCCCAGTTTTTGTGGGAGAAAATGCAGCTGCATTGGACATTTCTGAACATGCACAGCGGGAAATGCTGAACTACACTAAATGCTGCTGTTGTGGCCCCTCCTTCAGGGGCATGGCCAGGGGAACAGCGCCGGGCACAGGTGGAGCTCCAGACCCTCCTTGCTGTGCATCCTTGCCTTCCTTTAATACATTTAGAACCCGTGTGCAGGATTGAAATGCCTCCGTGCAATATTTATTTACATCACCACAGACTCACAGAATTATTTAGTCTGGAAAAGACCTCTGAGATACGGAATCCAACCTTTGACCAATTCCTGCCTTGTCAGCCAGCCCAGGGCACTGAGTGCCATGTCCAGTCACTCCTCGGACGCCTCCAAGGACAGTGACTCTACCACCTCTTTAGGCAGCCCCTTCCCAATGTCTAATCACCCATTTTGTGAAGAAATTTCTCCTGATGTCCAACCTGAACCTCGCCCCTACAGCTTGAAGCCATTCCCTGTTGTCCCTGTTGTTCCCTGGAGCAGAGCCTGACCCCCCTGGCTGTCCCCTCCTGGCAGGAGTTGTGCAGAGCCACAGGGTCCCCCTTGAGCCTCCTTTTCTCCAGGCTGAGCCCCTTCCCAGCTCCCTCAGCTGCTCCTGGTGCTCCAGACCCTTTCCTGGACACACTTCAGCTCCTCAAGGTCTTTCTGGTCACAAGGGGCCCAGAACCAGACACAGCACTCGAGGAGCCTCAGCCGTGCTCAGCAAGGGGACAATCACTGCCCTGCTCCTGTGGCCACACTGTTGCTGGTACAAGCCAGGAGCCATTGGCCTTCTTGTCCCCCACCTGGGCACATGTTCAGCCCTCTCAACCAGCACTCCCATTTTCCCCTGGGCTGCCTTCCAGCCACTCTGCCCCCAGACTGCATCGAGCATCAGGTGGTGCCTCATGCTGGGACTTGCTCTTACCATTCTCTGTAACACAAGGAAGCGCAGGAGTGACCCTGTGCTTTAGATTTGGTTTCCTCTTTTGGATTTGGTTTCCTCTTTGGTACCAACTCAGGTCAGGTTTCACTCACTTTTTCCTCTAGGCTGTCTCAAGGGCACTCTTAGCCAGACAGGAATTAGGCCACGGATAAGGGCTGACCACAGGCCATGAATTCCATGAGTTTATTATTCCCAGTTCTGTGAGTTTATTATTCCCAGTTGGCCGGGTGCCCTGTGAACTCCATTTCCTCCATGTACCTGCGCTGTTTAGATTGACACTCACCTGTCAAATGCCCCAGACTGGTGGGAGCAGCCACTGCAGCTCTGGATGTGTAGGGTCATGGTGGGCTTCCCATCCCTGCTTAATTCTTTCAGCTTTATGGGTACAAGGGCATGATGGAGCTGCAGCAGTCCCAAACTGCCAGAAGTGCCAGGCACTGCTTAGCACAAGTAAAGCTCTTAAGCCCATCTCCTGTCCAATTGGACATGCCTCATGCTTTGCATTTGGGGTCTGATGACCCCAAGGGATGTTTAGTCCCTTCAACTCCCCCATGAGAGACCTCAAGAGACACTGGTCACCTTATGTGACTGAAACCCTTTTGCAGTGGCTTCTGCCAAGCTGAAATTAAGTTCACAAAATCAGGTCTGCCATATGGCACCAGGATCTGGTCAGCCAGGCTGAAATGTGAGTTTTCCTCCTTTACAGAGCAGATCTTCATAAAATGACTAAGTCCACTCACTTGAAATGATAATACCAATTTGTTTAATCTTGTTTAAGGTTTCTGCAAGGTTTTACATATTTGATGTAGGTCTTTAAATCAGCATCCATCAGCCACAAGTGCAGAGTAAATCACTCTGCACACAGAGCACATGAGTCTGCAGAGTCACAGCCCATGTCCAACACACTGGAGTCGAAAGGAAATCAGCAGGGAAGTTCATTTCTTCATGAAGTGGCTGTCTGATGGACAAAGATATGGATATATAGACATACATCCCTGTCTATCTTCCCTGGAAGTGTTCAGGGCCAAGCTGGCTTGGAGCAACCTGCTCTGGTGGAAGGTGTCCCTGCCCATGGCAGGAGGGAAAACGAGATGATCTTTTAGGTTCTTTCCAACCCAAACCATTCTGTGGTTCTATGATTCTTTGTATACACACAGCCAGGATGGAACATTTCCCTGGGAAATTACTGCACTCCCCCATGTTTTACAAGCTGCAGTAGCACCAGGAAGCTGCAAGGGGCAGACAGGACTGGGAAATGTTGTTTAGAAGCAGTTAACAACTTGCCTTCAGATAATCTGCTTAATGTTGTTTAACCTTAAATTCATTAAGAGCACATTTGGGGAGATTACACTAAACCCTCATGCCAGGAAGCCTTGATGGAACTTTCCTTCTTCTCAAGGCAGATGGAGATCCTTCCCACCTCAGGCAGAGCCCTAAAGAGAGTCTGGGAAAGGACTTTTGGGGAGTGCAGTGGTAGGGCTGAGCTGAGCAGGACGGGAGCCAGCTGCTCGCTGTGCTGTGCTGTGCTGTGCTGTGCTGTGCTGTGCTGTGCTGTGCTGTGCTGGCACAGGGAGGGCTGATGTCACCACCAGCTGAACACGGGTCCCCCTCACCCTCCTGTTCTCACTCCCTGCTCTGGGGACCTGGTTCAGACTCAGCTCTGCCTCCTCCTCACACAGTTCACAGCAAGATTCCTCCTAAGTTAAGTCATGCACGATCCAACTGCTCTGCTAATGCAAATCAGGTCTCGATAAACTCTTTGAATTTCACCAGTGTGGCCCTTCCTTACACAGCTCTGGCTCAGTCAAACATCTGAATGAACACTTAAAACCACGCGCTCACTCAGTGTATGAAGCCTTACCTCTCCAAGTTCTTTGCTTAATAAGGGCTGAAGAGTCAGACACAGTTTTCACCAAAAAAGAGCCTTTAGCAGTTGTGTTAGCAAAACAAAATCAATTTCCTAACTCTGCCAGGTAAGAAGGAAATGCAAGTTCTCCACAGGCCCCTCTGCAAACACTCCCAGAACTGATGCCACAGATGTGGATTTCAGAGTATCTGTAACAAAAATGGCCTTTGAAAGCCATCTGTGGTCATGAAGAAAAATCTGATACAATATATCCTCATCCCATTTCCAGCTTTGCTCTGAGGGTTTCCGTGTTAGTGATTCACATCTCTGACAAAATGTGTCCATGTGAATGATACAGAAAACAGTGGGAAAACAGTCATTGCCAGTGGGGCTCCCAACCACAGCTGAGGGCTGGGATGGTTCATAGCAGACACAAGAGATCAGAGGGCTCAATTTTTAGCTGGATTTTCCAACACAGAATGTCAACTGTGCTTATAAATATGTGTGATAGAAAACGTTTTTGTGTCTTGGTTCTCATCTCACATACAGGGGCATAATGAAGGAATAATTCTCTTGGAACAAATGTTATTACTGGGATGAGATTGGATTCAATCCTTTCTGTCACTGGGAAGACTCTTGCTGAAATTCAATGAACAAAAACACAAATGCAAAAATCCAAGTGGCATAGATACAAATTATATACATTTATTTTTATTCATTTTAAATAACATTCTTCTGTATAAATTCTGACATATATTCAAATCATACACTTTTTTTTTTCTTTTTAGAAATGCCTTTGTAAGCATAGCATATGCTTAGGGGACGCCGTATTTGGATGCAGAGTGAGACTGATGGGTTTCAGATGGGAGCAAGTACAACTTTTAAGGCCCACATTTTTCTTATTTTAATCCATTCCTCTGACACATAAAGAGCAGAGTCCTGTGGGAGCTCACTCTAAAACTTGACTTTAAAGAGAAAACTATTTTTATATCCTTTATTTAAAGGAGACTGTGCAAACTTTCTGCCACATTTCCATTGCCTGTAACACTGAAGAGGATGATGCTGCACAGCAGTGGTTAACTGGCCCAGGATACCTGAAGGATGCTGGATATTTCCCCTCCTCTTTCCTAAATGCCTGCTAAGTTTGCTCAGCCTGGTCCAAGGGAATTATCATTCCAGTGGCTGACATCTCCTGACAGCTCCCCAGGGCTAGTGCTCCTCGTAGCTATTTCCAGCTACAGTGGTCCACGAGGTTGGAGATCATCTCTCCTCATTAGCTCAATCACTTTTCTGCATGTCTGCTGTTCACCAAGTGCTCCCCCAAGCTGAGAGCCCTGCAGGCTGCCCCGAGCCCTGCCCCACCCCAGCTCTGTGCCCTTCATCTGCTCCTTCTGTCCCTCCGCCTTTACTGCCGGGCTGGGCTCACCCCAGCCAGACCAGCTGGGCCCTCACCCTGCCAAGGACGGTGCCTGGAGCTGCTCTCCCACATCCACCACCGCCCTGCCCTGTCACACCTCCCCTCTGCTCTGCAGCTGCTGTCCCATGCCATGAGTGCCCTCTCTGTGACAGCTCTGCAGCTGGCCAGCATTCCCAGGCAGAAGGTGCTGCAGTGGCCATCAGGAACACCTCATGTACCTCACTGCCACCTCAGCCCCACAAGTCACCAAGTGCCCTCCCCTGGCCTCACTGGCTGCTCAGCTGGGCATCAAAACAGCCCTGAGAGTCCACTTCTGGTTTTGCTGCCCTTACCCCACCCTCAGGACAAAGCTCAGCATCTGGGCAGCCTCACGACAAGCCATGACACACAGCATGGTGCTGGTGCCCTCAGTACCCTGGCACAAGTGTCACCCCTCCAAATACAACCCAACTCAAGGTGACTGGAGACAGAACCAGCTCAGCTTCTTCCTCCCCTCCTATGGTGCCAGGGGAACTGATAAGAGCACGGATGAGCTGATCTCACATCACCAAAGGCAAACATGAAGCTGTTTATTCTTTCCCTGCTGAGGCATTGATCTCCTTTTATTACTGTTGCTCCTGTGTGCCAAGGCCTGGGTGGCAGGAGGTGGCTGCTGTGTCATTCTGCCGTTTGACAAGCACGGTGCCAGTGCCACATCCTCACTGTGCTCCCTGTTCAGGAACATCCTGTGCCATCCAGATCTGGGCAGCCAGGTCCCCCCACCCATCCAAGCTTCCCGTCACATCTCCAGGCTGTCTCCATCCCTTCATCCAGCTGTGCAATCCACAGGCAGCAGCTGTCCCACCCTGCAGGGCATCCTGACTCCTCCTCTTCCCAAACACAAAGCCTCTGGATTACTTTGGAGGTCAGAAGCAGCCCAGGTGCCAGCACCTCCTGTGCTGTGGCAGGCAGGGACTAGGAGGGCTCAGCACCTGAGCCCACGCTCTGCTGGAGCAGATGGTCCCTAGATCTACAGTGAGACAAAATCCAAGCCTGTTCCTGTTACAAAGCAGCCCACAGTCACAGCAAAATTTAAGGAAGAGGTGTTTTGTGGCAGAGATTAAAAAATCTGCGAAAGTATTTTAGAAACATTAAAGTGAACAACCTGTCCTTCGATTTGCTTGCTAGCATCAGTCCCAGAAGCCAACACTTCCTAAATTACCTTTCCTCACCCCATGAAGTGACCAAGTGCAAGTGTATCACTAGATCAGCACCTCTAAATAATTACAACTTCCAGGAAATTTTCTGGTTTGTCACCACCCTGCTCTTTAAAAGTTTGATGAGTAACTCAAGGATTAGCAATATCCAAATTTTCTCCTCCAGTCCTCCCCCGTTTTATAGCTAAAAGTAACACTGCTCTCAATGACACGAGCCAGATTTATTACCTGAAGTATGGGACCTCACCCTGGCCCACTGCAGGCAACAGGAGCTTTTCCATCAGCTTTTTTCCATCAGCTTGGGCCTATATGCAATTCCACATTCTGCCCTCATCATTTCCCTTGGTCACCCTCAACAATTTTCGTTCTGACTTGCCATGCCTCAAGTTTAAATCAGGCAGCAAGTTTTTGAGGCAGAAATGGCATCTTTGAGCATGTGTTTGAATCACCTACTTACCCCCCTGCAAAGTTTCCAAAGATAAGAGAAACCTCCTCACAGCACTGAAAACAAATAAATAACCAACATGTTCTCTCTACCATTTCTCATCTGGAGAAATATTCACTTTTTCCTGGCTCAGAGGATACATCCACCAGCTTCTGTATCACCATTGCCCCACCACACACAGCAATGCAGCTGCAGCTCTGAGGCTGGGCAAGAGTGAGGATTTGGAAATATTTGTTTCTTGCCCTGTTTCCATGCAGTAATTTGATTTCCAGGGGTGGGAGAGATTGCACAGCCCCTGTCCCGAGGCACACACACTGCAGGTACCAACCCAGGAGCTCCGTAGTGTGACCTCCTGTGCAGTGATGCCTGTCAGTTGTTCTCTCTGCTAACAGCCCACCAGCCTCCCACCAAAACCAGGGGAATCTGAAAAACCTCTTCCCTGCAGTGCTTTTTTAACAGCTGATTCCCCACCACCACCTTGTGCTACTTTAAATTCTGAAAGCATCTGTGCCTTTTACCTTCCGAGCCTCGAAGCGCTCATCGGGTCCTGAGAGCTCCTCATCCCAAAGCTGCTCCCACCCAAATCCAGGAGACCTTTGGCCCTCAGGAGGCCAAGGGGCTGAGCTCAGCCCTCCAGCACGTCCCCCCTGCCGTGTCAGCTCAGCAGGGATGGCACTGGGATCCCTCCACACAATGAGCACCCACTTGGGAGAACCTCAGCCAATGAGCCCAGGCTCTCAGGGTGTTTGTGACAGCGTATTTGCATTTTGTAGAGAGACTTAAAAGCAAGGAATACATTAGTGCATCCAGTTTTTGGACACCTACTCAGCCCTAGTCATGGCAACACTGGTATTCACTCTGTATTTGAAGGAATGGCAAAATTTGACAGATACAAGTAGGGAGCATTCACATTTTCTCTAAAAAAGAAGTTATTCAATGACAGTGGAAGAAAAGCTTTAAGCAGTTGGTGTTTGCCAGAGGCCCAGCTCCAACAATATTGCCATCTCAATTTACAGTATTTTAAACAATCCTCATGATTTTTTCTTTTTTAAACAATGTCACTAACCGCTGTACAATTAAAACCTAGAGGATAAAACATGACCTGGGGAGTGGGGGAGGTTGGGGAGGGGCTCATGGTTTTGTTGTTGGGGATTTTTTGGTTGGTCAGTTGGTTGCTTGTCTTTTTTACAAATAATTACAAATACAATTCCAAGAAGATATATTACATTTTATATACAGAACACACCATTTCTATCAGGGTAGGGTAGTAAGCCTGGCTTTTATTTTTACATGGCAACCCTGAGATGTCTTGTCGTCTTCCCTTGCACAGAAACTATACAAGTTCATTAACTCCTTCTAGAAAAAAATGGATTGCTATGTCTTAATAGCATCATCACCCTGTATAAATACTCAGAAAGGGAAAAGCTTAGTCTCTTCCCTAACTCAAATGTTCTTAGGATTTTTTCCCATTTCCCTGCTTAGTGGGAACAGATAATGGTGACTTTTTCAGTGTGCAACTCACTCCTCCTACTTGCCTTTTGGTAGTACAGTGAACAATTACTTCCCTTTTTTTTTTTTTTGTTCTCCTTTTCAAGTAAGTTTCTGTCAGGAATGAAGATGATGCCTTTCCAAAGATCTGTTTCCTGAAATTCCACTGTTAATTCATGAGCTACTTCTCAAACTAAAGGATGAAGACACAAGTGTTGGGTTGGCTGGAAACCAAGTAGCTTCTGACTCCTCATCGCGTTCTGCTCTCTCCACCCCACCACCTCTTCATAAAAAAAGTTTCAATTCAGCACAATCCAGCTTATAACAACAGTGAATTCTATGGATCTTTATGGAGAACACTGAATGCATTTCACCACACTACCTGAAATTCAGGTGCACTACACTGCCTCCTGTTCACCTGCAAGCTACAGCACGCCTTGCACCAGAGAGTATCTGAAGAGCAAATTCCTCTGCGTGGAGCCTTGGCACGGATCCTGACACCCCTTCCACAAGCCCTGTAACTTTTTGAGAAGCAAACTTTGGAATAGCTGGATGACTTTTAAGCTTTAAAATTATGCATGGGAGTCGTCAGCGTGAGCTGTCCATTGGGGGCCACCTCATTGCCATCATCTTCCAGCAGCCCCGACACGTCAGCGTTGGGAATGCTGTCGTGGTAGCTGCTGAAACTGATGTTGTCCTCTTTGAGTTCAATGGTCCAAAAGGGAGCATTAAGTTTTCGGTTCTGATACTCACGGTACATGTAGACAGCACCCACAAAGCCCATTAGTAGGACCACAACAATGATGATCACTGTCAAAATAATGATGTTAAACTGAGTCCATGAAACATCTGCAAAAGCAGAGGTGCTGTTGTCAGAGGAGCTTATAGGAAATATTGTCTGTAGAGTTGTTGGTGACAAAGTACTGTTTAGCACTGCCGTGGAAAAGGATGTGGCCTTGGTGGTATTTGGAGCAGAAGTTGTAAACTCCCTTGGTTCTGGAGTGGCTTCTACAAAACAAATTAAAAAATGATCAATAAAAAATCTGCTGAGCTGAAAATTGAACACAAATGTAAGAGATTTGACATTTATATCACAGTTATTAATGGCAATTAAGGCTACACTGCTAAACTGGTATTTTTTCAAAGCAGTTTAGAAAATGTCTGTCCAGGGAGGTGTGTGGGGTTTTTTAATACAATGCTGTGTGCTAAGTGCCCATGGACTACAGGACTGCTCTGAAAAGCCTGGTGCTGAGGGACAGGTACAGCAGTCACGATTCAAGGTTCAATACAGGAGCTCATGATGACAGCAAGTCCCAGCCCAGCTCCTGTTCAGACCAGGAAAATGGGACTTTACTAAGCTCAGCAAGTTTAGACTCTGAACCAAAGTGTCCCTTGGTGTCTGTGTGGGCTGCACACTCAGACACAGCAACTCCAGGAGCTTAAACCCTTCACAACCAGTGCACCAGATGTAGGACTTTGTTCACAGTATTATTATTTCTACTTGTACAAACAAGAAGATCAAAACTGAAGAAATGAACCACAACTACTCAGCCATCCCAGCATTTTGCAGTGGGCTCAGTGTTTGCACCACTTTAGGTAAAAGGGCAAAATAACCTCAGTTCTGCTTTTGAATGAAGTCATACACAAGCCACACGGAGATCCCCAGTCTACACAGCCAGAAGCAGGAGGTCACCAAATCACAACAAAAAAAGATTGTGGATGTCCTTCAGAAGCTTTTGAACACATCAGAGGCCAGTTGGGATCCTGGTTTGGTTTCAGCTGCTAGCATAGGTGCCCACAGGAAGGATCAGAACACGGGAACTGCCAGACTGTGCTCTGTCTTTTCCTAAATAGCCAAGAACCTGCCTTGCTTCCAGCAGCCATGGATAAACTCCCTTCTCAGTTCAGGAGTCAGGTTAACCTTGCGATCTCAGAAGTGGGATGTGAATTCATTACGCCTGCATCAAACCTGCTGAGCTACAGGCCTCAGAGAGCACCACAAATCTGTAGCATTAAGCTCACAAATGTAGCTAATAAAGCATTTCCTCACATGAATAACCTGATCTATTTTAGATTCTCAAGTTCAGGCAACAGGAACACTCCACAAGCTGAAGCCTCAATCAGCCAGAATGTTCTCTGCACCTATTGCTCCACAGGACTCTCTGCATCCTCTTTCCCACTCTCTTCCTGCCAAGAGAAAAGCAACTTCATTTTAAATCCATGTACAGCTGCAGCAATTACAGCTGATGGTGCCATGCTGTATAGATCCAGCTTCCAGCTCTCCTGAACATCTAGCAATTATGACTGAGGAGGAGAGTCACTTCCGAAGGACTAATTTTGCACCAAGTTCCATCTCCAATGGCAACAGGAGCTGGAAATATTCAGCACATGTCCTGCCACGGGCCCTCAGGGGAACTCCCACAAGTTTAACTTTGGGCTGTCACATTCCCAGTTCAGGCAACTGAGAAAGAAATTCCTCTGGAAGGGGCATCACACACCTGACTGAGGTTCTGCTCAGAGTCCCCTCCCTGCAACAGCTCCTCTGTTCCCTCAGGCTGATAAGGACACTCAGGGTGCTGAATGCCAGAAGGCATTTCTCTATGGCATGACAGGCAAAATTTTGCAATAGGAAGCAGCATGACAGGAGCAAGAAGTTCCTGGAAAACCTCTGGCTTTGGGAAAAGGGCATGAGGAATTCAGTCATCATTTCCAAATTCCTTCACCAACACTCAATCCCTGGCAAAGCTGTAAGTAGGGAAAAAAACAGAACCAAGACAATGGCTGATTCACCAGCAAGGAAACAGCACTTTTCTGGGCTTTATGTGTGAGTCAGCATCAGCTCAGGGCTGGCAGGGAGGCCTGGGGTGAAGACATTTCCTGGCACTCCCGGGACCATCACGGTGAAGTGCGGGGCTCTGGCCCCGGCGCTGCTTCCGGGCCGTGACACGGCGCTGCCTGTTCCGCTCCCGGGGCCCTGCCAGCTCTCCAGATGGCCCAGAGCAGCTCCTTGAGAGCAGCAGCTGCTCCCTCAATGGGCTGCTTTGGCAGCTTTGACGGGAGCCTCAGATCCAGCTGCTTGATTGAAGCACCGGCTCTGCAGAGCTGCTGCTGCCTCGTGCAGTGGAGCAGCTCTGGCAGGAGGCCACGTGCCCGGTCCCAGGGAGGCTGCGGTGCTTGGCTGGGTGGCACAGAGCCACAGTGCACCAGGGTGAGTCCCTGCTGTGCCACCCATGGCAGCAGGAGCACCACCTGCTCTGGGGCTGAAAACACTCGCTTTGGTCCTTTGAATATCCTCTCTATGTGCCTTCACAGAATCACAGCATAATGAGGTTGGAAGAGACCTCTAGCATCATCAAGTCCAAGCTATGCCCTAACACCTCAACTAGACTATAGCACCAAGTGCCATGTCCAGTCTTTTTTTAAACACATCCAGATCATGGATGAGCTGATGTAAAATTGCCATTTCCAGCCCTGTTACAGCTAATGAGCATCCAACTTTGCTGTACTGATCATCTCCCTGAGCAGGGAAGGACTCTGTGATTACACACCCAGTGAGCAGCACAGGAGTGAAAACCACATTAGCTCCTGATGGAAGATCTGAATTGAATCTGTCCATGACAAGGACAAATTTGTGCCCAAATACTTCCCTGAACTCTGGGTTCTCTCATCTAATACATCACACTGGTAATGTTTCCACCATGAAAACCAACCTCCAGATAACCACTGAAGGAGCAACTCCAGAACCATTTTCTCTCACTGTACAGTTGTACTACAAATGGGTTGGGTTTTTTCCAGCTTGTTCACTAGCAGTGCCTGCCAGGGTCTGGAATCAGGGTGGTTACAGAGCTAACTCTAAACCACCCTTCAAGGCCAGGAGGCATCAATGACTGTGCATTGGAATTGGAGGAGGTGGAGTCACCGTCCCTGGATGTGTTTAAAAAAGCCTGGACATAGCACTCAGTGCCATGGTTTAATTAATGAGGAGGTGTTAGGTCATAGGTTGGACTAGATGATCTTTTCCAACCCAGTTCATTCTTTGATTCTGTTACAAAGATCTGGTTTTCTTCTCTACACCAGAGTCCAGATGAATCTAAACTAACACGAACAATTACCAGCATTCCCTCTCCAACCTTTTTCCAGCAGCACAGTGAGCCTTGCCACTGACTTGAGCAGCATTTTTTACCTTTCCTGGTGCAGTTGGTGCCCTGGGAGTCCCTGCTGTAGCCCTCCTGGCAGAGCTCACAGTGGAAGCCCGTGGTGTGGTACAGGCAGCCGATGCACTCGCCGCTGTCGGGCCGGCACACGCTGGGGGACAGCGCGGGGTCCACGTTCCCGTTGCACTCACACCTCGTGCAGATGCTGTCTGAGTTGTAGTAGCCCTTGTCACACTGGTTGCAGTTGAGGCCAGTGTACCCTGCTTTGCACTGGTCACACCTCGGGACGCT
The DNA here is from genome assembly GCF_901933205.1 of Camarhynchus parvulus. Classification (NCBI taxonomy): domain Eukaryota; kingdom Metazoa; phylum Chordata; class Aves; order Passeriformes; family Thraupidae; genus Camarhynchus; species Camarhynchus parvulus. Next base: position 6,269,526 of record NC_044587.1, on the reverse strand, counting down.
CTCGCCAGGCTCTGCAGAACACAGAAAGCAAAGCAGGGATGTGGCACAGCCCTTGCAGAGACGCCCCTGCTGTGGGGTTTGTTCTGTGGGGACTGACCACAAGGCACCCTGACAAAAATCAGCCACCAAGTATTGACCAATCTCAAATTTTGAGCTGAAAACACAACTTTTAAACTGCAGCAGTTTCTCTGTTAGCAGGGGAAAAAACAGCTTTGGGGAGTTCTGATGCCTTGTACCAACCTCACAGAGCAAACTCAGCACGTTGCTAAGGAAATAGATTATTATTCCTGAACATTTCCATCTCAAACAGGCAATTTCAGAGAACAGCTGGAACTATATCAGGGATGCTTGTGATCCAAAGGAACTTTTGGGCCTGTACAAAGCCAGAAGCAGCTTGCTTGCAAAATTGATTAGGGAAATATCAAAAAAAAAAGTCTTAGATTTGACTATTACAGCTCTGATTTGTCTCAGTTACATTGGGAGATCTCTGCATGGAGTCCCATGGAGATGTTCAGAAGCAGGCTCAGAAGTATGGAGGGCTACCATGGCACTGCTGAGCATCTCCTGCCCTCCTCCTGGCTGCCACGAGCTCAGCAGCTTCTCTGCAAAACTCTGCAGGCTCTTCAGAGCAGACTGCAGCAACACACTGGGAGCTGGAACCAGACTTTAAGATCCCTTCCAAGCCAAATCATTTTGTGATTCTGATCCCTCCCCTGCACAGCTGCTCTCACAAGAGGCAACACAAGCACCAGGGACCCATCACAGCAGGTGCTGCTTCCAGTGCCCACAACCAGGAGCTCCACAGGCTATAAAACACCTTGCTGGGCTGACACACTCTGAGGGGCAATGTAACTGAGGAGAGCAGCCTTCATTATGAGGAATTAGAGCAAAACAAGAGCCTCACCTAAGTGGCAGGTGCCAGTGGATGCCACAGTGGAGCAGGGGCAGCGCTGGCAGCCGTGGGCAGGCTGGGTGCTCCGATAGAAACCCTCCTTGCAGAGCTCACAGTGCTCCCCCTCCGTGTTCTCCTGGCAGTCCAGGCAGGTGCCTGAGGAACAGAGAGGAGAACAAGCAAACATTCAGCAGCAGGAACTGGAGCAGAACATTTGGAGCGAGAATCCACGTGGAACACACTCAATTATCAGAGCTCACAGGTGGTTTTGGATGCCCTCTGGCCAAAACATGAGCCTGGCCTCTTATGACCTTCTGATGCTCATCCCCTCGTTCCACACACACACAGATAATGTGAAAAAGCAGGTGGCCCCAGCAGAGAGGCCCCACAGCTCACCACTAAAAGGTCACTGCAGGTAAACACGAGTTATCAGTGTTAAGATTCTCCTCAAGGAAAGCAGTTTCAGTTTGCATTTGTACCAGTGAGATGGAACACTGATGCTGGAAGTCCCCCACTCTCAAGAGGGGTCCCTGAGGTTTGTGCCTTTAGATTTTTGTGTGCAGCCTCTTCCTGGGTACACCTGTACACCTGGGCTGGTGGTCAGGGGTGAGGACATGCCACTGTCCTGCTCTGGGGGCAGGCAGCTCCATCCTACCAGCATGGCTCCAGCTCCTCCACCCCAGGACAAGGCAGCAGCAGTCACTGACCTTCCCAGAGAAGCAGAGAAGAAGTGGGGACTCACATGAGCCACCTGCCCTTCCTGGGGAAGCCCCTGAATCAGAAACTCGACGTGCTGTGTCTTCACAGGCACCGTCTCCTAATGGCCTCCAAATTGCATTTTGATACTACTGTGACCCAGAAGAAAAATCTCCTTAGTTACAAAAGCACAGCCTCTATATAAAGCCCATCCATCAGCAGGAACATGCTGTAATTCAGCTGGCTCCTCGGTGAGGTGGCAGGGAGCTGAGGGAAGATTGGATTAAATCCCATGTACCAGAGTCTGCAAAGGCAACAGCCCTGTCTATAAACTGGGGTGGCCCAGAGCAGTGGGAGAGCACAGCCAGATCCACTGAGCTGACCCAGCAGTCCTGGGGGATGGAGAAGTCTCATATCAGCATCAACCACAGGAAAAAATCCTGACTGAGGTTTGTGCTGACTGTTAGAAAGACCACAGCAGATTTTCTTATTAATATCAGAACAGTCTGGCTCCCTCACGAGCCCGACATGGCTGCTGCTCCTCAATTCCCACAGTGATGACTCCAGAGCCAAGCATCCCCAGGCAGCCTGGCATGTCCTTGCAGCCAGCCCTGCTGCCAAGGGCAGGAAGCAAACCCAGGAAGTGGCTGATTCACCCACCCAGCAGGGCCCTGCCAGCACCCCTTGCTCAGCGTCACCTCCCACACACTGTTTGCTCTTCCCTCAGCAGCCTGTCAGGCACGAGCCAGTGGTTTTTGTGGGAGAGATGTCAGGTTTAGAAGGGAAAATTATCTGCTGTGCTTGGTTTCTCCAGCTGCAAACCTGGATCAGCTGTTTCAGTGGGATGGATGTCTTGGACAGGGAAGTTCATCTGCTTGGTCACAGCAAGGCTGCCTTGGACAGTGCTCCCCAGGCTCTAACAGGGGCATCAATCTGGAATCACAGCTGTGTTGCCTTGGTCATTTCAGGACCAATGTCTTTCCCATCAGCAGAAATCACCCACATCCATCTCCAGCAGCCCTGCCAATGGCAGTGTTTCCCTGAGTCAGCAGTTGCTCAGCCAGGCAGAGCATGCACGGGCATGCAATCAGGTATCACTGTGGAGATCCTTAATAATTAATAGCACTTCTCATCCTGATAATGCCCTCAGGAAGGATCAGACCTCACAGGACCCCAGCTGGGGAGCACCAGCCCACCTCAGTGCACAGACACACACAGTACAAGGGTCATGCCAGAGGAAGCTCTGTCAGCTGGGGAGCTCCTGCTGCCCAAGTTATTTATTTATGCCCAGTAATTTCAAATATTCCTCCTGGCCAGAGCGATGCCAAGCAGGAGCTGGCTGCAGAGCCAGCAGAGGGAGCCCAAAGTATAGCACGAATGGGAAAAAACTTTGAAAATTGGAGAAAGGCTACACAGAATTGATGTAAAGCTGGGGAGGTCACACAGAGTGCAGTCTCTAGAGCAGGCATCCGATCTAATTTTTAATCAACTTCGTTCTCTGTTCTGGTTTTGTTTGGTTCCCTCAGCCACAGCAGCAAAAAGTTTTTGTCAAATCAACAATAGGTCATTAAGCAAAATGAGGGGTTTTCATTGCAATGCTGTGGGCAGCACTGGGCAATCCCAGCAGAAAGAGCAGCCCCATCCCAGGAGCAAGGTCTGTGCTGGGATTTCTTTGATAAATCAAGAGCAGGAGGAACATTGAGGGAACAAAACGGAAGAGCAGATTATCCTCCTCCTCCACAAAACCCACACACCCAGTTCCAAATCAGTGAGACAGCTGATGTGTGCACAGCTTTAGTGACAGCCTTGTATCCCTCAGCACTGGCAGGACATAAGCACACAGAGTTCAGTATAGAGTGAATGCAGTAATTCATCCTCAAGGGAACGCAGGAATTCACCCCCAGGGAACGCAGACCCAGTGCCCACGGACCAGGGCATTCCTCTGCTGCAAACACAGAGCCCATGAAGGAACACACAGGAAAAAATTGCCCAGAAATACCTGATTTCATGAGCTCTGCCTCTCTGCCAGCAAATTCTGCAACATTACTTTTAATTATTACCCCTTTCTAAGCTCCTGGATAAATATTACAGAACTGCCTTTCAGCCTGGAAGTTCTGAGGAGAATTTGGAATTTGAAGCGAGTGCTGTGGCTGAAGTGGGGTTGTGCAGGCAGCCCCAGAACTGCTCCTCCAGGATCTCTCCTCCCAGGTGAGATTACAGAGCAATTAGGCTCCCCCTGCCCTCCCATAAGCTGCTCAAGCACAGGTGCCTCAACATTTGCACTCCATCAACATCTGAGTGAGAGACAGTCAAAGAAATAATCAGGGAAAATGAACAAGGCCAATTTGTAAGAAGTGGGCAGTATTAATTAGATGCTGGCAGTTTTTAGCAGCTCTAATCCTGTTATCTGTGGCAGCAAGTCCCCTTACGTCAGTGCCAGCACAGGGTATGTTTCCAGGTAAACAGCAGCTAAACAAAAGGTCTTTAAAAGCCCATGTTGTGTGTTTGTGTAAGTGCAGAGAACAATAGAGGCCCAGTTTTTGATACACGCTGCTGAGTTAGGGCTCTGGACTAAAGCACACAGCCTTCACTGCCCTCCTTCAAAGGAGAGCAACCCCAACCCTGCATTTCCATTTCAGCTTTAAGGTAAAGATTTTGGGGCTGCAAGGCAAAAAGACGTAGATGAAGGGGACAAGAGCGGAGTGTGCTGAATGAGAACAGAAAAAGCAGAGACAGAGGGGGCAGGTGAAGTCTGCACCCCCATGGTGACAAGAGGACATCATCACCTGTGGAGCTGTCGCAGCTGTGGGAGAGGTTGTGGCACTGGCAGGGCTCACACGAGCTCTCGTTGAACCTGAAGAAGCCCTCGCTGCACCGCTCACACTTCAGGCCCGTGACACCAGCTTTGCACTGGCACTTCCCAGAGCTGCAGAGGGAAAAACAAACAGTGAGATCTGGCTGTGCTGGCAGCATCCAAGGTACAAACCTGCAGGCAGGGTTCTGGACTCCCTGTCTTCCTTTCTGCTGGAAGCAGGACATGAAAGCCAGGGGCAGCCATTTCCAAAAAGTGATGGGGACTTCGAGAAAGGATGAGTGTCTGCCAAGGCAGTTGCCCTGACAGCAATTTCCAGCTGGGCACCAGAAATCATTGCTCATTCCAGAAAGCCTTGGCCCAGAGCCATTCCCTTGCACCAGCCCCAGCAGATGCTCCCACAGCCCCTCTGGAGTCCCTGCTCCACCTGCACCAGCCCTGGGTCCTGCAGGACTCTGGCACACCCGTGGTCACTGTGCCTGACCCATCCCAGAGCACCCACCTGGCTCATCCTCTCCCCTCCACACCAGTGCTGAGCAGCACCTCCCAGATTTTCGTGTGAGCAGACAATTCCCTGCTCAGCACCTGCTCTGCTGGCTCCCCTGGGAGCTGGGGCAGCAGCTCATGTGTCCTGCTTGGCTCCAGCCAGGGCAGGTGTCAGCCACCTGCACTCCCTCCTCTTCCCCTCCATGATCCCATTTATCCTTCCCCATCTCCATGGACCCCTCTCTCCAGCTGAATTCCACCCAGTAAAGCCAGGGAGAGACAAGAGAGGGTTCTCCCCTCCCCAGCAGAGGCTTCCACTCCAGCTGACCCAGACAGGAGCTGTTTGCTTGGGCACAGTGTGACTGCAGGGAGGGTGGAGCTCTGCACTGTGAACACAGAGGGCATTGCTGGTGGCTGCCATGAGCAAACAAATACCAGGAGCTATAAAAAGCAAAGGTTACCCTCATTCCTTTGGCTTTCTGCGCTACTCTCTCCACACAGAGAGCTTCCAACGCTTTGCTTTCATAACAGACTTCATACACTGGCAGCATTTAGCTCAACTCTCAGAGGAATCCCAGGAATGGATAAATGCTCCTTCCCATCCAGCCCTGGGCACAGGCACTGCTGGAGGTGCCTCATCCCACCTGGGCACACTGGGAACAGCCAAGGCAAGGGGCAGAGAGCATCCAGTGAGAGCACCCAGTGCCTCTGCACATCCCTGACAGCCCTGGGGGCACCTGCAGGAACCCCAGCCCTGCCTGCTGCAGGGAACCACCACAGCAACCCAAATAAACAGCATTGGTCCCCTCCAGGTGATGGATTTATCTGCAGAGGGGGTGATACAGACAGACAGACCCACAGACAGCCCTTCCATGCTGCATCACCCTCTGAGCTCTCCCCTGTGTAACCTCCTGTTCCTTTTAAAGTCAGCATTGCAGGGCTCACTGTGCCTGCACAAAGCTCATCCATTGTTCCCCCTCTCCTCCTGGAAAGACTGAGCAAGGCACAGTTTGCTCCTAAAAAGCCTCCAGAAAAAAATCTGCTGATTAAAACTAATAGATGTTTGATGCACTGTTGATGTGTTGTTTTTAACTAAAATGCAGTAAATTGAGATGTTTTGGGCAAGACATTGTTCTGTTAGAAATTAGCATAATTCAGTGTTTCTGTTGTTTGTTTGTTTGTTTGTTTGCCAAAGGAAAAGGAACTACTCACCAAAATATGGACCTCAGCCCAAGGGGCTACACAATTAAATACCTGCAGAATCTGAAATCTCAAGGATATTTAATGGCCTGATTACAAGAAGAAGAAAGAAATATGATGTTTCCTTGCTCTCCAGGCCATTATCTAGAAGTACAGCAGGCAGATGCAAAATTCAAAGGCATGCTGGTAAGCAGCTCAGTATGTTTGGCTGGTAAGCAGCTCAGAATGTTTGACTTTTAAAGAGCTTTTCACAAGACCCAACATTAATCCAAACGTTGTCACAGTGTTTAAAATAAGCGCAAACAAAAAGCAGCTTTTTATTCTTTGCTCCTGCCTGCTACTGCTATTCCTGTAAGAGGGCAGGGACAGGCAGGGAAAAGCAAGTGCTGTGGGGAGGAAAATCTGATGTTTAGCCTGAAAACACATCTTTTGGGGATGCAGCATATGAGCAGGGTTTTGTAGGATCAAGCATCTGAGCTGCATCATGTTCACCCTCCCTGGCTTCCTCCCGGAGTTCAGAGAGCTCTGTTTGACTCCCTCGTGTCCCTGACCCAGCCTTTTTCTCAATGACACCCTCCTCTTCCTCCCTGCTTCCACACAGACTCCCATTTCATTTCTTTCCAGGAGCTTTATTTCCCCAATGACCCTGCTGGAGCTCAATTCAGCATTTTGGGGCACAGTCCCTTGATTTTACTCGTTAGCTTAGAAATAACAGGAAAGCAAGCTTAAAAAAGAAGAGGGGGAAAAAAAAAAGACTGTTTGGAAAGTTTGGTTTGAATGCCTCTTGAACAGACCTTTTCTCAACATGTTACACATGGCACAGAGCCAAGTCCTGCATGTGCAAGAATTAAATCACTCAGCAAATATAAAGCTTTGCCTGTGGTCATTGCTTCCACAGAATAAAGCCCCCTTACAACACTCCTTTTTATAGCTCCAGCCCAGCAAAGTCTGTCAGACACTTTTTAAAGCAAAGGTCAATGATATAAATGCATTGAAACCAAAAAAAAAAAAAATCCTGTTAACAGACCAATTGTGCCCATAAAAATCCAGAAATTCGAAAGAAAAGGCCCACAGTTTAATAGTTGAACAGTGAGAACTGAACTGGATTTTGAGTATCAGCCAAGAATTTCTTTTTGGGGGGAAGTGGGGAGAACGAGGGGGATGGGAAGAGGGAAACGTTTTGATGCAGCAACATCAATTACTCAACTCCACTTCAGATGATGATTAACCCCTCTGAAGCCAGCCAACGTTCAGCTCTCACAAAGAATTGATACAAATATCTGTTGGGATAAAACCAGACTTCCAGTAATCAAAGTCTCCTGCCAGCATTGGTTTCTACCAGATTTTTATGAATACACTCACTCTGGAGAGCGTGTAGGTGGTGTGTATCACCATCACATCATCCATCAACTTTACAGATGTTTCCTACTGATTAAAACCATCACCAGCATGTGAGGCACTGGCCAAAGGAGCAGGCAGTGACTGCTGGTCAGGGACAGCCACATCCAAGGCTTGGATCCAGATGGAATGATGGATGTCCCCTCTGGGGACAAGGGCCACATGCCAGGTTTGGGACCCCCCAAGGCAGGAGCTGGTTCACCTGAGCACCCTCAGGGTCCCTGTTCTGCCTCAGGAGACAGCCTGGGGCTGGACTAGGACACAGCCAGCCCAGGCAGCAGCATTCCCACAGCCATGGGGCAGGGCAGTGTAAATAAAACACTGGGGCAGGGGACAGCCTACACCCCAAATTATGTCTCATCTCCAGTCCCCACAGCTCCCTTCCACTCCTCTCAAGGGGAAAGAGCCACAGGATCCCATCACTTGCCAAGGGATTGTGCTAATGGTGGCAACCAAATGTTCCCTGAGCTGGGATTCTACACAGGACTGCAGCTTTACAGGTACAGAAGCCAAGGGGACACAGCAGAGACACCCAGCCCTCCCCTGAGTACTGGTAAAGAGGAGTGCAGGCAGTTCTGATTCACCTGGAAGTGCCTCAGGAGCAGGGCACAGAGAACAGGGAACACAGAGCATCCTGCAGATGATTTCCTGCCAGGTCTGGGGGCTGGGGAAGGACAGAGTGAGGGGCTGGCCTTGGGAGCTGGGGCAGTGCCCTCACTTTGCACAGACTGCACAGGAACTCAAGGCCTCATCACAAGGGGAAAAAAGCATTAAAGTGGCTGTGACCTGAGACAGAGCACAATGTGCAGCCACATCTGCAAGGGGTCTCCACTCCTCCTCCACAGAAACATCTTGATTTTAGCAGGGACATGACAGGCACAAGATGGATGGGAGGATGAAGGACCATGGCCTTAGGGGCTGTTGGGAGACAAGCTGTGCACAGTTAATGGGCTAACAGAAAACCCTCAGCAAGCTCCAATCATTCCTCTTCTTCCTTTTCTTTTTTTTCCCCCCTAAGGAGGAGGAATGGAGAAATTAATTTTGAATATATTCCCAGACACCAGAAAAGCCCCAGTCAGAGCCCAGGGACTCCCTGGCCATGTCAGACCCAGCTAAAGCAGCACAGCACCAAGCTCTTGTGCCTTTATTTTCAAAACATGTGAGATTGGTCAGATTTTGGGGCAGAGGCAGAGAAGGAGGGAACTCCCATGGGTCTCAAACCAGGGCATGCCACGCAAAACCTACAACAAGAGTTTTTCCAAATGCATTTATTGTTTTCCCTTGAAGCCCAGAGCGCACACACACACCCTGCCCAGCTCAGCATCTCCCCAAGCAGCACCAGGAGAGCTGGGCAGGGCCACACTGCCCTAAGAAAGAGGGAAGTGAGAGCTACACCAGCCCTTCCCTGGACATCTCCAGGTGCCATCTCCAGCTTCACCTGTCCCCTGGGGAAGCCCCAGTGACAGCAATGTCCCTCAGCTGCCCCAGCAGGGCACAGGGTGTCCCTGGAACAGCCACAGTTCACAGCAGCAACAGCACTGTGGGAATGAGGGAAATCGTGTTGAACCATGAGCATCTTTAAAACAAACCCCATGAAAAGGCTTTGTCACACTTTGATGGGATAAGACAAAAGGATTCTGTGCAAGATTAGGAGGATTCAGAAGAGATGTCTCCAAAAATGGAGTGTTCCTCCAGCAAGCTGGGCTCCTTTAGTGCTGATTTTCTGTGGTGTCTGACAGCGGCCAGGGCATAAATCTCTCTTACACCTTCCTGGGCAACGTGGAAAAGTTCACATTTGAAAGCCAAATGCTCCAAGACACTTTGGTGGGAAAGCAATGGTGTTAACACTCAGAATCACAGAATCATTCAGGTGGAAAAAGCCTCCATGATCACTGAGTCCCACCTTTGATCATCACCAGAGCACTGAGTGCCATGCCCAGTCTGCTGAACATCTTCAGGATGGGGACTCCACACCTCCCTGGGCAGCCCCTTCCAATGCTGCACAGCCCTTTCCATGAAAAAATCCTTCCTGATGCCCAGCCTGGTGCAGCTTGAGGCCACATCCTCTCATCCTGAGGATACCAAGCACCCTCCCAACCCACGTGCTGACTTTTCTGTCCCTCAGTTATCGAATATCAGCACGTGAGGAAGGGGAGAGCAGGAAAAAGCCCCACACTGGGTTTCTCCTCCCCACTCCCCAGCTCTACCCAAAGCTGCTGGTGGCTGAGGTGGCTCTGTGGGAGAGTCAGTGGGGCCAGGGCCAAGCCCTGCACCAGCCACTCGCTCTGAGCCCCTTTGTGGAGGGCACAAGAAGCAGAGCTTTATGGGGGCCAACACTGGCCCATTGTGTGCCACATTCCTCACTCCGCGCTGGGGCATGGCAGCTGCTTTGTAGGGCAGGAGCAGGGACACTTCAACACTTCACAGCTCTGAAAGGCCACTCTGTAAATGTCAAAGGGCCACCTTGTCTGGCCACCGCCTCCTCCTCTGCAGCCCCAGCTCCCCCAGGAACCAGGGAAAGCCAGGGATCTCCAGGCAGGGCTCTGCAAAGCCAGGGATCTCCAGGGCTGGGCTCTGCAAAGCCAGGGATCTCCAGGCTGTGCTGTCCCCTCCAGGTGAGGTGCCCTTGAAGGAGGGGAGGGAGGCAATGGAAGGTCCACACTGACCCTGGAGAGGGAGGCTGGATGGGATCCTGCACAGTTCCAGGAGTTCCTCACTCACAGCAAAGTCTCAGCCTCAGCTGGTGGGTGCTGGATTCCCAGAGTAACCTCTGGGGACCATGTGCAGGGATGGGCCAGGGAACCAGAGAGGGACACATCAGTGGGGTGCCACTCAGTGGCCCCCACTGAACACATCCACTGTGCCCAAAGGGGTCCCTCCATCCCCCAGACCTCTGCTGGTGCCTCTGCTCAGACAGCAGAAGACCCAGGGTACAAGCAGTGCCTGAAGTACACACTGGGCACCACCTCTCAACCAGAATTTAGCCACAAAAGCTTAAATAGTTGAGCCCATATTTCTTTTTGAGGGCAGTCAGTGCTTGCCAGAGCAGCGAAGTTTGCAACAGACAACACAGGAATGGCAAAGCCTGCTCGAAAATCCCCAAAATAACAGGATTTCTGAGAAGCCATAATTACCATAGGGGAGATGATAACAATCCACCTTTCCCTGCTGCTGTGTCCAGTCACTCATTCATTTCCCATTCCTGCCTGCGACTGAATAAAAATGGGTTCAGGTGCCTTTACCTTCCTGTGGGGGCAGAGAGGAGGAGGAGAGCTAATCAGATATAAAGGATGTGAGAGGCTGGAATAGGGGAGAGATTTAGATAATTAAACCATGCAGAAAAATAGGCTTTAACAGGGTATTCTTCTGCTTTTCTGACGTCCACATGTAATAATTTCCGCTACAAAACAAGATCTGTTCTCTGCAGAGTGATGCTGACAAGGCATTACTGGGAGATAATGAGCCACCAGTTGTGCTCATCCAATCTACAAAAGGGAGAGCAGTCTTTTTAAAGAGAAAAAGGGGGTTTGTCTGGTTTTGGGGGGGTTTTAAAGCACAAGTCCTTGAGGATTCCAGCTCCAAAGGGGAGCAGTGCCTGATGTGCTTTACTGGATTGCTGAAATACAGCAGGATGGAAAGAGATCCCACGCAAAAGAGAGACATTTCAGAAGTGTGATGACACTCTGCAGACAGAAAATGAAGACTTTATCTATGCAAAACAACAACTCCATCACTTCCCCCAAATAACCCCCGGGGTCTGGGATGGCCAGCAGCCCTGCAGGCTGGTGAAGCTCCACAAAAACCTTGAATTTCAATGGACCTGCATTTCCTGACCACTGAAAAAACCCCACCAAATCCTGCCTCACCTGAGGTTCAAGGTGTGTCCAGACTGTGCCACACCAGGCTGTCCCCACAGTCTCTTTGCTCCTTCTCACAACCCACCAGCTCCCCAATCCCAGTGTGTGGCTCTCCCTGCCCAGCTTCCCAAGGACCCCCAGAACCCCCAGGCCTTATTCAAAGGTCTCAACAAAGCACTTTGTCCAGGCTCTTGCAAATCCTCACGAGCTGGGGTCACAAGATCAGCCTCTCCACACAGAATCCCACCACAAAGGCAGCACACAGGGATGGCCCCTGCCCTCCCTGCTCCAGGGCACAGCCATGCCCAGATGCTCCCAGGGACACTCTGCCTTCACTCCTTTAACATGAACACAAAGCCTCAGGTCCCCTTGAGGGGGAAAAGCATCTCTGAATTAACACCTAGGTATTTCTATGTGTGTTATCATTTTTCCACCTTTTTTTCACTGGAAATGAGTGACAGGAGCTCCCTCTCACATGACTTATGCCCAGCCTGCAGCACGAGCCATGCAGGAATTGGGAGCCATGCAGGGCTGGCTCTGCAGCAGCAATAAGGAAAGGCTGCTGGGTCAGCAAAGCAGCAGAGCACTGCACCCTTGGGCATGGGGTGTCAGCCCACAGCAACCAAAGGAGACCAGACATCATCTTCAAGCTGTCTGCTGGAGCTTCTGCTTCCCACTGCCCTTCTACTTGTGGGGAAACTGAGGCACAGGCAGAGGGAGCAACTTAAACTGATCCACAGACCCCAGTTTAACAGGAATCTGTTTGCTCTAGGGACAATGGCAGCATAGGTACATGATTAGTTTAGAGCTTTTTAAGGGAACTGGGAAAACCTAACCCAGTTTAGATGGCTAACCTGGGTTTAGGTAAACCATGTGGCAAAGCTGGGTCAGGGGAGGTTCAGGCTGGATACCAGGAAAAGGTCCCTCCCCCACAGGGTGCTGAGCACTGGAAAAGGCTCCCCAGGGAATGGTCCCAGCCCCAAGGCTACCAGAGCTCCAGCTGCAACACTCAGGCACAGGGTGGGATTGTTGGGGTGTCTGTGAGGGTCAGCAGTTGGACTGGATGATCCTTGTGGGTCCCTTCCAGCCCAGAATATTCTGTGATTCTGTGATCCTTAAAACTCACAGCAGCCACAGCTCTCCCCTTGTTCCCTGGCACAGGTACTGCTGCATCACTTCTCTTCCCTAGAACCAGGACAAGTTAAAAAACAAAACAGGGAAACAGGGAATTGAGAGCTGAACCCTTCTGCCAGGCAGCAGCATCTCCTAGCAGCATCTCTGCTTCACAGCTCCACTCGCTGTTCATATCCCAAACCCACAGGAGCACCCACGCAGGGCCAGCTGCTCGTGGGCTAAACATGCTTCCCCCACAGCTTCAGGAAAGGAAGAGCCACTCACACCCCAGTGCTGGGCTAGGAAAAGTTGGGATAAACACCTCAAAGGAGGTAAATCCAGGCCAGCCCTCCTGCAGATGAGCTGGGTCACACTGGGCTGCCCTGGGCCAGCATCTGCAGTGCCACATGGGGATGGGCAGTGCTGCCAGCAAGGTAAAAATAAACAAACCAAAACTGCAGAGTCATCTGCCATCTCCTGCTCCTCAGGAGGGGGATGCTGTCTCATCCAGGCTGATGCTGCCTGCAGTCCTGGTCCTTCCCACCCCACAGCCAGAGGCCAGGTTTGCATGGAGAATTATCTCAGGGTGTGTTTGAAGAGCTGAGCCTGCACAGCTCCTCACACCAGGGCACGAGGGCTGCAGAACCAAAAGCTCCCTCACACAAACCTCCTTCCCTCTCCCTGCTCATCCCAGCTCTGTGTGCTGGCTCCCACTGCCCTGGCTCAGCTGGGGACACGGGTGGCACTTTGGGTGCCAAAGGGTGCAGAGGGCCAGAAACACCATGAGGAGCCCCAGTGCTCCCAGTGCTGCCCTGGCTACTGGGACTGGAGACCACCAAGCCCAGCCCACACTCCTGCTGCCTCTGCCCTGGCTCCCTGCCTGGCCTTATGAGATGAGAGTTCAGGCACAAGACTGCTGCTCTCATGAAAGAAAAAAGGGACACCACAGGGGAGATGTGGGCTGGCCAGCCTGGGCATGGGGACCTTCCCCAGCAGCCCTGATCACTTCCACTCCCCCACCAGGCTGGGAGGTTCTGCTTTCCTCAGAGGACACAGCACAGCCTTCAACTCGAGGGGTCCAAAAGATGGTGAGAGATGCAGCTCTTGGCTGGGGTTACATCCCCATGGGCTGAGGCCTCTGCCAGGCACCCTCCCCACTTGTCCCTGTCCCCAGAGCAGGCACACAGCCCTGCCAGCCCAGCCCGTGCACCCACATGAGTCAGCGTCCTCATTCTCCACCACTCTGACCTTGACCATGGCCCTTTGAAACTTCAGCTTCTTTCCCCACCCTTCCTCCATGGACTGTGAACACTTCCAGGCCACAGCTATCTTTAGCAAGCATCTGCACCGCATCCAGCCCAAAGAAATGTGATTTTTTCTGAGGTTTCTAGGCGTTAACCACAGCAGGGACAATTCCCTCCCCTCCCCAAGATGTGTCAGCCCTCTCTGAGCAGCCCAGGGCTCCATCCAGCCCCTCAGCTTGAGCCACACACAGCTTTTCATCTAACAAAAAAACCACCCAAACCAGAGCACAGAAATGCTCTGCCATCCCACAGGGGGATCTGTGTGGATCTTCCTAGATAATCAAATTTAAACCACCACCAAAACAGACCTTTGATTAGCAGCCATGGAGCCCATTCACAGCGACAGCATGTCAGGTCAATGTTCACTCCCAAAATCAACTCTGTGCCTCAGGAAAGGGATTTTTTTTTATTAATTTTTGTTTGATGGTCTGCATTTGAGGTCTGGTTAACAAACAGGGGACTTGGGTTGCCATCTGGCCAGCCTAAGAGCGTGCTGAGGAATAATACTAATAATCATCATATGGTGGTGCTTTATTTAAAAGGCACTTTTTGTAAAAGCCTGGGCGAGCTGACTGAAACCTAAGAGGGATCTTTGTGTGCCCTGAGGGCTCAGCCTTTGGGCACTCTGCCCCTCCAATCAGCCACCCTTAAAAAGGGTCAGAGTCCAAAATCTCTGCTGCTGTTCCACCCAGAGCCCCACTGGAACAGCCATGGCTTTCCTCTGAAGCCTCACACAGGAATTCGCTTGTGCAAGTCAAGCTGGGCTGGTGCTTTATTAAATAAATAAAGTGTACAACTTACAGGATTTACCATGTCAACAAAACAGTAGCTGGTTGCTGGTATTGGGCAATGCCTGCGTGCCTCATCCCTGAGCAGAGATTGCCTGAGGGACACTGCTGCTCCTCCAGGGAGTGCTCAGCAGCCACCCAGGGCTCCCAGCAGGAGAGCCAAAAATCCCTTCCTGCATTCACACACCCAATTCCCTGCAATGGGCTCTCCCACCATCAGGGCAGATCCCCCCACCCCTGGTGCCTGCCCCCAGCCATGCCAGCTGCAGCCAGGAGCTGTGCCCAGCCCCGGTGCCCACTCTGACACAACAGGAGCAGGGGGAGCACCTGCCCTGCTGCCCTTTGTGTCCCACTCCATTTTCCCACACACATCACTACAGCAGCCCTTCTGATGCCCCCAGCCCTGTAACACAGACAACTGACCTATTTTTCTCTTTTTAAACACCCAGAGGTCATCTCTGTCTGCAGCAAACCCCTCTGAGGCGGGAAGGGAAACAGAGTGATCTCTGTTAGCAACATCCCCCCTCCCCAAATCTCCCTCCACATCTTGCCCTGTGCTGTCTCTTCTGAATGGCTGAGAATGAGCATCTCCCCCACCCCTCCAGGCTGTGAAATGGTGCTGAGGAAAGGCTGGGGAGGTCCCTGCTGTTTCTGGCTCCACACAGATGGCTCCAACTCCACCTCATTCTCCTTCACAACTCAGAGCATCTCACCTGAAGCTCCCAAGGGCGTTCCTTGGCTTGCCCCATGCAGTGAGACATGGGGAGACACCAGACATGTCCATGCTTCACCCACTGCCCAGTAACCCAGAGCTGGGGCAAGAATGCTCCCCTCCAGTTAACCCAGTTGCTCCAGCAGCATTTCCCCTCCTCTCCCAGTTCCCAAGGATAAGATTTGCCCCATCTGCCTTTCTGCCCAATTTGCCTTTCCAATAGATCTGACCACAATCACACTTTCAATTCTGTGGCAAACCCTGATGCTTCCAGGCACATCTTCCCATACCTAAAACAACCACTAAAAAAAAATAATAAGTGATAAAACTTCATATTTTCCACCCTCAAGAATCACCTCTTTTAGTAAGAAGGTCACTTTCCTCAACTGGAGAGCTACTTTTAAGATCTGAATTGTCAGAGCTTATGCAAGCAGAAAAATGCAACACTGAAACAAAAAGGAAGGACATCAATAGAGGGTTTGGTCGTTTGGGAAAAGATAATGTATAAAATAATTACAGGCAGCATGTCCCTGCAGAGCATTCTGACTCTGACTCAGCCCCTGCCCTGGCAGGGACCTGCAGGTGCTCAACACATGCTGAGCCCAGACCCAGCCCTGGAAGACAAAAAGGCAGCAGGAGCCTGGGAAGGCTGGAAGTTGCTGCAGGGTGGTTGCTGAGGTCCCCTCCAAGGAGAGACTTTGCAACTTGCTGTCCCCATGAGCACGAGGTGGAGAGCCAGTGGGTCAGGCTGCTGCTGGGTGTGATCTTGCAGGAACAGAGATCCCCCAGCTCAGGCACTGCCTCTAATGGCTGGCAGATCACTGCTTGGAAAACCATTGCGTGCCAGCTTTCACAAGGCAAGATGTGAGGGTGGGTGAGGTGAAATGAAGAGGAACACATTCATTATACAGGAGCTCCAAGCATCAGCTCTGGTTCCTGTAAACACCAGGCAAGGCAGGAGCTGACTCTGCTCTCGCCGCTTCCACCCCAGTGCTCAGTGAGAGCACAAAGCTTTGCCTGCCTCTGGCATAAAACCCATCCCTTTGGAAAAGAAACCCCCCACAGTCCCCATGCTCCACCCCAGCCTCTGCTCCCCTCCCAGCTCAGGAGTGAGGGCAGCCCTGCCCAACAGGGACTAAGAGATGCACAAGGCATTAGGAGAGGTTCTGCTTCCATGAGACTCCAAAACACAAGTCAGCTCCCTTGGGGGCTGCCAGGGCTTTTGCCACAACCACAGATATTTTTTCCTCATTCAGGAGCTGAATTATAATCTTCATAAATTATTTTAAGACCAGCTTCCCTCCTGCTTATTTCTTTTCCTTTTAAACACCAGCACAGACGACAAGACCGGCTCCTGCCCAAAACCCAAACCACCCCAAATCCCAACACCTTGTGTGCAGAACCGTGGGTTACTCACTGGTCACACTGCTCACTGGTGGCTCCAGCAGGGCTGCAGCTGCAGGGCTGGCACTGCTGGCCTCCCTGCTGGGGGAAGAAGCCGTGGGCACAGCTGTGGCAGCGTGGCCCCGTGTAGCCAGGCAGGCAGTGGCACTGCCCTGTCGTGAGGTTGCATCCGGCGCTGCCCACCGAGCTGCAGTTGCACAGGTCTCCTGCAAGGAAAGAGAAACAGAGGCATGGAACCACAGAACTGCAGAATGGCTTGGGGTGGAAGGGGCCTTAAAGCCCACCTCATTCCAAACTCCTTCTGTGGGCTGGGACAGCTTCCAGGCTGCTCCAAGCCACGTCCAACCTGGCCTTGGACACTTCCAGGGATGCGGCAACCACAGCTGCTCTGGGCACCCTGTGCCAGGGCTTTGTAGCCATGATATTTTCTGAAAAATCCTTTCCTTAGGATTTTATCTCCTGAGAAGCTGAGAGGCCTCAGGAATAAAATGTAAACAATGGTTATCTGCTGCTGTGGAATGCAACAGGTGCATCTGTGATTGGTCTCGTGTGGTTGTTTCTAATTAATGGCCAATCACAGTCCAGCTGTCTGGACTGTCTCAGTCAGTCATAAGCCTTTGTCATCATTCCTATTCTATTCTTAGCTAACCTGCTGATGAAATCCTTTCCTCTATTCTTTTAGTATAGTTTTAATATAATATATATCATAAAATAATAAATCAAGCCTTCTGACATGGAGTCAACATTCTCATCTCTTCCCTCATCCTAAGACCCCTGTGAACACCATCACAGGGCATCACCACTCCCTCTGCATACCCCCATCACCACTTTAAGGATAATTTTTGCTTTAAAATGTTGAGATGATGGACAAAAACCACATTGGGAGCACCTTAGGGTTTGAAACACCACAGCTCATGCTTGAAATCACAGCTACAAGATTATGGGTATAACTATCTAAAATTTATCTATACGTAGCTGTACACAATGTCTTTATGAACATACCCACACCCAGCCCTCTGACTCCAGGAGCTGACAAGCAGTAAGTAATATCAGGATAAAATCAGCAACAGGTTGCAAAGTCATTAATTCTAAGAGCTTCCATTCCACACCACTGGAACAGCCCTGGTACCACAGAACAAACTCTGACAGGGCAAACTGGCAGCAGCACCACCCACTCCTGAGGAAGGGATAGAGAATCCCCTGAAAATCTGCCCTCAGGGGAGCACCAAGTGCATGAAAACTGTACTTCAAACGCTGTGGTAGAGCTGGAGGCAGGACAGGGACCTCCACCACCTAAACCAGACCACCCTCAGCTCTGTGGTGAGAGGGGATGGCTCTGGGGACCCAAACATTGTCTTTGGGGACACTGTATTTCCAGGGGTTCTGGAAAGCATGCACTGAACAGCTGCTTTTTTAGGAGAGAAGCAAATCTTTTGATCAAGTGGTGAATTCCCAGTCCCCCCACACGTTATTTCTTGTAATACTTTAAAGCCCCAAATGCACTGAAGAGAACAACTTCTCCCTGGCAATTTGTTTCTGCCAAGAGCTTTATCTCTGCTCTTTCACTGCAAAATATTTAGTGCCTTAATAATTTAAAGTCTTCTTCTGGCAAGACTGAATTATAAACAAGGATTATTTGCAGAAATAGTGCATAAAGCATCAGGGGCTTTACACAACTGCTGGTGTTTGTTATTTCCTGAGAAGAGCCAGTATTCAGGGCACTTTAGGGGGAGTGGAGAGGCCAGGTCCCCATCCCAAGAAAACTTGACTTAAAGCTCTTTTCCTTTTCATCCATGCTCTTCTAGCACACAAAGAAATGTGAGTTATTTAGCTTTATTACTCCACCATAGGATCCCCACACAAGCCATGTTGTGCCTATACACCTGTGAAATTGCACCTAAATTTTCTTCAATCCAAACTATCAGATAGGACAAACACCTCAAGATCCAATTATCCACTTCAACAGCCATTTCACATAATGAACTAAATTCCCAGCTCAATTATCCAAGCAGAACCATATCGATTTGGGCACTTGGGTTTCTCTCTCCCACCAGAGCAGAAACCACAAAAACCTGAGCAAAAGCACTCTGGAGTTTGTCAAACATGCATCAAAACAAATTTCCCTTTCAGAACTCAACCTGTGGCACCATTGGACCTGCCAGACTTGATCAAGGGAAGAAAATGAGCATTGTGTCCATTCTAATAGCATGGGAGGCACTGACAGGGCAGGTTCCACACAGGGGGATGAGCAGCTCCATGTGGAGACCACCCCTGTGCTCCATCAAAGCCAGAGCCACCATCCTGACACTCCAGATGGATGGCTGGATGGACAGGGCAGTGCTTCAGGATGGTCCCCATCAGCACCATGGAGCTCTGCCCCATCACTTATGCTCCAGCAGGATGGCAGCACTGTGAACCTGAACCTGACTTTGTAGCATCCACTGTTTTCCATCCAACGCTCCTGCCCACCAAAACTGCCCCAGTTCAGGTCAGGCTCTGCCTGAGCTGCCAAATTCAACAGCAACACAGACACCACTGCAATGGCAGCGCCTCAGGAGAGTGAGAAATGCTGCAATAATCCAAAATGACACTGGTAAAACACTTTTTGCTTGGTGAAGCCTGGTTCTGCTAGTGATGGGGAGAGCAGCTGAGCCTGTCTGCTGTGAAATCACCCCAAGTGTGTGCTAAGGCACAACTCAACAGATCCAGAAGTTGTCTCCCAAAAGGGTTGATTCCTTGAAGACCCTACCTACCCCCATGACTCCAGAAATCTTTGGGGGTCATGGGGTAGGTGGGGTCTTCAAGGAATTGACCCTTGAAGATGGTGGTCCCAGGTAGGGGAGCAGCACCCCACATGGTCCCTGCCCACCCCAAATGCATCCAGCCCTGCTCACACGTGGATGCAGCCCCAAAACACCGCAGAGCTGTGTGGGGTGGGCAGCGGAGGAGATTCAGACAGCAGCACTGGAATCTGAACTCCACCAAGGACAAGGGCTGCACAAGGATGCAGCAGGCTATGAAAACCTGAGGGCTGATTTAAAGGACACTTTGCTGTCCCCACAGCAGCCAGGTGGCAGAAGGTGAGAACGGTCCTGAGCCAGAACAGGAACTGATAACAAACATCTGCCCTGGGCTCTGGGAACACAGCAAAGAGGATGAGCACTACAGAGGAAAATCAGGGAACACTGTCCTGGCTTCTGGCCAGAGCCTGGGTTTTAGGAGCCTTTATTCAGTTTTCTCAGGCTGGTGTTTTGCTTTTGAAGATAACCTTCAAAAATACCTCACTGAGAGCTTTTGTGAAGGCAAAGGAATGAAGAGAGTGGATGAGCCCCAGGATGTCCCACTCCAGACTGCACAGTCATGGCTGGAGGGTTGTGTTGAGGCTGGGATAACATCACCAGCAAGGGAGCCAAGGGCAAAGACCTCTCAGGGATGAGGCACTGGTCCAAGCTCTGACTCTTCTCAGTTTGCTATCCTGACTCATCCTTGCTCTGCCTCAGTTTCCCCATCTCAGGGTGTTCCCCTGCCCCCCAGGGCCTCCCAGCCCTGATCGTCTCTGCCTGTTCCCCATTGCTAAACCACCAAGGTTCCCTTCCTTCCCCACAAAGCACCACACTACAGCTCAGAGCACGTGGTCATCACAGACAAAACCCACCACCTCTGCTCGTGAGGGGACTGACAGGCTTAAATTCATTAACAGCAAAGGATGTTTTGAGGTTCAAGAATAGAGGCACCATAAAAATGTGTGCCATTGCCATCTTACCCTTCAAACAAAAAAACCCAACACCTCTCCATTCAGGAACAATATTTCACCTTCACTGGTTGTTGCTTGGAAGAAGGTGGAGTGGAAGGAAAGGTTCCTCATTTGGGAAGCAAGGGGCACACTGCTGTGTGGAGAAAGATTTAACATCCAATTTCAGTTAGCCCCAACCGAAAATCAATTAATTTTTAGTATGCAAAAGCCATAAGTTAGCAATAAACTGGAGAATAGATGTTTTATGTTGTACTGGGTCCATAGCATGGCTGTAAATGCACTGACACAACCAAGAACCTCCAGGTCTGAGGGTGCCCTGTGACCCATCAGTGTGGCCACCTCAAACTCTGTGCCACCTGCCCTGTCCACCCCTAATAAAGATCTCAGCCTCCAAATCCCATTCCAATGCAAACCCCAACTCTGCAAATCCCAGCAACATCCCAGCCTGTGCCAGATCCATCATCATCCCACATCCCTTCATCTCCCATCCCCTCCTAACACTTAAACAGGGCTTGTTCTGATGAAAAAATCCTTCCTCAAATTACTTCTTTCACATCCTTTCAGCTTTGCAGTGTTTTAAGTTTTCACACATTTCATAAGCATGATTCCTCCTCCTTTCCAAGCCACTTAATGAATGAATAATTTAGAAAACAGGTGAAATATTTACAAAGGGTAAAGAAGCCAGCACTGTGAAAGGCACGAAGGTCTCTGTGAAACCACATTAGCTGGGGACATCCTGAACCAGTGCAGATCCTGAATGAACTCACCTGCTCCCTGGGAGCCAGCCTGGAAAACCCAAGGAGCACATTTTTCATTATAAGAACATGCAGCTGTAAGAGCAAGCTGTGGAGGCCCACAGATGCTATTTATTGTCCTGCTGCAAAAGCATCCCCAAGGAGACAGACATTTTCTGTTCTCCAGACTAGATGACGGGAAGAAAACCAAATTAATTTCTAACTTGGAGGTACTGTTGGATTTTTGGGAGCCAGAGATGCAGCCCCAGTTTGGCACCTGCAGCTCTGAAGCCAACACAGCCCAGCAAGAACCTCACCCCCCAAATACTCCCCAGATATCCCAAAGGATTTAAACCACTGCCCACAACAGCATTCCATCCCTGGAAAGGCTTTGTTTTTATATTAATTTAGCAGTTTTCCCTCTTCCCCAGACTTCATTTCCAAATGCAAGCCCTACCTTCTCTTCCATTTCCCCTTCTCAATCCCTCTGGAGGCACCACTCCTGACAAGACAGGAATAAAGGGATCAGGCAGCAGGTTTAAAAATCTATCCAAAGTTATTTCCTTTCCCCTTGTAATTAAATTGTGGAACTCATTGTCAGGGGATGTTCTGGCTGCCAGAAATACCTGTGGCTTCAAAGCAGGACTGGAAAAGCTCACAGAGGACAGGTCCACTGGTGGCTGTTAAACACAGGGATCTGGAAGAAGCATCCTGATGGGAAAGGCCTGGAACTCTGTCCAGAAAAGTCAGGATCATGCCCTGTCCTCTTGGCATCTTCTTCTGGCCCTTCCTGGGTGGGTGAAGCTTTGCTCTGAGCCAGCCTGGCAGTTCTATTTTCTCCTTGTTTGCACTGCTCCAGTTCTTCCCCCAAACACACAAATCCCTCTTAAAGAGTCAGACACTGCTCTTTGCACTGGGAATTTCTCCTCATTACAGCCAAAGGCACAGCTGTGCTGCACCACTGCTCTGTCTTTCCCCTTGCCTCTCAAGAGGCTCTTTCCCTTCCCCCTGAGAAGACATTTCATCCCCTCAGTACAATGCACTGATGTGTCAAACCTCCCCCACAATGGGATGAAGGTGAGGACAGTGGGATGGTGACAATAGGCATGAGCCAGTTGTTAAAGGGAAGGTCCCATCCTACCCAGCCCTTGTAAAACAATTCCCTGAGCTCCAGCCCATCTCTTCCATGGCTCTGATGCACAATGTCAGAGTGGTCCAGTCCAGCCCTGGACTGGAATCTGGGTTCAGCTCCATCCCTCCTCACTTGGATGCTACTGATGCTCTGAGTGCAGGAGTTGTTATCCCAGTGCAAGGATGCTTTGGCTTCCAACCTTTCCCCACAGCTGCAGCAGATCTGAGAGGGCACAGCCTGGCTGAGCTCTCCCCCAGGGAGCTGGGGAACACCTGCCATGGGCTAAGAGCTCCTGAAAGAACAGGCCAGAGAGGAGCTGCAGCACTGCAGCTTCCCAAAGAGAGGAGGAGTTCTGCCAAGTCCCAGGACTCATTCCCATCCAGACAGCACTCAGCACAAAATAAGAGTCAACTCTTGCATCATGAAGGTGCACTGAAGTGCTCAGACCTGTAATTTACTCTCACTTCAGGCTACAATGCAAAGCCAAAGAGGTAAGAACAGTATCTCTGCCTATCCCCCCAAAAAATTATATACACATTTTCTGTTATTCTGCACTCACTTTGTTACTGAGTGCCACATTCTGGGCACTCACAGCCTCCATCAAGCTCCAGGCTCTGCAGAGTCAGGCGCTGATGGTGAAGAGAACTTTGTTCACATTAATGCTGTTAAGAGTGTTAGAGTCACTTGTGTTGTTCCATAAAAGGCTTTTACAGGTCAACAAGGGGGAAAAGACAACAATTTCTCAATTCATATACATCACTTGTAACATCATTAGAAGATTAAGCACATCTGTTGAGGAATATTTTATCAGATTAAATCTCTCACTTATCACTTGGAAAGCAGCACAAAGCCAAGGTCCCAACTTTGGGGTCGCCAGCAGATGCACAAGCACTTTTTATCAGCCTGGAGCAGACAGGTTTGGGGCTTCAGCCACACTCCAGCTCAGCCTCACCTGTGTCAGCCCCTGCCTTTCCAAAGGGATGGAGATCATTCCCCACCAGAGCTCACAGCCCTCCTGCCCCCCCAGCCATGACCCTGAGACCCTCCCCAAAGGCAGAGGCTGCTCACTCCCTGGGACTGCCTATTTCTATTCCTTCCCTGCACCTGCAACGCAACCTGCAGGCATGAGGTTTCTGAGCAGTTCCTGAAAGCTCCTCCACACGGAGCAATTTTGTTGCTTTTTCCTCCTTTTTGATGCTAAACAAGTCAGCAACCTGCGCAGAGAGCTTTGAACCTGCTCGTTCCCCAGTAAAACTGCATCAAAAGCCAGACTCACGGGTGTAAAGCTGTCTTGGGAGACTAAAGGATAAAACCCTGTAAACATCAGGGGAAAAAAAAAAAGAAAAATATGGATTCTGATTAACTCAGTATTCCTCCAGCACTGGGAGATCCCCAGCTCACAGGTCTGCTGGAGCACAAGGAGGAGCTCCCATGGATGGGACAAGGAGATGTCAGGAGAAGCAGGAGGGGTCCTGGAGTCATTAAGATCCAGGTAATAGGGCAGGAAAGCTGTGCAGGGGGGATTACACAGCTGCAGCTGAGGAATTATTCATTCCTATAGAACAATAAGTTTCCACAGGCAGACAAACCCTCCGGGGTCTCTTACGAAGCAGACCGTGCACAAAGAGGAATGTGGCCCTAAAATGTTTATGATACAAGAAATTCAGTAACTTCAAACAGACCAAATACATACTTGAGGATTAAAACCTCCACAGTTTAAAAAAAATTAAAATGAATCCAAGCCTTTTAATTAATTTAAAAATAGTTTTGTTGGCGTTCTACTTTAGTTGCTTAAATTTTCCCCGCTAATATTTCCACAAACGTCTGCAACCATATAAATATTCCATGTTTCTGTTTGAAAATCTCTGTATTTTTTACCACCCAGTGTGAGACCCAGCCAGCCCAACGCCGGGTTTAGAGATAAACAGGGTGAAAACTGACTTTGGCAAACACCTCCCCACAGCACACAGAACCCTGGCAGCCCATTCCCTCCTGACAGATACACTTGCGTGGCACCTCTCAGGAAACTGAATTGTTTTGTCAGCAAAACGCTTTCACTGGATGATCAAGACACCTCACACGGGATGGGGATGGGAATTTATGAGCAGATTCCAATTTTAGTCTCTATTGACCACGGCCCAGCAGAGCAAGGGATTATGAAGAGCTGCATGAATAATATGAACTATAATCATCTGCTGAAGGCTCTGCGTGCTCCGATTCCTGCAAAAAGTAATTAAACTCACAAACTTTGCTCGGTGCTTCGGGGAGTTGCAACTAATGAATGAACACGTTAATTTATGGGAGATTTGAGGCTCTTCAGAGAAAACCCTGAGCAGGAACCATCCTTCCAAGTGTTTGTGTTTGGGCTGTAAAGTTGTGCTGTGTGAATAACCAGCGAGAGAACAGAGATGAGCTCGGGTAACACCCCTTGATCACATCCTACCCTTCCCAGCAGGGTCCCCAGAGACTCCTCTGGGCAAGACCAGTGAGAACAGGGTCAAACCTTTCGTTAGAGTAACAGCTGGCTTTGCTGAGAAGCAAAACTTTCAGCTGCTGGTGCTGCTGGCAGATGCCAGGCAGGGGCAGGAGCAGCAGCACAGCCACCCCACACTGCCAGGGATGCAGCAGAGCAGGGACTCTGTCCAGCCTGCAAGGGATGGATCTGCCCAGAGGCAGGAGCTGCCTCCTGCCTGCACACTTACCTGACACCATAAAGCTACTTCAAACCAAAACCCATTGCTGCAAGGCATGCAGCCTCCCAGAGCCTTCTCCCCTCCAGACCTTGCCTGCAGACGCAACAGAGCCTCCTCTCCCAAGTCACTGCAACCAACTCCTGATGCTCCCTGAGCTTTGGCAGGAATGGATGTGACCTCCAAGCTCCTCCTTCCAGAGCCAGCCTGGGGCTGAGCACCCACAGAGCACCCAACCCAAGAGCCCCGTGGGTGCTGCTGAGCAGGGGTTGTCATCCCCAGCCATGGCTCACATTGCCTGGGAGGAAAAAAAGGGAATGGCTGAGTCCAGGCTGCTGGAAAGCCATTTTCTGCTGAGTACAGAAATCCCAGAGTAGGTGGTAACACATCTGCTGCAGTGCCATCAGCTGCTGAAGGAGGGGAGTGCTGAGGACAGTGACAGCCTCCCGCCCCCATGCAGGTACACCATGTACAAGCTGCAGGGCTGGGGTCTCTTGGGAGGTTCCCAGGGAGCTGGCAAACACTCACACATGGCTGATCTCACTGCAAAACGCAGTGCTTTTTTTGTTGTGAAGTCATAGCTCCATTTCTTTACACCAGGTGCAACCATGGTGCAACCAGCTCCTCACTGGTGTATGGAGGGAGCTGCAGCTTTGCCTCACGGACTTTGGGCAGAGCTCAGCCCAGCCTGGGATGAATGTGGTCAGAAGTTACCCTTCCTTCCTCCCTCATTTACAGCACTCTTACACTGGGAGGGAAGACAGAACAAAAGGAGATGCCAACAGCAACAGCACAACCCATAAATCAGTATAAAAATGCTTGGAAGTGCATCCTCCCCCAGCAGAGGAGTGCTCTGCATCTCCTGGAAGCAGGAGCTGCTCCTGGATGGCTGCCACAGCCCCCACCCCGCCCTGGGAATGGTCTTCACCTTAGGGACAGCACAAGCATCATGCCCAGGGTTCTCTCCAAGCATGCAGGAGTGATTTTTAAATGCTCTAATCATTCCCCAGGCCAGGAGATGCACTCCAAGGGCATCTGGACACCCACAAGAGGTAGAAGGTGGAGCAAGGAGGGGGTCACACTGCTGTGAGATGAAATGCCCTCCACACAGGGAAGGGGCCCATCGTTCATGGCGTGGCACACAGACAGCAAGAGGCATTTTTACAACTTTTTTTAACCTTTTTTTTTTAATGAGAAAGAGAAGGAAGACTTGCTTTGGAGTGTGTCAGGCTATTTTATCTCTAAGCCTGTGGTGAAAATCTGGAATGAAAACTTTCATCAGTAGCTCCAGCAGGTGCCCAGGGCAGTTCCTTTCAAGATTCAGCTCCTCCAGCCAAGCAGCAAAGGGACAGACCCGTTAACAAAGGCACCTTTTATCCACAGTGTTAATAAACACTAACTGAAAGTGTTAATAAAAAGAAGCTTTCCAGAGCCTGAGCTATGACCCCAGTTTGTCTCAGCTCTTTGCATTTTCAAGCTTGGAGAAGAAGCAAAGCCCCAACAAATCCCAGGATTCATTCCCAATACAAATCCCTAATTCTTCTCTACTCTAAACAAACATATTTAAATGCAGACTTTTATTCATCACAAACAGCAAAGTATCTTTGTTCCTCTCTCCCTCACTTTAAAGGCCATGCAGAGGAAGGGAGACAAGAGAAGAAAACTCTTTGACAGATTGCAGCCAGCGAGTCCTGCTCCTCTCTCTGCTCCCAAGCTTGGTTCCAAGTTTAATAAAGGTGTTTTGTCTCCTTGCTTAGTAAGTGGAATTACCATAGCAGAAAGCCCAGCGGGGAAAGGGATAGCACAGAGCATGAGTAATCACAACTGGTTTGGGGCAGGTTTTGCCATTTGGGTCCTGTTTCAAGGTTATGATGACATAGTGCTATGGGCTGGTTTGGAGTTACCACAACTCCTGCCAGACAAGGAGTTGTAAGTTACAACGTGCTGCAAGCAGGGAGAGCTGCTGGGACAGAGCAAGGAAAATGTCATCTGAGCTGGGAAGTTTCCTGTTCCTTACATTTTATTCCCTTATTTTATAATGCAGCCTTGCACTTGCCCTGCTGTACTTTGCACAGTGATGTCTTTGCCTCGAGCTCACAGCGAGTGACTTAAATTCCCACATTCAGAACTTGTTTCACACCTTTGTTCTCAGCCAGCACCTGCCAAACTGGGTCGTAGATAATGCAGCCAGACAAAATTTGCTGGCAAATCCATGGAGGAGAAGCCAAGCTTTCAAAGAGGGAACTGATATGGGTCAGGACACGTCATGGAAAAAGACACCTGGATGGAGAAAGTCATCACTTATCACTGGAAACAGGGGACTGCAGCAGATCCAGTATCATCTGCTGAGGGGAGCAGCCAGCATGGTGCAGCTCAGCTGTACTGCAGAACTTCCTGCAGCCATGGCATGAATTTAAAGAGCATAATTCCCCCTGCACAGAGAGAGGGGCAGAGCCCACCTGCCAGCCCCTGCCTCCCCCTCACCTCTGCTTGGAGCCCCAAGCCCGGCAGCACATGGATGACTCCACTCAGGGCTGAACATCAGCTTTTCTTTCCCCTCTCCTGGGTCACTGTGGATGGACACTGCAGCTCCATCCTGTCCCAGCTTCTGCCTTGGCCATGAGGTATTTATTACCTGTACTTATTTCCAGCAATAGCTCTCCTACCAAAGGGAAATGTTTCCATTAAACAGCACAAGTTCAGCAACCACAAACAAACAGTAACTTAAAGCCTAAGCCAATTCTCTGAAACCTCTACAATAAATACCAGGTCATTCAGGGAAGTACAACAGACAACAGCTCTGTCCCACAGAACACCCAAATCCTCTGTAAATAGGCAAAACCTTTAAAAGTGTGATGGGAAGGATGGAGGCAGCCAGGCACAAGGGTTTCAGGCTCCCTGTGCAGCACTCCCCACCTCACCCACAGCTCAGGCACTGAGCTGAGACCAAGCCTGAGCCAAGATGCTGAAAGCAAAGTGTGATTTACAGAGCCAGAGCTGAGCCCTCCAGCATCACCAAAGGGGAATTACCCTCAGCAACAGCAGCACACTCAGTCTGGGGCTGGCAAAACCAAGCCTGATCTTTGAGCCAAAGAAATGCTCAAAACCACAGAGCTTCCTCTGCAGCCAATGGGTCAGCTAGGAGAGGTTTGTTGACATTTCTATCTTGACCATTTCCTCATTTTTGAGGGCTTCATAATGACTGTTTTGGCATTGCAGGAGGAGGAGCAGTGCCTCCTCTTCCACTCAGCTCTGCTGTCAGAAAGAAACAAGGTGAAAGAAGGATCTGAGCCCCACCTGCAAAGAGGCATCCAAAATCCTACTGAACCAGGGAGCTGCCAGTGCCTGACACAGCCCTGAGACTCTGCTTTGACAGGGCCAATACTGCACCCACTGAAAATATAAATGTATCACCTGGAATTACAGATATACAGGTGGGAGAGATGCCACCTCTGAGGCAAAGTTCATGTACAAAGCTCATGTACATTCCTGAGAGTGGATGCAGGGAATCCTCTCAGAGGGATCACAAAACCATGGGTGGTGAAGCAGAGAGAGGGGAGCATCAATTCTCCAGTCCCTGAATTTGAACTCACCATCCACACATCTCCTGGAAAGCTTTTAAGGGGTCTGTAAACCAAAAATCCCCTGACACCAAACTGAGGTGCTGGGGGAAGGCTCTCTCCTGTCATTCCATCCATCCCATGAGCTCACTGCCTTCTGCAGGGAAATCAGTACCACCCCTGTAACTGACTGTCCCTTCAGAGACTGGTCCATTTGTTGTTTATCTTTCATTTTAAATGGATTAGACATGTACAAAAAGCCTCCCTTGAAAAGGAACAACCAAGATGTGAAAAGGATGGGAAGATCCAACTGCCAGTGTCAGCACTAATCCACGTCAAAGAGCACGCTGTCACCAACTCACTGTGAACTTCCAGGAGGAAGAAAACGCTCAGAATAAAACAGTTCAGACCAGATAAATGTTTGTCATTCATTATCTGGAGTCAAACTTGGATTTCTCAACAACACAGCCAAGACAAAGCAAGCACATTAAGATGAGAACATCTCTTGCAGGGAGCTCCATGCCTGGTGTGCAGCCTGCCCTTGAAGGCAGCAAGGCTGGAGGCAGGTGAAGGCTCTGTTTGCCTTTCTCCAATAACAGCTATTTAGTTTTCTACGTCACTTTGCTTTATCATAGCCTGAAACCTGGCCCAGCACCCAGCTCCACCTCCCCATCTGCTCCCTGTGCCAGCTGGCCCTGTGGCCCAGGGGATGCCACACAGCCCAGCAGCTCCCCAGACACAAACTGGGCATCCCCAGCCCTGTCTGGGAACTCTCCTCCTTGTGAACATCCATGTCACAGTGAGATTTACCCTGCTGGAAAACCCCACAGGGCAGATCTCAGTGTGACATGGATGTTCACAGGGAGGGGAGTGCCGGAGCATCCAAGTGAGGTGGGGAGCTGGAAAACATGGCAAATTCCCCTCAGATCCTTCCTCAAGTATTGGGACTGGGAAAAAACCCACTGGCCATGGCAGGGAAGGGCAGGGCACAAAGCTGGGGAGGCTCCAGCAAAGCATCACCTGTGCTGGCAGCAAGTGAGCAAACACCCAGCCAACAGGTCAGTGTGCTCCACTTCAACTCCAACCCCCTTCCAGCCTGGAAAACCACTGGAGCACATCCTCCCTGGGCTCTGCTGGGGTTCCCACTGCACCCAGCCCAGCTCCCCAGAGGCCAGGCTGCAGTTTGGGGTGGGAAGGGGTGCATGGCAACCCCTCCTCCTGCCCCCCAGGCACTGCCAGCTGGGGCATTGTGCAAGCTCCCTGTCCCTTCCCCAGCCAGGAATGCTCCAAACCTGTGGCACGGTGAAGGTGTGGGTGCCTCTGCCCCATTATTCACCCATCTGCCATCGAGATGTGTTTTGGGAAGGCAGCTGGGTTTGTAGGGAAAAAAATTCCCAAATCCTGCCTGCTCCCTCAGAGCCCAACATGTTGCATTCATCCTGGGGTTTTTTTTCCCCAAATAACTGCTCAAATGAGCATGTCTATTTTGGGGCAGAGAAAGAACACCCTAAAACCCAGTCTATCATGTTTGCTTAGGGATAAAAGATAAAACCTTTAGCTAGCAGAAAAAAATATATATAATATATACATATACCTATACATTTTTTAAATAGAGGGAACAAAAATGGAATCATTGAAGTTTTCAAAGCCCAAGGAGCTTTGAAAAATTTGGAGGGAAGGAACAGAACATCAAGTTCAAACTGTTTTCAATGGAAAAGCCCATTAAAGGAAAAGGGATCTTTTGCAGAAAGATATATGTTTTGCTGATTTTGACAAAAAGGACTGTTCAGAGGAAGGGAAGAAAAGCTTTCATTTGAAGGTTTTGAGCATTGCTTTTGCACCTTTACAGCATTGCTCATGAAAGCATCCTCACAAACCTGTTATTGCTGGAACACAGCGTGCCCAGGGAGAAGGTAGATGTGACCATGTGCAGGGTAAGGGCAGGGCTTTGGAGACAACTCCTGCCTGTGCCATGAAAATGAGCAGTTATTACAAAAGAAAGGAGAAAAAATATATATATTTAAAAAATCATCAACTTCCTTCCCTTCTACCAGGCCCCTGGGAAGGGGAAATGCTGATCCTCCAGCTCACAGATGGAACAAGCTCCTGGTTTGCACCCCATGAGCCACATCCAGTGCTGGGGGTGGATTTTGGAGGAGGCATGAAGGACACGAGCCTCCCTCCTGCACGTCAGCAGCGCTGCACTGCACATGCCAGGGGGTATTTGCTGGGATGGAACAGCAGCTTTGCCCACAGATCCCTCCCCAGCCACGACCACATCTCACACTGCAGGGGAGGAAGCTGTGGGTTGAGCACACACATCCCTGGCAATTAAAGCCATCTTCTTAATATCAACCAGTCCCAGCCATCCTGTGACAGGGCACAGAAAATATTAATTACGTCCCTGACATTTTAGAGTGGTTTTCTTCTCACTCAGGTGTTGCTGGACCTGAGTCCCATTCACTGACAGTCACAGCCTCATTCAGCAACGGCACAGAAGGATTGAGCATCACCTAAAAGGTTGTTTTTCCACCTTCTCAAAATTTCCCACAACTGTGCACGCAGGGATGAATTTAGAGTAATGTCACCAACAAAGTGCTCAAATTAATAGCAATAAAGTGTAAGTGCTCCATGTGGCGGGCAGAGCCCTGCTGGGGAAAACGACCTGTGAAAGCTGAAAAAGCAGCCCACGATGAGACCACTGGGAGAAAAAAAAAAAGGCAACAAAACAAACAGTCCATTTCAATCTCCTTTTCATAAAGAGCCAAAATGAACCCAGGAACACATCAGAGAATAATCATTTAGCACAGATCAAACAGGAGAACCAGCGTATTAAAAATACACGCAGCATTAATCAGCTACACAGAGTTATGTGCCATCATTTCCATAAATAATACAGGATCAAAGCAGCCCAAGCAGCACTATCAGTTAATATAGTCAGCCAGTCAGTCAAAATAGAGTAAAGCTGCCTGAAAACTGTGGCTGCATAATTTGCCAGGAATAAAGCAGATTCATCTGAGAAGTGGCATGACCAGTTAAACGGGTAAAGGTTACCAGCAGCCTCGTCATTAGAGGGCGGTGATGCCACAAAGGAGGAAAAAAAAAAAAAGAATGTAAGGTCAATGCAGTCTCAATTTATTATTTAAAAAATACCCAAACAACTTGGGGAATATCAATATATCTCGTCTAGAGGTAACCCCAAGGGGGCAGGTGGGAGCACTGACCCTGCTGGGAGCATCCCCAGTGGCTGGAGCAGGGGTGAGCCATGGGGTGCAGCCCACCAGAGCCCCTTCTCCAGGATGGGGCAGTGCCCAGGAAAAAACTCCCTGCTGCAAAAACCATGCTGCCTGCTCAGGGCGAAAGGCTCAGCACCCAGAGCCTTTAAACACCCACCCATCCATGCATAGAAAATGCCTGTGTCATTAGGCCTTTTGCTGAAAGGCTGCAGAGCCATTTAGCTGCCCGATTTTTAAAACAGGCATGCGGAGCAGAGCTATAAATAGCAGGGATGCTTGCCTCGTCATGTTTCTGGGGGCTTATTTATAAGAACAGGGGGCAACTGAATTAAAAATGGTTAAAAAAGAAGTGCCTTGGCTTCTCTGCTTTAAAGCCAAGTTGCCAGAAGAAAAAAAAAAACCTTCAAGGTTTTTTGCTTTTTTCTTTTTCCAGGCAAAAAGCAAACACCCATCGCTCATGCTCAGACTCTGAATTGGTTACATTTACAAGGCAAATTTAATTCATACAGCAGGTGTTCAGAAATATATTAAAAAAAAAAAAAAGAAAAATCCTCCTTTAAGCAGCACAAGAGCAAGCTAAGGCTTTGCATTAGTTCATGCAGCTCCAGGGAAGCTCCTCATTCACTGAAATAGGACCTGTGTGTGTGAATGAGGAGCAGAGACCTCCAAAATCTCTTCAGAGTTGGGGTGGGGGGAAAGCCCTGAAGGGCTGGAGCAGAACTGCTGCCAAACCCGGGGACTGGCAGCCTGCATGGCACCTCGACCCTGCTGCACCTTGGGTGACACAAGGGACAGGAATTTTGCATGGCAAGATCCAGATGAGCAGCAGGCAGAGGAGGAATTCAGCCTCCAACAAAGGAGCTGCTCTGGGCAGCTCCATCGGTCGGCAGGCAATGTCAGCCCCGGCAGTGCTGGGAGGGTCCATTCTTCACAGGCAGCCAGGAGAAATCCCGGCAAAGCAGGCAGATCGAGCAGCCCCCTCCCTGCTCCCTGCCTTTATTAAATGGGCAGAGAAAACAAGAGCAGACAGCCAAGCTGCTGGCAGGACAGCAGGCAGCTGGGATGCAGGGGCTGCACCGCTCTCCCTGCATCCCTCCGTGCAGGGATGGGAGCTGTGGGCACTGAGTGACCCTGGCAGGACAGGGGACAGCCTGCCCTGCTCCTCCAGGAGTGGCAGCTGCAGGAGCCAGCACCGGGAAATTTCCTATTGAATAGGGGGGAAATGTTGTGCCAGACAAATGAGGGTCAATTATTCCTAGTCTAGAATGTCTTGTTGGAAATGCTTCCAGACTGACAAGCTTTAATTCGATAAAAGACCCTTCCAGACAAGCCCTGCTGTGATTTTGGGAGCATTTCCCCCTGGCAGGGACCCAGCAGCCCCCAGCCCCTCACTGGGGATGGATTTAGCCCCAGGCTAAACAATCTTACCGGGCAGCCTCAAGGCACAGGACACTCACTGAGCTCACTGGAAGCTTGAGCAGAAGCAAAGCAAGAACAACCATTCCACTTCAGTCTGATACAACCCAAAAGTCAAAATAATTTTTTAAAAAAGCAAATAATTTCCTGTGAACCAGAAATCTGGGTTTTAGCCAGTTTAATGAGACTGAATTGCAAGTGGTTGTGTTCTCCTGGGGTGCTGGAGACACACGACTCCCCAAGGCAGGGCAGATGGCTGGATTGCAATCTAGCCTTTAGCTCATAAAATATATTAATATCCCCAACCAATTATGAAGTGCCAGACTCTGCCCCTCTGGGCCCACTCCCACCCAGCAATGCCTCACTGCACAAGGCAGCCCTGTTGAGCTCAGACATGCAGCACCTGCCAGGGCAACAGAGCCTGGAGCTTTCCAGGACTTTTAAAGCAAATCTGAGCCCTTGCTCCATCCTCATGCAAGAGCTCAGTGAAGTCTCAGGTGCAGTCAAGGTGCTGTACAAAAATCCAGCTCCTCAACATCATTTCTTTGTTTGATTTTTTTAGGTGCTTGTCAGAGGTAAAGCAGAAGGAGCCTTCCCTTCCAGGCAGACGGCTGTAAAAGGATCCCAGCCTGCAGCACCCGGCCTTGGCACAGCTTTATTCCCAAAGCTGGCAGATGCATCACACCACCACGATGGCTCTGCTGCTTCTTGGAAGCACCAGTGAGCACCTCAGATTGGCAGCAACTCCCTGACAGTCAGCTGCTGTGAGCTCCACAAATGTCACCAGCTCACAGAGCCTCAGCCCTGGTTGTTCATAGGGCTCTCGTCAAAACCCGCTGGAGTCTTTCCTCAGTCTTCAGCAGAACTTCACATCCAGGATCTCAGCTCCTCAGGAACAGCTTGTTCTGTGCCCCTGTGCCCACAGCCCTGGGGCATGGCATGTCCTGGATGTCCCTGTCCTCACGCTGCTCACCATCACTGCCACAGGCTCGATGCTCACCATCAGTGCCACCCGGGTGGGCATACCCAGGACCCCAGCCACCTGCAGGGCCACACTGGAGTGGCACGAGGACCACAGTCCCCTTGGGGATGGGGGGTCACACATCAGTGTAGGCCTTGACACCATCACTCCTTGACCACTGTCCCCTGTGGCACAGCCAGACAGGGTCAAGGTCAGGGGGCCTCGGGGGGAACAGGCAGCAGCACCAGGAAGGTGCTCCAAAGGCAGAACCAGGCACTGACCAGGAAGCCCATCCCAGCTGTCTGGACAGGCACAACCTTTGCACCCTGTGCAAACCCCAGTGTGTGTCACAAGAGTTTTTTTGGTGACACTCCAGCACTGTCCCACCTGTCCCAGCCACCCTCGCAGGGCCTGGAGCAAAGGCACTGGGACATCTCCCACCACACACCTCAGACAAAGCACTTGTTTCCGTGCTCCAGCACTTCTGCCTCCCCACTGGCTGGTGTTTGGGTATGGCCAACAGCAGCCAGGTAAATAACATCACCTCACACAGGTGGGGCCATTTTCCAAGTGGCAGCTCAGCGATGATATGTCGGAATCTCAGCTACTGTTTAAAATAAAAACAAAAAGCAAAATCCCAGCAGACAGAAACTAACAAACAAGACCCTCAATGCTCTACAGATCCTCCCAGAAATATCCTGATTTTTATGAGCATTGCTAAGTCCCAGAATCTCAATCTTGAGTCAGGACAGTTGGATGCATCTGATTCAAGAATGATTCAGATGGGAGCGTGAAGGCAGGCAGGAAGGCAAGGGAGTGACATTTTCTGTTCTGGGCAGCATGTCTTTATTTAAAGCTCAAAGATACAAACTTATTATTTGATTGAAAAAAGGCACTCTCTGTCCTGGCTGCTCCCGTGCTGATCCTGAGGAACAAGACCATCCTCCTTATCCCTCAGCTTTCACATCCATGCCTTCATTTCCATTTCTTTAAATAAATTTAAATCCTGCTAGCACCTTGAGCACAAGTTATCTCTGTAACCACATGGAACACAATCCTGAGCCCTCAAACAAGGAAGGCTTAAGCTGCCTTCCCAAGTAATGAGCAGGAGGAAAGCTCCAGCTCAGCCCCCCTGGCTGCTCCTGCTTGTCCCCCACAGGGGCAGAGGCAGAGCAGGGGCAGTCAGGCAGGTGCACCCATACACAGGTGGGAAGATTTCTTCCAAAGGATCTAATGGCTGCATGAGAGAAGAGGAGGAGTGACCCACAGCTGCAAAAGGGATGATGGCACAAGATCCTGGAACTACCTTCAATAGTTTGGCTGTTTCTGTCCTAGCAGGATTTGAGAGCTCCCAAACCCTCGTGGCAGGGTCTGGCTGCTGATGGCTCTGTGGCCTGGACCAGCCTTTCCTCTACAACACTCTAAGTGCTGTGGGGACCCCCCAGACCTGCCCTCACCACCCCTCCTGCCAGAAGGGGATGCACACACCTTTCTCCTCATGCACAAAAGCAAAACCCTCCCCCTCTCCAGCTGGACAAAGCCAGCACTCACCAGTCCCCTCCTCAGCCTGTCACCTTCCCTGTGCCCAGCCAATTACCCAGGTCATCCCAACGCCCCCAGGGATTTGCCAGGCTCCTCTCCACAAGCTAAACCCATCAGCTAATCCCCCCCAAAGCTGCAGCCACCCCCATTGAGGGGCTCTGGCTGCACCTCCTCCATCAGCAGCAGCTCCCCAGCCCGAGGTGGCCCCATGCTGGTGGCTGGGGACCCATCAGCCACTGACTCAGCTTTCACACATTTCATGTGTCACCTTCCTGTGGTTAATGCTCCAAGCCACCTGCATTTCTGGCCCTGTGGCTGCAGCAGAAATCGTTCACTGTCCCCTCCTGCGTGCTGCAGAGGTGAGGAGTCAGACCCAAAGTCACCCCTGAGAGCTGGTGACCCAGGAAGGCAGGTGAGACATGACAAAAGAGCAGGGAGGAGAGAAGTAAAGACACCATACCCAGGGTTTGAGTGCAGCTCTCCTGCTGACCCAGCACAGCAAGGCTGTCAAAGGATATTTGGGTTTCTCAGCCCACCCACCTGCTGTGCACGGGGCTGGAAGAGAGTCAGAACAAAATGTCCTTCAAAGAGACCCACGTTACCCAACACTGCCCTAAGAACCACCTGGAATTGAGGATTTTTGTTCCCTAGGCAGGGAAAGTCCAACCAGGACCACAGCAGCTGCATCTCTGCTCCAGCACAAGCATCCACACAAGCAGCAGCCATTCCCAAGCTAGAGTCCCCAGGAAAGCTCCAGCTCCTGCTTAAAATGAGACTGCTGGGGATAAAAGGAAGAGGCAGAGTCTCTATGGTGGGTGCTGAAGGCTTTGGTGATAAGGCGGGGGATATGTTAAGCTTGTCTCCACAAACATAAGGATTAGCAATTTACTTCCCTTAGAAACAAAATCCAGGATTTTAACATGATCACAGGCTTGGAAAGAAAAATAAACATCATGAAACTGGGAAAAGGAGGAGGACAAGAACAGAGCAAGCAGGCAGCTCGAGGAAAACTGAAGTGCTTCTTAAATCAGAATGAGAAATGCACCAAAGTCAGAATTTAAATCCTGGTAGCTCTGAACACCACTGGCCCTGAGGCCTCTCACACCAAGCTCTTATCAGTGATAATGCTGTGAACATTAAGGGAAGCCTTTCTAATAATGTGCATGAGAAAAGGCCCATTTGTTTAATGCAACAGAGCACATAATGCATTAATTACCTACTGAGTTGGAAAAGTGATGTTGAAAACATGCTTGAGTTAAAGCAAAGGGAGGGTTTCAGCTAAGCCCATTATGTCCACTGGCTTTGCTGTGGCTTTGGTGCTTAACAGCCTTTGAGAGCAAACCTCTGCACAAGTCACAGCAGATGGGGCAGCACAGAAAACCCCACACAACCCACGGAGAGCAGCTCCCACACAGAGCACGGCTGTACCCTGCACCCCTAACACCAGCCCAGGCTCCCCCATCACACAGGGGATGCCCAGCATCTCCTCCTGATGCTGCCTCACCACCCTCAGGTGCCCTAAAACCCACCAGCCCTGGAGCACACCAGCACTCTCCCCTCAGCCAGGGCTAATCTCAACCTGTCACGCTCAGGACTAACAGCCTGGGCTCCAGGAGAAGACAATCTGCCCACGTGCTCCTGCCCTGGCCATCACCATCACAGTGCGAAGGCACCAGAGAGCAATTTTGTGATTAAGTGGCTGTAGCCATTAATAATTAGCACGTTAAAACTTCAAAGGGTGATGCTGGCCTCCAGAATACAGACTCAGCACAGCCAGGGGTGGTGGTGGGGAGTGCTCATCCTCCATGCTCCCTTTTCCCAAGTGAGAGCTGAGGCACAGGGGTGAGGGCAGCCCATGGGAGCGCAGGGATTAGACACAAAATTCCCCAGACTTCCATCCCTGACAGTGGCAGAAGACATAGAGGATGTTATGTAAGCATCCTCCACGGAATCTGGGAGCATCCCAAAGCTACCTTATGCACTTGTCACTGCCTGCAGGAGCAGGAGGCTCTTGATGAAGCCATTGGAGCTCAGGGTGGAAGACCCAAATCCAATGGATACTAATCGATACCAAGGGAAACAAACACAACACAGGGGTCAGAGAGGGAAATGTGCTGGAGGAAGCTTGGGATGTGTTTGTGGATCCCCTGGTTGGCATCCAGAGCATCTCACTGTGCTGCACTGAGCTGCTTAGTCCATTCTGTCTGATCAGGCACAAGAGAAGAAACTGCCTTTGCTTTAAGAACACTCAACTCATCCTGCCTTTATCAGCAATTCCCAATCTTAAGCCATTCTGTTTCTTCCAGAAAAAGCAAAGAGAGAAAAGTCAACAGAAAAAAGTAAATTAAAGTCTGAAAAACAAGCGACTCCAGATCTTCAGTCGATTTTATTTCTAACCAAATGAAAAAGCTGATTAATCCTCTTGTTCAGACTGCTAACACTACCAGAACAGACTGCATCCCTTTCACATCAGAGGAAGCTCAACGTACTTAAGCTAAACATCTTCCAGGCAAAGGGAAAAAATAAATATAAACCAGGAAAGAATCAGTGCTATAGAATTTGCATGTGTCTGAAGATAAAGCTTTGGAACTGCAGAGTGAAGCCAAGTTCTCCAGTAAAATAAGTGGACAAAGCTCCATCCTTGGACTCCAGCACAGCTTTGCCTATTTAATCTATAGGTAAACTGAAGTCTCAGCTTTGAAGAGCATCAGTGTTTCCCCTCCCAGCGAGTGACCAGCGCTGTCAGTGCATGCTATACCCAGGAGCTTCACCTGAGAGCACAGCCCTCCCATCCACCCTTCACCTCTCTCCTCCTTACACCCTACACTGATAATTCCATGTATTCCTGTTGCCATAGCACCTTCCTCAGCTCTGTATAAGCCCCGACCACCACAGGGGCAGGATGAGGCCTCACACAGGCTGCACTGAGACACATCATTCCCAGCAGAGATAAATTTGGGACTTGTTTCTGTCCATGCACATCCATCAGATGCCATGTGAGCACCCCAGCACCTGCTGAGCTGCAAATACACCTCCTGACACTGGCGAGAACACAGGCTCCGGTGACCCCAAGTCATCACTAACCCTGCTCTCTCATCGAGGCAGGACACCAGGGACGCTAGATGGTTGTGGAGCAACTCGACCTACAAAATCCCATCGGGGGATGCCCGAGTCCAGCATCCTCCCTGTTGGCCACTGCCTGGATGCAAGGTGATGGGAAGGACCTGTCTGCATCTCCTCCACCGGGAGCACAGTGCATGCCAGGGACTACTGCCTGAAGGATGCTCCGGGCAGCCTGGAGCAGCACCTGCCCCGCTGCTCCCCAAAAGCCCCGGTAACAGCCCCGGTAAGGCACGGGCTGGGCACAGCTGCCCCTGCAGACCGCATCCCGGAGCCGGCACAGCCCTGCACGGGGCCCCGCGGGGAGGCCGGGCCGGGCCGGGCGATGCTCGGGGGGTCCCACAGCGCAGAGCTCCCCCCGCCCGCCCCGCACGGGGGTCGCCGCAGCCGGAGGGGCCCGGGCGGCCGCCGCCCCGTCCCCGGCCGCGCCTTTGTCCGCCCGGCGGAGGATGGGGCGCAGCCCCGTCCCGCTCCCGGCCGGTGGCCCCGCTGACACCGCCTGGCCCGGGAGCCGCTCACCTGCGGGGCCGCTGTCCGCAGCCTCCTCCTCCTCCTCCTCCTGCTGCTGCTGCTGCTCCTCTTCCTCCTCCTCCGCCACCGCCGCCTCCTCCTCCTCCTCCTCCTCCTCCGGCGGCGGCGGCGGCGCCGGCTGCCCCGTGCGGGCGCGGCGGTGCCGCGGGGCCGTGCGGGCGGCACCGTGCCCAGGCTGCTCTCGGCGGGGCCGCCGCTGCCGCTGCCGGGCTCGGCGGGCGGCGCGGCGCTGGCGGGCAGCGCGGCGGTGGCGGCGGCCAGGAGGGCGGCGAGGCACAGCAGGGCGAGCGCGGTGCTCGGCCGGCGCCTCATGGTGCGGCGCGGGGCTCCGCCATGCACTCGCTCATTGACGCGGGCGCTCGCACACGCACCGAGCGCGGCCGGGAGCGGCGCCGGGCGGCGGCGGCTCCTCCCGCCGCCTCAGCCAGCCATGCCGCGCCCGCGCCCTGCGCCCCTCCGGCGGCTCCCGCCGCGCCGCGCCCCGGCTGACAGCGCCGCGCCCGCCCCGCCCCGCGCCGCCGCGACCAATCAGCGCCGC
The DNA here is from genome assembly GCF_901933205.1 of Camarhynchus parvulus. Classification (NCBI taxonomy): domain Eukaryota; kingdom Metazoa; phylum Chordata; class Aves; order Passeriformes; family Thraupidae; genus Camarhynchus; species Camarhynchus parvulus. Next base: position 6,229,650 of record NC_044587.1, on the reverse strand, counting down.
GCCCGCCCTACCTGACGGCGCGGCACAGCCAATCAGCGGCGGGCGGGGGCGGGCCGAGGGGCGGTGCGCGGCGGGGAGGGGGCGGCATTGTGCGGGCGTGAGGGGCACCGGGCCGGAGCTGCCGTGCCCCCGTCAGCGGCGGCGGGGGACCCACGGCCGCCTTTCTTAGTGGGGTGTGCGCGCTCCATTTGTAAGAATACAGGCTTTTAAAGCTTTTAACTTTTCGTTATGGTCAAAATTTTTATTAAAAAAATGAAATTTCCCCCCATCCTCCCCGGCCTCAGTTTTGGGAGACAGCGAGCAAGGCGCCGGTGAATGGCAGCGGGACACAAAGCGGCTCTGAGGGAGGAGCGCTGCTCCCTGCGTGCCCCTGCAGCGCTCCGGAGGGGTCGGGCAGGCCCGGGGGTGTCACGACCCCCTCGGCAGCCGCCTGCATCCGCATCCCCTGCCCGCCTGGCCCCGCTCCAGGCCCCAGCGGTGCCGCTCCCTTTGTGCCGCTGCTCTGCCGGGCACGGAGCTGCGGGGAGCAGCCGCAAGGACAATGACACCCGGGCCCCCCAGGCTGCCGGGACCGCCACCCGCGGTGACCTTGGAACCCCCCGGCCCCGGAGGAGCGATCGGGGGAGGAAGCACAGTGACACAGATATTAATTATTCACGGAGCGCAAGTGGGTGATCGCCGGTTCACGCGTGGTGGAGCGAGGCAGGAATGCGCTGGGGGAGAGCGCAGCTCTGATCAACACAAAGGCACGTGGAAGCAAGGCTGGGATGTGCTGGAGGAGCTGGGCGGGCCGGGCAGAGCCGCCGGGCAGCAGCGGCAGCATCCCTGCACATCCCTACACATCGCTGCATAACCCTCCCTACACATCCCCTGCACATCCCTCCCTGCACATCCCTACACATCCACTGCACATCCCCTGCACCCCTACACATCCCCTACACATTCCTACAAATCCCTACACATCCCTTACACATCCCTACAGAGCACCAGGAGCTGGGTGGCTCTTGGCTGCCCAGCCCTGCCTGCAGGTGTGTGGCACTGCCAGGTGAGTGTTTGCATCATCTCCTGTTCCTGCAGGAGCCAATGGATGCTGACGAGTGTCCTTTGGGATGGGACAGCCCCACCTTCACCCACTGCATGGTCCAGGCTCCCAGTCCTTCTCCAGCACAATATTTAGGAGTTGCCTTCAAGGGAAACACTGCCCAGCATTGCTACTGTAGGATAATTATTCTGTAGTTACTCACCGCTCTTCCCCCATACCCATCCATTTCTCAGAAATAAACAGGACTTTATACCTGTATAATATTACAATTATTATTTCCCTGCAGCTGTGCTGCACCATTTCCCCCACAGAGACAAACCCTTCTGAGATCTGCTTTCCATAATCACCACCAGCCTGCCGCTCCCCACTGGAGCAGAGGGTCCCTCTGATCAGGGGAACACAGCTGGCAGGGGGGCAGGAGGGTTTGCTGAGCCACTGTCTCCTCCAGCAGCTCACACAAGGTTGTTGTCTATGGGAACAGGATAAAGAAACCAAGCAGAGGAAAGAGATTAAGGGAAGAGTTACCTGGAACAAAGCAATTTTTAGGTTGAAATAGAAGTTGCACAGCCTCAGGAGCCAAAGGACAGACCCTGTGCCCACCTCTCAGCCCAGAGCCAGCACAGCACAGGCTGCCAGATCTGCACATCTGGTTCCCAAAATACTACGTTCTCACCTCTGCTTGGGAGGAGCAGGTTAAGCATGTCAGTCCTTCATCTCTTTATCCTCTGCTGTCACCCCAACAAAGGAGGGAGACAGGAAGGTCTTGGCAGTGTCAGGGGTTCTTGGGCATCTTTAACCCAGCAGGACCCATGAAAAAGGACTGGCCACCCCTTGGAGGTGGGATCACATGCAAAAACAGAGACTCCACCTGCCCAGCTGGCTGAATTATTATGAGAATCCACACAAAGAACCACAGCAATAAAATTTACTGTCTCTGCCACGTTGTGGGTACACACAGAGCCTTCATGGTAATGCCACATCCTAGTGGCAGCAGGGGTAGAAAACATGAGGGATGAATTCCCACCTAGATGAAAACCACTGCCAACCCCCCAAACTGCCAGGAGAAGGCTGAGTTGAAGGCTGGAGAAAGAAAAATGCCAAAAAACACTGGGCAAAGGGGATGGAAAATGTTGGATGAAGGGGATGGAGGATCCTGGACGAAGGGGGTGAAGGATCCTGGATGAAGGGGATGGAGGATGTTGGATGATGAAGGGGATGGAGGATGCTGGATGAAGGGGGTGAAGGATCCTGGATGAAGGGGATGGAGGAGGCTGGATGAAGGGGATGGAGGATGTTGGATGATGAAGGGGATGGAGGATGCTGGATGAAGGGGATGGAGGATGTTGGATGATGAAGGGGATGGAGGATGTTGGATGAAGGGGGTGAAGGATCCTGGATGAAGGGGATGGAGGATGCTGGATGAAGTGGATGCAGGATGCTGCATGATGAAGAGGATGAAGGATGCCGGGTGAAAAGGCTGGAGGATGCTGGTGAAGGGACTGGAGGATGGCTCGTCCCAGCGGAGGGACAGTTCCGCAGGACTTGCCGCTCCCCCTGTTGATGTCACACAGAGTTGCAAGCACTCCCCAGCCCAGAGCACCGGAGCCAAACCATCCCTGGCTGAACCCAACAACCCAAGCGCCCAAAAAACCGGCGGCTGCTTTCAAGGGCATTCAGCTGGAGCTGCCAAAGGCACAGAGCAGACCTGGGCTGGCACCACGCCACCAAAATGTTCACACTTCCCTTCTTTTTGTGTTTTCATTTTGCAATGGGAAGGGGAGGAATGCACATGTGGGCAGGAGGGATCCCCGGGGAACAAGCCACAGAGCCCAGGTCACATGCAGGCAGCCCAGCCTCCATGCCTGCTTTTTCCATAAGTTTTAAGGGAATAGATATCCTCCCAAGAATTGTTCCTATTCCATCAAATCAGCAAGATTTTCTTCCCCAGTGGAAAGTTTCTATCAGATATTTAGCAACCAGCTCTTTCTCTGACCTATTTGCAAGCCCCAAGCCACTCTCCACCACCCACTACTTGAAAGCTTTGATAATTCAATGAGATGTTAATTCTGACATCCAGCATAACTCTCAATACAAAACCTTCTCTCTCTCTCTTTTTTTTTTTTTAATTATCATTAATTGCTATCCAGGAGTAATGAATCCTCTGCACAGACTTTGCCTTCCAAGCACCCAGTAGCATTTTGCTGCACAACTCCCATTAAGTCAATGTGTATTAAGTAGGTTTTGACAGTTCTGTGTGCTCTGGGGTGGGCGAAGCCCAGAAAATACAAAGCAGCACAACTCTGCCGTGGGGACTGAGGCACAAGGCTGAGTCCAGCCTGGTCAACACATGGAGGTGTCAGCACACATGTGCTTAAAACACACTGCAAAAGGGCACTGTCACTTTTAACAACGTCAGGATCATCTTTTAGGGCAAAATTCTGCTCTAAATGCGGAGGGTTGTTAGTGAGATCCCATGTGCCTTATCAGGGCACACAGCCTGTGAGACTGAGCCACACACAGTGCTGGGAACTTTTCCACCTTCATTTAAGAGCCCCAGGGCTTGCCCCTGAGCAGGATGCCCTCCACTCCCTTAGCAGAGCCCTGTCAGGCACTGCCCTGATCCAAGGGAGATCAGTATATCCTTTAGGCTGCACTTCTTCCATGACTATTTCCATTATTCCATATGCATATTTATCATTTATTTAAATCATCAAATAAAGAGTGATTGGGGATTGAAATCCCCGGGAGCATCTCTAAAACCTGGTCATGAGACACAGGAACTGGCTTAAAGCACCAGCAGAAGCCTTGGCTTTATTTTCCCTGCTGGAGCCAAGTAAACAGCATGTGTGTTGGAAAACAAATAATTTTTACAAATCTTTCTGTTTTCATGGCCAGGCCAACATTCACAACAAGAAGGTGATAGTTAAGATGCAGAATTCCCTGTCTTCATCTCTTCCTTAATCTATTTTAAAAATAAAACACCTTCTCTGTGGTTGCTTTGGAGCAGCAGCCTTGCCTGAGCTGAGCGCACGCATTGCCTACATTTATCCTCTGATTTGAATATAAATGAAAGCAAGGGAGTTAAAAAGGGAGCCTGGGGAGCTGTCTCTGCAGGCCCACAGCTGCTGGTGGCAGGGCTGGGTGGGCAGAAGCCTGGAGCCTCACCTCAGTGTGCAGGAGGAGCATCCACAGCATCACCTAAAGGTGACAAATTCCAGCTCGCTCACACACTGTGCTCACGGGGAGTTTGCCCTTGCACATGTCTCTGAAATGATGATGTTGCTTTAAAGGTGAGCCCAGGAGAGCCCTGTCACTGCAGTGAGCTCAGCCCTGAGCATCCCTCCCTCCCTCCAGCTCCCTGCAAATCCACCCAGGAGGAGCCTTGGATCGGGGTGTGGATGAGAAGGGGCACACCTTTGCCTGGCCATGAGCCCCCTGCAGCCTCTGCAGCCTCACACACCTTTTTATCTGCACAAAGCCCTGCAGGGAGGAAACAGGGAGCAGTTGTTGTCCTTGCTGCAACTTCCCAGACAGCAGCAGAGTCCCAGCCCTGGTGAACGGGGCTGCAAACACTGTGTGCTGCAGCCACCACCACTCCTACACTGGCACAGGTCTGCTCCACCCCAGGTCAATGCAATCAGCTGCCAGACCCCCCTCTCTTGCCAGGGGGACATCAGCAGGACACGGTGGGGGTGTGTGGACCGCTAACAAATCCAAATTCTACACAGATTTAAAGAGCAGCTTAACTTTAAGCACGTCAAGGTCACAACAATTTAAAGCTAAGCTCCTTTTTGCATCAATGTCCTACAAATGCAAAACACAGAATAAATTGCCTAATGTATATATTTATTGCTGTTCTCTGAGAGGCTGGATCAGAAGGGCTGAGCAGGGAGGGTCAGGCTCTGCTCTGCTGACTCAGAGCGCTTGGAAAGTACAATTTCTCTTCCACAGGAAATTGTGGTGCTTTCAGATGCATTTTCATCTCCAAATCCTCTTGTTCATCCCAAATTTGCTGGAGAAGGCTTTCAGAAGCATTGATGGGGAATGACTCCTTTTTTTGTGCCATGGAAAGGTGCTGTGGGTGCCCAGCACTGCCCGGGTACAGCCAGGAACCAGCAGCTCTCACACGTGGGAGATTAAAATGGCATCAATTTGAGTGGTAATGTCAAAACTAAACGGAGCAATTTGTTGAAATTAAATGCTTTGGAAGAAAAAATGATCCTCTGAAGGTCAAAATGAATGGTTCAGATTTTTCTTCCCATCAATAGTTTCCTACGTGTTCCCACAAAATGGGTTGATTTCAGCAAAGCTATGCTTGCCAATAAAGATCATTTCCACTGAAACCCTTTCTATCCTTCCTGCTGCCAAAAGAGCTCTGCCTGCAGCTGAGCACCCCACAGATCTACAAGTGGGGAATATTTCCTCTCCAGTGCAGCCCCAAGCATCATTCTGGATCCCTCTCCCCAGCCCCTGGCTCTGGGGGCACTGGGATTTGGAGGGACACCCCTCCTTGGCAGGTGCTTTCTGCTCCCCTTTTTATTCCTGATTATTTCTACAAATGTTTGTCACAAAACAGGCACAGCCCTGCCACTCTCTAGGAGGAGAGGAGCATCCCTTCAAAGAAGATTTAGAAAAGCAGAGTGGGAAGGGTTTTTGTAGTGCTCATCTACAGAAGAGAGCAGCAAATCCTCTCCTCTGATGGCAGATCCTGAAGGCAATCCTCGAGCGTGAAACACTGAGCTACCAGTGATTATACAATTCCTTTGAAAAGGGGCTTTTCTTCCAGATCCTTTTCATAAATCTCCTGCTATTACCCACCCCAAAGCTCTGGTAACACTTTCAATCTCTCGCTTCCTGCCACAGACAGACACTTCACCTTTCACTCACTTTCACTCGGGTTTTTTCCATTGAAAGAATCTTATTACCTGGGACACAGGAGGGAGGGGATGAGGGATTGAGAGGCCTGTCCAAGTTAGACAGGTTATTAGCTATTCCCACACTGCCTAAGGCAGGGGTCTGCCCACACCGAGCCACATGCTGTCTCAGAGCCCAAGTTCCCTCCTAAAACACTCAAAGTGTTTGATTCTTTCCACGTTTTTGTTTCAATGATTCCCCAGGAGGCTCCAGCAAGGCTGGGGCTCATCCTGACTCCTGGCAGTGGCCAGGGCTGGAGCATCACACGAGCAGCAGGGCTGGAGTTGGGAAATAAAGCCCAGCCAAGGACAGTGCTGGGGACAACACACCTGTCAGTGTTTGACCTTTTCAGCTGCCAAACCCTGTAACCCCTGAATAATTTAGGAAAGTGTCAGTGTGAAGGCAGGACACAAAGTCCTTGGCATTCCCAGGGGTGCAGGTGGGACATTGAGAGGCCATTTGGGCTCTAACACTGGACAATCCATCAGCCAACAAAGCAAAACCTTTTATTTCTGCTTCTCCACTGAGTGCTGGGGCCTGAGCTTCCCTGCTGCAATGGGAACCCAGAACCTGGCACCACCACATCCCAAAATCCAACTGCTCCCAGCTGCTGGGAGCAGGGTGGGGGTGAGGAGCCTGAGAGGAGGCAGGGGCTGGGCTGAGCCAGTGGGAACAGGGCCAGGAACAGCAGCAAGGGCAGCAGTGCAGAGGAAGGGGCCTTCCCATTGTCCTGAACAAAGCACCAGATGTGCACCCAGGGTAGGGAAAATCCCACCCTCCCACAGCCAGATCTGCTGTTTGCACTCAGAAGGGCCTCAAGGCTGTCATTGGGAGTGTGTTCTACACCAGCACAGCAAAATCCCTTCTGGAATTCATGTCATTAATTCAGGACAGCAACTCCTCCTCCTCCTTCCAGAGGGTTCTTCTGACTGACCATACCTGGCCAGGTGCTCCACACCTGCAGGTATCTGGGTCAAGGGGGTTGCTCTTCCTTGTCTCTGATTTATTTTTTTGCTTAAAAGCCAGTAAGTAAAATCAACCCCATTATGGACTTTTTTAATTTTCTTTTTTTCACTTCATCCTTGCTCCTGAGTTAACATTCTTCATGAGTCCTGCTCAGGAACCTGGTGGATAAACTAGTGCATCTTTTGGGATGCCCCTGCAATGCTGAGTGTATCCACACAAGCATTTCCACCCAATAATCTCCACATTAAGCTCCAGCCCTTCTGTGCTGACTTGTGCCTTAGCTAACACAGGTCTTTGAGAAAAGCTCCCAGACTTCATTTTCCTACACTGAGACTGAAAAAAACCACACTTTTCCTTTGAATTTGTTCCAAAATGTTGGACCTGTTGGGGTTTTTTTTTAAACAATGAAGGTGATTAATTTCCAGTTTGAGTTCATCTGGCTCTTGCTTCCAGCCATCCACGGTTTTCCCCTACTAAATTCCAGATCCTGCAATGCCCACTCTTTTCTCCTCTGAAGGTATTTATACACTGTCATCAAGTCACCTCTCAACCTCTTTTTTTTAATAATGCAAACAGATGGAGGTCTTTAAGTTCTCTCCCCTGTAAAGCTGTTTCTCCAGCCTTTCAATCATTTTTGTAGCCCTTTTCAACACTCTCCAACACCCTCTCTTAAATGCAGACACCTGAATGGGATGCAAAATTCCTGAATCCGTCTCTCCATCCCCACACAAAGGTAAAATCCTCTCCCAGCACCTACTCACTGTTTCCCCTCTCACATATTCAAGAATGTGATTCAGTCTTTTGCCTAAAACACCACACATTGCCAGGAAGCTTCCACTGAGCTGGTGCTCCACTACAGCCCTGGCTTGACCACTTAAACAGAACCAAACCAGCCAAAGCAGCCTCTTTGCTAAGACTGGAGCTCCTTCTTCCTTCCTCAGTGTTCCTCCCTGAGCTGCTCCAATTTCTCTTGCCACAACAGCATCTTTTGGGCTTTTACTGTAAATGCCTGGTTTGCTAAACACTGGGCACTGAACCTGGGAAAAGGGAGATTTTCCTTGCATCAGATGTTGTAATTTCCCTGTTTTCTCTTTTTGCCTGTTCCCTGTCATCACCACTCCTGGGTTTTGGTGCTTCAGGCTGGCAGACATCCATCCACAACTGGGCTCAGGTCTGAGGACCCTTGCAGAGCAGAGGATGGGCCCAGCTGGCTCATACCCAGGTGCCACATGAGCTGACACCGTGACCATGTGGCAGCTCTGGGCAGCAGGGCTGGCAGCCAGGCTAGCCCCAACCTTGTCCCATTTCCCTGGCCAGGCTTCAAAACACTTCAGCACCGATAAAAGGGACAGATTTTCAGCACAGGCACTCAGTGTGGCCAAACTCTTCTGAGCAATGTCACTGCCAACATCACACCCAGAGCTCCTGAGAGCTCAGACATCTGAAATCACTCCCCTCCCTGGGTCAGCATTGCAGCTACTTTTCCATCTGGGAACAGCTGCCTGTCAGCACCCTCTGGGGTGCAGCATGGTCACTTACAAGCAGTGTTACAGGGAATTTTACACGAATTTAAATAACATGCTGGGAAAAAAAAAAAGCTTCTGCTAGCAATTCCCCCTCTTTAACCAGCAGGTGATTTCTCTGTGGGAAATGCGAGAAATCTGTGGAAGATTTCTCCACATTATTCAGAGGTTACAGGGTTTGGCACTGAAAAGGGGCTGAACACCGCTTTTCTGGGAGGGTGATCACCAGCTGGGATGGGGTTTTTCCACGGGGAAGTAGCTGAATTTTTGGGAAGCAATGCCTGGGGCATCCCTGGTGAGGCTGAGCTCGGGGATGGGCAGGGGCAGGCAGAGATGCAGCTGCCGACCGCTGCATGTCAGTGTTGCTCCATCCAGCTGTGCAACATCTGCCGCCCGCCAGGGTCACCCTCCCCACCAGTCTCATGGAGCTCCCTCTGAATTCAATGGTAACGAATTCAATAATAATGCATTCAACAATAATGAATTCAATAATAAATTCAATAATAATTAATTTAATAATAAATTCAATAATAATGCTCTTGACTCCTCCCCCATTCCCTCCCAGTCCTGCTGGAGAAGAAATCTGCAATATGGGGCCTGGATTTTCCATTGCCTTGGTAACATGTTGTATCCATCACCTCAAAGAAATATCTGCTAAAGGTGTGAGGGAAAAGGTGAAAAGTGCTGTGGCCACTGGAGGAAACACTTTGTTCTGGGAACTCACAGACTTCCCACCTGCAGAATCAGCTCTGGGATTAACCACACTGCTGCCAGGGTGGACCTGTGGTTTCAAGAAAAAGGAAACAAAATATAATAATTTTACTCTGATTTAATGGAATAACAGTTCTGATGGCTCCCCATGCCAGGTTAGAAGGGGGCTGGATTTATAAAGTGGAAATTCAGCTGTCCAGAGGTGAACAAAGCTCTTGTTGATTTTGGGGGGAGAGGGAGGTGTTGAAGTCAAAGGCTGCAGACGTGTTGGCTTCATGCCCAAGTCCTACAATGAGCCAGAAAACTTGTCCAGGTGTTCCACCAGGACTGAAGTGAGGCAGTTCCCTCTCCATTCACAAGATCCAATGCTGAGCTCTGGAAGAGAGGCCATCCTCCAGATCAGCAATGTTTGTCTGTGCTTCATTTCCTCCAGAAATGGAGAGGTAGGAGACTTTGCAGCCTTACAATGAGGATTTACTTGTCGAAGCTCTCAGAACTAACATTTCCCTAACACCTGCCCCAAAGGGACACCACTGGGGATTGAGGGGCATGAGCAGGAGCTACCAGCTAAATGGCATTGGGGGTTTTCATATGCAAGTTTAGTGTTAGACTGGAGCTTGTTGCACAGCATCATTTGTTGCAGAGGAAGTCCAGAAGCTGGCATGGACATGGCCTGAGAGCGTCCTGATACCCACCACACTCTGAGTCACACACACACTGCTGGAATAGGGTTAATCAGCACTTTTTTTATTTCAAAACCATTTGCTAGAGCAGTATCCACAAAACACTGCTGTGCTCCAGGGAGATGACAGGCCAAACCCTGGCTCACTCCAGCCTGAACCCCACAGGGAGCCATCAAGCTGGAGCTGTGAAAGCAGCAGAAATTCGTGACCCTGTTCTGGTCAGCCCAGGAGGCTCCATGACCCGTGAGGGAGGCTCTGGGGCAGATTACTCACACCACAAGAATGAACAGCAGGGAAGGATGAGCTTGTAGGGCTGAGCCAGAGGCTGAGGCAGAGCTGTGGAGAGCCATGGAGACGCTGGGAGGACCCCCCAGCACAAGCAGACCCTGTGTACCCAGGGTCTGCATCATCCCAGAGCCCGAGCAGCAGCTGGATGATGGGCAAGGCGTCAGGAAATCAAATCCTGGATTTTCAAATCCTGGAAATCAGATCAGGGATTGTCAATCCTGCAAGGCTCCCTCACCCAGAGCTTCCATGGGCTTGACCTGCTCGAATCCTGCAAGCAGCCGCTCTGCAGTTGGCAATGGCCTTGCAAACTGCCTGGTGGCTGCCAGGGAGCAAACAGGAGGTTCCAACATGGCAGCACCAGAATGCTTTGGAAGCTCAGAACCATATTTTGGCTGCAGCTTGGCTCCCTGAGCTGGGTCTGGCCTTCCCCCGCCCCAGCTTTGTACTCCAGGGATGCTTCTGTGCAGCCAAGAGATTTGCTCAGTGGCTGCAGCATAAACTTGGGAACTCTTCCCTCAGCCAGGAGTTATATAAAGTGCATTCCCCAGGATGCATGATTTCTCTCTGCAGGGAATATCCATGGTGATGGTGCCCACAGGCTCTTGCCTGCTCTGCCTGCAAGCAGCAGAAATTCAGCTCTTGGTGCAGGTGCTTGGAAAAGCCACTTCCAGAGCCACCACTTGTTGGCAATGAAGGTGTGGCAAAATGAAAACAGCAAAAGGTCGTGGCCATTTCACAGAAAAATTATGTCAGGGACAGAAAGAGAAACACATTGCTCCCACTGAGTCACAACATCCTCTTCCCAAATTTGTGGAATGAGTTATCTTGAGTTTCTCCAGTTTGAAACAATTAATAGGATCTAATTTTGGAATATAAATCACCATGAAAATAAAAATGTTTTAAATTATTAAAACCTATTTGAACAAGCAAAAAATATTCCTTCCAGCCTCTTGCAGAGGATTTTGAAAGTTTCCCATGTCTCTCCTGGCTGGAACGCAAGTCCTCACCAGATCTCAGATACCCAATTGCTCTGTGTACCTGAAGGGAATTGGTAACTGGATTCTGTGTGAGTGTTTTGATTCATTGGCCAATTTAATCCAGGTGTGTGTGTCAGGACTGGCAGCTGACAGTCACGAGATTCTGTGCAGTTGAGTTGATGCTTGTGCAGGTTCAGTTTAGATGTAATGTAATATAGAATAATATAGTATAATAAAGTAATTATTTAGTCTTCTGATATCCATGGGGTCCTCCTTGTCTTTCCCCCTTTGTTGGGGTTGCCCTAGTCTTACATAATGGGGGATGTTTTTCTCCTTGTGGTCCCCTGAGCCCTGGAAGCTTTCAGCCAGGCTGAGCCATTTGGATGAGCACAGTGATAAGTTTTGGCATTGAAGACGAGAGGGTTTTGTGAGAATTGAGATTTCTAGGGAATCAAACCCCCAAATTCTCTGGACAGTGCCCTGGGGCTGCAGTCCTTGTCCAGGATGTGGCAGCACAGCATCTCCTGGCTGTGCCCAGTGAGCACCAGCCATCCCAGCACACAGGCTTCTGCACAGCTCCAGGCAGCTCATTCCTGTCTCAGAGCCCTTCTCTCTCAGACAGCTGTTTACATTTTTGTTTGTGTGAATAATCTCAAATATGAAGGCTTTGCTTTGCTTTTCACCCTATTAAATAATATTAATTACTGTAGGGAGCCAAGTAGCTTGGAGAAAGGGGGGGGAAAAAATAAAACCACTCTGGAAAAGCTGCAGGCCTTGCAAGTATTTAAAGGGCCATCTGCAATGCCTCCAAAACTGTACAGACAAATGAGAGCAGCAGTAGCACATATTTATTCAGTAGACATCATGGCAACATTCCTGCTCCTGCCTCAGCCATGAACTAGCACCAAAAATGTAAAGCTTGCTGCTCCTCAAGCCCTCCTCTCTGCTGGGAATGCAGCAGAGATATTGGCAGGACTCAGCCTGGGGAAGGAGTCACCTGGAGTTTTGGGTGCAGTGCCAGCTCTGCCCCTCAGAGCTGCTGCACATCTCCTCCTAGCAGCTTTTCCAACAATATTATGGTATGGCTGGCCACTGGGAAGATGCTTCACTCAAGCAAACAAACAGTAACCTCAGGTGGGCAAGGATGCAAACACAAACCTGGATTTCCCACTGCCCCATAGACACAAATTCCCTCTGGCCATCTCTCTTTAGAATTGAGATGCCATCCCCACTTTGCATCTGTACACAAATATTTGTTAGGCATAAAAAGGGAAGACTGAAATCCACTTTAACATGTGTACCGAGACAAGCTGCTTAAGAACAATAACAAATAACAATAAGTTTATTAATAATTCATCCATTTCAAGCAAACATCTCCAGGCTGGCATTCCTGCCTATTGTCTCTCTGATATTAAGCAGAGCTACTGAGGCCTGGCCCTGATTTTTCAGTTGGACAGCAGCCAGCAAAGCTTCCAGGTGGATGATGCTGATTTACAGCCCATCTCCCTTTGCTGCTCCATTTCCACTGCTTTGTTTAGGGGCCTTTGTGTGAATTACCTTCCAGGGCAGTCATAGCTTTTGAAATATGGGAAGGAAACAGCAGCAATTGGAGGAAAACCTAAAGTGAAATTCAGTCACAAATCTTGTCTGTTAATTCCTGTTCCATCCCTTTCTTTCACCAGCCTTGGGAAGTCGTGCCTATGCCTGGCACGCTTTCCACCAGAGATATTATACTGCTATAAATGTCAGACATTTGAAGAACAATGCTAGCTATTAGCATGTAAAAGAGTATTATTTTCTGCAAGTTATTAGGTTCAAAGGCATCTTTGTGCTTGGCAGATTGATGGCTGCAGCTCCAGATCCCAGTACCAGTTATGGGAGCACTCTGGAGAGACCAGGGTTCTCATTTAGCCCAAAACACAGCCCTCAGCAGAAGGAGAAAACTGGGCAGGAAAATGGTACAAATGTCTTCAATACACTTTTGGTACTTTTTTAGGATGTTACTAACTGCTTCTTAGAAGTTACCTCAACTTGCAGAAGTTTTCACCCACTCCTAGACTAAAGTGGTACCAAAACAAGAGCCCCAGGTGTGCTCAGGCTGGCAGGTGGAGGAGCCTTTCCAGCTGCTTCTCCAGCAGTGGATTGCAGCTGGCTTCCCTGCCAGCCCTCACAGCAGCTCAGGGTGGGGTAACTCAGGGCTGGGGTGTCACTGATGTGCCCAGGGTGTGTTAAACTGGGGTTGAAATGTCACTTAACACACCCTGGAGTGCCAGGTACAAACAGAGCTCAACTCCTCCGGCCCAGCTGCTGCCCAGGGAGCTCAAAGCACTTCTCAGGGAAGTGTGAGCTATGCTGTGTCTGGCAGAGAGGAGACTCCAGTTCCCTGGCCCAGTAACCCCACCAGGTCTCGGCTCCACTGGCATCTCCTTTTTTGGCCACCTGGCTGTTCCTGTCCCTTCCTGCAGCCCTGTTCCTCCCCACTTGCCATCTGCATCTTCTCACTCAGCCCACTCAGCAGAGGGAGGGGTATCTGTGGGTGTTGTGCCCACATTTTACATTTGAAATTTGACTGTTAGATGCATGAATTGAAGGCAAAATCCTTGCTGTGCAAAGAGTGCTGGGAAACATCCCTCATCCAGTGCTGGCACTTGGATGTCTCAGGTGGGAGTGGATGGCCTGGGAGAAATCAGAATCACAGACTGGTTTGGTTTGGAAAGGATCACCTCATTCCACCTCCTGCCATGACAGGGACACCTTCCACCATCCCAGGGTGCTCCAAGCCCCATCCAACCTGGCCTTGGGCACTTCAGGGATCCAGAGGCAGCTACAGCTTCTCTGGGCATCCTCACAGGGAACAATCTCTCCTAATATCTCATGTAAACCTACTCTCTTTCAGTTTGAAGTCATTCCACCTTGTCTGGTCACTCCATGCCCTCTCTCCATCTTTCTTGTAAGCTCCCCTCAGATCCTGAAAGGCCACAATAAGGTGAGCCCCAATCCTTCTCTTTTCCAGGCTGAACAAACCAAATTCTCTCAGCCTTCCCTTACAGGAGAGGTGCTCCATCCCTGTAACCCCTTTGGTGGCTGCCAGCTCTGACCATGCTCCTTTTGGAACTAGATAATTGTGGGGAAGGTTACAAGTCTGGGTGTATAAATATAGATATTGATATATATGATAGATAGATAGATAGATAGTAGATAGATAGATAGATAGATAGTAGATAGATATGATATATAGATATAGATATTGATATATATTATATATAGATATCTATATAGATATATAGGGATATATATAGATATTGATATATATATGCTATATATTGATATATATTGATGTATATATTGATATCTATATAGATATAGATATAGATATATATTATATATATTTATATATCTTTATATATGTATACGTAGATAGATAGATATATTGATAGATATGCAATGGCTGTCTGTAGTGATTTACAAAAACATCACATTGGCACAGATGCCATCACAGCAAACATGGGCAGAGCTCAGTTTCAACGTGGGTGGCAGAGCTTGTGCCCGTGAGCATCTGGAGCAGAAAAGAGCAACAAGCCCAGCATCTCCCCAGCAATGGGCTCTGGTTTGGAGGGGCAGGACTTGGGGGAAGCCAGCCCAGAGCAGGTGGTTCCAAACTGTGTTAACAACCCTGTTAACAAGCACTGCAGATTAGACCAAACAACAGCTCCTCAGCATGCAGCCCGAAGGCCACAGAGAGAAAAGAGGAACAAGGAGAAGGAGGGGAGATGAAAAGAAAGCAGAGATGGGAAGTGGTTTTAATAATATTGTTTCCTAATTACAGCACGGCACAGGGAGCAGACGCTGTCTGCTTTGACGGTCACAGCTCAGCAAAGGATGTGCCAAAAGCACAGCAGGGAACTGCTCACCCAGGGACACAGGGGCAGCACCTGTGGCAGCAGCAGTGGTGGTACTGAGTGTCCCAGCCTCTGACCTGGGGCTCCTGTCACCCCAGGTGAGCTACTGCTGCTGCCCGGCACCCTGCATGTCACAGACATGTTTTCTGAAAAATACTTTTGCCAGGATTTTTCTCCTGAGAAGCTGAGAGGCCTCAGAAACAAACTGTAAACAATAATTATCTGCTGCTGTGGAAAGCAACAGGTGCATCTTTGATTGGTCCATGTGAGTTGTTTCTACTTGATGACCAATCACAGGTCCAGCTGTGCTGGGACTCTGATCAGTCACAAGATTTTATCATTCAATTTTTTTCCTTTCAAGCCTTCTCATGAAATCCTTTCTTCTATTCTTTTAGTATAGCTTTAGTACATAATTTTCTTTTAATATAATATATATCATAAAATAATAAATCAGCTTTCTGAAACATGGAGTCAAGATTCTCATCTCTTCCCTCATCCTGGGACCCCTGTGAACACCACCACACCTGCTGATGTTTCTTTTGAGGCTACAAAATGCTGTTTCAGGGCCTCTCCTGACCCTGGTGCACCACTTTGCAGGGAAAGGGTGGCATCATCCTCAAAGGAACTGATCTCTAGGGTGGGGAAATGTGACTGTGTTCACAGGGGTCCCAGGTTGAGGGAAGAGATGAGGATCTGACTCCGTGTTTCAGAAGGCTTGATTTATTATTTTATGATATATATTACATTAAAACTATACTAAAAGAATAGAAGAAAGGATTTCATCAGAAGGCTAGCTAAGAATAGAGTAGAAAGGAATGATAACAAAGGTTTGTGTCTCAGACTCTCTGTCCAAGCCAGCTGACCGTGATTGGCCATTAATTACAAACATCCAACGTGGGCCAATCAAAGATCCACCTGTTGCATTCCACAGCAGCAGATAATCAAAGTTTACATTTTGTTCCTGAGGCCTCTCAGCTTCTCAGGAGGAAAAATCCTAAGGAAAGGATTTTTCATAAAAGATGTCTGTGACAGGGAACAGCACCTGCCCCACCTGGTGTGGAGAGCCACGTTTCTCCAGGAGCTCTGTGCACTGGGAATGGGAATGGGAACACCCCCAGCCTCTGCAGAGCCATCCTCCCTGCACATTCTGAACCTGCTGCTCTTCTTGCTGCTTCCTGACACATTTATGATGCAGGTTCAGTATCACTATCCCACTATGAGAAGCCAGAATTAATGACTGCACAGCCCAGCACCACAGCTGGGACTGTGGGGCACATCCCTGGCACCCACCAGTGCCCCACAGCAAACTGGGCACGGATGGGCACACATGGGGCCAGTATGGACCTTCCCCAGGGTGCCAGGATGCCCTGGGCCCATTCCTCTGAACAATGTGTGTACAAGACGAATATTTTAAACTCCTGAAAATCCTCCCTCCAGCCTGGCCTGGCATCTGCAAGCCCCCCACGCCTGTCAGAGCTGCACACAGAAGTGCACAGGATGAGGCACACTGATGCATGTTTTGGTCCCAGGCCAAAATAAACGCTGGCTATAATCACCCTCCCGGGAAAGGCAGACAGAGGAGCCCTTTGTTAGGCACAACTCGGCGTGTCACGCTTCACTGGGGCCAACAGCACTTCCAGCACGAGCTCAGGGCACCATCTGCTTGATGTGGGCAAGGTGGGCTGAGGCCAGAAACCAGGCAAAAAGGGAAATCTCAGGACAAGGAAATTTGGATGATGCCCCTTGAGTCAGCCTGGCCCATAAAGAGTCTAAAAATCTGGCAAGAAGAGGCCTGGCAGGTACGTTGGGCCTGTTGTGGGCTCTGCTGGAGGTAAGGGTTTGTAATGGGGCAGTGTCTTCTGTCCCACTCACCTCTTGAGCAGGTGTGATGAAAAGATCCAGCTTCAGGATCTGCTGTCTCTGGCTAATTCCTATTTAGTTTCCTTCAAAACTAGAGCTAGAGGAACACCAGCATTGGATGAAACCCTATGGCTCTCTGCTAAGCCCAGCATGAGCTTTAGTCATTTGTGGAAATTTCTCTATTGATGTGTAAATATGATGGAATTACTCAAGGGAAGGTCTGTCCTGACCTGAAGGGCTCAGGACAAACCAGATCCCCTGTACTGGCCACATCCCAGTGCAGACTGGGATCCTCCCAGTGACAAGTGGCAGCTGGAGCCCAAAGCACCTGAGCCTGAGGGCAGCAAGGTGCTCATGTCCAGGTCAGTGTGAGCTACTCCTGCACGGAGAAGGGCTTGGACTGGATGGTTCTCATGGGAGAACCGTCTCAGGGGAGATCACACCTGATTCTGGATGCTCTGATGAGCGGCCAGCTCCTGCCACAGCTGCAGCCCATCAGCAGATCAGTGGCTGCAGGTGGCAGCAGAGCCCTGAGCCTGCCCTGGCACAGGTGCTGATGATCAGGGCCAGCCCCAGTGGGCACCATCTGCTGCTGGCAGCAGTTTCAGGAGGTGTCTCTGCCCCAGGAAGGGCTGCTCTGCTCTCTGAGGTGTGGGTGCAGGACCCCTGGCTGTCCCGGGTAAGGCTGTGCCAGTGAGGCTGTGCCCTTGGGGTAGGGTGGGCTCTGTGTTGAGGGGATGGTTGTGTTTTGGGGTGCAGGGGCTGTTGGGGTGAGAAATCCTGCTCTCCTCAGACTCAGGGACAGGTAACTCATCTCCTCTGGTGGTACCACTGAGCATGGGGTGCTCAGGAGGTGAGCACTGGCATGTGACACAGGCTGGCCAGAGGGATTTGTCCCAGCAGCAGGTGGGCTGAGGCAGAGACAGGCCTGAGGCCCCTGTGCTTTTCTGCCTTAAAGCCAAAAGAGTGCTTGGGGTGTTTAATCTGTGTGAAAAGGCAGGAGCAGCCTTTCTGGAGCAGGTTCCCAACAGCTGCAGCTTATGGGCTCTGCAGAGTGGTCTCTGAGTTTTGCCTCTCCAGAGGGTGCTGGAGCAGGGAGCTGCTCCTGGGGCCAGGTACCTGCCTGTGTGGTGTGGTGGGCTCAGATCTCCTGGGAGAGCCGTATTGACCTCTAAATAAACACAAGGAAGGGGCACAAAGCACACAGGATTGAGGGTGATGGGCCTGCAGCTCCAGCTCTGCAGAGTTCATGTTGTTTCTCCCTGTATGGGTGAAGTTTCTGCTGTTATCAAAGTGGAAATCCAGGTATGCTTCAGTCCTGTGGGGGAAAAGCAGTGAGCAGTTTTATTTTTCCTCTGACAGATCACTTATGATCTACAGCCATCTGGCAAAGCAATTCTTAACTTCTTTTCCTCTTATTTATGAGGGCCAAGGGAGCCAGAGTTCTTTGCAGCTGGGATGCCAATTGCTGCTGGCAGCTGCTGCTGATTTGGGGTCCTGCTCCCCTCTGCAGCCCTGGGAGGGGAGAGAGGCAGCAGGCAGGGGGTTCAATGGCGCTTAAATTCCTAAATCATGGTGTTCAACACCAGAGTGCTGTCTCAAAAAGAATGTAACGCTTATGTTGGGCTAGGGGAGAAGGAAAACGAGGGGGGAATGTGGTGTTCTGTGTTGGATGTGGCTGCACGTGGCTCTGTTGGATGGAAGGGCACAGAGGAAAATTGTCTGTAGCTCAAGGATGTGCACCCTGCACTGTTTGGAATTTTAGGAGGTGGCAGCCAGGAGTGCTCTGCTGTGGATGGTGCACATGAGGATGGGGCTGATGCCCCAGAGCTGCCCTGTCCCAGCAGCTGGTGTGAGCAGCAGAGCAGCTTTTGGCAGCCCTGGGTGTGCTGGGCTCCCTGCTGCCTCTGGGGAATGATGAGTTTTGGTTTCTTTCTGCTCATAAAATGCTCTGCTAGCCTGGAAAGGAAGCATTAGGGATGTGCAAATCATTAATTACTAATTAGCTGCTAGATTGTTCACAGGATACAGCCAGCAGTTCCAGCACAGAGTGCTGTAATCTGGGCTCTCTGAAGGGGCAGGAGGTGCAGCAGTGGGAAATACCTGGGAGAAAAAAAGAACATTTTGGGAGTGTAAAGGGGGAACAGATGGTGCTGGGGGATGACAACAAGGTGCCCTTCAGGAGAAGGACAGCAGTCAGAAATGGGATCAAAGCCCCTGTCAGGGCATTCTGGCTCCTCTGGGGAAGGTCAGGGAACATTGGCAGAGACCCCAGGCTGCAGCAGAGCCTGTGGGGTGATTAGAGGGGAATTCCTCCAGCTGGGCTGAGTTGAGCTGAGCTGGGGTTTGGGTTTTCCAGGTGGTTTGAGTGCTCCCAGTGAGCTGTGTCCCAGCTGCTGCCCAGAGTGGGATGGCCTGGTGGTTTTGCTGTGGGACTGCTGTGACTGCACTGCTGCCAGAGTGTGCCCTCACCCAGAAGGGGTTAATGGAGGGCTCAGGCTCACAGGCCCTGCTGGGGAGAGGGCTTAGCCTGCTGGATGGAGCACTCTCCTGCCCAGCTGAGGGATTTGCTGCAGATTTGTGGGGTTTTTGTTTCCCTGTGGGAATGCCCATCCCTGTTTCCCACCTCTGAGCCTGTGTCAGTGGTTTCTGGTGCCACTGAGGGTGGCTGTGGCTTGTCTGTCACCTTCACTGCTCTGCACCTGTGCCTCTGCTCTCATTGACATGCAAAGCTTCCCTAATTTGCTTTATTGATAAAAAATCCTTGCTGCTAAAAGACCTGTCAGACACTGAGCTAAATAATCACTAAATTGGTGGTGAAAATATAAGATTTGGGCATTCCCAAACTTCTTTCTCCCATTGGCTGAGGGGCTGCCTGGTGAGGGGGCAGAGCAAGGCTTTACCCACAGTAATTCTGAACCCCCTGGCACCTGGCCTGGTTGTGGGTAAGGGACAATGAAGAGTCCCAGACAGCAGCTGGCATGGCCCCAGTCTGACACTAATCACCTTTCAGGTGGGGTTTTGGCTCTGGTTAAACTGTGTCAGTGCTGAAAACATGAACAAGTGAAACATGAAACGTGGCCAGCTACTGCTCTAAGTCGCTTGGCTGCCCTCGGAGGGGCTGAAACAGCAGTGAAAGGTGCTGCAGTGGTGCAGAAAGGGTTAATGCCCTTGGGCTGAGGCTCACCTCGACGTGAACCAGCAGAGTGATGCAGCTCCTTTGGTGTCAGCGTGGGACGGTGATAAGGGGAGGCTGTCCCTGCCCAGCCGACGATCTGCAGTAATGAGAACTTGGCCTCCCTCTGCTCCAGGCTGGGTGGCCCTGCCCCAGCAGGGAGCGGTGCCAGGGGCTCTGAGCATCCTCCTGGCTCCGTGTGAACGTGGGTGAGGGGGGACTGGGGGTTTGGGGGTGCTTTAGGGGTCCTGGAGGGTGAGCTGAGCCCTTGGGACAGAGGTGACACGTGGGGGGAGCTGGTGGCCCCTTGCAGCTGGTGAGAAGCTCATGCCACCCCTCCTGGGGCTGGCAGGGCCCCAGCAGCCCTGCCTGGGCTTGTTTGGGTTGTTTTCCTTGTGGCATGCCAGTTTTCTGCTTTTCCAGTAAGACTCTGACTCTGCAGTGGGTGCAGATCTAGGGAAGGTCCTTGCAGAGCAGAGAGCCAGGAGAAATAAATCCCTCCAGCACTGCCTTCTGTGGGGCAGCACCAACCCAGCCTGGGGTGCTGGCAGTGCCCAAAAGCTGCCCCATGCCTGGCAGGGGGTGCAATGAACCAATTAGTGCCGCTGGGCTGTTTCACTTGTCCCCAGCTCAGTGCCAGGGTGTGAAGAGCCCTGCCCTGTCTCCTGCTGGGGTGAAAGAGCACCGAGCCTGGGGGGTGCCCAGGGCACCCTGGAGCCCCCTGAATGAGCTCACTGAGGCTTGGAGGGCACAGCTCCAGCCTGAATGTGTGCTGGCGCTTGTGTTTGCTGATTGGTGTTTGTGTGACGCTCACAAAAGAAGCACTTGTGTGTGGTGGGTGGGATCTCTGTGTCCCAGCTGGTTCTGGCACCTCACAAGCATCTCTTGAAGCTATCACCTCCCCTCCTGCATGGTCACAGGGGACAGTGCTCAGATCTGGGGAGCAGGGAATGCCCCAAGGGGATCAGACCGAGTTTCCCAGCTGTGGCAGAAGGAGATGATTTTTAGGGAGGTCATTTCAAGGAAATCTCATGTGAGCTGACCTTCACCCCTAGCAAGTGGCCAGTGGATTTCTCTAACTTGCAGCATGTGTGCAGCACCCACCCCGAGGCACAGGCAGTGGCAGTGCAGGACAAGGCAGGTTTGTCCCTTGCACTGGAGATGGCAGCAGAGCACTCCTGGCTGCGCCTCCTGCAATTCCAAACTGTGCAGCGTCTCCCCCTGTGCATCTCCTCATTTAAATCTGCTTTTTCTCCCTTTGTGCCTTAGGCTGTTTGCAAGTTGGAGCAATAATGGCTTTTTAAAGTGCTTGGTGTGCTTGTGATGGGCTGGTCAAAATATGGACTGGCTCTTATGTCTTCACCATTCAGCAAATTGCTTTTCCATTGATTTTTCTTGGGATTGTTGTTTTTCTGAAATCCAGTTTCTGAGAGCACATCTCAAAAGAGCTATTAAATCATCTGGCCTTGCCTGCACAGGACATACAGCTCCATCCTCTGGGCTCTGTCCTGAGCTGGGGTTCAATCAAAGCAGATTTCTCTGCCTGGGGGCTGGGTTGTTTTGGGGAATGGTGACCCCAAACCCTTGCTGGGTTTGCTTGTCTGAGTGTTTTACACTAAACTGTGGCTGTAAATCACAGAACCCTAGAGTGGTTTGGGTGGAAGGGCCTTTAAAGATCTTGTTACAATCCCCTGTCACAGGCAGGGACACCTGCCCTAGACCAGGTTCTTCTGTGCCACCTTCTTCTGTGCCACCTGGGAACGCTATCAGGAATGGAGTCGAATGAAATGTGGGATGTCTTTTGGTTTTAATCCAGTGTTTCTTGCTTGGAGCTCACAGCACATGCCTGAGTGAAAAACCTTGTGGATCCCAGTGGTTCCAGTGAAGGGCATGAAGGGAGGGATCAGGTGTGGGATGTGCAGGACCTTTCTGAAGGTTGTCCAACAATACCAAACACGTCCTTGTGTCATTGAGGCACCAGAGCTATGGTAGGTTTCTAGAGAGAGTTGGAGGTGAGGCTGAGCTCAGGAGACCCAGCACTCCAAGGTCCTCTGTGGTGTATTTAACTCACTTCAGGCAGTCTCTGAATTTAGAAACCTCCCTAAATGACAGGGGCAGTCTAAGAGCCACCAGTGTTACTGATCTCCCACCCTGGTGTGCTTTCCCCACTGAGTGAAGAGAACAATATTTCTATTTAAAAACAAATTTTAATTTAAACCACGAGCTAGTTCAATAAAAGATGAAGTGTCTTTGTAATGGAAATGATAGAAGTGAAAACAAGTAATCTCTATTTATGGTACAGCTTTTGTTGTTGCTTTGAAAGGATCCAGTGTTCCACAGGACTTATTTGTGGAGGGACAAGAATAACTTTCTGGTTCAGTTCTTGGCTAAAGCAGAGTTTGTTTTGATTTGTTTAAAGAAAACAAACAAACACAAACTTTCAAATGGTTTTTTGGCCGGAGTTTTTACTGGAAATCCAATCCTCTTATGCATAGAAAATTTTTTTTTAATGCTTCTATGAAAACCAGCATTGAGTGGAAGGATGAAGCTGTGAGCTGCAGAGATGGGCAGCTCGGCAGAGCTGCTGCTTTGGAAAGGTCCCAGGGGATGCTGTGGTGATGTTTGCAGGTGTGATGTGGAGATCTGAGCTTGCAGCTCCACTGAGGGGTAAACGCTGAAAATCGCTGCGGTGCCTGAATAGAGCTGCACCACAAGAGGGCAAGCGGAGGCCGCAAATCCTCTGCTCCCTCCTGGGAGGAGATGTGAGAAGGGTGAGATGTGGGAAAAGGTCCCCAGCACCAGGGGCAGGGCAGGGGCAGCGAGTTCTGCTCTGCTGTGCCGGTTACAGGTGGTTTTTTAACAGGGAGAGACTCTGTGGTGTGTGTGAAATGCTGTGTTAAATTTAAATGTTGTGCTTTGAGGGAAGGGTCTGGAGCACAAGTGTCACTATAGGACACGAAATAACACAATGTGGACATGCTGCTCTTTCAAGGTAAAAAAAAGAGTTTTTAATTTCTGACTCCAACATTTATGGATTTCTAAAAGTGGCAGTGAGTTGGAGGGTGACAGTGCCACCTCTCCAATGACACTGGACAGACCAACAGTCCATCAAATTGCTTTTCTTCCATGAAAGAATGTAAAACAAGAAGTTATTTACGTAAAGTGTGTAAAAAAGTTCATGACAAGAACATAAACATCAGAAGGCTTAAAATGTCTTAAAAAGTCAAAGTGACACACAAGCCTTGAGAAAAGTGGCTGGGACAAATGGGGTTTTTAGCTGGGAGAAAAGGAGGCTGAGAGCAACCTTGTAGTTCCAACATCCTTTCAGGGCTGAGGAGAGCAAGGTGGGGACCAGTCCCTTCTCCCAAATAACAAGCAATTAGACAAAATCAAATGTTCTGAAATTATGCTGGGGGAGTTTAGATTGGGATATTAGGGGGAAATTGTTTCCCTGACAGGGTGGTCAGGCACTGAACAGGCTAAATTGCCATCTTTGGGGGTATTCCAAAAGCCTGGCTCTTAGGGACAGGATTTTGCTGGTGGTTGTGGTGCTGCTGGGCTAGCAGTTGGAGCTGCTGAACTAAAGGTCTTTGCCAATCTAAATGGAAATATGTGAAATTCCTGCTGGATGCTTCTCTCCCTTGTGGCTCAAGGCAGAGGTTGCTGCTCTCAGCACAGGTCAGAGCTATGGGACTCTGATAATTGAAAATTGTTTGCAGCCCAGCTTGCCTAGATCCCATCCCAGGAATGGAAAACACAGGGGTTTGCTCAGAGCACTCCTTGGGAAGGGTGGCAAAACCCTGAAGTGAGGCCTGGAGACATGGTTGGAGCATCCCAAGCTGCTTGATGCCATTCTCTGCTGTCCTGGTGGCATCTGCTGCTCCTTGGCACCCTGTTCCTGCACTTGGAGGGCAGGGGATGCAATGGATGCAGCTGAAACTGAGCAGGGAAAGAAATCATTCCCAGCTCATCCATGGCAACGTGAGTGGAAATGACCCCGTGGGATCAGACAATGGTTTTAAACTCTTCTGCCATCACTCTGGAAATGGGTGGAGCGGGCTGAAAAATGCCTTAAAACTGGTTTGAAATAGTTGGATTTGGGTGGGGGGAGGTTAGAGGGAAGCGTGGAGGGATGAGCAATCCCTGTACAAGAGCCACAGTCCTGCTGGGAAGGGGTTTCCCTGCTGGGAGGTGATGCCTGCTCTGCGCTCATGACCTGACTCGGAGCAAGGGCTTGTCTAAACAGTAGCAGGAGCTCTTTAACTGAGCAGAGACACTCTCCATTTAAATGTACTTAATGGCAGGAAAAACAACCCACGATGAGTTAAAGGACTGACTCAGGCCAGCAAAGGCCAGTCCTGAAATAGACCTCGAACGGGGCTGCTTGAAAATGCTTCCATCAGAACAGTTTCCTGATGGAGAATTTGGCATTTCTGCTCAAAGAAATCTTTCAAGAAAAGCATCTGCATTCTGTGGAAAAATTCATGTTGTTGGGTTGGAAAAATGGAGCATGTGAGAGCTGAAATCCTTCAGTGCAGGGATGTGTTGTGCCAGTTTTCAGGCAGGCTCCACCTCTGTGCTGGGTTTCATTCCTCATTCCTGTGGTGCCCACTCATCCTCACAGGAGGGAACCCCCCCCAGATTGTCACATCTGCCCCTTCCCATCTGCCTGCTTTTCTGAGCTCTGATTAAAGCCTCCCCCTCGTTGTGCAGGACTGGAAGCTCAGCTTTTGGAGCAGTGTGTGGCTGCTCCCCTGGGACACCAAACTTTCCCTGCTGCCTCCACTCCTGGTCCCTTCCTCCCTGGACCTCTGGGAAACTCATCTCCATCCCATGCTGATGTTTCAGACATCCTGGGAGGTGGCTGGGACTGGACAGCCAGGAAAGACAACTCATTCTGCTGGGCTTATTTTGTGACTTTACTGAATTGTTTTGCAGCCAGGGGTTTGTTTTCCAGGTGTCTCTGTAGCTCATTGTTGTCTTCTTGCTCATTTCTGTGCCTGTCCTAAATTGTGATGGAAATTAACATAGGAGATGGGCAAGTTGTCTGGCCAGGTCCACACAGCAGGGTCAGGGTTAGTCCCAGGACCTGTTTGTTGAGTCAGGGTGAGTCACCCTGTAAAGCACTGTTGGACTTTATTG
Source organism: Camarhynchus parvulus (assembly GCF_901933205.1). Lineage (NCBI taxonomy): Eukaryota > Metazoa > Chordata > Aves > Passeriformes > Thraupidae > Camarhynchus > Camarhynchus parvulus. The sequence goes on along the minus strand of NC_044587.1, from coordinate 6,204,470 downwards.
TGCCTTCCTCCAGCAGTGAGAACTTGCCCTTCAAAACATAGTGTCTGAAACATGAATCTGACACAGAAGTGCTTCTACTTATTTTTTAAACTTTGCCTTCCACACTTTAAGATTGGAAAAACTACAGGACACTTGCAAAAACAGATATTTATATTCGCACTTAGGTGACCAGGCTTGAAAATGGGGAGGGAAGATGTCTTTAATACTGTGTTTTCCCAAGACCACATCAGCAGGAGGCAGCTGAGGGAGAGCCTTGCGTTGGTGTCCATCACCTGGAGTGAGAGAATTGCTGTAAATCCCTGCAGCTCCATGGGTGCAAAAACCTTCTCAGAAATGGATTTTTTTGCATGGATGTAGCTCTTCAGGACTGGGACATTGTCATGAGATGGGCTCACTGTTGATGGGAGTGAGGGGCTGAGCTGAAATCCTGCTTGGCCCCTGGCATGAATGCGTTTTCCTCAAGTGAACTTTATGAAAGGGCTTCTCAGTCCATTTAAGAAAACAAAAAAGTGTTGGGAGCAGAGGCTTGGCCAAAGCTTGGGGTCCCGGTGTGGAGACTGGAGGGAACAGAAAAGCCTCAGTGGAGAACATTTTCTGAAAAAACAACCCAGGGACAGGCCAGGCTTGTGTTTCTGTGCTAGCATGGGCTCTATTTACCAACCTTCCTGTGCCCCAGGAGAAGCAGGGAGGCGTTTAAAGAGAAAATGGGAAAGAGCCCTCTGTACTGAGAGCTGTGCTTGCTGGAGTGCTGGGCTGTGCAGGGCTCTGGGAGCACAGGCTGCACATGGGGTTTAACACCAAGGCTGCTGTCACAGCCAGCCCTGGCCCAGGGCAGGGGCAGAGGGATGGAGAGCCTGGTGTGATCTCCCCTCTTGTTGGGGCTTTAGCTGCTCACAGTGACCCCAAGATGTGTCAGAAAGTCTCTTTTCCCAGCCCGGCGGTCGAAGAAGGAGTCAGAGCTCTCCAGTTCTCAGTCTCAAGGTTGTTCATTGTATCTTATCTATAAAATTCTTTCTCCTGTCCAGCCGAGGTCTGCTCAGCAGGACAGTCCAAGGCACTCTGCCTGCCCTGGAGCAGAGTTATCTTTTTATACTAAAAGCTACGTGTACAATATTTACAGTTACTTCCCAATACCTGTCACCTATGTTAGACAGTGAGCTTCTACTCTAAACCAATCTCAAAGTGCCAACATCACAGCAGAAGATGGAGGCCAAGAAGAAGAAGAAGGAGAAAGGCTGGACACACCCAGATTCCTCCATCTTGCCCCCTGAACCCCCATTCTAAAAACCCCAAAATCTACTTTTTCACCTTGTGATAAATTCACTATCATTCTACTTAATTTGTTGTGGCTTGCAGATCTTCATCTAAGGTTGGTAATTTGCTCCACGGGTCATAATCAAACCCACAGGTGTTCTGGGCTCTGTGCCAGGGTCTCTGAGCCCCCTGGCAGGGGTCTTGGCTGCTCAGGACAGCCAGAGGGGTGTCCTGGCTCCTGACACCCTCTGGAGTCCCCACAGGCTGCTCTGTCCCTCTGAGGGGACAAGGTCTCCCTGCAGGTTTCCCTCTCCTCCCCCCAGCGTGACCCCAGCTCTGGTTTATGACAAAGCCACTCAATCAATTGCATTTATGTGCCAAATTTCCCTGCAGCTCTTGGGAGTGGGTGTGCTGTGCGTAAAAGCAGCCTGTTCTAATCCCAGGCATCCTCCAACACTGGGGAAAAATTGATTCTTCCTGCATTGCCAGGACGTCTGAGAAATGAAGCAGACACAGGTACAGGCTTAACAAACTGTCATGTCCCAGTGGGTTTTATCCACATCTGCTTCCTGCAGGCTCAGAGCACCAATTCCCTCATCCCACACCCCATGGAGGCAGCCCTGAGGTCAGGCTCTGTCCTGCTGGGGGCCATGCTCCCCCTGGCAGCCTGCAGCACACAAAGGGCTGAGGAGAAAGGGATTCAGCCCAGTGTATTGGCATTTGTGTGTGGTAGCTGTATTAAAAGTGCTCACTGTCAGCCCAGCCATCACTTATAATTGGCTTCTATTTTTCCATGAGCCTCCTGGCAACAGCAGCTCTTCCCAGACTCTTGGTGGGGTGCTGGGTCTGGGAAGGCTGCTCTGGGCAGGAGAGGTGTGTGAAAATGGGCAGGACGGGCTCAGGAAGGGAAATGTGGCCCCTTCCTGCCCCTCTCTGCGTTTGCCTGAGCATCCCACCAAAAGCAGCTCCCTCTGCAGATTTGCTGCCAAGCCCTGGCAAAAGCCATCTCTGAGGGCTGTGGGTGCACTGCAGTGAGTGCATCATCTTTGGGCTGGGCAAATCCCCTGGTTTTGGTGTAATAACCCAGTTATTGTGCAATGGTTTGGCTGTTTTGGGGGACAGAGGCTGGGTTTGGTTGTGGCCACGCTCAGCAGAGGAGCAGAGTGCTCAATGTGAGGTGTCACCCTGCAATGGGATCCTTTGGTCGTGGTCTTGTGCATCCCAGCCACACAAAAAGCAGCAGCAGGAGAGGAGAATATGTGAGTTCAGAGCACATCTGTCATCGTGGCTCTGCACAATGCAGACAGGCCTTGGAAGAACCACCTGCAGCTGCAACCCCAAATGCTGAAAGCACATGTTCTGTTTTCATGGGATATCCTGAGAGGGAAGGGACCCACAGGGATCACCCAGTGCAGCTCCTGCCCTGCCCAGACCCCCCAGCAACCCCACCCTGTCCATCCCAGGCAGTGCTGTCCAATTCTCCTGGAGCTCTGGCAGCCTCGGGGCCGTGCCCATTCCCTGGGCAGTGCCAGCACCTCTGGGGGAAGAACCTTTCCCTGAAATCCAACTTAACCTTCCCTGACACAGCTCCAGCTGTTCCCTTGGGTCCTGTCCCTGTCACAGAGAGATCAGTGTCTGCCCCAGTGACAACATGCCCCACTCTTTTGGGATATAATAAGATACAAATTTCTGAGGTGCTGCAAATCACCCCTTTCCCCTTTCCTTTCCCCTTTCCTTTCCCCTCTTCCTCTTCTCTCTCTTTTTTAAAATCTTACCCCAATACTGGAGCACCTACGCCTGCAAACAACTTGAAAGTCAGACCAAGATTTCCTTGAAATAATCCCCATAAGTTTTGAGATGTCACAACAGTCTCATCAATGTATCCTGGATATTACCAGTTCCATCTGATCCAATTTTTATGTTTGCAAATAGAATAATCTAATGACCTAATTTCTGAAGGAGGCCTGTTATTTATTAACCATGATGTAAATTCTACCAGCATTAGAATAAAGAACATTGGGCTTTTGAATTTCTGCTATTTTTAAAGATCCAAATCTCTGGGGCAATTAATCATTTTCCTGACATATTGAATTCAGCCATGTGTTATAGCAACAAAACTTGCAGTTTATGATGCAACATTAACTTGTCAGCAAGAGGGACAATTCATGACTGTCTATGGGTAGCAAGTGGCAGGCAAATTTGGACAACTATCCTACAGTTTTTGCAAGCATCAGCAAATTTTGTTGGCAAAGCCAATGTAGGCAGTGCATAATATAAGCTTTTGCTTGTATATATTAAAAAAAAAAACAACCCAAAGAATATAATCCCCTGCCAGGAGTTTCCACTTATTTTCCATAACGAGAGCTGGAGGGTCTGTAAAAGCTGGCCTCATAAAAAGAAATTGCAAAGGATGAATTTTTCCTTTAGGAGGGAGATGGAAGGAATTGGAGTTTGGATTGTCTGGATGCACGAGTCTCCCTGACAGGCACTTTATCAGCTCTGCTGCTGCAGGGGATGCCAGGTGGGGACAGGGACAGAGCCCACAGCGACAGGGCACGCTGAGCTTGGGAGCACCAAGAGCAAAATGCAGCTTTCAGGAGCATTGGCACAGCAGCAGCCTGGCTGTTTGGGGCAATTTCTTTGAGGGGAAAGAGCTGGAAAAGCTCCAAGGGAGGAGAGGGGTGCACTTTGCTGCTGTTTGTGGTGGGGCTCTGAAGGGTCCTTGAGAGTGCAGGGAAGTGGCTTTGCCTGCAGTGCCAAAGAGGAAATCAAAAGATGAAAGAAAAGGGAGAATTACTAGGGGGAAGCAAAGAGATTGAAAACAAAATCATCCCAGTGCTGCTCCAGGCAGATACGGGCTGAGGCAGAACCTCAGCCAAGGCCAGAGCAGAGGCAGCCATGGGAGGATGAGCCAACACGTGGGACCTGAGAGGGGCTTTGGCAGGGTGGGATGGGGATTTTGGCAGGGTGGGGAATGAGAGGCCAGGTTCTGGAAATGGCAAACCCCCCAGAGTTACTGCACTTGGGTCGGGTCCTGTCGCAGGGAGAGAGCTGAGTGAGCTGCAGCCATGGCTGGGGTGCTGCAGGAGGGTGGGAGGCTCCAGGATGGGCAAATCCCTTGGTTTTGGTGCAATAACCCAGTTATTGTGCAATGGCCTGGCTGTTTTGGTGGACAGAGGCTGGGTTTTGTTGTGGCCACACTCAGCAGAAGAGCAGAGTACTCAATAAGAGGAATGAGATCACCCTGGGATGGGATCCTTTGGTTATGGTCTTGTGCATCCCATCCCATCTACAGCAATCACAGACCTGTGGGGAGGCTTTAGGGAATGTGGGGAGAGAAGTGAAGAGTTTTAACTGGAGCAAGGCTGGGTAGAAGACACTGTGTCCCAGAGAATATAAATGAGAAATCAGCAGCAGGTGAAGAAAGCTGCAATTGCTCGATGTGTTGCACAGTGTGATAAGATGAAGATTAAATGCTGATGGAGGTGATTATGGGCTCATGATTACACCCTCATGTGGGTTTGGCCTCAGACTCCATAGAGGATGATCTGGGAGCAGTGTGGCTGCAGTGCTGCCCTCCCCCAGGCACAGGGACCAGGCTTGGACCCCTCAGTGTCCCTCTGCAGGACGCTGGCACTGCATGGAACAGCAGGGTGACACCAGCCTGCTGTGGCTGTCAGGGCTTTCCAATGCACAGCTGGGAGAGCACAAATGCAGGGGTGGAGGCTGTGGGATGCAGACACACTCAGTGCCACGTGCACAGCCCCATGGCACGAGTCCCCAAGTGTCACTAAGCACACACTGCTGCTCTCGAGGTGAAGAAAAAGGGAAGTTTATTTTCTGACTTCAACATTTATAGTTTTCTAAAAGTGACAGGGGATTGGAGGGTGAAAGTGACACCTCTCCAACGTCACTGGACAAACCAACAGCCCATCAAATTTCTTTTCTTCCATAAAGGAATGCAAAACAATGAGTCACTTACAGAAAGTGTGTGAGAAAGTTTGTTACAAGAATGTAAACATCAGAAGGCTTAGAAAATCTTAAAAAATCAGGGCGACACCCAAGTACCTTTGTGGCCCAGGAGGATGCTGCTCCCTGCAAGGCTGACTCTGCATGAGGGGCTGTGGTTTGAGCTGGCTCTGTGGGTTGTAGGGATGGCATGTCCTGGCTGCTCCTCCCTGACCACAGACCCTTTTCCCAGCTGAGGGATGCTGGCCTCCTTGCTGGGAGCTGAGAGGCTTCACCAACTCGGGTTTAAGCTGGATAAAAGAGGCTTCTATAGCAGCAAGTTGTGATGGAAAGCATAAGTTCCATTCCATTTGGGGATGGGAACATATGGCCCCCAGTATCTTCACAAGTCTCTCAGAACACAGTGATTTTTGTCTTGTTTCCCTCAGATCAGTTGATTGCTGTAATGTGGGAAAGACTGACTGATGACGGACATTAGCACAAATTATCCTGATGAAAGGAAACAGAGGGAGTGTAAAAAGAGATCAGCTCAGCTGAGCTGGGAGCTGCTCAGTGCCCTGAGAATCAAAAGGGTAGAAGCTAGATTGAACAAGTAGGCATACCTTAAAAAAAAAAAAAAAAAAAACCAACCAAACAAACAAAAAACAGTAGAAGGAAGAGTCATTGTGAATGAGACTGATTAGACAGCCATCCTCTGCCCAGCTGTGCGGTAAAAGAGTCCAGAACATTCCACGTCTTCAGAACATCCATCCAAACCTGTATGACTGCAGCTTGATATTCCAGTTACTGCTCTGCAGGCATTGATGGTGTGGGCTCACACTTGGATAGGATAAAATTCACCCTCAAGGACCCAAAATGGTGCCAAAGAGGGTTCTGAGCACCAGTTTGCTCCTGGCTCCCTTCAGAGGCTCTGGGGATGAGTGATGTCCCTGAGAACTGAAAGAGCAAACTCTGCTTTAATAAGTGCAGGGGGGGAAGAAATCAGGAGCTGCAGGGCAGAATTTCTCCTCTCTGGCTCCTGGAGTCAGGGAATGGCTGATGGCTGCCTGAGGGGTCACAGGGCTCTGGCAGAAGTGAAAGCTGTGAAATCCAGCAGGTCAGTGGCAGTGATATGGCAGGAGGGTGTGTGCATGGGGAGGAGCAGCAGATGATGATGTAGCTGAGGTTTTTGACATTTTTAGTGCTTGATGTCCTTGCAGTCAATCTGGTATGATATAGATTTTGGTAATGTGCACAACAGCAGTTCATTTTCCCAAATTACTCATTGCTCTCAGAATATTGCCAAACTGGAGGTAAGAAGAAGAAGTTTCCAGGCTCCAATGAGGTCAAGAGCAGTTCATTGGTGCTTTATCTGGATTTTAGGACCACTTTATACATCCATTAAATAAATGTATGCTCAAATTCACACTGGAGGGAGTGAGATGGCACCAAAGTGCCTGATTCTGTTTCTCCATGCAGCAGTTGATGCAGAGCCCTCCCTGCTTTGGTGTCAGAGCATCTCCTGTCCCTGTGGTGGCTGCTGCAGCACACAGCTGGCTGCTGGGATGGATCACGAGGGCTTTGGGCTGTTCTGTTCTTCTCCTGCTGCAGTAGGAGTGTCTCAATCTCAGGGAGCTGGCATTTGCTCTCTAACAGCCAATTATTTCACAGTGACCTTCTCGTGGCAAGCCAAGTGCCAAACCCACAGCAGACACAGAGAAAGTGTTTTGAAGTGACAATTACTTCCAGCTCAAGCCATTCCTTTGCCCATGAGTGCTCTCCTGGTGGATGTCTTCCCTTGAACCTGCCTTTTTAGATTTTGTCTCTGATGGATGGTGTCAGAGCATTCCTTGGCTGTATCATCTGAATCTCACAAAATCCCTTGATCCCTCCCTGTCCAGTTCCAGACTTGTTTATGGAACAGAGTCTGTGTAGGTATTAGTGTCTGAATTAGAAATGGAGGAGCAAAAATGCAGCACAGTGTCAGGCTGGCTTTTCAGCAGTCCTTGGCGCAGGTCAAAGAAATCATGTCCTCATGCTTGCTCTGAGGATGTTCCAGCCTGGATCACTCTGGAGGCAGAATGGGGCTGAGCTGGGTAGCCTTAAATATGAAAATTCAAACCTCAGCTGTGGTGTTTTGGCCAGTGATGCACATTGCCTTGACAGCACAGCCATCCCTTCAGTGTCTTGGCTTCTGCTGCCTGACAAGACATCAGTGAAAGCTTCCTCTTTCCTGCACCCTTTCCTCTCAGTGTGTGTGGAGCAGTGTGGAAATGCAGTGTTCACTGATACACTGATGCCTACAGGGCTGTTTTCCTTTGATTTGATCCAGACTTTTGAGCCTCCCTGTGTCCAAGGAGCAGCATGTGCCCGTGCACAGCCTGTGGAATAGCTCACTAAACTTTTAAAACCCAGTAGAAGTGATGTGTGATGGAGTGCACTCTAAAACTCGTGTCTGGATGTGCTGACCACACCTGTTTATCCTTACCAATCTCAGTTTGTAGTCCCTTATCCATTAAGGCAAAGGGATGGTGATCAGTAAGGGAACTTATTCAAATGCTGGAGGTGGGAAGAAAATTTTTGCAAGCTTATTAGGGGCAATCAAAGGCAGTAAGGACCTTATCAGGAACAAGAAAGAAGAAACAAGGCAATAGCTTCTTTCTAAAATGAGTGGAGCAGTAACAGATGTTTCCCAAGACGTGCTTGGGAAGCAGCGAGAGTTTCTGCCTCTGCCATGGGCTGCTGGCACAGGATTGCTGATGCATCCTGCTGATGGATCCCGTGCTTTTCCAGCCAGGCTGTGCTACAGCTCCACCTTTCACACCTGCCAATGCAATTACTGGGAGACAAACAGGGAAAACATCTTGTGATCTGGTGACAGCACATCCCAAAGCTGTGCTGCTGCTTGAGGGAGCTGTGATGGTCTCTGCAACGTCAGAGCTGCTGATTGATTTGGTTGAACCTCCTGATTCAGCAGAAAGGTCTGAAATGCTCTCCGAGAGCAGAGATGCCAAGTTCATTCATTTTCTGCTCATAACTCCCCACTGTTGTGGTTCTGCTTTAATTATCGTGAACCTTGATGCCACACATTAGTTTCTGAGTTTGCAGTGCTCAAGAGAAGAGCCCAGCACTTCCCTGTAGGTTCTCACTTCACTCAGGTACCATCAGTCTATAACAGCACACTCTCAGGTGTTAAAGTGGCTCCAAGGCCAGGGTTAGCTCCTTGTGGATGCCCAAAGAGCCCATGGGCACCTTCCTGCTGAGCAAATACCAGATCAGAGATGATCTCTGCAGACCTTTCCTCCTGTTTAACAGGATGTTGTGGTTATTCGGACAGAGGAGTTCCTGCCCACCCTTCTCCTGTGTGTGTGATGCTTTCATGCAGCTCATCCCAGCCTGGTGCGTTTTGGGTTTCTGGGTCCGAAGCAGAAAAGGCCCCAGCTCCACCACCACAGCCCTGTCACATTCACATTCTCTGAAAAAATCCCTTCACCCAGGCTTTTTCTCCTGGGAAGCTGAGAGGCCTCAGAGAAAAGGAAAACAATTCTTGTCTCATTTGCTTCTCCTGTGTTGTGCTCACATGTGGAATGTGTTTGGAGATTGTTTACCCACAGGTGATTGTTCCATTGGATTCTGCTGGGAGTTGTTTTCACTCTTTGGCCAATCAGGGCCAAGCTGTATCAGGGCTCTGGAAAGAGTCAGGAGTTTTCATTATTATCTTTTTAGCATTCTGTAAGTATCCTTGATGTATTCTTTGGTATAGTTTAGTTTAGTATTCTTTAATATAATATAGTATCTTAAAATAATAAATTAGATTTCTGAGAGCATGGAGTCAGATTCATCACTCCTGCCTTCATCTGGGGACCTGGCAAATGCAATCAAGACCCCACATTTCTTCTGCACAAATTTTCTTTTCTTCCCAGACCAAAAGAGCTGCCTGGGCAGTGCTGCTCTGGGGGCTCTCAGGAGCTGGGCGATATTTTGAGCAGGGGCAATGGAGGGCTGGGAGTGGAGCTGGGTTTGCTGGGAGATGCATCCACCCTGTGGAACGTGGGAAGGACCTTGCCATGTTACACAGCAGCTTTGTGGCTGAGCAAAAATAAATGAGTGACTTATCCCACTGCCAAGGACCGTCAGTGGGAGGTCAGTGTTTGATATTTCCACACCCAAAAAAGCAGCCCCAAGCTAGAATTACAGTACAAAATACCCATTCAGACCTCTCCAGCCTCCTGTTTTCATTGACTTCCAACCCTGCTTGTACACACAGAGCCCCTTCCTTTCCAAAAGAAAACAGGATTGCTGATAAGGGACACTTATCTCAGCAAGTCATTACAAAACAAGTGAGCTTTTGTGTTTGCATCTGATTCCTGTCTCAATGTTAACAAACTCCTGCTACAGAAGCTTTATTTCCACTCTAAAGATGGCCCTTAGGGTACTATGTGAGGTGCATTATATGTCTCATAAATACTTCCCACAGATGTTTGTTCCTTAAAAATAGAGAAAAAAGAAAACAAACAGCCTCAAGCTTCTTCAAGTTTCAACCTTTCCTTTGTTCTGTAAAGGATTTTTTAGACAACAATCCTTGGCTTTGCTGCTGATGGATATTTACCCTTCCCATACTCTCTGCTGAGACATTGCTGGCCTTTGTTCCTTTCAAAGAACCAGCCAGTGCTGGAGTTTTCTCTCCCCTCACAGTGGGTTCCCATTAAAACTGAACTCTTACCCACAGCTGCAGTAGTTCCAATTTAATGTGTTATTTCCAGTTGGAAATGTTGGGTTACAGCTCAGGCAGGTGTGGTGGTCCTGTGATACAGGGGCTCCTCCTGATGGAATCTCTGCCCCAGGAAGGATTTTAATTCCATGGGGTGCTCAGCACTTCCCAAGGTAATCCCTAAGACAGAGAATTCTATGGAAGAGAAGTGTTTCAGGGCAATTTCCAAATTATTTCACGGTAATCCTGAGGTTTTCCTATCTCAGAGGTTCAAACTCCATTCCAGGTGCCAAGAAAACACCTTCCCACCCCACCTGTGAAAGAACTCCCTGCGAGGCAGGAGGTGTGAGGGGTGGAGGTGGCTTTGCCTGCGTTTCTGGTGAGGTGCCAGCTGTGCCCAGAGCTGCAGCATGTGCCACCCCTGGGCACAGAGGTGTCCTGGGCACAGAGCAGGCTCTGCTCAGCTGGAGGGCAGCCTGGCTGAATCCCTGGGATGTGAGAGGGTGGGAGAAATCTCTCCCAGCCTGGAGCTGAAACAGCCCCCCCAAACCTCCCTCCTGCAGCCAAAATCTGATGCAATTCTGATTTGGATTATTTGTGCCAAACAAACTGGAGTGGGCTGTAACAGTCCCTGACAAATAATTAAAAAAGAGCTGCTTGGAAAACATTCTCCTTCCAATAGGAATGTTTTTTGTTTTTTTTATTGGAGAACTCCAATCCAGAGTATTTCAGTTCTTCTGTGACACTTTGTGCTCTCAGTGTTCTCCAGCAGAGCTCCACGTCTGCTCCCCAAGCACTTCCCTGTGTTTGTGCCATGGGAGCCCCCAGCAGTGGGGTTGGGGGGATGTTCTGTGCTGGGAATGCTGCCTCAGGAGGAGCAGAGGGATTGTGAATAACTGATTCAACTTCCTGTGAGATATTTCGTGTTTTGTTCAGAATTTTCTGGTGCTCCTTTGGAAGGGAAGGTCACACAACCCTCAATCAGAAATCTAATTTCCAGCTGAAGAAGTTCAAATGGATTTTCTTTCTTATTTTATTTTCCTTTGCTTGCTGCATTTTTAATTTTAAAAGCCCAGTTTAAAACAAGCTACTTGTTTTAACAAGGACCACAAGTCCTAATGGGATATCCAAAGCATCTCCTCCTTTTAGTCCTGTTTGAAGGTCAGATCTGTGATCCTTTTTCTGATGCCTGGAATGAGCCCTGCTCCCTGCTCAAGGATTCAAACATCTGGGCTGCTCAAGGATTCAAGCAGCAAACTGACTTTGTGTCAAAGGAGAATTTCTAAAGCCATCAGTCAAAGCCTGGCCAGAGGAAATGACGCCACCAAGTCAGTTGGAGGTGTAGGAGGTTTGGTGCCCTGTTTGGTCCCTTCCTTGAATTCTGCTACCTCTAATGCTGCCCAGAAGGAGGTCTGGAGTTGCTGAGTGTCCTTGGTGTGTGCACACGTGGCTGCCAGCCCCACAGACCACCTCACACTGAGGGAATGGGAACCTCTGAAACATTTCCCAGTCCCTCTCCTACCCCTGCCTGGTCTGAGATCTGTTTACAAGCATGAATAATTTTAAACATTTAAGTAGTCTTCAGAGGGATTACTTGCATGTCATGGCATGTAGGCTGTAGCTTTTCAAGAAGAGTTACGTGTCTTTTGGCCTTGAATGGGAAAATGGAAATTGAAAATGTGGTGGGGGAGAGAAGTGGGGCTGTCCCAGGTGCCTGCTCTGCTCCTGCCCATCTTTACCCAGCCTGCTGCCCTTTGCTGCTACCCAAACTTGGATAATGCACCTTTGGAAGAAGCTGACTTTTAAAAACAGGAATACCATGAGCTGTTGGATTCCTGTTGCCCTCTGGCATTGTTTCACTCCAACCTCTGCATCCCAGTTTTGCCAACCCTGTTTCAGCTGGGGTCCTGCACTCTCTGACTGAAGTGGGAGCAGGGTTTGTTTGGGGTCACAGCTCCTTGAGGGAATGGTTAGATATTGATGGGTGAAGCAGAATAGTTTGGGGGACTTGGGGGTGTTTGTGGTTTGGGTTTTTTTTTAAAAGCCACAACCAACCAAAAAAAAAAAAATAAAGTCTTTGCTACTTTTGAAACAACTCCTTTACTAATTTTGACTAGTTTGGCAAAAGCAGCTTTTACACCCTTGTACACACTGTACTGCATGAGCTGGAATGACTCTTTACTGACTCCTTAACAGCAAAAATGGGCCAAATTCTGCCAAAGGCACAGAGCCAGGGCACAGGAGTCCAGAGCCCTAATCTCCCCAGCTTTATGTCCTCCCCTCTTGCATCTACTTTTTCATCTCCAATGAATAGAAGGCTTCATCTCTTTAAACTCCAGCAGGACAAGGCACATGTGGCCTGACTGTACCACAAACTCCTCAGTAACACTCTCACTGTTTGGGGGAAGTAAATATGCAAATTTCAAAAGTCTTTCTGTGTGGAGAATCTGTTTGGATTTGTGCAGGAAGTGGGGAGCAGGCATATAGGTAGCAATATTAATGAAGTTTTTTATAAAGGCTTCATTCAAGGCTTTCAAAGCAAATATAACTCTTATGGGACCCATAGTTTATCTGCCAAGTCCCAGAATCTGGTTGGAATTTAAAATATATATTTAAAGGTTTCTGAGAAGTAGAGGATTAGAAAGAACAGGCCAGGAAGGGCACTTGGGAAATTACTGCTTGAGGAGGAGATTGGTCCTTGGGGTCTGAGCTCTGCAGTGGGGTGCAGAGACACCAGAGGACAAATTCTCCTTTTGGCTGTGCAGGAGCAGGACAAGGGGGTGACTGGGACGAATCCAAACCCCAAAATCCAAACTCTTGTGCCATGGAAAAGTGTGAAACACATCCAAAAGCCCTCCAGCTGTTGATGGGCTCAGCCTTCTTGCAAGAGCTTGAGTTCAAACCCTTTCCCTTTTTGTCCTTCATGGGAGATGGCTGGGCTGGCTCATTTGCTGCCTTAAAAATGCTGTTTAATAGTTTGGGTGCAAATCCTTCAGTTCCTTGAGTGTCCCAAGGTTGCTTGCTGGAAGAAAAGAGCTTGCACCAGGCAGGGGAGCTGCTTGGAAAGAGCACACTTGGGAGGCAGGGGTGTCAAGGCAGCCAGAGACAGCAGCTTGGCATTTGTTACAGGCCTTTTTCACCCCTAAAATCCCTGATGTGCCTAAATCCTTACTCTGGGGGGAGGAGAATCAATCTGAGAAGCTTTTTGCTTATTTTTGGGAGAAAATGGGTGCCCAGATGGGAGCACAGAGCTGCCCAATCTCCTTGCCCAGGATTTAGTGATGTGTTTTGTGATCCAGGAGGATCACAGCTCAAGGGGTTTGTTCCTTCCCAGTCCTGTTTTTTTCCTGGGGACAGGAATCTGGTCCCTAATCTGCTGCAGCAGAGCTGAGGTTCCCTTTCCTCAGGTGCCAAACAGGTGCAGCACTCCTGTCTCCTCTGCATCCCGCTCCTGTGCCTTTCTTGGACTCCCTGTGAACCCTTTCAAGGCTTTGGGCTTTGTCTGTGTGCTCACATTACATAACAAGAGATTTATTTTTCATTCTTTGGGGGCAGATCTTGTTAGCTTGGACAAGAAGAAGACAAGTGCAGGCCTGTGGGAAAAAAAAAAAACAACAAAAAAACCAAAATTTCTAGACTTGTCTGCTTACAATCAGAGCATGCACGTGCCCCTGTGCCAGCAGGGTGGTCCCTGCCCAGAAAGCTCTCACAGATGATGTGCAAATCCCCTGTTTATGATGATTCTGCTCCTACCTGGCCCTGCTCCCTCTCTATTCCCCTGCGCTTTGCACTCCCCATGCAGGCAAAGCCCTGCTCTCAAAGACAGGAGCAGGAGCACAAAGCTGGGCATTGGCCTTAATCCTGTTCAAAAAACAGCAGTGCTGATGTGGAGTGAAGGCAATGCCTGTCCCTGCTCAGAGACCCTGAGCACAAAGGAGCTCAGGGTGAAAATCTGGCCAGACTCATGGCCCTGTCCCCAGTGAGAGGCTAAAAACCAGCACAGAATTTCCCTACATGTTTGGGTTTTTTCCAGTGACTTCAGCCTGGGGATTTTTTGGTTTTTGGGGGGTTTTTGTTTTGGTTTTTTTTGGTTGGTTTTTGGGTTTTTGGTTGGTTTTTTTTTTGTTTGTTTGTTTGTTTTGGGGTTTTGTTTGGTTTTTGTTTTTGTTGTTGTTTTGGTTTTTTGGGTTTGTTTGTTCATTTGTTTTTCGTTTTGGGTTTTTTTGGGGTTTTTTGGGTTTTTTTGTGATAGTGCCATTTTTATTTAACACCCATGGACAGATTTTTCCAATTGCTTTCCCAGCTATCAATGGGTCGCACAGTTTAACTGGACCTGCACCCTGCTCCTTCTGACTGCATTTTGCCTGGGATGCATCTGATTTTCACACCTGTATTGATGCTATCAGGCTCTGGTTAGTCTGTGCACTGCATCTGACACTCCAGTGGCATCAATAGCAGTTTAATGTGGTGGAAAGGATCCTGTGAATGTTAATGCTCAATGCTCAATCCTGCATTGAGCTCACAGCATTTCTTCCACATATTCTCTCTATTCTACCTATTCTGCCTTTCCACCTTTGCTGGGTCCTGGCCAGGTGTCACAGTTTAATGCAGTGGTTTTGTTGACATTTTACTGATAATCCTCTTTTCTTCTACCAGCTCAAGCCTCACTGGTAGCAGAACAAATCTGTATTTCTACTACTGAGGGATTTGCAGGAAAATTCTGGCTCTGACAACGAAACTCTTGGGGAGAGTTGAGTGAGAGCTCTGTGCCATATTTCCATAAAATCACAAAACTCAGCTTCAGTGGCAGCAGGAATAATTTCCTGGAGAACAGGATCAGGCTTACACAAAGAGTTTGACAGGTTTTAAATAAAACAACAAAACAAGGCTCCTGTTCTGCTGGGTTTGGTGAGGAGGTCTTGGCACAATCTGAAGTCTATCTCAGTTCCCATCCTTCCTTTTCACGGAAGAGCATCCTTACTCTTTAGGTCACTGCAAGAGCAAATATTGGTGTTTACAGATTAAAATAACCCAAAGATTTTTGCTTCAGCATCAAATGAACAGAAAAGGCTTCCAAAGGAGCAGAACTTGGAAATGAATAATAAAATTAGTGTGAGGAGGCTGCTCTCAGGAGCAAGCTGTCAGGGAGAAGTCAGGATTATTTTCTTTAAGGGCTAAAATAAACTTTGAAAACACCCACCCTGTTGAAGAAGAGGGTTTTTTGGGTGGCTCTGGTGGCTGAAATGCCCAGAAAAGGGTGGATATTTTGGCATGTGGGACAAACAGTGGCTAACAGGAGCAGCAAGCTTGTGACTCTCTCCATGTATAAACTGGAGGTGATTCATCCTGGGTTTTATTTTAATAGCAAGGCCACCAAGCCAGCTGAAATCCATCTGAGGTGAGTGCCATGGAATAAAAGGATCAGCTCAGGACAGCAGAGCTGCAAGAGGGTGCCAAGGGCTGTGGTGGCACCAGGAGCAGAGGCTGCTCCTGCCAGGGCCAGGCACGAAGGAAAGAACAGGGGAGGGAACAAAAACAAGCACCAAACCCTGCAGCCCTTTGCACTTCCATCACTTCTGTGTGTGTGTGTGTTCTCTGAAGTTTCCACAGGCCTAAAAACTGGGGAAAAAACCCTGGGGGCCCTTTTTCTCCTGCACATCCCCAAACCCAGCTACTTTTAGTGTTTGGCTGGGCAGAAAAGAGGCTGTTTCAGTGGGAAATGGTTGTTTGAATACAATCTGGAGAAGGTGATGGCTTTTAGCCAAATTAATAACATAATGCAGCTGAAATGATGCTTTTCCTGTCCTGCCTGCAGTGGGTTTGTGGGCACTACTCTGAGTGTAACTTACTCCCTGCTCTGCTCCATCCCTCCTGCTCCCCTCGCTCCCTCTCGTGGCTCAGGGTGTCAGGCTGGAGCAGAGTTGCTGTTTCTCAATTGCCTTTAATTCTAGCAAAGACAAATGGATTTCTATTTGAAGGGCTAACTTGAGGCTTTGGAGCTGCTGAAAACCAGCAGCTCCCCCCTGGAAAACGGAGTGTGACCGAGAGTCTCAGGCGGAGAAAATAATTCCTGATTTCTTAAAAAGAATCGTTTAAAAATGGTTTTTAATTTAGTGGACACATCTGTGCTGCCACACAGCAGAATGAATAGTTTAAAAGAAGAATAGTTTAAAAATGGTTTTGATTTTAGTGGACACATTGCTGTTGCTAGCAATGCCCAGGCCATGTGGCACAAGGGGGAAAGAGTGATACCAGGGGCTCTGGCTGGCAAATGAGCTCTGACAGCTGTGCTGATCCAAACTCCAACCAATTTTGAGGGAATCGCTTTTTCCTACTTTTTTATGAAACCAAAACACGCAAGAATTTTCGATAAAATTAATGTTAAAGAGTAGAGCTTGAAGCTGGGATCTGCTCAACTGCTCTGCCTGGGCTCTGGCTGATTTTCCTATAGAGCTAAATAAGATTTAAACTGCACTTCCTGGCATTTTTGTTTGCTTTTTTTTTTTTAATATACATAAATGAAGGTGTTTATGGCTGAAGGAAATGCAGTGAGAAGAGCACAATTTTGTTTGGCTTTCTGTCTGGTCTCCACAACAGAGCAACACTGTGAAGAACACAAACAAATCTTTATTTCTGGACTAACTGCTCAAAGCCAGGAGCTTACAAGAAGCAGAGAATAATTTCATGCAAAATGCAGTTCTTTTCACACTCCTCATTGCCCCATACACCTCCATTCCCTCTTTCCTATTACTTCTTCCTGTCCAGGCTATTGAAACCTGCAGGCTCATCCAAAATCCAGGGAAATACACAAAGCTTTCCTTTGACTTAATGAGTTTCAGGTACTTAAGGCCTAAACTAACACAGTTTTGCTCCCAGCCCATCTGTGGAAACAAACTGACAAAAATTCAAACGCTGATTTGGAAGCACTTTTGAGCATTTATGGAATACTGTGAAATCCTCAGGATTTTAGTTTCATCCTTACTGCTACAGAAAGGTCTTCAGTAACAGAAGAAGATGATGTGTAACTTGATTTGTGCTGGAAATCAATTTTTGCCTGGGTTTTCACAGGCTGGGACTGCAGATGGGGCTGTTCCTGTTGCAGGTGGAGCCTTCAGGTGGGTGCCACCACCATCCCCAAGCTCCTGCTGCTGCCTTTCACTGCTTACACTGCAATGGGGATCAGAAAAAGTGATAAAGTGATTTTCCTCCCTGCCAGAACAGTGCCTGCTGTATTTGACCTCTCTTGCTTCAGACTTCTCCTTCAGCAGCTTTTGCAAATGCTCCCACAGCCTGACCCGTTCCATGGAGGAGACAGTGAATGTCCCTGCTTAACCCAGGGAAAGTGGTGGGATTAATAACCAGTTTGCTTTTAAATGCATCTGGTTTGAGTCATTTGTACATTAAGGCTTTCATCACGAGTTTAACAGCAGAGGTGGAGACCCACATAAAATTTCAGATACAGATCAAGGGTGAGGACAGATGGGAATTTTCCAAACAACTCCTATTAATTTTCTTCTTGGATTCATGGCACAGAAGCAACCCTAAAGAAGGAGGAAAATCCCAATATTGGGTGTTTTTTTGGACACATTTAGGCACCACAGGAGATAACAGAAATACCCCACTGTGATTCTGTCCCTGGCCTCTTCCTGCAGCCTCTTCCCAATCCATCCAGGAGCACTGGGAGCACCAAATGGGAGCTGGGGTTTGAAAACGAGATCTATGAAAATGAGATCTATGGCTTTTTGTTTTCCCTCTTCCTAAAGTCTGATTCTCTGCCAAATAATATTGATCTCATTGCGTGCAGAGACGTGAGGTTGAAAATTGCTTTGCTTTAGAACCATTTTTCTAAATGATGCTTGAAGAGACTTTTTTTTTCCCTGCTCTATTAGTTTAATAGATTAATTTGCCACTGAGGAGGTGGAGCCCATAACACCCTGTTCCTGAGGAAGGAGGGCTGGGTAACACTGAGCCCCTGTTCCAAGTACAGGCTTATTTACTTTAATTAGAAAGTGCACTTGTTAAGTACTCAATTAATTACGTAGAGCAGCACCTATTGAGAGCAGATGAAAGAGCCACTGTGTGAGGAGGGAGGGGGAGGATGAAAAGGGAAAGATAAAACCAGCGCTGGAAAGTAAATGCTGTTAGAGAAGCCAGAGGGAGATCACAGGTACAGCTCTGTTGGGCCCTAAATTATGGTCACTGTTCATAAATTGGCCTCAGGTGTGGTGGCTGGGGCAGATTTTGTGGGATTATTTGGAGTCAGTCTGCAGCTTTAAAGCAGATCATTGACTAGGACTTTAAGATGATTTACTCCAAGGTCCTGCTCAACTTATCACGTTCTAGAGGCTGTAGGTCAGTCAGGAATATCTCAACCCACAGCAAAATAAGTGCAGCAGTTGGTTTTAGAGAGGAAATAGTTCATTCTGCTTTTAAAAATATTTGAATGTTTGCCGCTGTTTCATTTCCCTTTCTCTCTTTTTGTATTTTTCTGTGCATTAATATATCCAGAATTTCAAAGCAAACAAGTTAAAGTTAGGGTTTTGAAAGAAAATTTTCATGTAATGATTCCAGAAACACCATTATTAATACCAGATGCTTAAATAAAGTCATCAATACATTTCCCAAAACCAAGGACACTTAAATGAGACGTCATGCATCATTCTTTCCTCTGGCTTCTGGAGGATAATTCTGGAATTATCTCAGGTCTGCAGGACACTTACATACAAAGAGAGGTTTTGGGGGGTTTTAAGCAGAATTCAAATTTCTTGCACAAGATCCCAAGAGCTGGGGTTTTAAGCAATATGCCAGCATCATGAGACCTTTGGTAAAACCAGGCAGGGTTGCCAATTCTAAGCTGAAACTCATCTCCCCATCTAGGGGTTCACTTGAACTTCAGCCCAAACCCAGGGGAGGAATTTGGTGATGTTGGGCTGAGCCTTGGACTGACCCTTTGCCCTGGCTTTGCTCTAAAGGTTTGTGCTTGCTTAAAACAACGTGGCTAATCAAAAATCCATTTAGTGGGTGGCTACAAGCAAGAGGTTGTGTGTTGCCAGATGCACACTCTGGTGCTGTAGATGGACAAGAGGTTTGTTATGGTTCTCTGGGCATATGAGGCTTTTTTTAAGCTTCTCCTGAAATCCATATGCAGGAATGTTTCAGAGGCTTCTGATGAAATTTTATGCTCTAGTGATGACTACACAGCAATTTCCAGGGAATTGTAATAACATAATAAACCAGTCTTTTCAGAGTTTGAAGGCATTTTTCCTCAGCATTTCTGAGGTTCACTGTAATGCCCTGTTTTTTCCATGTAGGAGTGCAAATGTGGTTCCACCACGGATACAGGCAGTGTTCGTGGTGGGCACAGGAACACTGCAAACTCTTGTCAGCCTTTTCCCAAAACCTTGGAATATTCCTAGCAAATCCATTTGTGTAATGGTACAAGATTAGGTAATGGCAATCTTTGGAGCCTGACTCTGCTCAGGATTCATTTCACTCCCATTCCACTCTGCTGGGAGCAGGAGCCTGGTGAGAAGCAGAACCTTTTGGCAACAGAGGCAGAGAAATGATTGCTGTGAAAATATGATCATATGAGGGGGAGGAATGGGGATTGTGTGTGTGTAAAATATGAGGTTAATAGAAATCTTTGGGGATGCTCTTTCTGGGCCTGAGTGTGAGAGAGGCTGGCTGCACTACTCCTGCTGCTGTTTCTTTTCCTTTTTGGCTCTGTGAACTTTAAAACAGAATCTGAGCACTGGGATCTGAGGAGTCCCTGCTGCCTCTGCTGTGCTCAGTCCAGCTGGTTTTGTGCTCTTTGCTTTCCTAAGCCCACGTGCTGTTGGTGCCTCAGCTCCTAAAAAACTGCACCCCCCTGTAGTGAGTCTGTCCATCTGTCTGTCCTGAAACCTTCTCTTCCTCTTTCCCCCCCCCCAATATATAATTTAACCTTAGGTAATAACTGTGACTTGACATACAACTAACTCTTGTACAACTTTGTAAATAATCCTGAGAGGTTTTGTATGACAGAGGCAACTTCTGAGCCGTAATAAGTGAGGTTTCTGAGGGAGCACTGGCATTTGAATACAAACCTCTCATTAATTTTAATGAGGACCAGAGATCCATGTGTACATCTCTGAAATTGCTTCAGAGTACTCAGCTGTTCATGGGTGAACAATCCTGTCACCCCTTTGATGCCCCTGAGCTGATGTTGCTCTTCTGGGGAGCAAGAGCAAATATCAGAAAATGGTTTGCTCCTTTGTGGATTTATTGAGTGGCTTTGGTGTCCTCACCAAACAGGAGAGATGCAAATAAATGTGAATTCTGGGTGCTTCAGGTATCAGCTTTGCCTTGGGAATTGACCCTCACCTGAGGCCACAGCACCAGGGAAATGATCCTGCCCTGGACGATGCAGGTCCAGAGTCCTGTGTGTGGGCAGTAAATAACCCCCCAGAGGTGCTGCTTGTCCACCTGCACTGTGCAATTCACTCTGGAGATGTGTAATTTCAGAGCTGGGCAAGGAGTCCTAGATGAATTATGTACATGCTAAAAGCTGTTCACTTTAGGTCAACCAAAGATGTTTGTGAGTCGTGCCCAGCTCTGAGAGCTCTTCAGCTGGAGAAGGAAAAGCTGAAGCAAACCCAGGACATTTTCCACACCCTTTGAATACTGAAGCATTACCTTTTCTAATTTTATATTTTTTCTGAAAGGAACTTTGAAAACTGATCAGAAAGTTTTGGTTCAGCATTAAATATTTGGGTCTTTATGGTGGCCAGAGTATTGTCTGTTCTCAGCTCTGGTGCTGGCTACAAGAACAGCCTGGCTGTGCCACAAACCACTGGGAATCTTTACCAGTGGCATCTCCTCATTTCTGAAAGGATGATGGTATTGACTGATAGGATCTTGAAACCAGAATCCCAAAATTTCTAATTCCACCTTCTGCACCAAAGCAGTGAAGCCTGTTAAGGTTCTGCCAAGTCCTAAAGCGCCCAAAGCCATGTAAACATGCAATGACAGAGAAATAACTGCATTTTAACATCTATATTCAACAGAGTTAACCTTTGTAGGTTACTCTTGGAAAAAACACTAATTTTTTTTAGCAATGGCTTAAAAGAAGCCTGTTTGGCTAATATTGAATAAATTATAAGAACAACCTAAAATTCCCTGACATCTGTACTTGGGATTCAAACATGAGGAGAATAGTTTTGTAGGGTTTAGAGTGTTTTTATATTTTTATTTTATTTATTTCTATAGATAAATATATAGATAAATACTTTATAAAATATTTATAAAGTATAACATTATATAATTATATATTATATGTGTATACAATAATATTATATAATATTATTATATATTTTATATTCTATAATATATATTTATATTATATTTATATATTATAAAAATTATATGTTTTTGTATTCATTGAAGTCCCAAAGCCAGACCCTTTGACTTGTGTCATTGCTCACAACTAAATTTAGCTTGGACTTCAAATGTCGAATCTGCACACTGTGGTGGGGTTCCAGAGACAAAATATCCATTCATCTCCTTAAAGATGAAGAAACTGCCGTGCCTTCCCAAGAAGATAATAATCAAATTGAGAGGCTGGGAGCCATTTCACATCCAGCTTTGCTCAACTCTCATGTACCAGCCACACTAAAATGAGGTTGTATAGATTCAGCTGTAGATTGTAGGGAGAGAAGCCTCACAAAGGTTATCTTGTTCTTTCTGCTTGTTTTGGAATGCCAGAGGCAGTATCTGAAGATGAGCTGCTCTGAAGGCATTTTGATCAAAAGCTGGAAAATGAGGCCCATGACAGCATTGATTGAGGCTCAGCAGTGCAGTGGCTGTTGTTGGATCCAGAGGTTCAGAGTGACCCTGGCCCTGCCTGAGATCCAGGGCAGGGCAGATGGGGAGGGACAGGACTGGCCCTCTGCAGCAGGAACAGCAGGGCACAGACAGCCCCCAGCCACGAGCTGCCAAGCAGTGGGAGAGGAAAAATCCATCTCTGCTTGTGCCAAAATGCCAGAGAGATTGAAGGATGCTGCTGAGAGAAAGATAGGAAGGCACAGCCTTCGTGTACTCCTGCCTCTGGCTGAGGGTGGACACGGCTCATCCCCACCCCAGGGTGTGCAGCAGCCAGGGAGCAGCTGGAGCACAGAACTGTGGGGTGGTTTGGGCTGGGAGGACCTTAAACCTCACCCAGATGCATGGATGAGGATCCTCATCCTGCTGCCATGGGCAGGGACGCCTTCCACTGGACCAGGGTGCTCCAAGCCCTGTCCAACCTGGCCTTGCTCATGAAGTCCAACCGTCTGGAAATTCAGTTTTCCCTTTTCAGAGGGATCTTTTCCTTCTTTAAGGTCCTTTCTACCCCAAACCATCCCAGGGTTCTGTTGGAGTCCCTCGCTGTGCTGAGTTACTCACAGAGCACAAGGGGGCACCCATGGCTAAAGCTTTCATTATCCAAGGAGCACCTGGGAGCCTTTGTGTCCCTCTGGTGTCCCCTTGTCCCCAGCAGGGCCCGGGCTGTCCCTGTCGTGGTGATGGGAGAAAAGGCAGAAATTCGGGTCTTGGCAAACTGAGAGTCCCATTTCCAGTTTGCTTTCATAGGGAATAGAGGAGAATCCTAAAACACTTCCCTGTGTCTGAGCACTGAACTCAAGTCTGCTAAAGTAATGAAATATTAAGATAAGACCATCAAATAATCCTTTGGGGCATTATGCCTTTTTTTTTTTTTTTCTGGTTTTTTTTTTCATCTGGACAATGTTTTAATCCTTTCTAGTTCATGGCAAGTTTAGGACCAACTGCTAACAAGAGACAGCCCTTTATAATTAAAGACAGGTTCATGTTTTTGCAGTTTAAGGATGGAATTAGATTTCTGGGATAGGAGCGAAGCTTTCTAGTGATTTTCTTAAGAAGCTTGCAGGGGAACCTAGAGCTCCACAGAGTTTTTAGAGCTCACACCTTTGCTAGCAGTGGCAGCTGGATGCCTGGAAGTTCCCCTACTTCTCCAACTCTGCCTCTCTGCTTTCTGCTCTTGTTCTCACCTGGCACACAAGAAGCAAAAGCAGAGGTTAATAATTGCCTTTTTTTTTTTTTCAAGCAAACCAGTCCAATTTCTGCTGAGTGAGCAGAAACTCCCTCATTTGGAGCAGGGAGGGAGGAATGTGCAAAGGGCCAGGATCCATGGATGAGCTCTGTGCTTCTCTCCACAACCAGTGAACCTCTGAGGAAGCCAAGAGCTCCATCACAAGCTCTGCAGAAGGTCCAGTCAGTGTCTGTGGCTTTGTGGCATCCCTGCTGTCCCCACACCAGAACTTCTGTGATGCTGGAATGAATTCTGTCTTTATATTTTAGTGATTTTGTTTTCTTCTTTGCTGGTGTTCTTCGAATATTCTCCTCACTGTGAATGAGGTTTTCCCCAGGAGAGTGGGACAAAGATAGACACGGATAGTCCTGTCAGGCCCTTTCCAAAAATAAAAAAGCAGATTTGTGGGAACTTTTTCCCTTCAGCACATGGCTGCTGTGTGCAAAGCCTGCCATGCTGATGGGAAAACAGGGAATAATCACTGTGATGTGATGGCCTGAGGAGGCTGTAATGAGTGTTTCCTTTAGTGCTCAGTGCACTGAAAACCTGCTGTGCAAAAAAACCTCAGCTTGTCCAAGCCTTTGGCTGCTCCTAAGGTTGCTCCATCCATAAGGAAAGGAAGTGAGGTGGGATGAAAGGTGAGGCTCATGTGAGGAGCTTGGGCTAGAGTCCCCTCAGGGCTCCTTTCCTTTCCTTCCTTTCCTTCCTTTCCTTCCTTTCCTTCTTTCCTTCCTTTCCTTCCTTTCCTTCTTTCCTCCCTTTCCTTCCTTTCCCTCCCTTCCCTTTCCCTCCTTTCCTTCAGAATTTCACTTGTAGAGTTTTGAGTGCTGGGAACATTTTATTTGCACTTGTCCAGGTTGAGAACAAAGAGGTCCCAGCTGGGTGCTTGGAGTTGTTTCTATAAAGTGTGGAATAATGGAAGGATCCTGGATGAGCTGTATGCATCTTTTGATGCAATATAATGGGAATATACTTTGCTGTATGCACAAGTGTCCTAAGGAAATTAATAATTTCTGCTGGTTGTGTGTCTGTGATATAAAAGCACGTTAAAAAGAAATAAATCTGTTGCAATTCAAAGGATGTGGGGGAAAGATGTAATAATGTGGAAAAAGGTTAACACAATGATGCAGAATTGAGGAAAAGGCATCTGTTAAAGCAACCACAGGTATTGCAAGTCCAGGAGGAAGGTGCAAGGTCTATTTTGAGCCTCCTAAACCCACTGTGAATGTCTCTTTCCATGGGATCTCTGAGCTCTGGTAAACCCCTGGCAGTGCCTGCTCTGAGATGCTCTAACCAGACCCTGCAGCTGAGGGAGCCCCTGGGGAGTGTCAGGCTGAAATGCAGACACTGAGAGCACCTGGGGGTCTGAGGTGACCCCTGGGGCAGTCCCAGGATGGCAGAGTGGGAAATGCAGCTGCTGTAGCCAGGAGGGTCAGACAGCCAGAGCACATCCAGCACAGGAGGTGCAGCAGGAGCACCACAGGCTGGCAGCAGGAGGCAAAGACTGTGGGGAATTGAGCTGGATTTGCTGTTCTGTGTGAAAATCTCTTTAATTCCAGAGCTTGGGTTTGTCCCCTGGCTAAAAGGCGGGAGGGAATAAAACAGATCCAGGCTAAACCAAAATGTTAAGCCAGATCCAGAGGAGGTCTGAGACTTTTTCACCACAATGTTGTATTATGTTGGAGGCAAGAACTGTTCTCTCCTTTGCATTTGTTCAGTTGTGAGAATCACGGAAGGCCAGTAAATTGTATGTACCAGACAGTGGCTAGTTACACCTACTCTGATCTCGCTGGGATTTTCCCCATTCTAGGGAATTCTCAGGAGTGGAGAAAGCAAGTTTTGTTCAGTGATTCAAAGAGAACAGAATCAAAGCTAAATTCTAGAGCTTTACATTATATTGCTTTCTATTAAGTCAGTTTTAAATTCAGTATTTCTGCTGCTACTTTCCTACTCCTGATCATCTTCACCTCTCTTCAGGAATTAAAGAAATCAGAATGTTTCTTTTGATGCTGTTTAAATAACAGTAATTTTAAGCATTTTTGGTGATATTTAATGTAGAAATTCTGCAGGAGCAGGGCTGTTCCAAACCCAGCCAAGGCATTTTCAAGGCAGTTTCTCTTGTGGTGCCCCCTCTCCCCTGACACCAGTCAAACCAGGAGAGCATCCACTTGTGTTGGGGGTGATTTGTCAGGAGGGAAGAGAGCATCACCTTGGCAACAATCTCGGAAATGACAGTGACCTTGAGCTTGTGCTGAAGCACTGTGCTTCTGTGCCTGGTTCATGTAAGAGAAAAAGGAGGAATCTCAAACTGGAAGATTGACTGACGAACACCGAGTATCATTTTATCAATGCTGTACAGTCAGAAGGAAAAAGTAGAGGGATAAATAGAGAAGATGGGCAACACCTTAGTGTATCTAATTAGTAATTTTTGGTGTAGGAAACCCTTTGCTATCAATAGGATAATTTCTGGATGCAGATGAGGAGTGCTTTTGGAAACAGGTTTTTTTTTTCCTGGGATCACAAGTAGAGTTACAAAAGTGGAAGCATCTTGACCCAGTCATTTTTGAAGTCTTTGACATTTGTCTGCCTCTGTCTGTGTTTACAAACTGAGATTAAGAGTTTAATTTCCACTCTGTTATTGAAAGCTGGGGTTTAAGAGCCTTACAACTAACCAAGGACCCTAAATCCCTTTGCCAAATGCAGGTCTGAGTTCAACATGACTTTAGAGTGGGCTGCTGCTCTCCTTTTCCCCTCCTGGCTTCCATCCCAATGCAAAAATGGGGGTCTGGTGATCCAATGCCTTGCACCTAATTTTTCTTTCTCATTTTCCTCAATATTTAGAATCAAGTTGGGCAGTGTTTAATGTGTTTCACCCCCTTGGTTTATTTAAAGCCCGTCTTGCTCACATTTCAGTCAAGCTTAGCTTGGAAATGGGATCGTGACGTGCCAGCCTTGGGGGTTTCAGCTGAGCTTTGCTTGTTTGACTTTTCCCTGGATTCAGTGACCCAGTCCCTCTGTGCTCCCTCCCTGATGTGAGGAGAGTCAAGGCCACTTGAAAGAGAAAGCTTTGAACCCTGCCTGATTTCCAGAGGGTCCCTCCCAAACTGTTTGCTTTGGCTTCTCCTTGTTTCTCACCTTCCTGTGCTCCGTGTGAGCCCACTCTGAGAATAGCCTGTGCAAACACAAAAATAATCATATTAATTAATTAAATTTTTTTAAAGCATCTTTTTATAGTTGAGCTGGAAGGATTAATGGTAAATTCCTGTAGAGTCAGCACTGTAACAGCTCTGGTTACTGAGCAACAAGCCTTGAGCAGGTCAGGCTCCTTTTCCTTGTCTGTCCTGGACACTGCAAAAGGCTCATCCAAATTCACCCTTCATTTCATGTCACAGGGCAGCCTGTGGTACTCTAGAAACAGAAAAGCCTCTAGGAGCCTTTTACAAATTATTCCCAAGATCCCAATGTAACCTGAAGCATGAAATAATTTTGAAGAAGGTGTTCAAGGCAGTGAGCGCAGCAAGGTTCTCAAACCTGACTTTTTCATTTTTCCTTCTAGAAATAGAAATTATTGCCAACACTTTTTTTTCCTCTGAATGAGAAAATGTTACACACATTCCCAAGCTCTAGGAAACCTCTATTCTTGCACACAGTTAAGAATTACTAACAGAGAACAGATCCTGCTCCCTGGTTGAGAAAATGCAAGGACTAAACGAAGCTGTTGATGCTCTGATCACCACAGGTTGTTCCCAAACCCTGCATCCTGCTGGCTTTGGCACTTTGGCACAGGTGATGCTGTTAGGAATCTCCTTTTTCTTCTGTGCAGCTCCTTGTAAAGCTCTCAGGTCCCACCTGCAGCCTTTAGAGACCTGTGGGGACACCTGGGACTGTTTCTCACCAGCACATTTAACACCTGGGGATCTTTGGTTAGAGCCTCTCTTAGTTCCTTACAGGTACAGGAGACCTCAGTTCTGGGCACATCTGTGTTCTAACAATGCAGCAACCACAGCAGGCTGGATTTGCCTTCCCAGACTCCTCTTCCTTGGTTTTCTCCTCTGCCTGATGCCTGGAAATCCTGCTGTGCCTCCCTCAGCCTGCGCTGGGAAATGTGAGATGCAGGGAAGGCAAGCAGAGCTGGCAGAACTGGTTGGTTGTGGTTCCTGCAGCCCCTGTTCTGGGGGGTGTTGCCAGCAGCATGCTCTCCTCGCCATATTATTTACATTTGTGCTCAGCATGTTCCTCCCTGGCTCCAAGAACAAAAGCCTGCTGGTATGGATGGGTGACAATGCATAGCTTTGTTATTAAAATTGGGACTTGTCCTGCTAGGATTCTTGCATTGGAAACAGCATCCAGTGATTAATCTCCTGCTGGCTTTGTTCTTTTTATGACCAAGGGGTTGGCTCATGGAGGACTTCCTGCTTTTTTGGAGGGGCTTTGCAAGGTTGATTAATCTGTAGTAATGGTGGCTGGAGTGACCAGAGTTTCTATAGTGACCAGCTGGAGATAAGAAAGTCGTGTCAAGTGGTGGTTGCTGAAGATGCTGGATGCCAAAATTGCAAACTGTGTTTTGAAACAGACCAGCCAAGCAAAAGAGATCTGTGGCTCCACAGTCAGCTTGGACCTGAACGTCCTCTTTGTTTGGCTGAACAAAACCCAGATAAACAAAACACTGAAGGCAATTAGCTTTGTTTGCTTGCCTTTGTCTCCTCTTCTTCCAAATCATTGTAAAATTAGGAATAATGCCAGTGAATTCTGTAGCTATTCAGTGGACAAAAGCTGGTGCACAGGAGAGGGGAAACAAATAAGTATAATACTGCTGTTTGCAAGAACCAGCCTGCTCAGTTTTAGCTTTTACTCCATTTACTTTCTCTCTTCTGGATTTAAGGAGATTTATTTGATCACCCTTGTGAATGGGATCACCAAGCATTTGCTGTAACCATCTATGTTGGTACCACACTTCTCCTGGGAAGGTCTCTGCTTCCCAGTCTCCTTTCCTCAGAAGTTTTCCATCAGCCTCCAGGTTGTGCCTGGGGCTGCAGGTGCCACCTGTGCCTCAGAGGGCCAGGGAGGGCACGGCATGGGCACAGGGCCATGCTGCTGAGTGACAAATCTCCTGGGTGTGCCTGCCCTGCAGGTCAGAAAAGGGTTAATTCCGACCTTCCCCTTGTCACAAAAGCTTTTTGTCTGCCCTGTGGGGGGCTGGGGAGCTGCTCCCATCCAGGCTGGTGACAGGAGCAGGGATGGAATCCCACTGGCTGCTGGCTGGGGGCAGCGCCCTGAGCTGCAGGTACAGCCCTGCTGTCCAGTGCCAGGGCAAAGGCAGCATCTCTTGGTGGAGAAAACACAAGGGGAGGGAATTCAAGCCTGCCTGGACTTGCTTTCATCATAGCCATGAGCCTCATGCCCCACACAGCCCATGGAGTGCACCAGCCTCGGTCTCTCCATCTTCCCTTGGGCCTTCTGATCCCTACAGCCCCATGGAGAGGGGCAGGGTCTGGGTGTGAAACACCTTCCTGCAGTCAGCACTTTATTCCTGCAGCTCCTCAAGCTTCCCTGAGGGTTTTGCATGGACCCCCTTGCTCTGGTGTGGGCGGGGGATTGTGGTGGAGCCCGTAGTTCTCTGCAGTGCTGGGAGCAGTGGAGGGGATGGGGAGCAGTGCCCTGGGGCAAAGGCAGCCCAGGGGAAAAACCTTCCCCAGGCCTGAGCAAACAGCCTGTCCTTGGTGGGGACAGCAGCAGGGACTGACCCTGCTGGGGCAGTGCAAGAGCAGCTGGGCTGGGGCTTTGGCTGCTCACAGGGACCCCGAGATGTGTCAGAAAGTCTCTTTTCCCCAGATGTGTCAGAAATTCTCTTTTCCCAGCCCGGTACTCAAAGAAGGAGTCAGGACTCTTCATTTCTCACTCTCATGGTTGTTCATTGTTTCTTATAAAATTCTTTCTCCTGTCCTGCCAAGGTCCGTTCAGCAGGTCAGACAGAGGCACTCTGCCTGCCCCCTGGGGCAGTGTTATTTTTTACACTAAAAACTACCTGTATAATATTTACAATTACTTCCCAATACCTATCACCTATGTTAGACAGTGAGCTTCTACTCTAAACCAACCCAAAAGTGCCAACATCACAGCAGAAGATGGAGGCCAAGAAGAAGAAGGAGAAAGGCTGGACACACCCAGATTCCTCCATCTTGCCCCCTGAACCCCCATTCTAAAAACCCCAAAAAATCTATTTTTCACCCTGTGATAAATTCACTATCATTCTACTTAAACTTTCATGGCTTATAATTCTTCATAGAAGGTTGGTAATTGTTTTTTCCAAGGGCTAAATCAAAGGCACACTGGTCTGGGGCTTGGGCCAAGGTCTCTGAGCCCCCTGGGCAGGGGCTCAAGTCCTCCAGGGCAGCCAGAGGGATTTCCTGGGTTCCAACAGGCTGGGTTCTTGCAGGGAGCTGTGCTTTGAGTCCCAAGCTCTGGCTCAGTCTCTGCCTGTGACAATGACCCAGGTCCTTGCTGCTGCCTCCCCCTGGGCTCCTCCTGCCTCTGTCACTGGGTTTGAGGGGGCTCTGTGTGAGCAGTGCAGCCCCTAAATCACTGGGGCCCTGCTCTCAATGTGCTCAGCCTCACCACGGGGGCACATCCAGGATCCCTCAGAGGGGATGATGCTCAGGAGGCTCCCTGGGATGCTGCACCTTTTCTAACCCTCTTAGCATCTCTGTAGGCACACAGCCTTTGATGTGGCTGCAGCTGTTGGGGTGTGGAGTCTGCTGCACCCTTCCTTGGGGATCTGCCAGCACAGCCCGGGACAGAAGGGATGGGGGACAGCAGTCAAAGCACTTGTTAATTCCAAGGAGTTTCTAATTCCAAGGAGTTTCTAATTCCAAGGAGTGTCACACCTCTCTCTGAAAAGCCTTCCTCCCGCCCAGCACCTTTGCCACAGGTCCCCAGGAGGGTGGGGTGCACCCATGTGGGCTGGGAGCAGCACAAATGCATTAAAAACGCAGAACACGGGGATTGAATCCCACAGCAGGGACAGGAGCTCCTCCAGGTCCTCCCTTGCAGAAAGGGGTACCTTGTGCAGCCCTGATTTATGGGGGATAAATCCCCCCAAGGAAACCAGCCCCATCAGTGTCCCCTGCAGGAGGGGACCAGGACCCCTCTCTGTCCCCTCTCTGTCCCCACTGCAGTATCCAGCTCCTGGTGTTACTTTTCTACCTTCACTTTGTGTGGTTATTTCTGGCCAAGGGAAGATTAGGCCTTCAGTGGGTGTTTGGAATGTCAATAACTATAATTAAGCCTTTGTGGTTCTCTTGCAAACTCTGGAATCTATAATTTTCAGCAGAGTCCCCTCCTAGCATCGCTGCGGGGAAAGGGGGGTCTTTGTTGGGCTGAAAAATAGAAATATTTTTTAAAATCAAAGCTATAAAATAAAATGCTAATCAGTGGCATTTACAAATATTTAAATTTAATGTTATTTCCCCTTTAAAGAAGGAGGGAAATAGAAATCTTGGCATTTCTTGCTGTCTTTCAACTACTTTGAAAGGGGGAAGTTTTACCCAGAAGCGAGTTTGTTCCTGTTGTTTAATAATTGCATGTCAGGGGGAAAAAACAGTAAAAGCCAGCTGAGGATGAAGGGGTGAAGGATACAGAGAAACTTTATTTTCTGCACAAGGTCCCTTTGCTGGATGTGTGCACAGGACAGGAGTTTTCCAGTAGCTCCCAGTGGTCAAGGGCAGGGATTCCTGGGCTCTCCTTGCTTTGCTTCTCCCTGGGATGGGAATGGGACCATCACAAAGGGTCTGGTTTCACTTTCTGGAGCTGGGGTGGTGAATGCAGCTCCCAGAGAGTCAGAATTAACCCTTTCTGTACCTGCAGCTCTCTGTACATCCAGCTGGGAGTTGGGGAAAGCTGCTTGGGGA
Source organism: Camarhynchus parvulus (assembly GCF_901933205.1). Classification (NCBI taxonomy): domain Eukaryota; kingdom Metazoa; phylum Chordata; class Aves; order Passeriformes; family Thraupidae; genus Camarhynchus; species Camarhynchus parvulus. The sequence continues at coordinate 6,173,566 of NC_044587.1, read as the reverse complement.
GGGGGTGATGAATCAAGGATCATCAACAGCAATGTTGCAAAGTGCTTTTAGGATGTGATGAAAGGCACTTTAGGGACATCAAAGTGAGGGGGTTTTTGTGATGGCTGTTTGGGATGCTGTTCTGAGGAAGGCAGAGGGGAGAGCCTCGTTTCCCACATCAGCTAATGACTGCTGGCCTTTTAATAACGAGGGGTCAGGTGCAAACACTGAACCTGCTCCCTGCCTGGGGCACAGCCACTGGCAAGAAAATCAGCAGAACATTGTTGCTTATTCAAGGCTTTTGGAGATGGGAAATATAAATAGTCTCATTTATCCCATTCTGCTGATTAATGCAAGTTTTGCAGCGAGTTTGTGTGCTAAATGTGGGGTTTGGTGGGAAAAGAGTCAGAGCTGTTCAGAGAGGAGCATCTCAAGATACACTGAGCAGTAGAGTGAGATTGAAAGTTGCCCTTTTTAAGCTAAACAAGAAATAGCTTAACGTTAGCTCATAATGAAGAAAACCAGAGAAAAGCAACAAACAGCAGCAGGGCAGGTATCCAGGCTGGCTCTGAAGGGAGATTACAATGATAAAACAAAAACTTTGTTTACCTGTGCTAAGTGGAAAAGTTTGCTGATGGCACACAAATGAGAAGTTCCATTGAAGGCGGATTTGACTGTTTTCTAAGAAACTGGAGAGTAAACAGCATTTTTTCCCTTGGTTTTTGGAGTGTAGAGCTTGACCCTGAGCTAACTCTGGTCGGTGACAAGGCTCTTCAATCCCACAGATTCTGGGAGAATGGGAATAAAAATATCCTGATCTGGTCTGTACAAAGGCTCCTCTGGATGCTGCAAATGAGGACTTGGCTACATTTCTGAAATATCACAGAATCACAGAACACAGAGTCAAAGAAAGGTCTGGGTTGGACATTTAAGGATCACCTCTCTGCACCCCCTTTTTTTTTTTTTTTGTTCCTCAGTGACAGATCCCACTGTGAAGCTGCTCTGATTGGCTCTGTACAGTACAATTGCATTCAAATTACAATAATTTTTTTAAAATCCCAAACTTATCCCAAACTCTGAAAACAAATAAGGAAACAAAGTCCCCTTCCATGAAACCCTGATTCAATCACTTCATTTCATTTCCCTCTTCTTGGGGAGGGCAGGATTTATTTCACCAGTGGGTGTATAAATATTGACTTATTGACTTGATTTTTTTTTTTTAAGGAACAGAGACACAACCAGGTCTCTCATTAGTTCTTACCCAAACATCAGTAAATACAGCCTTTCTGCAGTGGGTCCTGTTTGGAGAGCTTTACCAAATACTATTGCTGTTGATGTAGAGAGAGTGAGAGTGTGCAGATGTGGAGAAGTGTGTTTGCAGGAAGGAAAAAAAGCCTATTAGCTTTGAAGCAGATTTGTGTACTCTGGGTTAACACACTGAGTGTGTCAGAAGAGACCTTCTCTGTGGAAATGGGCTGTGCTTCTGCTTTATGTGTTAACAATTTGAGTGAAGTATGAAGAAATCCAGCATTGTTCTGCTCTAAGTGGCCCAGATTGCATTTCAGTCAGTGCAGATAAAGCACCAGGAACTGTCTGCTCTGCTCCAGGATTTGAATTGCATGTTTAATCAGCAGAGCTTTATTTTATTTTTTTTTACACAGGCCTTTACAGCCAGATAAACCCAAGCAGTGTCTAATGAACTGTGCATCTGGAGGATGGCAGGTTGTGCTGAATGCAGAACTGGTTGGGAAATAGATTTACACTTGCTCCTGCACGAGGGGCTGCTGCCAGCTGCACAGTGCAGCAATAACAGCCCCTGGCAGGGCTTGCTGTCTGAGGGTCTCACACCTCTTTACACATAGGATGATCTATATCACAAGCTTCACTTTAGAGACAAGAAAATAATGGCACAAAAGCAGTGGTTTGAGTTGCTTCAGGTCACCCTGCAGGTCACTGGAGCAGTGAAAGGCAAACCTGAGCCCTGCTGGGATCTGGGTTAGTGTGTGAGCCCCAGCCAGGGGAGGCAGGGCAGAGCTGCCTGGCCCTGCCCCAGGACCCAGCAGTAAACACCCTCCAAGGAAGGGACAGACAGACAGACAGACCCCTCTGTGCAGCCCCAGCACCTCTCATGGCAGCAGCTGCTCACAGAAATAGCTCAGCACCCTGCACAAGGAGGTGCTGGTGTAGCAGCGCTGTGGCTCAGATTGGGTTCAGCAATTCCTTGATATGGCTGGGTCATATCTTAGAATTCCTCTGGTTACACAAACCAAATTGCAGTTGCTTTTTGGTGTTGATACCTCAGGATGTAGCAGAGAACAGGCTTTTGCTTAATATATCCATATGTGTTTGTGCAAGGGCTGCCTCATCCTTGTCACTGCTGAAGGAGCTCCTCCGTTGTCATTACTGAGCCCAGTGCAGGGTGGAGCCTAAGAAATTCTCATCTCAAATCTGTCCAGTCTCACCCTTCCTTCACTTTGCCTGGACTTTCATTTCCATTTCAGCTTCCTCCTGCAGGTAAGGTTTCCCTTTGCACAGTGAACTGCTCCCACAGGCCTGCCCAGCAACAGGACACAGAATTGTCTTCCCACAGCAGTGGGAAACAAAGAATACATCTTGCTTAGACAGTAGAAAAACTACCTTTTGGATTTAAATAGTATTACCCTAACGTTTTGTTATGACCAACGTTTGCTTTGATGTTTTCTAAGCTCTTTTTCCTCTCCCTTTCCCACTGAAACTACTCAGAATCTGACTCAGGCTTAGTTTCTGTCTTGCACAAAACCTTTGTCCCAGGCACTTGTGCTGTAGCACACAGGGCCAAGATCTTGTACTGATTTCCATCTCCCTTTGAACTCTGCCTCGAGGCTGCCTGGGTGTGCCCATGAGCTCCAGCTGCCACCAGCACTGTGTTCTCACCCTCAGGCTTGTTCCTCATCCTCAGAGCAAACAGCATCCCTGCTCCAGAAGGACCTGGAGTGACTCCACAGCCTGTACCTTCCCCTGTTTGCTGCCTGCAGCTCCCAAATCCTTGTCCAGAGTGTTCAGAGCCGGTCAGACTCATCTCTCCTGCATCAGTTGTGTGTGGTGGGTGCAGGGCTGTGGCACAGGCACTGAGCCACAGCTGCCCCAGCATCACTGGGATATCCAGAACTCTGGCAGACCACACCAGGACTGGGCACTGCTGCCTAAAATCATAAGGGTTGTGTGACCTGCAGAATTCAGGCTGCAACATGACACACTGCTGTGTGCTCCCTGCCATGGTAAATTGCTGTCATAGCAGCAGCAGCCACAGGGGCAGTTGTCCTTTTGTCCTTAATGTGCAGGGAATTATTGAGATCAGCAGGCGCTTTACTGTGCTGGTGTGATTCCTCTGCTGAGGGGGAAGGCACTCTCAGGGTGGTTCTGTTTCATGAAGAACAGATAGGCTGTGTCTTTAGAGAGCTCATGTTACCTGCACTCATCCAGGACAGCTCTCAGCATCTCCATGAGCCCATGGCATGAACGAACTCCTTTGCACACTGGTGGGAAAAGTGCTTTGTGCTTGCTGATGCATTTCTGCACTTAACCAGCAAATCCCAGGCAGGGAGAGCTGCTCCTCATGTGCAGCAGCCCAGAGGGCATTTCATGGTGAATTATTTCTTTTCCCTCCGTGGTAAAAGGGGGAAACAGGTCTTGGTATTCTTCTGTTCAAATGTAGGATCACCACACTGTGCCAAAGGCCCTGGGCTGGTGTTCAGGCTGGAGAACACAGCTTCAAACTGGCTGGGGATGTTGATTCTCCTGTGTTTTCCACCAGCACCAGTGACTGAATTGGTACTAAACCAGAGAGAGCACACGGACAAACAGGGAAATTAAGGGATGTTCACAAAATCAGGCAGTCTTTGCCTGATACCTTAAAGGCAGGCAGGGTTTAGGAGCTGTAATATCTCCCTGTCAGAGCCTGGTGATGCATTACCCTGTCGGGGCTGACCTGTCAGCCCAACGCCGCTGCTGCTGCCATCAGCTGAACAATCACCTCACAGCCATCCTGCGAGACTGCAGCTCCCCAAATACCTCCATGGCAGGGTAGGACAGAGCTGTAAGCAGCAGGCAGCCTTGCCATGGGAAGGGTGGGCTTGGCTGCATTGTGTTCCCTTTCATTCCCGTGGAAAAGGGCTCCATTTAATGATTAACAGCCATTCCCACCTCTCGGCTGGCTGGGCAGCCCCGTGTGACATGGTGCACTTGGAAAGCACAGAAGGATCAGTCTCTGCCACACGTGGCATCCCCACAGCACCGGCCAGGACACAAAAACCTTTAGTGTTCCCAAAAAGAATTTAAAACATTTTACATCAAAAGGCTGCAGGAGTTCAAACGTGTCACCGGCAGCCGGTGGCACAGGACAGGAATGGCTTTGTCAGGAGGGTTGTGGAGAGGGCGGGAATAACACTGAGCAGCAGTTCTCTTACATACGTGATTTTCAAGCTTTCTGTGCATCTCCTCTATAATTAATACCTTCCACAGTGCACTGGGAACGAGAAACACAACCCACAGCAGCTTTTGGATCATGAATAGCTGTCAAACAGCAAACCCTAAAACCAGGAGTGCTGCATGCTCTGCCCCTCTGCAGAAACCTCCTGACTTGCAGTGATGGCTGAGGCCAGAGAGACCAAATTAGGAGCATCCATTGACTAAATCCCAGCTGGGCCAACTTCTGCCTTCCTTGAGATCTTGACTCTGCCATGGATGGTGAGACTTCTCAGCAGGCAAATGAAGCTCTTGAACAGGTTTCTGCTCATGGTCGTGTCCCTACAGGGTGGGGAAGACTTTAATCCAGGGCTTGAACTTAGTGCCAGTCATTTGAGTAGAGCTCACGGATGTGAAAAGTGCCATGTTATCCGAATAGAAAACCCGTGTCGGGATTAGGAAATCCTGCACAGGGAATTACATACCTGAGAGAGCCCTGCAGCCAAGTATGGCGGGGAAAAGGCATAGAAATGGCCTCTTTGGCAGAACCAGCTCCGTGCCAGCCCGGCAGGCAGGGATCAGCCCCAGCCTGGGGGCTCTGGCTGCCGAGGCTGCTGATGCTGCAGCGCGGGCGCTGAGTCAGCAGGGCTCGTTCCTGGGCACTGCTGTGCCCTGCCAGGGGTGCTGTGCCCGTGTGCGGGGGATCAGCCCTGCTGGGCCCTGCCAGGGGTGCTGTGCCCGTGTGCGCTGGGATAGCCTGTGTTGTTCCCTGCAGGGGTGCTGTGCCCGTGGGCGGGAGCCTGCTGGGCCCTGCAGGGTGCTGTGCCCGTGTGCCCGGGGCCCTAGCGGCCTGCCAGGGTTCTTCGCTGACCTGCTAGGCTGTGGAGCTGGGATCAGCCCTGCTGGGCCCTGCCAGGGGTGCTGTGCCCGTGTGCGGGCTGGGATCAGCCCTGCTGGGCCCTGCTGGGCCCTGCCAGGGGTGCTGTGCCTGGGTGTGGATTGGGATGAGCCGTCCTGTGCCCTGCCGGGTGTTGTGCCCTGCCAGGGTTATATGCCCGTGTGCGGGCTGGGATCAGCCCTGCTGTGTCCCTGCCGGGTGCTGTGCTTTCCTGGGGATGCTGTGCCCAGGGTGCTGTGCCCTGCCCGGGGTGCTGTGCCCGTGTCTGGGCTGGGATTGGCCCTGCTCTGCCTTCCTGGGATGCTGTGCCTAGGGTGCTGTGCCCTTGCTGGGATGCTGTGCCCTGCCAGGTGCTGTGCCCAGGGTGCTGTGCCCTGCCCGGGGTGCCGTGCCCGTGTCTGGGCTGGGATCAGCCCTGCTGTACCCTGCTGGGTGCTGTGCCCGTGTCTGGGCTGGGATGAGCCCCTCTCCTGTGCCTGCTGAATCCCCGGTCCCTGCCCCAGCCGTGCCCGCAGCCCTGCTCTCCCTGCACAGCTCTCCCACCCCGGCTGGCACCATCACCCTGCTCCCTTCTCCCCTGGCTCCAGCAGCTCTTAGCCGGGCACCAAGTTTAGACACTCCTGCTCCAGGCTGGGTGTGGATCCCCAGCCCAGCAGGGAGTGAAAGGCTCTTTATCCCACCTTTCCTTCGCCTGTTTGTTTGATCCCTCCCACAAGTTTTTCCGGTGCCGCGGTTTTCACTTCTGCCTGGTTCTGCCACGGTTTTGAAACCTGAATGGAGTATTTATCTAAATATATCCAAATACATCCCTGTAATTCCTTGTGAGTTCTGGGGGCAGTGAGTGATCCAGGATACTTTTTGGGCTTGGGCAAAGGTGCAAATGACTGCAGTGTAATTCAGCTTGTCCTCCAGGCCAAGCCAAAGTGGTAGGTCCAGGTTGGGCTGGGATCCTCTGTTCTGTGGAGCTGGGCTCTGTGTGTCACACAGGCACTGTGACACCGCCGGCCCTGGCTCCAGCTGCCTCCACACTCGCTTTGCTGAGAGGAGCAAAGGGACAAAACTGCATTAATGAGAGCCTTGATGCTTAACCGAGCTGCAGCTCCTGAGCAGAGGTGGGTACTGGTTCCTCTGGCAAGTGGCTAAATAGGGGGGAATGTTTAAGGTGCTGTATTGATTCAGGCTGTAATGACATGCTGCTTTTTTTGAGAGAGTGTGTTTCATCAAAAGCAAGTGTTCTGTTCCCTGTCCCCCATGTTGTGCGGTGGCATTTCTTCCTCCCCTGTACTTTTTATTTTTTTGGCTAATTAAACTATTCAATTCCAATTCCTTTTTTTTCTTTTTTTTTTCCTTTTTCACGTTTCACTGCCGTGCTGTTTTACTTCAGTTTATTTAGTGTTTTAAAATGGCTTCTATTTAAATTTGGAAGGGAAGAAAAATAAATCTGCTAAATATATTTCTATTCAGATCATATGTTGTGGCTTTTCTCTTGTTGAAGAATGAGGTCTAATTTTTGAACCTGAATTCACTTGGCACAAGTCTTGGCTTCAGCAATGTTGGGTTTCCTTTTGTTTTAAAGTAATTCCCTTTTTCCTACTGCTGGGATACATTTATGTCTTCGTGCTAGCAAAGCTTTCAGGCATGTGTTTGGTTTGAAAATGTTCATGGGAGCAAATGTGGGCAGAGGATTTGAGGCTGAGGCTGTCAGTGAGTTTTATGGTGGTCCTTGGTGAGATGCTGTGGACCTGAAGCATCACCAGTCTTTTCCCACTACCCATGCACATCCACTTTGGATAAATCTTTGCAAAAAGATGCAGCACATCGTTTTCCTTTCCTTTTGTCCCTCTGTCTGAAAAGCCAGGCCTTGTTCATTTCTGGGTAGGGTGGGGTTTGGTTTTCTTTGAGGGAAAGGGAGTTTACTAAATATTTGCTGCATTCAGAAAATAGAAAAGGAAGAAATAAGTAGGAGAACCTAAGGTATATTCAACAGCAGAGGGATTAACCCACAATTATGTGAAGATGGAGGTTTTTTTAATTGATTAAAGCTTTATCTTAAACACTTCAGCATGGCTAGAATATGTTTCTCAGTGAGGAATGTGTGACTGAGAAACATGGAAAGAACAGCTGGGGGAAAAAATAGCTAAGAAAAATAGAGATTTTATGGTGATTCTGACAAGCTGTGTCACTGCCTGCTGTCCCTAAAGTCACAGTCCTCAAAGCTGCACTGTTTGGGTCATCTGAGTTCCTGGCCTTTCAGAGGGGTTTGGGACACGTTTTTCTGTGAACAGGAATTTCTGACAAGGATGTGTAACTTAGCTGCACCCTTCTGAGAAGGTTTTGTGGAGGACAGAGGAACTGTGAGGCTGTTAGTTAACCCCAGTGCCAACGCTGCTTGTTTCAAATTTTTTTTGCTGTCTCTACTTAAAAACTTCATCCGCTACAGCGAGAAAGGAAGCAAAATGCAGATGCTTCAGAGCAAAGGTATGAATAAAATCTTCTGCCTATAGAAACTGGGAGATGGAAAACCACAGCTCCAGCCAGCAAGCACAACTAAACCAAATATATGCATTAAGGGAGAGAAGCCCTTGGCATGCGTGGTAGCAGAAGATGTCATACAAGAGATCTGATTTATGGGGAAAACCTCAACTTTTGGCCACGCTCTGAGGTCAGGTTTTTGAGTAAAGCCTGCATTGCTGAGTCAGGCCAGTGGGTCCTTGAATTTTCTGGTCTGAACGTGATGTGACATCACTCTCCTCTAGCCTCGAGTTCAGGTACTTGGTGGGTCGATGCGGGGACCTGCCTGTGGCTGTGTTTTGTGTATTTTTTGTGTATTTTTCACGGGGAGTGGATAAGTTCAGTGCCCATGCCCAGCTGTGAGGCGCTTCAGCCCTTCCCCATCTCAGGGGACGGATAATGCAGTAAGACACAGAGCACCTTTGTGGGGGGAGCCCCTGGGGCGGCTCAGCCTTGATGGCAGAGCCACGCTGGGGTCTGGGGGCTGTGCTGGGTGCTCAGCACCTCGCAGGACCTGCCCTGTGCCCTGCAGCCCTGCCCCCTTGTCCTGGGGGATCCTGTAAGCCCTTCAGCCCTGCCCCCTTGTCCTGGGGGATCCTGTAAGCCCTGCAGCCCTGTCCCCTTGCCCTGGGGCTCCTGTAGGCCCTGCAGCCCTGTCCCCTTGCCCTGGGGCTCCTGTAAGCCCTGCAGCCCTGTCCCCTTGTCCTGGGGGTCCTGTAAGCCCTTCAGCCCTGTCCCCTTGTCCTGGGGGATCCTGTAAGCCCTGCAGCCCTGTCCCCTTGTCCTGGGGCTCCTGTAAGCCCTTCAGCCCTGCCCCCTTGTCCTGGGGGATCCTGTAAGCCCTGCAGCCCTGCCCCCTTGTCCTGGGGGTCCTGTAGTCTCTGCAGCCCTGTCCCCTTGTCCTGGGGGATCCTGTAAGCCCTGCAGCCCTGCCCCCTTGTCCTGGGGGTCCTGTAGTCTCTGCAGCCCTGTCCCCTTGCCCTGGGGGTCCCCTGACCCTGCAGCCCTGTCCCCTTGCCCTGGGGCTCCTGTAGGCCCTGCAGCCCTGTCCCCTTGTCCTGGGGGTCCTGTAGTCTCTGCAGCCCTGTCCCCTTGCCCTGGGGGTCCCCTGACCCTGCAGCCCCATCCCTTTACCCTGCACCCCATCCCTTACCCTGCAGCCCTGTCTCCTTGTCCTGGGGGATCCTGTAACCCCTTCAGCCCTGTCCCTTATCCTGAAGCTCTGTCCCCTTGTTCTGGGGGATTCTGTAGCCCCTGCAGCCCTGTCCCCTGCCCTGTCCCCTGCCCCTCAGCGCTGCCCTCCCCTGCAGCTGGGGTGCCCGGGGTGCCCCCCTGCCCGGCGGCAGCGCTGATCCTGCCCCTCGGAGGCTGGATCTCCGCTCATTAGCTGCTGTTTGCTGAAACCGGACACCTGGGGCACCCCCGCCAGCGCGGAGTCCCCGCGCTGCAGCTATTTAAAAGGACAAGGGCGGCCTCAGAGCTCCCACCTCTCTCACATCCATGTCCCTCCCAGCGCCCGCTCCCCACCGCCCTTCTCTCCTGGATCCCTGCAGCATCCATGACCCACGAGTGCCGCCACGGCCCGAGGGGGACGCGCCAGCCCCGGGGAAGGATTATCTGCTGAATTTGGGGGGAGCCCAGAGAGCCCCGGCTGGCCCCGGGCCCCTCACCCCGGCCGCCTCTCCCGGGCTGGCAGCGCCGGAGACACCTTGAAGGAGAAGGAGGGAGGAAGGGGCTTGGTTTCAGTTTCCTCTTCTTTTTTTGTCTCCTTTTTTTTTTTTTTTTTTTTTTAATTTTAGTTGTTAGTATTATTTTTTAAGAAGTAGCAATTGCCGTGAGCTGCTGGGACAATGAATGCCCAGGGCCATGGGGTTGCACGGAGATGCTGCTCAGGCTCTCAGCTCGCTGCAGAGTAAGTGCCCGAGGCAGAGGGGCTGGCAGGGGAGGGAGCAGGGCAGGGGACACCCAGGGGTGCGGGGACATCCAGGGGACACCCAGGGGTGCAGGGACACCCAGGGATGCAGGGACACCCAGGGGGCACCCAGGGGTGCAGGCAGGAGGTGGCACCGCTGCCCTCACCTGCCTCAGGGAGCTGCCGGTGCGTCCAGGGCTGGCTGGGTGGGACTTTGGATGAGGAGGGGAAGCAGGGATGAAGGTTTTATCCACATGTGGAAGTCCCCTCTCCTGCCAGAGCTGGCCAAGAGGATTTGGGATCCAGCTTGTTCTGGTGGAGCTCGCATAGGGAAACTCACTGCCCCGTTCCTTCCATCCCTCGGGGCTGGGCCGAGAGGGGCTCTGGAGATGCCCTGGGGAAGCAGAGCAGCTCAAGGAGGGGAACAGGGGCATGGAGGACTTTTCTCCCCCAAGCCTGAGTCCCATCCACAGGCTCCCAGCTTGGTGCTTGCCTGCACCAAGCGCTGATCCCAAGGGAAAAGCCATGGCAGATACTTTATAAGGCGGGTCCAGGCCAGTTTGGGGCTCCTGGACAGGTGAGTGCAGGGGGCTGCAATTTCCATCAGCAGAAGGGCCTGTGCTTCCCTCCTTGGAGCCTGGACAGGGTCTTCAATTATTTCCCTGCAGTTCTGGCCAAAAGAGTTTCTTTTTTTCTTTCTTTCTTCCTTCTTCTTCTTCTCTTCTCTCTCTCTTTTTTTTTTTTCCCCAATTTATTTATTTATTTTGTATAATTTCTCGCAAATGCTTCACTATTACAGAGGAGGGCAGCAGAGAGAGGCAGTAAGGACATCCTTAAATAATTTTCATTTCTCAAAATCTGCCTTTTCGTCTTCTCTCTAAGTCCAGAGGAGAGATCCTTGGGGGGTGGGAGGCACATCTGCATTGCAAATAAAAATAATAATTACAACCACCAACCAACCAACAACAAAAAATGTAACAGCTAAGAGAAAACACTTGAAATCACGGACTTTGGGAATCAGAGATCACAGAAATTGCACTATTTATAAGGAGAGGAGAAAAAAGGCAAGAAATCCAGCGACCATGGGCCAGCCTGGCTTCCTAGAGTGTACTTTGTGTTCTCTCTCCTTTTTCCAAGGTAATTGCAGTCTGCCGAGAGGGAGTTAAATGGGATTAAAAGATCTGTGTAAGCAAAAGGACCCAGAAGAGAAGGAGGAAGGAGTGAGCCGTCCGGGCCAGGGGTGTCTGTGACACAGCCGAACCCCTTAGCGAGGCAGAGAGCCGAGCTCCTGGGAAGGATGTACCCACAAACCGCCTTACCCCCCGATTTCTGATGGATTGCCGCAAAAATTGCCCGAAAGAGACAATGCACTAAAACGTGATGGAGCCGGAATCAGAGCCGGTCTCCAGACTCAGAGCTACAGCGGCAGGCAGGGGGTGAGTACAAACTCCGCTACTCCGCGCTGGGGAAGGGAATCCCGGGCGGGCTGGGGGTGCCGGGGAGCCGCAGGGATTTGGGAACGGGCCGGGGGAAGACATTCCTGTGCCAGGGGATGATGTGAAAACTCCCGCTCTGCAGAGGAGAACGGGCTGCGGGCAGGGAGGCCACGCTGCGGAGCGGGGCGCGGGGAAATGGGGCTGCGCTGTGCGGGGATGGGCAGGAGGAGCCCCCCGGCCCCCCCAAACCCAGTACAGGGACAGCGGCTCCCAGCCCCGGGGGCTGCTCCGGGAGGCCCGTGCAGCCCCCAGGCTGATGCAGGAGCGGATCCGCTGCCCCTCGCAGCGCTGCCCTGCACGGGGGGGTCCCAGCCCCTCCTGGGAGATCCTGGGGATGCTGCTGCCACCCTGTCCTTTGGGGACACGGGCACCTGGGTGGTGCTGCGGGAGCTGGGAGAGCCCGGGGGGCTGAGGCTCGGTGCTCTTCATGTGCTCGGCACACACAAAACGCGGCTCCCTCTCCATCCGTGCATGGAAAGATCCCGGCGCACACCCTGCCCGCCCCCCTTCTGCCACAGCCGGGACCAGATTTTACTGTTTTCAGTGTTAAACGCGTTGTTGGTGGCGGTTTTGTTGTTTGTTGTTGTTGTTTTCCCGGGATCCCGCAAAGGGTTAATCCCGCTGGCTGCGTTGTCGGATGTACTAATGATTTACCGACACTCCCTTGGAAAGGCTGGGATTCTTCTGCCTGGCAGTTTGAAAAAGTTGTGTACAGGGATCCCTGTGCCCGGCTGGGCTGGGAGATGGGGGAAAGAGGGGGACCGGGGCCGGGGGGTTTGGGGGCAGCCCCCCTCCAGGGCCGGGGTCATCCTGCCGCATCCACCCCATTCCGGAGCCGGGGGTGCGTGAATGTGCAGCTCCCTTTGGAGGCTCAGTCTGTGTGTGGAGTCACACGGAGAGCCCTGACCCCTTCCAGGGGCTGCAACTGCTCTCCTTGACAAGTTTTCTGTGTGTTTATATACTCACAAGGGCTGAACCTCAGCGCTTTAGGGTTCTTGCGGTGTGGGGGTTTTGTTTGGGATTTTTTTTGGTTTTTTCGCGTGGATGTGGCTGTGGCGTGTCTGGAGCCGCTGGTAACTGCAGCATCTCGCATTTACACCTTTGTACTGCTGGGCATGGTCTGGGAGAACCGCCTGGGACCGTGCAAGGGTGGCTGGCGTCAGAAAGGGAGCAGCCCCAAGGGGAGGACGGGCAGAGAAAGGTTCCTTTGAATGAGCAGGAGCAGCGTGTCACACACGGCGAGGGGACGGGCAGCGCTCTGCAGCGACACTCGGCACCAGCACAGCCTCTGACTGGGCAGCAGGCATCACTCTGCCTATGGGGACAGCGAGATGATGCCCAGGTGCCAGCTCCTGCCCGGGGACAGCCCGGAGCCGTGCGAGCGCGGCTCGGACCCAGGAGTGGCCAGAGCAGCTGCCGGTGTGCCCCGGGGTGTCCCCGGCTGGCACAGCCCTGGAGCCGTGCAGTGCCCTGGGCAATGTGCCTGTGGCGTGTCCCGGTGCCTCGGAACCAGCGCCTTTTGTCCGGGGTGCCCCTGGCCTGTCCCCCGCCGTGTGCTGCTCCGGTCCCTCCTCAGCAGAGGTCGCTTGCTGCCCTTCGCATCCTCTCCCGGAGGGAATTTCGGTGCTGGGTTGGATTCCCTTGGCAGAGCGCCGTGCATCCCACGGCTCCAGGGTCCCCTTGAGGTCACTGCTCCTGGGGACGGTGCCCTGAGCCCGCGGCTGGCCTGTCCTTGGGGTCACCAGGCCACCCTTGCTACCTGGGGACAGCTGGTGATGGGAGTGATCCCCGTGTGGCTCTGGGGGTCCCTTCTTGTTCCAGCACTCCTGCAGGTCCTTCTGGAGCAGGGCTGGTGGCACTGGGGTCCCTCTTGTTCCAGCACTCCTGCAGCTGTCTCTGGAGCAGAGCTGGTGGCCGGGGAGCTGGTGGCCCCACAGGAGACCTGCAGGTGACAGTGGCAGGGCTCGCTCCCCAGGGGAGGAGCGGCAGTCGCAGAGTGTGCTGGAAGACTTGAGCTGCCAAGGTTTGCAAAAGCAGAAGAACACCAAGTTGTACAGGCTATTCAAGATTAGAGTGGTTCTCTTGGTAATTTTTGGTGAGCACAGGTGCCCCAAAACACAGGGGTTTGCATTGCACTGCACGTGGAGCACGGGTCCAGGTGCTGTTCCACTGAGGTTGTGTGTCTTTGGCCCGTTCAGCCCCAGGGCCCCTTGCTGGCCATGGGGGAGGCTCAGTGCTCCTGGAGACCTCTGATGGTGACAGCCTGCTGTCCCAGCCCTGGGCTGGTGGCACCATCAGGCACCATCATCAGGGTGGGTCAGCCCTGGGAAGGCCTAAAAGGGCTGCAGGGAGGCATGGATCCTTTTCAAGAGGAAAAGAGGATTGCTTGCAAGCTGGGCAGGTGATCTGGGGACAGATTATGGCACTGCTGGACAAATCCAGCAATAGGGTGGCAAATGATGTGTGTGCTGGGTGCTTGGGGGTAGAGAGGAGGCAATTGCACCTGGAGATGCGTCCCATGAGGGATAGACAGTGTCATAGTCCAGGACCACCCTCCTGCTATTTCCATGTGTCTGTCTGAGTGCTTTATTAAAATAAAGCTCCAGCTTCATCCCCTTTCTGCAATGGGTTGAGGGGTTAAAATCTGCCCTGCTTAATATCTCTGTTCATGGGGATTCTGCTACTGACTGAAGGCTGCCCAGGTTTGTGGTGAGATTGGTGTTGTAAATCTCTGCCCAGGGACAAACCCTGGGTTTGTGGGGTTTATTTTTCCCCCTTCCCTTTCTTTGCCAATTTGTTGGGGACATGAGTAGAAGTGATGGACGCTTTTAGTGAAGCAAATGGAAACAATGGGGAATTCTATATGGCTCTGCCAAACCCCATTCACAAAATGAAGGAATGCAAAGGCGTTTGTTGGAAGGACAAAAAAGGAGTTAGATGACAGATCAGGCTTAGCACTTCTGTTTGTGGAGGGCTCCAGTTACTGGAGAACACAAAGGCCAGGGCCAGCACTGAGTGTTGTCACTTCACACAGCAGCAAAGCCAATATCCCAGACAGACAGACAGACAGACAGACAGACAGGGATGGGAGGGAAGGGCAGGCGAGTGATGGGTTCCCAGGAAGGATCCCCCACTGTGGAGAGCTGCTGGGAGCTGCCTGCAGGGTGTTTGAGCCCTATCACTGTGGCATCTCTCATGTGGGCAAGCAGGTTGGCCGCAGGAGCAGCTCAGCTCTGGGACAGCTCTGTGCAGTGAGTGCACAGGCTCCAGCTCCGCTCAGGAGGACAAGAACCAGCAATTTGGGACCCTTCAGCCCTCTGTCTGCAGGCGCCAACCTAAACCCCTGAGAGGACAAGGGGTGAGGTCACCCTGGCCATGCTGGTGCCTCATCCCCACCTCTGTGCACTGCAGGTCAGGATGGCCCTCTGGAAAAGCCCTCAGAGGAGCTGTAGGTGCCAGAGGAGCAAAGATCAGATCTTTATGGATCCAACTCTCCTGCTATAGGCAGGGACACCTCCCTGTAGACCAGGTTGGTCTAAGCCCTATCCAACTTGGCCTTGAGCATTTCCAGGGATAGGGATATAATTTTTCCTTACTTAATACTGACATTTTCTAGACCACTCTGGTTTTTTAGTATTTTTAAATGACCTTAAGAATGGATTTCTAGGGGCCATATCTCTTTGTCTGCTCAATACTTTTCCTTAAAAATGTAGCTGCTGAATGGGGATTGAAAAGTAATAGTATTTCAGATGTTTCAGAAACTTTGCCCTTATCACACTGGGGTTTTGCAGCAGTGCCTGTGTACAAAATCTTTGCCTGGAGGTGTAAGTCAATACCTCATTTATACTGCAGGAGAGGTCCAGCAAAGGACTGAGCAGGGTCAATATGGGGACATCCACATAGTTGTGTGTTTCCATTGCTCTTGCCAGAAATTGAGGGGGAGTGGAGAAATACCATCATTTCCAGAAGCCCCAGAAGCTCCACAGAGGAGGTCGCTGGTACAAAATAAGATTTCTACCCCAAAAAGCTGGGATGGAATCAATGCACAGTACAATTTAGAGCCTCAGTTTATAGGTTGTGATTTGCTTCCTGTTTGTCTAAACTTACAGAATATCACCTCCAGTCATGTGCAAAGGATCTTAAGCCACACGTGCATTTTCTCCTTTTTAAGATACAGCTAGAAATGCGGGTTTGCTTTTCTTGAAAAGCAATTTTCAGCCTCCAGCTGGCTTTGTGGTCTTTTGAGCAGGAAGAATATACACCTGAGTGGAGAAAAGTGGTGGGGGAATTGTTTTTCCACCTTGCAGTAATGTTTGCAATCTCAAAGCCATTTCCCCACTGTAAATGAGGGAGAAAACAAAATAAAAAATTAAATGCTGCCATGGGCACTTGAAATATTTCCTTCAGCTTCAACCCATCATCTAAACAAACAAGATGTCAAAATCATTTGGACTTCTTATTTTAAGTCAGGGCAACCCTTTTATTTAAAAAAAAAGCTGAAATTGTTCCAAACCAATTCCAGAAATAGTGGGGAATTAGCTGATCACAATTATTTTACAGGTTGCCTCAGCTTTGTCAAATTGTCACTTCCTCGAGGATAATTTGTGACCAAGTTTACCCTGAAGGCTGTTGTGTTCCCGCTGTCCTTAACTCAGTGCAGGGCTCCATTCCAGCCCTTGTCTGGTCAGAAGGGAATGAGGGTTTTGTGCTTCTCTGTCCCTCTCAGTTGTACTTTTCCTTGGACTCCTGGCACTGGGCAGTTCCCGTGGACTGATCCACAGGGCTTTGCCAAAAGTAGGGAAGTAAAATTGAGCTGCAGTCAGTCAGTAACTTCAGTTTGCTATAAAGGGAGTTGGTGTCTGCATTGGAAACCTTTAAAGGCTCATGTGAGCTTGCATCATGTGTGCTCTGGGGCACCTCTACACCCAGGGGCTGCAGCAGTGCTTTGGGTTGGAAGGAACCATGAAAGTTCATCCCATTCCATCCCCTGCCATAGGCAAGGACACCTTCCACTATCCCAGACTGCTCCAAGCCCTGTCCAGCCTGGCCTTGGACACTTGCAGTGATGGGGCAGCCACAGCTGCTCTGGCCAACCTGTGTCTCACAACCTTCACAGGCAACAATTTATTCCCAATATCAATTCTAAATGTGCCCATCTTCAGTTTAAAGCATTCCTCTTTGTCCTATCCCTCCATGCCCCTGTCCAAAGTCACTTTCCATCTCTATTGGAGCCCCTTTAGGCACTGGAAGGTGCTCTGAGTTCTCTCTTGAGCATTCTCTTCTCCAGGATCCTCATTGTGGTACTCCCAGAGCCTGTGAATAAAATAAATAAACACCTTCAGTGGTGTCTCTTGATAGAGTGGAAATGACTGCTCACGGGAGGAAGCTGAGATAAAGGCAAGGTGGGTTTGATAGCTCTATATAAGGAGAAAATACTTGAGCTGCTTGTGCAGCTCTGTGGCTGCAGAGCTGTAACGGAAAAAGAGCCTGCATTAAAAACCCTGGGATAATTAACAGCCCCATCACTCACACAGCTGCCATTTGGAAGCTGCTTTTGCTTTTTCCATTAAGTTGGTGAATTTTGCCAAAGTGTTTTTCTCCAGTGTTTTGGCACCCGGCCCCGCTCTCAGCTCTGACGGTGTTGGCCATGTGAGGGGTCCAGGAGCAGGGCTGGGGCCAGCTGGATCCCACACTGTGCAGTCTCCTTTACAGCCCAAGAGTGTCACTGGAATGAAATTACGTGCTGGATTTTCCCCCAAGACTTGTTCTCCTCATTGTGTCAATCAACAGGGAGTTTGGTTTGTCAAGGTACCCCTCAAAAAAACCCCAAAAAGTGGACTTGAGAGTGTTGTGGGTGGCAGTGGTTGTACAAATTGATCCTCACCAGATCAGGTCCTCACCTCACCAGGTTCTTAACACCTGGGGGTGCTGCTGGTGATGATCCCCATCCCTGCCCTCCTGTGCTCCATCAGGCAGTCAAGCCCAGCTGGTGATACCCAGTCAGGTCTTTGCTCCATGCACACATGGAATTGTGTCCACATCTTAAACTGTGTTGGAGATGAGCACAGAAATTCAGGTTATCTTGTGAAGTGGATTTTAGCGTCTCTCATTGCAAAAAAAAAGAAAAAAAACTGGCAGAAGTGGCCATGAAGAATCATCCTGTTCTGCTTCCCTTCCTGCACTCCCTGGAGGTGCTGGGGCAGCTCTCCTTGGGCCTGGCAGTGTCTCCATCCCAACAGCATCCCAAGGGATGCAGCTGTCAGAAAAGGGCCAGGGCACCCCAGCTGGAGATCCCTGCAGTGTGGTGAGGGTCTCCTGGTTAGGATATGGCAAAAGAACACCAGGACTGGGCTATTCCTGGCTGTTCTTCCATAAACTAAAGCACTCCCAGAGCTCCTGAAATGTGCAGCCCAGTGTCAGGGTGATGGAAACAGCAAAGGAGGACATGGATTGCTTCAGCTCATTTCTTTCCCAGTTGATGTGGGAGCACTCCAGGATTTTATCTCTTTAATCCTTAAAATATTAGTTAGTGGCTGGATTCCTGGATGGATTTTTACATTCAAGGCCAGGTTTCCCCACTGATGTAAATCACTGTGGCTTTGTTTTAGGTCTGGGAAAGGGTGTCCTGCGCTGGGTGAGGATTGGCCAGGGTAATACATTGTCTCAGAGAATGATTTCTTGGGCTAAAGCTGAGGCTTGATGGCAGGAGGAGAGTGGTTTGATTCATGGCTTATGCATCAGATGTGGAGAGAGGAGCAAGCTGCACTTTGGCATGGCTTTGCACAGTCCAGTGCTCACCCTGGCTGGGCTGAAGTGACAAACAACCTGTGGATGTCCCACACTGCTGCGTCCTGCCTGAGCACTTTCTGTAGCTTACATTTCTGTCTGTTCTTCCAGCAGCCTCTGCTGATGAAGCTGTTAAATATCCTCTCTAGAAGATGAGGGAATTCAATCTTCAAACTTTCCACTGACAGCTTTTAGTGAGCCTAACCGAGGAGTTTCCCATGTTCTTTAGCTGGCTACAAATCAAGGAAGCTGATGGGGGAAAGGGGGGGTTTTAGCTACCTTTCTGGTAAAAGGTTTTTTCCCCTGAGCTGCTGTTTTCAATGGCACTTGAAGGCTTAAAGCTGAGCTAACAGAGAGGTTTGTCGAATTCCCTCTCAGCCATGGAAGGGTCTGTGAGAGCACAGGGTTGGAAGTCTGTGCATCTCCCATTTTCCAAACTTTCCTGCCATGCCAGGCTTGTGAGAAGGTTCTCAGTGGGTGCTGAGTGGTGAGAAGCTGCCCCCAGCTTTGCACCTGGGTGTAAAATGAGAAACAGACCCATGTAGGGTTTTGCATGCTTAGGATACTGTTAAGCAGGAGGACTCAGGATGTGTTTGCTGAGGTGACAGGGCACTGAGTGCCAGCCCATTTCCTACCCGTGTCTCCACAGTGCACTCCTGGCAGGGCTTTGGGGCCTCCCAGCTCTGAATGATTTCTCCATTCCCCTGCATTTCTGGTGGTCTGTCCTGGGTGGGCTGAGTGCCAAAGAGCAGCAGCAGCAAAGGCACTGATGGCCCAGCAGTGATGGCCCTGCCTCTCAAAACACAGGGCTGCTCCTTGTTCAAAGCTCCTAATTCCCCTGGGAAACCTTTCCACTAAGTTCAGTGGGTTCAGATTACTTTGAAACAGAAAAAGAAGGTCTCAGCCTGGATCTACTTCCTGTCACTGCCTTTGCTGGACTTGGGATCAAGGAGAAGAACTTTAACAATGGAATTGGTTTTGTTACTGTTGTTGTAGAAATGCATTTTTTTTTTCTTCCATTTTTAGGGGATTCTGCTTTCTCTGGACAATATTGTGTTTTACTTGGTTCCTGGGATTCACACAGGGAAATTCTGAAGGTAAACTACACTTTTATTTTTTCTCTCCTCTTTCAACAAAAGTAATAGCCAAGTGCTTTGGTACCAGTGTAGGATTTTAACTTAACAATCACTGTCTGAGCCCAGTGCACAGTTAGATGCATTTATTGCTGATGGTTGCAGTACAGATGATATAGATAGTACAGTTAAGAGCTGGCAAAAAATCAGGTTTTGTACAGGTGATTATGTGTCCACCAGGATTTTCAGAGTCTGTCTGTCTGGTGGAACGGTGGGAGTGAAGCACTTTGTGTCTAAAATGTCACTGGCATCTACTTGCACTTGCCTGGACTTAACTGCTCTTAGAAAGTGCCCCTTGAGACTGGGGAATTTATGGAATTAAATGTCTCTGGCAGATTTTTCTGTGACTTTGGTGCACCCAGGCACACCTCTGCCAGCACAGGGGTTGTCACGTACAGAAATAATGCGAGTTCCAAAGGTAAGAGCAAATTTAAGGGAGGAAAATCCCACGGGGTTGGTTGACAATAAAATGGCTATAGCAGGTTCAGTCTCTGTGCTGTAAGGGAATATTCTATAGGGAAGTGACGCCTTCAGCCTGTCCTCACCTCCCTGGTGCTGCCAGGGACAGGACTAGGCTGAGGTACCAATGACCCTACAAAAGAGATTAAAACTTGAAAGCCAACAAAAACACCAAAAAAAATTCATCTTTAACAGCTGATAGTGGGTGCTGATCATCTTTGCAATATCTGTTTGAAAAGGAGCCTTCTCCTCTCAAAATAGCAACCCCTTTCCCACATGGATGCTTTACATGGGTATTTGCTGGAAGTGAACAGCTTCCCCTGCCGTCAGCAGACAACACTAAGTGGACTAGCAGGCTCCAGGGCTCTCCTCTCAGCCTCTAAAACATGAAGGAAAAATAGAAATTTGGTCAACACTCAGCTGTCAGCCAGCCCATGGACCACTTTTTACAGGAGGGAGGGAATAGATCCCTGCCATCAGCAATTTTGAAAAATGTAATATTTTCCAAATTCTGCCTCCATGCAAAGGAGGTGAACATCTGGCTGAATTACTTAGTCAAGCAGTTTTCAGAGCAAGTTTTATGTCAGCTCATAAAGAGGCAGAACAAATACTGTGTCTTGGCATCTTGCTTTTTAAGTAGATTATAATATGCTCTTTAGATTCACCTCCATCCATCATTTTACTCCTAAGATAATTATGGGATGGGGCCATGTCTTTTGTTACCATCAACCTAAACCAAACTCTTTCATTTCACTCTCACTGTGTTTACCTTGGTGTAGTCGATAGCTCCTCTCTGAGATGCTTTGTCTGTGATAAAAGAATTTTGGAAAATTGGCCTGGTTTCCACACAATTAGAGAGAGCATTTCCAGAAAACAAAACCTTCCAGGGAAGTAAAGGCTGCAAGAAAACATGGGTGACTTGGGGCTGTGTTATCAGCCAGGATTTCCAAACATGAGACTCAGCAGCGGTAAGAACTTGTTCACAGGGCAGTGTGAGGATGAAATTCAGCCAATGCTGTGGGATTTTGAAAACACTCTGGCTGTTACTCTAAGGATTAGGAGTCTTCCTGTATGCTGGAAAATCAGGGAACACAGAGGATGATCTTTCCATAAGTGTTACAAATCCCAAAGATTGTGAGGTGAGTTCATTTGTTGTGTGCTGACTAAAGGTCTGAGCAGTAACTTTTGGAACTGCTGCACTTATTCAACCCAGTTTTAGCTGTGGGCATCACACCTTGGCTGTTGGAATCCGGGAAGCTGCAAGTTATTCCTCTCCTGCCTTTTGGCTTCTTTTTCTTATACAGCTTTTTGTGTGGTGAAAGGGAGAGGGAAAGAAAGAGAGGGGAAGGAGAACAATAAAATATTTTTTCCCCTTTTTCAGATCATGGGGTTGTTCAGGAATCTCTGTGTATCTCACTTCACACACAGCATCTGATAGAAGAGTTTTTTCCCAGTTGCTCAAATGTTGCTACAGGAATGTTGCTACTAGCTTTGAGGCACCTGGGATCAGGCAGCTCTAAGTGAATGTTCTTTTTAAATAATGTGTTTTGATGGAAAAATCCACAGAGGAAAAAGTTTGAAGGGGAAAAAAAATCCTCTGCTAAACTTGGAGCTGCTTCAGGAAGTCAGAATTACCTTGCATTTCACACTGGTTGATGACATCCCGTATCCCAGGAGATGTGACCCAACAGCCCAGGACAGTTGAATGGGGAGGAGAGGAGAGGAGAGGAGAGGAGAGGAGAGGAGAGGAGAGGAGAGGAGAGGAGAGGAGAGGAGAGGAGAGGAGAGGAGAGGAGAGGAGAGGAGAGGAGAGGAGAGGAGAGGAGAGGAGAGGAGGGAGGAGGAGGGGGGGGAGAGGAGAGGAGGGGGGGGGGAGGAGAGGGAGGAGGAGGAGAGGAGAGGAGAGGAGAGGAGAGGAGAGGAGAGGAGAGGAGAGGAGAGGAGAGGAGAGGAGAGGAGAGGAGAGGAGAGGAGAGGAGAGGAGAGGAGAGGAGAGGAGAGGAGAGGAGAGGAGAGGAGAGGAGAGGAGAGGAGAGGAGAGGAGAGGAGAGGAGAGGAGAGGAGAGGAGAGGAGAGGAGAGGAGAGGAGAGGAGAGGAGATGGGTGCACAGGAGCCCTGAGCTCTGTGCCTGGACCTGGTGCTGGAAAGTTCACATGTGTGTCCTGCAGGAGGATGCTTTATTGGGATTTTGCGTGGGCACCAGAGTTTGGCTCCACCTTAGCGGCTTTTGAGGGAGAGCAGTGTTTGGGTTGTGCTTTTTTCCCTTCAGCACTCCTGGATGCTGTTGCTAACGAGGCATTGGGATTGCAAACAGCAGCAGCAGCATCCTCTGAGCATGGAAACATCCTCAGGTCTTTGCAGAGCAGCTACCAAATAAATAACTCCTAGAGCATGCAGCATCTCCAGCAGAGACAGCCCTGTCTGCCTCTGAGGGAGAGCCTAAAAATACGCGTAGAAATTGGAAGCTGGAGAAGAGCTGCTTGCTTAAGTGGTAAATTTATTTTCTTAGGGATAAATCCTGATGCCTTTGAAGTCTATGGCAAAGGTCCCACTTCACTTCACTAAAGCCAGGCTTTGGCCTTTGGTGTTTCATGGGCCCTGGAGATTATCCAGAATGAAGACACTGCTCAGAGCAGAGAGGGGAAGGCTACTGAGAGACAGATCTGTTGGACAATACGGAATAAAACCAGTGGGGGACCAAGGATTTCAGAGTATGGGAGAAAGGCTGTCATTAACACTTGAATATGCTGCGCATAAATTACCCCTCTGCACAGAGTGGGAACGTTTCCATCCTTTTCTACATCTGACACACCTTCTCCAGGGTAGTGTCTGCTAGAAAATGAGTCAAGCTGCTTTAAAAAAGGAAGGTGGGAATAAAGCTAAACTCAGGCGAAGTAAATACTGATGGACTTGTTCTTAATATACAAAAATGGCTGAGGTTTTTGCCAAAGTCAAGGAACAGAGGTTTTCTCATCATTCTCCTCCCTTCTTGGCCAGCAGCATTACAGGTCTCAGACTGCTTGAGTCTACAACCCTTCTGGCCAACACTAAGGGGCTCTTTATGTGCCAGTTCTCCAAATATTGTGTTCTGTACAGAACATTTAAGGGTGAAAGCAGCTGAATACCAAGGCCCCTTTAGAAAACGAGCTAGGGTTTTTTTCTTTGGAGGATTGTTGATTTACTTTTAATCAAGGAAAGTTGCAGTCCCATGGTGTTAGCTATGATTGGCACCAGCAGCTTCCTGAGTGTTTAATTCTTGCCTTGCAACATTAGCATTTGGGTTGTTTACCCTGACTGGCTTCCCCAAAGAGCACTGAGATGGGAGAGCTGGCTGGTGCAGGAGTGGTGGGGATGGCATTTGGGCAAGGAAGAAGGGAGGGAGTGCAATTTCCTTAGCTCACTGTCACAGTGCTGGTGTCACAGGAATCATGAACATCTTAACAGGTTCATTTGGGCTGGAAAACCCTTACAATCATCAAATCCAACTGCTTACCCAGGGCTGCCAAGCCCACCACTAAACCATTAGATGTCCCCAAGGGTGACATCTGATGTTTTTTGAGCATTTCCGTGGATGGTGACTCCACCACTTCACTGGGCAGCTCATTCCAATGCTTTACAAACCTTTTGGTAAAGAAGCCCTTCCTACCCTTCATTCTAACACCCCTCACCCCTAGCACAACTTGAGGGCTTTTCCTCTCATCCTATTGCTTGTCACCTGGGAGCAGAACCTGGCTACAACATCAAGGAGTTGTAGAGTGTGAGAAGTTCTTCCCCTGAGCCTCCTTTTCCTCTAGGCTGAGCTCCTTTAGCTGCTCAACAAGGACCTTTTTCAGGTCTGGGCACATTTGCCTTTGCAGCTTTGCTCACGTAGACCTCAGCGTCTTCTCCTAAATAATTCAGCTGAGGCTGCTGCCAGCTGGCCCCAGTTTGTGTTGCTGTTGCCTGCTAATCTGAGCTGTGAATGACTCCTGATAGACCTCGGGGCAGAAGGCAGGGGGTTCTGCTTGTCTGTCCATTGCAAATTCCTCCTGGAGTTGGGGAAGAAAGGTTCTCTGGGCATCAGTCCCTCTCCTCCTGGCTTGAGCAAGGCACCTGGCTCCTAGGTGACATTATACAGGAGGCAAATCTCACCTCCACTACTCAGTGGCAGCCATAACCAATTTCTGAGCTCTTCACAAACCAGGTCTGGTTCCAACCTATTAAAATAATTCATTGCTGTAAGATGATCTTCTGGGGGAAAAAAAAAGTACTGTTGAGAACTTTGAGCAGTTCACTGAAATCTGGGTGTAATGTTTTTCATGCTGGGAGGCACCTGCACTTCCCTAAACTCTCCAAAGATCAAAAGCTGCTGCTTGCTAGCTTGGAGAGAGACAGATACAAGGCTTATGCTTCCTCTGGAAGTTTTGTTACTTGCCCTCTGGGGATACAAAATTTTGCAATCCCAGCTCAATCTGTTGTTCAAATTCCTTTCCAGCTATGTGGTCAGTACTCAGAATTAAATCCCAGGAAGAGGACTAGGGGTGCTCAGTGGGAAATTTCCTTGTAGTGAGGTCAGCTCCCTCCAGAACATCTGAGCCGGTCCCTGGTGGGACAGGAGAACTCACCAGATGCACCATGGAGCTGACACATTTTGGCATTTCCTGGTAATCACATTGAGCATGAACTTGCTCCTCGCATGATGTGAGAAGAGCTGTGAGTTCTCTATGCTGGTTATGGGATTATATATGTGAGAAGGTGGGATTAGATATGCAAACTGGGATTTCCTGTAGCCTGTTGCCTTTGTGCACGGATTGGTTTGACCTCCCTCCACACCCATCCAGCGCCTCACATAATCTTTGTGCTCCCCTTTCAGATGTGGATGTTCTTCAAAGACTGGGCCTGTCAGGGAAAAGGCCATCGGGTGGATGGTCCTCCTCACGTGCAGCTCCTCAAGGAGTCATTCCTTTCAAATCAGGGGTCATCTTCACCCAGCGAGCCCGTGTGGAAGCCCCGCTCAGCGCCCTGCTCCCCGCAGGCTCCAGCTCTGACCTGCTCCTGGTGCTGAGCCTCTGCTCCCACCGCATCAACAACGCCTTCCTCTTTGCTGTCAGGAGCAAAAAGAAAAAACTGCAGCTGGGGGTCCAGTTTGTGCCCGGGAAGATCATCGTGTACGTGGGCCACAAGCGCTCTGTATATTTTGATTACAATGTCCACGATGGCCGGTGGCACAATATGGCCATCAACATTCGTGGCCAGACTGTCACTTTATTTACTTCTTGTGGGAAGCGCAGAGTACATGCGGATTTGCATTTTAAAAAGGACGAGGCGTTGGATCCACAGGGATCTTTCCTCTTTGGGAAGATAAGCCAGCACTCCGTGCAGTTTGAAGGAGCCATCTGCCAGTTTGATATTTATCCTTCCGCCAAGGCAGCTCATCATTACTGTAAATACCTGAAAAAACAGTGCAGGCAAGCAGATACCTACAGGCCAAACCTGCCCCCTCTCATCCCCCTCCTGCCCAGGGATCCCAGTGCCTCCCCCAGTACCCCACAGCATACAGAGCCCTCACTGCAGGGTCTGAAAAACCTGACCACTGCTGCCCCAAACTTGGAGTTTGGCAGGGTCACTGCACCCCTCAAGACGAGGGGTTCAGGTACAACAACCCCCACGTTGCTGTCAACCCCACCATCACGGCCAAGACTGACTACCAAAGCCACCAAGGTCACGGTGGCCCCGCCTGTTGTGTCAAGTACCAAACCACAGGTACCCACCCAGTCCCCTCGGGGCATGGGGACAACCCTCAGGGTGTCTCAGCCCACTCCCAGCACACGCAGGGAGAAAACTCCTCTTCCCACTACCAAAAGGGCCCCACCAACGAGCCAGAGCCTGGTCACGGCCAGCAGGAAGGAGTCTGAGCAAGAGACCAAAAAGAAGAACAACCAAAAACCAATCACTGAGCCCCCCGAAGCGCTCAGTACTGCAAAGCCACTGAGGAGGGTGACTGATAACACAACGAGCAGTGTCCACCTGGTTACCCTGAAGCAAACCCCACAGAACCCGAGCCGTGGGCCCATCCCAAAGAAGCCATCCCCCACCAGGAGAGTGGATCCCAGCGTCATCCCTCTGGTGCACACCAAGCCACCCCTGGGCTCTGCCCGGCCCAGCTCCAGAGCCAGGGCCTTCAACCTCACAACCCCGGCTGCCACAGACGGCTATCAAATCTTTGACCCCTTGGGACCCACTCCGTTTCCATTTTTACTGGGATTTCCAGGAGTGAAAGGAGAGAGGGGACCTCAGGTAGGTTCAGGCTCTTCGTGGTGGCTGTTCCCGGTCACAGCTCGGCTCAAGGGCTAGCAGACCACAGGCTCCAAGGGTTTCTGTGAAGCTCATCCAAGTGTGGCAGCCAAGCCCTGCTGCATTCCTGATCATCACAATTTTAGCATAAATCTCAGTTTGAACATGAGTATTCAGTGATGGTGGATGCTGTGAAACATTTGCGGTTAAAGTTGCTGCTTTATGTCAGATTTTTAAAAAGAAAGGAAAAAAAAAAAGATAAATTCCACCTTCTTTTCCTTTAAATTGCTGGCTAAAATTTTAATGACCAGGTTGGCACTGTCTTCCACACCCTTGGTTTATCTCTGGTCATCTTCCATAGAAAACCCAGATGCCTTGAAAACATGCCTCAAGTTAACTATTTCTTGGCACTTGTTATTAATTTGTTTTGTATCTGATATTCTCAAATCTAGAAAAGTGCCCTGTTCCAGCAAATTCAAATGCAGAGATGGCTTCAGGATTTATTTTTTTAAACAAAGTCTCATTTGTTTTTATGGTATAAGTTTTTCTTGGGTGTTTTGTTCTGGTTTTTATTTCTCATAGCCTGCACTTAAAACATGCAAAAAGTTTCCTTTATAAATTTAACTACTACATTCCACATAAAAAATAACTCCTTTCAGGTTGTATATATTGGCCATTATAAAAGCATACACACGTTTTGTAATGTTAAAAGCACTCAGGCCCCACTAATTATCTGCTGGCTGTTCTTCTTTTTTTTTTTCCAAATTTGAGAATGCAAACATGATCTTTAAACTGGCCAACTTTTAGGGGGATTTGGTGTTCCAACCCAAACTGTCAATAGGAGAGGGGGGTTGTACATGTAAAATAAGTTTCTCCCAGACAGAGCCTTCAGTTGCCAAGATCCAGCCTAGAGGGAATTTTTATAGCTGACTTCTTAAAATAGTGAAAGAAGAGTTTACAATGGAAATATTGAGGCTGGTGTAAGGAATGACCAGCACTTGTCTCTGCAGAGCTGCTCCTTGGTGCAAGTAACACCCAAAGTGGAATGGTTGGGTCTCCCCAGGTCCTCAGTGGGAGATGAGCAGTTTGTGTTTCCTCCTGTCCCATCTCAGAGCTGGCTGGTGATTTCTCTCCCTGTTCTTTGGCTGTGGAGTCACCCAGGGTGGTGTTTTGTTCCCAGTTCCTGCCCCTGGGAGAGTGAAGGTGATCCTGGGCAGGGGTTGAGAGTGGGCTGCAGGCACCCATCCCTGATGGAGTCTTGATGCTTGGAGAAGTTTTGCTAAACCCCCGAGTAGACAGAACAAGCTCCAGCAATTTGATCTTTGAGCAGGCTTCTGTGTTTTGTGGAGAGTCATTTCAGGCATATTTCCAAGAGAAGAAATCCAGCAGTTGTGCATTTCCCTTAAAACATCACTTAGCTTTAAGGGGTGAATCTGGATGCCTGCTCCAAGCCCACCACAATCCTGACCCCTGCCACCTTCTTGCTCTTCAAGTGTCATGAGGGTGACCAAGCTCTAAGCCCCTGCAATGTAAAGAGCTTATTATTGAACTGGAGTGGAAAATCTCTCTCAGGCTTGTGAATCATAGCAAAGAAATGGATTCAGGCTGTGGAGGGCTGAGGGAAGAGATGGCAGGATTTTTCCATCCTGTCTGAGAACAACTGGAGTCCTGAACCGAGGGAAAGGAGAACTTTCTGAGGCTCTGTCTGGCCTTATTCTCTTTGACTGCTGGAAACAAAATCAGGGCTTGGGCAGGGAAAGGTTGTGGCTTGGCTGGAGCTGGCTGCCACACGGTGCTCAGCAGCTCCTGTGAGTCACTCAGAGATCTCTGTACCACGCTTCCTTGGATGTCTCTGACGTGGGAAGGGAAAGAGGAAAAAAAGATCAGAATGGGGATGACATGTTGAGAAGTTAATGCAGCACGTCCATGGCCAGATGAGCATGTTTGAGGGCAAAGTGCTGATAAATGTTCTGTGCCTGAGTAATTACCTGGCGCCGTCCTCGTGCTGCTGTTCCTGATGAGGTCAGTGGTGTCCCAGCCTGGCCAGGGCAGGGAATGGGCTGGGAATGTCATCTGCTGTCTGGCACACCGAGGGAAGGAGAAGGTGATTAATTAGTTTTCCCAGCTGCTGCCTGATACGAGGTCTCTCCAAGAAGATTGTCACCCTGAGGAGGGAGGTGTGGGGAGGGGAACTGCCTTCTGCATGTTCAGCAGGGATTGGGGCCACCTTGGCTGTGATTTCTGGGCAGGCTGGCAGCCACTGAACCCCTCCACCTAGAGAGAAAGGACTGTTGTTCATCCTGATCATCCCAATGGCAGCCATGGTGTGAGGCAGTGATGACTCAGGCTCTGTGGTGTCTGCACTTGAGGCTTTGTGAATTCTACTAAAATAACCAATGAAATATTCTTAGCTGTGCAGAAAGGCCCCATCCAACAGTAGAGGAAGGGTTTGATGGTTAGAGGAGTGTAAGCAAAGGACTGAAAGGATTTATTTAGGAATAAAATCCAGCACCCTCCATGTATTAATCTGTCCTGAAGGACCACTAGGATGCTGTGCAAAAGGGAGACGCTGCATCCCACATAGAACTCAGGCAGAGCATTAATTCTTCAGGAGAACTGGATTAGCTGAGCAGCTAGAGGAGGGAGGGTAATATGTTCTTAAAAAAGAAAAACTTCTTGGGAACCATTAATAACCACAAGCATTTGGGATCTCAGCTCTATGTTTTTTTGGAGGGGAGAAATAACAAAAGGAACACCCAGATATCGTGCGAAGTTAGTAACACAGCACTGACTCAGCAGCTGGCAAAAGTCCCTCTGGATCATCCCCACTGCCCAAAGCATCCCAGCCAGCCTTGCTCCAGAGCTCCAGGCCCTGCAGCATGACCCCAGCACGTGGCTGGAAGTAGCCTGAAACCCCTCTCAAAAAGAAAAATTCATACTGGAAAATAATATCTGTTGCAAGCATGTCAAACTCTTGAACTGAGGCTGTGATATGTGATGATTTGGGTATTTGAATCCTCCAGTGGATGGGGTGTCATTTGCTTGTCTAGACCAGCAGCAGGCTTGGCAGGGAGATTTTGGGGGGCTGCTGTAGCCTCTCCCCTGCCCACCAGCACCACCTGCCAGGTGAGGCTGTGCTAAACCCCTTCCCTGGCATGGCTGGGCTCTAGCACAGGGTACCCTAAGTCAGACCTTTCTCCTCCTATACAAAGCTGCGATTCTGTCCCTACAGGCAAGCCTCTTGACAAGCCAAAGGTTCTTTTTAGAGCAAGAAAACCACCCCTTATGCAGAATGTGCAGGCTGGGGTCACTGAGAGGCTGTGAAGTGCTCAGGTAAGAGGAGCAGGGGGTGCTTTTCAGGGACACCCCAATATCCCAGCCAGAGGACAGGGGGGCTCACACCCTCAGTTCCAGCTGCATGGCCAGGCTGGAGGCAGTGGTGGTGCCTGGCAAGCTGCTGCTCCCCCTCCCTCCCTGTCTGTCTCCCTCTCTGCAAGGCACATGTGTTTCCAAGGTCCCCAGTCTAGACTGCTCCAGCTGCCATCCTCTGCACGAGCAGTTTGTCTTGGAGCACAGCTCCTTCCCTAAAGAAACAATCCCAGCCAATTCAATCAGTGGGCAGGGGAGAGAGGTGACTGGAAACACAGATAAAATGTATGAAGTGCCTATTTCCAGTCCTCCTCACACCAGAAAAGGATGTTTGAGCTGCCAGCCCATGATAAATTAAGGAACACACAACGTGTTGGAATATCTATTAATGAATGAGTCATATTAATAATAAAAAAAGAGAGACTGCATGCTTTGTATAATGCATGGGGAAAGTTTTATCCTTGCTCACATAATTGGATCACATTTTTTTGGTGATTTAACCGGAAATATCCCAGAAGGGAAATCTTGCCGGCAAATGACCAAGCATCAGAGAGGTCTATTTGTGTAAAATAAAGTTAATTTTGAAGAGAGACAGTTGATTGTGCATTTGAGATAAATGAGCTGCAAAGGATCTAGGATTGTACAAGTATATACAAGTATTTTTATAAATTTTTAAATATAGAAAGTGAGTAGTAGAGTAGGTGATTCCTCTATTCCTTCCCAGCCTTTCAGGCTCCCTTCCAAGGTCTGGGATCACTCCAGTGCCCTGCAGAGCCTGTTCCTGAAATGTCTCTGCAGAAAAGTGGCTTTCATCAAGCCAGAACACTCATATTTTGCTGTGCATTGTGCTGCTGCTCTGTGAGGAACCCAGGTGTGGACAAGGACCTTTGTGTGATAGGTGTTGCACAGACCCAGAGCAAACATCTGTGCCTGGTGAGGAAATCGTGTTACAAGGCTGGCTCTGCACCAGCAGCTCAGCTCCTGCCAGAATTATGAGGGCTTTTTGTTTTTACACTGTTTGAAACCCAGACGTGTCCAAATTTTAATACGATAAGCCTGCCTTGGAGAAGAAAGTAACCAAAGCATTGGGAGTTTCCCCCCCCTAAAATTCTAGCTTTGTTTTAGGCAGTTTTTGAAGCCTGGCAATGACGGGGAGGTGAGGAGAGGTTGCCAGGCTGTTGAAAATGAGGGTTTTTCTCCTCATTTTCTATTCTCCTGAGCAGGGAATTTTGAATTCCAGTGCTGTCCCTGTAGCTGTTCAGTCCTTCCTTGCTGGTGCTTCCCAGATGTACAGGGCTGAAGGGTAGGTTTGTGGCAGTGGCCGTCTTTCCTGTAGGAATATTTCTCTTCTTGGAAGAAAACAGTTCAGGTCCTTTATCTGCAGGAGGAATGTCACTCCCTGCTCAGAACATGGTGCCAATGTGGGGAGAAGCTTTTGGTGTGTTTTCTGAACTCCTTTTTAAGTTGACTTTTACTACAGGCATTAACACCTGACAAAGAGGAGTGTTCTCTCTCCTCTCCTCAGTCCCAGCAGCATTTTGCACTTCTGAAACTGAATTTTCTGGGACACAGGAGAACTGTGCCACCAGTGGCTGGACAGAAATACATTGGGAATACCCTAAAGTAAATTTGTCCATCTCTCTGTGTGCACTGGAATATGAGCTTTAATAGTTTCCTGGGAAATCTCAGCTCTTTGCTGCCAGGCTGAGTACTCACCCCTGGGGAAACAATTACAGGAATCCTTTCCTGTCTGACCAAGTTGATTCAGCAGTCATTTCCCAATTTCCAGCACCAGTTCTTGTACTCAGTGTGCTTTAATTCAACAGCAGGTTTGGCCTTGCTGAGTTTGGAGCTCAGAAGGCACCTTGCTCCCTGCAGCACTGCTGTGGGCAGAGGAAGCAGTGAAGGGGAGTCACAGTGTGGGAGAGGCAGAGGTATAAATTAACAGCAAGAGGAAATGGCAAGATTTCCCTTATCCTCAGGGTCCCATGTATTTTCTTTTCAGACAAGTATGTTTAATTTTCCATTTGCAATTTGAAGCTCAGAGAGCTAAGATTAAAAAAACCAAAAAGTCCCTTTTGCAGCAGCAAGTTTCCCAGCAGCAGCTTAGAATAAATCCTGTGATCATTTGGTGGGGTCGGTCGTCATTGCTAATGCTACCGTGGGAAACTGAGAAGGGTTAAACTTTATTGTGGCTGCCCTGAGCTGCTTCAGGAGCTGTTCAGGCTGGTTAACAGCTCAGCTGTTTGGCTTGAGAAGAGAGAGAGTAGCTGCTGCTGCTGAGCTTCTCCTTGATCTCTGCTTTGCTTTGTGTGATAACAGGGTGGGTGTTCTCTGCCATCCGTTTGCAGAAGGAGCAGGCAAGGAGCCAGGGAGACAAGAGCTGCAGTGCCAGGGGCAGGAGCTCACCACAGGAGGCTCCATCCCTGTGATGGGAGGGCAGGGCAGAGCGCTGATACCCTCATCCCACTGCCAGCAGCAGGAAATCCTCCTGCCCTTGGAGCACTGCCCTCTGTTCCTGGGGAAATTCCCCAGGGGTGCCCTAAGGGACAGTGGAGAGGTCCCCAAAGGCTCTGACCTGAGCTGGGGGTGAGGCTGGGGCTGTGTGTGCAGGCTCACTGACAGACATCTCCTGCTCCCCCTGCACCTGAAGGGGACTGCATCCATCATCTGTGAGAAGCTGGGCCCTGACCCAGCCCTTCTCCTCTGGATGCACATTTTCCTTGAGTGAATTTCAGCATTGCTCTCCCCAGCTGTGACATGTGGGGCTCTTGTCCCTGAGCTTGAGCCTCTTGTCTGAGAGCATGGGCTGGGTGACAGAGAGGCACAGGGGAAAGGAGGCACCAGGAAGGCACAGCCCATGTCCCACCCAGCCCAGCCACCATGGAACTGAGAAATGTGACAAGTAAAAAGTGGCCTCACAGGGTGTCACTTCTCAGCACTGCCTGTGCCCATCCTGCCCCAGTCCTCTTCCACCCTCACTGGCTTCAATTTAAGTGGTCACATCCTTACATTTTGCACTTACTCTAGTGCCTGGCACCTTTGAACCACCCATCCCACCTTCCCCTTATCCCTCTTACTCCTCAAGCAAGCAAAAATGAGTCTGAAGGGATGGCAGATCAAAGCACCATGGCAGGGACTCCTGAGCTGTGTACTGCTCTGTGCTTTTCCAGCTAGAAGCCTTTCTCTCAGCTCTCTATTCCCACTCCAGTGCTGGTATTAACTCTCTCCTTATTTTTGTGTTAGCTTCAGTCTGTTCTGAGCAGCTCACATTTTTGGAGAAGGTCTTTGCTCAAGCAGCCAAGTACAATTGCAGCTGCTGCTAGCAGGAAGGTGGAAAAGGTCACCTCAATTCTGGTACATGGGGAACACCATGCTCAGACAGTTGCATCTCCTCTTTTACCTCCTCTAAGGGTGTAAATGGGGATGGGTTTTGGTGGAGGAGAGATTAAGGACTTGGTTTAATTTCTGATAAACTCTTATTAAACCTGTTGCTGCCTCAGTTGCACTGGATTCGTGGTTTGATAGTTATCATCCCAACTAAAAGGGCAGGGGGATATTTTTAATAAAATCTGGGATTCTGGAGCACAATTATACATGAAGCTTAAAAAACCCCTACAATTACGTGTCTATTTGCACAGCTGTATAATTGCATTATGCACGGGGCCCTGAGCTGGCACAATGGCAGGTTAAAACACTGGGATATTGCTAAAATCAGGGTCAGCTGTATCAGTGAGGGTTGTTAATACAAAGAGCAGTAATACTGTGTTAGCCAGCAGTCTGCAGCTGGCAGAGGGGTCAGATGAAGTGTCCCACACTGGAGATTGACATGTCCAGGGCAGGCAGGGCTGGGCAGCAGCAGGGGCTCATGTGGTGACAGAGGCCCATCCCTTGTGTCACACTGAGGGACATTACCTGTTCTGGGCTGTGTAGGCTCCTTTAAAACAAACCTTTTCTTGTTATCTTCACTACAGGGATAAAAAGTTGCTATTTATTTGTTGTGCTGATAAATGAACAGCGCAGAGGACACTGGGCTTTGCTTATGCCTTCCTTGACTTTTTTTTTCCTACTGTGACAAGTTTGGCTCTTAAAACAGGTACATAAGACTTTAGATAATAGACTTTTATACAACTTAATGTGCTGTTTACACGTGGGAGGGTTGGTCATATCAGGGGAATGTTTATCCATTGGTTACCTGTATGGTTCAGGCAAGTTTTCTCTTTCCAAAATCTTTTCCTGGGCATGAGATTTAGGGTAGGGATCTCCTGGGTCGATTTTTTCCTTACTGAATCATGTCCTTGATGACTCCTGGGAGCTGCACTAGAGATCTTGAGCTTTTTTGTTCCTGCTCATGGGCATCACTAGCCTGAGCAGCTCTGAGCAGCAGGGCCAGCCTGGCAGGGAGGAGATCCCAGAGAGATCACCCAGCGGGAAGGGAGCAAGGCCAGAATGTGGCCATGGGGCTCATCCTGCCCCTGCTCCATGCCCTGCACCTTCATCCCTGTGGAATGCTGTTCCTGGGACCTGCCATGCAGGCAGAGAGCTCAGGCTGCCTTCCAAACACCCCTCACAGGCTGCTCTGGATGTGTCTCCACCGAATGCAATGGAAACTTGTCTTTTGTAGCAAGCTACCAGAATATAAATCCTCTGGGAGACACTTTAATCAGCAGTTACTCTTGTCAGACGTGTTTGGCTTGGGGGAAAAATAAGTTTTGAGGAGTTACTAGGAGTTGCAGATGGCTCTCCAGAAATCTGAATTCTCCATCCCATTGAAAAAAAAAAAGAATAAATAGATGAACAAATTCAAAGGAGTTCAAACCTCATTTGTTAAGTATTTTTTCCTAACCTGTTTCAGATCAGTGCACAGCTGGGCTCCTGATATCTCCACTTTGTTCCTCCCTCTTACAAGATCCCCACTACTCTGGCGTGTATGACCTGACCTTTCCTTTGCTACAGAACCGTATTTAAGAATTTCCAACATTGACACCAATTTTATTACATTTTATAACCTGCTGCTCTGAAATATGAAGTGCTGGGGTTGCACATAATCACAGATTTTGTTGTAACTCATGTAGGAACCTCCAACACCAAGAGCTGCACGTGTCCATCTGACAGAGATTAGAACACACAATGTGCTTCCCTTGCCAAGGTGCTAACACAGAGCAGGAAAATCCAAAGCTGGACACACTTGTGTTACCCCTGTGGCACAGCACAGGTCCAGGAGAGGGGAAGCACGAGGCACAGCTGTGATCCTGGGAATGCAGGCTGCAGCAGGAAGATGGGGATGCTCTGTCTCTGCTCTCTGGAAATACGTGCTCCTGCAGATGTTTTTGTGCGTGGCTTTTTATCCCTTTATAGCAATAGCATAAGCTGAAGGGAAGTTTTGGCTGTGATGCTGTAATTGGCCCTTCTCCCCTGGTCTTCTCCAAATTACTGTGTTATGGGTCTCTGTGAAGCAATGTCAGGAGCACCATTCTGACACAGAACCATCACTAATACCTGTTTTTGTTTTTCTAGGGCCCACCAGGTCTGCCAGGCTTACCAGGACCCCCTGGCAAGAGAGGTTCTCGAGTAAGTGCTTTAAAAAACTCCTTCTATTTGTATTTGAATCTGCCTGTGCTGTTGTTCCAAGGGCTGCTGTAGCTCCTGTGGCTGAGTGATGATTTCTTCAGGATCCTCTCTGTTGAGCTCTGGTCTCCTTCTCTCTCATTCCCTGCTGGAGGTTTTCACACTGGTGTTTTGCAGCCTCCCTGAGCTAAGGTTTGGCATCAGCAAAGGCTGGGGATGGATGTTTCCAAATGGCTGTCAGAAGAATGAGATCTGTCTGCCTCATTTTGTTTCCAGTATCTGTTCCTCCTTGCGAGCTGAATATTAGCTGAATATTAGCTTTGGCTGCTTTTTGTACTCCCCTTCCCCCTCCCCAGCTTCACAAATTGTTTAGTTCAAGGTCCTTCATTGGTGGGACCAAGGTCCAGGACCAAGGACTCAGCACACACAGAGATGAGGGGTTTTTGTTCCCCAGACCTGCTCTCTGACTCCTTTTCAAGCTCTAAAGCAGAATGCCTTATCAGCTCAGGAATTCGCAATGGCTCTCGCAGAATTTCTTCCTCACCAAAAAGAAATTCTGCTGCAGATATTTGAACACTGAGTGCTGTGCTGAGGAAACATCTGGAGCTGAGTGCTGCAACTAGCTGTGAGAAAAGCAGAAAAGCCTCCTGCTCTGGCCCAGCTCTCCCAGGGCTGGGCAGTGTGCCTGACCTGGATGCGGTGCAGTGCTGGCACTGCTCTCCTGGCAGCTTGGGGCTGCTTTCCTGGGAGCACAGGGCTGTCCACAGGGTGCAGCCATGGAGCCCCTTCCTCAGCACTGCTGTGGGCTGGGAATCCAGAGGTGTGAGTGTCTGAGGCTGGAGGAAGGGAATATTTGGATCTGTGATGCAGGCAGCATCCTGGCCTGGCAGCAGAGGGAGATTTCCTCACACATACTTGGCTGAGCCTCAAGCCCCGTGTAATGTCTTTAAAGAGCAAGCAAGAGGCTGAGCTGGGAGGCTCTCAGGCATTCCCCCAGGACACTTGTAACACTCCTGTGAGGTCTCACAGTGACCAGCAAAAACCAAACTCATCTCCTTTCTCCAACAGTGAAATGCAGCTCTGCAGGACCCCTGGAGCCTGGGCCTGTGGGAAACAAAAGCTGATTTGGGCTGTAAGTGAGGGGGTTAGGCAGCACCAGGCCTGTTTTTTAGTGAAACATCAGCCCTGATATCTTCTTCACAAGTGTCCAAGCAGCTCCCACATCAGTAGATTGCCCAGAGTTTGCATTTCTTGGCATCCCCATGAGAGCTGGAAGTTGGTTCCTACCCCAGCTCATTGATTATGAGGGGTGTTTGCTGTTACTTCTGGCAATCCTGTGGTTTGCAAACTAAACTCCAGGTCTGGAGTCCCAGCTGCATCCCCTGCCTGCTGTATGAGTGACCAAATTTCAGCTCCACATCCCAATTCCACTTGAGTTTCTTCTGAAGGAAATAGCATCATGGAAGCTGTGTCATAATTGTCTGTTATTCCCCAGCTGTGGCGTGCTCCATCCTATATTTAAGATGATCCTCTGAAAGACAATAAGCAACAGAGGGTTTCTGAGCTCAGCCCCTGCCAGAGGTGCTGAGAATTGGTGCAGGAAAGAGTTCCCAGTTAGGAAGTGTCCAGCACAGCTGAGCCTGGCCTGGCTCAGACCCCTTCAGAGAGGCTGTGCTAATTTTGGGAGGGGGCAGAAGGGTCACTCTGTGAATGTCTGGCGCTGGAAACAGGACTGTTCTGTGCCTCAATTGTTTTGGCTTTGGGCAGTGTTTCTCCTGGTAATTTTTTCTTGTGTCTCTTTGGGATTTAGGGATTTCGTTGGAAAGTGAAGCTGCCAGGAACTGAGACAGGCTTAGGGGAATTCTTGCATCTTTTGCTTTTGTAGTGCTTGAAAAACTTAAAAATAAACGTGCAACATTGCAGGGGTCGTGTTCTACCTCTCCTAACCTGATCCTCCAAAAAAGCAGCTGCAGAGTTCCTGCACCAGCCCATGGATAAGCCATGAGTGTCCCATCAGGTACAGCCCAAGTCTGGAGCTCCACAGGAGAGGTGAACATTGCAGTGCTGGATGCAGAGGAAAGGAAGGATCTTTCTGTCCCCAATGCAATTTTTGGCCTAATGCATGAGATTAATTGCCCTTGTATAACTTCTGTGTTATTAATGCTTATACAGCTGCCTGGCACATCTGAAAATCCAGTAGCAGCATTTGACTTGTGACTTTCTGTAGTGTGAATTTGCCTCATGCTGATGTGTAGGGCAGAATTTCCACCCCATATTGTCTCCTCCCTTTGTTCCCTCCATATTGGTGAGGGTAAAATGAAATCTCTGGTCAGCCTTTGCCTTGAGAGTGAGCCTGTGGTGGGTGAGAGTCTGTCAGGAAATCTGGCTGCTCCATGGATCTGTCTCCTGGTTTTCAGCAGATGAGTATCACCAGACCTGCCTGTGTAGTCTGAGGGTGGCTCTTCCATGTAGGTAATGCCACCTGCTTTGCAAAAACACACCCCAGCCTCTGTGACAGCATGGAACACATTCTGACTGGGACATGTCTCAGCATCCAAGAGCAATCCAAGGCAGGGTAGCAGAATGGATAGTGGGGTAGTCTTGTTGAAAATTACAGTTTCTCCATTTTTAAAAGCCAATCCCCATTTCAGAAGCATGGAATTAATTGCACACCCTATCACTCCAGCAGCAGGGGCCCACTGAGACAGATTCAGGCTATTCCCGTGCTCTCCTCTCTGCAGCTATGAAAGCAAATTTTCATTTTCATAACAAGTGAAAACTGGGTGTTTCTTCTTCTCATTATTTCCTGAGGGACTCCAAGAGAAATGAGTTAAAAATTGCAATGGGAATGGCTAATAACAGGCTTATAACACTATCCCAGGAGTGGCTAATAACACTATCTCAGGAGCTCTCCAGTCTGCAGAGATATTGCTGTGCTGCCATGTGTGCTCTCCAGGAAGGGTTTCTCTGTCTCTATCCAGCTGGTTTTCAGGATGGTTTTCAGCTTTCATGTCTGCATTAAAGAATTTGAGATATAAGGTCTGTCCACACTGTTTGTTCTTGGATAAATGTGCTGTGTGCCTGATCAGGTGTCTGTGTAAGGTCTGAGGGAATGGCAGTGTTAGCAATGAAGGATTTCCCCAGCTTTGTATGATGTGAAATGCCAGGCAGCTCACAGGACACCTTTTCCATGGTGGAAAGTGTGAGTGGTGGCACTGAGTGACACCCCCAGTTCTGTACAAGCCATGGGTGTTAAGCTTTTTGCATTTCTCCATCAGGGTCTCCCAGGGAGGCAGAGGCTGGGGCTGGGATTTTCTCTCAGGGATGTGCCAGCAAGCTCTGCAAGGAGCTGTCAGCGAAGGGCTCCCACTGGAGCAATCATTCCTTCACCACTGCAGCTTGTTCCTGCCTCACTGCAGGCTCTGGGAGCTTCACCCAGGGCTGTCTGCATGAGGGGCTTTGCACAGCACATCTGCATTGAACAGCACATCTGCATTGAACAGCACATCTGCATCCACCACAAGCTGGGGCTCGTTCCACTGGTTTGGTTTGACCAGCAAAGTACCCACGGTTTGAGGGGGTCTGAGTGACACTTGGTCTCAAACCCTGCCCTCCAGATGAGGCTGTGCAAATCCCACTTACCTGGTTTGCCTCTGCATGAAGGAAACAACAATTCTGAGGCACATGCCGGACAGGAGTGCAGCTCATGGGATGGATTGGGCTGAAAAGGACCCTAAAGATCATCTTGTTCTAACCTGACATCATGGGCAGGGAACCTTCCTCTAGACCAGGCTGCTCCAAGCCCTGTCCAGCCTGGCCTTGGTTATTTGCTCAGCCCCCAGGACAGCAAGAAAAGAGCAACAGTCAGACTTTCCAAAGCACTTAAAGAATTCAGGAATTCACTTTAATAATCCAGGTCCCACTGGTAGTCACTCCCTCTCCAACAGGTGGGCAAACACAGGTACAAGAAGTGTTCCATCCCTGTCCACACAGAGGCAGAATCAGCAATAAAAAGCCTGAGGTGCTGTAATTGCTCTTGGTTTATTTAAACTCAGAAACTCAGAAATCCAAATGGGTTTGGGTGAAGGGAACACACGTTCACTCCCTGATGCTTCAGGATGCATTTGCCATCCTCCTGTGAACCACAGCAGCTTGAAAGACTGGGAGGTCCCAGTGTAACATGTCCCTGTTACATTTGGTCTGTGCTTGGAAAAAATCTCCCTTGCCTTCAAAATGCAGGGCTTCCCTCCTGAAACAAGCAGCTCAGTCAGCTGGGGAGATTCCCCAGTATCCTCATGCCATTAGGAAGATTTTCCAATTTCTG
Source organism: Camarhynchus parvulus (assembly GCF_901933205.1). Taxonomy (NCBI): domain Eukaryota; kingdom Metazoa; phylum Chordata; class Aves; order Passeriformes; family Thraupidae; genus Camarhynchus; species Camarhynchus parvulus. The sequence goes on along the minus strand of NC_044587.1, from coordinate 6,134,414 downwards.
AAAAGTGTTTAAAGAAACAGTTTGCTTGGCTTCACTTCAAATATTTAGCTCTTTTTCAGCAAGCCAGAGGTCACAGTGGGATCTGTAGGTCAGAAGCAGAAAAAGTTGCTTTACACAGTGAAACCCCAAGACTTAATGAGTTTCAAATGAGTGGTCATTCCTCTGACTGGAGCTCTTTAGCATTTAGCAGGAGCTGGGAGGATTTTTTTCCCCTTCCTTGTGAATGCTGGAGGGTTTGGGGGGGAGCTATGCACAGTTACACTTTTGTTAATTTTTGTAGGCTGGGAACCATGAGGCATAAAAGGGCTTCTGTGAGCAGGGTCCCATCTCCAGGCACCCCCAAGCCCTGCTGGGTGGCTCAGTGTCCTTCTCAAGCAGCATCATTCACACAGAAGGCATTCCAGGGAGAAGGGAAACCCCTCCTGCCTTGGAGAACACATCCAGGGATTGTTCTGCTCTCCGTGCCACGGAGCAGCCTGGGGCTGCTGCTGTCCCATGGTCACATTTTCCATGCAGTTTCTGGTACAAGGCTTGGAAGCTTCCAGATGCAAGCCTGCTGCTGCTAGGTTGGATTGTTTCAGCAGATATAGGAAGCTAAAGTGGGTGGGGAAATGAGCAAATGTGACACGTGCAGTGGGATTTTTTCATTTAGTGGTCTCAGCGCTGTCCTACCCTGTGTGCAGATAAGAGGAGCAAAACTGATGTATTGATGATAAATATATTTGGGAGAATACAAATTTCTAGGTGGGAGTGGTAAATTGAATTAATTAATGCAATAGAGCAATTAACTGCTGCTGACAGCTCCTGAGGCAGCTGCTATCCTGCACCTTTTGTTACTCAGCCCATCTAACTGTGCCACACAGCATCCTCCTCCTCTGCCAAGAATGTGGGTGGAATCCCAAATTCAGGACTCACCATGTTGGAACACATCAAGATCAATTATTTTTTACAATTTTTAGGATTGCTGGCAGACTACACCCTTTTCTCTCCAGAGCTGCCAGAGCAGCTTCAGATGTCTAACACAAGCCCCAGAACTGGTCACAGCAGTTTCCTTCATGCCAGACTGGACTTCCCACTATCATTTCATCACCAGGATGTGGCCACTTCCACTAGGGTAAAACCACATCAGTCTTTAGGGACAGGATGAGTCCCTGACCTTCCTTTGCCTGGATTACACTGGATGCACTCTGTCAGACTCATTGAACTCGGTGCTGAAGGCTCTGTTTTAGCTCAAGAGTCTCTGTTTTCATAATCACACTTTTAATCACTAGAAACTGTGACTGGATTCTTCCTCCTCTCTCTCCCCTCCTTCTACTTGAGGCTTTTTAGGATTTTGTATTTGAAGGGTTCCCAGATGAAGGCAGGAATGAAGAATCTGACTCCAAGTTCTTAGCAGGCTAATTTATTATTTTATGATACTATATTATATTAAAGAAATACTATACTAAACGATATTAAAGAATACAGAAAGGATACAGACAGAAGGCTAAAAAGATAATAATGAAAACTCCTGACTCTTTCCAGAGCCTTGACACAGCTTGGCCATGATTGGCCAAGAGTCAAAACAATTCACATGAAACCAATGAAACAATCACCTGTGGGTAAACAATGTCTAAACACATTCTAATGCAGCAAAACACAGGAGAAGCAATGAGATAATTATTGTTTTCCTTTTTCTCTGAGGCTTCTCAGCTTCCCAGGAGAAGAATCCTGGGCGAAGGGATTTTTCCAGAAAATGTGACGGTGACATTGGGATTTTGTTCCTGTGCTTTGGTTTGCTCTGAAAGAACTTGCACCAGATTTTGCTGGGGGTGTGATTAGTCTCTCATCCAGGAGCTCTGGATTGGCAGCTGATCTTCCCACAATCCAGGTTTCCTCTGGAATCCATCACTTTCATCTGGGGGTCACAGCGCACCGAGCTGCTCCCCGACACTGCTGAGAGCCTGCCCTGGGCTGTGCTGGAGCACAAACTTCAGATGATTGCTCTGCTGTGGGCTTTGGGCCAAGCTGCCTCACTCCAAAGCTGAATTACAGCTGAATTCCCTCCTCAAATCCAGCAGCAGGCTGGATTTATGAACCCTATTCAGAGCTACCTCGATTATTGCTTGTGTGTAAAAGCTTTTTAGGAACTCATCTTTTATAGAGACTTTGCTGGCCTGATTTCTGTCACTTATTATTCATTATCCTGCATATTTGAGACTGGAAAGTCTTGGGCTGAAACATTTTTGCCACCACAGACTTGTTGAATTACCTCTAAGCAGCACATTCAGTCTCTGTTTCAGTGTTCCATCCAATAAGGTGGGCAGGTGATTCCACAGTTTGCTGGGAAGATGAATTTATTTAAAACTCCTCAGCATCCAGGTTCTCTGGCTCCAGCAGCTGTATGGGTTTTCAAATAATAAGGTGATACTCAAACATTTTAATTTTAATTAAAGCTCTTTCAGTTTCACTGGAAATTCACAGACGTGCTAAACAAGAATTTCAGGTGAAAATTTAGAAGGAAATTAAGAATGGGGCAATAAATGTATTTGGGTTCAGGCTGAAAATTTGGAAGGAATTTAAGAATGGGATGTTAATTTGGGTAAAAACTGCCATTTGAAAAGTTCAGTCCCAGTCTTTTAATTAAACAGCGTCTTGCAGCAGAGCAGCATGTTGTGAAACAGCACTGAGCATTCAGCAACTGAATGTTCCACAAGATGCAATTTAAAAAGGCATTATTTTCTATTAAAATGCAGTAAAAATAAAACTGACTAGAGATCAGTGCACTGATGTTTCTTTAAGAGGACAGCAAGGGCACTGAACTTGGCTCCAGTGAAATGTTTAACTGCAGTGATTTTCCTTGGAAATCAGACCCTCAAGATTTTGGCCCCAAAATGCTCATTGGAAATCCTACAGCTTGCTGAGAAAGTGCCTGAGTGGGTTTTTATCCCCTTGCCTGTGCTGCCCTAACTTGAGGGTACATAAAGACCTCCTCATGGCAGGGTAGAGCCCTCACACGTTCTTGGCAGAATTCTTGGAGTTGAATTTTCAGGTTGTTTCATCTCCCAGGAACGTGCTCAAGAGGACTTAGAATTGTTATTACCCTGCCTGAAAGGTTAGCAGATCTTCTGTGCTGTGTATAACCCAGGCATAAACTATTCTTAGCTGCTTATTCCAGATAACTCCTTAAATAGGCCTTGGAAAATATGCAGGGTGCTTTTAAAATATGATGTAAAAGGAGATACTGGTGTGTGTGATTTGAGGTAGATACTCTGGCAGTGTCACTGGCTTGTGAGAACTAAGGAAAAATATAGATTTAACTATGTCAAATATGGATTTTAAAAGTTTACATGGATGTACTGCTATTCCCACTGTTTTGCTGTCTGATTACCCATTTTCTTTCCAATCTCCAAAGGCAAAAAATCTGGTTGGCTTGTAGGGAAAATGAGTTCACCCCAAAGAGCTGAAAAATTTTCCTTCAGTAATTACTTCTGTTCTCTTCAATCCTGAGCAAAAACCAAGTTGTTAACACCCCCCCACACTTCCTCTCCCCTCTGCCTGCCTCCATCCCCTTCTGCTGGGCTCCTCCCAGAGCCTGGACTCCCCTGACCCGTGGAATGTTTGGTTTACCCGAATTATCTCGGTGTCATGACATGTCCTGTGGTGGCAGACACACATCCACAGAGCCTGCTGGGAGCCCACAGCTGAGTTTCCCTCTGTGGGTGCCAGGGAGGGTCCCAGTGCCACCATTCCCTGCCAGGGCACCCCAGGGCTCTGTAAGTCTGGCACAGCACTGCTCCAGCATTCATGCAGATCCCACCGTCTCCTTTTGACTCTGTTTTGTGTTTGTTGTGTGTTTTAGGGTCCCCCAGGCCCCCATGGAAACCCTGGCTCACCTGGCCCCCCAGGACTGAAAGTAAGTATGAACTGGTGTGAGGAACTTTCACCTTCCCGTCCCACAGGACATCCTGGGGGAAGGACAGCTTCCTTTTCTCCTGCTCTGGACAAAAGGACAGCAGCTGAAGCCATTCCTCCCTCCCTCCTGCTGTCCCAGGGGCTCTCCAGCAGCACAGCTGAGCCTTTTCCTGTGCCCAGAGAGACCCTGCTCTGTGCCCCCAGCCTTGCTTCTCCTCAATTTCAAAACTGCCAAATTAGGATCCTGCTTAAGCTGTGCCTGTGCCAGGCACAAACTGCTGTGTCAGACAAGGGCAGTGGAATCCTTGCTCCAGAGCTCCAGCAGCTCAGAATTCCTTTGCTTTCTCATTTTTTTCCTCTGGATTTTGCAGTTCCTCTGAGTCTGGACAGTGGCAGGAGTGAGTGGCAGCACCCAGCATCTTCCTCTGCCTTCCTCCTCCTGAAACTCCTCCCTCTGTCCTTCCCTCCCCAGAGTTTCTGGGAACTCTGAACTCCCCCAGTCCTCCCAAAGTGATCTCATGGCTTCCCTCTAGACACCCTCAGCTCTCCCAGGAGGGCTCAGAGCCTCCTGCAGTGCCAGGGGCCCTGTGCTTTGTGCTTTTCTCCTGCACACACAAGTTCCCTCCGGGTGGGAGTCCCCCCCTGCAGCTGCACCCTCTCCCTTTGCCTGGGATTGAGTACAGATGTGGCTCTGGAGGGGTCCTAACCCTGCAGTGTGCAGCAAAACCCTTCCAAAAGGTGTTTTAAATCCCAGCTCATTCCGTGTTTAAGGGTTTGTGTTACCGAAAGACTGAAGTTCCTGGAAAACTGGTTTGGATTGCTTTGGTGTGATTGTTTACAAAGGAATAGGTTTATATTTTATAACATCTGGGTTGGACTGAAGAACGATGGAGCTTGGAGAGGCAATATTGAACAGGGATTTTCAGTACCAGGGAGCTGTAGGACATCTCAGCCAAACAGAGAAAGGTGTGAGCAATAGTTCTGTCTTTTCATGATCTCATCAGTAGGCAGAGATGTTATGAGCACTATTGATGCTCTGGGAAAAAGATTCTGGAAACTTGGCATACTGCCTCTACGTGATTAAAAATTAGGCACTGGAGACATGCTGGTGAACAGCAGCTGGTTTAAATTCCACATACAGCCTGAAAAGTGAGCCTGTAAAAGTTCTACATCTTAGTGCTCTGCATTTATTCTCCATCAATGACTTCCAGATCACACTTGTTGAGTTTTATAAGTCAAATCAAACTTCTTTTATCTAACTTCCAGCCCTGCAAATCCAGCCTGGTCCAAGCTGTGGACTCAGGCTAAGTTTCTATTCTACAAATTGTTTTTTTTTTAAGACTTCTAGCCTAATGACTCGTCAGAAATCATCATTTGGCTGTAAAGTTCTCTTCAGTTGGTCGCCTAATAGAAATTAAGTCTTTCTGTAAGCATTTTTCCTCCATCTCAATGCACAGTCTGGCAGCAGGAAGTCTCAGTGGATGGAGAGCTGTAAGTCTGCAGCAGAGATCTGGTCTCATCAGGCTCTGTGATGTATTTTAGTTTTGTCCAGCCACCATTTGCAGGATTGTTCTGCTCGTGGTGCTTTGTCAAAAGGAATATTAGGTTTGCAATGGGATGTGAGAGCTGGAGCTCAGCCCAAGCCATGGTGAAGGTTCACCTCTAGCAGGGAGAGCCTGGTGAGCCGTGGTTACATCATCTCTGCCTCAGAAATGCTCTTTGGAAGGTGTGGATCAGATGCCAGAGTTTTGACTCCCCTCCTCCCCTTCAATTCTCTGGTGTTACAGCAGTCCCAGAAAATGGACGTTGCCCCAAAAAGTGATTTTTCACCCCTTATGTTTTAATTGCCTGCACCTGGGACCTGATTTCTTCATCATCAAAGAATGGTTTGGGTTGGAACCTGAGAGTTCATCTCATTATGGGCAGGGACATCCTCCCCTAGACCAGGTCACAGAGCTCCATCCAACCTGGCCTTGGCCACTTTCAGAGATGGGAACCTTCTTGACAGACCCAGCACATGGCAGAAATTCTGGATTTGTGAAAGCTCAGCCTGCACAGCAGGGCAAAGCAGCTCCAAGTGGAACTTCTCTTGCTGAGAGGCTGCTGGGCTTGGTCTGGCTTAGATAGCAGTTAAACCCACACAAAACAACCAATCTAAGAAAGGAAACTGAAGTTTCGCAGATAGATACAGCTTGGAAACCATGACTAACACCAAGTCATTGTCACTTAAGAAGGGACCCAGGAGCATAACATTTATCAGCTGAATGAGCAGGGCCCTTGTGAGGTCAGGCAGCTCTGTGCAAGGGCTGTGGAGTGGCACTGCAGCCTCTGGGTGTTTTCCTGTGTCTCCTGCCTGGCTGCAGGGCTTTGGTTGTGTTTCTGCATTTCACAGTCAGCCCTGTGCAGAGCCCAGTTTATCCTCACCCCTGGAGCTGAGCACTTGTAATTCCCAGGGCTTAGGGAGCTGATCTTGTGCACAGAGCTGTTTGTAGCTGTTGAGCCAAAATCCTGCTGATCTGCTTGGGCATGGTTCCACTGACCCCATGGCATTGCACCTGCTTGTACCACCTGGGAGTTCAGCCTGTGGTGCTCAGCTCAGCAATTCCTGATGTCAAACTGCTTAAAGGGCGATTCTTGCCACTTCCTGCATTCTGCTTGTTGTCCCTGGCAGTTGTAAAATCGCTGTTGCATCTTTTTGGCAGAGACTGATTATTGCAGATAACCTCTGCAACAGCTGCAGCCACAGGCTGGGCTGGGGCTGTCACCTGAAAGCTGCTGGGGACAGGAGGGGTGGTTTTGCTTTGTCTTGTAGCTCTCAGGATGCCCTAAAAGCATTTGGGATGAGGCAGATGGTCAGACAAGGTGTGTTTTCAAAAGCCATTGCAAGTTTGGTTTGCATTTCTCACCTGGAGGCTTTTGGCATCAGGTATTAGGATGGTTTGCTGCCCTGGATAAATCTCTTCTTAAAGCACTTAAAAAATATTGTATTTTCAGTTTAGTGAGTGCTTTTTCTCTCCAAGGTAGCTCATCAGTTTGGCTCACTGATAATTAAAATAGTATTAGTGGGATTGCAAAACTGAGATGTTTAAGTTGCACAGCTCTAGACTGTGCAATTCCCAGAAGAAAACATTTTTTTTACTTTACAAGAGGAAGATGTTCTCAGTAAGTTAGGATGGGAAAGAGAGAAACTTGTGGGAAAGGTGTTGTGGCCTGGCTTGGACAAGATTTAGGTTAATTCCCCCGTTGTCATTGCTGTGTAAGAAGACTGAAGCAATTAATCCACAATTTCAGCCCTCACATCCAGCTGGTGCCATTGCTGATTGATCTTGGGGACATGTGATCCTGCTCGTGGCTGAGCTCTGCACCTGTGTGATGGGCTCAGCAGGGCTGAACACGGAGCCAGTGCAAGGCAGAGACCTGGCTAATGTGATCTGCAGCTTCCCAGGGGAAAACACAAGCTCTTTTCCACGTCTCAAAGTCACTGCATGGAGCATATGGGAAGATTTAGGGAAAGTGGTGGGTGTCTACCTGCTGCAGCAAATGAATTTTGCAGAGCAGAAATGAACACTCAGGGATCCCAAGGGCTGCTCTAATCTGTTCCCAGCAGTGCCAGCACCCACTGACTGCTCTGAAGCTCAGGGAGTGGGAGAATTGCCCTGATAACAGCTGCATGCAAAGCAAGATTATCTGCATGACTTCATTTACTGTTTGGAAAGCTGTAGCCTTCATTGAGAATTTGTGCAGATACATCTGCCTTGAATCAGCAGTGCTCCCTACAGTCCAGAGCCAAGCAGTCTCACTCCTGAGTCTCACAGCCTGTGGTGGATGCTGGAGGAGGAGCAGAATGGGGGGGTTTACACTCTGGGCGAGGTGGGAAGTACACGTGGAATGCATTCCCAGTGAGGCTGTGACCAGAGCTCTGTGCTGCTCATGAGAAATGCCAGTTTATACCCATTATTTCTCAGGGCTTTAGCTGCTCAGAGTGACCCTGAGATACATCTGAAAGTCTCTTTTCCCAGCCTGGCACTCAAAGAAGGAATCAGAACTCTTCAGTTCTCAGTCTCAAGGTTTATTGTATCTTATCTATAAAATTCTTTCTCCTGACCTGCCGAGGTCCATTCAGCAGGACAGACAGAGGCACACTGCCTGCTCCCAGGGCAGTATTATCTTTTTATACTAAAAACTACATGTACAATATTTACAATAATTCCCAATACCTATCACCTATGTTAGACAGTGAGCTTCTACTCTAAACCAATTCCAAAGTGCCAACATCACAGCAGAAGATGGAGGCCAAGAAGAAGAAGGAGAAAGGCTGGACACACCCAGATTCCTCCATCTTGCCCCCTGAACCCCCATTCTAAAAACCCCAAAAATCAATTTTTCACCCCATGAAAGACAAATTATTTTTCTGCTTAGACTTTTGTGGCTTGCAGATCCTCATATAAGGTTGGTAACTTGCTCCATGGGTCATAATCAAAATCACAGGGGTCTTGGGCTCTGTGCCAAGGTCTCTGAGCCCCCTGGCAGGGGTCCTGGCAATCCAGGACAGCCAGAGGGATGTCCTGAATCCTGACAACTATTGCTCCTTTCTGGGTCTCCCCTCCAAGCCTTCACTTGACAGCCATTAGTTCACCCTCCCAGATGTCCTGTGCTGATGGGCACACAGAGGTTGTGGCTTGTTTATGATTCATGGGTGTTAAATAGTGACTGACCCTGGGATACCCATCCTAGCTATGCCAGAAGAGATGTTCTGTGTGCTGAGCTGTACCTATCCCCTACCCAAAGAACCTGGCACTCTTCAATCTCTTCTAGATTCTCCTACTTGCATCTCTCCCTGTTGGGTGCTCACAGTACCTTTCCACCTCTTGAAAAGTGGGATTTCCAAAGGAATCTGCTGGAATTAGATGATCAAATGCTGCTGAGATTCCAGCCTGTGTTTGTCAGAAGATCACAGCCTCAAACTGTAATTTCCCTCGTCACGGTTGTTAAGGAGGAAAATAAGGAATACTGCCACTTAAGGTCAAGTGCTGCTTTCTGCCAGCCTGGGAGCCTCACAATTGCTCTGCCTGTTGGGGGTGTCTAATTAATACAACTTTCTCTGCAGCCTCATCTGTTCCTCACAGTTAAAAAAGCAACAGCATCTAGTGAGTTGTCGAGAGGGACGGTTCAGCCCCAGTAATAGGCTTGGTAATTATTTTTGTGATGGTAGCTGTAGACAAGGAAGGAATTGCAGCTGTCTGGTCTAATAAGTATCAAAAGTCCTGACATTGCTTTCTTCCAGTTATCCTTTCTTTAGCCAATTGAATACTGTCAACTACTATTTAAAACTCAACTCTTTAGCAGCAGCAATCACTCACCAAATCCACCCCCAGCACAACAGCTATTCCAGGCCACTTTAATACATTTGGGATGTCAGGGAAGACTGGGATAAAACAAAATGTTTTTCTAATTTGGAGGCTTGGTGGAAGCAGAACCACATCTGTGGGCTGGGCCCTTGGGTTATGTCACTAATTTAAGTTTTTCATTTCAGGGTCAGAAAGGTGATCCTGGGCTGTCACCTGGAAAAGCTCGCAATGGGCAGAAGGTGAGATGTCACCCCGAGGCCATGGTGGGCTTCCAGAACTGTGCACACACACACAGGGGGTCTGTATGCAGCCACCAGCACCCCAGCTGCTGAGGACTGGGAAATAAGGCTTAGATCTTGGATTCAGGACTGAAGAGAGGTAGCTCTCAATGATCACAGTGCACTGAGGTGCCACCTGGCCACCAGTTTATCCACTTTATCCACAATCTGCAGCCCAGCTGAAGTCCCTGCTGCCACAGGCACGTGGCTGCTTCAGCCAAGTGTTTCAAGTAGCATATCTGAGGTACAGCCACACTCTGGGCATGCAGCTGCAGCAAGAAGGCAATCCCGGGGTAAGGAATAAAAACCTTGGAGGCCAAGGAAAGGATGTTCTTGCTCAGGAGATGAGGAACAGGGGTTTGCCTCATGCTGCAGCCCCATCAGGGTAGAGGTTTCTTGGTGGAGGCTTCTAAGGGATGGACCTTGCTGACAGGTTTCCACCAAGGGCTGCTCAAACCAACACAAAGCTCCCAGCTGGGAAGGAAAGCTGCTTTCTGGGTTTAACAGTTTTTGAGGATCAGAGTTCTGCTAATGCCTTTCAATAAGTTACAACTCCCATTTTTGCTGTTTCACAGCTGAGTAATTTTTACTGAGGCAACAAGCCCTCACAGAATTCTAGAAATGAACAGTAGGGCAATCAGGGCTCCACATCACCTACCTCAATTACCTCTTTCAGTGATGCCTGCACAATCATTGGTTACTCAAGTCCAGGGCAGAAGCCTGGTTCTCTTCCTCTCACCATAAGTCTTGCTATAATTGCACAGCTCATTGAAAGCAGCAGCCATGAGGAGCCTGGGCTCTTCATTTGACACTAGATGCCCTCATAAAGCACAGTGAGGCCACACAACTGCAGGATGGAAGGCAATGCTAGAAAACATTCAGAAGGCTAAGACTGAAATGATGCTTATAACTTAAGGCCATGAGATATCTTCTGAAATTTCTGGTACACTATATTGGAGTGGCATCACTTGGAAATCATCGACCTGCAGGGTCTGGAACTGTTTTCTTGAAGACAATGCTTGGTGTAAAAAAGGGAGAGACCCAGATGACCTTTAGCTTGTGTTAACGAGGCTTTATCCCTGATAGCAGCAATAGGAATAAGGAATTTCCAGCAGGAGTTTGGAGTGATGCCTAATTTTCAAGCTAGATACTGGAAATCTGTTGATTTTCAGTAAGAAGGCACTCCAGGGTTTTTTGATCCTGGTCAGAGGAGGCCAAGTGGGCTCACACAGCCAGTCTGGGTGTTGGAGAGGTCTCACAGCAACGCGCTCACCCGTTCTGTGATGCTTTGGGTTTGCCAGCTGGGATGTGATGCAATCCCTTTTCAGAAGCACAGGCCACTGAGCAAACCCTCCCACCAGCAGCCTGCAAAGGTTCAGTCCATGTCAGACAGACAGGTTAAATAATTATACCACCAGCACCATCCCAACGGGAGCCATGGGCTGAGCCAGTGCAGTAGCAGAGTGTGAGAGCAAATCACAGGATTTGGCAGCAGGTACCTGTTGTTCTTATTGCATTTAAACTCTAAAATTTCCTTGCCTTGGCGATTTCAATGCCTATTGAAAGGCGAATGAAGCATGTGACTGAATGAGATCATTGAGGGGAAAAAAAGCACATTCATTCTGCTTGCAAAGAGCTGGACTCCAGCAGCAGCTGCCATTAATTAACTGGGGTTATTATTTATATGAGCCACTTAATAGAGATGTTGTTTAAATCTACTCTTCTTATCCACTCAGGTTTTGAAGAGTTGTGATTAGAACCAGAAATATCAATAGCTGGGGGCTGGTGTCAGCAAAATAATTGTGGTAACTCCAGTAGGCATAGGGAAAATGTTGCTGCAAACTAATTGAACTTGCTTGCTTCCTACAGGGAGATGTGGGCTTACCTGGTTTAACTGGGTTCCCTGGACCACCTGGTAGAAAGGTAAGAGTGTTCTTTTCTAGTGAATCAGATCAGTAATTTTATTTTAAAATTTTCTTCTATAACTCTGCCTGAAAAATTTAATTTAAAGACCCGGGATCCTTAGAGCCTTATGCCTGTTCAGCAGGTGTATAACCTGGGGAGATGGGCTGAAGCAGCTGCTGAAGACTGTGTTAGAGTATGAAATGAAATTCTGGGTACAGAACTCTGTTCCTTCTTTGTATTCCTCATCCCTCTGCACCCTGACACTGGGTGCTCCTCAGCAAGCTCAGTTTAGGCCTCGTGCAGCCAGTGCATTTCTAAAGGGATCTGCAACCAACAGCAATACTCAAAACATGGATTCAGAACAGTGCTGGCATCCCAAGGAAACCACAGCTGTCTATCCTGGTAAAGCACATTTCAAGAACATATCTGTGTTCCTTCCCTCTTTATTTTGCTTGGAGACTGTCAACACTGTTCAGGTTTTGCTTTATTTGCTTCCATATTGATGCTTCAACACCATTAACATCCCAAACACATTCATGCCTAGAAAAGGGTATGTAGGGATAAATCACAAGCTCCATCCCTGTTTTCCTGAGGCAGCAGGGTGTGTTTCTATCCATGCATTCAAGCCTTCACAGCAATACCTGAGCCATCCATACCTGGAGCTCAGATCTTTCATATATCAAGGACATTTCAGCTGAGTTTCCAGCTCCAGGCTGTGTTGGTAGGTTGGTTTCTTTTTTTGGGAAGCTGGGCCTGTTGCAGGGAGCTGAGTGGGGCTCAGTGGCCATAACTCCCTCTCCCAGCAAGCCAATACTGCCACAGCTAACCTGAACAGTTAAAATCAGCATCTTGTTTCCATCACTTCATCAGTCAATGGGCCATTGACCATACACTGTTGCTCAGGTCAATTAGCTGCACACAAACACCTCCTCTGGTATGTTTTAAGACTCCAAAGAGAGAGAGAAGGTGTGGAGGAGGCTGAAAGGAGCCCTCCCTCTCCACCATTATTTGTTGTATGCTTCATACTAGAACCAAATTGCCAAGAGGAGGGGCTGAGTTTATTTTTCTACTCCAAGGCTGGTCATGCTTGGGGTGCTGTGTGGAGTAGGAGCAATTGAGTGATTAATTATAGATCTTTTGCTGTCACAAACAAGTTCTAACTAATAGGGTGCAAAGAATACCATTTTCCTGGTGTAACAGCTCATAAAACAAAACCTTGTGGTTACGATCAGCAAAATGCAATGTCAGGAGTGCAAGAACTCATAGTGGAAAAAGCAGAGAAGGAATAGGAGATTGAACAAACATTCCCAAGTCCAGCACATGGCCTTCACATCTGATCTTAACTCCCCCAGGACAGGGTAAAAGCAGGGATATGCTTCTGTTTCTTCAAGTAATGAACAAGTTGGATGTTGAAATTTTTCCTTTGGTGCAGCTTAAAAACACCTCCCAGTAGCACTAGTCTGGCAGTGGGTTTGGTGTAACCTGGCTTTTATTAGCATCTTGCATTAAGAAAAAATTTACAGCTGTTGGAGAAATGTTTGGAAAATTCTTTTTTTTTTTTTTTTCAATCTGGGTTGCCTGCTGGCATTGTCCCAGTGAAAATACACTGCTGCTTGGCTGAGGGTGGGCAACATATCTTGGCTACTGGAAAACAGCAATGCCTTGGAAGTGGACATCCCTCCTCTCACTCCATGGAAGTGCTGCAAAAAGGGCTCTGAGGGCTTTGATCAGAGAATACCACGTAGAAACCTTCAAATGGATAAAATATTTCACCAGAAGAAACAAAATGCATTTCCCACTAAATGAAACCACTGTCTCAGCAGCGTGAGCTGGAGCCACAACCAGCAGTGTGTGGTTTTGGACAGTGTGGCTCAGTCCTCAGTGCCTGCCTTGGGAATGCTGACAGACTTGGATTGGGCTTGCAGGATTGGAAAGGCTGATCTCAGAGCACCCCTGAAGCTGTTTTAGCTCCACACATCTACAAGTACATGAGACTGCCTTAGGAGCAGCAGGTGTATTTCTCATCCTCTCCACACGGAGCAATTGATGCTTCTGCAGACCAGGAAGGGTGGCAGGATTTGGATGTCCCCTCTGGTGCCTATGAGGTATCTGTGGCCTTTGCCTTTTGGTTTGGGGCTGCAGACCCCAGCTGCCTTGGAGACAGATCTCAGCAGAGCAGCATCATTGCTCCAGAGGAGAAAACAGCAGCAGTGAGAGAGGCAAAGCTTCACTGGAGTCAGGGAGCAAAGACAGAGCTGGGAAGTGGTCAGAGCTTCAAAACATCCTGTATGCAGGTCTCATACCCTGGCCCCTTAATTCTTCACATTTCCTACCAAAGTGCAGGATGATCCCTTTAGCTAGGAGAGAGTGGATTATAAATATCATCACAGATGAGTAAATCCTTCACTGGAGTGCAATTTCCTTTCCAAATCACAGCCCTTTGTGTGGAGTGCCCTGTAATCATCATGAAGTATCTGGATAAAAGAGCAAATGCAGTTGTTTTCATACCCTCTGCCCTGTCATTTTAGTGCTATTTGAAGAGGATTTTAGCAGGTAAATACTTTCACACAAAGCTGTAACATACACAAGCTTTCCTGGTTTTCCTTCATTGTAATTCACCTGAGGCAGAAATAACTGGGGTATATTGTGAAGAAATACATGTTTGAAACCCTCCAGAGCCCAGAATATGTTGTGAGGAGGATATTTAATAGAACATAACAGTAGCACATAACAGTGCCTATATAGTTAAGAACATAACATATTTAACCTAATTGCCATTCACTTACCACTACAGAATTGGTGCAAAATTTAGTTCAGGAAGTTCTTTGAGCATCTCAAGGCACCATCATGCAACCACTTACTTTGGGTGGGCATTGCAGGCTCAAAACATCCATCCTGCAGAAATCCAGCTGGAGCAGAATGGTTCAGAGCAGCCAAGCCAGGCACATATTTCTTATCAGTGGAAAAGTAAGGTATTGTTAAGCTTGGTGCTCCATTTGTCTAGAGACAAGGCAGCTCCTGCTGCAGACTGGAAGAACTGGGCAGAGGTCCCAGGAGAAAACCCCATGGAAATCTAAATTTCAGGGAATGGCTGGGGATGCTGAACTCAGGGATGTTTCTGTTGGAAGCTCTCACCTTCAGGCCAGACACCCAAGCAGGGTGGAGCATCCTCCCTCCTCTCTGTGAGCCTCTGTCAGGGAGCCAGGGAGAGGATGAGCAGGGGAGGATTTCATGGGGCAGATTCCTGCAGAGGGGCAGGGAATCCTGTGTGCTACTCCAAGAACTTCCAGTGAGGAGTCTCTGACTGAAATGTCCTCACAGCATTTGGAGAAACAACCCTCAAGGTGGTTCCACCAAGGGTTTTTCAGGGCAGCCTTGTCAGAAGGTGCAGCTCTGTCCAGAGCCATGGCATATCAGCAAAGCCAAGCAGGAGAGACCTGATGAGAAGGGAATCAGCATCACTGCAGGCCAGACTGTCTGAAATAACAAAGCAGGAGGAATGCAAAGGGGAGAGGGCAGTGGCCAGCATGGCTGGGAGCATTGCACACCCTGCCAGCAAAGGCTCAGGCTGCAGGTCTGGAATGGCCCGTGGGAAGAATAAAAAAGCTGTTAAGCAGAGGTGTGGGCCTGGGAGCAGAAACAGTCCTGGGTTTGTGTGGAGAGTGGAGCCAAAGGCCAAGTGCTTGGTCACCCCTGTGACTGGTGATGGCTTCCAGAGCAGGGACACTCCCTGTGGGCTTCACAGACAGATGAGGTGTGCTGGAGCCCTGGCCAGCACGGGTGAGTGGCAGGGACTGAGGGGCAAGTAGTTGTAACCCAAGCTTGAAAGCAATTTGTTATTTCTTTAGTATTTGTTCAGGGACTCTTCCATGTTTATTTCTTTTCTCTCCCATTTGTTTCAAGTTAAATTTTCTGCTTTTTTTTTTTTTTAATCTTGCTACTAGCCCAGCTAAACAGTCATCTCTGTAACTGAGTTCAATCTCCTGATCTGCTTCTCTTGATGGAAGCTTGTTTTAAACAGCTGAAGCAAGATAATAAAGAAGAGGGAAAAAATCTGAACTGTCCATCACATAAAAAATTCACTCTGTTTGAAGGGAGCTCTAGGTAAATCTAGGAGAAAGCAAACTCCCTTTAAGACACACAGTGCTCAGTCTGCAGTCAAACAGGCTGCCCTTGTCCTGCTCCAGTGTCTGCATCCCCCCAAAAAATGAAATATTGACAAACTGCAGCAGGATTATGAAAGGCCTGTGAGAATGATTTGAAGCCTGAAACACTTGCCAGTAAGCAAGGTGGATTAAGAAACTCATTCTAATTAATTCAGCAGAGAGAGCAGGTTGGGAGGCAGCTTGCTCACCAATTTTGGTAGCTTCATAATGAAGCACTCTGGATCTTGTAATAATTAGATTAGAAAAGCTGGAAGCTGGACAAGTTCAAGGTAGAAAAATTGGAGTTTCCTGTGGCAGTAAATGGTTGTTTTGGTGTTTCCTGTGGCATTTCAAAGTCTAAAGCAAAAGTAAGAGCTCTGAAGCACAAGTGGCTCGTGTTGCTGTGGTCCCCAGTGTGCCCAAAGCCAACATTTCATTCTGTGGTTTCCTGAGGATTAAGGGCAACCGCGCTCAAGGTGTAGATCACAAATAGATCTGAGCGTGGAGACCACTCCAAATGTGTTCATGGAGCAATTCCTTCTGGAGTATTCACCACCCCAGACCACAGCAGGGCACATCAGCAGGTTTGGGTGGTGCAAGCACTAAGCAGCCTGATAAAAGTTTTCATGATTGTGTAATGCTTTCTAAAATCCTGCTTCTCCTCAGAACTTTAGTCCCACCTGCAAAGAGAAGTAGAAACCAAACCCAGATTATTGTACTACATTTTTGTTTCTTAGTAGTCATCTCTTCCATCCTCTTTTGACAGGGATATAAAGGCTACCCTGGACCACCAGGTCACCCTGGAGACCAGGTGAGTTTTCCCACTTCCCAACAGGGGAGCTTTGAGGAGGGATGGATTTGCTGGCTGTGATGCTGGTTTGGCTCTGGTGCAGCTGCTCCCAAGGCAGCTGGGCATGCACCAGGATCTGGGCACACACACAGACCCAGCATCCATGGCATGGTGGGAGGAGGCTGCCTTGGACTTTCTACATATAATTTCTAATTTTTACTGCTCAACCACGCTAAGTTTACTTGGGGGAAGAAAAGCCAGCTCACCATCTTACTCCTTCATTTGTCTTTTTACATTAATTTCACCAGGACTTTACTAACCACACCGTGCTGAGTATATGTGATTCCCTTCCCAAAGCCCATTCCCCCCCTCCCCTTTTCTTCTCCCCCCTCTCTATTTGGTTAAGTTTGATGTTTGCAATGCAGTAAAAAAAAAAAAAAAAAAAAAGGCAATGAATAGCAGGCCCTGTTAGCAATGATGTTAAAGGATATTATACATGAATCCATTTAGTTTTGAAGAATTTTGGCAGTGCTTTCCCACCAGCAAAACGGTTCCATATGCCAGATATAGATGCAGCCTTACACCTTCTCTTAGTGTCCTTGTTCCAGATTCTCTGCTGCTTTCCCCCAAATGGAGGGAGAAGGAGAAACAGCAGCACTTGCTCAATGCATGGATCCTGTTGACTTGGCTTCCCTGTGTTTTCCCCCTCATTAATTAACATCATTATCTACCCTTAATATTGTTTTCTTCTCAATAAATGTCCATCAGGTTAATCCGCTCCACAATGATTCAGCTAAAAACACTTCCCAAGCTGGACATTCACCTGACTTTTTGTGCCTTTTCTTTTTTTCTCTCCAAAGGGTGAACGGGGACCAGCTGGAAGTCCAGGTGCCAAAGGTTATCCTGGCAGGCAGGTGCAGTAAATCTCATCGTGCTGTGCACAGAGTAGGGATTTGGGTGTGCAGGTAGATAAAGACATGCCCCACTAAGGACAGTGCAGTCCTCTAGAAAATGTTGGTATATTTGAATATTTGATCTCTGAATATTTTCCTCCTGCTCTCCTCAAAATGTTGTAGCAATAACACAGTCTTTCAACTCCGAAATGTTGTTAGAAAGTATTTTGTGCCTATGATAGATAAAAGCTGAATTTCTACAGCAAATTATGGCAGATTTTTCTTCAGTAAAACAGCAGGGAAAAAACAGAACAGCAGAGCACAGAAAGACACATGCAAGCTGCTAACCCTTCTTTTCTAAGCATATTTTGCATCTAATGTTGTACAAGTTAGAAAACTAGGATGGAAAAAGGTGTATTTATTATTGGAGGAGGGGATTTAGAAGAACTCCTATTAATAAAATGCACTGGCATAAATCTATGTATACACACACAATGTTATGCATGAACTGTAAATATATATATATATATATAAATCATATTTGCACCTTCAAAAATTATAATGAAAGACAATCAAGTCATTGTTCTCATGCTGAAAAAAATTACACAAAGACAACTTTAGGAATGAAGGAGTGTGCATGGGGAAATGGATGAAGATTGGACACTTTGTTGTCCTACTGACGGAAGATGCTGAGGGGTGTAAAGGAAACAGGAGAATTTGCAAGATCCTAAAAAATGGAATCTCTTGGAGGACAGAACACCCAGCCCTATAACATTTTGTGGTGAAGTGAGTTTGTTAGGGTTTTCTAAAATGGACACATTTAATGTTGGATTCAGCCATGTTTATCTGTAAGCCAAGAGACCAGGCAGATGTCAGAGATCCCAAATGCTCTGTCCTGAGTCTTTCAGACGTATCATGAATTTGGATGTGAATTTTTTATACAGATGTGTAGGTTATTGGATTAAATGTGAACTAGACCTGCAGAACAAGTCTGCATCTCTCTCCTTCAGACTGTCAATAAAGCATGACCCATTTTAAATTGAAAATTAAACTGATACCTTGCTTAGCCCACTGGAGAGTGCAGATGGCAGAACTGGATGGGAGCTTTATGCACCTGACTAAATGCTCCATTCATACTCTGAAAGGCTCTTAGAGCTGAGCATGCCAGAGTCTCCTAGGTGTGAATGTGTGTTAGATGGCTAATAAGAAGAGGTCCAAGAGATTTTGGACATACAAGGTTAATGAATGCTGTTCAGCAATTCAGCCCATCAGATAAGCAGGATGAAATCTGTGCCTTGACATTCAAAGAACAAATCTGCCTTCTTAAAAACATGGTTTGGGTCAGGAAAGTGACTTTTTTAATTTTTTAAGGCAGCTTTTTTTCAGCCTATCTGAATACTGTGTGTATCCTGCATTGGGGCTGTTTACTTTACAGAGATTTTACTACTTGTTACTCCTGTCAGCTGTGCTGGCTCTGCAGCCATGGGAGAGAGTGCTTGGCTCAGGTTTGGTTTGTGCATCACAGGCAGGATTGTAACTTCACCCCGATGCCTGAAATCTTTGGCAATGATGCAGGAGCCAGGAAAGAGCACAACCCAACCTTCACATCCCAGGCTGAGCCAGCAGTGCTGCCAGCTGAACAAAATATGGACTTAGCTTTTTTTTTTCATTCCCCCAGAAAAATCCCATCAAAATTTGGAACTTGAAAAAATAATTGATCTGGAAACTTGCTAGAAGGCAATAAGCCTGAAAAATTATTCTGCATTTTTGCACTTTTCTTCTTTGCAGTATTTTGAGTGAGCAGCATTAGGCATAGAATTAGAATGGGGAATTAATTTTCAATTCTTTCCATAGCTGATGCTGCAAAGGGTTAGAGATATCACAGTACCTGCATTGCTAAGTGAATTTCTGGGCTGTAGGAATTTCTCATTGCACCAGTGTTCCCTAAGCAGGTATTGGAATACATTTGCTATGCATGTGTTTGCTCAGGCAGGAAGATGAGTGGAGAGCTGTTGGGCACAGAGCATCACTGTGCCTCGCATCCCAAGTGTAACACAACCTCTGGGCACCCCACTGCATCAGCCCTTGTGGTCTTTATCCTCAGAAATCTCAAATTCAGCCCCAGGGAAGGCTCACTGTGTGCAGCAGTCTCAGGTTCTGCTAAATCCCAGCTCCCCAACAATGGCAGATCTGTTATTTGTATTATTTGGTCTTTTTTTCTCCTTTGTTGATACTCCTTGGATGCTTAAAGCAAAACCTTAAAGCAGAACCATGCAGCACTTAAAGCTTTGAGAAGCACTTAAAGCAGAACCATGCAGGGATGGTGCTTGGGGGGTTGGCATTGCTTGTTGTTTTAAATTAAAGCTTGTCCACATTTGTCTTTGTTTTTTCCCCTTCTGTTCTAGGGTTTACCTGGCCCCATAGGGGAATCTGGCCCAAAAGGCACTCGGGTAAGCAACCTTTCATTTGCCTTTTCTCTGCTTGTTTTTATCAAAGACTTCTCAAGAAACTTTAGACTTGATTCTGCAATTCTGAAGCTGGTTGCTTTAATTTGTTGGGTTTGGGGGATTTGAACCATGCACTGTTAAGTTTTTTTAATTAAACATGGAATGTACCTTGATCAAAGTCCCCCAGTAGTGCTGATGATAAAGTCAGCCCCTTCAGAGCTCACATTGCAGGGGAGGAAAGAATGGCTTACAAATTCCTATCAAAGCCTGCAAGCCCCATGTCCCAAAGGCCTCTTTAGTTTCAATCAGTGTGGTTCAGCAGACTTTAACCACGCTGAGTATGGGCTCATCTGGGCACAGGCCTGGTTTGGGAGTGGTTTATATCATTATGAACAACAGCAAGCCAGCATCTTGAAGCCATGTGCAAATACAAACAATATCTCTGTTCTGTCTGGTTTTGCTCACCAGAAATAATTGCTGGGGTTTTATTCTCACTGCAAAGGATTCTTTTTTTATTACTACTTAAGGCTCTTGTTAATCACATTTTGTTCTTTTCCTGCAATTATAAATTCACAATGAGATCCTAACCCAATAAATCCCCACTTCTCTAGCACGTGATACTTTCTCTATATGCAGTAAATTCAAGCAGCTGGCTTTCATCACTGGGAAAACTGCAAGGAATAAACAAATGCTGACCCTGTAGCTAGCAGTATTCCTGAGCTGGGAAGGGAGAGGGCACGTTCAGTTCCTGCAGAAGAGAAAAATCTGAGACTCACCCCACTTCTGCAAGGGCTGAAGTTTTCTCTGGGGCATCTCTTCACTGCCCTGACCAGGACCTTGTGTAATTATCAGGTGGTAGATGTGCAGAATGTAAAATTTGGAAGTTATTCTCTATTTTGCACCCCTGAGTGGTGAGGACTGAAATATGTATAAATACCCAAGGAAGCCCTTTCTTAGTTCAACCACAGTAAATCAGAATTGGGTGCTAAGGTAAGAAATGTGCATTTTGTGGTTTAAGTGAGCCAGCTCTGGATTCTTCTTCATCCTCCACCTTTACTTTTTCCTTCTTCAGGAAAAGTTTGGGAGTTATGTGGTTTCTTTTATGACTCAGGAGGCAAAGGCAGACAGGATCACTCTAATGTAGCATTATTTCCCAGCTAGGTGTTGTCCCTAAAGGAAACACAACCCACAGGGAGCAATGGACTGGTGAAAACGTTTGGTGGGGTTGGCAGGTAGAGATTTAGCAATGATGGAGAAAGAAAGATGAGAGAAAAGCAGTGTTAGCACTTGGCTCCTGTAACAGTGAGGTGCCACGGAGGGGGCTCCCTGCTGAAATTCACTTCCTCTGGATTTGGCATGCTTGGCACCAGTGGGGCCTTTGCAGAGGCCCAGCACACAAGGTGACTTTGTCCAGGCTGCTGAGCAAAGGGATTAAACACAAGGCTGCCATTGTGGCAAGGGAAGGGAAACACTGTGTTTTATGCAGCGTGTCTTGTCTCAGCAGGGCCCCAAGGCCACAGAGAAACCTGGAAACACAAGGTTTTCTGATGAGTGTGGAAGCAGCAGGTTTTATGTGAAATGTGCTGGTGCAAAGGTGGTTTCCCCGTAGTGTGGGTGTGCAAGTTGAGCCTCACATCAATGCCCCAAGCCTGAAATGTCAGGTTCAGCCTCTCCCAGCCCATGCAGGGCCTTCAGTGCTTGGGATGATGAAAACCTTTGCACAAGGTCTTGGTGGTGCAGGGACAGGCTTTGGGCAGAGCCAGGACTCACTGCAGGGTGGTGGCAGCCCTGAAAAAGGGGGGTTTGCCTCAGAAGGGGCTGCAGTGTGTGACCACCAGGTGACAGAAGACAGACAGAAAGGGCTTGTACAACAGGACAGCTGGAAATGAGTGTCAAAAGCAAAGAAAGAGACAAAAGGAGGTGTAGGTCTGTGGATTACCTCTGCTAACCTCGAACCAAGCTCCATTTCCCTCAGGTACACTTAGAGCCAGCCCAGGTAAGGTTTCTTCTGGCTGTCCTCTTGCTGCCTGGAGTCCTCCTGATCCCTGGTGTGAGGGTATGTGCCCTTGGACTACATCGTGGAAGCCAGCACCATGCAGTCCATGGGCATATACACTTGCCTCAAGGTTTATTTCATCACGGCTGCCGCTGACCAGCGCTGGAGGCTGCTCTGCTCTTCAGGAAGCACAGACTGACTGCTGCTAATGGAGAAATGTGTTTGACTGCTTGTTTCCTCTTTTCTTTAGGGCTATATTGGTCTCCCAGGATTATTTGGCCTACCAGGAGCCGATGGAGAACGAGTGAGTATTTTGTGAAGAAAACCTCGGTGTGTTGGTTGAATGCAGTTCTTCAGAGCCTGATGTAACCTTCTCTATCCCTGCTCCCTGAGGAAGGAGGCAAGCATGCCTATTGCTTACCTATCCCTTCTTTAGTCTCTTCCTACCCTTGAATGAGGACCTGTGTCCCTGTATAAGGCTGATGTTCAGCTGTTCAGGCTTCAAGCAGGGCCATCAGACCTTGCTGTTGACTACAGAGGAGTTTTTCTATATTCTCCTTCACTTAAAACCTGCCTTCCCTCTCCCCCTTGCCAGTTCATCTTAGTGAGGTGGGGCAGGGTGAGGAGAATGTCCATGGAGATTCCCTGCTCCCACGGGAATCCCCTCCCAGCCACGCTGCCTCAGCACTTTGTGTGCCTGACTGGAGGTGTTTGGAAAGAGCCTGGCTCTTGGAAGGGACAGTGCTGAGCCTTCTAAAAATGGCTTTATTTCCAGTTGCATTGAATTGGGCAGTCAAGCCTGGGGCTGTGAGTGGGCAGCTATGCCTGTGCCCTCTCTTTCTCCCATCCTTTTCATCGTGCCTTCCCCCAGCCCAAATTTCCAGAGCTTTACAGGTCATCCCTTGCTTTTCCACTCTCCATCTCCACATCCTTCCACCTGCCTGATCTCTCCCCCTTCTCCCCACTAGAAGAGCTCCTAAAAAGATCCCTGGAAGACGACCAGTGTTTGATTCCAGCCTTTCCTCCCTCAAAATGCAATCCCCAGAAAGCAGAGAGGCCGCGGGACCATGTGGGAGTGTGCCTGCCTGGGAGGGGCCTGCCCCGCGCTCTGGCCACGCTGATTTAATGCTTGTAGAACTAAATAAGAAACACAAACACGAGTTCTGCAGCGAGTGCCTCAGCAGTGGCCCTCATTTGGTTCCAGACCAGTAGCTTAATGACTGCTCCTGCTAAGCCCAGCCCCAGCCTGGGGATGCTGCCTGCGCGTGGCCTCGGCAGGCCGCAGTTAATGGGTGAAGGTTAATTGTCTTCTGCTCTCGCAGCCCACTGCAAGTAGCTGACATTTTGATTCCCAAACAATGCCGCAGTCATTAGCCTGTTTTGCATTCTCCTTTCTCTTCTCATTTTGCTTTGTATTGTTGGTTGGCTGTTTGATTTCTCAACCAGAACTTTTTTTTTTTTCTCTCTCTCTGTGTTTTTTCCTTGCAGGGGATCCCTGGAGTTCCTGGGAAGAGGGGCAAGATGGGTAGGCCGGTAAAGTTTTTCCTCGTCTATTATGCAGACCTTGTTGAATGAAACTGGAAACAAGACATTTGGCTTTTGGCTGGGTCCTTTTATATCTTCAAACAAACCTTTCCATGTCTGTCTTCTCAAGCAGGAAGAAAACCAAAGATAGAGATATTGCTCTCTTCCTTTCTTCCATGCTCTTCTCAATTCACAGGCATTATTGCTCTTTTCCCATGCTCCCTTGGATCTTACACTTCTCAGATTTTCTTCTACAACATCCATACCAGATCTTCTGCAAGCTGCTGGTTGCACCAGAAACCTCTGTGATGAATAAGTGCAGGGTCCGTGGTGTAACCATGACTCGCTGGCCAGGGCAAAACAAACACAGCAACTGTTGTTAGGTGCAGGGGCTCTGCTCTCTGCTCTCTCTGCACAGAGCACGCTGCAGGCTCAAAGCCTTCCAGCTGTTGGCTGGCCAGGATTTGTAATCTTCCAGGCAAGGGTTTCAGTCTGGCGGTCAGTGCTATGAGCAAGGGGCTCCCCTGAGATCAGCAGGGAATCTCTCAGCTGTGGAGGCATTCAGGCTGGGATCTAGGGAAGGGATTAAATGGCTACACGTGAGCACCTTTGTTCTGCTTGGCTCCTTCAGAGGGCTCTGGCTCCATCCCTGGTTTATGATATCAGGTTTAATAGGAAATCTTGAATGGGCCGATGCTGACGATTTGAACTTCCCAGCGTGAACAGAAAGATTAAGTGACATCCACAGTTATTCAGGAAGTCTCTGGGAGAAATGGAAAGCACAAACCAGCTGACCTGATTCTCTTCCCAACACTTATCTCCTGGCCACCGCTGCCTCCCAGCTGCCTTGGGGTTTTTGTGAGCCTTCTGGGATTTCTCTGGTCTCTCCCATCCCTGCTCCCTTAGATTTGCTGGTGTGGCTGCTGTTCCTCTGCTGTCTCCGTGTTGTCATTGCAGCAGGGAGCTCTTGCAAGCCCTTTTTAGCTGCCTTCAGAGCTGGTGAATGCTCTGGGAGGAGGAAGGAGTTGGTATCACACATATTTCTGTGCCTAGCTTTGTTTGGGATGAGAGCTGGCAGTGGATCAGTGCTCAGCCGAGGAGGAGCTGGGGGCTGGGGGAGGTTGCATGTGACACCGTGGGCCTCTGAGAATGATGTAAGAGGGAATTATTAAAATAGAGGAACTGGACATGAGTCAGAGCTTGAAATCCTTCCAGGGAAGTAAAGTTTTGCAGAGCTGTGAGGGACATGGTGAGTCTGTCGTGGAAACAGCTGACTCCACCTCCCCCTGCCCGACAGCGATGCAGGAGGCCAGTACATCCCAAAATATGGGCCATGGAGAGGGAGAGGGCTGAGGGCAGATTTATGGTTGGAGTCCAGTGCACAAAGGAGGCTAAAATAACAGGAGGCTGTACATCTCTGGATCTGCCTGGTTTAGAGGTGGGCTGGGGGCTGGAGCTGATACAGCTTAAACCTTCAGTCTTGCCAGTGCAGTGGCTGAAAAATATGTCTTTTTATGGTGATTTTTGTGGATTTTCATGGTGTTCAGCTGAGCAGCTGGGAAAAGAAAAATTATAAAAACAAGACCCCATCGGGGTGCTGAGGGAAGGAATGAGAGAAGGTGTTGATGGCTTGTCTTGCCATGCAGAGACAATATGCCAGTCCTGGTTCAGCTTTGGGAAGGAGCTGTGCTGCCACTGTAGGAAATGACTCATAGGAAGAGAGTAGGAGATAGAACTAGCTCAAGGAACACCAAGCTGTTCTTGTGCTGTGGGAGATGGGTAGCCACAATCAGGAATGTCTGCACTGCAGATTGTATTAAACTTCAAATGGAGTGGAATATTTTCAGAAGTTCTTAAGCTCTGCTAGAGGAAAAGATTTAAAGGCAAAATTTCAGGAAATATATCCAAAGAGCTTTGAGCTCTTTTTTGGTTCATCTTTGGTTTTGATGTGTGCTTATATCTCTCTTTTTCACATAGAGTGTTCATACTGCACCAGCTGTGCTAATTTTTATCTATGATTTTTCGCTTACAATCTTTTTGTTAGTAGTATTCTTTTAAAAGAGATAGAAAGGAAGGAGGAGAAATTTAATTCAAAGACATACTTAGTAATTTTGAGGTTCGTCTGAGGTCTGTTCACAAGTCAGTTAAACACAACTTAGGTTTCCTTACATTTTTCTAAGAACCCAGTGGTGCTGCTGGTCATGTGCTCAGAGCCTCACCATGCAAACACCTTGTGAAAGAAAAGCCCTGGCTTTCTTTCCACAGAACAGCACAGGATCAGACCCTCCCCAGGGCGGGGAGGATTTGGTAACAGCAGCACGAGCCAGCCATGAACACCACGAGCAGATATTTCTGTCTCTGTGCTCATCGTTCTGGTCTCTCCCCATGACACACACAGTGTCACACAAGCTGCTTGGCTCTTCCAGCTCTGTGCAAACCAGGGACAGCACTGTCTTTGGAGAGCTCTCCTTGGAGCTCAGCAGCTGAAGCTTAGTGTGGAAATGCCAAGGATGACAGCTCATGTCTCAAGGAGGAGGTGCCGTAAAAAGGCACATGGATTTGGAGTCACAGGGATCAGCATGGGAGTGAGTCCAGCGGGGTCCCTGCCCTCTGTTACACAGTGTGAGAGCTGGCAGCCACTGGAACCAGCCTCAGAGTTTGCTGGGAGCAGCACCAGTGCAGTGACAGGCTGCTGGAGCTGCCCACAGGCAGGATCCCCTCTCCAGCTCTCACAGGGAGAGGCACCTTCTCACCAAGCTCTTTTCCATGTGTGCTCTCTTCTTCTGTGGTGCCTTATCATGCATTAACTCCTGCCTCCAGTGAGCACCTATTGGTTTTTCCTTCATCTGATGAGCTGTCAGAAGGTCACAGGGTACCCCTGCCCTCCCCACCAGCATGAGCAGGCTCTTGCATCCTATGAAAAGGCATCAATTGTCTCTGGATAGCCAAAAGCAGGGCTGCCTCTGGGTCAGGAAGGTTTCATTTTGTAGCCTCCCAACCTTTTGATGGAGGGCTGAGATAGATCCATCCTTGGACAGATCCAATGTCATCCTGAGATAGATCCATCCGTTGGATAGATCCAATGTCAGAGCCTGGGGTTTGCCAAGGTTCACATCCCAGCTGCTGTCCATGCACACAGTGGGAGCCAGGCTCTGCCATGGGTCTGCAGGGGCTGGCATGGCCACAGACCACTGACAAAACAAATGCTGCTTCTCTCTGTAAGGACTAAGGTGATAAACATCTCCTCTCTTGCTCCAGTCTTTTCTCTGCTTTGGGTACAGCTGAGCCCCTTCCTTGAGTGAGTGAGCTAAGAGTCTCCTGCACCACATGAGCACTTGGGAAACTGGTAACAGCATTTCATGGTACTCTCAAGTGTGGCCAGCCAAAGCCAGTAGAGAAATGAGTGGGCTGAAGAGCTGTGTGCAGGTAAATCCAGAAGATGAGCCTCAGGAGGGAGCACAGAGGGTCTGTAGGAGCTGATGGACAGGACTGGGTAGTGCTGTCTTGTGCCAGTACCCCAGCATTGCACAAAATATTTGGTGTCTTGTTCAGGAACTGATTAATTTAAAAACAGAATATGCTTTTAATCATTCTGTTTGCATGAAAAGTCCAGTGGAGGTCCTGAAAACCAGCCATGAACAAGGCTCCTCTTTTAATGAGAGAGTTTTAGCCCATGGATCAGATGTTTCCTGTTAGCCATTTAAGCAAATTCTTTGCTTTTTTTTTTTCTTTGTTAACCTGAATTTTTAAAATAGATGTGGTTTGAGCAATCAGTGACTTTTTTTAATGCTGAAGTTGGACACTGGAGCTGGGCAGCTGGTCTGGTCTCTCCACCCCTCTTGGCCTGGTTCACCACTCTGAAATGCAGGCCTGAGCCCAGAGCAAATGTCACCATCTCTTTTTGGCCTGAGCTGTGTTCCACACGTCTGGAGTTTCCCAAATCTCTGTGGTGAGATGCTTGCATGGTTATTTCTCACATGTTCCTATGTCCATGATTACACCATCCATATAACCTGGAGAGGTGGACAATATCAGTATGTATTTCATATTTTTAAGAATGGGCAAAACAAGGTACTGAAAACACAGGGAAAAAGTGCCAAGAGCTACAACTTCCACTGAAAGAAAAGAAACAATCCCAAAGATTTTTTTTTCCCAAGAATGCTCCGAAGTGACTTGTCCATGATCATTCAGAAATTTCATGAGGACCTGAACCAAGGTCTTCCAGGCATCTTTAATCCTTCAGGGGAAAGCTCATTCATAAATCAAGATCAAAAATTATTCTCCTTAGAAAATATAAGGAAAAATAATGCAATTGTCACCTATGAGTCTGAAAGCATTTTGAGCCCTAAAGCTGCTTGACTGCCTTGGGTAGGAGGCTGCTTGGTTTGGCAATGTTGGCCATAGATAAGGAGGAGCAGTGGCAGGCTCAGTGCTCTCTGGCATTAGACCAACGTGTCTGTGCACTGGTAACTCAGTTAGAGCTCTGCAGAGCAGGAAAAGATCCTGTACCAGTGGGAAAGGAATGGAGCAGGAGCGTGGAGGGGCTGGCATTTCACTGGAGTGATGTTGGGCTGGAGGGGCTTCAAGAAATTTTTCTTGTGCTGCTCCTGCTGTACTCCCACAGCTGGAGGGACAGTTTGGTTTAAAAATGCCCTGAAATCTTTGTCCCAGGAGGTGACACGGAGCTGTGAAGTCTCCTGGGGGTGAGAGCAAAGCTTCCTTTGAGGTGGCAGAGGAGCAGAGCTGCAGCACTACCCCCCTCCATTCCCACATCTCCCTCTCTGCAGGGATGAGAGCTGCCTGGACCCAGGGGAGGGCAGAGGGCGCCGTGTGGCTGTTGAGGCACAGCAGGAGCACAGGGTCTGCCAGGCTCCCTTTGGGGTGGCTCCTGCTGGGGCTGAGCCTCCCCCCTGCCCCCTGTGGAGGGGCTCACTCTGCTCCCCACACCAGGAATTCTCTCAGAGGTGTGAGCTGCCAACAAAAGCTACACTTGTTTGTTTTATTCTCCTTCTTTTTTCCAGTGAAGGCTTTCTCTCACCCTCAGCCCCGCTTCTCCACCACCTTTTTTTTTCCTTTTTCCTTACTTAAATTATTTGACTTGCAAGTTCTGTCCCTGGGGAGGCTCCTGGGCAGTGATTCACCTGGCCAGAGCCAACTGGCAAATAGAGACTTTTGCAGACAAGACAGGAGGGCTGGTTGGTTTGAGCAGCTTCACCTTCAGCCAACAGGAAAATAAAATCCTATTTTTGGAGAACGATTCTGTTGGCATGAAGAGCTGCCAGGATTCTTCAGAGCAGCAGCTGCCAGACTGCCTCCCTTACTCCTTCAGGGAAAGTGCTTTAAACTGAATCAGATGTTGTACACACACAACACACCCAGCCACACGTGAGCACCTGAGAGGGCTTTGGGGGAGCAAAGGGCACCGTGTGTGTCACCAGCCCCTGCTCCTTGGGGACAGCTGCTCCCAGGGACAAGGGACAAGGAGCTGCCCTGACAGGAGCAGTGCTTTGGCTGACAGCAGCCAGCAGAAAGGGCAGGCTGCTCTGTTTGCTTTGAGCAGTGGAAGAAAGGAAGGGGAGGTGGAGGGGGATGTAATCCCCTGATGCAAGAGGAGCTGGTTCCAGTGTCTGTCTAGGTCTGGTTGTTCTCAGCAGGAGTCTCCTGCTCTGTGAAAGGATGCCCTTTGCAGGGAGCGGGGATGAAAAGGAATTAAGGCACTATTGGAACATCTCAAAGATAGAGACTGTTACTGCTTCAGCTGCAGACTCCTCAGTGTAACCTGGGATAAATCAGTTTGTATCTCTGTGTCTCAGTTCACAAATTGTGAACCCCTGTAAAGCTCTGCTTGGGCTGGGGACAGGGGAGCACAGGGGCACCCAGAGGTTGTTGGTGCAAAGCATCTGCCTGTGTGCTCTCTCTCCAGCTCCTCACCTTGCTTCCTTCATTGAACTTCTCCTTCAGACAATGTGAAATCCATTCAGCTGGATGTTTTCCCCTACCTCCTCTCTGAATTTCCCAGCTGTCAGATAGAGCCAAAAGTTTTGTCATACCTGACTGGAGCGCTGTGGAGGAGCACCCTGCTGGCTCCTGGCCAGCACAACTTGTTAATCGAGCATTTTCTCCCTACTTCTGCTGCCGTTTGCCATTCCCTTCCCTGTCCTGGCCCTTCTCTGTCCATCCTGTCCCTTCCACAGAGTGGGCTCTGTATTTTTCACTGGGGTGTTTACCTTTGCTGTCCCAAATCTTAAGCATAATTTCCAGGGACTAGTTTTTCTGAAAAAAAAACCAAAAAACAAAACCAAAAAACAAACAAAAAAAACACAAAAAAAAACAAAAAAAAAAAAGGCAAAAGCAGAAAAAAAATAAACCTGTAAAATGATGGATTTTCTGTACTAAAACCCTTTCTGCAC
This sequence comes from Camarhynchus parvulus, assembly GCF_901933205.1. NCBI lineage: Eukaryota > Metazoa > Chordata > Aves > Passeriformes > Thraupidae > Camarhynchus > Camarhynchus parvulus. The sequence continues at coordinate 6,104,784 of NC_044587.1, read as the reverse complement.
TCACAGGAGACTCTGAATCTGCTGGGTTCTTTAATCTCTTTCAAAAGCCTCCTGAAATGGGCTGCCAGTTGTGACCCTGCTGTCTGCCAGCACCATAAAATGAGCTTCCTGCCCCATGTGTTCTCCCTCAGTCTGGGCTCCTCAGGCTGTTGGAGCAGAGCATGGGAGAGCAGAGGTGTCACTGCTTGGGGGAGTGAAACCAGGGGGGATAACAGAGTCTGCTTGTAACTTCTGGGCTGCTTGTTTTAGTGGAATAGTGCTAGTTCTGTTCCTGGGGAACATCTCTCTCCTTTAGGCTCAGGCAGGAGAGGCACCAAAAAAATAGCTTTTACAGACGTGTGAGATGCAATAAATTAGGACACTGTGGTCACTGGAACTGTTATTGTGGTTTAAACTGCTACTGCTTACCCCATGGAAACAAAGTGCTTTCCTTTTCATTAGGGGCTTAAAAGATTGATAGTTTCCTGCTGTGCAAGAGTTGTGCTGGGACAGCTTTCACAACCTGGTTTGGGTCTTTGCAGACTGCATGAAGGCTGAAAAATCCTTCTCCATGCCGCAGCCACCAGCCTTAGCCTCATTTAAAGTGCAAAAAAACCTGTGCTAAGCTCGACTTCTGAGCTAGGGTACCTAGGGTTAGTTGAATTGAAGCTGCTCTTTGCATTTGTCTCCTCCTTTGGGTTTGTTTTACTGTTTGGGCCAAAATGTACCAGGGGGCATTTAGGGGGACACCATTCACCATCCCAGCAATGGGTGAGCGGGGCTGGGGCTGCTTGTGCCAGCAGTGCAGATGATGTGTTAAGGGCAAAAAAGGTGTTGGCCCGGATGGGGCTTTGACGCTGAGCATTGTCCTGGGCCTGTTCTGCTTTTCTTCTCAGTTTCCTCCCACTCTGACCCTTTTCCATACCATTTTGAGGGCTGGCAGAGCCCCGAGCTCTGTGGGCATTCACAGCCTGCTGTGAACAGGTTTTATTGCTGAATCTCTTCATTGCTGGGGGATATTGGCCAAGTGGCCTCAGGTGCTCAGCTCCACCTTCCAAACACAGGAATAATCTGGATATTTGGAGATCTAGTGCTAGAAAACTTTTGTAAATGTAGACTTCTATTAACTCTATCACCAAGTGCCTCAAATTTCCTGTGTTTAGGCAGCAAGGTTAATGCTGGAAACTGAGGCATAAAAAAAGAGTGAAACACATGTGCAAAACATATGCATTTAAATAGTTCCTTATCTGAGTTCTTTTATTCTGGCACAGGAGCACATTGTTTATGTCACACTGCAACAGTTTTGAACCAAATTCAGACAATGCTGTTTTAGTCTGGAGCAAGCATTCCCCTAGCTGATATTATGCTGCTGTAGCAATATTGTTTTCATTGTGCCATTCAAAATAGTAAAATCCCTGTGTTGGGAAGAGCTCAGCTCCACAGCAGACACCTCAGCAGCCACAGGGCCAGGCTGCAGCTCAGTGGCACCCATGGCTCTCTGAGGAAGGAAGGGGAGATGGGGGAATGCTGAATTCTCAGCACTGTAAGTACAGTATCAGTTTGTGCACACTCATATTTTCCTTGGCAAGCCACATGACTGTAAACAGCAAAATATTCTGGCAATCTTTTTTTTTTTTTTTCTGTCTTGCCTGAGCAATGAGTTTTCCCTGCACATCTCTCTTCTGATCTGATTGATTCAGCATGTAGCAGAGTTATTTTTCTCCTTTTTTCATTAACGAAAATTGTAGGCCCCCCTGCCTTCTTGTTATATTTGACATCTTTGTCTCTAGATGGCAGAAGGCTGTTTCCAGTGGTTGCTTACCACAGCCTCTTGGCATGTGCACAGGCCTCAGGGATGTAGTGCCTAGCTGGAGAAAGGCAGACAACTTTCCTGTTCTCAATGATTCCCACAAAATAGAAGTGTTGAATCCAAGCAAGCAATAGCTCATGTCAGTTCAGTCCTTCATGCTGTAGGGAATTGGGACAGAAGAGCTGAAATGCTGGCTCTGAGATCAGCAGCAGAATTTCTGTTGACTTAAACAGGTCTCCCATCTCTCACCTTGGATTTTACCAAGCAACTTTTTATCTTTTCTGTTCACCAGGAGTTGTAAACCCCCAAAAGTCAAGGGAGGTCTTGGATGACAGTTTCCCAGTGTAGTTTTCCTGCTCTGTCTGCTGTGATCATTTCAGTTTTCATTGTTGCTGATGGGTTTCCCGATAAGCATTGTCACCATTGGCTGTTGCATTCCACTTCCGTCAGATTTGTTTTCCCAGTGTTTGTAGCATGAAGGGAAGCAGGCAGGAGTGGACAGCATCCTCTCCCTTTCTTTTTCTTTTCTGTCTCTTAAGCTCTCAGGTGTTCCAGAACATGCCCATGTTGTCCTGGTGAGCAGAGAAGAGGATAAAGCACTTTTACTTTGACTCCCAGTTCGAGCTCTTCCTGTGGGAGACCGAGCATGGCAGGGCAGGGAAGAGAAATCTGCTTTGGGATCTGCTTGTGGCAGGGAACTGGGGGCTTAGAGGAGCACAGGGTCTGTCCAAGAGTGAGAGAGAACGTGTCCCAGCACCGTGTTCTGGCTCTGGCTCAGCACCTCCCCTCCCTTCTCTACAATTGTCTGAAGTCTTCCAAACTTGTCTCGGATATAATGAGATGAATCTTCTTTTGTGGTGACTTTTTCCTGTAGTAAACATGGCCTTTCACAGCCCTGGGGTGTGGGCTGGGATGAGTTTGGAAGCATTTGCTCCTCTGGCAAGCTGAAAGGGAGTGAATTCACCAGGCATCTCCCATCAGCTCCATTAAGCATCTGCATGGGCTCCAAGAGGCTTTGTGCTCTCCAGCTATCCTGAGAGGAGGGGGTGCTCTTCAAAGAGTCCTGTTAGCAGACAGCACTAAATAATTCAGACTGACAATCCATTTTTAATACAGTCCCTGCAGTGAGTCTGTGAATCAGGGGTTTTGGCCTTGCTGAGCTGTGCTGGTGTGGCAGGAGTGGTTTGGATGGGCACAGGCAGGCTGGTTGTCCCACATGTCCCCGTGTTCTGCTGCTTCCCAAAGTGCTGCACGGGGTGCAAGGGGAGTGGTTGTAACTGACTGTCTGCACCAGGGAGCCTCAGTAACTGACATTCATGTTTGCCTCCCCTTCTCAGGGTTTTCCTGGGAATTTTGGAGAACGAGGACCTCCAGGCATCGATGGGAACCCTGTAAGTTCACAAGTTTTCCTTTCTTTTTTTCTTTTGCAGTAGACAGCACACTGTACTGCATCATGCTAGGTTTTTTTTAACCTTTGTGCAGCTACTGGCTGGTTTTGTCCCTTCTGAAAAAAAAAATGTACATCCCTGCCCTGCTGAAAATTCCTGTGTTGGTTCCTGTAACTGTCAGGTCATTTGCCATCAGTTTTCTGTCTCCATCTCTTGCCTTCCCTGCACCTCAGTCATGACAGGTACCTTCTTATCCAGAAGGTGTGGCAAAGAGAAAATAAAGAGAAAAAGGGCAAGGATGTTGCTCTGGCAGAGTAGGCAGTGTTGGACCATGTTGTCCATACCACAGGGTACAGATTCCCTGCTCCAGTGTCTGGGAGCACTGAGGGACAGAATCCACAGCCCAAGCTCAGCCAGCCCTGGGGCTGCATGGGGAGTAAAGTCTCCAGTCTCCTCAGTTCTTGCCCTTCAGTCTTCATCTGACCCCTGCTGCCTTCCTAAGGGTGGGATGTGTCTCCTGGGGATCGGGTCAGGATGGTCACCGAGGTCATTTAAGCAGCTGGGTGCTGATAAAGTTCAATTTGCTCTGCTCTTGTAGCACTAAACTGTGGGGATGTGCTGTGTTTGCCACTGCTCACAGAACATGTCCTCGTGGTTTGCAGCAGTTCTCAGATGTATTAATTATCCTAAATTATTTTCTGAATGACTTTGTTGGTTCTCCCCGAATTAGCATGTGAGCAGCACTGATTCATCTTTGAAATTCCTGCTGCCTTGGTTATTCACACATAATCACCGTGCTGCTCTGGGGTTTGAGGGGATGATTTGTGTGAAGTAACCCACTCCACATGTGCCTGCAAGCTCCCATTTGTCATGTATGCAGCATAAAAGTTATTTTCACAACAGACTCCAATCACCAAGCCAAGCTCAGCTACAGCTCCAGCTTTTGTGGGAATTCAGCACAAGAATCATAAATGCAGCGAACTGAAAGAATGATGTTCCCAAGGAACACTTCTGCAGGACTTTTCCCATCCTTCAGTCAACTTAAGCCATGGGTCAGAGTGGAATCAGTAGTCCCAAAGTGGAAAACTTTCTGATTGTACTGCTATTTCCAGCCAGCCCACCAGGAAGAGCAGGAATCCTGGAGGACAGGAAGACTTTTTTTGTTTGTTTTCCCTAAATAACTTATTTTGTTTTCTTTTGAATATGCAAGTTGTCTAAGCCCCATTCAGAAGATGTTCTCAATGCCAGTCAGCTGAATGGCTGTTCCCAGAGCCTGGGAGAGCAGCAAATGTCCCGTTAATTCATCCAGAAGGATTGCTCCTCTTTCATCTTATCAACGGCTCTTAAATATTAATGTGCCTTGGCCATGGCAGAATGAAAACAGACTGTTTGGGCTGACTTAAAGGGAGGTTCACAGGGTCACAAGTGGAGTCACAGACGCAGAAAAATGCCAGAAAGTCTGTTTGTGGAGCGCACAAATATGCTAGGTTTGGTAGGTGGGGTGTGCAGCTGAGCTGTCAGGGGCAGGATGGCCTCGGGCCCGGCTGCCACATCCTCTGTTTGATCCCCTGCTGGCTGCGGAGGCTGAGCCACAGCCTCTGATCTGCTCTGCAGCCCCTCCGGGCACAGCTCCTCCAGCCCAGGGCCATTCTTCCCTCCTGCCAGCTGATGAGAACTGTCAGCCATGGCATTCCAGATCCCACGTTCCCCCGGAGTGCTCCAGCCACTCCAATTAGGCTCTTAATCACAGGAATTAGACGTGGGAAAGGGCTGTTGATTCATCTCCTTCTCTCTTGTCCCAGTGCCCGGTCCATGCACTGAAAAAAGGAGAATAGAGCCTGATTTCCCTCACAGGTCAGGGACTGATAGCCAGGAAAGGCCACTTGTAAATCCTCCATTTCCTAGACCAGGGAATGGCTCAAATTAACAACTAGTCCTGTCCTCATCTCTCAGGGGAGTCCACCCCCTCCTCTTCCAAGAGGAAATCCTCTTCTGTTAGCTGTGAGCTCATGCATTTCCACAGACAGCCGTTCTGCCGACGAACAGCAATAGGACACAAGGCAGAAAATCTGGGAAATGCCTCTTGGAGCTGTTGGGACCAAGAGCTGAGCATCCCCCAGCCTGCAGCCCAGCCACCCTTCCTGGGGAACCCAGGCCACCGTGCAGCTCCTGTGCTCAGCATTCCTGGGATGCTCCCTCTCCTTCCTGAGCCAGTAATGCCAGGCCTTGGCTGAAAGCTTGCAGCCGACCTTATAACAGTAGCTCTGAGGACACAGAAATCCCACCCATGACGAACAATTGCTCCACAGATGTCCCAAGTATGCAGGAAAGGAACTGGCCTTAAAAAAAAAAAAAAAAAAGGGCAATTTTAGGCTGGTTGAGATTATGAAACGCTTTTTTGTGCGTGTGCTTGCCCAATAGTCCTTTACTCCACTTCCCATAAAATAAACACACGTAACCCTTTAGCCAAGGAGCCCTGAGCATATCCAGTCACGTTGCATCCCCTTCTCTTTCCTTCTCCATTAGGCAAACCTCTCCATAAAAGGGGAGCTCTATTGCACTGGAGGGGGCTCCACCAGATGTGCACCATAAACTGAGCAGGGCTGTCAGAGGAAGTAGCCAGCATGATCCAGAGCAGGGGCAGGACTGGCTGAGTGAAAGGGAAGTTCAGCATTTCCAATGCACTTGTTTTGAGAGGCCCTGCTGGAGATGGAGGTGTGTCAGAGCAGGTCCTTGCCCTGGCCAGCAGCTCACTGTTTGCATGGCCAGGGAGGCCACTGAGAGGGACACAGGACAGGCTGAGCAGCCCATGGTTGCTGAACTGCTCAGGGACCTGGATGGGTGAGTTGTGGGGGTCTGGCAGAGCTTCTCTGCTGTGCTTCGCTTGGAGATGCCATCAGGTACCTACCCGCCGGTGCTTCTGGATGGCTTTGGAGAGCTCACGCAGAGAAAGTTTGTGGTGAAGCTGAGGAGCCAAAGCAGCTCCACCAGCCCCATCAGCAGTCTGACCCTTGGAATGATGAGCTCCAAGGTGCCAAAACACTCCCAGGACACATTTGCCAGCACCAGAACCTGCCATACCCTCTCCCCAAATTACCCAGTTTCATTTTCATGCAGGTCTTCCTTTTTCTATGAGTTTTATTGGTGCATAACCACTCCCAAAACTCACCTTTCCCAATGTTTAAGCAGCAGCTTTCCTCTCCTTCCCACCTTAGCCTTGCTCTCCCCATGTCCCCTGCTCCCTCTCCCTGCCAGTGGCTGGGTCCCACCTGGGGCAGTCTCCCACCTCTCCCCTGCACAGTGAAATGTTCCTTTCATCCAGCCTGCTCCTGGGAATAACTGCCAAAAACAAGCAGCCTGTGTCTTCCCAGGATGTGCTCTCCTGCAAATGGAAGTTCTGGATAGCTTTGGAGGGGAAAGGGGCTGGGGATGGAGGGGGATGGAAGGGGGAGGGATGGTGTTTTCCCGTCTTTTCCCTTCCCTCAAACCCCTGAAACACTGAGCTGCCTTTCAGCCTCTGCTTGTCTATAAAGTGCTCTGCAACCGTGTGGGTTTGTCTTTCCTTTTAGGGAGAATTGGGAGCCCCAGGTCCTCCTGGAGTCCTTGGACTCATTGTAAGTACAAAAACAAATGGAGATCTGCCTTGTCGGGCTTTAACCCTTTCAACCTGCCTAACTGCACACAGATTCTCTTCTTCCTGTGAGCAGGATGACTGTTTGCATGGGGGAGGTGTGGCATCTGGGGAGAGAGGGGGTGTCCTGGTGGATTCAGAGGTGGAGGAGGACAAACCCTTTCCAAGCAAAAGGAGACAGATTAGAAGTCTGTTGTTAGTGTCTTTTTTTTTCATGGTAGCTTGCCCTTTTGATAGCATTTGCCAGGGTATTTCTTCAAAGATGCAGCATTCCTTCCACACCAGGATCTCTTAAAAAGCAAGTCCCTGTCAGCAGTGACCTCAGGGACACACAGTTCTTGTTCACTGGAGAGTCTGAGGGCAGGAACAGCCTGTCCTCTGGGTAAACAGGAGTTTTAAAAGCCCTTTCACCATCCCATCACTAATCCAGGTAATTTTACTCAGCCAAATTCCACCCTTCATTACCACTTTTCCCCCAGCAGGAGAGAAATGGCTGTAAGGATGGGTGGCAGCTCCTCCTCTGGCAGCTGTGCTGGGGGTTAGTGAATGCCCAGCAGAACATAGTAGGGTTTATTTTTAGGTCTCAGCACTTGTTTTAGGTTATTCTCTTCCATGCACAAAAATTGGTAAGCTCTGTTACTACTACAGCATTCTTTCATAATGATTCCTCCTCAGCTGTGACAAATCATGGAAACTCGACTTACAAGGAATGGTTAAAACCTTCCCCTTTTGCCTTTCCAAAGCTTAAATTACAGGAGTGTGTGTCAGCTTAGATCAAGGCCTCCATTGCACTAAGCATTGCACAAACCCAGAAATCTCACATTCCTGGAAGGAACAGCAGGGAATCTGGTGGAACACCCATCTTGGAGATGAGGGATTGGAGCAGAGGTGGATTGAGAGGAAGGTTTTCCATGGAACCAGGAATTAGCTCTGCTTCCCTCATTAGTGGAGATGAAAGTAGCTACTTTAGCCATAGCAGCAGAAAGGATGCGCTCCTGTCAAAAAAACTGGAAGATGAAAATTGCTATTTAAAACAATACCATTGAAGGCATCCTTGCTTTTGACAAGATTTCTCTTTTCCTTGTTGCCATTATCTCACAGATATTTGGAAAGATTTCTCTTTTCCTTGTTGCCATTATCTCACAGATTTTGTGCTTGTTAGAAAGTGTAAGGTCAGAGATGGCAAATGTGATCATGATCCTTCTAGAGATGATGGAGCCAGAAGCTGCCTGTCCTCCCCTCCACACTGGCCCGGCCAAACTTCAAACTGAGATTCGGGTCAAGCTGAGTCAGATCTTGTGTCCCAGGGTAAGATGCAGCTCCTGAATTCAGGCTGCTGAAGCATCTCTAGCAGGGTAGACTGGCAGTGACCTCCTCTATCCTCCTGAGGAGAAGGGAGCACATCCATCCTGTCCTGTCCTCCCTGAAGGAGCTCCAGCTGCTTCCCCAGGGTGTGCACACACTGCAGGGCATGGAGAAGGTGACACATGGCCCCTGCTCAGTCTCCTCCTTGCCACCTGCAGCCGCCCCAGGGACCAGCCAGGCTCTGCTCACGCACCCCGCGGAGTTTGGTTCACGGTGTAAGAGAGGCTGAAGAGCAGAATTAGGTGTAACTAAAGCCTCTTGCTCTCCTAATTAGCCATGTGGGCAGAGCTCTGAGTAAATGCATTTCCACAAGCAGCCTTTATGCTGGGAGGTATGAAAAGGGCTCTGTTGGGGTGGCTGCAGCCCAGCTCTCTCTGCGTGACTGCGGGCCCAGGGCTGAGGCTGGAGAATCGCTCCTTCAGGGAGCCTGCCCTGTTTATTTACACACTGAGGCCAGGCCAGGCACCCTGTCACTGCCTCTCTTCATGGCAGGGAGCAGCCAGAGCCCGTTTCAACACCAGCACTGAAGGGTTTCTGTTGTACATCACACATGGGTGCCCACAACAGCCAGAGCTCTGCTGTCCTCCTGTGTCAGACTGAGTCCAACACACAGTGCCACTCTGACTTCTCACTGCAGCAGGATGAGACCCCTCTGTCCCCATCTCCTGCCTCTCCTCTCCTTTCTTTGAGTGCTGCCTTTATTTAGGGGCTGTCTGTACATTCAAAGAGCCTTGACTCAAGCCAGGGTGCTGCTGCTGATCTCAGTAGTGCATTTCTTCCCTGCATCAGTAGTGCAGGGATACTGACACTGGATATCAGAGGAATTTCACACCACATGCAGGGAGCTGTTGGGTTTGCACCTAATGACTGTGGTAATTTTCTTTCTCTCACTAGGGTGACATGGGCCCTGTTGGACCAATTGGCTTTCCAGGACCAAAAGGATTAAAGGTGAGGGAATCTCTGAGCTCTCATCTCTCCATAGCTGGGCTGAAGGTTGTTCTGTTCCTCCTTGGGGCAGTGGTGACTGCCCTGAGAGAAAGGATGGGCAGCAGTGGTGTTGAACACAACATCCCACTGGTGCTGTCAGTGGAGAATCCCAGAAGCATTTTCCCACAGAAGAATGTGTGATGGAGCACCCTTTGGGAGCAGTCTGGTACTGGACCTTGGGACTGTCCCAGGCCAGTGCTGTGGGACTGAGCCACCAGCCCCATCAGCAAACAGCAATGTCACAGACCTGAGCAAGTCTCCACCATGGCTCAGCCTCACTCTGAACTTTCTTTTGTTTCAGGGGCTGATGGGGAACCCTGGAGAACATGGACTGAAAGGTGATAAGGTGATCTGAATACTCCCTTATTGCACTGTGTTTTAATTTTGCATGTGAAACCCCCTTTCCAGCTTCTTATTCAGCATTGTAGTGCTGGTTCCACCCTGGCCATCTATACCCCATCCTCTCACTCTCCCTCCATTTGTGACACTCTAGTTTTGATTTTTCTTTCTTTGGTATCTTCCCCATCCCCTTTTCCATGGAGTATAGATAAGCTAAGCTCAGATCCTCTTTGGAGCTCCCATCTCCCCCTGATAATGACAGTAATGTCCAATTACCTGGTGCTCCACTGTTTTTATGTTATTTACATGATGGGATGGGGAGGAGGTGATCCAACACTGATAGTGAGGTTGCATTAATGCATTTGGGGGAAAGGTGTGGTGTGGAAAAGCAGCTCTGTATCAAACAAACCAGGTGGATCCTCTGGAAAAACTGTCGTGTGTTGGATACCTCTGCTCCTGTTCAAGGAGCCTCACCTCAGTTCAGCTTCCTACTGGGAGGAAATTGCCTTGTCCCAAACTGATATAAATCACTGTAGAAAAAGCAAAATGGAGAGGGGCCTTGATTGCAGTGATTTAGTGGTGCTGGCACAAAACCACACAGCTTCAGCTAAATCAGCATGAAGCTGTGTGTGTAAATGTCTCACTGTCACAAGAACCCTCCTCCTACAGATATTCAGCTGTAGGATTTATTTAGTCTGAAGGAGTGGGAGGTGCAGTTATTTATTGCTGGCTCTGATTGCTCAGGAGGGCAGTGGAAAATGACCATTAAGCGTATTCTCCTCCTCCTGTCGGATGTTTTATTCTCTTCTTAGATGTTTGCTTTTAGAGGATGATTTAGCAGCCCAAAACTGCACAGGGGGGAAAGTAGTGTCAAACCAGTGATTCAACTCTTCTTATACTATAGCAGCTCTTTGCCAGGACTCCTGTGTCTGCAATTTCCATTTCTCCCTTGTGCTGCTTTGCCACTTCTGTTGAGAGCAGTGACAAGGCAAGAGAAGGGCTTTTCTTTAGGACAAGCTTAAGGCATTGTAGCTGGTTTCTGGACTAAACCCCAGATCCTGGAGTCCACAGACTCCTCCATCCACTCCTTGGGAGAAATGGTTAAATACCTTAAAAACCACCAAGATCTAAATCATTGTTTAGCAAAATTAACCTTCCTGGACAGTTCAGTCTCCATCACTTTATGGACACTGCTCTGTTTATGCCCAGTATTTCCCCAGCCGCTGCTGTCACAGTACCCAAATGGTTTGTGGCTCTCTCTGGAGTTATCCTTACAATACTCCCAAGTGTGGAATTATCCATCCTCCCAACAATCCCATGCTCCTGAGGTACAGGAAACCTTTCCTTCCCCCCCTCAGGTGCCTCCCCCTGCCAGCTCCAGGCTGCAGGTCATCCTGCCTTCCTGGGTTGATGAAGATTTAATTGGATGTCTGCAAGCTCCTATTAATCCCATCTGTCTTGGTCACATCCAAAACACGTGGCCTTGTACAGGTTGGGTTTTTTGTAGCTGAGGAAAACTCCCATCAGTCAGCAGCAGTCAGATGGATGCTGGTAAAACCTGAGAGCAGTGACAGGGTGGCTGGATGGTTGTGTAGGCAGCAGGAATGTCACTGGGATCTGCCACCTCAATCCAACTGGGAGAATGTCCTCACATCACATGGCCAGGTGTGAACCAGAATAAAGGACAGCATCTCACTCCTCCAGCTAAAATCACATCCTTTTATCTAGAAGCTAGACAGGCAGATCCAGGTCATCCTTCTGTTTGCATTCCTGTGTTTTCATGGAGGCAGGGAGAGGGGGAAGAGAGGGAAAAGTGGAATTACTGTGTGACTCTGAAATCAGGACTGGCCTTGAGAAGGCCACGTGGGGTGATGAGTGCAGGGGAAAGGTGGAGGAGGAAGCAGAGGAAATCCCAGCTACTTGTTCTCACAAAGGAGTTTTATGAATCAGGACATCTGTAACTTGTGGAGGACATGGCTCAGGCAAATACCTCTGGAGCTGTGTGGCGTCAGCTCCCTTTGCATTGCTGAGCAGGAAGTCTTGGGAACAGAGACTCCAGTTGAGGAAAATTGAGGGGATTTTGCACAACAACCTCCTCTGCATCCCCCAGACAGCAAACACATCCCACAGCTGTGCATTTGGTCCTTTCCCTTGCAGCCCCTCTCTGTTTGTGTTGGGTTACACAAGCCCTGGGGGTGTCTGAAGCTGCATTTCTTTTTATAGGTGAAACATGAAGCACAGGCAACATCCCATGGGCAGAGGCTGTTTGTAATTTCAGATCCTGCATTCCTTTTCCTGCCCCATGAACCAAGTCCTTGCAGGCCCATTTCGTCATCTCAGCATCTCGGTTTTTAATAACAACCATGCCTGACCTCTTTCCTCTGTAATTTTTCCCTCATATTAAGGACACAGATCCCAAGTCCCAGTCCCAGGGCAGGTAAAAGGTGATGCCTCAGTGCTCAGTTCTGGTTTAAGAGATTGACAGCCATGGATGGACTGTTCATGCTGTGACATTTTGCTGTGCTATCACAATAACATGTGAACATCTGGCGTGAAGTCCAGCTCAGGTTAAGAGATGAGTTTTGTTTCCCTGCTTCCTTCTTACCCTCTCTAATGCCCATTTCTCAGAGTTGTTTGAAAACTGGCTTCACTGTCATGCCCCACTTTTCCTAAAGGCTGGAAACAAAAGTTTGTTCCTGCATTTTGCTATGCTCAGGAAACTCTTTTATTTTAGTAGTTATTACTTAGTGTCCAAGTATTTCTTGTGAAACAGTATTTCAATTGCCACTTGTACTCTCTGGGTAGAAAATTGCTTAATAAAAAATATAATCTTTCTTCTTTGACCCTCAGAACTGATGATAAAGCCAAATCTCAGAGCCAACCTGTCACTTCCAGAAAAGTTGTTTCCATGCTGCCTTCAGCTGGGAGCCAGAATTAAGTAGATTTCAGTGTTTTAAGCTTTGGACTACATAAAATAAGTAGAAAATTCAGAGAAGATGAGAGAAATCTGTGAAGGAGATGGGTCACACAGTAGCTTTTTTACCATTTCTGTTCTATCTAATACTTGGGTTTCTTCCGAACTGAAGCTGTGTAAAGAGCTGATTGTTTCCATTTTGCATTGCCAAAGGAAAAAAATATGGAAAATAGTTCAGATGAAACAAAATGTTGGTTATTTGACTCAAATTAAAATATTTTAGGTTGAAAACCAAATGAGTAAAATCAATTTAACATTTTTAAGAGCAACATTTTAATTTTGCTACGTAAAAGACTTGTTTTGAAGATGGTTCAGTGAAATGTTCTGGGAAGATCTGCCAAAACATTTAAGCAAATTTAGCATGAATCCATGAAATGTTTCCATCATTGAATCTGCATAGTTCTTAATTATTTTTCTTCTGAAAAATTGTCTTTGAAAAGTTTTTACTAACTCAAACCTGAACCGTCCACAATTTGATTATCCCCTGCATGTTACTGAAGTAGTTGCAATTATTTCAGCTCTCTGATGGGTGAGAGTGGGTGGTTTTTCTGGAGTGAAGTGGACTTTCTCTGACATCTCTCTGTGGACTTTGGCTCTGTTGCAGGACTCCATATGTCTTCCATGTGGGCTATGTTTAAACATATAGCCCTGGAGTGGCTCATTCCCTTGCTGGGGAGCCAAGTTCATGGGACAGAGTTCCTCCAGCAGTTATTTTTGTTGGGTCTTGTCATTGTACCAAGTTATTGTAGTCATTCCTCCCTTGACTTCCCAAGTAGAATTTTCCTTTCTCTGCCCCATCATTGACTCATCCTTTGTTTAAGTAAATCAATGAATCCGTGAAGCTGGAAGGGGCATCAGGAGGTGATTTGGTCCAGAGCTGCTCACAGCAGGGCTGAGAGCCAATGCAAGGTAGCCCACTGCTCCTTGGAAAACCTTCAGGGGTATTTGGCTTCCACCCAAGGAGTCAGAATCTGTTATGTTGGTCCAATGAGGGACAGACAGACAGACAGACAGCTTGGTGAGGAAATACTGTCAGTGATGGGCTCCCCATCCCAGTGAGCACCCCCGACCCCTCCCAGGGAATCTCAGCTCAGAGATTGGCAGTGAGGTGCTACTAAAGCATTACCAGAAGTTGCTCTTGTTTTCTTATGGAAGAGGATTGATGTTTGATGTCAGGACTAGGATATGCTCACAGAAACCCTGAGGATTGTTTGCTTTTCTATAGAGCCTTGTGAGAGAAAAGGTTCATTCATTGAAAACTGAACTCTTCTGTTCGGCTGAATTTAACACTTCACCACCATCATGGTCCCTGTTAGCCAGAGGAATGTGCTCTCTCTTCTTGCAGCTCCTACAGACACACAATGCTGGGGAATTCCTGGGTTTTGCTCTCCTGCAGTTTCCTTCCTCACCTTAGAATCAAGCTGGGAAATCCACACTTTGTTCAGGGTTGTTGCTGCATTCAGTGTGATCTGCAGCTCGCCAGCAGTTCAGTTCTGAGTGCAGCTGCTGTTGAGTCTTTTGCACCTTCTGAGCACCAACCTGGGCATTTTGGCTGTTGCTGTTGCCTGTTTTAACTCTCTGGTGATGTGTACCCAGGGTGATCAGGGAAGAGCAGGTGTTCCAGGAGATATTGGCTTCCAAGGAGACAAGGTAATTGTTTTTCTTTTCTTCTTTGTTCTTTTCCCCTCACATAGCAGTGGCCACCAGTTATCTCAGTTCCTCCACTAGGAGCTGGCATTAGCTGCATCCTGCTGTCAGGTTCCCCTGCTTGGATAGTTCCCACTTGGGGTATGCTGTGCCTTTCTAAAATCCACGTGAGAATATGGATTTTATAGTTACTCATAGTAAAAGCAGTTCTGCAGGGTTTTTTTGTAGGGGCTATGTCTCCTAGCAGAGGTTGGGAGTGATGGCATTGATGGGGATGTGTGTGAATGTGTGTGGTCCAGAGGCTGCAGACTCAGGAGATTTTGTCTGCTCAGTGCAGCAACTTAAACCCTGACCCAGGGAACCACTTAATGCTCTGTATAACTTCTGATCAAATGACTTCTCCCCTGTGATTTAATGTGATACTGCCTGTGGCTGACAAATGTTGCACATCGCCCTGTGCTGGAGCCTGCGTGGCTCTGAGCCACAGCCAACTGCAGCAGTTTGTGTTCTCTGGGGCTAAATTCAGGGCTGTCCTCAGGATCATCTCCCTGACATCAGTGCAGCTGTCCCAGCTCCATGCAGGGCTGAGCTCAGCCTTTAGGAGATGCTCCTCATTCTGCAGCAAAGCTGGAGCCTGGGGAATTGGAATTTTTTTTGATGCCTCGTTGTGTTCTGAAAAAAATGTGTCTCTCTCAGGGCAGCCAGGGTTTGCCTGGGGTCCCTGGGGCACGAGGGAAGGCAGGCCCCCTGGTAAGTAACCGAGCACCCTCTGCTCCCTCACCTCCCTTTCTAAGGTGCTGTGCCCAGCTGGAAAGACAGCTTGGCTGTTCTAAACAGGAAACCTGGCAGCCAGCAGCCAGCTCACTTCTCCCCGTGTTCTTTCAATTCCTGCAGGGAAAAGTCGGTGACAAAGGACCAGTTGGGTTTCCAGGACCACCTGGGCCTGAGGTATGTCCCACCACCTCCTTCTCACATCCTCCAAGCCTCAGGCTTCACTTCTCTGCTGAGATATGAGGGCACACGAGTGGTGATGGGGTAGGAAGAATCAAGATGGGGCATGACCCATTCTACATCTCATGTAGATGAGATCCTGGTTTTTCCTTCCCCTTTTTTGTCATAGATAAAATGAAGGAGGTTTTTTTTTCAGTTTTCCCCCCTTTAAAATACCACTTAAAGTAGAAAAGCCTCTTACTTCCCCTACCAAAAAAAGGTCACAGTGATACCTTAGATGCAGGATGAGCTGCCACCAGCACACCATCATTTTTTCTCCTTCCTAAGTGACCAGACAAGGTCTGTAAGATGCTGGAGAGCCCCTTCCAGCACAACTGATGTCTGTTTTCCCCTCATCAGCGTTCTGGTATTTCACAGGGTCTGGAAGGGCTCTCAGCCGAGTGCTGCCACTTAGCAATCGTTCCTTTTTGTTGCTATTGGAAATAAGCAGGGATTCCTTTGTTTCCTGCTCGATGGGTGGGTGGCTGGGTGGGAAGGAGCCCTGCCAGGCTGACGGCAGCTAACGAGGGTGTCAGCACCTTTCCTAATTCCTCGCCTGCTTCCCTTTGTCGCCGAGGCTGCAGCTCCTTTCTGGGAGCACAGAGGTTATGAGCTGGCTCAGAAAGATTAATTAAAACCCAAATCGCTGCTTTTAGCTGTGTGATGACAGGGAGGCCCTCACTGCAATAAATCTTGTAAGGGAGCTAGGGAAAGGCTGCTCTTCCATCAAACTGATGGTGCTGCTCCTTTGTGTCCCCTTCCCTCCCAAAGCTGTGGTGGCCCCCACATGGACACTGCCAGCATGTAACACACCTTGTCCCTTAGATTCTAACTAAACCTCACAGAGGCTGACACTGCCTGCAGAATTCCAGCTTTGCACCCTGACTGTTCCTCATTTCCTCCAGGGCTTCCCAGGTGACATTGGCCCACCAGGAGAAAACGGCCCTGAAGGTCTGAAGGTGAGTGGAGCAGAGACTGCAGCTCTGTGTGGGGTTGGAAGCAGCCAGGGAAAACAAAGTAGTGGGAAGGGGGGAAGAGAGAAAGCCCAGGAGATTCCTATAGATTGTCCTGGCCAGCATCTCAGCTTGGTCTGTTTGCCTTGAGGTGCCTCCAAGTGCAGCGTTTTCTTTTCTTCAGAGTTTTTTTCTGTAACAAAATTGACATTGGATAATGTCCCATGGCTGTGAAAGAGACTTTCTCATTTTAATTGCCCTTCTGAGCTTATGTTTCTATTTTCTGAGTATCTTTTCCTTTGGGTCTTTCTCAGGGAAAGCCAGGAGCACGAGGTTTACCTGGGCCAAGAGGACTGCCTGGACAAGAGGTGAGTGTCCTCAGCTCAAAAGAGGTTTGATTTACAGAAGAATGCTGAATTTTCTAAATTAATGTATGGTGAAATGGTGTTTGTGGTTCAAAATGCTCTAGTCCCTCTGAATTTGGAAGCAGATGCTTATACTGAGTGATCAGAGCCCTGCAGAAGAGGAGATCCTCTGAGCTGTGTGATCTCCAAGGCCTGTGATCTCTGCTTCCAGTCACTGCTGGCATCTGCTGACCCTAAAATCTGCCTTGGCTTTGCTTTTAAAGCCTGTTCCCCCACCCCCAGATGGGTGTTAGAGCCCTTTTCCCTGCACATCCCCTTGCACAGACATGCCCTGGCCTGGCATCTGCTTTCTGCTCCTTTTAAGTGTGTTCCTTTTCAACCATGAGACCTGCAGACTCTGCTCTCTCACACGGAGAAACATCCCTCTGTAAAAAGAGAAGGAAATGGGAATTGCTGCTCTGCAGAAATTCATTTGCCCAGCACCTGAGAGCTTTCACTCACTGCTTCACCTCAGAACCTGAAGCATCATTCCCCTTGCAGTCATTAGGAAGGGAACAATTGTCACTGATTTAATTGTACATGATGGGAGCAGCAGAGAATGTCTGGGTTCCCTGTTTATCCTGTGGTAACTCCAGTGACATTGGTGTAATTTCCTCTCACTCAGGCCAGTGTAAGCTGTTTGTCCAGAGTCACGAGACATTGTGTAAATAATACTGAGCACATGCATGGGCAGGAGCTCGTTTTAATAGCACTAATAATTCTTAACTTTTTCTGGGAACTCTTCTGCTTGTTCTCTAAATGGGATTAATGCAAATTAGCTCATTTATTTGCAGTGAAATAGGGGGGAAAAAAAAATATTCCAGCCAAAATACAAAGGGAATCGAAGCCCTGCATTCCAGGTTCAGGCAGGCGTGACCAAGCTGCCTTCAATTTGCTCTAGTTAGTGAGTGTAAAAGTGAGCCCAAAGACATGGACATGGAGTTTGGTGTGAGCTGTGCTGCAGGGCTCAGAGTGTGCAGCAGAGCACAGCACTGTGTTCTCACCACTGTGCTCACCCAGGGCACCGGGTCAGGGCTCTGAATTAAATTAGATCCCTCTGGAAACGGGGCATATTGTGGGTGGCTTGTCTGTGCCCTTGGAGCTGGGTTCCTGACCCCCAGTCCCATCCCTCAGCCTGCCAGTGCCCCTTCATTACCAGGGCTGCCCACCAAAATGAGAGCAGCCAGGCTGGGGCTGCCAAGGGCGCTTTTAATTCCTCTCTTGGCAGTTGGGTTTAGACACTTGAGATAATTTTTGTGAAGCTTAATTGAAGGTCTCTTAGAAACTGTAGATCTGATCCTATCACATTAGAAATTGGTGTGGAGCCAAGGGAGAGGAGCGAGTCCAATTGCTGTGTGAGATTTTGTGATAGCTCCATTCTGCAGCATGTGTAGTCCCAGCTGAAAGCAAAAGGGAAACGTTCATACAGTTGCCAAGTGGTTCTGTGGGAAATTTTGGAGCATGCTTTTTTGGGGGGAAGAGAGAAAAAGAGAACTCTATAGCATTCACGTCCCTGCCAAATCAAATGAAGCAGAGTTATGGCAGCATGTCCAGGGTACCCCAGGGGCCAAATCCAGCTCATCACAGACCAAATCAACTGGTGTTCCCTTGGTCAAATTTTGGATGGCTTTTGCTGGCAGAGCTTGACTTGAGATCTTTTTTTTCCTGAGAAACCTCAGAGGCTGCTCTAAGATAGAGAAGGGCTCAGCTGTTAAAATGTGACAGCTGAACACACAGCCTGTGTTTAAGCGCTGCTCATACTGCAGGCATTTCATTCTTGCTGCATGGTGAGTCCAAATTTTGTCTTTTATTTTAATTTCTTTTCCACTCAGGGAGATGAAGGCCCCTTAGGACCACCAGGAGTCCCTGGTCCAGAGGTAGGTTTCATTCATTTATTCACTCAGTCATTACCAGCTCTGATGACTTTGCAATGGAATTGTAGTTAAATTCTCATAAAGCTTCCACCCTCCTGGTTTGGGAAGTTAATCTACCCTGCTATGAATTATTGTCTTGTCCAGGGCTTGATCGATTGCTTGATCCAGGATGGCTGAAAGTCCAGGAAGTGCCTTGCACAGGGTGTTGAGTTTGTGACTTTCCTGGAGTCTCAAACCTTGAGAAACCCTCTAATGTTTAAACAGTTCATCCTCAAGATAAATGACATTGATTGGAAAGCATCTCCATAACCAGCCCTTGTGTTTCTTCCTTGATTTATAGTATTTTTCAATGAGTAGAGGAAAAAGAAAGAGAAAAAAAAAAGACTGGACAGTCAAAGAGAGTCCTTTTGACCTCTGTGATATATCACAGAAACAGAGTTAGAAGAAGCAAAAAGAATATTTTCATATTTGAGCTTGCCAGCTCAGGATTTTGTAATGGATCTGTACATAATTGTCACCTCAAGATAGTAAAATATCCCAAAAATTTGTAATAGGTGGATCAGAAAATGAATATTTTACATTTCTATTTTATTTTACAAGCATGTAAGCAGCACCTGTGAGCAAAGCAGCTGCAAGCTTTTGATGTTTATGGTTTTTCAATGTATTTCAGGGTCGGTCTGGTCGGAAGGGATTTCCAGGAACACCTGGTCCCAACGGTCCAAAGGTAAGAAAAGAGTTTGTTCCTGATCAGGAAAGCAGTGGGTAGAAGGGAGGAAAGGAAGAGGGAAATGTCTTTTCTCACCCTTGACCACTCTCCCAAGTATTCATTCCAGAGAGAGCAAGAGAACTGAGGGTTCATCTTTTTCTCAGAATTTTGGGGTCTCCGCTTCTGCTTCTTTCTTCAAAAAGAATGATGGTGCATTTTTAAGCTATTATAAACAAATGTGTTCCTCTTTTGATATTAACCAACTTTTCCCTCCATCATCACTTCATTTTCCATTGCTTCTCCATGGTTTTGTTCTAAAACAATGCACATCATTCCTATCTTTGCTGCCTAATTATCAGCAGGAGCCATCCCAGGGCAATGCACTCCACAAACCCACACTCGAAAGGAAAGAGAAAACCCAACAAAAACAACCTCTTCAAACAGTAAATAGCAAAAATGTGCTCTGGCAGCACATCTGGAGTATCTGCCTACTGAGAAAATACAGCTGCTGTCCTGGAGACACTGCTGGTTACTGGTGAGCCTGGCTGGCCCATGCAGGGCACTCTGCCTGCCACAGCTGCCCTGCTCCCTGGTGGGTGTGCAATCCTTCTCCTTCTGCTTTCTCCTTCACCCCTCATCATTTTCATGCTCTGGACTCCTTCTTCCTGCACTGGGATTTATCTCACACAGGTTCTTGCTGTGGTTTTCCTGTGGAGGCTCCATGTGACTGTAACGTGTGCCTGTCTGAGCTTTTCTAACAACAGAATCAGGGGCCAGCATTGCCTGGGAATATTTGGGTTGTATTTTCTTCTTCTGCTTTGTAAAACTTTGGGATAAAGTAGCCAGGACTAGGCTGAGCCTATACCATAGATATCTTATGTTTCAGTGTGGTTCTCTGAAGGTTATTTTACTACAGCAGGACCAGCTTTTGGGGCATTTCACTCCAGAACAGCAAATGTTTGCTCCATGTTCGTGTCAGTAGTGTTCTTACTTTGGATAAGTAAGAAAGTTCTTTCTTCCTCCAAGTCACAGTTGGTTTTGTAAGATGTTGTTTCTCACAGATTTTCCCTGATTCACACTTTGCAGCCCAAATAAAGGGTGTACAAAGAGCCAGGTCTGGCTGGCAGCGCCCAGTAACCCATGTGCCCTTGTCTCCTTGTCCTGCAGGGTGAGCCAGGAAACCGTGGCCGACCAGGGAAAGTTGGTGAGCAGGTAAATTCCTCATTTTCCTTGTCTCCTTGATGATCTCCTCTGCACAACGTGTCCTGGGTGCCCAGAGTGCAGGCAGAGAGCAGTGGCCAGGCACTTCTGGCCACCTCAAAGCTGCCCACAGCCCTGGTGCTCCAGGTTCCAGGCTTCAAGGAGAGGATTCTCTGCTTTGGGTGCTTTCACTTCCCCTAGATTTTCTGGGGAGTAGAGGAGCTAGCAGCTAAAGAAACCAGACCCTGGGGAAGAGAGACACTGAGCTGCATTTTGTTGTAATTTCATGGAGAGCATTCTGCTGGCATAACCCAGGACATGCACAATCCCTGTAGGCTTTGGGGGAACCACAGGCATCAAGGAAAAAGCAACAATTGTTCCCACATCTCTGTGATTGAAACCAACAAACTTGTCCACCAACAGCCCTGAAAGTGAAGCCACAGAGCCTCCAACAAATTCTGTGTGTTCCTGCACCACCACACCAAAGTGGCTGCGGCAGCTGGCCCTGGCACTGCGGGTGCTGCTTCCCACCACTGCTGTCCTTCCCAACACTTTCCCTGCTGGATGGTCAGCTTGGTTTGCTTTGGTTTAGCTTGTCAGCCTCTCTGGCTCTTCTTTGGGTCGTTTCCTCCAAGGGTTTCTGACCAAGCAAGTCTACAAAAGTCAAGGTGGATCCTTTTCAGTACCAGCAGTCTGATACCAGCCTCTGTACATATCAAAGGTGGTTACTTGTCTTTGGAAATTAGAGCCATTTCTGTGTTATGGTTGTTAATTTGCTCCTTGAAGAGCAACTACTGAAGGAGCAAAGTTGTTCCGCACATCTGATTTCTACTTGCAGATTTATCAGATTCTGCACGATCTCAGACAACACTTCCCAGTGCTTTGTGCCTCAGTTTCCCCTTCTGTGGAAGGTGTGAGACAGCCCTGAGCAGACCTTAGCCCAGTGCCTCCTGTTCTGAAGTGGCACCTGTGGACACTGTTAAAAATGGATATTTAAAAGTGCTTTGAGATCCTTAACCAGACATTGTCCTTGAAGGGCAAAGCATCATTAGGATTATTATTCTTTAACTTCCCTCAGGACTGACCTTGGATGAGAACTGTAGGCACTGTTCATCGAAAAGAAAACACAGCTGGCCTCTGCTGACACTGAAACCAGCACAGTGGTAGGAAAGCTGCCTGTGTTATTCTTAGTCAATTAGTCTCTGCCTAGAAATATCACCCAGAAAATTTCCATTTCTGAACCAGTCAAGTAATTAGAACAAAAATGTCTCACCAGAGTAGTGAGAAATAACTTCCTCTCCCCTCACTTCTCCACGGAACGATGCTGGAGCATTGGGGTTTCCTTCCTCCCTCCACTTAAACGTCAGCAGTTGGTGTTGGGGCTGGGTTGGATTTTTGCAGAGCCCTTGGCACTGAAGACACCATCACCTCACCCTGTTTTCTCTTGTGGAGACCTCGATGTTTTCTATTCCACAGTAAGGGTGGAAAACATCACACTTCTCAGTCCTGCTGCTCTGCCTGACAAATGGCTTCTCTCAGAGTAGAAAATCTCAGCATGACAGTATGAGAAGAGAGCAGCCATCCATCTCACTGGAGATTTCTTCCCTTTCTTAGGGACATCTGTGTAGGAAAACACGGGAGTTTCTGTGAGGTTTCCGGCGATACTTGAGCTCTCCTTGAAAAATGAGGTTTTAAGGCACAGGGCAGCCCCTGATGTGTTGTTTTTCCACTGCAAGGACACCGACTGGGGAAGATCATTCATGAGATGCTTGTTGTCTCCCTGTGCTGGAAGGATTCCAGCTGCCAGGCGCCCCAGTACCCTGGAAATGTGTGGGTTAACCCTTCCTTGCCTGGAGATGGAGTCAGAAGGATATGAAGATGAATGCAAGGCCTCTGGCCAGGGAAGCCACCAGCCTTCCTGTCGCTGAAGGAGAATGTCACCAAAATGTCCATGCTGATGGTCAGAGAGCCCCGTGGGAGAAGCAACAGCCTGGAGCAGGCAGGAAGGTGCTGCCACCCCAGGGAGCCCCTGCTTGGCACCAAAAATTCCCAGTGAAGAGTTGTGCCTGCTGAAAGAGGCTCCAATTGCCTCATGTCCTCAATGGGATTGGGAGGTCCTGTCACAGCAGGAGCAGCTGTTTGAGTCCCTTCCCCTGGACAAGAAGTGACAGCCCTGCTCACCCACGGGGCTGTGTCAGGGTCAGCCATGTACCCATCACTCTGTGCTGGGAAGGGCACCCAACGCCCTTCTCTTCTCCTTTAAGGTCTAAGTATGATGTCTCAATATCAGTATTCTAAGACCATTTGTCAAAGGACAATAGCACCATCTCCTTCATGTCTTTCCCCTTCCAAAGGAGAGGGGCTCTAATGTCAGGTTTGCAGATGGGGACGTCGTGATTGTCTTGGCCAGGGTCAAGAGGGTCACCAAGAATGGAGCAGGGAAGTGCACTGGTGTTTCCCACATGTCAGCACTGCTCCTTTCCAACCCTTCACCTTCTGCTCCAGGGCGTCTCTGGCCTCCAGACATCTCAGTCAGGGATTTTCAGGCACTGTGGTGTTTCCACAGCACCTCTCCACCTTCCCTCCCCTCACTGCCAGGATGGTGGAAACCCAACCCAGCCCCAGGGCCGGGCTGAGCCCGGTGCACAGAGGGTTAAACCACATGGCTGTTCTTTGCGGGTCAGAGCGTCCTCCTGTCTATAAACCGCGATATTTACTGTTTTACTTTCCCTTTCTTTCATCTGAATGGGAGGATTGTACATTTACTCCCTCCCGTCCCTTCCCTTTGTGCCTGGTTTGTTTTGTTTTGAGTTCTGGTGAACCAGTCAAACACAGAGGCCGCCATCGGTTCCCGCTGGGAGCCACCAGCGGGCCCGTCCCTGGGAGACCCTGCTCATGCTGGGCTGCTTCTCCCTCCCAAACCGGCTCTGATTTATGCAAGCCTTCAGTGCTGACTTGCTCTCTGTTGGCGGAGCCAAGAGGGGGGCTTAATTATGACAGGGCTGGACAATAAATGGGAAAAGCGAGACAGGAGTTAGGAATTACAACCCACCAGTCCCCCCTCCTTTCCTTGCTCCCCCCCTCCACGAGCCCCCAGCAACTTTTTAACAATCTCCATCCCTTTTCCGCCGTGCCCTTGGCTGGGGAGTACAGCAGACTGAATCATGAGCGACATGCTGAACTCCTGTCTAATATAAATGTTTTACATTCTTTCCTCTATAGTGTGGGCCTTTATCCGGGCAGCCACTGCTGCTGGGACTTCACGTGCATCATTACACACACTGCCCAGAGCCCTGCTTGGTGCAGGCCCTCTTTTCAACCCTGGGAACCTGAGAAAAATATGTTGTGCCACAGCCATTTTAGTGTAATGACCACAATTCGTGTCTGCTTTGATTAAATATTTGCCATTGGCAGCTCTTCTGGTTCTTAAAACCTAAATCTTTCTGTCTTAAAACCTAAATCTCCTCGCCTTTAGTGTCTATCCCATTTTGGCCAGTGAAGAGCATCATTACCCAATCTTCCCCTGTTTTTCCTTATACTCCTGATAAATTACTGAGATTTATTTGGCATAGACATATCTATCTCGATTTGTGTCTGCTTGCAGACACAGCAATGTCGGTTAATTTAGCCCAGAGCAGACAGTGCTGGCTGCAAACACTGCAGAGCTACTGTGCTGGAAGCTACAAGGTCCCAGCCCTGCATCTCACGTTCACAACCATGGGATGCTCCTCTCACGTGGGGAGCAGTGACATCTTCCCCTGTGCAGTGCCACAGTGCACCAGCGCAGGCAGAATTTCCCCTGGGTTTGGGCTGAGATGTTGGCTGTGCTCCCCTTCCATCCCATCTGTGCAGCAGGAGCAGTGTTGGCCATGCCAGCAGGTTTCTGCACAAGCTGCCATAACAAGCAGCACATCTGTGACAGCAAGGGGGGGGTCTCAGGAGGGTGTTGGGGGCTCTTGGTGTGCTCAGATCCCTGCAAACCCCTCTGCAAAGCACCAGCAGGCCAGCTTGAGAAGCATCACCAGTACACCTGGCTTCAGGATCCAGATTCCTGAGGGGCTTTTAAGGTGGAAGCTGCCATGGACAGTGGGTCTGAAAATTGGCCTTCAAGCTGAGCTTGGATATGCAGCACCCCTTGGAAGGGAGTTTGAAAGAGTCTTGTTCTGAATG
Source organism: Camarhynchus parvulus (assembly GCF_901933205.1). Taxonomy (NCBI): domain Eukaryota; kingdom Metazoa; phylum Chordata; class Aves; order Passeriformes; family Thraupidae; genus Camarhynchus; species Camarhynchus parvulus. The sequence goes on along the minus strand of NC_044587.1, from coordinate 6,080,367 downwards.
GGACCAACACTTTCTGCAGAGCAGGGATCCCTCTTCTGCAGGAACTGGCCTAGGGAACCAGAAATTTCTTAAAGATCATATTCCCGGGAGAAAGAGTTCTGTGGTTTTCCAAGAAATTAGAAATTAACGAGATGTAGCCTTTCTCTCTTTATTGTCTATTTTTGCCTAGCAATGCATTTCCCTGTTGCATCTCATTGCTTTGCCATTCTCTGCCATAACATTTGCCGTCTTCGTGGCCTTGGGCTATTGGAAAAATTCAGGAACTGGATGCGGTTGTGTACCTGCACTTGTGTCTTGCTGGAAGGATAATTGATCCAGCAGCCTTCAGCAATGCCACCCAGTGGCAACCTTGCATAGGCAGATGTTGCAGAGTTTTCTGCTCTCCAGTTGATTCCTGCACTGGGCAATCTGTGCTGAGTCCAGCTCTGCTTGCCGTGGGGATCTGGTTCATGCAGCCGGGCCACAATGACAATGTTGTGCTCCAGGACTGCCTCAGTTTCTGACACAAAGGCCATTTCAAAGCAAAGACCACTTCAGAAAGGCTGGTGACACCCCTACAGGATGTGTGGAGCTTTTCTGTTTGTAGCTGTCATCCCATGGCTGATTGGTATTTCCACCATGGCACAGAGGAGACGAGTGCCTGCAGTGGCAGAGGGGACAGTCCCTTACATTTCCAGAGCCAGAAACCACTGGAGCTGGTAGGGAGGTTGCTTTATCTTAATTCTCAGGAATCTTCTCTTGAGATTGCATCTGTTTCCATCTTCCTAATTAAAAGCAGCTCTGTTTGCCTCTTCGTTATCCCGAACATTGTTAAACCCTGAGCTTAGGCTGGAGGTTTGTTCCAAGATGGTTTCTGAGTGGTGTGCGAGATCCACTGCCCTGCTGGCCTCTCTGGCTGCAGGAACCTTTATTTCCTGCTGGCATCCCACCAGCACAACACTATCCAGGGCAAAATTAGTCTGCACAAAGGGCTGAGGCAGCTTGGATTAACCCAGAAGAAGCCTACCCAGTCCAGCTGCTAAAATGATGCTGACTCTCTGTCTCTGCACAGCCCAGGAGCTCCTGGGGAAGCTGTTTTGGGGAAAGCTCACAGAACGAAGCCTCACTATGGGCTCAGCCTTCCTTCCTTCTCTCATCCACTGCTCTGTGTGTTGTGGTTCTTGCAGATCCTGGTGCTGCTGTTCCAGCTGGCCCCTAAAGCAGAACCAGCTGTGGAGTTAGACATTCCCATGGCCGGGAGCAACTCCATCCGCTCTGGTAGCCAGTAGGAATTACTGAGCATTAGACAAGGGATGCTGTGCTATTGCAACCAGCAAGGTGGACCAAAGGAACTGTTTACTTTCTCAGCAAATAAAGACTGAAAATTAGCTGTGCTCTTCTCTTTCCTCAGGGTCTCATGGGTTTCATTGGTCCGGTGGGGGAGCCTGGAATAGCAGGAGAAAAGGTAAGATTGCTTGCAATGAAATTGTTGTAATTTTTGCAGGATAGCGAGGCTGGGGTGGGAGAAGGGTTGTGGAGATTTAAGTTGTGATGTGAGTGCAACACCCAGCTGGGAATGAAGCACGTCCAGGGTGTCTGAGCTAGACTAGGAGCAGGCCAAAATCATCCACTTCCCATTCAGGAATTAACATGCGCTGTCCTCCAGGGAGATGCTGTCAAATATTCTTTGAAAAATTAGCTTTCCTCATTCATAATATGCCAGGGAATTTGTATTTAACAGTCAGCTGTGGTTTTTATGGGAACGAGAGATCCATCAGCCCTATGTTGCTGGTCATGGGAGGAGTCCATGGGATTGAGGTTACAGATTGCTGCAGAGGTGTCCTCTGGGTTGCTAAGGGGGGGTCACACAGGACCAGGGCTGAGCCTGCATGGAACACGAGGTCTCAGCAATTTCTCAGGTGTACAAGAGTGCAGCCACCCATCTGAGCTGGTCCAAATATTTCCCTTTTTATCTGTTGAGGACCATCCCATCTGGCTGCCCCTGAATGCTTTGGGCACACTCAGGGCTGGTGCCCTCTTGTGTACACTACAGACACAAACCTCTTCCAGGGGAATGAAAAGGACTTTATTTCACATAAAAACGTAAAAGGACGTTAATTTGTTTTCTATTAGAGTGTAAACTTTTATTCAGAGGCAGCTCCCAAAGACAAATCATGTGTGTCACTCATTGTACCTCACTCGCACGCTGCTGGTTTTCATTGGTGCTTTAATTATTCACAGTGCGGCTGTAAAGATAGCGAGGAGCATAAAACGATGCATTCCACACATCAGTGCTCTCTTTCTCACTTTTATTGCTTCAAGCCCTGTCCTCTGGGTAATGATGTAAAGACTCTGTGACAGTTATACTGTGTTTGCTGCAGATCCATTTTATTGTCTGTCCACAGCAGCCTTTGGAAAGGCCTTTCTGTCCTGTGGGCCCCGGTGGGGCAGTAGCAGAGTCAGTCTCAGTCCAAGCTGTCAAGGCTCACAAGAACTAAAAAGAGTGACATGATGTGGGCTGTGTTTTAGAGAAAGAAAACAGAGGAATAAAGAGTAATGTGTCCAGGGTGGTTACACAGCAAATTGGTGCCTGAGTGAGCTGTCTCACTGGCAGCTGCAGCCCTGAATTGAATGAAGAATAAGGTGTTTGCCATGCAGGAAAGATCTTTTCCTCCATTCCATTAAGTTCACATTTGTCCCTGTGCCTTCCATGCCAAAGCCTTGACCACATGAAATCTCCTCAACTTCCAGATCAGCTCTGTAATGGGATGATGTTACATCAGTGTCAAGGCAAACCCAGAATGTCCTTTGAAAGTCTGCCCTTGGAGATCCTCAGCACAGCTGGGATTTCCATCAGGCTTCTCTACCAGGACAAATTTAGGGATGACAGAAATAGCTATCATCAAATCAAAACCTCAACCAGGCCTCCAGTTGGCATAGTATCCTACAGCTTACTACGCTCTTGTGAGCTAAATGAAGTGGGAAATATGCTTTCATTAGACATAGCTGAGTCAGCAATCTCCATCCTGAGAGCTGCAAAAGTTAAGACTGAAGCCAGTAGAATCCAAAGATTATCAAAGAGAACAATACAGTTAATACACACTTAATAAAATCCATCCATTCAGGGAAAAAAAAATCCATACGTTGGTTTACAAGGGCCAGCTGGTGACAACACAAACTCTGGGGTTTGTTTTTAATAAGCTCCTTAGAGCCCAGAAAATATTTCCCCTTACACTTTTTGCTGTTGGAAGGTAGGTCAGATTTTGGGCGTAAACTAATTGGCAGCATTTGCTAATTCCTCCTTCCTCATCCCCCTGAGCATACAAACCTAACACACCTAATTCCCAGTGCACCCCCGGGGCTGCAGGGAGACTACAGACAGTTGTGTGGGAATTGTCACCATCTCCCAAAGGAGTTGTTGATGTCCCATCACTAAAGCCACACCTTCATGTCCCCTCACATCAGCAGGTTGTGGTGGTGCTGGTGGGGCTTGACCCTCTTGTCTCCTACCTTTGGGTCAGGGACCTGTTCATGGAAAGAGAGATGGGCTGCATGAGGGGATAAGGAAGACTTTTGCAGTGAATAAGGGATGTTTTGGTACATTAAGTTCTTTAACTGCTTGTTTTAGAAGGGATCCTATCTTTAGGGTGGGCTGGGGAGTCATCCAGCTCCAAGCCCCTCATAAATCAGACCTCCAGGTCGTGGTTGCTGGAACTGTGGTCTCAGTAAGAGCAACAGGACAAAGAGTTACCCCAAAACATCCACAGTCTCCTCTGAAAGCACCAGGCAGCATCTCTGTTTTTTTCCAGCTGGAATCCTGCTCTCAGTAGGGCCTTGTGACAACAGACTTCAAATCCCTGGCTCTGACAATGCCAGCATGTGTAGGGATTGTGATACTGCAGAACAGCCATGTCCTGCCTTGGGTGGGCAGAGCTGGAGATTTCCTTGGGTTCAGCCCTAGCACTGTTTGGAATTGAAGGTGATGTGCCTGTTTCCTTCACACCTTGGTGCTTTTGATGGCAAGAGTAAAGTCCCCTCTCTTGGGATGTGGAGGATTAGTTAATTCCTACAATTCTTCCATTACTGAGATGGATGGAAAGAGAGTAATACTGGAAGCATTTCTGGTAGAAAGCTGATGGCACAGACATGAATTTGTGGATTTTTTTAGTTGTTTCATTGCTCTAGATCACTCTCCCTGTGTCTCTCTCCTAGGGTGACCGTGGCCCAGTGGGACCCCCAGGCCCTCCAGGAGTCAAGGGGTCGATGGTAAGGAGTAAGTCTGCATTCTCTCACTCTTGCTGCCACCTCTCTGTCTGTCCTAGCCACGGGTGCAGCTTCTCCTGTCTTTGACTTTCATGACAACAGCTGCAATTTCTTCCCCTGTCTGTGGGGATGGGAATGGGCATTTGAGTGGATATTGAGGTGCAGCCTCTCCCCAGCAGCTGAGTCCAGCAGTTTTCCCAGCAGTTTGAGGTGTGTTCTGTGGCTCCATCAGCTGAGGGCCTGCTCTGTCAAGTGGAGACGACCAGGAGCTGAAGGACTGCCTGTTCCCAACCATCCTGGCTCTAGAACAGACAGTGCCCACCAACAAGGATCTGTCCAAACTGACCAGGGCAGCTGGAAATGCTTGGGCAGCACAGTCACTGTGCCTTGCTGTGCTCTGCCTTTCAGGGGACTGCATTTAGGAATTTCACAGTGGGGACCTCAGCTGGATCTTGTCTTCTCTGACACTTGTTTCCTGTCTACCATAGTACAAGACCCAAAGACATATTTTTGTATTAATTCAGCCCATTCTCTTCTGGGCTGTTCAGAAAGTCTTGCTGCTGATATCGCTGGCTGGGTTGGAGCTGGGCTAGTGGCAGTCTGGCCATTTCCTTCTGCCCCTGAGCAATTTTACCCTGACAAATATCAGCTCTGCCTGACCTTGCCAGCAGCCAGCAATGCCATTTTTCCTGTCTTCCCACTGGGAGGAAGAAGGTCTGTGCAGATTGTGGACATTCACAGCAGGCATGTTCTTCTTCCTTCCCTTTTAGGGGCACCCTGGGATGCCAGGAGCAGTGGGTTTTCCTGGGATCCCTGGACCAACAGTAAGTAAAGGCTATCACCACCTTGTAACACCACATCCTGGGCATGCATGGGCTAAGTCCAGCAACTGTATTCCAGTTTATTTGAGTTTGATACAGACCAGAGATATGGGGAGAGGGCTGGGACATGGGGAGGAGCAACATGGAAAGAGACACAAAAAAAGCACAGTGCTTAATTCAAAATTTTGTACTCCTAAGGAGGGATGCAAAAGTCACAATCCAGCCTCAATCTTTTGGCAGGACACAAGCTCCCTAGTTCAAGGTGTTCTGTGCTGGGAATGGTTGGCAGTGTGGTGATATGTGATATAGTGATGTATCACAGTGATTTATCACGGGGATTTATCACAGTGACCATGGCACGCAGTGTGACCGTCCTGCCTGGTCAAAGCCCCTGCTGGCACGAGAGGAGCAGCAGAGCAGCTCCCCCAGACAGACCCTCCATCTGCACAGGTTCATCTGGCACACTGCAGCTGTGGCTGGAGCATGCCATGGCCATGGAGGCAGATTTCAGCCTGGCTCCAGTTTCCCACAGATGTTCCTTAGATGTAGTTCGGGCTCTCCCAGCAGCACAAGAGCTGCTGGAGCCAACAAAAAGGCAGCCCTGGGTGGGTGCAGGGAATGGATTTTGCTCAGTCTGTGAATTCCCACAGTGCTGGTAACAGGGAGGAAGATCACAGCAGTGAAATGCCCAGGAAGTGCCAAAGGTGTGGCCTCCAAATCAGGGTCAGCTGTGCCACTGCCAGGAGCTCCAGGATGCTCTGGGTGCACTGGCTGCAGGCAGCTGCCGCCTGGGCACTGACTGTGCAGTAACAAGTGAGTGGAGGTGAGGAAAAGAGAAAATCTGAGCTCAAGCAGCACCTCAGGGTGACCCATCTCTGCCTGGAGAGCAGGGATGTGGCACCAGCCAGGTCCTTCCAATAAAAGCAGCACAATGCCACCCACAGCCCCCAGCACTGAGCTGCTCTGTGGCCCCTCATGGCAGCACTTGTTGACAGAAGCCTAGAGGCAGCTGCATATCTGTAGATGTCTCATTTTTAACAATTCCCATCATTAGCTGCCACATTATTTGGGGACAACTGGAGCTCTGGGCTCCCTCCTGCTCCAGGCCTGTGAGCACCCATGACCAGGGCAGTTTCTGTGCTGTGGCAGAGAGCTCCAGCCCTGAGCACCATCCCATGCACCGCTAAATGTACCTTCAAGTGAAGCCAAATTTTGTCTGTCTCCACTGGGGCATAACAAGAGAAAGAGCTGAGGCATCAGATGCAGGTGGAGATACCAAAACCTCGCAGCAAAGCTCTGGGAGCGGAGGCTGTCCCCAGGTCCTTCTGCTTCCTTCAGTTCCCTCTTCTCCTCCAGGCAAATAACAAGTTCATCCAAGCAAAATGTTTGCTCCACAAATGCATTTTAAAAAGTCATAATTCAATAAGCCAAACTTCCCCACAGAGCCAGTAAATCAAATAATCTCCTAATATCAAATCCCCACTCATTAACTCCAGCTGTTTTTCCACCAAACATTCCTTACTTGCCTTTCAAGCCAGACCTGAGGCATGCAGTTGTTATTTGTCCTAAACTGTTAAAATCTTTGAATGAGCCTTAGCAGTGGTGGCTGATTAATTCAACAAAAGATGACTGGAAATGGGGAGCAAACTCAATGGTAGGAAACTTTGCCCTTGGTGTCAGCTTCCTGAAGCTTGTGAATTCCTTTTTCCTCTCCTTGCTCACCATTATGGTGCATCTCTTCTGTTTGTATACAGTTTTGGAAATAATGTGTATATATAGGAATATTAAAGGTCACTTATGTTCTCCTAAACAGTTCACTGGAATTCCAGCAGGGTATCTAGCTATTCCCTCAACGTTTGCCAGCACAATGAATGTCTCTGTCCTTGTACTTTCATAAGCTGTTTGGGATAGGCTGAGACTTCCAGAGGAGATTCCAAATACCAGCTAAGGATTTCATTTCAGTACATGGTTATCATAAAAATCTCTATAAAACAGGCCTCTGCCACATGCCCTGCCTGTGCCAGTCACCACTGTCCTCACTACCCCAGCTGAGATGTTCTGTGAGCACAAACACAGTTACAGTCAACTGCCTTTTCCATCCTGGGTGAGAACAGCTCAGCATTTGTATCCTGAACTTACATGCCGTGCACAAAAGCAAAATCCTCATAAATGGCAGTTGTAGGAGCAGTAGGAAGATCACTGTCCAATTCTGTTCTGATCTGTGGTGGAGTTTGCAGGGCTGACAGTTGGTAAAAGCTATTAACATGTAAACAGCCAAATTTGATGTGGAATATTTGAGAGCAAGGAGTGAATGTGTCATTTTGAGGTTTTCTTTTCTGACAGCAAAAAGGCACTAACTTTAATATCAGGTTAAAAAGCTGTGATACAAAATTTAGTACTGTTAAATAAATATATCCTTTATTATTTTTCACTCTGATAAATATTCTAGCAGGGAAAAAACCTGGCTTTCTGCATTTTCTGTATGCACCTTAATGAATCATGTGTGTACAAATCCAGATTAAAAGAAAACCTGAAATCCTTCTGTAACTGTAAGAACAGGATCATCCACAACACCAACAGTTCACATTAAATTAGTATCTAGCTGCCAATATCAATATTTATGCAGCATTAACAGGGCAACAGTTACTTAAAGATAAAATCAGTATTTGGCTGAAAAGATCAAACTTGGATACCCAAGATGAGGTGTCTGATTTTGTATTTGGACATCTAAAAACCAGATCCTGGTTATTATTATTATTATTTTTGAACAGATGCTGAGAAACAGCTGCTTTTAATAGATTCAGAGAGGATTCTGGATGTTCAACTTCACATCACACCACTGACACAGATAACAGCCTGCAGGTCATTAAGCATGCAAAACTCAGCCAGGGTCTTTGGCCTAAATGTTCACAATCCAAAGACAATCTGTCACACACACACACACACAAAAAAAAAAGCCATTTATAGGCAAGTAAAAATGGTGATGTTTTTTAGCAAGTGTTTAACGAACCAATCTGCTGGTCAAGGGTCTGCATCTGAGGCCCCTGCAGATCACATAGGGATGTAGGGTCCTACCAAAGCTGCTGCCTTCCTCATTTTGTGTCCTTTTCCCCTTGCAGGGTCCAGCAGGAGCCCGGGGTGCACCAGGGGTCCGAGGGATGAAGGGTCGCAGGGTAAGCACTGAGCTGTCATCCCTCTCCTCTTCCAGATACTGGAAAAATAATCTAAAATAATCTATTAAATCTGGTTTGGTCTGGGGGTGTGAAGATGAGCAGAAGTTGGGCAGCACCTCCACAAACACGTTTCTGCTGCACATAAAGGTCCTTGAACAAATCTTACCAGGAAAGTGCATGCAAAGGATGTGTAAGGGCAGAGGGGTGCCCAGAGTAGAGGTTATCATGGAAGTGGTCCAGACTGTCTTTTCCAGCTACCTGCCATGTCAAAACACAGTTTATGGATGCTTCTGGTGAGGATGATGAGGATTTAGTTGTCTGAAATTGTGGGAAAGGTAATGGTAGAAAAGCAGAAAAGGTGCCTTTGATGCTGTGGGAGAAAAAGTAGCTGAGATATGAAATGCTGTGAAATAACCAGAGGCAGATGAAGGAGGAAATGTTATGTCATGACATAGAATTGAGAGACAAGTCTGACAGAAATAGAGCTGGGCTGTTCTACCCTTGTGTTCCCCTCCAGTCCCACAGGACTGACACCTCCCAGCAGGGCTCCACAGGCTTGTGAGGAAGGTGTGCCTTGCATTGTCAGTAGATCAAATTATAAACATGTTCTGTACCTTTCTAAGGGCTTTTCCAGCCCTGATTTGATGTGTACACACCTCACAGTACCACCCTGTGAGCACAGGTCACTCCTCATCCTCCTGGCAAGAGCAGCCCCAGCCTTGTGCTGGGTGCCAGTGCCTGGCACCCCTGGCAGTGCTGTGAGTTCACATTTCCCTCCATAAAGAGCTCACAGACACCCAGAGTCAGTTCCTGTGTGGCTCTCCCTGCTGTGTCTGGGTGACAGCTGTCAGGACAGTGACCTCCAGACCTGCCAAAGCTGCTTGTTTTCCTGCCTGTGACATCCAGCCCCCATCCCACTGAGCTCTTCAGTCTTTCCTCTCCAGTTGGATATTTATGGCAGCAGCATCCCTGCTTTGGGTTGTTTTTCCTTGTCCAGCTGCTTTACAAAGTATTAATAGCAAGCACACATGAGTTCTGCTGAAGGCCCCAACAACAACATATTTTGCATTTCTCCTTCCAAGGATCTGTTTCCATGTTTCATTTTCAAAAGCATACACTGGAGTAAACTATACATTTTACCTACTCCCACTCTCTGCTTCTCCTGCAACTTCTGCTTGGGGGATTCAGGACAGCCAACAATTTTGTGTTTCCCTATGCCAGAGTGAATGTTTTCTTCAAATAGCTGGGACTATTTCTGTGCTATTCTTCAAATAGCAAAAGAAAATGGAATAACCAGCTAGGAAGCTTTGTAACCACGGAGTTATGTACTCTGGAACTGCTCTAAACTTTAAAATCACATCTAGAAGGGTGCCAATTACATCCAAGCTTGGCAGATGTTTATCAGGGTTCATCTTTTAAGGAAAAGCTCCCATTCCTCTGTGCTCCTTGGTGGGAAGGCCCATGGAGTTCCCTCCCCAGATCCCCTTGCAAAGGGAGTGTGGTTCCCCTGCGCTGCCCAGCAGGATTACCTGGGCAGTCTGGGACATCCATGATCATGTTGGATGAGAAACTGGAGGTGTTCCTTCATGGCAGGCTCTGAATGGATGGTGGAAAATACCCCAAGGTAAAACTGCAGCCCAGGGCTGAACAGGAAACACCTTCCGATGGATCCAGGCTGTGAATGTGAAGGCTCTGGGAGAGGTGGGTCCTCTCAGGGGATCAGGTGGTTCTGCCAGTGCCTTTAATGTTTGCAATGACAGAGAAGGAGTCCAGGAGCTGCCTCCTCCCAGCTGCCAGCCAGAGATCCATCCCTGCCCCTGAGCTTCTCCTTCCAGCAGGCAGGCACAGGCACTGCAGTATCTGGCTCTGGGGTTGTCCAAGGTTCCCTCACTTAAACCACCTTCAGCTTCTGACATCCATGCTGGCCTCAATTCCTCAGCCCACAAGGACAGCTGGATTCAGCTCCCAAGACAGGAGGTTGCCTGGTGTCAAACCCTCCAGGGAATTCCTGTGGAACATCAGCTGCCACCAGCACTGCCCATGCTCAGAATGGCACATCCTGCAGCAGAGACCTTCAGCTGCATGGCCTGGCTTTACACTTCCCCTCCAGATGTTCAGCCCAGCAGGTCCTGTGCCACTCCCTCCCTCTGGAGATGCCTCCACAGAGAGAGCCAGACCTCAAAGTGCATCCCAGCCCTGCAAACAGGAATGCAGCAGTGGCTGCTGTACCCTGACAGGCTGCAGTGCCTGCAGAAATCACCTCTGGATGTGCAGAGCATTGAGGCAGAAAGGAGGCAGTGCCTGGGGAAAAGGGAGCATTAAGGAGTTGGTCTTGCCCTAAGGACACCAGTATTGGGTAAAACTCTGCCTAAAGCTCTACCAGCAAGGACTGAGCCTCTGGATCTGCTGCTGGTGCTTCTGCTCTCAGCTCCCATCGCTGGGCTGGGCTCTGGTGGAGATCTGGTGCTGTTTGAGCACTGCAGTGATTTCATCCATGCAGAATTTGTGAGGCAGAGAGATGCACGTCTGAGATCCCCAGCAGGAAGGACAAACCTGGGCTTTGCTGTGGAATTCTACAGATTTCAGTGGATGTGATGTAGGGAAGTCAGTACTGTAAGAACCAGCAGATCTCCTGCCTGGAGGATTTCTGGTTCAAATCTGTCTCATTCACATTTTCCTTCTCTTCATACTCTTAGAAGATATTCCAGGCACACAGTATCCTATGTTTGCCTACTTGCTCCTGTGATTCCAGCTCTTGCTTTACTCAGGATGGGGAAATGATCCCCCAGCTGTAATTTCACCCATTACCCTCTGTCTATCCCAGCTTGCAGAAGGGATGTAATTCAATTCAGAGTGGAAACATGAATGCAGCCCCTGCCAGATGTTTGTGGATTCCATGAGCTCTGTTTGTGGATGCTTCATTAAAGTTATTCTGCTTTTGAAGGAAACATAAATAGCAAATATGGTTTTGATTGTTAGGAACAATGGAGATTTTTGGGGTCTGCATTTATGTTGTGATAGCTTTCACAGTGTCAAGATATGTATGTTGTAGAAAGAAAAGCTTTTTAGAAATTGTAACCTTCTTTTTAGTCCTGACAGAGCTATTGTTCCTTCACAAGTCTTTGTTTATTCCACCAAACTGATACTGAGCAATCTTCCTCAAATGTTATTTCCTTTCTAGTCTTCCCTAAGGAGAAGAAACTTGGACATGTGAGCCCAGGCTCATTTCCCTTCATCTGTACTCAGTGTAACACTTGGACATGTGCTTAACAACCAGCTAATGGCAGCTATGTACATGCTTAAACCTAATTATTTAGCCAAATCAGGGTTTAAATTTGGAGGCAGTTGGTCCAGCAAGCCCCTCACCCTATGTCATTTAAATCCTAAAGCACATTTCTGCTCCTCACAGCAGGAAAATGTGTGGTCTCCTAAGGATAATGTCATCAAATAGACTGGGAGTCTCTATGAAAGGCTGAATATCAACCAGAGCCATGATTTTGTAACCCACATTACAAAGCTGCACCTGAAATCCTGCTGTGCCTCACCCTGCCCTGTTCTCCTGGCCAGGGTGCCTGCCAATATTTCTAGAATTATATCCTCTCACTGCTGGGTTCTGGCTCAGGTGATACAGGGGAGCTTTTCAAATCCCAAAGCCCATTTCTCTTTTCCACTGTGCCATTCATCCATCCACTCCTGTAAATCCAAGACAAGGGGAGCACACCTGCACTCCAGGCCCTTTGCTGCTCCACGCCAGAGGGAAGGAATTGCTGCCTCTGCCACATGGACCCAGTCGTCTCCAGCATCAGCAACTGCAGGGATTTATAAATGCCAGGCATTTGTAAAGTGGTGTTATCTAAGCAAACCTGAAAATATTTGCCTTTCCAAGCCCAGCTGAGTTGTTGTTCATGGAGAAGTGGAGGGTATTGTTCTGCTTCCAGGGATCTTTCTGGTTGACTGAGAAAGCCTTAGAAGTGTTTGAGGAAAAGCTCTTTTCCAGATCCATGGCCAGGGATGTCTCCCTTTGGCTTCACTCAAGGCATCTGCTTGCTTTTTTGTTTGGCCAGGCTGTGATAGCAAAATATCAATATTTGGATAACTGGGTAAGGAAGGAGCTTTGGGTTTCTGGAAAGGAGCTACTGCCTGCAGCTTCATGCTGCTTTGGAGAGGCTGCTCACTGTCTGTCTGAGCTCTGAGAAGGTGTTTAACAGCAGGAAATGCAGCACTGCTCTGCAGAAACCCCTTGCTGAGTTCTGCAGGAGCATTGTCTGCCTCAGCAGCAGATATATCCCTATTGCCTCACCTGGCCTGGCAGAGCCTGGAGCTGGGCTCCCCTGCCTTCCTGTGTGAGATGTCACCTCCAGGCACTGTGGGAGCCCCTTGTTTAGCCTGGGGTTTCTGATAGCACTGCTGGGTGTGGCTCAGCACAGGGAAATGCTGGAATGCTGAAATGCTGTCCTGGCCTGCACTGAGGGTCTCAGGGGAGCCCAGGGGCTGTGCTCAGCCCTACCTGCAAGGCCAAGCTGCCAGGGCTGCAGGGGGAAGGCACCTTGAGGTCCTCTGAGGAGCCTTAAGGCTCTTGGCTTTGGGATGCTCCCTGGAGAGCTGCCAGCACCTCACTCACTCATCTCCAGCCAGTGTTGTCAGTAAAAGAGAGTTTTAAAAATTTAACTAATTGACTAAATGTAACTTTTCCTGTCAGAGTGGATCAGGGGAAGCCTTTATCCCAGGTTTCAGCCAAGGAGGCTGGAGAAGATGAAGTTGTCACATGCATTTGAGAATAGAGTGTCACTTTCTCCTTCTTCAGGTCAGATGCCAATGAGAGGTGCTGTGGTGGGATTAGGCAGGTGACTGCTGGGAAGGGAGATTGCCCTGGCAGATCCTGCCATGCTGCTGACAGGGCTCTGCTGGAAGAGATGAGGATCCTGTGAACACCTCCCCAGCCAGCCCTGGTGAGAGCCACAGCCACCACTGAGGGCACCCAACAAACCCCACCAGGCTCAGAGCAGCCCCTGCACTGGCAAAGGGCTGGACAGGGCAGGACAGGCTACAGAAGATGGGTCTGGAGGGCCCAGACTCATTCCAGTTTCCTTCCCAACTCTGACCTGGCTCATCACTGTAATTTCCATGTCCCACTTGCTTCTGATCCCTGTTCCCTCTTCCAGGCCTGAGCTAAGGAATCTTTGCCCTCTGCACATTCTCCCTCTGCTTCACTGGCAGCTCACCACATCCTCTCAGACAGTAGAGATGTAATTGCACAAAATATCCAAGTGGCTGCTCAAAGAAGAGGGGAACAGTCTGTTTTCCAGGGAGGATGAGCATTTGCTTGTTGAGGGTGCTTTCCCAGAGTGCCAACATCACACCCATGCTGCCTCCTCCCTTCCCAGTGCAGGTCTGGGTGTTTGCTGGGTGTCCCATCACCCAGGCAGCTCCAAGATGCCTCCAGGCCCTGCTCTCCCACCACCCCACAGTAACAGGACTGTCTGACTCCAGCTGACAGTAGCCCAGCTTTTTAGTGACCTTCTGGTCTTCGTCATTGTGCTTTGAGGTTTACAGGGACATGGATTAATAAAACTTTTGGTCTTCACTGCTCTCTGATCTAGGGGCCAGCATCAGCCACAGCACTTGGGGTGCTGGGCTGGTGAGAGGTGCTGTGACATTTGTGCAGCACAGCCCCAGCTGTGAAACACCCCTTTGGTTGTGGGGGTCCCATCTGGGGCACAGCCCTCTGTCTGTCTGTCTGTCCTGGAGGCCACGCTGAGCGTTCTTCAGAGCTGTGCCATACTGGCAGTGCAATGTAGGCTCTTGGTTATTCAGTCTCTGCTCCTCTGAGCAGCACAGGGCTTTGCCAAGCTCAGTAGGAGTTTTTGCATTATTTTATATTGACAATGTTTGTCTGCTGTAATAATTTGGCTGGGGTTCCTATACACTTCTGCTGTACACTGCTTTTCTTTGTGAGTCTCTCTCTTTGCCTGTCATCCTGGAGTTGCTTTTCTAACACACTGGCTCCCTAGCCCTGTTATTACTTTTGGCACTGGCTTTGCATCCCGATTAAGCACATTGGCTCCTGTTTTCCCTTTCTGCATTGGCCAGCTCTCAGAATTCCTCTTACCACTACGTCCTAGCACTGCTCTGTGCTTTTATTTATTATTTATACTGCAGTAGTGCCTAAGAGTCCTAACTGAGCTCATGAACCGATTATGAACATGATGTCTGTTCATAGAGTCTCTTCACACAGCCTTTTTTAAGTCTTTTATTTCCTTTCACTGTGGCTCTTTATTCTCTGTGTGTGTGACACACTGGTCTCTGGGGCTCAAATGGTGCAGAGGGTTGTGTGCTGAGCTTTCCTGAAAGATAGATGGTCTTTAAAGTCCCTTTCAACCCAAACTATTTTTTCTTTGATTCTCTGATCATATCCTTATCCTCTTCCCAGGGCTCTCCCCACTTGGAACCCTCTAAAAGAGCAAGGATGCACCTTCCTCAGTGAAGCCCAAGCTGTACCATGAACTGTTTGATTTTAGCTACTCACACCTGCTCATTTGCAGCAGGGTGTGTGTCCCACACACCTCCCGAGGCCCCTGTGCCCACCTCACTCTCCCACAGCCAGGAACAGAGGCCAGGCATGGCACCAGACCCTCCCCACCTCCATATGCATGAGCACCTGCCTGGTCCTTAACAGCAGCCAGATCTTTAAATATCACCCAGCTGTAGCTGAGGGCTTGGAGTTCAGCTGCCAGCAAATACACCTTTCTCTTTGGGAGGAATTTGGGGCCCAATGTGAAGGTACTGGGGCTTGTGCACCTCTATACCACACTGTGACCATGTGACAGTGTGGTGTGGCAAGGGTTAAGGGCAAAGGTGTTGGAAAAGCAAGGTTTCTAGGAAGGAAAAGGTTTGCTGTCAATGAGGCTGGAACTGCAAGTTTGTCTGTGCGCTGCAAAACTGTTGTCATGTAACCATTGTCTGAAAATAAGCTTGTTCCTGGCCTGCTTTTCTCCTCTGGCTTGGGTTAGTGGTTGGTAGTTGGTTTAACAGGAATCAAAAGTGCTGTGTGCTGGTAACAGTGAGAAATGAGGCAACAAAACACAGAAAGAATCCTTTTAGTGCTGGGCTCTGAGCTGCTGTGCTCAACCCAAGCAGGTATAAATTGGCTAAGCCAGGATTGATCTCATGGACTGTTCTGGTGGCCAAGGCTAAAGTGACAGCTGGATTTTCCAGTGAGCCATATGCTCTGTGTCCTTATTTTTGCCTCTCTTTTGCCTCCTCCTAGGGTGCCAGAGGGCCTGATGGCCCCGTGGGCGAGCCAGGGCCGCGAGGCGTCAAGGTGAGTGCCAAGGCTGCTCCCAGCTCTGCTGAGAAATGCTCTGGGCAGGATCAAGGTCACATCCTCCTGCAGGAACGGGGATGTTCAATTGCTCCATGAGGATCAACGTGCAAGAATGAGTCTCTTACAACCAGAGTGAAATCTATCCAGCATTGCTATTGGGGCCTTTGCCCACACTCCCAGCTGGTTGGGTGTTCCCTGGGGCATGATGTCAGGTATTTGGCTTCTCAAAAGCTGCAGGGAACTGGAAGGGATGATGCTTAAAAATGCAAGAGTAGATGGGCTGGGGCAGAAGAGCACCACCAACATCCAGTGCTCCTGCTGGATGTGTCTTTGTCTCTTTGTTTTGCAGGGCCGAGCAGGGGAGCCAGGCAGGGTGGGCCCAGATGGGCTGCAGGTATGTCCTCTGGGAGAGCCACAGCTGCCAGCCCTGGGGACAGCCACGTGTCCTCAGAGCACCACAGGTGTGTCAGCACATCCCCAGGTGATAACTGCTGTAACTGTGTGTTCACAGGGCAAGATGGGGGAGACTGGGGAGACTGGAGCACGCGGCTTCCCAGTAAGTGTCCATCCCTTCTGCTTCCTTTCACAACCTCAAGTCCTTGAGTCCTGGTCCAGGTGGAAGAATCTGGACCCTATCTTGCACTTGCAGGGCCACCTCTCCCCTCCTGTCACTGGAGCACTTTTGAGGTGCAATTTCTGCTGAGGAATTTGAATTGCTGCTGGGTTGGAGCTGACCCTGGTGTTTTTAATTTTTCTAGGGTGTCCCAGGACCTTCTGGACCTCCAGGAGCAAAAGGGGCTCCAGGAGACCCGGCAAGTGTCTTATCACTCTCTCTCCATCTGTCTTTCCTTGCACACAGACACTTCATTTCTTTGTCTGTCGCTTCCCACCACTTATCCCATTCCCAGCTTCTCTGTCCTTGCCAACTCCAGCGTGGTCAGAGATGGGAAAGACTTGGCTAGAGTCCTAGGAGCCAGAAGGAAAGACAAGGTCAGACCCCTGGAAAGCCAAAGGGAGCCATGGATCTACCAGGGAGAGTGTAGGATACAGCCTGGGGTGGATTTTGGAAGGGAAAGTAGGAAAGAAAAGCAAGGTTGGGTCTGGGACAGGGTCAGATGTAACAGGAGGAGTTGGAGTGTAGGTGGAGTGGAAGCAGGAGCAGGAGGGAGGCTGATGGTGTCAGAACTGAACCCACAGCTTTGGGGGAGTCACTGGGGACAGACAGACCCAAGGAGGGGCAGCAGTGCTGGACTGTGAAGGGAGAGAGCAAACCAGACACTTGCAGATTAGCCACTGCAGTTGTTTTAGATGGGAGCCAGGAAGGTCTTCTGAGCTCTTTGCCTGTTAAGGTGCCTCAGCACACCCACTGCTGGCCTCTCCACCCCTCTAGCCAAATCTTGCACAGTGAGAACTCCTCTGAGCTCTGGGAGGGAACTGGAGTTTCGCCTTGCAGACCATGGAAGTGATGGCCCTTCAGGAATGAAAACATTTGTGTGAAAAGAGCCTTGTGTCTCTATTTTGCAGGGTCCCCAAGGACCACAGGGGCCACCTGGGCCTTTGGGAGAAATGGGGCAGAAGGTAGGTCTGAGCTTTGCTGCTGTTGCTTTCCCCTTCCCTCAGGAGTGCAGGACTGAGGGAGGAGTGACCCTGCAGGGGAACTTCCCTCCACACCTTGCAAGGAAGGATTTCCCTGAAATCTGACAGTCAGCTTCCAAAACCAACAGTGAAAATCAGGAATTTGAGCGCCCTTTCCACCACAGTCCACAGACACCCAGCTGCTGGAGGTGCAGACCCATCTTCCCAACAGAAAATGCATTTCAAAGGTGGCCACGGCAGGGACCAACATTTTGCACCAAGGGGCAGAGTCAGGGAGCCAATACAAGCACAATTCAGGCTGAGTGCCAGTCCTTCCCTCTCTGACACACACAGGTCTGCCCAGATGGCCAAGGCAGCCCCAGCAGGAAGTTCAGCGACGCCTTTGCTGCTGACGGTGCTGCTGGGCTGGGGTTGCCATGAAGCACTGACACAAACACACCAAAACCGACCAGCAGCTGCCAAACACTGCCCCAGAGGAGTGCAGGGGATGCCTCCTTGGTTTCCCCCAACTCCCCTGCATTTTTGGCTTTATTTTACTCCTCTTAAAATAATACAGTCTTGGCTCTTTTATCCCGTGTGCCAGTGCCCCTTGCACAGCTCCTTTCTGTAGGTCCTGAGCTGTAGCACAGACGTGGAGGTGCCTTTGAATGCAGTCTATGCAAAGTGTGTGAGTCATGAAAGTTTCCATTCTCATGGCTGCTGGACTGGATGGAGTGAGCTCTCAGCATGGTAAACCACACTGGGGAGCTGGAAAGCTGCTGCTGAGCCACTCTGGATGCTGCCAACCAAGAAAGTACAGACCTTCATTCAAATCTGTAACTCTTCCAGGAGCCTTTCTCTGCACTGGCACCTCTGGAGAAACCAAAGCAGGATTTTTGCTTTCATTGGAGCTTGAATTTTCTCATTGCGTGACACGAGCGTTTGTTCACAAACCCAACACACACCCTGCTCCCTCCTCTGCTTGAATCCTTTTCAGCAAGCCAGGAACTGGCTTTATTCCCTGGGTAGCTCCCTTGACTATGTGCTCTTTTTTCCTTTATTCCCAACTGTAAAGAGAAGGGAGATTGTTGTCTGGAATGCAAATATCATAAGTAAATAAACCACTCAAATCCTTTAAAGAGAAGCTTTACTGTCCCATCTTTGGGCTGGTTTCACAGACTCTCATTCCCCACGCTTCTCAGAGGTAGGAGCAAATGTACAAGGATGAAAGCTCCCAACAGATCTTGGGACTAAAGATAGTGAATGACTGTGACCCCTCTGTCAGGGGCTGCACATGGAGCCGGACTCAATGAGAACAGTTTGCAAGGTCATTCTCACATCTTCCATCTTTCTATCTTAATTCCTATCTTTTTCCAGGTCAAGCATTCATTTTTGGCTCTTTGAGGAATGCCAAACCCCTCTACCAGAGTCTGTGCTCACACGAGAGGGTGAAACTTTCTCTCAGCCCATCCAGCCTGGGCTGTGGATTTCTGGTCTGAGCCCAGGTGTTGGCCTTTGAATATCTTCTGGCCCTGTACAGCCAGAGACAGCTGGCTGATGGATGTCAAGGCTAATCTGGCCAAAATTTGTGCTGGAGGGCTCAGTGTCACCTTGCTGACCCTCAGCTCCCTTTAGCAGCAGCACCATGGTGCCCCTGCCTCTCTGGGAAGGGGGGCAAAGGCTCAGCTGGAAGATGTGGGGCAGCTTTCCCCTCATCAGGAGGAGCCTGTTGGAGCTGAGGATGTGCTCACACAGGTGGGAATGGAGAGTGGAGCTGCAGAGAGCAAGAGCAAAAGCACAGCCAAACATTCCTGTGCCAGCCCAGCCTGCTGGACCCTTGCAAAGAGCTCCCAAACCCAATTCTGGACCTTTTCCCTTCCACCCCAGCTGGTTCCAGCGCTGCTCCCTGCTGGGGTTGCTAACCTTAGAGAGCAGAGGGACTGCAAGGAGCAGAGGAAGGTGCTTGGCAGAGGAGGCTGGGCAGAGGGGAGGTGTGAGAGCTGATCAGAGCCCTCCCAGGCACCAGGGGCCTCTTTGATGCTCTGGACCCCGGGCCAGCTCCAGGGAGGTAATTGCATTGCAACCAGGGCTTGGCTGTCCCAGGAGTGCTCTGCTAAAGGAGTTATGTCTTTGATCTTGCTTTCTGCTTTGTTACAATGGGTTTTTTCATTATCTTGTTGGGGTTTTTTTTTTGTTCCCAGGGACCGCCAGGCTCAATGGGACAACCTGGTCTTGCAGGTGAACCTGGCATGAAGGTAAGAAAAACCCTGAGTGTGGTTTCTCTGTCAAACTGGGGAGATAAATGGTAACTTCTGTTCCTGAAAGACTGAGTGACATTGCAGGTTTACCCTCCAGCAGCCAAAGCAGATAGATAGTGCATTCCATAAAAGATAAAGTTTAAAAAACCTAAAACTGGGTTAATTTTAGCCATTTTTACAAATTCCTCAGCCCCATCCTGAGGGAGAGGCTGTCAATGCCCCATCCCAGGGATCTTGTGCCTCAAGAGCTGTGAAGGGCCTGGGAAATGAAGCTCTTTGGATCTTTGCAAAATGAAGATCTTTGGATCTTTGCAGATCCAAAATCTCAATGGAGAGAGGAGTCCTTGAGGCTCAGAGGTCCAGGCAGCCTCTAATTCAAAACCAGAAGGGTCTTAGGAAGGTCTCAGACTTAAAAATACCCTCAGACAAGGTCTTGCCACAGTTTCCAAGGCTCAGCTCTCTGGGGACTGAGCTGCTCTGATGGTTAAGGGGGAAGGGTGCCCTGCTGCAGACCATGAATGCACCTTCTTGTCCACATAAAAGCCATCTCTTTGTTTGAGTAAAATCCCAATGCTGGGCTGCTCAGAGAGGGTTTTATTTCATCCTAACCCACTCGCTCTGAGCATTTGCTCGTGTGAGCAGAGCTTTTGAACAAACTCTATGTGGGGATTAAATGCAATTTCCTCTGTGCTGCTCTTCCCTCCCACCCCCCTGCCCATCCCTTGCCATGTTTTCCTTGGCAAACCTTCTGACACTTCACTGGAGCTACCGTGCCTTTGGCATCCTGACACTGCAGGAGTGTTTCAGCTCCAGTGCTCCTGGCTGGCCCTCCTTGGAGCAGGACATGATGATTTGCACAGACACCCCCTGACCTGCTGGCCTCACTGGGAAGTTGCTCCTCTCCAAGCTGGAAGGAGCTGGACCAAGACTGGTCTGTGCAGAGCAGTTTGCCGGGGGATGAGGTTCATGGACATCTCAAACTTTTTTCCCTTGAGTTTATGGATATTATGGTTATGGAATTTATGGTTATTATGGTTATGGAATTTACAGATATTGTGGTTATGGAATTTATGGTTATTGTGGTTATGGAATTTATGGTTATTATGGATATCTCAAACCTTTTTCCCTTGAGTTTATGGTTATTATGGTAATGGAATTTATGGTTTATGGATATCTCAAACTTTTTCCCTTGAATGTTCTGCATTTCCTGAGCTCTCCTCCATGCAGAGCAGGTGGCTTGGATGGGCACACCTGGGACAGAGCTGCCCCATGGCCATCCTACCCCAGTGCCACATTGGCAAGATCCACTTGTTTGCCAGCTCCTTCTGTTCACTCATGTAACTGCTATCAAAGATTCTGGTTCTTCTGGAACTGGGTCTAAAAGAGCTGTTGGGTTTTTTCCTCCCTCACTCTGGCCATGTCTGCCACCACACCACATTGCACCCACCCTGCTGCTTGTCTGTGAAGGACCATGCCAAAAATTCCTTCTGGATCTGCAGCTTCAAGCAGCTCAGACCCTCTGTGACACCTGTCCTGTCCACGTTTGCATCATTGAAACAGAGCCTGTGAGATGTGTCCTTCTTTGCTGCCCCTGTGCTGGGCCTTTGAGCCCCCTTTGAAACCTCAGCTGAAGGTGTTTGTGTGGGAGAATGAAAGAAATAGACAAAATTAGGAGTGCGGTGGGAAGTACTTCACGCTCCCTCGGTGTCAGTAAAAACAGCTTGTGTCCCTGTCTGTGCTTCCTTCCTTTTAGGGTGATCCTGGCCAGCTGGGGATCCCTGGAGAGCAAGGTCTCATTGGCCAAAGAGTGAGTATGGCCACCACCTCCTGTGCCTCATCATTTCCTGGCCACCTCCTGTGCCTCATCAGCTCCCCAGAGGTTCTGCCCTTGCTGTCCCACAGCCTGGACAGGCTGACCCTGTTCTCTGCACCCCAGCCCGTCGGAACCCAGGGAATTCCTCTGGCTGCCCTGGAGGGCTCCAGCCCCTGCCCAGGGGGCTCAGAGACCTTGGCACACAGCACAAGACCCCTGTGCCTTTGATCTTGACCCATGGAAAAAATTACCAACCTTATATGAGGATTTACAAACCATGAAAGTTTAAGTAGAATGATAGTGAATTCATCACAGGGTGAAAAATAGATTTTTGAGGTTTTTAGAATGGGGCTCTGGGTCCCAAGATGGAGGAATTTGGGTGTACCTTGTCCTTTTTCCTTCTTCTTCCTAGCCTCCATCTTCTGGGTGATGTTGGCATTTTTAGATTGGTTTAGAGTAGAAGCTCATTGTCTAACATAGGTGATGGGTATTGGGAAGTTATTGTGAATAAGGTACGTGTAGTTTTGAGTATAAAAAGACAACACCAGTGTGCCTCAACCCGACCTGCCAGACAGACCTCGGCAGGCCAGGAGGAAGAATTTTATAGATAAGAAACAATAAACAACCTTGAGAACGAGAACAGAAGAATCCCGACTCCTTCTTCAACAGCCAGGCTGGGGAAAAGAGTCTTGTACCTATGTCAGAGTCACTGTGAGCAGCTGAGATTTGAGACCAGCCCCTGGGGGAAGCACCTTCCCCCCAGAGCCCATCAGCCCGAGCCCAGCAGTGCCTGTGAGCCCCTGAGATGCCCCAGTGAGTGTGAAAGGGGCAGTGTGGGAGCACAGGGGGGAACAGACCCCTCCTGTTGGCCAGGGGCTGTGCAGGCTGGAGCAGAGGCAGCTCAGCAGGGAAACACTGCACACACTGTGTGGGCATGGCAGGGGGATGAATGCATGGATTGAGGCTGGCAGGGGCTGTGTCCCTTCCCAGGACTGAGGTCAGTTGTTGGAGCAGGAGGAGGAAGGCCCAGCTTAAATGAATTCAGCCTGAGCTCCTTTTCCCATAGCAGGTCCATGGAGGAGAAACTGGCTCAGAATAGAGCAGGAGGCTGAATTCCTGCTCCTGCTCCTTGTTCAGCATCAGGGTATGAGATGGGACATGTAAGAGTGCAGGGCTGGGCTCCCATCACTGCTGGGAAAAGCACTTTTAGGCACAGCCTTATGGTGTTTGTTCTGTCCACAGGGAGAGCCTGGGCTGGAAGGGGACAGCGGGCAGCTCGGGCCAGATGGGATCAAGGTAAGCCTCCCTCCATGGAGCTCCAGCTCTGTGCACTCAGGTCCCTGTGATTCCCAGAGCCAGCGTGAGGCTGAGGGGATTACTGGGTCCTCTGTGGAATAAACCTTTGCCCTGCAATCTCTAAGGATTTTTTTCTGCGAGCACACATAACAAACCCCTCCTGTTTCACTCCTCTGCCCACGTTTTTTGGCATCTGATCAGATCTCCAAAAAGGTCAAGTTCTTCAAAATCTGGTTTCCAACAATTTGTCTGTTTTATTTGAGTCTTTACAGATCAAATTTCCAACTAATCAGGAATTCCTGGGCCTGGCAAGGGAAATCAAGGATTGTCCATCACTCTCTCCTGCACCACTGACCAGAACAATGTTAGAGAGTAAAGAAACCAGATCCCCTTGCCTTGGCAGAGCCCCAGGATCTCACTCAGGGTTTGCTCTGCCTCTCACTGCTGTGAGTTTGCTACCTTGCCTTTGGAACAGGGCTCTGATTCCTGTCCTGCACAGCCAGCCTTTCCAAACAGGCCAACAATTTTGTTCCATGGAAAGAAAGAGCAGCCCATCCCACAACAATGCACTTTATTGCTTCTTTCTAGTTAAACTATTTGCCATGTGTCTGTGCTTCTGCTTATCTCTGAATGTTGGACCAAAAATCTCTTCCTTGAGGACAATCAAGGCTTCTGTATTCTCTTGCAGTGCTGGCTGTGCCCAGGAGCTCTTGAACCAAACCAGCTCTTTCCACCCCAAATGTGTCTCTGGACACTTCAGCAGATGTGTCTGTGCTCTTTAACCAGATGGGATCTTGTTGAGCTCTCCCAGCACAGGTGCAAGAGGAAAATGGTTCAGTTCAAGGCTGCTTGGCTGCACATGTTGCTCTCAGTATAAAACTGGCCTTTATCATTTTCTCCCTATGATTTTGAGTGGTAGTACTGAATAATACAAAATATTTACAATATTTTTTTATTTTGATAAAAGAAAAGCAGCTATAAATCTACTTCTTACATTCTATTATAATACTTCTGGTCTGTGTTCCAGTTGGTTGATCTTGCCAAATACTGAAATTTTATTATCTGCCAGATTTTTTCATAAATTTCAATGACTGGTTTCACTAGGGGAGCTTTAAATGGGTATTGGAAAATTTTTTTCACTGAAAGGGTGGCCAGGCATTATAACAGGAAGTGGTGGAGTCACTGTCCCTACAAGTGGCACTTGGGGACATGGTTCAGTGGTGGCCTTGTCAGTGCTGGGTTGAAGTTTGGATTAATTCATCTTAAACATCTTTTCCAACCCAAATGATTCTTTGATTCTGTGATTCTGCAATTGTCAGAGCAGTGATTTGACAGCATACCCACTGCTCAGGCCGTGGATGCTTTACAGGGCACAGTGACACAGTTTCACAGAGTGTTTATTGGAGCCCTGGGCTGATTTCTGTTTGGCAGCAGGAGCTGAGCAGCTGTTCCAGACAAACCCATCCCATTAAAAGTCTTTCAGTATCCCAAGCTCAGGGCTTCTGAGGCAAGGGAGACTTTCACATCTTGTCTGCCTGCCTCATTCACGTGGGAGGTTCAGGAGAAGCAAAGGGGTTCAGGTTACTCTGTGTAATGGGGGAGTTCTTTCTCCTTCAGCCAAGAGATTTTAAAGAAAAGAAACCTGGGTTTGCTCCTTTTTTTAAATGTCAAGTGTATTATGACTCATCCTCATTCATCCCTTTCCTTGCAGGCTCTTTTCCTCTCAGACTCCTGAAATATTAATCATGTGGTGGGGTTTTCCCTCACAGGACCTTTGCACCCACGTGTTGTGTGGATACAAAAACCTCCCACCCTCCTCTCTTCCACAGGGAGACAAAGGCGAGCAAGGCCCAGAAGGAGAGAAAGGAGAGAAGGGCAGTGAAGGGCTGAAGGGGAAGGAAGGAGCTCCTGGATATCCCGGCATCCCAGGTGTCCGAGTGAGTCTGTGAGCCAGCCCTGGGCACCCCTGGGCTCCTGCTCTGATGGGTTTGTGACCCAGGCCACTGCTCAGGGCAGCAGCTCCCCTGAGATGTAACTTGTCCTAAACATCATGGTAAAGTGTGCTGTTTTTCATGACAAAATATGTCCAGGAGAGGGTTTGGTCTTTCAGCTAGGATTCACACTTGAGAATGGGAATCTGATCTGATTGAGAAATGAGGGATGTGCCTCCCTCCCACACTTCTGTAAGATGTATTAGGGGGGGAGGTCCAGAGGACTGAGAGAGGCTGGTTTTTCCCTGGTTCCCACAGCTGGCTTGGGCCTGGAGCTTGGAATTGGCCACCTCGTGCCTTCTCTGATGGTTACTTGCTTGCTTCTGGGGATTTCCCCATTAAATATAGAAAACAACTAGAAGAAATCAGCAGGATATGACTCCTGAATCCCCAGTGAATATCCTGGGCCTGTCTGGGTTTTGGAGGTCTGATCTTGGTGCTGTAGAAAGAAAAAGTTTGATTCTGGCTCTGAGATGAGAGGAAGCAAAGCAGTGCCAAGTGAAAAAATGCTCTTCCCAGTGCCCCAGTGGGCTGCTCTGCAAGTCAGGCCTTTCTGCTTGAAATGTGGAGTTTGTCAGGTTGCTGACATGGTGTATTCATTGTGATTGTTGTCTTGGATCAGAGTTATCAGCAGCAAGGTTCACAGAGCAGAGGGGCAGCCCAGCTCAGTGGGATGCACTGCTCCCCTGTGGCCTTGCCCCTCATGCAGCTGGGGAACACACCAGCTCCAACCCCACACATCTGTGGAGAAGGAACAAGAAGCCCAAGGGTAAAAGCAGCTCTGAAATCCCAGCCTGGGCTGGGTGTGAAGCAGCAGGGCCAGCAGGTACCACAGAGCCCTGGGTGGATGCTCTGTGGTGAAACGTTGATTTTCCTCTTGGTGCTGTTGTGGCTGGCTAAAAGGAGGGCAGGGAGAAGGGTGTGAGGGGATGGAAGCAGCAAAAGAGATGGATTTATGTTATTTTTGGGCTGAGGTTGGGATTTGAGCACTGACTCAACTAGAAAGTGGAAACATTGGCTTAATACTGTAGTGCAGCACCATAAATGTGCAGAAGCAGCCTGTAGTCCTGCCCCAAATAAGGGCACCCTTGGCCACAGGCCCCTGTCCCCAACAGGGAGCCCTTTCAGGATTGGGATCATGCCACAGGCAAGGGTGGTCCCCAGCAGCCCAGCTCCTTCCCAGCTGCAGGCTGGCACAGCTGGGCAGTGGCCTCCATGTGCTGTACTTCTGGCTGCTTCACGTGTTCATTTTGTGTATGTTTTAAGAACCAATAAAAATACTAAAATCATGCAAAAGCCATATTAAGTTATAAAGCATAAAATACAGATTCTGTCAGACTCTGTCCCTGCTGTTTGCCAGCATGTCCCTGGGAACATGATGGTGTTTTCTGTTTTATTAAAAAAAAAAAAGGCAGTTAATAGAGCCAAGATTCCTGCTCATAATCACTCCCTTTCTGTTTGGTTTTTTTTTTTTACTGCAAAGTGCTATATTTCCATCTACTATTTTAATATACTTCTTTGTATTTCCTTGTGCCTAAGCTCAGGCAGACTTTCAGACCTGCACAGTCTCCAGATAGAGCTGCCTGCCCTGCCCAGACACTGTTACCTAATACACAGCCTGGTGCTCCTGTGCTCACTGAGGTCATTTAAATATGGAAGTCCTCTGACAGGAGCACAAATAATTTTCCTCTTCCCATTACTGAGAATTTCATTCTACATTCCCTTGGAGAGTAGAAATATCAATGGGATCTTCCTTAGATTTCTGTCAAGATAAGGTTCACAGCTCAGAGATAACTGCAAGCCCCTCTGAGGGTCAGGAGCTGGAATATCCAGCCAAGCCATCCCCTGGAGGACATGCTGCAAAAGCCACCACAAACTGCACAATGCACAGAAATCTCAGAGGCTGCTGGACTAAGATAACAAAAAATCTGTCATGGAGAGGTCGTGAAGGTTGTTCACGCAAGGGCAGATCAAAGTGACCAGCTCCTGTCCAGGATTTGCGTGGTGGCACAGAAATTGGTTGGGGAAGGTGTTGGAGGTGCTTGGATTGCAGGGAGAGGGAGCATGTTGGGTTTGGATGTGCAGGTACTGGGTGATTCCACACCACCCTGTTGTGAATGGTTCTAACACTTCTGATGTGACAGTGTTATGATGTCCAGTAATCACTTTAGATGGTGTTAAGAACTTCATCTTTGGCTATTGCATCTCCATTTGGCCTCTCCTGGCATCTGTGCTTCACCACATTCCTGCCTGGATCCAGTGATGCTCTCCTGGGCTTTTCCTCAGCTCCAGTATCTGTTGGGATATCCTGCTCAGCTCCAAAGGGCACAGGGAAGGTGTTGATGTTTCCATGCCCTTAGGAGAGATGCACACACAAGGATCTGTGCAGTTACCTGTGCCAACCAGCTGAGCTCCATTTGGGGTGTGAAGCTCATCTTCTGCTCCTGGAAGTTAGTTTGAGGACCTTGATGCCCATCTGCAATTGTGGACACATGAAATGTTCTCCTAAACCTTGGCTTGTCCCTGTGTTACTCCAGAGGGAGCACCCACAGGGATATGCCCTCCATGGACAGCAACAACCTCTAAAAAACCCCTTTTCATCACAGGGTTCTGCAGCCACACCATGTCCTGAAGGTTTGTCCTTAATGCCAAGGAAATGTTTAGTCTTAATCTTTATTTTGCTTATGTCTACAGGAATGTGACACTTCACTATCAAGTGTCCTTGTGACAGATGTAGGAAATGAGGTGCCAGATTGCTCTGAAAGGATCTGACTTCACTGCTGGTACATTTTCAGCCTGATTTGTGTATCCTGGCTGCAGCAGAGGTTGGTGCTGGCAGAGCAGGCAGAGGAGCTGGGGAATTTGGCACCATCAGCTCACACCGAATGTGGCAACAGGCCAGCATGAAGGATGGTAGGAGATTAGAGGCTCTGCAGTCCTGGAGCTCCCTGGAGATGGCAGATGAAGGGATGTACCCCAGAGCACCTTTGAGAGCTGGAGGAAGCTGGGTCTGAGCTGCTTTTTTGGGTCCTGCACAAGAGAGACACTCACCTGGTGATCAGTGGGCTCAGCACAGGCACATCTGGCTTTCCTGAGCAAGGCTTCATTTTCCAGAGGCTCATCCTGATGCTGATAGCACATGTCTGCCTGAGCACAACCAAACTTCCCTCAGTGCTCAGGAAAGGTTTTTCAGAGCTCTTTAGCTCTCACTTGGCTCAGCCATTTCCAGCATTAACATATCTGAAAACCAGTTTCCACTGTGGTTTTGAGTCTCAAACAAAAAGCGGCAGGGAGGCCCCAGTTGAGTCTCCAGGGGTGGTTTGTACGTGTTTCAACGCCAGTGGATTTCAGCAAACAAACCTGGCAGCTGAGATGGTCCATGAGCTTCACAGCTGTGGCTGGCAGGGCTTGAGGCAGCTGGAGCTGAGATAAATGAGTATCCTCTATCTTTTGGTCACTTTGTCCAAGTTCACACTGCTCCTTTCAGCCCCAGTTCCTGCTCAGTGGAGGAATGGGCCAGTTGTCCCCGTGGCCATAAGAGAGAAATCAGAGCCCCAGTGCAAGATGCAGTTGGAATTTCCAGAGATGTGCACCTTTCCTGAGCTGCTTGTCCATGAATTATCTCCTCCCAGTGGTTTCTGTCTTCTAACACAAACTCACTGCCTTCACTTGATCTTGATTCTCCTCTGAACATGGCCATTTGCTATCTGAACATGGTTTGAGCAACAAAAGGCTGAAAATCCCTTCCCCTTGCAGAGCACCAGGGACTGTTTGGGCACCTGCATTCAGAGAAACTGGCTGGAAATCCAGAACTTTTGCATGGGCAAGGAAGAATGAGGATATTCTCCTCACTGTGTGGGGACACTGGAAAGCACAAGAGCCTGATGAACTCTGGCAAGGCATCCCTCAGCAGTGCAAGTGTCGTGGTGTGGTTTGCCAAAATAAAAAGATCATTTATCTGCTCATCTGTAAGGCTGTGATGGAATAGTGTCACAGAGCCTGAAACACCCAGAGAACATCCCTGGAGAGCAACCTGCACTCACAAAGGATCTGACTGCCCATCAGAGCTGCTCATGGCTTCAGAGCATGGTAAAAGAGGCTGAGGTCACTGGTGTGCCACCAACAACCTGCCCTGAGAACAACCTCTTCCTCCAAAAAGTGCTTCCTTCCTCTGCTTCTCCTCTGCAGCGACAGCAAATGTGGCATTGCAGCCCTTCCCTGGGAGGATGACAGATGCAGCAGTGGCTGAGGAAGGCCCAGGCCAGTTGGAGGAGGGAGGTGATGAGTTTCCAGCTGTGCTCTGTGGCTCTGCACTGTGGTTTGTGTAATGTGCTGGTTGCCATACACGGCAGACATCTGATAGCAAGGGGTTTACAGTTCCAGGAAAGCAATTGGAGAGCCTGGAAGTACTGAAATACAACATGCTCTGAAACAAGAAATTCCCTCATTGTTCAGCAAAACTGGGAGTTGAGTTCTTTCCACTTCAGTTTTAACCTGAAATCCTATCTGCAGTGTCATTCGAGCCATGTCAAGACTCAGAAAGCTTCGAGCCAGACACTCCAGTGCTCTGAATTGCCGTAAACAATTACATCAGAGCAGATCTTGCTGCCTTTGCCGGCCCTGTTGTGGCATGCAGATGTGCACCATCAGCCCAGAAGAGCTTGAAGGGCTGTAAATCCTTTTGCTCTGGTGCAACAAGATCCAAAGTCCTTTCATTTGCTCTTCAGGAGGGTGGACTGACAGGGCTGGGCTGGGCTGGAGAGCTGAGAAGGTTTTTTGAGGGAACTCACAAGATCCAGCCACTCTCCAGCCCAGTGCCGAGCGTGGAGTGAACTCGTGGCTCTTGGCTCTATGCTGTGCATGGTGTCCTGAGGATCCTTCCCACCCATTTCTGTCCCTCTCTCATCTACAAGCTACAACCCCAAAGTGGAAGGATGGCTTGCTGGCCAGGATGGACCTTCTGCTCTGAGCTGGCAGAGCTGCAATGCCAGGCTGCTCTCTGAGCTCTGCAGTGCCAGGGCAGAGCAGGAGCATCTTCTCATGCGACACATTGCTCTTGTACAATGCTGTCCAAACATCACTTACAGCAGAATTTGTCCCAGAGTGGTTTTTGCTCTTTGTTCTTTTCTGTTTCCTGCCGCTGAAAACATGATTCAAAGGCTTTTTTGCAACAAAGCCCCTCGCTCTGCTGCTGCTGCTGAATCCAGCCATTCTCTGCATGCACATGAGCTCAGCCACAGCTGGCAGCACCACTTCCATGGCATCCAGCTCCCTGAAAACACTGAGGACAATCCAGGAGTCACCCCTGGTTTTAATCTCTGCTCTCCATGCAGAAATTGTATATGGTTTTTTTGATAATGTACTGAGCTGTTGTTTCCTGGAAAAGCTGATTTTTGTGCCCTGGACCATGGGCTGTCTGTGGAGTAATTACTTGAATGAAATTTCTTAAAATCCCCCAGTAGAGAGTGTGGGGTCACCCTCTGACAGAGCAGAGGAAGGAATGGAGAACACCAGGCTGGGTGTGCAGGGGAGGGCAGTGTGTCAGTGGTACCAGTGAGGTCCTCACACCCTAAATCTTAAGAAATTTGTGGTGTTACTCCAAATCCTGCCTTGAATAATGTGTTAGAAGCAGATGCACAGGACAGTAAAGGGGTCCAGAGTGATGCAGGAGGTCAGTTGGTGGCAGAGGGGGTCACAGCAGGCCATCCCCCTGCCCTACAGCCTGTCCTTTCCAGTAGCTGCTGTATGAGGGGACCAGCTCCTATCCTGGAGCCCATTTTCCAGGCCTGAAGGTGTTTGCACTTGGTGTGTGTCCTTGAGTTACAGCCCTGGAGTATCATTGCTCATGCAGACCAACAAGCAGGAAAGCCATAAGCAGGTATTTGTGCTGCATCAAAAACCAAAGGTGAATGAAGTTGCTCAGAAATGCAGTCAGATATGCTGAAAACCTCTGCCTTGAAGAGTTTGAGACCAAGAGTCAGGGCAGTGCCTCTCTGTGGAGCTGCAGGTCGGGGTCTCTCTGCTTCCCCTCCTGGATCCAAGTGAGCATCCCTGGGCACCCCTGCCCACAGCTGCAATCAGATTCTCCCCTTGCTTTGACAATCAGCTGGTGGCCCCAGGGTCAGCCTTTCCTGAACATCCCACTTCATGCAGAGCTACATGCTGGATTTTCTTGTTTGGGTGATGTTGTGTGGGGCCTTTTCCCCCTTTTTTGCCATTATGCTGTCTGTGACTCAGCCCAGCAAATCCACTGACACCTTTGCAGCAGAGCAGGGTTGCCTGTGAGCCCTGAGCATCCTGCAGGGAATCACAGAGCTTTCCCAATCCCCAGGGAACTGCTGCTTGCAGCAACTGAGGCTGCTCTCCAGCAGCTGAGGGGCCATTTGGCCCTCGCAGGCTCTGCTGCTGGGGAAGGCAGCCTGATCCCAGCTGGTCTTAGTTTAGAGTTAATAGGAGTCAAAAGGAGCCAGAAGTTGAAATAAATCCCATTGGCTTGGCACAGTTTCTTTCCTGACTCAGACGAAGGAGACACACTTTTTGGGCAGTTGCTCCAAGATTCCCCTCCTTATTGCAAGAGAGGATTTCATTCCCCTCCTCTTCCACAACCCCAGGGCATCTGTGTCCTTCAAAAGGAAGATATTAACCCTTAGTGTTTGGGGGAGTGTCAGTCAGAGCTGTGCTGTCCAGGTGCTCTCTCTGTTCTTTTCTTTCCCATTGTCAGATTCCAACACTAATTTTTTGGAGCATTTTGGTTTCATTGTGTATGAAAGCTTCACAGCTCAGTGGGGATGGGACCTTGCACTTTTCCTACACTTTCCACTCATCCATCAATAATTCGGTGGCATCTTGTCTCCTGTGCTTTCTTAGAGATGAGGAAGGAGAGGCAATGAGAGTGAGGGGAAAAAGGATTATCCCAGAAACAGCAAATTAGTGGCAGTTCAGGGCTCTCAGACTGAGCCAGAGCAGCTCAGAGCACACAGCACTGCTCTGTGCATGACTCTTTGCTGCCTTACACTGTGGCTGCTCAGAAAAATCAAGTTAAATAGACCTCCTCCTCCTCCTCCTCCACAAAACTGAAAGCAGCAAGTTTCAGCTCAACAGCTGCATGCAGATAAGAGTTTGCTCTTAAGCAGAGAGTTCAGGATACACAACTTTGGGTTGGATTCCCATTTTAAGCCGAGGAGCTCAGCTGAAAGTCACAGCGACTCTGGCTGCAGCCTTGCCATCCAAGACCTTTTTGTAGGATTTCCCCAATTTGCTGTTTCTTTGAGCACAGCCTGCTCTACCTGCACTCCCCACTCGGGTTTCCACAGGCAGGCCAAGAGCCCATTACTTCCCAGTGCTCCCAGTGAAACCCTCTGAAGCTCACAGCACAATCAGGTCTTTCTTCTCGAGAACAGTTGAGTCTTTCTTCTTTCCCCATACTCATTCAGGAGCTGCTGCCCTGTCTCCTCCCCTTCCAGACTACTGCTAGGCAGAGTGATTATGAAATGTGTTTCTTATAAATCCAAAACATTTATGTCTTCAAATGCCCGGCCTAAATAATCCCACTAATTTCCTGAGTGCTTGTGAACTGTCCTCCATGGGGGGAGGCTTCTCTCCATCAAAGTTTATTAAGTAGAGGTTCTCATATGGAGACATTGCTGAGCAGTAGGAAATTATATGGGGCTTTTTCATTTCCCTTTAAATGAGCTCACTGGCTGGGCCTGGACGATATGGGCATGGTCATCCTATGGTTCATGCTTCCTACCTTTATTGCTGCTTTTAGTTTTCCTGCCCTTTTTACATCCAGTGCCTCAAACTATCTTATCTTTTTTTTTTTTCCTGTCACCATGTCACATTTTTCCTTTGCTCAGTAGCTGTATTCTGGTGGTTCTGTTTCTTCCTGCCCTTTTTTTGGGAGGGAGGAGTGACCTCAGACCTTGACTCAATGACACACCAAAAAAAGTTTGAAAATATGCTCCTGCTCCACAGCAGTCCTGAGCAGTCCTGAAGCAACCTGAGGCAAGCTTGGGGAAGCTCTCACAGCAGTTCTGTGCCCTGAGAGCTTCCTTCCTGTGCTGCAAGGAAGGCAGGAACACATTTGCCCTCTGGAATGCCAAGAGCCAGAGCAGGATGGTGAGTCACATCTCTGTTACCACTTCCCCGACCCATTGCCTGCAGCCAGAGCATCACTGGCTGTGGGGAAGCTTGGGTCAGGATTTGAGCCCTGTTTGTTGTCTGGCTCTGCTCAGGGCATATCTCTCTGCAGTTCATTCAACTTCCTTGTTTTGTTTTTCTGGATGCTGTTGTCGGAACATAGATTTCAACTGTTGATGTCTGGAGAATTTAAAGCTGAGCTGCTCATCTATTTGCTCCCACTAAACGTTGCTGTTGTGCTGGGCAATAGATCTGACTTTTCTGTCAAGGCCATCAGCAGCTGGAAGTCTCTTTTTCTTTTTCTTTAAAAATTAACCAATTTGCATTGGAAAATAAACCATTCTTCTTTCCCTTAGGGGAATATCTAAGGATATACTAAAAAAAAATCCTTGTAAATCTGCGTCCTTACTGAAGATGACAATGAAATTTTAAACATGCTAGACCTAAGACTATAATTTTTTTTTCTTTCCTTGGATATTTTGGCATAGCTGAAGGCATGTGACTTATTAAAACTGCTGCTTTCCACAGTCTCTGGTCACAAATACCATCATCATCTGGAGGTACTGATATGCTTCTCTAGTGAAGACTGCAGCATATAAAGAGAAATCACCATTTAAAAATAGTCCCATTGATGGAAGAAGCTTGGAAAGAAGATATATTTTCTCAGCAAACCAGTAACCCAAGGCCTACAACAAAATGTGTACAAACCTTGGGAACAAAAGCACCAAGTGTTCAGTGCCTTGGCACAGTGACCCAGCTGATGTGAGTCCAGCAAAGGGAATTTGGGTTTCATTATTTTGATGTGCAGGCTTTTGTACATCTTCTGCCCTCACTCCTATCTCTGCTAAAGAGAGAAGAAATCTTAGGAACCTGAGGAACTTCACACTGCAGTAGAAGAGGTACCAAAAGGTGCTGCATTCCCATTGTACTTTGGGGAGAGCCTGGATGAAGATACCATCTCATTGATATTTATTTTTATCCTTTCTTTTTTTTCTCCCTTTTCTGGCCCTGATTTTTTTTAATCCCTGGACAGATGAGTCAGAAGAATGAAGAGAAAAAGGATGGGAGGATTTTTGCAGGCTACCAAAGTTGTTGCTGGGTTTTTCCTTCCCTGTGAAATGTGTGGAGTGGGGCAGTGCAGTGATTTCTGGGAACTGTGCAAACCCCTGCGTATGTGCCCTGGGAACATCTGGGATTGCAACAGCAACCACATCTGGATCATCACAAGTAGAGATATCACATATCTGGGAACCTCAGACAAGTGCTGAACTGCCTCTAAATTCATCTGGGCAGAATTCCTGCGCAGTTGGAGAAAGCATATCCAGGAAAATCAGACACATGGTAGGCTTCCCACTCACCAGCAGAGCTTGCTGGCCAAAGTCCTAGAAAGCGTGCTGGGAGAGCAGGGAAATGTCCCTGACTGATAGAGCTCGTTCCTCTCGAGGAGGTGACTCAGGAACTCAGAATCTGAGCCACGTCTCTGCCCGTGGCGTCACCAGCGTGGTTTGACCCATTTTATACACCAACCAAGCTTTTAACCAGTGGATGAGAGTCAAGAACAGCAAGGGAGGATTGGAACGAGGTCTCCATGGCTTCCTGCGAGTGACAGCTCCTCTCACTGGCCCTGACAGGAGCTGGTGATGCTGCCAATGGTTTTTTTTTTTTCCTTCAGCAATGGAGAGAGAGCTGCACCCCAGCTGGAGGACCCAGAGAACCTTCTGGAGAAGATGAACATCCCTGCTCCCTGAGGCCGATGTGTCATAAGGGGAAGATGGTACAAGGAGTTTGTTGGAGCCCATATCTCTGTTCACACCCACCAGCAAGGGAAAAGACAAGCTGAAGGAGGCCTGAGAAAGTCTGAGAAGCTGTTTGTACACAGCACAGTCTCACGGTGGATTGAGCTCAGTTTTGTGAGCAGGACTTGGGCTGTCAAAGTTTGGTTTTTATTGTTTACCCTCTCCCAGATGATTCTATCTGTACTCCACGATGGCGAGTGCAAGCAGGAACTTGAATGCTGGCAGATTTCAGGAGCAGTGTGGAAATTTTGTTTCTCAGATGGGAAAGTTTAAAGCCTAAACTTGTCTTCTCGAAAAACAAAGACATTTTCCAATGCAGGGTAGAATTCAAGTTTCAATCATGAAACTTCCCTGGGAGATGTATCCTGGTGGAGGGAGCCAGGCTGTACCTCAGACTCTTCTGAAGTAGCTGTGAGATCCTCATGACCTCCCCATGAACAGGGTCCACCTGCTCTGCCCAATGATAAAGAGTGTGTCTCACCAATGTCCTGCTATCTGCATTTTTTACAGACAATATAACACTTTCTCAGCCTGGGGATGGAGCCTTTGCATGGCAATCTTTGTTTCATGAGCTGCCACAGCACACAGATCCAGGAGCACATCTGAATGTGCAAAACTGCTCTGCTGGAGCAGACCAAGGCCTTGGCCATCACTGCTTAGAAACAGATCTAGCTTAAAATGGGCTTGTCCCATCTGCAGGAAGCATCTACTGCTTGTGCTTCCACAAGTCCAGGGAGACTGATAGAAAAAACACTATGCAACTGATTAAAAACCCCAATTGTCTCGTTATTCAGTCACATCTTGTTTTGACAGTAAGGCTTTTTGACTGATTCCACCATTCCCTCTCCAGATTTTTAAGCCATGATGTGCCAGGGCACTCCAGCAGAGCAGGGGCTGTGGAGTAACTCAGGTGCTGAGTACCAGGTCCCACAGTGAGCTGCTGTGGAGCTGGAAGGTTCTGGCCATTTCTGATGCTTTCATCAGTGAAATCAGTGCTTTCATTCTCTGTGCTCCTGTCAGAAGTGTAAATCTTGTGGGTGATGCTGGAGGCTTGGCACCCCTCCTCTGCTGCAGCTGCTCGGCATCTGTGGGAAAGCGGCTCCAAAAGTGATCTCTTGGAAAGTGGCAGCAAAAAATAGCGCACACAAAAAAAAAAAACCAACCCTGAGCAGTATGGAAGAGACACAGAACAAGGCTCATGTGCTCCTCTGCAGGGACCTGTGCTTTGTGAAGCCTAATGGTGTTGGCAAGGTGGACTCCTGAAATGTTTGACTTAGGTAAAATGGAGCTATTCCCTCTGGGGAAGTGAACTGGCACAATCCTTTAGGGTTGGAATGAGGCTGAATTGCTCCTTTGTGTTCAGAGCAGGCACTTCTGAGGCCCATGTTTCAGATCAGAGTGAAAACCCCCCGATATGTCTCACTTTATAAGTTGCTTTTATTCAGCTGAGACTGCAACACCAACCATGGTGAAAATTATACCTTCTTAGCTGGGAGGAGGGGAGCAGAGGGAGAGAGGTGGTGCTGGTGTGGAGATGCTGTTGAAAAGTTTGTAACAATTGCCAAAAAGCATGAGTTATTTTCTTCACTTATACTTTTTGCTTCTTTCTGTCAAATTCAAAAATATTCTGTCTCCCTTGCAGCCAACAGGGTCAAACACTGGAAAAAATGAGTTCCCTGAGGTCCCTAAGGAGAGGCTGCTGTATTTAGCTGCTCATGGTAGCACATGCCTGTGGTGTGGGTGCAAGGAGGGGCTGCAGGTTCTGCACCCACACTGGGTTCTGAAAGCAGTTCAGCATTCCTGCCTCTGCTTGCCATGGCTCCCACCCCAAGTTTTGCATCCCACTGCATTTCTAGAAGCCTGATCAGTAGATTGTGGTTTCTGTGTGTGGCAGTAATAACACAAATAGAGGGAGGGGGTTTCACTGGGAGCAGGAGGCTGTGTGTGGTAGGTGCACAGAGAATGAAACCATTGCTTTTTTTCACAAGGTAAAAAATAAAGAGAAATGCTGTGGAATCAATGGTTCTATTGTTAGGGTCCTCAAACTATATAAAAATTGTTGATACCTAAGTTAGTGCCTATCAAAAGTATTGATACCTACTGGTTCAGGGGCAAACCAGAGGAAACCTTTTGTGGGAATCAGGGTAAATGTGTTTTCCACATTTCAGCCCATTCTCTAGCAGAGGCTGGGTAGGTGCACGTCTGGAGATCCTTCTTTTGCACCCTTGGAGGCCGATGGACACAGTTTTCCATGACCCACCTATCTTCAAGGTGTCACCTCAAAGTCATCATCATCAAAATTATCACAGTGTCACCTTTCAGCTGTGCTGCCCCATAGCCATTTGAGCACAAAGAGCTTTCCACCTTTAAGCAATGAGTTTTCCTCCATCTGTAGCACCTGTGGATTGTGATCTGACCTGCACAACCTCCTGGCCTCCTTGTTGGCCCCGTGTGTGGGTGAGGATGCTCTCAGGTTTGTGTGTGCCAGGGAGACAGCTTGGGAGTGGCTGGTTGGGATGTGACTCCTTTGCTTTCCCATTCCAACAGCCTTTTTTTTTTTTTCCCTTCCAGGGACCAGAAGGGAAACCAGGAAAACAGGGGGAAAAGGGCAAGCCTGGCCAGAAGGTAGGAACATCTCTCCTTGATAACTTCACAGCCTGTGGTTCTCCCTTCCATTCCTTGTCTCTGACGTTTTCCTGCAGAAGTTTTGTCCCACGCTGATGTCAGTGCCTTTGCTCTGCAGGGCAGCAAAGGCTACCAGGGGCAGCTTGGAGAGATGGGATCCCCAGGGAAGCAGGGGCCGAAGGGGAACCAAGGCCCCAAAGGATCCCGAGGTACCCTGGGACCGATGGTGAGAAGAGCTCTGCAAACGGCTGAACACAACCCACAGAAACCTGGCACTGGTGGGACGGGCCTGACTGGGGCACAGAGCCCCGCAGAGCCTGAAAAATACACTGAAAAATCCTGTTAGATGGGTTTAATTGGCCAAAAACATCTTAACCCTTGTCCCAAGCAGCACAGGGGAGAGTCCATAGGGGTGGCTGGGTTGGTGCCCCGTGAGCCCAGCTCACGTTGCATGGAGGCAGTTCTCCACAATTCCCCAGATAGGCTGAAATTGCTGAAATATTGGGGATTTTTCCTCAGCTGAGTGAGCTGATAAGCTATTTTTTGCTAAGATCTTCCCCTTTGAGACTGCACACTCATGGCAAGAGCTGCTTCCAAGTCAAGCTGTGTTGTTATAAGGAACTCTGCCTTGGATTTCTGCCCTGTTTCTACACCCACTCTTGATCTACTTATCTAAAACACTTGGAGCAAGAAGAAATATAGCATGGGAAAGGGTTTGAACTGGGTACTGAAGGTGAGGCTTCCAGAGAGAACAGCCACAGTATGGCAGAGAGGGAAGATATTTAATTGCTTTAGGCTCAAGAGATAAATGCATCAAGACAGCAGTGGTACATAAAAGTGCCTCTCATGCATTGCAGGCTGGGTAGGAAACTTCTTGCACTCTATTTGATAGAGCTTAGTGCAAAATCAGGAATTATTTATGCACTAGGAATGGTGGTGATACTTCAGAACAGTAGCCAATGAGTGATGGAGTGATGGTTTTGCTGATAGTGTTTTCCTGCACTAAAAATTGTGGCCTCACCACATATCCTCCCTTAACAGTCTTTGGCAAAGCCTCCATGGATTATTTCACAAGGAAGCAAAGCAATATCTGAGCAACAGTCTATTGGGGTGGACATGTCTTTGTCTTGTGGAAAGGGCTTTATTCCATGCTAAATGGGATTATATGGAAATGTTGTGACTCACTTCAGTGTGATGATCTGATTTAAACCCCTTTGTTCACTGTGCTGAGGGTGTGATTCTGGTCTGTGGAAGTCTGGTGGGCTTCCTAGCACAACACTGATTTGGATATTTGGATGCAGAGGCGTGCAGGAGGGCAGGTGAAGGGCACACAAATGCAGCCATTTCTGACAGCAAATCTGGGTAGTGAGGTGGAGAATCTGTTGCTGCAGGCAGGCAAAGGCATGGAAAGGCCTCCTGGCACACCCCTCTCCATGTGTAAGAGGTTGAAGCCAAGGAGAAGCCATCAGGTGGCTACAGCAGAGCTCAGTGGTGGCCAGGAGAAGGACAGGCCACGCTCCCACGTGTGCAGAGCTTTGCCTTGCACAGCCCAGTGCCTCCTCCCCTCGTGCCAACACCACGGGCTGCTCTCTCAGTCCCTCTGTCTTTGCCTCTCCAGGGAGCTCCAGGAAGGATGGGTGCTCAAGGGGACCCAGGCTTAAAGGGTTACCAGGTAAGGGTTTTATTTTCACCTCCCAGCTTTTATCTGTTCTTAAACACAGCAAAACTGCCGCTCCAGGATGCAAATTGTTCTTAAACTGTGATTTATTTCTGACCTCAAGTTTAGTTCTCTGTCAGGTCCCCATTTGCACCACCTGCATTTGGTTCATCTCTGCCCGTGTGCCCCACGTGTCCCTCCAAAGCTGGCATGCACCACCCAGGGCTTGTGAGATCAGGGAACCAGGGAGGGCTTTCAGTCCCACAGCTCTTTCCTGGCCCTCACGTGCTGTCTGCTCTCCACAGGGACATGCAGGACCACCAGGGCCAATTGGACCACCAGGGCCAAAGGGGGAAAAGGTAAGTTCAGGGGGTTTGGCCATCTCATTTCCCCTTGGATGAGACAACTGCTGTAACTCCCATGCATGTGCACTCTGCTCACCCTGTGCCTGAGGCAGAGGCGCCTCCTTCACCACACAGCCTCTCACACAACCCCTCAAAGCTGCAGCCTTGCCTGTGCCAGCCCGTGCCAGGACCCCCATGCCACCAGCACGTCCTTCCCAGACACCACGTGCCCTGTGCCAGGGGCTGGACCAGCCAGCATGGGGCTGAGGATGTGCTTTGCCTGCATCCACAGGAATTCAGCTCCATCCCCAAGCCAAGAGGAATCAGACTCGTGTCTTTCTGTGCTCAGGTCGCAGTAACTCCCTGCACAAAGGAGCAGATCTCCAGCTGCTGGTGTTTCCCCTCTCCATGGCCCTTGCTCCACGTTCCCTGTGCCCCACCTTCCCACAGCCCCCTGGCTGCAGCTGCCCTGACTCAGAGCCCTCTTTCCACGGTGGCTTTTCCCGGGAGTTTTCCCCCTTTTGCTGAGTCAGCAGAGCCATAACCAGTCCAGGCTGGAGCAGTGACTCACTCCTCAGTGGTTTCCTGTCGGCTCCAGGGCTGCTTGGCTCTCCCAGGGCTGATGGTGTCCTTCACATGCCTTCTGCAGCAAGGCTCCCTCCCTCCTGAGGCCTGTCTGCAGAAGGCTCTGGGGAGAGCCCCTTGTGACCTTCCAGTGCTTAAAGGGGGCTTTCTAAAAGAGGAGAACAGTTTCCTACAATGGACAGGGGAGAATGCTTTTAAAACAAAAGTGTAAAGATTTTGGCCAGGAAGTTCTCTGGTCAGAGGGTGGTAAAGCACTGGCACAGGTCTGGGCTGCCCTGTCCCTGAAGTGTCCAAGGCCAGGTTGGATGGAGCTTGGAGCACCCTGGTCTGGTGGAAGGTGTCCCTGTCCATGGCAAGGAGTGGAACAAGATGGGTTTTAAGGTCCCTTTCAACCCAAACCATTCTGTGATTCTCCTTTGGTGTGGGGAGGGAAGTGATGGTGATGGAGGCTGGTGAGTTGTGAGGTCCCCATGAAGAGGAGAGATGCATGAACTCTTTCTGCTCATTTTCTGCTCCCCATCACCAAGAGAGCATTCAGCTTTGCCTCTGCACACAGGTGGGAGGGCAGCTGTAGTGCAGACAGGAGCTCCATTGCTTATAAAATGAGTTTACAAGGACTTGCCCTTGCTGGGGCTTTCAATGGATCCCTTCAGGCTCCTGGGGTTACCCTGCTCACACCATGCTCTGCCTGGAGATTCCCCCTGCAGCCAGGAGTCACTGGGGCAGGGAAAGCTGTTGTGTTCCACTAAGATATTCACACACAGAAATTCTGCTTTGGGGGTGAACAATGGCAATTGTGCTTTTTCTCCCATTTCCTGCTGCTGAAACACATCCATGGAGGAACAGCTGCTGATGTTCCTGCTGCTCCCATCTCCATTGCTGCCTTGCTGAACTTCCTGGCAAGTGTGAGACAAGCACAGCCAGCCCAGGATGATGTGAGAGCTCATGACCATGAACATTGTCAGCTCAGAACCTGCCCCAGAGGTTCCTCACAATTCCACTGTCGAACCTTGAGCATCCTGGCAAAAAGTTGTGAGTCATGACAAGCAAAAGCAAACCATTGACCCTGCAGCCACTGAGGTGTGCAGATATGTATGTCTATTGCTGAAATTGCAGCTGTAGTTTTATTTGAAAACATTTAAAGTTGCCATCTTGAAAGCTCTTGTAATTTCAGTAGCAAATGACCCCCAAATTATCCATCTGAAGTGCTCAGTGGAGCATTTTTCCCTTCATCAACAAGATGTTGCTCTGCAAAAGGACAGTGGAAAAGCATTCCCTGAGTGGATCTGGTATCAAAAGAGCACAGCAATGTTATGATAAATTAATTCTACATGCAAGTATCCAAGCTGAGCCCTGATGAAGCCACCAAAGCATTCAGTGCACCCTGCTAAGAGCAGTCAGCCCTGTTAATGACCACTGGCAGCTGGATCTCCTCACCCATGTTCTCCTGGAAGGCCAGTGGGTCTTGCTGGGGAGCAGAAGGAGAAGATGCAGAGCCAGGAGAGCACAGAATCATTTACTGAGCCTCCAGCACCCCTTCCTGCAGCATCCAGGTGCTCCACAAAATCTTGCATCTAAGTTTTCCTATCCACCCTCCCTCATCTCCCAAGAGTTGCCTGGATCCCAGCCTAAAGACAGACAGATTCCTTCCCTCCAGACATCTGTAACCTCTCACAAGAGTGTGAACACAAAAATGGGAGCCTGAAAGTGAGAACTAAAGAGAAAATGGAAATGGGACCGTGAGCACTGCGTGAGCTGCAAGTGACACGGTGGATGGAGCCGTGCTGAAGGAGGAGGATGCAATGGTGGGGAAGGTCTTCTTCCCTTTTTCAGAGAAGAAAGTTTGGAGAGAGGCTGTGGAATCCTGCTCCCTTGTGCCATCCCAGCCAGCCACTCCACCACATTTCATACATTTGCAGCTCCTCAAAGAGGCCTTGCTCAGAGCAGACGCCTGCTCTTGGCAGCTGCTTAAAGCAGTCCAGATGGGATCCTTTTAAAAATTACAAACTGGTGTATCTCACTTTGGGACAGGAGCCAACAACAACAAGCCTTCCCTTCTTCTCCATGCATTTTCCATTTGTATCCTAACATGTTTACTTTGCTGCCCTTTACTCTAACTTTTTTTCACTGAGACTTTCTGAAGAATGAGCACAGACCTTTCATCTCCCTCTCAAGCAGCTGAGGCACCAGGAAGCTCTGGAGGAGCTCGGTTTCACAGTCCTAGAGCTGACCAGGCTGCAGGATTTTCTCAGGCAGGAGACAGAGAACAAGGTGGGGATCAGCCTCAAGGGGAAACAAAGCCACAATGGGGAGAAAATCTGTGATTCTTGATGCTCTTCAAGGGTCCCCAGAATTAGGAGCTTTCTCTGAGTTCATCACACTCATCTCAGGTCCCAAATGGCAAAGGTGAGCACATCCTGCTTGGGAAGAAGCAATCAGTGCCAAGACTTCTGCATAGCAACAGACACACTGGGATGATTTCTTTTTTTCCCTGAGAGTTGAGACATGGTGGCTTTGTTTCCCTTCTAGGCAGCATTCCTTAGATAGTGGCTGGAAGGCAAGCCAGTTGCCAGGTATTTTGCTGCTGGCTTCCAGCAGCAAGTTCAGTAGCACTGGAAATGTTGGCAGAGCCTGTGAGGGTTTGATTCCCTTCCCCTCCTCTCCTCTTTCTTTCTTCTTTCTCTCTCTCCTCTCCTCTCCTCTCCTCTCCTCTCCTCTCCTCTCTCTCCTCTCCTCTCCTCTCCTCTCCTCTCCTCTCCTCTCCTCTCCTCTCCTCTCCTCTCCTCTCCTCTCCTCTCCTCTCCTCTCCTCTCCTCCACCCAAGTTTCTCTCAGAGACAGGCAGGCTCACCAAGAAATTTCCTTACTACCAGCAGCTGTAACTCCAACAGGAGAGTAGCCCAGAGAGAAGGTCAAAGAGAGCTGTAAATACACCAGAAAGGGCTGGTGCAACCACTGAGAATTACACGAGTCTGTGAAAAACTTGGCTCTGCAATCTGCTGAGATTTGGATGTTCAAGGCTTCTTGGAGCACCCAAGCACCTCCACTGTGCCAGAACCCCCCAAACTGCACCAAAGGAGCTCTGAGACATGTTCATCCTAAGGAGCCAAAGTGCCAGAGACTGCTGTGGAGTAGTGAAAAGCTGGAGGAGCTGGAATGTTGCGTTCTTCCATGGGGAGCTGAGAAACAGCCATCTCTGAGCTGGGCTCCAGAGAAAACAGGACATTGTGACCCTGAGCGACTTTCACAACAGAATTTAAAAGGATAGTGTCTCTGTTAAGTCTTTAGGGACCTCTCTGTGGATGTTTTGGAGAGACCTCAGTCATAAATAAGCCGGGTGATGTTATCTGCCAGCCAAACCATGAGCTCTGAGCTCGTGCTATGGAGCATCCCAGTGAGGAGAGGGGTGTGTGAGAGCATCCCAGCGAGGAGAGGGGTGTGTGAGAGCATCCCAGAGAGGAGAGGGGTGTGTGACAGCATCCCAGCGAGGACAGGGGTGTGTGAGAGCATCCCAGTGAGGAGAGGGGTGTGTGACAGCATCCCAGCGAGGACAGGGGTGTGTGAGAGCATCCCAGTGAGGAGAGGGGTGTGTGACAGCATCCCAGCGAGGACAGGGGTGTGTGAGAGGCTGTTTCACCTGGCTGATGGTAAAACAAGCCCACAATGGTGGCACACAACCCAGGAGCCCATCCAGACCACCCCAGCTCCCAGGACAGCCCAGGCAGCACTCGGCGAGGGCGAGGAAATGCTTGATTAAAGAGTTTGGTTGAACTGTCAGCAATAAAATTCAGAGGCACTGAGCTATTTCCCATGTTGGCCTAATTACATCCTGCTTGCTGAGTTTTTAGGAGTTGTTGAAAATAACCCTTTGCACCTGGTTACTTAAGGAGGAGAGTTAGGGCAGGGAAAAACAACCACCAGAAATCAGGAAAGCAGTGTGGAGAGTCAGTGAAACAAACAACACAAAAATTTGTTTAGTCTTTCTTTGGATGAAAAGGGAGTAAATTCAACAGAGGCTTTGACTTCCCATGATATGGAAGTAAGGTCTGTACAGACACATCTGCTCTAAAATCTGCTGTTTATATTCATACTAACATTTTACTCACAGGGACAACAAGGTGATGACGGGAAGGTAGAAGGCCCACAGGGACCACCTGGAGACAGAGTAAGATGTTAAATTCGTTCTCTAATCAGTCCTGGAGTGGTTTTGGGGGTGGATTAGTTGGGTTGCTGTCTTACTTGTAGAACATGCACAAGCCACTGAGATATTGCAGATGGCAGCTTGTTTACATCCACCTCAAGTCTCTGCTGTGCTCTTGTAGGGCCCTGTTGGTGACAGAGGTGACCGAGGGGAGCCTGGAGACACTGGTTATCCTGTGAGTCTTATTCCAAGTGCATGATTCAAAAATGTTTGCCTTGGGGAAGTGCTCCCAGCCCACACCAGCCCACAGACCTGCAGTCCCAGTTCAGAACCTGCTGCTGTCCCTGGCCAGCTGCTGCACATGCCTTTGATTCAGACAAGGAACAATTCTTTACCTAAAGCATAAAAACATTGCTGAAGGCAAGAAAGTCAGCACCTCACCCTGCCCTGCACCTGCAGAGTGGGGCTGAAAGAATGAGCAGGACCATTTGGGCACAGTTCTCTGTGATTGTCAAGGAGACATCCTAGACAAGATGTGTGCATGACAGTCCATGTCAGTGCTGGACAATTTCAAGACTGATGTGCCCATTGCTGTAGATTCTTCCATGGGAAGATCTGTGAAGTTTAAGATTTTGGGGAGTTCCAAAATCTTTGCAAGATTTCTCTCAAAAGCAAAACCATGGCTATGAAATATCCTGCTGTGCTCCTTATTCCCTCTTTGCAGGACATGTTCAGCAGATTGGGGCTGATCTGCAAAGGCTCCATGAATTAAGTGTTACCTCCATTCAAAAGCACCATGTCAGAGTGACCCATTATAATTAGAAGATTTTGAATTCATCAGAGTAGCAGTGCTGCTGCCTTATTTTCTAGGACAGCTGTCTCCAACTGTTCACTTCCATTAGTGCTGTGTGTATTTTGGGATGCATTAGAACACCTTCTGTGCTGCTTAGCTGGTGCTGAGCAGTTCCTCTTTCCACAGCACTTCCACAGGATTTGGGCACTCCCCACAACTTCCCCATTTCTGTATCAGCAGAATGCAGACACATGTGTCTTCTTCTGCCCCTTAAATCACTCTGCATTCTTTTTTTTTTTTTTCTCATTGC
Source organism: Camarhynchus parvulus (assembly GCF_901933205.1). Classification (NCBI taxonomy): domain Eukaryota; kingdom Metazoa; phylum Chordata; class Aves; order Passeriformes; family Thraupidae; genus Camarhynchus; species Camarhynchus parvulus. The sequence goes on along the minus strand of NC_044587.1, from coordinate 6,035,485 downwards.
CACAAAAGAACAAAGGCATGTTCTCTCTCTGTTTTTTATTTAAGGGTCAGGAAGGGCTTGATGGAGAAAGAGGAAAACCTGGGCAGCAAGGCTCACCGGTAAGAGATGCTGCTTTATTGAGAGGTACCCAATGCCCCAAGCACAGGAGAAACAGGGAGGTGGGAAGGGCTGCAGTGGGAGTGTGTGGGGAGCTGTGAAATGTGGCCACTTCCACCAGCCAGGCATTTTGCCCATGGAACAGGCATTTTGAGCCATGTTTGAGACTAATAAATGGGTGACAAAACAGGGAGCACTCCCAGTGCCTGTTTCCAAAACCATCCTTCCTGAATGGTCCCTGAGGGAGTAGAAATCTTGGGAGATGGGTGGTGGGAGATGACAATGGCAGTGGAAAGGTCTGCTTGGAAATGATCCATTTGATGTGCTGCTGGTCCAGTGTGAGGTGAAACCATATTATTCCACTTGCAAGATGTTTCCTCTCAAACTACTGAAGGACTTTGTGAAAGACTAAATTAAATCCAAACTCCAGGGAAGGACTTTTTACTCCCTTGTTACATACAGTAGCATTTAATCTTTATATGTGACTATTGCAACTGTGAGAGCAGCAGCACATTAAATGTAGTTTGTATTGGGAAATAAAGTTGAATCAATTCCCACTCTTTGTAAGGATGTTGGGAGGAACAACAGATTCTATTTTGGGTTTAAAATGGTAGTGCTCTGTTATATGGCCCAGAAATGAGTAGAGCTGCTGCATTCCCCAGTGGATGTAGTTTATTTGGGGGTTGGTAGCCCCTCAGATGATTCAGATGGATTGTCTTTAGCAAAGGTCCATTAGAAGTGTGGCTCAAAAACAGGCTGAAAAGGCAGAGCTCTGCAGGGAGTCCTTCCTTACCATTTATTTGATGTAAGTCCAGAAATTGCCACTGACACAAATACCAAAAAACCCCAGCCTGGCTGGCCAGGAGAAAAGACTGAGATGGGTGTGATGGGGAAGAGAGCAGTGAAATACCCTCTCTGCTTTACCCCACTGGCAGCTTTCTAACACCTGACCCCCAGGTGAAACCAAGGCAAGGGCTGCAGTGCTCAGGAGGGAGGAGGCACCAGCAGCCACTGTGTAAAATGCTCGTTGTGCACACAATTTCTGCACACAGGCTCCTTCCTGCCCACCTCCCAGCTCTCCAGGCACCATCTGGAATGTGGTGAATGATTTCCACAAATACAGGCACCACCCAAGCGAGGGGCAGAGTTGCTTCTTCTCCAGTTGACACCCTGTTAATGCTCTCTAGAGACAGCTCCCTGCTCCTTTTCCCCCTGGGGCCTGTCTGAGTGTAGGCAGTTTCCCTGAATTGGTTCCATACAGTCAGTGTTATTAGGGCACAAAAAATGCTGTTCTTTGTACTTCATGCAAGATGCTGCCAGAAGAGAATTTTAAGCAGATTTTTCTTGTTCATGTTTTGTAGGGGGATCCTGGATCACCAGGCAAGCCAGGAGCAAAGGGATCCAAAGGTGATGTGGTAGGTTTCAGCAGGGTGGATTTACAGTGTCCCAATTTAAAGATTTAAAGAAAATCTCTAATTAAGAGGACTCTCATGGTTTTGCCCAGCATGTGGGATTTTTTTTTTAGCCTATGCTCTATGCCTTGAAAGGCTGTGGAGATCCTTGTGGGATGGCTGTAAACATTTGGGTGTCCAAGCCCGGTGGTTGTTGGCTTTGTGGAGCTGGAGAAGGTCAGATCAATTGCAGCTCCAGCATGATGGTGACTTTGGGCAGGTCTTTGGTCCCTGCCATGGGCTGTGTCTCTTTCCTGTGCCCTCTTTGTGCTGTGTGACCGTGTTCACAGGGGTCCAAGGATGAGGGCAGAGACGAGGATCTGACTCCATGTTTCAGAAGGCTTGATTTATTATTTTATGATATATATTACATTAAAACTATACTAAAAGAATAGAAGAAAGGATTTCATCAGTAGGCTAGCTAAGAATAGAATAGAAGAAAGAATGATAACAAAGGTTTGTGGCTCGGACTCTCTGTTTGAGCCAGCTGGGCTGTGATTGGCCATTAATTACAAACATTTAACATGGGCCAATCACAGATCCACCTGTTGCATTCCACAGCAGCAGATAATCATTGTTTACATTTTGTTCCTGAGGCCTCTGAGCTTCTCAGGAGGAAAAATCCCAAGTAAAAGGATTTTTTATAAAAGATGTCTGCGACAGTGCTGTCTCCAGCCACAGCTGGCTCCTCCATCCCCAAGGAGAGCTGAGCCAGGCAAGAGTCTGTCCCTTCCACTTGAACCATAAACTTTTCTGGCTTGGAACCTTCTGGGTTTGGAGTCCATTTATTCATGGAGTTGTTTCTTGGAACAATCCCTCTTAACTTCTTGTCCTTATTGAGCAAGAACACCCAGGGCACACGGGTCCTTCAGGGTTCACTGGGGCACCCCACACCTACTCCTACCTCCACATCTGGCTGTTATGACAGCTTGCTAATTATTCTCACAGACCAGGGGCTTTATTTGCTAAAACATAAGTATGTGACCTCAATACTCAGCAAATTCCTGCTCTCTCTTGGCAGATGTCAGGGTTTTTTATCTGACCCTGCTGGGGGTAATGCCAGAAGATAGTTTTAGGTCTTCTTGGCAAGAAGTGTACCAGGTGATAAGACAAATTAATCCTGCCCATCGATGGACAATTTGGAACTGTCTTTGGGTCTAATGAATAGCAGGGGAAGCACCCCCAGGAATATTTCTTTTATGTAGCTGGCCAGCCTGGTCCTCTGCAGATGGAGAAACAATGCACAGAAAATGAGTTCTTCAATTTAAAAGTGCTTTAGTACATGACCTCACTAAGAGAGCCCTAGTGAAGGTGATGAGGCTGAGTTTTCCGTTCTTTCTGTGCAAATTAATCCTTTTTACAGCTAATAAACCTCAGGAGTATTTATTTTCTGTCTTTATTCACAAAGCAGCATTGCAAATTTCAGACAGAAGACACCCTTTTTAATTTCCACTAGGTCTCCAAACAGAGTTACTTCTCAGAGAGAAGCCCCCCTGAACCCCCTCAAAGCATTCTCTGGGTCCTGGGTTTGCTGTCAATGAACTGATGGAGGACTCAGGTTTTTAGCATCTTGTTCTAATGTTTGCCAGTGTACCAAATCCTCCCTCAAGTTCATCCTGCTTTTTTTTTGTCCTCATCTGCTCTGTATTAGGAAAAATGCAGGTCCTTGCCTTCTAGCTATTCATTCCTGCCCTAGAACTCTCAAGACATACGAAGAATCACTTGTAATAAAACCAAATAGCAGTTCATTCCCCAGCACTGGAGCAACTGACTTTATAAATGTCCCTTTTATAAAACTCTTTCCAATCATTACCCAAAAGCACACCCTGAAGTCACAGTCCCAAGTGGAGCTGTGCTAGAACTGCTGCAATTTTAGATGTCTCTCTTTTTTTTGCTTGCAGGGTCAAAAAGGAAAGCAAGGCGCACAGGGCAGTGCAGGGAGCCGGGGCTCACCGGTAGGTGAACATTCAGTTTTCTGCCCCAGGAAATGCTGTCTGGGACCTCCTTCTCTAATACCTTTGTGATTTTAGGGCATCCTTGGGCTACCAGGCCCTCGAGGAGTGGTGGGAAGGCAGGGGCAAGAGGGTGCCCCTGGAGTAGACGGAGTGCCCGGGAAGGACGGCATGCCAGGGATGCTGGTAAGCTTCAGCTGCAGCAAACACAGCCTTGGAGCTGGAAAACTGCAAGGCAGCACAGGACAAATGATGTGATCCAGCTATGGGTATTCCAGTTTGCATGCACCCAGAGCAGATCTTCACATATCCCTTGCACACAGAGGCAGCAGCTCCTCTGCATGACCAGATCTGTGAATAAAGGGGGGTTTGTAGCCTGACAGACACTCACAGGCACACAGCTCTGTCCAGCCCTGCAAACCTGGCCCCCTCTTGCTGAGGGCAGAATCCCACCACTCCCCTGGCCCCCCAGAAGGGGAAGGGTTTTGTTTCATAACCTCCTATGTGTTTCTTTCCTAGGGAGAGCAGGGAGATGATGGGGAGGAAGGCGTGACCGGGATGTCAGGCAAGAGAGGGAACCCCGGCGTGCCAGGACTGCCAGGGGCCCAGGGACCACCAGGATTCAAGGTGAGCTTCTGACTGCCTCAGATGCTGCTGTGAGTGATCCAGTCTGTGAGCCTGATGCCTCTGAGCTTGAGCTCTCCAAGGTCTAATATAGTCTCAGCTCCTGCTGCCATCTCTCACTTAGCCAGAGGCTCTGTGGATCTTCTCATCCATCCATCCATCCATCCATCCATCATCCATCCATCCATCCATCCATCCATCCATCCATCCATCCATCCATCCATCCATCCATCCATCCATCCATCATCCATCCATCCATCCATCCATCATCCATCATCCATCCATCCATCCATCCATCCATCCATCCATCCATCCATCCATCCATCCATCCATCATCCATCCATCCATCCATTATCCATCCATTATCCATCCATCCATCCATCCATCCATCCATCCATCCATCCATCCATCCATCCATTATCCATCCATCCATCCATCATCCATCCATCCATCCATCCATCCATCCATCCATCCATCCATCCATTATCCACCCATCCACCCATCCATTATCCATCCATCCATCATCCATCCATCCATCCATCCATCCATCCATCCATCCATCCATCATCCATCCATCCATCCATTATCCATCCACCCACCCATCCATCCATCCATCCATCCATCCATCCATCCATCCATCCATCCATCCACCCATCCATCCATTATCCACCCATCCACCCATTCATCATCCATCCATCCATCATCCATCCATCCATCCATCCATCCATCCATCCATCCCTCCATCCATCCCTCCATCCATCCCTCCATCCATCCATCCATCCATCCATCCATCCATCCATCCATCCATCCATCCATCCATTATCACCCACCCATCCACCCACCCACCCATCCACCCACCCACGCATCCATCCATCCATCCATCCATCCATCCATCCATCCATCCATCCACCCATCCATCCATCCATCCATCCATCATCCATCCGTCCCTCCATCCCTCCATCCATTTTCCTGATGTACACAGCAGCTGAATGTCCCAGAGACCTTCCCTCCCTTACCAAAGGAGCTCAGGAGCCTGCAGACCCACATATTCACATTACAAACACTTGAGTGTTTCATCATGAGAAACCTGGCTAGAAAAAACATGGAGAAGTTGCAGAGGAACTACAGCCAGCTGTAGGATGTTCAGAATGGACAACTCCATAGGAGATTCAGGTGTTCTACTGCTCTGCCAGACCTGAACTGCTGGAGGGAAATTTGTGCTGCTTGGTTTTTAGCATATTTACTGGTTAGAATGACTGGAGCCAGTATGGGCTTGGACATCACTCTGGGTGGAAGCAGGGACAAGCTGCTTTTGTGACCTTGGGGTTTCTTCCTGGTCCTTGCCCTGATCCAGACTCACCACAGGATCTAAACTGGACCCACAGCAATTCAGTCGTTTGCAGAAAGGCTCTGTAAATAGGAAGACTCCAGCTGGGTTTGGAGAGGCTCTGGGATCTGATTTAAATTAGGGCTCCACAGCCCTTGATCTGTCACTTGCTGCCCTCCAGCTGCCTTGGGCAGTACAACAGGAGGTGACTGGGACTCCATGTCCTTGTCACACTCACACCCTGGCTCCAGGGGAATTTCTTTGCTCCTTTTCCGGCTGTTCCACCATCCTGGGCTCTCCCTGCCTTTGCTCCTCTCTCCCAGTCTGCCCCAGACTGAGCAGCTGGAGCTTGTGCTGCTCCTGGCACTGGGGGAGAGGTGGGGAGCAAAGTGTGGTGCTGGGAGGCAGAAGGCCCTCTCTGGGTTGAAGCTGTAGGGTTAACACAGGGGGAAATGTTGGCTTTGCAGCCTCTGGATTGAAGTCCTGCTCTTGGCATGCCTTCAGCATTTTCCATGAATTAATCATCAATTGCCAGCCTGCTGGGGAAAGAGATTATGGGAAACTGCAGGGCAGACAGAGATTATGGGAAGTGCAGAGAGAAGACATTTGCTGCCCTTTCTCACCCTGAGCATCCTGAGCATCCTGCCCAGCAGACCTGGGGCATCCCCTGATGGAGCCACATTCCTCATCCCATCTCTGCCAGCCTCCCACCTACGGCCTTCTCAGCTGAGTGCTGTCATATTCAGCTCCCCTCCTTTGGAATTACTTGAATTCTGTTCTTTTCAGGGTGAAAGAGGATTGCCTGGACAGAGTGGCCAAGCTGGGAAGCGAGGATCACCAGGAGGAACGGGCCCTCCAGGGAGCCCTGGAGACCCAGGAGCCAAAGGGCAGCAGGTTAGTGTGGTGGGGCTGAGCAGAGCTGAGCCCTGCAGGAGATCCAGCCTGGGACAGCAGGGTGATCCCAGGGAGGGGCTGCACAGGGGAGCCCATGTCCAGCTGGAGCATGACTCTGGGACAGGGATTAGGACTGATATTTTAGGAAAATTAATCCACAAACACCAGAGGTTTATGTCCAAAAAGGAGACAGAGGAGTCCTTTTACTTTATTCCAATAAAGGGAGAGGCCATGGGGCATTCCCCTGGGATCTCTCAGATTTTTGGAGGACACAGCCTCCTTTTTATCCCAATTTCCAGCCACATTTCCTTCTTTCTTTCTCCATGGGCTGAGGTACTTGAGAAGTTCAGACTTCCCAAAACACCTGATACCAAAGATTTCCCTCTAAGGTATAACCCTCCCTTTTCATTTTTAATTCTTATGGAATTTAGGGGTTTTCTTTTCCGTTGCTTCTTTCATCTTTCAATGTCTAATTTCATTTATCAGCAAACCTAAAGTTTATTTGTAAAAGCAAATATCTTTTTCCATTCACCAATCAGTGGAATCCTTCCCATTATTTCTTTTATCTCCCAGTGCTGGTTTTATCTCCCAGCAGACCCACAGCTGGTTTGTAAAGACAAATCCACTATTCCTCTCAATATGAAACAAGGCACAGAATGAACCCAAACTACCTCAACAAAATGCACTTGTTTGGCTGTTTTACATAAAAGCTCGTGCTAACAGTTTTCAGGCTGAAAGGCAGTGACCAACACCACCATATATCATTTTGTCATTGGTCATAGATCAATCTCACAGATTATTTTGTCTCTATGACACAAGTGACACATTTCTTTGCCCATATTGTCACTGCCTGATTTGCTGCAGGACCAGTGACCTTGTGTCCCTTTGGCTGAGATGACTCCATGACATTTAAACCCTTCTGACTTTCTGTGTGCTTTTGCCTGAAATTCCTCCAGAAAGAAGCCTTGGTTGATTCCCCTAATGCAGGAAAGACCTTAGTCCCCTGATAGTAGCAATTTTCCTTTCCAGAACCCAGAAATGGGCAGTTAAATCAATTTGTATCCTTGGAAAGTTTCTTGCACACCACCAAGTCCAACCAAGCCCTTTCTTGCCAAGCAGTTTCTTACTTTCATGGCCTTTTTCAAGGGAAAACTTCCTGAGGTTCCTAGGCTGATGCTGGAACAGCTGTGCAATAAAGGGGGGCCCCATCACTTGGGTCATTCACAAACCATTGTATTACACCCCAAAAAGCACAGTCAGGGTGGGTGAGACAGCCCTGCCAAAAGGCCAAACAAGCCTTATCTGTCTCTGATGTTCCTAACACTGGAGAAGAATCATCTGGTGGAGGTTTCTGACCCCTTTCTTTTTTTAAAACGTTGAATCATCTTGAATTTTGACATCTGAGAAGCCCAAAAATATCAAAGGACGACCATCTCCAGCATGGTGAAGGGAGGATGTTTACATAAGGACATGCTACCCAGGGTGGGTTTTCTATTCTCAGAGTACATGCTATGTGCTGATTCAAGCTTGATGGTCTTTCAACTATTTTATTATTATTTTTCTTACAAAACTGAGGGAAAATCCCTGCAGAGTTGAAGAGGAAAAGAATTGGGGATAAGTATGGTTTTCCTGGGCTTGAGTGGGAGGTTGTGTTGTAGGAACATGCACTTTTTTAACAGCTTGAATGAGCATAGTTTAAAATTACAGTTTGAATTAGTAGGTCAGTCCAGTTTGTATTAGAAATAAAAGAGGAGCTTGTTTGAAAGAACTCTGAGGCTGTTATTTTGCAGCATGAAATTCCAAGATCAATCTCAGAGTAGCTGCTCTGCATCCTGCTTCTGCTGGGCCAAGCCAGAGAAGCATCTGCTAGGAATAGTGGGAATAGTGTAGGTTTGCCTCCCATTTTGGGGGCAAAAACGTGGCCCTGGTGAGCTCTAAGGGATCAGGTGAGTTGCTTCTAACCTGATGTTTGTGCAGCTCCTCCTCCAGGTGTTTTTCATTCTTCTTCCTCATCAGTGCTGCTTAGACTGAGGGATGCTCACAGATTTCTCTGTCTCTGGAGCTGCTGAGCTCTTGGTGCATCTCTGAGTGAGATCTGCAGCCACCAGTGAGAATTCACTGCTGTCCTTTGTTCTTGTGTTTGTCTTGGCTGTGCAGGGAGACTTTGGCGAGGCAGGATTCCCAGGGATTGCAGGACTCTTTGGGCCAAAGGTAAGAGGCTGCTGGGACCAGCTGCTTTTCTACTCTCACTTTACTGGGCACAGGTCATGCTACACTTGTTGCATTGCTAGCAGCTCTGCAGGAACTGTGGAAATTGAATTTTGATCCCAACTTTCTTTAGTTTATGACTCCTCATTTGTTAAGTGAGTGTGTGCTTACACATGCTTTGTTGGTTGAAAAGGGCTGTCCTACAGATTCTGTGGTTGTTTTCCCCTTTCTGACATTTGTATTTCCAGCATCAACCATCAGCCTGCACCTGAGACACCACTGTGCATCCCTAATTCTGAGAGCCTTGACTTGAAATTCAGACTCATTTTATCACCATATCATTTCCCTGGTGAAGAGGAAACTGTTTGTTTTCTGTCAAAAGTAAAAGCCTTGCAAAACAGGAGTGAGAAAAGAATTTACAACAAATTGGGTCTTCCTTGTCCCATAGACAAGAGGCAGCAGCCCTGTCCTTAGAGCAGAGCTCTAGGCAAGGGCACAAACACAGGGTTTGGTTAATTAATGGTAGTATTTAGTGGTATTTACCTCACATCTCATTTTTTGCTCACAGGGCCCCCCAGGAGACCTTGGGTTCAAAGGCATTCAGGGACCACGTGGGCCACCAGGTCTCATGGTGAGTGCTTCTCCAGTTTGTGGCTTTGGGAGGATTTTTCTCCCTTCAACCCCATCCCTGTGAGGCTCAGGGGCTGTGAGGAGCCCAGTGCCCAAGGCCATGGCAGCACCTCTGAGCCCCACAGCTGCACAGAGCCCTCCAGCCACACTGAAATCCTTTATTTATGGAATTCCTGAGGTTCAACAAGGCTCATGGCAACCACACTGTGAGGCCTTGTCTCTTTGGAAATGGCTTTTTATTCCAGATACAGCAAATACCACCACCAAGAAAAGAAAAAGCAGCAAAGGTTCAGAGTCTTCACTGAGTGAAAATGACTGTCAGGTCCCACCTGGTGGCTCACAAGTCTTTTCTTTCCTAGGGAAAAGAAGGAATTATTGGTCCTCTGGGCATTCAGGGTCCCACAGGAAGCCCTGTAAGTATCCACACTTCTTTCCTGCCTGTATTTTTAGAAGAGTTTAAATGCATGAGATCCCAGATGTTTGAGGCCAGCACAAGTAACCCCCAAATCCTGCTGTAACCAGGAAAATAAAATGGGTTTTAAGATCAGCAGCTTGAGAAAAGTGCAGGCTTAGTCTCTGGCTGCATAGACAATTTCTGGGAGATTATTAGCTGAGAAGTGAGGAGCAGCAATGCAGAAGTGCAAGGTTTTCAATAGACTGGAAGACAAGAATGTTATTGCAGATTTTTGAAAGCCAGATTTTCCAAAGAGCTTGGCCTGGGGTGGGGGGAAACACATTAAAGAACTTTTTTAAGAAAATGTATTAAACTGGGAACCACTTGATGTTGGGAAGTGTTGAAAATCCCTGCCTGTCCTAAAATGCCAAAGGCCCTGAGCACAGATGAAAGATCAGCCCAGTGCTTTGTGAAAACACAAGCATGGCACCACTCAGAGCTTGGTCCAGAGATAAAAACCAGTCAGATGAGCTCAGACATTGCCAAAACAGCCAGTAATGGCATTTTTTGCTTTGGGATGGAGAGGCCAATACGACAGCCTGAGCTGTTGAGTTAGAGATGAGTCCTTGCCAGGAGCTCCTGGGGCAGCTTGTGCCTGGTCAGTGACAGCACCTCCTGTGCCTTGCAGGGCCCCAAGGGAGACAAAGGCAGCCGTGGGGACATGGTAAGTGCTGCTCCCACCCCAGTGCCCCTCAGGGTGGCTCTGAACAACCAAGGGTCACTCTGGGCTCTGCTGTGACCATCAGCCTCCCACGAGGGCCGGACACTGCTCACAGATGTGTACACATATCCACACCCCTCTGCTGGTAACATTTCCATTTCCTTAACCCAGCAACCCTTCACCATGCTGTCCACAGCTGTGGAATCTCCTGCCCTTGCCTTGGGAACAGCTCATGGGTGTACAGGGAGATTTTGGGGCAGTAATGAGCATTTTCTGACAGCTTCTGCACTTTTTTTTTCCTCTGCAGGGTCTTCAAGGTCCAAGGGTGAGTATCTCACATATTTTTTTCTGACTGATATCTTGTATTTCAATAAAACAGCTGCTTTTAGCAAGTGTAAAGGTGCAGGGTGGGTAACTGCACATCTGGAATGTGATGAGTGCCTGGGGATGTGGCATTGGTGGCATTAGTGACAACTGAGGAGCTGAAAGGCTGGGAACAGGGGATGCAGCAGGAATGGACCAGGTGTAGACAGATGTACCCAGATCAGGGACAAAATGGGGCCATCCCCTCTCTTTTGAAGGTTCTGAGGGACAGGCTGCTGTGGGGTGCCAAAAATCCAGCTGGGAACAGATTCCTGCTGGTAAAAACCATGAGAAATGGAAATAAAAACTGGAGATGTTTCACTAATTGATGCCACTCTGTCTTTAGGGTCCTCCAGGCCCACGAGGACACCCTGGCCCTCCGGTAGGTATCTGAGGGAAGAGCTCATGACTGAACCAAGCTGAAATCATTGCCATGACACTCTCCAGAGGGACTGCTCCCTCACTGGAAATTATGGCTTAGCCCCATCCCTCCCATGCAAAACCATGTGTGTGAATGCACCAGTGTTTCTTGTGCTTTGGTCCAAACCACCCCCAAGAGTTTTATAGAGACAGCATTGTTGCCTCTCTCACTTCTCTGCACTGAGGGGCATTTCAATGGCCATGGCTGAAATCTGTGCAGCAGTGACTGACCAGCTCCCTGCCTGATGCCCCTTTTCTCCTCTGATTTCCAGGGACCACCAGGAGTTCCAGCCTCGTTTGTAAGTTGCCATTCTCTGCATGTTTTGTTTGTAATGATGATCACAAGTCCTGCAGAGCCCAGGTGCTGCTGGGACCTTGCAGACACACACAGCAGGAGAGGCTCGGGTAGCAGAGCAGTGCTTGAGCCGCAGCCTTAGATTGAGAAGTGTTTTTGTGCATCAGGGCATGCTCAGCTTCTAACAGCCTCAGTTTCCATGTTTTTCACACCCACCAGCAGCAAGATGGCTTTGGGGCAGCTTTCCAGACCCTGATCGACTCCAACACCGCGCTCAAGAGAGAGGTACGAGGGCATTTCTGTCTTTGCTTGGCCTGGAGACTGGGAATGGTCCCATCAGTGCTTTCTGTGTGCAGAAGGTTGATACAGAGCCCTGCTTTGTCGCTGTTCTAGTGGAATATCTGGAATTTATGCAAGCAAAGGTCCCGTTCTGTTGTGTCACTGATTTGTGAAGCTGCAGATCTCTTGACTTTGCCATTGTGACTTTGCCAGCATTTCAGCAATGTCCTGTTTGGGACAATCCAAGGCCTGTGGCTCACTGGCCCCAAGCCAGCACAGCCTGTCTTTGACCACTGATTTTTATCAAAATGATGTAGAAACCCTGGTGGTTACAGCCCTCAGTGCCCCCAAGGCACCCCTGACTTGCTTTTTTCTCTCCAGGGTTACCAACACCCAGACCTTCTCATGCTGGACCATGGAGGGGAGATCTTTAAGACTCTACACTACCTCAGCAACCTCATTCAGAGCATCAAAAGACCCCTGGGAACCAAGGAGAACCCTGCACGCATCTGCCGGGACCTCATGAACTGTGAACAGAAGATGACTGATGGTAGGAGGCCCCAGATGTGCAAAGGCTGCATCCTCCCCCACAGGGCTGTTGCACACACTCTCCTTCCCTGGGACCAGTCACCAAGAAACCAAAACTGTCCTTTTGTCATTCTCAGAAAAGGTGAAGTGTCCTTGTTAATCCCCAAATCCTGTATTTCCTCAGGTACCTACTGGATTGACCCAAACCTTGGCTGCTCCTCAGACACCATCCAGGTCATCTGTAACTTCACCAACGGTGGCCAGACGTGTCTCAGCCCTGTCACTGTCTCCAAGGTAGGCAGAGCCCAGCCCCAGAGCAGCATTTCCCACTGATAAATATTTACACAGCCTGTGCTGTCCCAGGACACTGGACAGTGACCACAAGGACACAGCCCACAGGCTGGGGGAGCATGAGGGTGACACTCAGAACTGCTCTCAGGAGTTAAAAAATACACCCAAGGCTCAAGACAAAGCTCTGTGTTCCAGTGGTGTTTAATGAACCCATAGGCTTAATGTGACCAGCAATTTCACAAACATGCTGCTCCCAAATCCTTTATTGACTTGACTGATGTTTGGGTCACTCCTGCAGTTTGTTCTCTGCCACCTGGAGAAGTGAGGTCAGCCTAAATACACAAGTTTCCAGTGAAGTTATTGCTATGGGATTTTTTGTTGAGGAAGTACCTGTACTAAAAATACAAATAGCAGTATCTGGGCTCGTTTGCAGATGAACTGGAACCTGCTTTGCAAGTGTACTGAGTTTGAAGTTTACATTCTTTTCCTCCTGCTTAAGAACCTTCTAGTTTGTTCTGCAAAGCAAAGGACCTGCTTTGCAGAACAAACTAGAAAGTTTTATGTCACAAAAACCTTCCAAAATGAGTTGGCATCTGGTCCTCATGCCCATATTGACATCAGACCCAGCTCTGGACAGGGGTGCAGAATGAAGCAGAGGACAGGGACCCCCTTTGCTCCCCACCCTCAGCCCCTGTGCAGGGTGTCCCCATGACCTCTGTGTCACCTTCCAGCTGGATTTCGACATCGGGAGAGTCCAGATGAACTTCCTGAGGCTGCTGAGCTCGGAGGTGGTGCAGCACATCACCATCCACTGCCTGAACACCTCCGTGTGGAGGGAGGGCTCCTCCGAGAGCCCCTCGGAGCGCGCCCTGCGCTTCAGGGCCTGGAACGGGCAGGTGTTCCAGGCCACTGGGCAGCTCAGGCCAGAGGTGGCAGCTGATGATTGCAAGGTATGTTGCTGTGAAAGAGGGAAAAAATAAGTGGAGAGAAATGCCAAAGCCTGTCATTGTCATATTTTCTGAAAAATCCCTTCGCCAGGGTTTCTTCTCCTGGGAGGATGAGAAGCCTCAGAGAAAAAAAAAATATTATCTCATTTGCTTCTCCCTGTTTTGCTGCTTTGGAATGTGGCTGGAGATTGTTTACCAATAGGTGCATGTTTGATTGGTTTCATGTGAATTGTTTTTACTTAATGACCAATCACCATCAGCTGTGTTGGACTCTGAGGAGTCAGTCATGAGTTTTTCATGATCATTCTCGTTAAGCCTTCTGTCTGTATCCTTAATTCAGTAGTATAGTTTTAGTATAGCTGGAATGGAATGGAATGGAATGGAATGGAATGGAATGGAATGGAATAGAATAGAATAGAATAGAATAGAATAGAATAGAATAGAATAGAATAGAATAGAATAGAATAGAATAGAATAGAATAGAATAGAATAGAATAATAAATTAGCCTTCTAAGAACATGGAGTCAGATTCACTCATCTCTCACCTCGTCCTGGGGACCCCTGCAAATACCACAAGAGCCCACTCTGGGGCTCCAACAACACCTGTGCTGTTTATCCTACAAGGGAGAAGGGTCAGGTTTATCACTAATTTTCCAGTTCAGGATGCTATACAGCTCCTGTGAAGCAGATAGCCTTCAAATACAAAGCCAAAGATGAATTTTTGAAGTTATTTGTCATGGATAGGAGCAGTTAAATGGCAGAAGGGGGAATGGCTCCCCGTGGATGGTGACCCTGGCTCTGGTCTGGTGCCACACAGAGTCAGGAGACACAGGGCTGCATTCAGGCTCACAGCATGAGGAGTTTGTCTTGGTGGTACCACCCAAGCTCAGTTTTCACCAGCTTGATAAAGGGTTCCCCAAAATGCTCTCTAAACCCACCCCAGCCCAAGGGACAGTCCTGTGTGTCACAGAGGGATTTTCAGGCTCACACCTCATGGAACACACTCCTTTCCAGCAGGACTGACCCCCTGGTTCACCAGCTTTCTCTCTGTCCCCCTGATTTACTAAAAATATGGATATTGATCTAGTACCGATATCCAACTGTGATGGACAAAGACTTTCTAACAGTTTGAAGTTAGAAAGTGAATGTTTATTGTGGTATAGCTCCCAAATACACACCACAATTTACAGGTGATTACAGAGTCCTTTTATCCATACAGGTACTGAATACCCAAAATACAAATGCATATTCATTACCTTGGTACATCCCATTCCCCCCTTTTGGTAAGTATGGTAATTAGTTCAAAAGCCATTAAGCATGAGTAGTTTGTTCCTTGAAATGGGTCGGTGGTCCCTTTCATGGGGAGGGGTCCCAAAATGAGGAAGTAAATGAAGTCTTCCTTCTTCTGACCTTTCTACCTTTTCAATGCAAATATGGCAAATGAACCCTTGGTAGAACTCCCATTCCCATCTTCAATTGGTTTCAGAACAGAGGAGGCCTACAATTGTCTTATGTTCCTAAATGCTATTTATCAGTTTCTATATTCTTCATTATAAACCCAGCTAACCAAACATGGTGCTGACAAGCAATCAATTATTAGTTAACTACTAACTCTTAACTCCATCACAGCCTACCCATTTCTTTTGATTAACTCCAATAAAGCTTATCTCAAACTTTAAGGAATTTAGAGATGTTAGAGGAGCTGAGATTTCAGGTAATGTCTCACCCCTCCCCGTGCAGATCAAGGACGGACGCTGGCACAGGACCCTCTTTTCCTTCCGGACCCAGGACCCTCAGCAGCTGCCAATTGTCAGCATCCAGAACCTGCCCCCCTCCCAGCCAGGACAGCAGTATCACCTCGAGGTCGGCCCTGTCTGCTTCCTCTGAACCAAGCTGTGGCACCAGGCTCTGAGCTCCAACCCCACCCTGGCCTGTGCTCACAGGGGCTCTCTCTGCCCCTCTCTGCAGCAGGGACAGCTGGGCTGTGCCTTTTGGGCCAACTCCTGCTCAAGGTCTCCGAGAGCCCATGATCTACTGAACTCAGCCAGTTGTTGAAAAAGGAGGAGGAACAAGGACGTGGGGGAAGCGGGCATCAGTCAGGAGTGAGCAGTGCAAAGGGATCAGGGGGCTGAGTGTTGTGGTTCCACACACACAAAGCTTTTTCCACGACCAAAGAAAACATTGAGAGAAACCTCAAGCGACTTGCAGCGCGTGGGTTTTTTTATTCTTCCCCCCCCCATCCACCCACCTATCCTTTTTTGTCTGGTTCCTGAGTTACCAAATGTTCTTCCCATTGGAAAAAAAAAATGTTTTAAAAAAAAATAGAGCTTCCCTCTCAGAGCTTGTTGCCTTCTGGACAGCCACGTGCTGCATCAGGTCTCCCAGGCGGAGCTGCAAGGTGAATCTGGCTGCTCTGTGTACAGGAAGCATTTTGATGTGCAATATTAGAAGAAACAAAATATATATATTATATTATTTAAAGCAGAAAGAAAAAGGAAAAAAAAAAAGAAAAAAAAAAGCCAAGTTCCTCCTTCCATGAGTTTAATCAAGACTCCCTCTCAAGGTGTGGTGTTGGAGTAGGGGGAGAGTCAGGAAGCAAGGAAGGGGGAATGGAAAGAGCAGAGGGGAAGAGATTGGTGCTAAAATAGAGAGAGGGAATGGGCTCATCTGATTTGTTTCTACCTCTCACTGTGAAATCTCTGGTGCTCTTAAAAAAGTGTGTTATTTTATATATATATGACTTTATTTAAGGTTGTGAAGGTGCTACAATGTCTTGCCACAGACCCAAAAAACAAAAACAAGCCCCATAGAATCATCTCTCTGGGAAGAGAGGAGATTATGTTCTACAGTTAAATCAGAGAAACAGCCACCTTAAAAGGGATCCTTCAGTGGTCATGGGTGTCAATAACACAACTCACACCACAGCCGGCATCACTTACGGGATAATTTACAAGCAAATTTGCTTTTTTTGGGTTTTTTGTTCATCAGCACTTCACTGCTTTGGGAGGGGAGTGAGGGACACAGCTCATGTGGAAGTGTTGAGCCTCAGAGAGCTCCTTTGGAGTTGGTTGAGTTGGGCTGTCCT
Source organism: Camarhynchus parvulus (assembly GCF_901933205.1). Lineage (NCBI taxonomy): Eukaryota > Metazoa > Chordata > Aves > Passeriformes > Thraupidae > Camarhynchus > Camarhynchus parvulus. Next base: position 6,018,980 of record NC_044587.1, on the reverse strand, counting down.
GAGTTGCCCACAAGACTCCCTGGACTAAGCTCACGTTCAAACCCAGCTCTGCAACTCTTCCCTCAGCCCCTCTGTCAAGACTGACATGATGGTACCTTGTTTCAGAACCCAGCCAAGCTTGCAAGGGTTTTGTTCTGTTAAGTTTTGTAGAAATTTAGTCTCTATATGTAAATTTGGAGGATTTTTTTTTAAAGAGGATAATTATGGTAATCTTTAATTCTATATAAGGAATAATATTGATGTAATCAGAGCTGTACTGTATCAGAAACTCTTCAGTGCCTGTTTGGAGTTTTCATGTCTCATATGGACTATGGATTTTATTTTTTTGAGGGGAAAAAAAATTATCTGTGAGTCTCTCTTTGTGTATTTTTTTTTTGTTTGTTTGTTTTGTCACTACTGCCTGCTGGTTGGTTCCCAATCACCATCAGAAAAGGTTAACAGGATCTGTCCCTAATACCTCGCCCTCCACGCAGCCCCTGCCAGAAATACCTCATCCCCAGGCCAGAATCACCACCACCCATCACTCACTGCCCCCCTGCAACCCCCCATACTCCAGATCCCTCCATTTCTCATCCCATGCCATTGGCTTTGTGTTTTCTCAAGGCTGCAGTTACCATTTGTTCTCCTTAAAGCTTTTTTTCCTCCTTTTCTTTTTCTTTTTTTTTAACTTTAAATAAATATTTAAAACTGAGGCAACAGAACAGGACTGGAATGGTTTGGTTTTTTTTGTTCTCTTCATAAGAAACTAGGTGAGCAAGAGGTGCAGAAACACCCCATGTCCCAGGGGTTCCCCCAAGGAGCAAAACCCACACCCCAAACCTTCCTTTGATGCCAAATGCACAAAATTGGGATCCCCTTGGCACCCAACTGCTGTGACACATCCCTGTCCCCATCCTGCCACAGTGCTGGGGAGCAAGAGGAGGGGGGAAAAGAAGAAAAGGGGAAAAGGGGGAATAAAGGGGGGAAAAGTGGGGGGGAAGGGGGAAAAATGGAGGGGAAAGGGAAGGGAAGGGGAAGGGAAGGGAAAAAGGGAAAAGGGAAAGGAAAAGGGAAGGAAGGAAAGGGAAAAGGAAAGGAAAGGAAAGGAAAAGGGAAAGGGAAAGGAAAGGAAAGGAAAGAAAAAAAGGAAAGGAAAGGAAAGGAAAGGAAAGGAAAAGGAAAGGAAAGGAAAGGAAAGGAAAGGAAAGGAAAGGAAAGGAAAGGAAAGGAAAGGAAAGGAAAGGAAAGGGAAAGGAAAAGGAAAGGAAAGGAAAGGAAAGGAAAGGAAAGGAAAGGAAAGGAAAGGAAAGGAAAGGAAAGGAAAAGGAAAGGAAAGGAAAGGAAAGGAAAGGAAAAAGAAAGGAAAGGGGGGAAAGGAGGAAAGGAAAACTAAGGGAAAGAGAAAAAGTTGGGGTGGGGGGAAAGGAGGAGGGGGAAACTAAGAAGAGCAGGGAAAGAGGGGGCAAAAAAAAGCGGGCAGAAAATGGAAAGAAGGAAGAAAAAGAAAAAAAAAATCCTGGTTTTGGGGGGGACAAAAAGCAGCGGAGCTGCCTTGGCCGGGGCAGAGCCGCGTCTGGCCAGCCCCGCTCGGCCCTTCCCGGCACCGCCGGGCTGGGGCTGCCCCGCAGCCCGGCTGGGTGATTGTCCCCCCCGAGCCGCTGTCCTGGAGCAGCTGCAGAGGGCAGGGTGAAGGCAACCACGTTTAATTCATTAATTAATCACCACGCTTAATTACGATGCCAACATTAGAGGAGCTGCACGGCGCTGTTAGACAGGGAGGTGCTGCATTTAAAGAAGTAATTTATGGTTTTTAAAAGGTCTGAGCCTAATTTATGGTTTATAAAAAGGTCAGAGCCCACTGCACTGAGGGGTTCCCTGCCTCTTGGCCAAGGAACACCCCCATGGACTCCCCCATGGCACCTGCCCTCCCAAGGGCACACCTGAGCAGCCCCGTGTGCCCCCAGGTGAGTGTGGACCAAAGCTCTCAGAGCTGCCAGCCAGCCATCTCCACGAGGGTTCCTTTGCCCTGTGAGGGAATGCCATGTCCTGCTGCCCTTGGTGTCCCCAAGGTCTCCAAACACACCTGAAGCTGCCGAGCACTTTGCCAGGCACCCACAAAATTAATTGCAGTTTCTGAGAACAAAAGCCTGCACTGGGGAAGCATTAGGCTGGGGCAAGGGGGGGCTGTTTCCTCCTTTTGTGCTGGAGAAATCCAAAATTTTGCAAGCTGGATTTCCTCCACCTGCTGTTGCTTCATGCGTGAGCAAACAGCCCAGCAGCGGAACAGGGACATTGGTGCTGGGGATGTCCAGCCTTGCTGGCAGCCCTATATAAGGGACAGAGCTGAGCTGGCGGAGCAGGAGCATCCTCCTGCACAGCCAGGAGATGTTGGCCACCCTCACTCTCCTTCTGGGGCTGCCCCTGGCCCTGGCCACCGAGCCCCAGAGCTGCGCCCCGCTCGTCCCCGTCACCTTCAACAGCACCACCGTCCCTCAGGTAAGCCCTGCCTCAGCCAAGGCACCATCCCCTCCTTTCCTGTCAGCCCCCAGCCCTTGTGGACACAGGAGGAGGTCATGGGAGAACCATTGGCAGCTCAGTGTTTATCTCATTGCCTGTCCATGCTTGTTTTCCTAAAAAACCCAGGCTGCTGCACAGGGAAGGGGTGAAGCCTTGCAGTTCTGCACCCATAATCTCATGACCAGGCACTGTTGGGGGGTCCTGCTTCCATCTCCCAGCAAACCAGGCTGGCCAGCACCATCCCAATGCCTCACCACTCTGTTTTAAGTCCTTCAAGTGGTGGTGGCTCAGGTCAGGAGTCTCCATCTGCAAACTCTTCACTGCATAAACAGAATTGAATCCCTCGGGAGCTTTTAATGGGAGGAAAGCAATGACAGCCTGGCCTGGAGCAGGAAAAATACTACTGCAGAGAGAACTGGCCAGCCTGGGAGCTGGAGCAGTGCCTTAACAGAAAGGGGACAAAGCCCAGAGGGCCTCACCAAGCCTGGATCCTACCCCACACCTGCTCCTGGCCTGGGACACTGGACACAGCCTCTGCTTTCCCTGACGGGGTGCCTGGGGGTGAACCCGGCACAGCCCCTCCAACCTTCCCCTCTCTGCTCCCCTCTGCAGCTCCTGGGGCAGTGGTTCTACATCGCTGGTGCCTCCAGGTACCCCCCTCACCTGGCAGAGCTGAGAGCAGTGACGTTTGAGGCTTTTTCCTTCTCTCCTGGCAGCCACGAGGACGAGCTCAACATCACTGAAATCATAAGGATGTAAGGACAGGGATTCATGCCCTGATCTGGCTCCCCCATCCCCAGGGGCATTTCCACCCTCTGGGCTGAGACACCCCACCAATTCAGGGCTGGAGAGCAGCTGTGCCTCATTTATTGAAGCTCTGCAGTCCTGCTCATGTTCCAAATCCCTCAGGTTTGGTTGGGGCAAGCCGGGGGGTGTTTGCTCCCTCTGACCTCTCTGCCCCACAGGAATGAGACCTGTGTGGTGAGGAACTTCAGCAATATCCAGGTCTCCCAGGAGAACTCCACCCTGGTGCATGGTAAAGATCCACTGGGATGGGAATGGGATGGGATAATGGGGTGGGATAATGGGGTGGGATGGTGATGAGATGGGGATGGGATGGAATGGGATGGGGATGGGATAATGTAATAATGGGGTGGGATGGAATAATGGGATAATGGGGTGGGATGGGGATGGGATCATGGGGATGGGATGGGATAACAGGGTGGGAATGGGAATGGGGATGGGAATGGGATAATGGGGTGGGGTGGGATGGAATGGGATAACGCAATAATGGGGTGGGATGGGATAATGGGATGATGGGATAATGGGGTGGGATGGGGATGGGATCATGGGGATGGGATAACAGGGTGAGGTGGGATAACGGGGTGGGATGGGATAACGGGGTGGGAATGGGGGTGGGGATGGGAATGGGGATGGGGGACTCAGCCAGCCCTTGAACCCTCCTGCTTCTGCCCCCCAGTATGTGGCATCCTGAACCTTTTACACCTAAAATCATGTTTGGAGGTAGGGGAAAAAAAATTTCTTCCACCACCCAGCACATCTATGGCAGCACTGTGGGACCAGAGTGGTCCCCACTGGGATGAGTGGCAAGGATGGAAGGTGATGAGGCTCAGCATGAGGTGGATGCTCACCAGTGGGGAAATCTTACTCTCTCCATCCCTTCCAGTTGATGATAAGGGGGTGGCTTCCACGGCCAGACTGATCCAAAGTGACAAAGACCTGCTGATCCTGAACCACATCAACATTGACTCCCCAAATCTGAGTCTCTCAGGTGAGCAGATGCTTTCCCCAGGGACAGATCAAGGGGCAGGGACATCTCCAGTCCTCACAAGCAGGGCAATAATCCCCTTTTCCCCTGGTGCAGAGAGGGGAAAGATGGGGACAGGCAGTGAGCTCCCCATCTGCACTACAGAGACCACCCAGGGGCAAAGCAACCCTAAAGCTCCATTTCCTTCCCTCCCTTTCCATTTCTCTGACAGCAAGGACACCCAATGTGAGCAAGGAGCACATGGAGGAGTTCAAAGCCCACCTGCAGTGCCTGGGCTTCACTGAGCAGGAGGTGTTCTACGCTTCCACAGAGGTACAAACCCCTCCTGGGGTGGCTGAGCCCCAGGCCGGGCTCTGTTCCCAGCTGGGATGGGGCTCTGGGGGAACGGGAGTTTAGTCCCCCACACGGCCATTCCCCCCACTCCCCCTCGAGCCCCCTGCCCCAGCCATTCCCAGGGGTTCTGGGGTGAGCCCCAGGAGCTGATATCTCCTCTCTCCCCCAGCATGCCTGCCCCCTGCCCAGGGGTGAAGACAATGCAGATCCTCAGCTGGGGTAACCCCATGGACCGGGTCAGCTGCTCCATCCTCATCCTCCTCCAGGCTCAGCACAGCCTCAGAACCTCTTATCCTATTTATCCTATCCACATTTTGGTTTTTCCTCCTGGATTAAACAGCCAGTTTCACTGTTCTCAGCTGAGCCCAAAATAAACTCCTGTGTTTCACCCACTGGCTGCTCCTGCTCCATCTCCTCTGGGACACCCTCCTGCCTGCCCAGCCCCAGGTGTCCCTGAGGAGGGGAAAGGGGAGAGAATGGGAAAAACCATCTCCCAGAGCCAGACCAAAGTGCTCAGGGAGGCTCTGCTGACACCAAATGCCAAAGAAACAGGACCTGCCTGTCTGACCCCACAGGGACAGCAGCAGGACAGGGAGGGGCAGGAGCTGCACTGGGGATGTGTCCCACAGGACAGGGGTGACCCCTGAGGCCCCTAAACACCACTTTTAAAGCCAGTTTTGGCAAGGACAGCAAAAGCACCTTCTCTCCAAAGCCCCTTTGTGTGGAATTGCAGGTAACAAGGGAAGAGACGAGAATCTTGACTCCATGTTTCAGAAGGCTGATTAATTATTTTATGATATATATTATATTAAAAGAAAACGATATGTTAAAACTATACTAAAATAATAGAAGAAAGTATTCCATCAGAAGGCTTGAAAGGAATAGAAAGGAATGACAATAAAATCTTGTGACTGCTCCCAGCCTCGACACAGGTGGCTGTCATTGGTCATCAAGTAAAAACAATTTCACACGCTGGGTAAACAATTCTCCAAATCACATTCCAAAGCAGCAAAACACGGAGAAGCTGAAGCTTCTCAGCTTCTCAGGAGGAAAGATCCTGGCAAAAGGATTTTTCATAAAATATGTCTGTGACACCCTTGGGCTTTGCCTGAGACTGGGAAGGGGGTCCGCAGCCAAACCAGCACTGGGAGGGGCTGCACACATCAACAGCAGAGCAGGAGGTGACTACAGCAGCTGCTCACAGGGAAAATGGGCAGATTTAGGGCAGGTTGAAGTTTTACATGCAGTAACTGCATCACCAGCTGTGGTATTCACATACCCTCTGAACAGAGAGAAGCTGTGAGACAAGCCAAGAAGGAGGAAAACACAATTCTTACCTCGCTTGCTAAAGTAGAATGCAATATGGAGATAGTTTACCCAAAGTGAGGATGTTTTGTTCCCTTGGCCTATCAGGGCCAAGAAGAGTGTGTGTTGGGACTGTCACGGGACAGACATGAGAGAATCCGAGATGGTGAGTACAGTGTGAGCAGCTGTCAGCAAGGGTGAGTGCAGGCAGGTTCAGTTTAGATACAATGCACATAGTATAGCATAATAAAGTAATTAATTAGCCGTCTGATGATGGAGTCAGATGCATCATTCTCTCTCCCCTTCATCGGAGTGGCCTTTGATTCACAATAACCAGCTTATCGATTCACAATAACCAGGTTACTGATTTACAATAACCAGCAGCCCGCTCCTACAGCAGCCCCATCCCGGCCGGGGCGAGCGCCAAGCCCGAGGCTCATCCCGGGCACGGCTTGCGACACAGGGGCAGATCCGGCCGGGCACATCCTGTCCCCTCCCAGCAGAGCTGCAGGAGCCAGCAGCACCGTCTGTCCGTCCGTCCGTCTGTCTGTCCGTGCAGGGCTCGCACAGCCATGGGCCCGGCACTCGTGGCCATCCTGGGGCTGGCAGCGCTGCTGCCCGCGGACGCGCTGCCCTGCGGAGCGCAGCGCCCGGACGGCATCACGGCCTCCAAGGTAGGAGAGAACCGCGGGGCTGGGGCTGTGCCCGCCTGCTGCCAGCCTGGGGGGCTCTGCTTAGCCGGGGGAAAGGGCACAGCCCCGCCGTGTGCCCCGGGAAAGGGCACAGCCCCGCCGTGTGCCCCCGGGAAAGGGCACAGCCCCGCCGTGTGCCCTCTGCTCGTCCAGCGCATCTGCCGAGGCGCCGTCGGTGAAACACCTGCAGCAAACGGGAAGCGTTTGGTGTCCAAAACACCTGGAATGACCCAGTTTTCTCGGGTTTCCAGCAGTGACCTCGAAACAAGGCGGGTGGGCTGGGTATTTTTGGGTGCAAATCTCCCGCGGCAAAGCCGGGCTGTCCTCTCGGTGCCAGCACCTTTCCCAACCCCCACACCCAGCTATTTTTTTCCCCCGGTTCATTTGCAAATATTTCACCTTATCGCTGCCAACGCAAGAGCCCTGGCGGAATATCCGAGAATATCAATTTTGCTCCGGGGAGGGTGGAAATCTCAGGGTTTCTCCTGCAAACCCACCTGTCCCCGCTCTCCCCACAGCTGCCGGGGACCTGGCTGTACGTGGCAGGGGCTGCCCAGTTCCCCCGGCACCAAGTGGAGATGCTGCTCATCGACCACGCCTTGCTGCGCCTGGAGCCCGGGCCCGGCGGGCAGGACCTGCTCATCAGCCACTTCGTGGCCGTGTAAGATGCGGTCCCCGTGCCCTGAACCCATCCCCTCCCTGCTGCAGCCCGAAAATCTTCCAGCACGAGATGCGAGCCCGGTTCCAGATTGGTTTCTCCAAAAGGAGTCGCCCCTGCCTGCTCTGTGCACCCTCTCCCTCATCCCCTTTATTTCCTCGTTTATTTCAACAGACCAAACAGGTTTAGACAAGTTTTGTAGGGCACAGAGGTCTCACAGGCACCAAGCCACGCAGGCAAGGAGAAGACCTTTCCAGGGAAGGAGAACTTTCCACAAGTCCCTGTGCCGTGGCTGCTGACCCTGCCAGGCACCAAAAGCTGTTTCCCCCACAGGGGCAGAATTTCAGGGGATGAATTTTTCTGTGCCAACACAAGCAGCACTTTGAGGTTTCAGTTATTTCAGGGTGGAAAACGTCTGACCACCAAGGGGTGGGGGAGCAATGGCAAGGCTGAGACCATGAGCTGCCACTGGAGGGAGAGAAACGCCTTGATTTTAACGGCGAGAGAAATTAACCCTGAGGAGGAGGTGGCAGGTGCCCGGGGCAGGGCTGGGGCTTTGCTGCTCCTTCCACACAACGGCATCACCCCCTTTCCCTCTCTCTCCAGGGGGGACCAATGTTTTACCAACAACCTCACCTACCTGGAAGTCATTGCCGGTAACGCCACGCTGGTGAAGAACGGTGAGTGGCACGGAAGGGGTTAACACCCAGCCCACGGTTTCACAAGGATTGAGACACACAAAGGGCCCATTTCCCTGTTTTACATTATCTGATGTATTTTATTCCAGAGTCTCTGCCTGTTTGAAGCCCCGGTGGCTCCAAACCCGGGGGCACCGGGAATAAAGGGGATAGGGGGACTCAGCCCAGAAGTGTGATACCTGATGGGATTGCAAGGTGGAAATCCTGTTAAGGATACTGTGAGGCTAACACAGGGATCAGTTGGTTTTACTGCTTATTTATTTGCTATTGTAGTAATTTTAGATTACTACAATAGCAAATAACACAGGGATCGGTTGGTTCTACTGCTCATTTATTTGCTATTGTAGTAATTTTAGATATTAGCCTTACTAGTATTGGTGTTGTAACTTCACTTTTATGTCTTACTGGCCTTTCTGATATCCATCAATGTAGGCACAGCTGCTTTATGCTTTCAGGTAAGCACTTTGTGTCAGAAACCACAGAGATGAAGGTAATTTGATACAGGTTTTTATGCTTTAAAGAAATTAATAACTTTGTTAGCTTTAAGCAAAACAAAACAGATTGCTCACAAAAATAAGAAAAAAAATACTGTCCTAACATTATGGTTCCTATATAACAGCATCCAGAACGTTACTATTTTAGAAATGAACAGATGAAGAAACTCAGAAGTCCTGCTCCTGGGGCAGCCCAGGGATCACAGCCCTGCTATCCAGCCACATTAAACCACAGAGCAACGCTGTGCCAGGAGCCAGCCTGCTCCCATCCCTGCAGGAGAACAGCATCCTGTTTGTGAAGTCATTTCACAATCCCCTGGGGGCAGGACGGAACACCCAGGGCAGGTTTCGGGAATTAACGAAGCCTCTTGTTCCGAGTTCTTCCTCCTTGCTGAGGAAGTGGGGTGAGCCAGTCTGGGGTGGGAATTGCAGCCCCCTGGGACACATTTGCACTGACCCCTCACACCCTGAGTCCCAACACACCCCATCACTCAGCACATTCCAACAGCAGGACAGGAGCTGGGGGACTTCGGCTTCTTCACATCCCTGCCCCATTTTTAAGAAATGCAATTTCTATAAAGCAAGAGCCAAAAAAATCACCCCATTTCAGGACATTTTTCCTCACCAGCTACTGCAGGCTGAATCCCAGGGAGTACTGACATTGCCACACCTAGGCTGGAGTTTATTGCTGCTGCAGCACTGCAAATCTGAATTATTGTGTTCTCTGTGTGTCTGTTCTCTCCAAGCCATGACCCAGCAGACTGAGGGGATGCTGATGAACGTGAGCTCTGAAAACCTTTTACTCATCCAGTACCAAATGCAGAGGGAAAGGACCTATTTGGGGCAGTATCTCTACGGTATGAAACTCCATCCTAAAGTCATTTAAAGCTATCATGGCACACCCAGCCACCCACACAAAGTTATCAGCTAAAGCCATACAGCAGCTCGGTGTCACCAGCAGTCAGTGACTTTCCTGAGACCAACACCCCGCCAGTCATGGGATTTGCAAACCCCATTAAACCCCACATCTCTTGGCAGAGCAGGAAAAGCAAGTTAAAGACCAAACCCACTTACAGCATAAATATTCAAAGAACAGGAAGCAAATACAATTCAGCATCGATATCATTGTAAAATCTCAACATTTTCAAGCCGACCATGACGTTTCAGTACTTACCTGCCAGGGCAGAGCACGTGGCTTTGCAGTGCTAAGGCTGATCAGATTTAACCACAAACCCATAAAGCAGCAGTTTTGACCCTGGTAAGGCTCCCCATCACCTTGCCAGGCTGCAAAGCAGTTGCTTGAGAGATTTTGAAGACACATGTAGAAAACAGCCTCCATATTCCACCTTGGTCTCTCCTGACACCCCAGGAGTATCAAACCATCCTGCAACCCCCCTTTAACCATGCAGGACCCGAGTTTTTTGGGACAGGGTTGAAGGAGTGATGCCCAGGGTTGGTTTTGTTCAGGTGGGTTCACTGTGGGGGTGAGAGACCCCCACACAGAGCACATCCACTGCAAGCACTGCTGGGGAAGGGGGGCGGCAAGGACAGCGACACAAAGGGCTGTGCTGAGGCCACCAGTCCGTATCTAACGCCTGACAAATCCTTCTCCAGCCAGGAACCTGAGCATAAGCACAGCAGAGCGGGAGGAATTCGAGCAGCACGCCGAGTGCCTGGGGCTGAGGGCGGAGCAGATCGTGTACGCGCCCTGGAAAACGGTACTGAGCACCCTGGGACACCAAAACCCCCAAAGCCACCTCCGGGCAGGGCTGCAGGAGCCCAGCTGCACCCCCAGCTGCCAAACTGGCCTCTCAGACACACATTTTCAAGGTGTTGGAAATTATTTAGAGGATTAAATCATCACAGGCTTGCTTCAGCTGAGGTTTGAAATAGCATCCCCAAAGTGAATGTCTGCACCTGAGCATCTCCTCTGGGAGCCCTGGTGATAGCCTGCCCACCCCTGCCAGGGGGAATAGGCAAGGGATTTTTGCCCTGAAGTTACTGATGGTGCCTTGAAACCCCCGGGTTTGCCCCATAGCAAGGGCCAGTTGTCCCCAGAAGCTGCAGAAAGGGCAGGAGGCCCCAAGGATTTTACTCTTCAGGTTTTCCACCACAACATTAACCAGGTCCAGTTCTCACCTCTGCCACCTGATTTAAGACATTTTATCCTGCAAATAACCCAGACCCTGAGCCAGCTTGACAGGGGCTCCTGTTTGCAAAGTGAAGGTGAAGAACATCTTACCTTTGCTGCTCTGTCCTGGTCACCTGCTCACCCACATCAGCAGGCTGAGTTTTCAGAGGTGCCTAAAACCCCACTCCAAGCCACCAGGCTGGATCCATCATTGTCCCCAGCACTTCTCCAGCCTTAAAAGCTGCTTTTAAAACTGCCCCACGGGTTCAGGGGAACAGAGGACAGAGACAGAGGGTGGAACCCTGGGAATGGGGCTGCACCTGGGGCAGGTCTCCTCTCCAATTTAGCAAACGAGCAGCACCTGAAAGGCAGAGCCCAGCTCCTCTACATTAACTGCACACAGCTGTGAACTGTGTGGTTGCAGCCTCTGGATCACATTTAAATTTGGCCAAAATGAGGGGAATTAGCCAGGAGTGTCTGTGCTTACAAGCTCTGGTACAATTGGGGTTGGCAGTTACTGGCCAAAGTAAGCCACTGCACCTGAGGAGTAAAAAAACAGCTAAACAACCACAGAAAACTTTTTGCTGCCCTTTGTGATCAGGCTGAAGGAGGTGGATGTGAGCAGAGCACAGGAGCAGACTCACAAAAACCCCTGTCAGCTGCAGGCATTAACAGAACTTAACCTATGCTGAGTGCCTGAGCAGCACAAGCTTTTCACTTATTTCCCCCAAAGTCTGAGTTCTCCCTTTCCTCCAGAGCACACATAGCCCAGCTTTGCCCCAGAAGCTTTTTCCTCTTTCCGCCACAGGCATGGAGAATGGCACCAGCAGGAGCTGAGTGCCTGGGCAAGCATTGTCTGTGCCTGGGCCAGCACAGGGAAGTCCCCTTGGACATAATCAGCTAAAAGGGGAGAGGAAAATACTTCTTTCTGGAGTAAACTCTCTGTTGCTGGCAGCTTGGCAGATTCACTTACCCTGTGTTTGTTGTTTTTGCAGGACGTGTGTCAAGTGAAAGCAGCTGAAGGCATCAACAGCCCCCGCCCAAAGCCCGTGGCTGCAGCCTGAGCATCCCCTGCCCCAGGCACCCCCTGGCCTGGGAGGGCAGGGAACTGACCCCACGCAGGGCAATAAACGTTTCCTTCAAATCAGATACTATTTGGTGCCAGTTGTTTGAGAGAAGAAGGTTCTGAGGAGTTGAGAAGTGGGGTTTGCAAAAAGAGAACGAGCACCCAATTCACTTTGTGTGTCATCCAGCCAGGAGCTGGGAGAGTCAAGCCTGGAGCTTCCCACTGAGCTTGGAAAAGTGCTCTGCCAAAAAGCAGCGCTGCAGTGCAGCAGTAAGAGAGACCAGCCAGGAGAGGGCAATCATTGACTATTTTAAAGAAGCAAAACAAGCATTTCAGGGGTAACTGGGATGTAGAGAAGGTGGAAACTGAGCTGGAACTGTGCAGCCTGAGGAAAAGGGGGTTTAGCTAAAAGGGATCACCCAGTTCTCCTGACAGCAGCTTGACTGCCAGTTGGGACAGATGTTCCTGCCCAAAGGCTCTGGACCAGGCAAGTTCTCCCTGATAATGTAATGTCCATCCAGAGCTTGGTTTGCACACCATGTCTGACACTGAGAAATGATCCTCCTGCCAGAGGGAAGGGGTGCGAACTCAACCCAGCCTGGATTTTTAGTTTTCAGAGAAAATGTCACAATTTCACATTCCTCAGCAAGCTCAACACCCTGGAGATGAGAAGTGCCAAGGATGACATTGCTGTCCATGCCTCCAGCACACCCCTGCACTCATCAGGCTCCTGATACAGCCGTTATTCCAGCCCCAAAGCGTGGTCAGCACCATCCCTGCCATTGTAAAATGGGCAAGTGTAACAGGAGACTGCTGCTGCATGTCTGGGGAGTAATTCAGTCTCAGCTCTTAATTAAGCACTGAAAATATCTCTCTTCCTTAAAAAGGAAGAAAATGAGAGAAGCCAGAGGGAAGGCTGCAGTGAGCTCTGTGACTCCCTCTGGAGCTCCAGGGTGCTCTGTCTCTGTCCAGCTGCCTTTACCAGGCAGAATTGCAGTGCTAAGCCTTTGGTGAGACTGCTCTAGCAAAAATCTCCTGCTGTCCCTAGTTCCCTGGGAGCAGAACCTGACCCCCACCTGACTGCACCCTCCTGTGTCAGGGAATTGTAGAGAAGGTTCTCCCTGAGATTGCTTTTCTGCAGGATAAAAAAATAAGTTCAGCCTATTCCCTCCAGGTCTTGAGGCACAGGTACCCAGCCAGCCCTTGCTTCACCCACCTTTTTATCAGCTTGTGATGTGAAACACAACTCCCCAGCTCTCCTGAGGGCAGGGGGTCGAGGGGATGCTGGCAGCAGCCTCCAGGGCTGCAGTTCAAGGATCCATCTCAGCTGACACTGCTGGAGAGCTGTGGCTCAGATCACAAAAACCCAGACTTTATGAGAAGATTTATAGCTGAATAAAAGCCTTGAATTACAGTAGGAGACATAAGGAACAAACAAAGCCAGTCTGGCCCCCAGAGCAAGTTTTGTTAACCAAATCAGAGTCCACTTGCACTACCAGCTGTGGCTCCTGAATGACCCTCAAGGGCAGCTCCTGGCTGTGTTGTTTTTCATGAAAAAACTTGCACAAAAAGCCTTTATTTGGGAAATGGTATAAGCCAGGTTCTTTCAAGGGGATAATTGGACTGCAGAGCTTTCAGTTTTTTCTGGGAAATTCACTTCTCTAAACAGAGTGTTGTGGATACTGCAGAGGTGAGCAAAGTCCAGCAATACCCAGACAGGTAAACAGAGTCTGAACATCCCTGACTCATCACCACTATCATCAGCCTTGATCTTGGCTGGCTTTGTTTTTAAGAATTCTGGTCTCCCAGGTCCTCCCAGTGAGAATCCTTCCCACTGTCAGTGTCCTTGGTGAGAATTACCCAGGAAGAGTCTGGCCCCAAAGAGCACCAATAAGCCACAGAGCAAGAGATGGAGACATGGTATCTCTTTATCAGACCTTTATTAGCAGACTGTTCCCTACATGAAGAATCCGAGTTAGATTTGCATTATAACAATTTGTGGTTACAGCTACAAAGATGGTTGTCATTTTGCATTGATTTTTGCATTCTGATATTCATATTCTCATTAGGCCACACTGGTAGGAAGGAGCCACTGCAGAATTTAGGTCTTAGGAAGAGGGGGGGTGGAAAAAAAAATCATATCACTAATCCATTGTTGGTTAGATTTCCACGTGGCTACAGCACTGAAAGTGAAGGCAGAGTCTCACGTGGGAGACTCTCCATGAACCACCAAAATCTGTCAGAAATAAAGCAGCTGTTTGAGTGCTAGCAAATCCTTTTCCAATTTCTCACACACATCTCCACAGTGTCCTCCTGCACGTGATGAGCGCTGGCTCAGCAGCAGGGGCTGCTGATTCAGCCTTGAAGCACAACTGTAGCAGCTTGTGTCCAAGTGCAAGTTTCCTTCCATCTCTCTGGAAATGTGTATTGTCTTTAGTCCCTGAGATTTCTCTCTTCCCCCCTTACCTCAAAACTCCCCCAAGCTCTCTTAATTAACTGTTGTGACATCCAACATCCACAGACCTTCCACTTCCCACCTTTAGCCATCCCCCCAAAGCCTTTCTGCACGCACAGAGGCCATTCCAAGCTAAGGCAAGCCTCACAGTGCACCCTCTCCCCAAGCTTCTGCTCCCTTCTCTCCTATGGCTTCTTGCTACAGAATTTCTCTGGGCTGAGGTCCTCCAGCAACAAACCCAAACGTGGGAAAGGCAGTTCAAGCCCCAGAGGGAAGGTACATGAGTGATTTTAGCATCCCTCCCCACGACTCAGCTGTGTGATGCAAAAGAACTAATAGAGAACTTTTTAAAACAGGAGAAATACAAGCACAGTAACAATATTTAAACAAACCTATAAAAATAGTCTGAAATAACTCTGTTCAAATAAATACAAAATAAATATGCTTTAAGCAGTAAAACAGTGGAATGCAACACTGGTCCATTTTACCCAAAATGAAAAATTTGGGTGAGGATCTCCCAGGCCTCAGAAGCTGGATCCTATTAACTAAAGCAGCCCATAATGCTATCAGAGAAATTTTAAAGCCATCTCTTTCCCTTAGCCTTATGAAAAGCACCCTTTGAAAGGCAAGCAAGCATGTCCTCAGGACTGAAATCTCCCCTCTCCCAGTGACAGCCCCTCTCCCTAACACCCCTTCCCACAGCAGACATTCCTGACTTGGGGCCTGCACGGCACCAATGGAAACCTGAACATGGATCTACCAAGAGGTCTAAAGAGATAAGATAGCAGCATAGGCACGGGGTTTGGAAAAGGTTCACGAGCTCTCCTTGGCACCAGGCAGGCTGGGATTCAGAGGTCCATGCAACGCTGTGCAGGGGCTCTCCTGTCGTGCTGGGAGCACAGCTGCACAGGAGCTGTGGTTGTTTTTGTCTTTGTTCACTAAAGCCATGCATCACAGTGCCGGGCAGCCCAGGGCTCTCCTCCTTCCCCTTTCCAAGCCCCTGCAGAGAGTAAGACAAGCCAATCCCGGCATGCAAAGGATACAGGCATGCAGGCTCTAGTCTGCTGCTTCTGTTAGTAAGTGCATCTTGTTAGTGGGTTTATGAGACACACTTAAACCTATAAAAAATAAATAATCCTAATTCTTCATCAGGCTGGCTTAAGTAACCTTCAGCCTGGCTGGATAAACCACTGCCCACCAGCCCTCCAAACCAGTATAGATCAAAGTTACATTTCATGTCAATTCTTGGAAGCAGAACATAAATGTCTCCCACCCAAAGGAACATTTGTAAACATAACAAGCCTGGTGTGGCAGCAGCTCCTACACAAGGTTTGTACAAATTTAAACAATGGGCAGGAAGTTAAACAACTGAATGGAAAAAGCAGCTCTCTGAATGGAAAAAGAAGCTCTTTCAGCAAGTCAGAAGGTGCTCATCTGTAGGCAAACAGCTCTGTACAGGCAACACGCTGAGAGCAGACCTGTAACCCAAATCTTTGCTACTCTGTCATACTGCTGGGAACTGACCTCAGCAACTCCCACCTTAAGAACTCCCAGGAGTTCAGCTCCTGGTCTCCCAAAAGGCCCAACAAAAAGGACCCCATGATGGTTTATGTGGAGCTCTGAGTAGCAAGATGGCAAAGGACACCAGATCCTCCCCTCCCCCTTCCTTACTGACTCACAATCTGAGATTTCACAGCTTTGCTTAGTCAGCTTAGTGTCAACACATTCACAGAATGAGAGATGGCTTATATGTCTTGGGATTGCATCCCAAGATTTCAGAGTTCCAAGTCCTCAGCATCTCCTGGTCACCGTGAGTCCACGCCCAGAGTCATCTTCAAGTTCTCATACACCACGTAGCTGATGCTCACAGCTGGGATCACCTTCATGAAGTTGGGTGCCAGACCCCGGTAAAGCCCAAACGCTCCCTCCGTCTTCAGAATGTGTTTGAACAGTCCCCTCATGGTCACTTCAGGAGCACCCTCCACTGAAGCTGCAACAGGGAAAGCCACAATAAGTAATGCAGCCTAATGTGGTGAAAACACTTTTGTTTCCAAGAGCAGAACTGATCCATGTGCTTTCAGATGTTCCCAGAGCAAAGGTGCTTTGTAGGGGACAGCATTAACTTAACTCAGCTACCCATTCTGTGCTCCACACTGCAAGTATTTTCTCAAACTGCTCTGCAGATGCCCTCAGCCCAGAACTGCTGATCTGAGCAAAACAGAACCTCTGTCCTGGAGGTCCTTGGTCCCAGAGGTCAGAAGGGCAGCACAAAGTCCACTGTCCCCTTGCAGCATCACAAACAGCCCTTGGTCAGCTGCGGGGGCCAGCTGAGGCTGTTGTTGCAATGCTGACACTAGAGAACTTCAAGCCTTGCTCAAAAATAAAGGCAGTTTATAGCCATGATATTTTCTGAAAAATTCCTTTGCTAGGATTTTTCTCCTGAGAAGCTGAGAGGCCTCAGGAACAAAATGTAAGCAATAATTATCTGCTGCTGTGAAATGCAACAGGTGGATCTGTGATTGGTCTCATGTGGTTGTTTCTAATTAATGGCCAATCACAGTCCAGCTCTCTCAGACTCTCAGTCAGACACAAGCTTTTGTTATTCATTCCATTCTTGTTCTATTCCCTGCTAGCCTTCTGATGAAATCCATTCTTCTATTTAGTATAGTTTTAAAATAATATAATATATGTATCATAAAACAATAACCCAGCCTTTTGAAACATGGAGTCAACATTCTTGTCTCTTCCCTGGTCCTGGGACCCCTGCAAACACCACCACTGGAGTTCCCACTGTTCCAGAAGTTCTCACCTTGGGCCTGCATGCGTGTCCTCACAAGGGCCAGTGGGTAACTGGCAAGCTGCCCACAGGTGCTGGAGATGGTGCCACAGGCCAGCAGAACAAAGACCCCAGGGTCAGCGCTGTTGACGGCGTAGCGTTGCAACCAGGTATTTTTTAGTGTCTGAAAGGAACCAGCCCAAGGTCAGCAGGGAAGAGGCAAGTAAAGGAGTATCACATTTCATGAAAGATCTAGAGTAAAGGCCCAGAAAGTTCCAGGAAAGTTCAGCCAAAAGCACAGGGCTTCTCAAATCTTTTGAGCTGCTGTTGCTGTAGTGCCAGGGGAAAATCCTTCCTTTAATTTTCTGCTGCAATTTTCTCATGAAGAAAAGAAACACGGGACCATGCATAATGCTGACTATGGTTTATGAACTAGAATCATCATACTGGATTATCTTTTAAGCCATTTTGGGGTAAAAAAATACATGTGTGCCCCCATAAAGCTGTTCAAGAAAGCTTTGATAAACTACTTCAACTCCTTCATGACTGATAGGTCTGACAGTGATAAGGCCACACAAGCAGCACAGCCCTACAATAGGTTAATAATAACATAAAACATAATACAATAATTGTTAGGCTTAACCTAACAATAGGCTAAAGGCTTCATACCTCATAGACTGCCAGGTCAATACCAGCATATGGAATGATTCCCAACATGTTGGGGATGTAGCCTTTGTAGAAGGCAGCCATTCCTTCCTTTGCAAGGATGTTTTTGGCACAATCCAACATGCCTGAATATTGTCCTGTCTTCCTTAGAGCCATCCGTGTTTTCAGAACCTAGAGGACAAGAATAAATAGCATGAAGGCCTACAGGAGAATCAGCAGGAGAACAATGTACAGACAAAGTCATTCTTAGGAGCACAATTGTCAGGCCCACAGCAAGTGTCCTGCAAGCAGTACTGCTTGGTACCACCTCTGAGAACTCTAATTATCACAGTGCTGGTGTTCCACCCACATTTTCCCACCCATGAGTCCTCCCAGGCTGGACTCAGCCTCCTGCCTCACCTCCATGGGGTAGATGCTGCTCTGTGCAATGGCCCCAGCCAGAGAACCAGCCAGGAGCCGCTCGTGGATCCTCAGCATTTCCTGGTCAGTGCCAATGAACCTCTTGATCTGCAGAAGCCACAACAGACAGACAGACAGACAGTGAGGCTCCCTGACTGATATCAGCCATCACTTTCTTTTCAGCTGGTCCTTCTGCAGTCACAGCTGTGCCCTCACCTGCTCATAGGCCATGAACTTGATGGCTGACTCGGGTGCAATCTTCAGCACGTTGATGCCATTGCCTCTCCACAGTGACCTGGGGCCACCCTCGCGGATCATCTGCGTGAAGCCGCCGATGATGCACATGTTGTTACTGCGCGAGGCGTGGACCTGGGGACAGGGACAAGCCTGGATCAGTTCCAGCCCCATTACGACAGTGCAACGTTTTTCTGTAATCCAGGGACAAAAGGGCGCCTTTTTATTTACCCTGAGAGCTGCCAAGGCTTTAATCCCTTCCAGATAACTTCTACAATGGGAAAGCAAGCTTCTTTTCTTTTTTACCAAGTCTAGCGTTAACTAATCAATCTAATCAATATCTCCCTCTGGAATGGGAGGAAAGGTTAAATAGGCAACCGTCTTGGCTTTTTCCCATACCTAGCACAGGATCAACTACCCATCAACTTCTCAGCTGGTTCAAGAGCAGTGACAAAGCAGGCTAAAATCAAAATTTTCCAACTCCTTCCTAATGTTGATAATACTGAATACAAGCTCTGCCAACTGACCACCACATTCACTTCAACTCTCGTGCCCTCAGGGTCTCTTCAAAGGAACACAGGGTTTTAACCTGTTTCACAAAACCCAAGTTTTCCATAAAACTGTCTTACTACTGACAATTTTGACATGTCTACCTCCAAAAAGATTCTTTTTCTAGTTAATATGACTTAGATCACTCAAATAATTCAAAATGCTTTTAAAAATAGCAACAAAAAAAACGACAAGATTAACGTTGGCCAGAGTGCTGCACTGTGTTAATGAACATTATAACCATAACTATTAAAGGAATCTGCGCAGGTATTTAAACAAACTGGAATTGCTCCATCATACCTGCATGAGCACTTTCAAACGGTCCAAGGGAGCTGTGCAGGTTCTGGACACGGCACCTGCACCTCCACCTGCAACCAGATGTCTCCACCACATCCCTGTCTGCCTCTCTTCCACTGTGAACTCATCAGGGACAGTCAAATTCTCTCCTACATCGAAGATCTGCAAAAGGAGAAGGTGTTGAGAAATGCTTCATCAGACAGTGATCTTGCTGAAGTTTTACTGCTCTTTACTAGCACCAGGTGCTGAAGTACAGGATCTGCTTATTCCAAGTCAGCAGCTTATCTACAGCCCCTAACTGCTGTGCCTGGCCACAGGAGCTGCCACTGCTAGGACATGTCACAGGGGAAACTGAGTTCTGATTTCAAGATTTCTCTCCAAGATCCTGGCAACTGCTGAACATTTGTCTACATCAAAATACTGCAGGTATTTAGGAACAAACTGACCCACTGCAGGCAGCTGCATGGCAGAAAAGCTGGACCTCTCCAGAACCTTCCAAGCTGGTAGCCTGTTAAATCTCATTAAGTACTATTCACATACAGATAACTCTAGGAAGGATGGCTGCCTTTGAAATCAGATTCTAGTTTTAACAGGTCCTGAACCAGCTGGGGCTGGCCACTGGCAGGAGCTCCTGGAGGTGCACACCAAGAGAACACCCTCAGCTCCCTGCAGTACTGCAGTCGGCATTACCTGTGCCAGCAGCTGTGACAGTGATATGTGGCAAGATTACAGCAGAGGACAGGAAGCAATTGAGCTTCAAGGGCTACAGGGAAGCTGTGAACCATGAAGAGAAAGATAAGGACTGCTGATAGCAGCTCCTGGGGGCCAGGACTTGGACCAAGAAGCTGGGCAAAGACCTGTTGGACAGGAGTTTTTTCTTACCGTGGAGTGCTTCCAGTACAGGATGATTTCAGGAATGTTCTCCACGGGATGCAGCAGGTGATAGTCTCTCCACTCATTCCAATCAATTGTCATTGTCCCATTTTTATCCATGCTAAAAAGATTGATCATCAGGTGAGTACAGACTCCCACTGGGTGACAAATTCCTCCTCCCCCTCCCTTTGATTATCCAAGCCTACACCAAATAGAGCTTTGCAAAGCAACCACTAAAAGACTTGAAAAGAGACAAGACAAAGCTAGGAAACCTTCTGTTCACCAAACAATGCTGAGGTAGAAGTGGGCTCTCTCTTTCCTCCCCTCTCTCTCCCTTCTAACCAGCCCACAACAGTATTTGCAACCCCTCCTACCAAATTCAGGGACATAACTGACACTGAAGGGAAAATAATACTTACTAGGTGACAGGACCCCAGAAGTGTCCCGTCCTTATTCTGACACACAGGCAAACAGACAGAGGGAAGGTAGCAGAGGAAAAAAAGAGGAAAAAAAACAGCACAAATAAGTGGTTGTTAACATGTTAGTGCCACATGCATAAAGCACTCAGCATTTCCAAAGAGCAACTGCACAGTCCCTCTCCACAGCAGCAAGCTT
Source organism: Camarhynchus parvulus (assembly GCF_901933205.1). NCBI lineage: Eukaryota > Metazoa > Chordata > Aves > Passeriformes > Thraupidae > Camarhynchus > Camarhynchus parvulus. The sequence goes on along the minus strand of NC_044587.1, from coordinate 5,998,454 downwards.
AGGGCAGCAGGACAGTCAGACAGGGATGCAAATCAGCTTAGGTGCAAGCACTTCCCCTCAACAGGTCAGGGAGAGACTCTGACAGTAAGTCTCAATAAAGCATTATGATTTTATAAATGTATGCCAATTCACAGGGAGAAATCAAAATAGAAAGTAATAGGAAAAAAGGGAGGAACCAAAGTCTCTGGAAAGTGCATGCAGGGGGAAAAGAGATGGGTTCTACATCCCTATATTTCTTTCTAGTTCCCTTGACATAAAACAGAAAAACCAGTGGAATCTTCACCTCTTCAGTATTTTCTCAGCCTGCTGTTCAGAGATCTTGACCCCCAGGTCCCGGAGAGACTGGACAATCTCCTGGGCATCGATGCGGCCTGTGAAGATAATCCAGTGAGCTCAAGGATACACATCACAGGCTAACACATGCACCAGTCCACCCTGAGCATGAGAAAGGTGCTTACCATCATTCTTTTTATCCAAACTCTTGAAAACCAGTCTCAGCTTCTTTTCATGGTCCTGGAGATAGTGAACAAATTCTTCAAAATCCAGCTGTCCATCCAGGTCTTTGTCTCCAGCCTTCACAATTTTCTGTTCAGAAAACAACCAAGAACTGTCAGTTCCTTTCTTCACTCAGACAGATCTATCTCCCCTTCTACCATCTTTAAAACATTTCCCACACAACTTGGACTTTTTCTCCAAAAAGCAGCTGACAGAATTATAATTCTTCTAAGAGAGTTGAGCAATGTAGTAGCTTGAAAAGTCACCTGATTCCAACTGTTTCCCAAAGTCCATTACACAGATGAAATGCCTCATGTTTTTATCAGGGATATTATGTTAGTGTCATGTGTCTAATCTCAGGACTGTACCTTGATTAACATCTTGCAAAGTCCTTGTGGAGGTTAAGGTTCTAGACCTAAGTATGAGTCAAGAGATCTGCATAAAAAAGTGAATCACAAAACTTGAGCTTATAACAGGAGAAGGAATTTTCATGCCTACTACAATCCTTAGAGAAGTAAGCTCCCTCTGGCAGTAACTAACTCCAGCCAGCAAAATCCTGTCCAGCTCTAGTGAACACAGCCAAAGATAAAAACTTTTGTGAACTGGTTTAGGCACCCTGAAGCTACGTGCTTTAATTACACAAGTTTCCATGAGATGCATACAGAGCAAGAATAGGTTCTTAGTAGGACAAAGCTAAAGTCAAGATCAAACTGTGCCAGACATCTAGGACAAGGTAAATGACTAATTAACTCACTGCAACTCAGTGAGGCAAGAGCCCATGGACTGTCCTCTCTAAGGGCACGTGGCTGCATGCTGACAGGTGAGGTGATCTCCAGACTGCAAGAATGTGGCTCAGGGAGTTCCTATCCCCCCCTTCTGATTCAGCCACTTGCCTTTACCAGCCTTTAAGTCTTTTCCAACATCAGTGAGCAATACTCAATTAGGTGTGATTCAGTCTAGTGGATCACCCAAAGTTTTGTTTTAATTCTTGTAACATTTATGTTAACAGCAGATGGGCTGTTAAAGAAGCTCTGAGCTGAGATGAAATGGGTTAACTCTCTATTCACGGGTATCTTGTTCAATATTTGGCCTTCAAAGTATTAGGCAAGCCTAAACTCACTGTAATATGTGCTCAGTCTATGACCACCAGTCCCCTTCATAAGCCGTCTTTGTTTCAATGTCATTTTAAATTACTTCAGTACTAAATAATTCGCTATTGAAACGCTCCCCCTCACCCAGCAAGTCCTGCCTCTTTAGCCCTAATGCTATGAGGATTATTCCTAATCACTTTATGAACCTTAAATAAGAAAGTGCTGTCCCAGCTGCCCTGACCTCCAAGGCATGCCCAGTATTCCTAACCTGCCATTTATCATATGACCATTGTGAAGTTCAGATCCGACCTCACATTCAACTTGTGGGCTAAATATAGACCAACACCCCTCTCCTGTCAGCACATGGCTTGAACAGCTGAATCAGGGCTTCCCTCTCACTGGCAACCCCCAACCAGTTGACAGGCATTAATAATTCGGAGGCACTGTAAGAGAGATGTGACTCTGCAACTGCTCTCCCTCTCAGCTGCAGAAATGCAGCCTGAGTGATCAGAGACTGCAGGCAATAAAAGCTTTGCCCTTCCTCCCCCACAGCCACAGCACAGAAACACTGCCTGCCCGACAGTAACCCACAGCACACGTGTGAGGGGTGAGAAAGCCAAGCTCCCAGCATCTTCTCTGAAGGTGTGAACAACTATCTGCCTGAACCTCTTCACTTTCAACAGCAAACATGAAATCTGGCCAATAACAGCTATTTTGGCTGCAGAAGTTCCTGTGGTCACCACACACCTTCCAGCCTGCTGTCCATGTCTTTGCAGAGGCGTAAAAAGCCTCCCCTGCTTGGCTGATCAATAATCAGCTCTCTGGGCTCTTGACAGCCTGCTCATGAAAAAAAAGTAGCAGCAAGATGAAAGCAAGAGCTGTGACACATCAGGATGGGAAACTCCACGGATTCAGTGCATATCCTTTCCACAGCAAAGCAAAAGGGTCTTGCATAACCTTCCCCAGCTCAGCCCACCCACCCCTGGCTGAGTCACTCACTGAGCTGCTCTCCTCCTCCCAGCACAAACCTGCTCACCTTCACCAGCTTCAGCTGACTCTACATTCCAGCTCTGCTGCCAGGAGGAGGCATGTGGAAGGATGTAAGAAGGAGGAAGAGGATGTGAAATGCTGTATCTGAACAGACCCATAGAAGCAGAAGACTCCATAGTTTGGAAAACCCCTTTTTTCTATTTAACTCACATCAGCTGGTTTAAACTGTCTTATAGGCACTGAGACTTCACCCGATTCAAAACAAAAGAATCAAAAAGAAAAGAGTTCACTCCACACCGGTTCAGCAATCCCTGCCAAGGGGCACGAGAAGCATTTCCATGCTTCACTCACTTATTACAACAGACCCATCATGACCTTCTCCCCCTCTCAAGCAAGCCACTAAATGTATTAAACACCACCTCCCTCCCTTCCATTCCTCTCTCAGGGCTGTACCTGCTTCCACTGGCGGTAGGTGGAGAATTCCTGGGAAGGAATGAGGAGGCTGAGTCGGAAGATGGATTTGAGTTCAGCCGGCAGCCCCTTCGACTCAAAGTATTCAAACTCCGTCTGCCTCTCCCCGAACACAGGCACGTACAGACAGAGGCAGAGCATCTTCTGAGCCCAACACTCGCTGCCCTGCTCACTCCGACCGGCGAGGAAGGGAAGTCAAACTGAGCGATTCCCCCGAGCTAATTTCAGTAGCGAGTGGAAAGGAAATGCCAGCGAGTCTCATGACACACGCCTATGAGCGAGCCCGGCTCCGGCGGGATTGGCTGCACAAGCCCTGCCCTTCTACTTAAAAGGGAACCGGGGCTGTCGGTCCCACCCAGCTGGTGCGGGGACACACGTGAGCTCTGCCATTGCTCAACACCTGGCTCCCATCAAACCCGGCCCCTTACATCACCCCCGCTGCACTTAACTCTTACTGCGGCCCTCTTAACCCTCGACCCCTTGGCCAAGGGCCAGGACACTCTCTTGCTGTGCCTTACATCTCATCAGTCCTTTCCTGAGCCTGTTCTCACCTCTGTGGGGATTTATACAGGCAGCAGTGGGCAGCAGCCTTGATCACAACCTCTCCCATCACGCAATACAGGAGGACTATCACTGCCTTCCCAAAAATGATTTTTTAAAGTGCAGTAGGAACAGGATGCCAGCCACTTACTGCTTTAATACACGTTTACGATAGCCAGATTAAGCAGAAGTTTTCCACTTTTACGAGGTTATTTTGTTATGCCAGAGTTGACTGGCTTTTGCAACCAAAAAGTCCACAAGTCCTCCCAAAACCACTTGTGCCAGCTAAGAGCAGACAACCCCTGCACGCAAAGATCTCTCCCCTCTGTAGCACTCCAGCTACCAACACAGCAATAAAGCCTGTGGAGGTTTGTCATTGAGCCAAATACAGAGAAAATCACCCAAATCAAGGGCAGGCTTCAAAACAGCCCCAGCTGCTTCTAAGCCTCCTAGCTAAGCATCCACACAGCAGTTACACCAGCTTAATATTTTTCATCCTCTTCTGACTCTAATTAAACATTGCAGTCATTTGTGTGCTACAAGAAGTGTCCTGGGCAGAACAATTTTCCAGTTTGTACCCTTGACAGTTTAACTGCTTTGTAAGCAGTTCCTGAGCTCTCATTAGGAGCAAGCCAGGCTGGAGGGAGTGTGGCACAAGCACCATTTAGTGCAGGTATAATTACAGCTTCCTGAGCATTTGGTGGAGTTTGAGGTACAGGGTAACACCTCACTCTCCAGAGAGAGTACCCATATGCAGGAAGTAACAATGCTGTTCAGGACAGAATCACTGACTGCTGACATCAATTTTAAATAAGGTTCTAGTCTTGGTATTAATCAGAGACAAGATATCATGCAGGGAAGAGGCAAAAAGCCACAGCCTGTAACCCAAACACTGAAATCCTATCTGCAGCAGAAGTAACAAAGTGTGTTTGCTGAACTGGTTCAAGCCAGCCAGGATAACAGCCTTCCCCACTGCTGCGGACACAGCAACATTTTCAAGTGTTGGTTGTGTTTGAACAGCCTGCCTGAAAGAGCAAAGTCCAAGCAGCACTCCCCTCCTCAGGCCCTCATGCACAGGGTGCCTGGACGTCTTTACCGCGGTGTTTTGTTCTCTACAGCAAAGCCAAGGTCTGTAATGAGCTGTTCATGGAGCTGCATGTCAATCACACCAACGGGGAATATTTAATCTGTGGCTTCATTTCAAGGATTTTTTTTTTTAAAGCTTAATGGATCACGACCCACGGCAACTCAGTACCCCTGGGATTTGTGACCTACAATGGTGTCCTCTGCCCTTCCTGGGCACCTCACCTACCACGGCACCATGGCCAGGTTACCTAACTAGGCTTAACCTACTCCCTGCTGACGTCTCTCTGCATGAAAACAGGATCTTCTCAGGGACTCCAGATCCTCTTAAAGATCAGCTGCTGCAGCAGCTCACTGCATGCATGCCCACAGCACCCCCCAGCCTTCCCACCAAGTCCAGTCTCACTGCAAGCAGCACCCTAATGATACCTACACCCCACTGTCCAACACCAAACACCCCCACAGAGGGGAGCAGAGTGGGCACCCCCAGCAACAGGCAGTAAGTGAACAAATCTAACTCAGATTTGCTTCACAAAGCTTTAAGATCCTCCGTAGTCCTTCCCACGAGTTGCCCAGCATCACTATTATAGCTGCTTGGCAGCTCAGTTGCTATGCCAACATGATGCAGATTTTCCTAAGAAACTCTGTTTGGACTTGGCAGCTAGAGACAAAAGGCAAAATCGACACATTTTAGGAAAAAAAGCCCTTCTACCTACGTCAGAGGAAAGGAGAAAGCTAATGAAGTTAAAGCTGATTTTAAGCAGGGTATTAATTACAGAACAGTGAGCTAAGAAGGAGAGACAGATTACAAATGAAGTTTATACCAGCAATTCAGGTTATAATGACAAAGGGAACTTAACTATTAAGAAGTTTTTGTATTTCAGCTTTAAAAATCCTGGTAAAGCTGGAAATACTCAAGAGCCAGGCAGCTCTCCAAAGCTGCAGGGATCAGTGCTGCTGGGACACTGGCGTGGGGTCACTGGCCACATCTCAGCACACACGGAGCCAGTCCCACTGCCCCAGCACCTGCAGGCAGCAGCACACACAGCCCAGGGCTCCAGGCACCAGTTATGGACAGTACATCCCTCATTAGCACTGTCTATTCCTGACCAAACCAAGGACAGGGCACAGAGCTCAAATGAAGTCACTCCTCCCTGATATTTCCATCCACCGATCCCGACACTGAACCAACACATTTCTGGGCCATGTGGAGCCAGCCTGGCTAATACCCTCTGCAGTTTCCTTGATGACAAGAAAGTGAGCCATGAAGGAAGGCAAACACAGCTCTTTCTCCCTTTAGCAAACTCATTTTCATTTTATTTATAGGATTTGATTCTTTTAAATACTGTATGAGTTACCAGTTTCCATTCCCTGCCATCCACGCTAACCTTTCCAAGTCATTTGTACACTTCTGGGCATCTGCTTCATCACTGGTTTACTACATCACCTCCAGAATGTACCTCCCAAGGGATGGAAAGATGCAGCCTTACAAGGAGCAGGAAAGTATGCTGTTTAATTTTGAATTTACTTTGCTAAAAAAAAAAGGCTCTAAAAATATCAAGTACCAGCAAGCGTCACAGTCACGTAACATCCTCCTTCAGAGGCAAAACAGCTCTCTGGGCTCCAACCCTATTGCTAGAAGGTTTCACTGGGTTCTGCTGACTTGGTCTTTTTTAATTTCTGGAAACTAGCTTATAATTAATTGGACAGTACAGAAAGTCCTCGCAAAGCACAGAGAGTGTACAGTGTATGAAGGAGGGGAGTTAATCATTTAAGAGACCCCAGCAGAGTAAAGAGCTGCAAGCAGCCCAGGCTTTGCCAGGGGAGGGATAAGAGACCAGGCACAGCAGAGAGCACTATGTGATATTTGACATAAAGGTAACCAGGGAAGGTGACCTGTTCCACCGACAACACACGGATCCAAAGTTACAAGTCCAGATGGTGACATCAGGGGCAGATCATGCCTGTTTCCTGTGTACACAGATCCAGGGCCAACATAACACATTTGCAATCAGTTGTTTTCTCCCCATATTTGCAATAACAGCCTCATGTTGGAACAGCTTGGAACAGGCAAACATCTGAGGAGGAACATAGCAATAACAAGACTGAAGAACCAAGGCCAGGAAGCCCCTTTAGTGAAGTTTATGGATACACATCAATTCCTTACAGAAACCCCAGTATCAGGTGTGGTATTTTGTGTGGTTTTAGAAGAGAAGTAGTAACAGGTGTTTTTATAAAATGAAGTGGCCTACCAATCAAGAGACTGCTCCCAAGGTTACAGCCAGCCAGTGGCAGAGAACAAAAGCCCCCATTTTCTATTAACACCAAATAACGCTCTTTGCTCACAGTGGTTTATTATCTATCCCTAAGGCTGTATGAGACTTTTCCCAACACTTCTCCTTCAGACAAGTAATTGGAACACTGATATCTGATCAAGCACAAACAAGTCATTGCATCTTAACAAGTTACTTACTGTCCCTCAGCTGAGCCATGGGCTGGATGAAGCATAAGCCAGCCTGAACTGCAAGGTGAAACGTATCTGCATAATCCTCAACAGAAGAGCTTTACACTGCATTTTACTTTACAATCAGGGCAAGCTAAAATTACACAGTCACAACCTCCTGGCAGATGGGCAATTACTTCCTAGGATGCAATAACTCCATTTTACCACATCCTTATCCTCTAGGTATTTCTCCATCAGCCAATTCTACCGTTCTTATGCAGCAGAACTTCCCAGGGTCACACAGGAAAGAGGAGACTGGTATCAGCTTTCAGAGAAAGCTTTATTTCCAGGTGTGAACAGATGGACTCTCCCTGACAGAGAGACCATTGTTCTCTGGAAGACACCAGAGATTTTCAGCCCTGTAATTCCAAGGTTTTCGTCAGCACTTCCTTCAGTTCTGAGCCTCTGTCCTTCTTCAACCTCTGTGCACCAAAGTCCTCCTGAAAACGCGCATGCTCCTTTTTTGGAAGGGGATGCACAGTGCTAACTGCTAAGGATAGAGATGAAGGCAAAAGTCCCTGCAGATTTTTCAGCCTGATTCAAGCAGGGAGTGGCTTTTGCTCTTCAGAATGTGAAATGACGCCCTGCTTGTTTCCATTCAAAACAGCAGCAAAACAGATATTAATCCTCTCTACAATTTAAACCTGTTCATCCCTCATTTTAAAGAGAAAGCTCACAGCAACAACCATGGCCAATTCTCTGTGAAATAAACTGGATCCTGAAAGTCACACACCCCTATCCTTACTGCAGCCCTTCAGTATCATCCCCACCCTTCAGAGGCCTTATCCCCAACTCCTTCCCCCCTAATCCCAGCTCACACCCTTGGTTTTAAACCACATGTAGTCAGAGCTGACTGCACCATCCTCAGGGGAGACAGACAGCACTCCCTCCATTAAATAAGCCAGAACTGCAGTCGGCCAGCACTGTGCTGGGAGCTCCAGCACTAAACTAAGCAGCTTTTGTTCACCTTCCCCCAGACAAAGCCTCACCATTTATTCTCTGCCAACTGTGCGCCCCCACCACCTCCCCACTCTCCCATCCCCTGGGAACTTCCCATCCTCACGCAGATTTTAGTCTCTCCCTTATGCCACCCGCTCCCCAGGGACAGTCTTTACTCTCTTCCGGGCTCTGCCATTCAAATAATTCAGCCAGTTATTCATTTGCTCAAAATATGCAAGTTTTACCAAAGGCTGGCCAAATTACCAGAGACTGACTCCAGAACATTTTAGGATGCATTTCATTCTTTGCTGGTCTGGGGTGCAGGGGTGGGACTCACCACTAACCTGCATTATCATTCCCTGTCCTCTCAGTCATGCTTTTTACAAGTTGCCCAGGAATCCTGGAGGCCCCCATATTCCCCCTTGCCCCTAAACAGCATTTTTCTCCCACACTTTGAACATCATGTTTGGAGGGTTAGATCACCTCCTCTCTTCAGTCACTCCCCTGCCCCCCCCCCCTTCCTTTCTAGCAAGCACACGCGTTAGACCCTGCTCCCTTTTCCTGTTCCTCTCCCCCCTCCCCAAATTCACACACACAGCTACTCACACACTCCACCTGCAACACCCCTTCTCCCAGCAGACCACACACTCACTGTCATGTGCACCAACCCCTCCTCAGGCCCCTGGATATCCCATTACCTTTGGAAAATGCTCTGCGGGTCCAACCACCAGTAGGATAGTTGGTCTCCTTTCAGTGGGATCAGTCCCTCTGTCCTGTGTCTTCCCCAACACCTTTGGCCCTTTCTCCCCGGGGCCTGGAAGTGGGGTGGTGTTTCTGGCCTCATCCTCTTTTTCATCTGCAGGACCTTGGCATATGGCCCTGGGAAGGAAGCTAGACAGAAAATGCCACAGGGTCTGCAGCATTGCTGCTCCAGCGAGCATCCCAGGCAGGGAAACCCTGAGCGCTCAGGAGCTGCCCGCTGCCAAGGATGATGTGACTGCACTACCAAGCACCCCCGAGACGGGAATCGGCACGGCAGCCAGCGGGAGCTTCAACCCAGCGACTCCACCGGCTCCGATTCTTTACAGACCGCTCCTGCGGACGCTTCCTGCCTTTTGAAATTGCTGCTACTGCAGTCGTGCCTGGCCTGACAAGCAGCTCATTGTACCAGAGCCTCAGAAATCTGATGGCAACAGACAAAGCACAAGCCCCCTGGCACGGAGAAGCCGAGACTGCTCGCGCAGAGAAGCCGAGACGCCGCGCTTGGGAGGAAAGCTAACGATGAACCTCTCCGAAAGGAGCCTCTCAGAGCTGCCAACCGAGCCGCGCGTCCCGGCTCACGGCAGGCGAGCAGCGACGCCGAGCAGCGATGCTGAGCACCGGGGCTGCGTCCCCACTGCAGCAGTGCCCAGCCAATCCTCGCTCCCGACACTGCGCTGCTCCGGAGCGCGGCCGCGCGCGCAGCCGGCCGGGAGCGCGCCCCGGGCGCGGCAGGCCGCCCGCAGAGGAGCGCGGCCCCGAACCGGCGCTGCCCCGGGAACCGGCACTGCCCCGGGAACCGGCACTGCCCCGGGAACCGGCACTGCCCCGGCCGGGGGGTGCGTGTGGCTCCCCGGCTGCGGCTCTTTGTTAGGGCAGCAGATGGTTGTGCAGAGAGAAGCCGGCTTTGCCCAGCCGTGGCCGCATTAACCTCTAAGCGCACTCTCTCTCCCCGGTCTATTATGGTCTCATCCGTGCCTACAATAGCTCTTGGTGCTGCATTGTGCTGCCAGCACAGCGCCTACGGCCATTCAGCAGTGTGAGTGAGAGCTGGGCTCAAACCATCGCTGCTTGCTCGGCTGGCCGAGCTCTGCTGGAGGAGGCTAGGCAAAGGTAGGATATTGATATATACAAGCATAGGGACACATGATATTGCTTGGATTTCTACAAGGAATGCCACGCTTTCCTCTGCTGCCACAGCAGCAGTTGTTCATTGATTAGTGAGCTGTATCAGCCTCCCAGCAGAGCCCACCCTGGAGGAGCCCAACATTTTCCATTTTACAGTTCATCAACTTCATATTCCCAGATTCTTTGTGTCCACAGAGGGCACTGCATGCCTCACTTCCAAAGTACTGTGACTCTTCCATAAGTTTGGGGGTCTTAACAGGCAGAAAAAATGAGTACAAACCCACAGCTTCCATCACTTGGGGCTCCATACCCAACACAGCACGAGCCACAGCAAGCAAGGGACCTCAGTTTGCAGCTTTTAACTTGTGAGAGTGACAGACTGCAGGACACTTCCGGTATACAGATATCAGATGTGAAAATACAATCCAAAATCTAAAAGGTCTGAGAGCCTTAAGCAGCCAAGTTGCTCATAAATTTTGAGATGAACATCACTTTTGGGAACTTGCTGTCACTGAATTCCTATAATGAACCTAAGTAATGGAAAAAGTGAGAGGCAAGTACATAGAAGACACCACATTAAAAAAATTCTTCTGCAAATACACCAGAACTACTTAAGAAGAAAAAAATGCTTTTTAATCACGAGGTCTATGTACAGTATGCAACAAAGTTTTTTATCTTAAAATTTGACACATACCAACAAGTAACCACACATAAAAAAATTTTTTAAATTATGGAGCAGTAACACTGAGGTGAGGGTGTGGGAAAGCCCAATCCCTCTCTGAGGAATGGCACAGTCTGGTTCTAGTTGGGATGCAGTCAGCAGCTCAGGCACAGACAGAAAAGACTGAGGAATTCTTGTCATGCCTTCATTACCCTGAGCTGCTGTCAGTCATCCCGGCTACAAGCACAAAAGTTAAACTACTTTCTAACACATAGTGAATCAGATCCTTTAAGATGACATTTGGAAGTTTTTAATGCTCTCAAGCCAGAGCAACAAAGCAGATTTTCTGAACTGGGCACAGTTCTTCAAAATCAGCTTCTATTAGCCTAAGGCTGTGGTTTCACAAGCAGCTGTGAACTAATCTGAAGCTTACTGCCACTCCAAGTCATCTCACACATCCACTTAAGCCCTGCACTTACCTTGTTCCCATGCTCTGACAATCTCATGAACCCAGCCAAATACCTGCAGAGCTTTCCTGCTGAGGTAACCAGTTAAGGCCACTCATGGATGGGGTCCAAAAAAGTGTGGAAAGGGCATCTGAGCTGCCTGCAGACACAGGCAGGCTGCCCTGCCACTCACACAGCTACAAGTCACCATACAGAAGGCAAAGCACCCAAAGCAGAGCTTGAGACTTGTCCTCTGTGGTCACTTAATACTCACAAGGCCCCATTTTACAGCTGATGTTACCTGACACTGTTGCAATTGTTCCCCTGCATTAGTATTAATATTAGTGGTGTGTGCACATCAGGGACCCCCATCTTCCTTTGTTCATGCAGAGATTTCATAAGAAAATAATCATTTCTGCAAGAAATTACATGCCTGGGGTGTAATTAAAGCAGAAACTCAGCAATGCTTCTTTGGCCTCTGTCCTCACTAAAGGAAACCTCAGAGGAATTCTGCCACCACACTAATTCACACAACTCCTTGAGAACAGACAGAAGTTTCCAATCATATTTAAGAAAAAAATATTTAAAAGCATTTATTTTACCAAGTGAGGAATTTTATTAGGTCAGAATTATAAACCTAGTAACAGCAAGATGATTATAGCTAGAAGCAAGACAACTGCACTCCTACAGGGAATTTGTGGGGAAGCATTACTCTACCAACACCACCATGAAGCCAATCATTGACACAAAAAAGATGTAATAAATATTGTGAGTCCAGCATGAAAGGTGACACAAAGGAACACGAGGAACAAGAATTCACTTTTTCTGGAAATCATGAATGAACACCTAGACCACAGTGAAACAGCTTTCCCAACCTCAGCTCCATCAGGAGACAGCTATTCTGCAATTCCAGCTGCTGACATGATGTAGACTGGGGATTTAAGGCAGAAAAAGCAGGAGGGCTGATCTGAATGCTGGCTCTTGGCCAGCACACCAGCCACTGGGGACAGAAGGCGCCTGTGGCAGCTGGCCTCAGAGCCCTGCACACCAAAATGGGGAGTCATTAGATAGCCTGAGCAGAAGCTGACAATAAAGAGCTGTAATCAATCCAAATGGAGACAAAAGAGAGAGAAAAAAGCAAGAGACTGACATGTTTTGCTCAATTATTTTCCTGAGTACTGCAAGCTGGCAGAGGGAGGTTCTGCATAAGCCATAAATTAAGGTATCCTGGTACCCTTTTCAGCCACATCATAATACCTGCTGAGTCTAAAACTCCCCTTTTCAGACAGACACTTGCCTTTTCCAGGCTGGTACACCTGGCAGAAATTAACTTTTGCTTTAAGATGGCTTCTAGAAGACTTTTGAATAAATGCACAGCGTTTTCCTGTGAACTTGTGAGCCTCATCACCAACAACTTGCTAACATGTAAAAAATGTGAGAGGAAGGGCAAAAAGAAAGGGGGGGGGCAGTGACCCCTCTCCTCCTCCAGCACAGGAAGAGCTGCTGGCATCTCTGGTTCCTTAGATGACCCTGCAGGAATGAGCAGTGACTCCTCTCTTTGGGAGCCTCCTGGAGGCACCCCAAGGCGCCCTGCTGCCTACATGTGTGTGCACCCAGCCCCCAGCTGGGATGGGCCACCATGACTCTGCCAATCACCTCTTATCTTTTCAAATTTCATTTCTGAAAGAGGAAAGCCTTAAGTATGTCACTACTTCACACATTTTAAACAGTTGAAGTTAACCCTGCACGGTGCTTCTCACACCATGACGTAAAATCTCAATGTCTTGGCCACTGCTGCTTAAATAATTAAACTGTCTGGTGACATTCAAGTACATTCATATATTAAGGTGACACAGCATAGCTCAGGGAACACTACAAAGCAACCCAGGTCTCCTTGTTACAGAAACCCTGGCACAAGGAATTAGCTACCCAGGCTGATCTATTCAGGCATCCACAGCCAGTGCCAAATACAAAAATACAGAGAGAGCTGGCCAGGGACAGGGAGCACAGAGCCATTGCCCAGGACTGAGAGTTCTACCAAGGTCATATCATATTATATGAAGAGAGGGATTAACCAAGAGACAGAGCATCCTTAATACCCAGAAATTAGAGAATCAACTTCTTGCTGCACCAGTTAGTTAAGAAGAAATCAGGTAGTGAGAAAGGATGGCCCTGCAGCAGCCCAGGCCCAGGCCTGCCCCCACACAGCTCTCCTTAGGCTAAACCACGTAGGTTCACATCCCAAGCAGCTCTGCCTTTCCAGGAAACTCATGATCTAAAAATTTCAAATATTTCTCTTAGAGCAGAATTCTCCACTGCAAACCATTTTAGCTGCCAGAAGCCTCCCTGCAGCTCATGACTTGGGAGTTGGAAAAACTCAGACATCCCAGCTGCCTTCCCATGAGTTATCACAGCTATGCTTCTTCACCCAAGACAAAGGCTGGGCCATCATTAAACTGTGCTCATGTCCCACATTCACAGGGACAAATATAGCAATAGGACATGAACAAGAACAAAGACTCATTTCCCATTTGCTACAAGTAGGGCTGTAGGAAAAAGCTCCCTCCCCCTTCTCCTCCTCCCAGCACTGTATCATGTTATACCGTGTGCAACCAAGGGCCCAGGGCTGCAGCATCACCATTTTGTAGGGCTCTCAAACAAAAGACCAAGTCCTTACTATGGCTTTGATGTCTTTTATTAATGCTCACCAACCATTTAAAGGTTCTGTTCAATATTCAGTAGATTAAAAATGAAATTTAAAAGAAACAGTAAGTATGCTGAAGTCTGGAGGTTTTTTACCTGCTGTTATCTCAGTAATCTGACACCTCTCTGAAAGGAGGTTTTAGGAAGTTAACCTCTTTTCCAAATCAACCAGCAACTGCATAAGAGGAAATGGCCTCAAGCAACACCAGGGGAGGTTCAGGTTGGCCATCAGGAAGCATTTTTTCACTGAAAGGATTGTAAGGCACTGGCACAGGCTGTCCAGTGAGGTCACCATCCCGGGAGGTGTTCTCAAAACAATTTAGTGCTAGTTTAGGTAATACAGTGGCGCTCCATCAAAGGTTGGACTCTATCTTGGAGGTCTTTTCCAACATCAACTATTCTAAAAATCTGTGCAGATGAGGACAAGGAGATGTGTCCGCTACTTACCAAGGCACTGAGTGCTGGTCACTAAAAAATGCCCCACAGAACACACTGAAGGACCAAAGCACTGCTGCATATTCTACACAGGCACAATCAGCTGCTTTGGATGAGTTTTGTTGTTTCATTCCATTAAAGCTTAAGGGTTCCTACAGTCATTCACTTCCCTACACAGTTCAGAACAGGAAGCAATACTGTGAGGCCACATCAGTGATATTCAGGATGCCCTTCTACTCACACAATGCTGACATTTAAAATTTATATGCTCTAGTCAAATTTGCACCTACATCTCTCAAAGGTCAGCCAGCAGCCCTTGGTCATTAGCACTGTGCAAATAGGACAAAGGTCTCTGCTAAATAAACCAGAGAACCATCAGGCTTCTCCAATTTTCTGCAAGACAGGACAAAAACAATCCTGGAAGAACAAACATCCCACAAGAGTTATATACCTGGTCCTATATGTACATAAAGCAACACTTGTGTTATCTGCAATTGTTTGTTTATATGCAAGGAAAACATGCAGAAGCAAGTTTCTCCTGTGCATATTTGCATCTAAAACCTGTCTCCCAACCTCCCCTCAGAACACTGAGTGGACACACACTGCCCATTTCATGCATTAATCACACTAAGGCAGGGCTGACCAGACACCAGGTGTGGGTAAAGACTTTCACCAGGACAGCCTGAGGTTCCCTGCTCCCAGCACCCCTCTCCTCCTGCTGTCCCTGCAGGACCTGGCAGGGTCACAGCCTGGGTGGCTGCAGTGCCAGCCTGTCTCCCTGACATTCCCTGTCCCAAAGCTCTCACTGTAGGGCTGCTGGCCAAGGCTATGAATAACCAACACTAGAAGTTTCCTTGTGGAAAAGCCAAGGCCTGTCTTCTCCAAGTCTTTCCTGCAGCTGTCAAGAACTCATGTGATTGATTTGAGTTCATTTGCGTCTTCAGCCTAAATCAGAGAAGGCAACAACCCCCAAATTCATACCAACTAACCACTCACCACAGATTTGAAAGTTTTATCTACAATTAAATCACTGACCTACAGTTCTGCTCTTGCTCAAGTGCATAAGAACAGGGTCTCCACCAAACCACACATTTCATAATTACAAAGAGCAAGAACAGGCCTCCACTCCCTGCAGATCCAGCAGATATGATCTATTTTGTTTATTATTTTAATAAACATTACTCATGAATGTGTGAATTTAATTAACATGTTATTGAAAATAGTTCCACCTTGTATTAAACTGGTTTGGGGTATTCACAAAAGGTAATCCTTTGGGATTAGTAAAGAGATGGGTGGATGAGAAGTTGTTGGCAGCAGAGGGAAGGCTATCAACTGGAATATTAAACTGTAACAGTATTTGTCTGGTACAACCTTGTGTTGCTCAGCCCTTCAAGGTGAATTACAAAAGCCCAGCTAAAAGCTCCACAAGTGCCCCAGCAGGATTCAGGGCACATAAACCATAAAAATGTGATAATGCATAAATGTATATAGGTTTGGAGATGTATTGTGAGATCTAAATGAGAGCTGGAGAGATATTCCAGTCCAAATTACAGAACAGTATTAGAATTTTGCTTTTTTTATCATAAACTGACTTCTGTAACACAATCAAAACTCAGGTCCTCCAATTCCAGATGGCTGTGAATGGAAAACAGGTGAAAGCATCACACTGGAAAAAGTCCCAGCTCCTTCTGCCCCTTACACTTGCTAAGAATTGCAGTACATTGTGCATAGTATAAAACAGAGTATTCCAAAGCGCTGAAAAACAAAACAGTTACAGAAACAGAGCCTGAGAGGAAGAATTAAACGACGTCATGACAGAAGATAAAGTATTGATCAGAAACAAGATTAAATTTTTTTACGATTGCAACTGCTACAGTAGAAAGAGTTTCTCAATCCATCCATGGAGCCACTTGCCAAAGAGCCAACTGATTTATTATCCCAGAGTGGCACGGGCACAGCTGGAAGAGTCCAGGGACACACTTAAAATACGAAGCTGTTCAGAAGAAAGGCCTGACGCAAACAGAACACTGCAGGGTCCAGCTGCAGCAGCACAGCTTTGCTTCTTCAGTACACGGGAAAAGTTAAAAACAGACCTTGGGGGAAGTCTGGACAGCCAGGACCTGAATATTAAAGTGGAGATATGAGGCTAAGGAAGAAGTGATGAAAGCAGATTTCAGCAGCCTGGGAGCTGATACAGTTTTCCATGGGGAAGCTGATACCAAGGGAGCAATCACAGCTGAATACATGAACTTAGGACGGGAGAGTATCACAAGACCAAGGAGGACATCACTGTTAGGGTAGGGGCAAAGAGGACATTTGGGACTGAAAAGAGACAAGGGTTATGTTTTCTCTGTTTCTTAAAGTGAACTAGTCCAGCAGAAGATGCTGAGCACTATAGAAGAGGCAGCTGCAGACAAAGTTCAGTCTTTCACTAGGCAGCTGAGATTAATTCCACCAGTTCAGACTGTCTGGAACTTCAGCAGCAGAGATGAAGTTTTGGAATGGCATTCCAGCCCTGCAGTTAATCAGGATCAGTAGGAAAACAGTTATATTAGCAAACACACAAATATTACCATCACACATTCTTTCAGCAATAGGACATCTCTGATACAAAGTAGGAAACAATTCTGTTTCAACATACTTCCACTAAGTGCATATTTCAAGCTCCATAGGTCTATATAAAGTCAGAAAGAAATAGTAACAGGACATTTACCATCCCAGAGGTAGATGAAATTTAGCAGTAAAATACTATCCCTTCACACAGTATAACAAGAAAGGCTTTTAAAAAATTCTTCACATGGTTATCATTTTACTGCCCAAACAGAGTGAAGTATGTGGATTGCTTCATGCTGACCAGTGCAAACAAGCATTTCATTACAAGGCTCACTGGTTTGGCACACTGTTATTTGTCAATTGGTTTAAAGATAACAGCATGGCTTAAAACAAAAACCAAAAAACAAAGAAAAAAAAGAAAGCATCGTTTACATAAGCAAATTCCACTCCAAAGGACATCTGAGTGCAAGCCCTTCTCTCCCCCACCACAGAAGGCCACCTCTAAAAGAGAAAGCAGCAATTTTCCAAGAATGCCACAAAGGGTTTTATCTCAGCAAGAACTCTCAAGCATTGAAGGAGCCAAAATATTGCTCATTTTCTTTCCAAGCTCAGCCCAAAAGTTATTGTTACCAGGAGGACTTTTAGCCCACTGACGCAGCGAGATTAGCAGCTCACAGCTAAGATGGGAGATAACTTCACTTTACGAGCCCAATGTTTTCTCCATCTGCTCCCAGACATTAGAAGGCAACTCCCATATCAAATGTACTGCTGCATGGAAGGAAAAATAAAGTGCACCACAGGCACCAAGTAATTTACTAATCACAAGCAATCCATGTGATTTATGCCCAAACTGGTCTCCAAGTACCATGCTCAATAAATCAGAAGGGTTTTCTATCTTGACATTTGAGCACTTTCCCTGAGCATGACCTCACATTAGTTAGGCATTGAGATGCCATAATTAGCTAAGGATGAAGCAGAAAAAGGACTGACTTATTAATAGAACTGCCTTGGAAACAGGAAGTTTATCTGATTTCCCTAAAAACTGCTCGACACACAAGTTTGCTAGCCAGCTGAGGGCTGTTGCCACGTTCTTAACTGGAACTTGAGAGTTTTGAACTCTGCATCCTCATTCTCAATGGTTTTCACTCTCAATGGTTTTTACCCTGTTAAAGGGGATGCTCTACCATACTAACAATGCTTTACAAACTCTAGAATGTTTTGAGTTGGGAAAGGACCTTAGAGAGCACCCAGTTCCAACCCCCTGCCACTAAATCAAGTTGCTCATTCCAGCCTGGCCTTGAACCCTTCCAGGGATGGTGCAGCCACAGCTTCTCTGTGCACCCTGTTGCCAGAGTTTCACCCCCCTCACACTATTGATGTGGAAGAGGAGCCAGAGAAAGGAAAGGGCTGAGGAACAATACTGACAGACAAGGGCTTCAGCAGAAAGACAGGATTGTTAAGCAGCATCCAGCCAGCGCTTCCCTCGGCAGCGCGCTCCGGTCCCCGCAGAACGGTTCCTCTGTGCCGCTCCCGCCAAGCAAAGAAACTCTCTGCTGGGAAGTAAAAATGCAGTTTGTTTTAAGGTGCTTCCTCCTGGCCTACAGAATGCTAGGCTGGATTGAATTGCATGCAAACAGAGGCAGGCGTGCAGGTGTAAGCACAGAACGTTCTGGGTCACGGGGGATTTTTGCCAGAGGTCAAGGATTGGCCCCAGAGGTGGCAGCAGGTCAGTGTCACAGGGCATGCACAGGTCACTTGTGGTACAAGCAGATTGACACACCCAAATGCACCCAGCAGAAAACCCCCGTGGCACTCGTGTTTTTTCTAGAAACAGCACAAATAAACTGCTCACACAAGATCACACTGCCAAGGAATTCTCGTATTTTACAGCAGCTGGGAAGATGCCAACCAAAAAGAAATGTCAGAAGTTAAGATGCTGGAGAGTCAAAGTTAGAAAGGAACAAGAAACTCGGGAAAGGACTGTGTAATTAAAACACTCAAAGTGGGGCACCACTCCCAGAACAGGGAGAGAATAGGAGCTGTCACTTGGATTAAGTATCTTTTCAGTGACTCAGAAGTTATTCTTAAACTCTTCTTCCTTCCTGTGGGACTCAGGCACTCTGTAGTGGCACATCCCTGGCTGCACCCATGCGTTTATCTCCTATCTTCACATGATACCGAGTTTTTTATGGGCCTGCACATAAAATACAAGCGACTAGGCAGGGGAAGACTGTGCAGCACTGAGGACAAGCCACATAGACATGTAAATCACACTAGTCACAGTAATTAAAGCAGCATCATCTTAACCTTGGAGCCCTCAGCGTACAGCATCACACAGAGCGGTGAGTACAAAAAGCTCCCAGAGCTGTGTGTTTTATACGTGCAAACTGTACAGTACAGCAGCCTCCCGACGTTCTAAGATATTTTCAAACCCATAAAATAAACGAGTCTGGCATAAGCCATCCTGGGCAAACATGAGAAGCAACACGCTGCCAGACTCATATGAGGAACACAGGGATGGAATGAAATTTGCACAATTATTCTAACTGCAAGAATCACTTCCAAAGGGCCTTCCACTAATGTAAGCCAGCATGCAACTTGCCCTGTCCTGAGTCGTACAGAAACACGATTTCTTTTATGGTTTTTCCTGCCCAAACACTAAAGTTTAAATCTTATTAACTACGGACAGTTAATACCGTACATGCCTACAGGCAGCAAGCAAGCTGACTCCTCCGGGTCTAGTGTGGAAGCCGGCAGGATGGCTTTGAGGCAAGGACCTTGGGGAGGGGAGCGGAGCGCCCGTGTCGCATCCCAGCCCCGCTCTCGCCCGGGGAACGGGACGCTAAAGAGACCCGAGTGCTGCCATGGTGCTACCGCTGCCCGGGCGGGACACAGCTGGAAAGACTCCAGAGTCCACGTCCTGCTCCCGAGACAAACACAGAGAGGGCTCCGGAGCGGACACGGGACGAGGGGAGCGGCCAAACCCTCCCTGAGCCCCCGAAGGCGGGAGCGCTCAGCCCCGCCGGGCCAGACCCCACCGCCCGCCGCCGCTCACCCGCAGATCCAGCTCGGAGCGGTGCAGCCCGAGGCGGCCCAGCCCCACGGCCAGGTCGTGGATGCAGAGCGCGCCGTCGCGGTTCACGTCGAGCTTCTGGAACAGGGCCCAGAGACGCCGGTCCTGCTCGGAGGCCTCACACAGCGACCGCCCGCAGGACCCCGCGTTCCCCCCGCCGCCGCCGCTGCCGCCGCTCTCCACCGCAGACCCGTGCGGGGACCCACACGGGCAGAGAACGCCGCTCACCACCGGGGAGGCGAGAGAGCGCCGCGCCCCCGGCATGGCCGCGCCGGCACCGAGCAGCCCGAGCACCCCTCACGCCCGCGGCACCGGCAAATGGCGCCGCTTCCGCCTTCGCGCCACGCGCCGTCGTCGCCACGTGACGCCCAGCGCCGGCCAATCAGAGCTGGCAACACGCCCTGGGACACGCCCCCAGCGCACACCCGGAGAGGCGGGTCGTGACGTCACGGGGGACGCCCCGCCTGCACCAATCGGGAGGAAGCGCCGCGGTGTGTCGGAGTGCGGCATAGGGGCGGTGCAGGCATGCGGGCCAAGCCGCGATTGGCTGAGCCGCTCGGGTGGCGGTGATAAGGAGAACTCCTCCAATCAGAGCGGGAGCCAGCAGGCAGTTTGAGCTTGACGGACGTCGCGCGCATCCGGCAGGTTGGAAAGCAGTGCGCGCTCTGAAATGATGGACAGGAGAAGCCCCCAATGGGATTCCAGCAAGGAAATCCACTGGTGGGCCCAACCCCTCAACGGCCCCACGCAGGCCCAGTGCCCTGAGACCAGCGGCGGGGCGGGGCCGCCTCTTGTCTGCCTGATGGACAGGGCTGTTGACCAATAATAATGCGGTACTCGAGGCGGGAGGCGGGCAACCCGGGTGACGGACAGGCGGGCGAACCAATCAGATGTGGCAGGAAGAGGGGCCGATTCTGGAAGCCATTACGCCAGTGCCGCAGGGCGGGGGCCGTTGCGCGGGGCTGCCGGGCGGGCGCCGTACGCAATTTGCGTATCTTTGGCGGTGCCAAAGGGGGAGCGGGGGGGACTGACCCCTCGGGGCCCTGAGGGGCCTCGGGGCCCCCCTGTTGTCCCCGGCCCCGGGGGTGGGGGGGCCCTGCCGCCCCTCGGCCCTGCCCAGCGTCCCCCAGGCCCCCCCAGGTGTGACCCCGTGCCCCGTCCCCGGTGCCCCCCATGGCCATGGCGTCGCCGCCGGCGCCCCCGGCCAAGAAGCGGAAGATGAACTTCTCGGAGCGGGAGGTGGAGATCATCGTGGAGGAGCTGGAGCGGGGAAAGCACCTCCTCGTCAACCACTTCAACGCGGGCGTGCCGCTGGCCGCCAAGGCCGCCGCCTGGCACGACATCCTGCGCCGCGTCAACGCCGTCGCCACCTGCCACCGCGAGCTGCCCGAGGTCAAGAAGAAGTGGTCCGACCTCAAGACCGAGGTGCGGCGCAAAGTGGCCCAAGTGCGGGCTGCCATGGAAGGGGGAGGCGAGAGCCAGAACGGCGGCGGCAACGGGCCCGAGGGCGAGGAGCCGGCGGGCGCCGCGGCCGCCCCGGTGATCCTCACCCCCATGCAGCAGCGCATCTGCAACCTGCTGGGAGAGGCCACCATCATCAGCCTGCCGAGCGGCGACTGCGGCGCGGGTGACGGGAGCGACATCCCCATCACCGCGTCGGCCACCACGGTCACCCTGACCCAGAGTGAGTGCTGCGCCCGCCCGAACGCTCTGGGCTGGACTGGAGGGTCATACAGAGCCCCTGACACCCCCCTGCGAAGGGACCCCGAGCCTTGTGTGGGGACAGAACCAAAGAATGGTTTCGGTTGGAAAGGACCTTAAAGAGCACCCGGTTCCAACCCCCTGCCATGGGCAGAGACACCTTCTACTAGACCAGGTTGATGCATCCAGCCTGGCCTTAAACATTTCCAGGGATAGGCTGCCCACAGGTTCCTTGGGCAGAGAGAAACTCCAACAAAATTAAATCCCCACATCTCTGTAATGAAATGCTCCTCCCAGTCTGCCCTTGTGGTGTGGGGGAGTGGCCGCAAGACAGCAGGTACTGAAAGTCAGCTTTGACAGCTGGACTCAGCCTTAAGGGCAAGGGAATCAAGGATCCTTTGCACCTTGGGAGATTCTTCAGTCCCTCTCTGGGGAAAAACATCTTCAGGGCTGATTTTCCAGTGTGCAGTGCCCCAAAGAGCAGCTCTTCTACCGACAGGGGCCCATTCGGGGTCTTTACTGTTATGTCAGTCAGTTAATGCTGCTTGGAAAGATTGTTCTAAACTGGAGACTGAGAAATGATATTGTCTAGACAGATAAGGCATTCCCCATTCCTTTGGATTATACAGCCCAGAAGGAAGCTCGACTGAGGGTGGAGTAGACTTAAATAGGTCATTTTGTGCATTGCTGGCCATTGTATGTTATCTCACTGAACAGGCCGTATTCCTGTGATATTCACTGAATAGTCCTGTAGATAAAAATCCTGTATCCCAGCTACTCCTGACTCCCTTTCTGTCCTTTGTTCTCAGTTCCTGCAGAGACAGCCTACCACAGCCTGGAGGACGGCGTTGTGGAGTACTGCACCACGGAAGCCCCCGCCACCGTCACGGCCGAGGCGCCCCTGGAGATGATGGCCCATCAGCACGAGGTGTCTGCCAAGCCCCAGGAGCTGAAAAGCCGCATTGCCCTCAACTCAGCCAAACTCCTGCAGGAGCAGCGAGTGACCAACCTGCACGTGAAGGAGATTGCCCAGCACCTGGAGCAGCAGAACGACTTGCTGCAGATGATTCGCCGTTCGCAGGAGGTGCAGGCGTGCGCCCAGGAGCGGCAGGCACAGGCCATGGAGGGCACGCAGGCAGCACTGAGTGCCCTCATCCAGATCCTCCGCCCCATGATTAAGGACTTCCGTCGATTTTTGCAGAGCAATACACCCAGCCCATCGGTCACCACTGAGCCTGGCCAGACAGGGCAGCAAGATGGTATGATCCAGTGAAAGAAACAGTGGTGGGAGGGGAGCTTCAGATTGATTGAATTAGGAAAAATTTCCTCCCTCAAAGGGTTGCCAAGGCCTGGCACAGGCTGCCCGGGGCAGTGGTGAAGTCACCATTCCTGGAGAGATTTAAAAGATGTGTAGATATGGCACTTGGGGACATGGGTTAGTGGTGGATGTAGCAGTGGTGGGGAAACATTTGAACTCAATGATCTTAAAAGTCTTTTCCAACCTAAACAATTTTGTGATTCTATGGGACATCATCTGCCATGCTAAAACCCTACCTATGCTGGCAGAGGACACTTGGGAGCATGGGGTGCTGCCTCTTCTCAGTGAGAATGGCTCCCTTGGAGTTTGGCTGAATCTAAACAGGTTTCTCTGCCAATCTTGTGCTAATCTGCCCTTTCAGACTCTCATACAGAGCCATAGCAGGATGTGTAATAAACTGGCAACTTAACATGGATTGCTTTAGTTCCTCAAACAATAGATTTATTTTTTTAAGTTATTTTTTAATTTCTGTTTGAAAAAGAAATTCTGTGCTAATTATGACATCTCTCTTTTTGTCCCTCTCTCGAGATCTACAGGCTTTAAAACTGACTTCTAACGTGGAGACTTCTGTCAGGATATCAGTGCTGCAGCTGCCAAGGTACAGTGATGGTGAACCCACAGTGCACACAGTGAATGCATTTCTGCCTCTTGCTGAAAGCATTTACTGGAAACGTGGTACTGGATGCGGTAGAACCTTCCCTCTGCACTGAGAGCCCTGGATCCTGCTCCTGCAGCATCACATCCTGCTCATGCAGACCAGCACCCAGCCTCTGTGCATTTTCAGTTCCACCTACCTGCCCTGAGGATCCCAGTGGGATTGAAACAGTGCATTCACCTCATGTTTTATTTGTGTGCCGTCATGACATTTCTCTATCAGCTTGGGAGATGTGATGAGTTTCATGTCTTGGGTACCAGAAATTCTCCTGGGATACGTCTTGGCACAATGTCTTTATTTGTTGCAGCATAAACACCCAAGGGCCTGGATGAGTCACTGGGGAGGATGGAACAGTGAAACTCCATCTCTGCTTCATCTGCATAGTTTGTCACCTCCAGAATACCTTGATCCATCAAAGCAGACCTGGACTAAGGTCCTGGACTAAGCTGCAGCCACACAGGAATTCCCAATGTTAAGGAGTTTGTCAGCCACTGATTTGAGTGAATTTTGGGGCATTACTTGGTTCTGCTGCTGGTGGTGTTTGTTTTGTACTGTTTGGGAGCTGGAAGCCAGTGCAGCCATTTTGTGTTTGTCTGCTGGCTGGCCTCATCCTGACAAACAGAGCTGAGCTTCTCCTCACTATCCTATACCGTTATACAGGGTGAAACAACATTACAGCCACTTCTGAGGCATTCTATGGATCTTGGTCCTTAATGAGAAAGCCTAATTGCACAAGATGGTCAACATGATTCTCACAGACTTGCAGTAACTTCATAAACTTTTAGATTAAAGGTCCACTTGTACCTGCATGGAAGAAAACTTAGGGAAAGAAAAAAAGGAAGCGTAAGTCTTCTCCTTCTGCCTTGCAAAGTGGCTTACATTTTACAGGCTTGTTGCTTGCCAGGTTATTACTTTTGAAACGGAACTTTTCCAGAGCTGGTATTTACTTGCTGTTAAGTCTCCTTTAGGGCTGAGGAGGGAGTGAATTTGCACAATCAAATGAAACCTTTACACAGCCTTTAATGGGGAGATGCTGATGAGGGACCCCTGGTCAGAGCAGTAGGTGACGAGGTCACTGCTGTCAGTCCCTGGCCTTTATTCATCTCCTCCTTTCTACAAATCTGATGGGGGAGAAAAGGACATCACAGTGAGAAGGGTTTGGTCCCTGGAAGACTCCCAACCCCTTGGGACTGACACCTCCAAGCTGAGTCAGGGTGGATCCTGCCTTGTCTGGCATCTCACCACATGAGTAGCACTTGCCTGACTCTTCCTCTTAGACTTTGTGGAATCAAATCAATTGCTGAACTGAAATTTATTTTTAGAGTGAGAACTATGTCATATGTGTTGGTTTACCTCATTTGTGTAATGATCTCTCCTTTACAAATATGAATTTTAATAAAAAATACATTTTAGTAAACAGGCTGTTTCAGTTCATTGGTGTGTGCCAAGGCAGAAGTGAAAATGAGTTCATGACAACAACTTTGCAACACAGAATCCTCACTGTGAAGGGACCAAGGAGAGCTGTGAACAATCACAAGTCACAGTAGCCTTTCCTCTTGTTTGTGAATCTTGTGGCCTTGTATTTACATAATTACAGTCTTTTTCAAATAATAGCTTTTACAGGCTTACCTTGGAGCACGAATTATTTCACAGTGTCTGATGGAATACTGAAATACAGTAATCTCCCAACTGCTCAGAAGATGCCACAATAGCCTAAAATAATGGTAGAAATACCAGCTTTTGGCTTTAAATTGCAGTGTGCATTTTTTCAGTGACTAAGCACTTCAGCTGTGTTGCTTTTCTAGAGGACTAAATGTGTTGCCATTGGAACCACACATTTTTTCCTGTCTTTTCAGGATAAATGCAGAGCTTAGTCAAGCCAGCAGCATCCAAGCATGTGTTCTGTGTACAGATTTTTGTCTCATTAAAAAGATGTGGTAACATTTTAAATACAGGGTGAACTGTGCAATGAGGGGCTTGGTTGTTGCTCATGAAACAGTCACCAAACTTGGGGAGGACAGAGAAAAGTGTCCCTTAATGTTAAAATCAGGATGAATAGGTGAACAGGACACTGACAGGGCAAACAAGAACACAGGACATTCAACTGAACAACCAACTGATGCCCAAACAGAACAAAAGCTAAGGAGGAATATTTATAGATGTTTATTTGTTCTCCTCTACTGTTCTTTTTGTACCTAGAGACAACATCCAGACTGGGAAGGAGCCACGCAGAGATGTTCTGCCACAGGGTGCCTTGGACATGGGGGTGAGCAGCATCTTTGTGCCTTCTGGGGAAAGGGAAGTTTGGCAGGGGACTCTCGGTGAGAAGAAAATATTTGTAGCCACGGAGGCAGCACCAAGCCTCCAGGAGCACCGCTGCTCCCTCCGGAGCACAGCTCCGCTTGCGATGTGTGCGGTGCAGCCCGGCTTTCCAGGAGGTGGCACTGCGCGCCGGGATCCCGAGCACTGCACCGTCCCGGGAGCCAGCCCTGAGCTCCAGCCCGTGTGGGATCCTACTTGCACCCTCCACGGGCAAATATTTTCAGCGCTGAGAGCCGGAGAGGAGGAAATTCAAAGGGCAGAGCGCAGCAATGAGATATCCCTGGAAAAATTATGATGCCTGGGGACTGAGACCAGGTCCCTCTGCTTCCCAAAGGCAGAGGACACTGAGATGTCTGCCTTTGGGATGAGTTCACTGCAGAACCGAATGGGTGAGCACAGGATTTAAAAAAACATATCAAGTCTTTCATTATAAGACAGGTTTTAAGGTTTTCTAGAACAGGTTTTAAGGTTTAGAACATGTTTTCAGGTTTTTTAACATATGTCAGTTTCACACAAGCACATCCCCTCCAAGGGACAGAATGATTTGCCCTGCACACTCGCCCAAATAACCTCTACTTCCTCCAGCACGATTTTAAAGTTTGTCAA
This sequence comes from Camarhynchus parvulus, assembly GCF_901933205.1. Taxonomy (NCBI): domain Eukaryota; kingdom Metazoa; phylum Chordata; class Aves; order Passeriformes; family Thraupidae; genus Camarhynchus; species Camarhynchus parvulus. Next base: position 5,971,982 of record NC_044587.1, on the reverse strand, counting down.
GCCTGTTTTGGCAAAGCATCCTTCTGGGGATGGTTTGTGGGTTTTTTCCTGTTATCACGTGTTGTCAGCAGAAAGGTGATCAGATCAGTGTGAAAATTGAAGCATTTAATATTCTCTGTTTTGCTTGAAAGCACCTGATAAGAAACTCCATGAGACTGAGGAGCACAGCTTCCAGCCCATGTTTTGACTGGGGGAATGAAGTCAGTATCACCTGCAAACAGGTCCCAGATGTGCAGGTGATTAACCCGAGGCAGAATCCCAGCGCCAGCAGGGACAGTTTCTTTCACCTCTGCCACCTGGGATCCCAAATTAGAGGTTGCTGTGTCAAGGGAGAACCACAGACCTACGCCTGCTTCTGATGTATTTGGGGTACCAGCGGCATTTGCAGGCAGTGGGGCAGACCACGGCCACAACCAGCAAGTCTCTTGTCCAGCGCAACACTGAAGGGATGGAAGCTGGGCTACAGACACAGGATAAGGCTTGATAAACACAACAAGCCTTGAGGCAAAGCAGGTTCCAAGTCTGCAGATTTTGGAAGGGGCAAACGAGATCCAGTTCCACCCACAGACCTCACAGAATGAAGCGGAGAGTTCTGCCGCACATTCCCAGGACACACTGAAGCAGACATGGAAACCAGTAAACAAAAAAAGCCAGGCAGCTGGATTTTCAGGACTAACCACATTTTTGAGGAAAGGAATCCACTGACTCCAGATTCCTGGGCTCCCTTTTTTCGATAACAGGATTCCCAGTGCTGGCAGGCCAGAAACCCACCGTGCAGGTGTGTCCTTTGCACATCCAACAGGAAACCCAGCCTGGCACAGAAAGTGAAATAGTTCCTGGCCTTTATGATGATGAGTTCAGTTAAATATGAAACAAGTGAAAAACACAAGCAGGTCAAAGTGCAGCTCACAGCCTGTTATTAAACCGAGAAGATGCAAGCTTGGAATAACTCCACACCATGGCATAATCCTGTGCAATGGGGACAGGTACCCATTCCCCTGACAGGGGAACTGGCAGCAGGCACTGCTGTGGTGTCTTCACCCCCTGCCCATTTTGGGAGCTCCCCAGCCTGGACCTGTCCCAGTTCTGGGGAAGGCACCCACCCACTGCAGCTCCCACCCACAGCTCCTTGGAGCAGGGCATTGCAGCCCACTCACGGCTCCAAGAATGCTTTTACAGCTTAAAGTGACTGTGATAATCTTTTTTTTTTTTTTTTTTTGGATGATGAGGCTGAAAGCTCATTAAGGCCATTACAGCAGAGGCGACAGGTGTAACAGAGAACCATTACTGTGTTTATGCTCTTACAGCAACGTGTGTAATTTAGTTTTAAAACTTTAATCATTTGGCTGCCAGGACAAATGAATTAGTGTGATGATGCTTTCCAGAGGAAGATGCTGATGATGTAGTTTGCAGGGCTTGTGCATCTGGGATTCCCTTGGGATAAGAGATAGGATTTGAAGGCTTACCAAATGCATTACAGGATCTACCTCACTTCACCTCACTGAGTTTTGTCCCTCCTGCATTTATCTCGCCTTGTTTCTCCTCTGCTGCTTTATCTCTGTCCTCAGAGCAGAGAGGAGGCAAGACAAGGAGTGTCTGCTGGTGCTCACTCAGAGCACAGCAGTCCCAGCCCTGGCCAGCCGGGCACACCTCTCCAGGAGAGCAGAGGTAAGGCCCAGACTTAACTGCAGAGTACAGACTGATAAAAATATCCCAGACTGATAAGACAGTGCCCTGAGCCAGCAAAAGTTGAGGAAGTGGCGGCAGCACTGGGGAGCGGCCTCAGGAAAGGCTTAGGTCAGGAAGAGCACAGGGCAGGGATGTGGCTGAGGCTCATGGAGCAGAGGTGAGGTGGGCACAGCCATAGAGAAATCCATGAGTCTGGGATGAGCAGAATCCAAGCACCTTGGTCACACACACACGGCCCCATGGATTGCACCTGGAGCAGAAAATAATACAAAGCCAGAGGGATGGTGGATGGATGAAGATAGTCTACACCCACATTCCCTCTGTGGGAGGCTCAGACTAACCCATCCCCTCTGTAAACAGCAGCACTGTCCCTTTAAAACATGTGAATTTCTCCAGAAACAATTATGCAGCATAAACACAGCAAAATCAACAGGGTGAATTTTGAACTAATAAAGATTTAATCTCTCAGTCATGAGACTGGGTTTGTTAGGAAAATACACACATCCCTGAGACTGCAGCTACGGTTGCTATACTACACACTGCTCAGCAGCTCGCTGGGCATCCTTCCAAATCCATTTATTTTTAACATCAGTCACATTATTCAATTAATTATAAAAACACTGAGGTTTTCAAGAGATGTTTCTGATAAAACTGCAAAGTAAATATGTGTGAGAACAGCAAGGATTAAAGTCTCTGTAAACTTTAGCATTTGAGGCTGTCGCTATAAACAAGAGAAGCCCTCGAGAAGGTTATTTACCAGAGTGAATCATAGCAGATAGCAGAGTCTCCTCCCACACCACACACAGGGATCGTTTGTCCTTTACCTAGGGATGGAAGCAGAGCATCCACACATCTGTCAGCCATGTGCTGGGGCATGAGAGGTGTGAGAACTGGGCTGGATTCTTCAGATGCCTCTGGCATTTCAGCAGCATAGCTTGTAAATATCAAATATTTAGCAGGCTCTTTCCTAATAAGCTGGAAACAGAAACCAAAAAATACCAGCAGTGCCTCAAGGCCTTGAAAACACCAGACAGGAATTGATGGAAGGATTCAAGTCTCACCTGTAACAGCAGCATGTAAACCCTGCTGTTTCCTGGTAACTCCTGGTATGCCCTGTGATGGTTTCACTGTACCAATACAAAATGTTTTCCCAGTCCAAAGTCTGTGTAAGCTTAACCTGGTAAGCAAAAATCATAATGCATTTGGCTTGATCCAATTTTTCACTTTTATCCAAGGACATTTCTATGTACTTTTCTTAGCAGACTTTTTTTTTTTTTTTTCCCAAGGCTCACATTGTGGTGGAATTATTTGATAGCTCTGATATTGTCTGCATAGACAGAAGATTACAGGCAAGGAGTCTGGGCATCAAAGCCTGGCAGAGAGCAAGGACTCCCAGGCTTTCATCCAAGCTTTGCATATCAGCCCTGGGAACAGTGCCTCCCACATGAGCCTCAACTTCTCAGCCACAGAGGCTCTTGGGCAAACACCTAAATTTTAAATCTAGGCAAATCACGTTGATGATTGCAGCCTCCTTCAGGACAAGGAGAGATATTTTGTTCTGCTTGCCCTTAAAGGATGGAATCCAGCCTAACCAGGGATCCCAGCCGCAGTGCTGGACGCTGCAGCAGCACATAATGACAGGGAGCCATTTTGATGAAGGGATGTGACCAGCTGGTTGCCACATCTCACTTGTAGAGGGTGAGATTCCAGCTCTGGGCCCTGCCTGGTGCTGCTCCCCAGGGCTCTGTGGTACCTGGGGCTCCCTCCTGCTCACAGCCAGCCCAGGCACTGCTGACCTGACCCACAGCCACGCTGTGGTACCCTGAGGGGACAGCATGGCCACAGTGCTGAGTGGCCTGAGGAGCTGTGTGCCTGCAGCCCGTGGGACACGCTGAGGACAGGGATGTCACCAGGAGCTGCTCGGGCACTGGGACAAGCCAGGGAAGAGTTCCTGGCTGTCAGGACAATGCAGAGACAACGTCGGTCACCAAACCACAGAATGGGTCCATAGTGGGTGATCTGGCCCCATCTTCCTGCTCAAGCAGCGTTGTCACAGACATATTTTATGAAAAATCCTTTTGCCAGGATCTTCTCTCCTGAGAAGCTGAGAAGCTTCAGCTTCTCCATGCTTTGCTGCTTTGGAATGTGATTTGGAGAACTGTTTACCCAGCGTGTGAAATTGTTTTTACTTGATGAACAATGACAGCCACCTGAGCAGTCACAAGATTTTATTATCATTCCTTTCTATTCCTTTCAAGCCTTCTGATGAAATCCTTTCTTCTATTCTTTTAGTATAGTTTTAGTACATAATTTTCTTTTAATATAATATATATCATAAAATAATAAATCAGCCTTCTGAAACATGGAGTCAAGATTCTCATCTCTTCCCTCATCCTGGGACCCTTGCGAACACCACTACACAGGGTCATCCCAGAGCACACTGCACAAGGACTGTGTCCAGACAGTTCTGGAACATCTCCAGTGAGGGAGACTCCACAACCTCTCTGGGCCAGTGAGCAATCACTGCACAGGAAAGAAGTTCTTCCTTATGTTCAAGTAAAACTTCCTGGGCATCGCTTTCTGCCTGTTGCCTGTTGTCCGTGTGGTTGGCACCACTGAGCTGAGCCTAGCTTCATCCTCTGGGCACTCCACTTTAGGTATTTATACACATTAATGAGGTCCCCTCTCAGTTATCTCTTCTCGAGGCTAAACAGGCACACCTCCCTCAGCCTTTCCTCACAGCAGAGATGCTCCAATTCCCCAGTCATCGTCATTGCCCTCCGCTGGACCCACTCCCAGGAGCTCATGTCTCATGTCAGATGACTCTGCCATCACCTCGGCTCAGGCAAGGACACCCCAACCTCAGGTCTGTGCCAGCTGGGGGCTGCTCAGCCGGCAGAGAGGCCCCAAAACACCGTGTGGGGCCAGAAACCCAGCGCCTCAACTCCCGCTGAGCGGACACCGACGACTCCACTTCCCGCCCACCCCCGCAGGCAGGGGCGGGGCTTGTCCAAACCGACAGCCCTCTCCTCCAATCCTCGCGCTCTCCTCCCCGCCCCGTGCCGGAATAACCAATCACTGCCTCGCACTGCTCAGCCCGCCTCCTTGCTGCTGTCCAATTGGACGGCGCCGCTCGCGTTTGCTCGTCTCGGGGGAGGGCGGGTGTTACGTGCCGTCGGTATTCCCGAAGCGCGGCGGCGCCGCTCTCGCCGCGCGCTGCTCGCGCACCGCCTGCGCTATCGGCGTAGTGGCCGCAGTTGGCGTAGCGCGGGCAGAGGCGGCCGTGTCGGGGAGCGGCGGCCGCCGTGCGAGGAGCGGGCTGGAGGAGCGGGCAGGGCCGGGCGGGCACCGGGCCGGGACCGCGCCGCAGGTCAGTGGAGGGCGCTGGGAAGCGAGCTGAGACCTTCCGTAAGGCAGCTGGTGATGGGGGGCCGGGAGAGGGGTGAGATCGGGCTGCAGCTCGGGTGCGAGCGGGCTGGGAGGGTGGGCTGAGCGGGGCTGCGCCCCGGAGCGGTGCGGCTGGAGGGCTCAGGCACAGGGCTGGGTGTCCGGCTGGGACCGGGCGGCTGGGACCCGGGCACAGCTCGGTGCCCGCCTCAGGCGCCCGGGCACAGCTCGGTGCCCGCCTCAGAGAGCGGGGACCCGGGCACAGCTCGGTGCCCGCCTCAGAGAGCGGGGACCCGGGCACAGCTCGGTGCCCGCCTCAGAGAGCGGGGACCCGGGCACAGCTCGGTGCCCGCCTCAGAGAGCGGCGACCCGGGCACAGCTCGGTGCCCAGCTCGGACAGGGAGCTGGGTCCTGAATGCCATTCAGTGCGTGACCCTGGAGTGCTAGGGGATAGGCTGTGACCTCACAGTATCCAGGGCTGAGAGCTGGCAGCAGCCCGGCGTAGGTACTGCTGGTGATGTGGAGCATTGAGCTGTCTCCCCTGTCTGCTCCGGGGTGTCTGCGGGACAGCGGAGCCCCCGTGGAGGTGGCCGGGCCCTGGCAGAGCCAGCTGGGTTCTCCTGCAGCCACCGGGCAGGAGAGGGTCTCTGATCACCCACCCACCCACCCAACGCAGGCAGCTCCTAGAGTCCGTGAGGATTGTTTACTGCCCGGTGTTCATAACCTTGTCCCTTTGAGATGTTAATCAGCTCCTGCCTCCCCGGTTTAGGTGTTTTGTAAATGTGTAACGAAATCGCTGTCTGCAGCCCCAGATCTGAGCTGTGCAGGGCACAGCTCTGTGCAGAGCCGGTGGGAAGGCAGCGTTCCCGGTGGGCCTGGCCATTGGACAGCCAGATGACCTGATTCGGTTGTTATGCTGGGTAATCTGGAGCAGGCTGCTTGTTTTTTTCCCCTCTCTGCTGCTTTCTCCATTTATAAGATACAGGTGCTAACACTTAGGGCTGGTTGGAAATGCAGGAAAGAAACATATTTTGCATTTCTTGAGACGGCTTTTCCTTCCTCTTGTTAGTCTGCACATTAGAATGATCTAGTGCTGTAAACTGCTTCTAAATGATGACTGAAAATAGAGCAAATTTTTATTAGCTGCTTTGCAAAACAGAAATTATAAGGGGGATGACGACAGTGAAGCTTGCCCTAGGCAAAAAGGGGAAAGAGGATGTTGGGGCTGGGCTAATTGGGGCCATACCTCTTCAGACTGGAATGAGTCTGGACTGAATATTACCTATCCAAACAGGTTTTAAAGCAGGAGGAGGAGTGCAAGACTGGCTGGAACTAATTTACTCATTTCCCTCCCAAAGGCTGACCCAAAGACCTGTATCAAAGAGTTGCACAAGAGATAGAGACTGGAAGCTCTTTGAATGTGCTGCCCCAAGACTTAAGGCCTCTCCTGGGACTTGAGATGACTTCTCACAAGAGATGCGTTCAGGAGGGGCTGTGCTGAAGACACAGCACTGCAGCCTATAACTGGGACAGCTCCTGCTGGTCTGGAGCTAAGACCCAACTTCCCTCCCTCCCTTTTCTCTTGGAGATGTTGCAGAGATTTAATCTGACCTCTTCCTGCTCACCTGAAGCCTGCCGTGGCGATGATCCCACAGCCAGATCCGACCACCAAAGAGAAGAGAATCGTGCGTTTGAGGCTGGGCCCTCGTTGTAACTGAACTGGAATTCACCCCTGCTTCTGCTCCCACAGCGACTGCCCTTCCTCTGCTCGTCTGTTTGTGCTGTGTGCCACTTCTCCCTGATCTTGTTTGGAATTCCTGAGCTTTCCACACTGAATTTGCCCATGGCTTTCTTGATGAAGAAGAAGAAATTCAAGTTTCAGACAAGTTTTACTCTAGAAGAGCTGACTGCCGTCCCCTTCGTCAATGGGGTCCTGTTCTGCAAAATCAGGCTGCTAGATGGAGGAGACTTTGCTAGTTTATCTAGCAGGTAAGACCCTGTCTGAAGGCTTGCTGCCTGGCTGTGCTTCTTTCCCTGGTTATTCTTCCCTTGAGTGGTTTAGCATATGGCAACCACTTGCTTACCCCTTGATGGGATTTTAATAGTTCTGTTGTCGGGCCCCACATGCCCTATCATTCTCCAGAGCAGGGGAAGTGCATAGCTGAGAGCTCTGAACCTGGGTGGTGTTGGCTGATTTGAGCTGGATTGAATTTTTCAGAGATGAGGGGAGGGAGTGGGAGGTCACTCCTCTGCAAGGGGATTAAATCCTCTCTTCTCTCTCCCCCTCCTCCTTGCCCAAGTTCTCACACACTGTTTCAAACCCTGTTCTGTATTGCCTTCATGCCTTACTTGAACCTCAACTCTGTAGGAAACTATGTCTAAGCAAATCAACCCTTCCCAACTTTGCTCTCCCCTTTGATACTGAATTTCTCTTCTTGGTAAGGGTGGAAGTAGTTTGTTTTGCATTGTGAATTGCTGTGCAAGGGAAAACTGCTGCCTGCAGTCAAAGTTGTCAATGTTAAAGACCCAGTTTATCTCCTTGAACTGATGCCATTGCATTTCCCACTTCAGAGCAGCAGTGTTTTCTATGTCATGTTGGAATCTTCTGCTACACATATTATAAGGTTCTGCCATCCTCTATTGGCATTTCTCTGCCTCCTTCAGGCAGGTCTGTCCCCACTCTTGTTACTAATTGCTAATAAAAACTTGCTTTGTTTCCAACTATGCACACAGATTATCACGAACAGTATGCAAACACAAATTCCATAACAGCCCAGACTTGCTTTCTGCTTCAAAATATGAAGGAAGCCCTCAGTGGCTTTCAAAACTTGTTTTTTCACTTTCCTGAGTGACTGCTCAGTTTTAAAGGCACAGGATTACTTTGTGCTAGCTGTTAACTGCTTTATCCCAGGACTAAAGCCTGGTTGGGTCTGGTTTTCCTCTTTGTAGTACTGTGTATTGAGTTTTCTCATTTCAGGAGAGGAGATTTTATTGGGCAAGCATAAAACATTTGTCTTGCAAACAGAAGTGTTAGGACAGTGCTCAAAGCTTGGGTTTTTTTTTTCCAGAGGCACCATGCAACCTCATCTGAAGTCCATAGAAGCCGAGGGTGTGGAACACCTCCAGAAATGGACTTTGAATTAATTTCTCTTTTGAAGAAAATCTATCAAAAGAGCTTTTCCTTCGTGTTCTCCCCTGGGGCTAGATCCTTGGGTTTGGTGGAAGCAGTTTATCTAAGGAATTCAAACAGTATGTGAACTTGGAAAGAAATTAACCCTTCCACTTCCTGGAATAAGTGGTGCGGGAGGGTGTCTCAGGAAAAGCTGTGCAGGGAAATGTCCATCTCCCTCTCTTTGTTGTCCCTGAAAGCAGCTTCTGGGAGCCATCCCTGGGGTTTGCTGGTGCTGCTAGCCGTGTGGGTTGCTTGCTGAGCTGGCTGGGGTTCAGTAGTTCGCTCAGCGTTGCAGATGTGTTCCAGCAGCAAAATCAACTGTAATTCAAAACCAAACACATACAGAGCTCTGAAACGAGCAAAGGCAAAGAGGGCTGGGGGGTTTCCCGCCTTTCCAACCTGTCTGTGCTCTAACTGAAAGCACATGGAAACCTGTTCCTGCTTGAAAAGTTATGGGTCCCAGTGGTATTGAGTCATTTGACCTTTTCCAAATATTTTTCCCTGTTGCAGTTAGAGAAACTTCAGGAGGGATGAATTTCCAGAAGAGTTACTGTGTGGAGAGGCTCCCAGATCATGCCTTGGCTTTGCTCTGTGCTCCTCTCTTCATTTCTGTCACCTTTTTGATACTCACTGGGAAAGGTTAAAGGAAAGGAGATGCTGTATATGTGTTCTGTTAGAAATCTGTGAGTTGTTTAGAATCTATGATTGGTTGTTTCTCTGAAATCACCCACTTCCAAAACTGATTGGGTTTGAGGTTGTAATGTCTGGCAGGTAATCTCTTGTGAGCTGCTTGTGTCCAAAATCTGGTGTTTGCTCTGCAATCGATTTGGGCTTCTGTGATCTGGGCTATTTGGAGGTCTGTGGCTGTGATTGAGCTGAGCTGTAGCTCTTCATGACCATGAGCTTTCAGAGAACTGATCTGAATAATGTGTCCCCTGTCACCTGGAGTCTGTAAACGAGGTTAGAAGTAGGTATAGGAACTCTTCACAGGAAACATTAAATCAGTTTTTGTAGTTGTCTGTGGAAAGAGGAGTGTTATACAGGAGCCTCCAGAGACAGATTTTTCAGGTTATTTACAATAAGCTTACTTGACACCTCATGCCTGTCTGTGGCGGGAGGTGGGAATATGAAATTCCCAATGAGTTCCAGGTGACACTGGGATCATTTTGACCTGGGGACAAGGCAGAAGGAGCAGCCTGCCCTGCTGGCTCCCATCAGCTTGTCCTGGTCCCACGTCCAGCTCAGCCTGGGTTGCACTCAGGGCTGCCACAGCCTGGTGCTCTGGCTCTGGTGGGACACACACCGGGCTGGGACCCCCTTCCCAGACTGCTCACTCCTCTGCCTGGAGGGGAACCTGTCTGAAATGTGTTAAGACTAAATGCTCTTAGGAATTCAAGGATGTTTGGGAAAGGTTCAGGTCCTGTCAGCACATTCAGCTTTAGGGATCTGCCTCTCCTGGGTTTTCTGGTTTGTTTGGGTTTTTTTAAATTGTTATTTTCTTGCAGGCAGGTACTCTTATTTCCAGTCTTTCTATGCTCAGGCCTTGCATTAAACTATGGTATTTTAATGACTAAAGTTTCAGCTGTAAATATCTTTTGGCTTGTCCTTTCCTCTCCCTTTGTAAAGTTTCCTTAGGCTGTTCTGGGGCTTCTGAGGGATAAAACTCACAGGTTTCACTTTACAGTGCTCTTTGTTAAACTTACAGACACAATAGATGCTTTATCACCTTGCAGTTGGATTACAGAAGTTGGGCATCTGAAAAGACATCTGAGCCAGGTGTAGACCAGGCAGATGCTGTATTTCCCAATATATTGAGAAGTACCAATATATTCCTTGAATATTTTTAATCCAGATACTTAAATAGCACAACCACCAGTGAATTCAGTTGCCTCCCAAGTATGTTTAAAAATAGCAGGCACAGAGAAGTAGGGATGTATTCATGGCAACCATTTTTGTGGAGCAGGTGGTCGGCTGCATTTTGTACCAGTCTGAAGCTTTCTGGGGGGTGGTGCAGCTTTGTTCCTAGAGAGATGAGACAATAAATTCATCAGGCAGTATCCCATCCATGGATCAGCACAGGCACGAGCCTGAGTGTCCAAATGAGTGCCTAAAGCTACAGGCTGATGTGGTAAGTTCATGTACATCTTTGGGTATCCCAGAAGAGGAAGACTCAATTAAATTCCCCCTCTCTGCTTACAGTTCATGTTGAGTGACAGCCAGTTGCTCTTTGCTTGGTGCTGAGTGATTTCTGGCTCTGTGCTGGCAGCGAGCGTTGCTGGCACACAGCGTGAAGGAAGTGGAAAGCCAGGTGCTATCCACAGACTCCTGACACCTCATCCTACATTGTTCTGTTAGCCTGCCAGCAGTTTCACTCTGGTATTTCTGGATTTGAAGGAAGGGATTGCACTCTGAAAACCCCTGTCTGACTCTAGGGGAAAGACTGTTTTGCATGAGTTGAACAGCTTTGAGGGCATTTCCCACCTTCCTCGTTGTCTTCTGAAGGCACCTTACACTGTATATTTTTTGAGACCATGCTTTTCCAAGCATCTGCAGCATTTCAGCTTGGTTTTCTGATCCTGGCACTCATTGCAGCAGTTTGAAACAATGAATGTCGCTTGTCTCTGCAGCCCTGCCCTGTTTGCATGTGGGCTGGATCTGGGAAGACCTGACCCTGTTGGGGTGGTCTGACCTCCAAGTGTATCAATGCTGCAGCCTGAACCCACAATGTTCTTATCCTTGCAGTTTTTGAGTTGCAATGAAAGGCCACTTCCTGCACTGCGTACTTGATTTATTTTTTGGGGATGTAAAGCTTCATCCAGAATACCAGAGAAACACTGATATTTGGGAAGGCAGCTCACATTGACAGCTCCCTGTGCACTGAGGTCAGCTTTTGTGTAAGTGTGCCTCTGTCATCATCGTGTAGGCACAAATGAGCTGAAGCTGCTTGCCTTTGGCAGCTGGTGGGATAAAAAGCATCGTAATGCCTCAGTGATAAACAGAACTTATTCACTACTGTAGGACATAAAAAAAGGAGCAAAACATTGCCCTGCTAATACAGGGCTGGCGATTCAAAACATTTTGTGAAGGGAGGTGCAAGTTGTGCCACCTCCAGAATGCAGCTCTTGATGGTGGGAGTTAGAAATCAACTACTTCACTGTCTTTACATGAATAGTCATTGTGCCTGACACTTTAGGTAATTAAGCTGACCGTGTTTAGCTTTTTCAGACTGGAAAATCGTTAGCTGTTTGTTTAATCAGAGACTGAAAGACTGGTTCAGCCTGGTTGAGATCTGAATCTTGACTACTCTCTGCCTTAAAAAGCAAAGGTTAGGTAGCTAAATAGTTTCTTCTAGAGTCCCCAAGAGGGAAGAAAACTGGCTGTAGTGAAAAGGGGATCACTTGCAGAGTGCTGCCTTTTGATTCCAGTGGGATTGTCATGGTTTAGTAGAGCAAGGAACTTGATTGTGACTTCAAACCATTCTCCCAGTTCCATATTTTAGAACAGTATGTGCTTGGCTCTATCCTCTGCTAGAGCACGGGGTATGTTAACGTATTTTAAAAGTACTTTTGTTGCAAATGCGTCTGGAAATGCAGACCTTCCCTACATGTACAAATACTCCTATTATACAGATCAATAGACTTAGTTTTCATGTTCCAGAGCAGCTTCACATAACATCCTTCCTTCCTGGCAGAACCTCAGGAATAGACTGGGAGTGTTAATGGAGAAGTGATTTGAATACAGCCTCTCGAAGTGATTTGCAATAAACGTGACCTATTTCAAGATAATATTTAAGAATAGTGCCTGCAGTGCCTTGCATTCAGAAACAAATACAGAGAAACTAGACAGCAAAGATGACAAAAAGGGGGTTCATTCCAGGAGTGCAGCTAAATGTAGGTGCAAGTTGTGAGAGCAGAAGCAGTGAATGAGGTTTAACCTCTCACAAGTTGAGCGTGTTGATAAAATTGCAGAAGTGATGAAGCACCGCAAGATCCTCGGCACAAACCATCTTAAGTTGTGTTTTGAGTTTGCAAAGCATTTCTGTCACCTTTTCTGGCCTCTGGCTGCTACACCTGCAGGGTGTGACAGATGCTTTGGGCTGTACTTGCCTCTTCCTGTCACCGGTCACCACATCGAAGCCTGTCACAAGACTGGCAGAATTACTTTAAACCTTCCTGCCACGGGGGCTGTATCCTGTTGGGTAAAGAACAGTCTCTGTTCATGGGCTGGCTCTGTCCTGGCTGCTGTGGCTCAGGCAGAGGCTGCTCTGCTGACCAGAAGCTGTGATGTGAGGCGCTGTAAGCGATACGCTGTGTGTACAGCATCAGTAAATACGGTCAGATACAGGCGGCTTTCAAACTTCCCCCTCAGCGCCAGCTCTGAGCTGGCATTGCTTTGACAGCTGACTCTTAGCAACAGCCTTATCTGTGTGACTTAAGCAGCCCTTGGCTCAGAAAAATTACTCACTGAAAATTAATGTTCTACTGGGAAACCAGGGCTCTGTGGCCCACTTAATTTGCAGGGTGACAGTACCATCAGTTCTGGCTGAGAATCAGGGTAGGTAGGTGAGAGTGGCCCTGTTTCTTTAAGACATGTAATTTTTTTTCCTGAAATACAGGGAAAGACCTAAAGGGCTTTCAGTCTCTTTATTCTTTCTGCTCTTGAGCTGCCATTAGTGTTGACTCTAGCTTTGTAGCTGAATTTCTGAGGAATTCATGCATGCCTTGGGCAGCCTGTGGTCTCTCTGCACAGCAGTTGGTATTTTAATAGGCCATAAGTTGCCAGTGGCAAGTTGTTCTGTTACCAGTCTCTAGATAAATGAGGCAGGTACAGATTTATTTCTTATTATTATTTTATTGCAGGAAACTACATCTGGTAGTGTTTCAGGAAAGAGGCCAGTGTCTTCTCAGATCACAAACCTCCCTCACTTCAGGCCTGGCAGTGTGGGATGGTGAACTCTGCAGCATCCACCTGTGTGTGTGGCTCTGTGAGGCCTCATCCGTGCGAGGACAGGCGGATGTGGCTCTGTGTGTGACCTCCCTTCTTCAAACAGGATATGTTCTGCATCCTCTGTGGGCTGCCAGCTCTTCACTTGCTTGCAGCCTACTCTGAAATGGATCAGAAATTATTTCGTAGCTGGGTTATTGTTTAATAACCAGAAGCCTTTAGAAATTCCCTGGGCCAACATTTGGATGTGCACGTTTCTTCTTTAGCATCCTGTGAACGCGTGTCAGTAATCCATGCTGTAAAGGTGATCATTTCAGGTGTTATTTCAGGATGTGTCAGCCCACCTCAGTACCAGCTGCTTGCCCTGCAGGGTGAGACACTTTATTTTTTTCCTCTTGCAGTTTATTCATATTGTGCCAAGTGCACTTGCTGGGAGACACGATGCACGTCGCTGTTGTAACTGCGGACTTGGCATCACCATCCCTCTGGTACCATACAGTGGGACTCAGCATCTCATTTTAGTGCCTGGGTTTGAAAGGCACTTCCCACTAGACAAACAGTTGTGCCAGTGTTCACTGCATAAACAGCCTTCTTGTTTGGTGTATTTTTAATCTGATGAGCGAGAAAGGGAATTGTTGTGCATGATTTGAAATTGCTGATTGTCGTGGATGTCATTGTCACGTGCTTCACATGGGTCACCCCTGTAGCTCAGTGGATAAGGCCAAGGAGCTGGGGTGGAGTTATGGGGATGAGGAAGACAATGAAGAGGAAGCACATGAAGACTAAAGGGTTGGGAGGAGGGAGGTGTGGAAGAGACAGGATGTTCTACATAAGCAGTGGCATTATGTAGGGGCCACACTCCCTGCGGATAGCGAGTAGCTGAGCTGGCAGGAGAGCAGGATTATGCCTTTCCTTTGGCTGGGTTTATCCTACCTCATTGGTGGGAGGAGGCCTTGAAGGAGGTCCCATGTTGTAGTAGGAGATAGGATGAAGCTAAAAATACCTTTACTGCTGTATGCTGTACTTTAAATAAGAAATGAACTCTGTCTGTTCAGCTGAAAGCACTGTCAGTGCTTACATGGGAGGAAGGAAGAGAGTATGTGGATTTACTGTCCTGGAAGGGCTAGAAAGCTGCAGCACTAATTAGCAATGCAGCTTTGGAGACCTACAGAGGTCATGTGGTTGGGTTCTCTTGTTCTCTGTCTGGTCACTTCTGTTTCCAGTCTTTAAGGGATAATATTGATCATCAAAATAAAAATGCAGATGGCCAGGAGAGGAGGAAGGAAGCACTTCTCTGGAAAAAAAAAACCTGGCATAGGGATTTTTTTTTTACCTTGCATTGTATCAGACTTTGAGGCTTTACCTGTGCTTGAGACAGCAAAGGTGAGGTGGGTATGGCATCATGGTGTTCAGTGGGTTTTTGTTTGCATCTGTGTAGGTTGAGGAGAGGGTTTCCAGTTTAGTTGTGTTTCCATCATGCCTATTTCCCCTGCTAGCTCCCATTCTTCCCATCCTTGCTTAGGCTGTGCCTGCATGTCAGAGAATGTGAGGGAGGCCTGTAGGATATTTATAATTCAGCAGTTTTTCCAGAGCTGTTAATGCTCCATTGCTTTGAGATGAAGCAATGCCATTTGCTCTTAGGCAGCCTTGCTGTAACCAGTCAGCCCTGGCTAGAGCAGCCTCCTGCTTCCACACTAAGCAGCAAGGCTGAGCAGAGGTAGTCTGCTTGCCTGTGTTACAGATTAATTATGCAGTAACCCCTCTGCAGGAAAGCTTTCCCTGGCTTCTGTCAGTGGCCTGTTCTGGTAACACCAGGATATTGCATCTGTGTAAATGTCAAATTCTTTCAAGCACAGTGCTGTTCGTTTGTACTTCAGTAGCCCGCAGTGCTCTTTGCTGCAAGGAAAACTGTGCTGTGGAGGAGTGTATTTCCTACAACTGTTGCTGTGCTTTGCTGCCTTTCTGCTTTGTTGAACACCCTTTTTGTGCTGGATAGGGAGTAGCTGATGATACTGTGGCTCCTGCTCTCTTTAATGTCCATTTCTGATGTAGGTTTATAGTGATGACTTTTCCTGCTGTAAGTGCAAGTGCATCTGTTCTCTCAAAACAAACCTGTTGTTTTCCCTCCGGAAGTGATGCAGTACATCTCCAATGTCATTTGCTCTCAGCAGGACAGACTCAAGGGAGCTGTCTGAATACAGCTTGTAGTGACAGCCACAGAGGAGGCAAAGCCTTGCTGATCCTCAGAAACTTGCTCCTGCAGTGAGATCCTGTAGTCACATCTCCCAAGGCCTTAACCAGCACTTGCTGCTGGCACTAAATGCAGAGCTCTCTCAGATTCTGCTTTTAAACAAGATGTAATTTATGAGACTACCTTTCTCTCATTAGGACAATAGCACCATGAGATATTGGTCATTCTTGGAGAACTGTGTTTTTCTGCAGCTCTGGCTCCAGAGGAGAAAAATCAGCTCTAGTTGCTATGTCTCAGACCCTTTTATCTCCCCTCTTGCTGGCTCTGATACTGAAACTGGGGCAGAAGGGAAGGGAGAGTTGGGAGAGGCTGAGTTAGGAGTCCCAGCCCATCCCCACTAGTACAGTGTTGAGTCAGGGGTCAACAAGCTTTGCTCAGCAGCCTCTTCTCATTTGCAAACCTCTCCTGCTGAGTGGCCTTTTTGCTGATAAACACCAGCAGTGATAGATATTGATGGAGGGGACAGAAGTTCAGGAAAAACATGTTTGAACCTTGTCCATAAAACCAGTCACCTGGTTTGTACTGCTGAATGGTGCCTCTATAAAGGAGCCATCCCAAAACACCTGTGTTGATCCTGGAATGAAAAAGTTGCTGTTAATATATAAAGCCCTTTTCCTGGGCTATTGTATTTGTTTTGAGTAAATGTGTACTCTATAGAAATGACTCATAGGGAAACACGTCTGAGCATGGTTGGGTGTTACCTCTTGGGTAACTAAACCTACTTTTAGCACAGGGTTGACTTGAGGCAGCTTATTTACTGAAAGACTCTTCAGCATGTTCGAGCCAAATTGCAGTGATGTTACATCATACGGTATTAATGAAATTATTCCAGAAATGAACTTGGCCTCATGTGCAGGTTAATTTGCACTATAAAGACCTCTCTGCTACAGCTATGTTGGCAAACTCTCCCAGCTGAAGTAGGGTTGATATTGGCAAAAAAAGTCACTTAACTATTCTGGCTTCATTACGTCTTCACGTGCCCTAAACCTGCCTTAGAGGCAAAAACATTTGTGTCTGCGCATCACTTGTGTTAGTGATGCTGTTCCTAGTCTTGTGTTGATTCCCTCTGAGTTTTCATTTGCCAGCTTTACTATCCCAGCAAAGCCTTGGCCTATTGAATTGACCCATGTCTGGATTTTTCTCATATTTTGGGGCAAGTGTTGATTTTTTTTGGTTTTGAAAGGTAGCTTTTTTCTTTATAAGTAGCTTTTTATTCATAAGAACATCTTGTGTTCGAAGCTGGCTTTCTTGCAGTACAGACTTGTAGCCATGTCTTGTGCCCTGTGAGGTGGACACATTATCAGAGTTCTCCTTGGTGGAGTTTACATTGCTGTCTTTCTTCACTGGGAGTTTAAATTTAGTCAGCAAAATCCAAATCTGGAATCTGTCAGAATGACAGCTAACACTTAGGGGATGAAGAAAGTTTATAAATATACACCAGCAATGGATAATCAGCGAATCTTCATTTTACATCTGTGCTCTGCCAAAAGTGAAAAGGCTTTCGAGAAAAGCCACGCTGTGATACAGAAACACATACTGGCTCAGAAATTTACTGTATTCTACCTTAATCTTGTAAGCATCTGTACAGAGCAAGCTTCAGAGTTTTTCTGAAGTGTTTGGGACCTTCTGAACCTTTAGGTCCTCAATCTGTTAGAACCAAAGGGGAAATTTGTATTGTGATTTGTCCAAAGGGCCAACAGGCCCTGGAAGATTTTCTTCACCCTATTTTAAATTTTGTGGAACTTACTGTATAGTTGTTGGTAATGAGCCTGAACACCCCTCCTTCTGTGCCTTCCACCCCCCAGGAACAGGGAATTCTCTCAGCTTGGTTTTTTTCATGGCCCTGTGAGTCTAGCTGGCTGGACAGGAGGCATAGGTTAGAGTTCATAAGAGGTAACTTAGTTAAGTTGCCCTCATGCCTGTTTTTTGCACATTTGATTGTTCAGTGGTTGTAGTTGTGGAATATGAGATCTAAGAGGTATTTAGGCCCAGAGTTAGACAAGTTTTTCAGAGTGTGGTGGGTGTGAGCTGCAAGGTAGCACAAAGCAAGAAGAGCAACACATATGAGCCAGGCTGGGACCACTGGCACACAAAACCCTGAGTGTGGAGCTGGTGGCTGACCTGGGCAGACCTGCTCTGGTTTCTTCTGAAATTTAAATCCTTGTGGATTTGCTTATGGGAGGAAAGCACTGGTGGTGGGCTTGGCACATGGCTCATTCTTGGCTAACCCAGCTCCGACAGAGTCTATCAGAACAATGGAAGTAGGAGTTGTGGGGTGACTCAGTGCATGATGAGAGTTCAAAAAAAGCAAATGCGTCTTTCAGCGTTCAATACGCACGTTATTACAGACTTGTGCTTTAGTAACTGACTCATCTATCCAGTTATTCCTTTCTTTACACTTAGGACTTTGGTAGTTCTTTGCTTGTGATGTTTTTGCTCCTGGCACACATCCCTGGCCTCAGACCAGGAAGAGCCCGTGCTCTGTGGATGTGGCAAGAAGTCCTTGGATATTTGTTGCTTTGGGTTGGTCTGCCTTAGCACAGTGTGTAACAATAGATTGCATAGCATTTACTGTTACACTCCCTTCTTGGATTTGTTTTCCTGATGTCCAGCTTTTCTTCTTTGCTTCCAGATGACAGAATGTAAATTACAAATACCTCAAAGCAGAGTGGCTCTGCTGGGCATGTCCCATCTTTAAAGTGTCATGTACCCATCCCTTGCTGCTTGCAGCCAAGTCTGTTAGAATTATTTCTCCATGCCTTCTCCGTGCTCCACCCTTGCTTACCCTTCCAAAACTTATCTGACTTGTTCTATAACTTAAGTTCTAAAGGGTCATTTTTCTGTGACTTACTTTCTCCATTTGGCACAATTTTTGTTTCCTTATGCAGCTTTTCCTGTAGCACTTGGTCACCAGGTGCATGTGATTTTTTTAATAACCTGCATTGTTTCATTTCTTATAGTATTTTTAACATAATTCATATTAGAGGGACCTTAATAGTTATAAGATTTAGATACAAGAAGTGGTTGGAAATATTTCTTCTAGGATAACTCCCAGTGGTTTGAGAAGCCCTGAATGTACTGGAGAGCCTGGCTACCTAGTGCAGTGCTCTGGAGTACCTGGGATGCACTGCCCTGGAAAGCTCTTGCCTGTGGGACATTGTGCATGAGGTGCAGCATTTCATGTCTGTCACTTCCAAAAGACACATGGCTGGGTTCATGTGACTGGAGTGCAGACATAACTGAATTATTTCCAAGGAAGCTGTTAATACACAACCAGGGATGCTGATGCTGGAGGGTTTTGTTCTGGTGACTGACTGACTGCCACTCCCATTCTCCAGGAAGCATTATCACTCCCTGGCTTGTGGTGGTGGAGCTTCATCAAGATTGATCACTGCCTTGGAGGGAACTGAAACGCACAGTTCCAAAGATGTACTTTACAGAAATAGGCTTTTTCTGGAAATAAAGTTAAAGCCATCAAAAGTCAATCCCTTGCCTGCTAGATACCAGCTTACTCCTAAGGATGATATCTAAATCATTCTTTGAATGCTGTTTTTATTTCATGCTTGCCTTATTGGTTTTGCTCCAGTTCTTTCCTCAGCTGCCTTTCACATACTCAGTGCTGTCATCATCATCCCCTGTCCCCCAGTGAAGCTGCCTTGACTGTTCCTTAGCTTGGTTTCTCAGTTGTGGCTGGAGTTTCTTCCATTAGCTTTTTTTTTTTCCTGTACACTTGCCATTAATCCTTTTTCCTGTATTTGTCTCATGTCCAGTCAAGTAGGGATTAGGCAGCCTGTGCTCTTAACTGCATCAGTGGGATCTGGTTTCCTGAGCTGACTTTCCCCTACTCTTCCTTCCCTGTTCACTCCTCCCCAGCTGCCAGTGAGCAGCAGGAGTGGATGTATGGCCATCTCCTGCTGGGAGACAGCAGGTGAAGCCCTGCAGAAGCTTTGGAGCTTGCCTTGTTCTCCCTCAAATACACTGGGTTGTGTGATTGGCTCATTCTAAAAGCATTGGTGTACATGTTTAGCATTTAGGAGCCTTTACATATCACTGCTCTGGTGCCAGTGAAGAACTGAATAAATATAAGCTGATGCCACAAGGGAGATGAGGTGTTCTTCTTCACTGTGGGCCGTTGGAATGGGTTTGCTGGGAGTTCAAAAGTTAATTTTGTGAGTAGCTTGGTAGATGCAGTGACCTTACTGCTGAACCCTTGTTTAAAACACTTGCAGTGAAACATCCAAATAAGACTTGTTTCAAATGACAAAGGCTTGCTCAGTTCTCTCAGTAACACAGTCTGCATCATCTGTCTCTGAGCCATTTTTCCATCATAACTGCTCATGTCTACTGAACAACAACCAGCACTTGTCAGCTGGAGAATACAGGGTTGTTTGCAGAGGGGGAGACGTCCAGCTCCTTGGGCTGGCAGTTGTTCTGGCCAGTGATGTAAGCTCAGGCACAGCAGAGTGACTTTATTGTTGGGAGTTCCCTGCAGCCTTTGCACTGCTTCTGCTCAGGGAAGGCAAAAATCCCTCTGTGTAAACTTGTAAGGCATATGTCAGCCTCCAGGTTAAACTAGGATTGCATACATTGTGTATCCAGCTGGTTTTAATGATGTTCCCCAAGGGATATGGTGTGTCACTTCTCAATTTTCCTGGGATGTGTTCCCACTGAGTTTCCCAGCACCTATTGCTACACTGTGTTTGCTTCTGCTTCCCTACCTGTGCTTGACCTCCATGAGCTTGACAGCAAAATTGAGCAGATGCTGGCAGCCCTGAGCTTCACTGATGTGACCTGTTCCTGTGGTTCCCACAGTGCATCCTGCTCACTGTGCATCCCTCTCCTTTTCCTTGCCAGGCATCAGGATGGCAAAGCCTCAGAGCTGCATTTTTCTTTAATAACATCTGTACTGCTGTGAAGTGCCCTGTCCTAAGCCCTTTATTTGGAGATACCTGCAGGTTCTGAATTGTAACTCTAAACCAGCTAATGGCTAAATGAGGGCTTGCTTTGTATTACATATGTATGTTCACCCACTTTTGTAATTCCTGTGTTTTATAGGCAGTGATTAGGCACCGTTTGTAGGATGGGATATATTTTGGTATGCTGTGAACAACGGGGTGTTCTGGTTCCTGAACATCCTAGAAAGTCAGTTTCAAAACAGGCTTTCCAGGGATTTTTTTCTTGCAGTTATTAAAGGTCTTTCCTACAGCTTTGCACTAGGTAACCTAGTTAAAATAGTAACTGTCTTCTCTGGAGCAAAATGCAGGATTGTTCCAGGCTTTTCCAAGCTATGGGAGTGTCAGTGATTCTGCTCTAATTCAGCCTTTGGAAGGGCTGGGGATTAGATGGGACTGTTTTAACTGTGTCTCTGCAGATGAAAGCAGAGCTCTGTAAAGGAATGGTGTAGAAGATGCCTTTCAGGTGCAATCTGTTGAAATAACGTGATATTTTGTTTCTCTGTGATTGAGGGGATTGTACGTGCATTGCAGGGATTGTGTTCCCTTACTCCCCAAAAGACACACTGCTGGTGTGTGTCAGGGCCCCTTGAAGGGCTGTTTTTCACTGCACTTAAAAGAATCTGAGCAGGGAGTTGGCTTGGCAGCCTCTTTAAAATGGTATTATCTCTCCTGTGCCTTATCAGATAAGATGCTGCTGCTCCTGCTGCAGTGGTGAACCAGGGAGGAGGGTGCAGAGCACTAGGTCTGCTGAGAGGGGGATTAGTTCTGCTTGAAGGCTCTGACACAGATCCACATCTCAGAAGGAGGACAGTGAGCATGTGGACTGAGCATCAGAAACAGGAAAGCTTACCCTTCCCCTCTGTGTAAGGAGGAGGAGTAAATCTGAATAAGAAGCTCTTTGTGTGTGCTTATCTCTACTGTCCCATTTAGCCTGAGGTTTTCCCACATTTGCCCATGCATGAAACATCAGACTGAGACACATTGCTCTAGTGAAATGTTTGACATTAAAAGCTATTTTTTGTTGCTGCAGCCCTTTCAGTAAGGCTCTGGCCTTTTTATGACACTGTCTGATGTGTGACAACTGCCATAAAGCAAGAGTGAAACATCCTTTTTTCTAAATGCTTCAGCAAGGCAAAAGTGTTTCAGGGGGTGGTGTGTTGGAAGGTTGATACCCACAGCTCAGCTCTGAGTCTGTAAATAGAAGTTTTAATCTCTGCTCTAGTGTTTCATTAGCTGGTTTTCATGTGGGGGAGAGGTTCACAGTGTAGCCCAAGATAGCATGGGTTGTATATGTGGCCTTTTTCTAGCAGTGTTTGCTTTACCAGCTTGAATTCAGAGTGAGCCTTGTAGCTTTCTGTAACAGTGCTGGTCTGTCCATGGCACTTACACCACAGCTGGGAAACATCTCTTCTTTAAAGTCTGTTTCTTGTGTGATTTTCTGCCTGTCTCCAGAACTGTGTGTGAGATCTCAACCCATAGTGGCCTTGGAGGCTCCTCTGAGTTCACTGCTGCCTCTCCAAAATCACATAGAGCAGTGGGTCCCTGCTGGGCATCATTCCCATCACTTGAATCCTCACCATGCTATGGTGAAGCATCTTCCAGCTGCTCTTTTCCTGGTGTGTCTTCTCTTGAGAGGTAGAACGAGGGATGCAAAAAGCTTTTCCTTGAGCTGGAGGTAGATGAGCAGCTCCAGGATTAGAAAACCTCACAAAGCTCTTTCCAGAACTCTGCTTTTCACAAAAGCTGCCACAGGATTGCACTGGTTTATTCTGAGGAGGTATATTTAGGTCTGGAAAGAGTAATTACACAGCTTTGAATAAGTCTGAAGTCAGAAGAGGGCATAGCTTAGTTTGGCAGGGATTCAACCTTCTGGGACTCTTTTTGCAAAATTATACAGACAGCTTTTTTAAAATAAAACTTCTGAAGACGTGTTGAATTGGCACCTAGACCTGGCATTGGTGTGAACTATTTCTGGTTCTCCAAATACAGAGTGAAACTTAAAATTAGACACTTCTGGTTTTAAGCTGTTCATTTCTGCTTTACTTTTAGTTGCCTTGTGATTAGGATGAAAGAAAACTCTCAGTGCAGCCCTCACCATGCTTCTTGGGTGTTTTTTTTTGTTTCTGTATGATGGTTCATAATTGTACATCAGAGAATATTCCTGGGCTATATACAAAACTGCTCATCATCTGAGTTCTCCTTTTTTTTTTTGTCCCTTTTTTAGTGTTCTCTAATTACCAGCCTAACTTGAAGGGAGGTGGATAGGCAAAGCCCATTGCTTCTCCACATGCCATCTTCTGGAAATGTGGAACTAATTTTTTAGAGTTCAGTTTGAAACAATAGAGCTGTTGCTTGTTTGTCTAAGGATACAGACCCAGCCCCCACCCTTTAAAATAAAAACCCAAAAAAGGTTGAAATTCATTATTGAATGATTGTGAAACTTGTGACTGCAAAGCAGCTCTGGATTTTGTCTTATAAACTCCTTCTTGCCATGTGCAGACTGTTCCAAAGGCACAAAACCCCTAAGCTGTGTGTGCACCTGCAGCTGAGGTTCATGATCACAGTGCTGTGGGTAACATAACACCCCCAAATCCTTTTCCTAATCCCTTGCACTGTGTGGTATCTACAGCAGTTCTGGAAAGCCAATGTACATCCTTAATAAGAAGCAGAATGTCTGTTAGAGGAGCTTAGGCTAAAGGCAAATTAGCTATGGAGCTCTGGATCGCTAATCAGTACTTTTTACCACGTTTGGAAGTAATTAGCTTTCATTGGACTTAGCAGCATCCAGCAGATGCTTAATCATGGCTGCATTGTAAAAGGAGTAAGAACTCCTGAGTAAGGAAACTCAACTCACATGCTGGAGCAGCAGCTCTTGATCCCACTGAGGATCCTGCAGCTGTGGAGCCAGGCATGGGCTCTGGGAGCTGGAGGGAGCATCCCATGAATGCTCTTGTCTGGCAGGAGTTAGAGCTCTGATCAGGGTTGGGAACAAGGTGTGCTCCAGTGTGCTGCTGGCTGCCTGAACAGCTTTCACTTGTAGCTGCCTTCCAGCATTGCCTTGGAGCTCTGGTGTCAGTGGTAGCTTTAGCTTTAGCCTTGCTTTCTAGAAAATAGCAGTTCCTTTCCAAAGGTGACTAATGCTGTTAAAATATTCAGTGTTTCCTGCATCCCCCTGTACCTGCCTTGTGTTCACAGGTGGTTTTCCATTCTGTTGCATACCTTTTCTCATCTGTATCTTGAGTTTTTCCTTCCTTTAGGCCATTTAAGATGCTTATTATTGAGGCTGGTTTAAGGCACCCATATTTGAAGTGTAACATGCCTAATTTGGCTGGCATGGTGCATATTTTATTACAGACAAAACCTTTTTAATCCCTCTGGATGTGTTTCTTCCTCCAGTCTGAGAGAGCTGGGGTGAGTTGAATGAAGTAATGAGAACCAGATCTCATCTTGAATTAATAATCCCAGATTCAAAGGTATTTTTGGCACTTAGATGTCTCACTTTTTACTGACTTCAATAGAGAGCCTGAATTCTGTCTGGAAGGGATTTCTCTACCTTGAAGGAATTGTTGCCTTCTGTCTTCTCTTGTTTTAAACGGGGATGATCAGCCTTTATCTGCATTACAGAGGATTACAGATTTCAGGTTTTTGTCAGTTACTCCTTTTCTATTCTCTGTGTCTCCCTTGGTTGGCACATTTGGTCCCACAGAATGTCTTGTAGGACCAGCAGGGACCTCCTGGCTCAGGATTGAGTCCCTGGATCTGTCCCCTTGGGCTCACCTCGAGGTTGCCCTAATGGAATGTGAGCTACAGCTTCTTCCCCTTCCTTCCCAGGAAGAGTGGAGACACTACCAAGGCTGATCACTCTCCCCTTTGCCACCAGTCCCTTTGGCCTGGGTCAGATGGTGGGAAGCCTCCCTTTCCCTGCTAAAGCAAACAGTTTATCAGCTGCCCTTGCACCTTTGTCCTGTGCTAGGAGGAGAGATAAGAGTCAGACTTGCTTGCTCACAGCTGTCAGTGCCTTCCCTTCCTCCCCTGGCCTCATCACTTTGAGAACAGGACTGGCTGAGGGCCAAGCACTGAGCCTGTAGAGGCTCAGCAGGAAACTAGAGCCCTGTGGAAGGACCCACACACCTTGTTTCCAGGCTCCTTTGAACCAGTTTCCCTGGAAAGGTAAAATCCAGCTTCCCCTGAGGGCTGTGTGGAAGCCAGAGCTGTAGCTGAAGTGATTCCTGCACTCAGGAAGGTTTCTTCTCTTCCTCGTGCAGGCTCAGGCTATGCCAGAGCCATGTGCTTCTCCACTCAGCCTGGAGATCAGGATGGTCTGCTCAGAAGCCGTGCAAGCAAAACCATCTCTTCCCTGGCTGAGCCCCTGCAGGATTTGAGCAATGTTTGCTTGGTGTGACCCTGTCTGCTTGCCCCAGGAGCATTTCCACATGTGTTTTTGTCCTTCTTCAAGCTGGCCATCCTCACTGGCTGAGTGCCAGCCCGAGGAGCAGGGAAGGACAGGCCATCCAGGACACAGAGCACTTTGCTGTGCAGAGGCTGTACAAACAGACATGCTGGGGGGAGATAAGCTTGTGAACCTTCAGCCCAGTTCAGGTGTGGAGATTTGCTCCATGCAGGCTGGACAGAGAATGAGCTAAACCGGCTGAGCAGGAAATGTCAGAGCTTGGGAGAGTTTTAAAGGCAAATTCTGTTGATGAGATGATTAGTATTTCTGTAACCTGGGTGGATTTTACCTGTATTGACTAGTGAAAAGCTTGATGCTAACTTAACACTTTTGTGTGGCTCAGTTTCAGGTAAACCAAGCTGCTGCAGAGGATCTTTATGGGCTAGGATGCCAGTCACTAAAAAAGATACTTAATAGCTGGTCTTGATTTGGCTTTGTACCTTTATTTTATTTTTTTTTCTCATTCTTATAGAGAGGAAGTTCAGGAAAACTGTGTCCGCTGGAAAAAGAAATTCACCTTTGTGTGTAAAATGAGTGCCAACCCTGCCACAGGGCTCCTGGACCCCTGCATCTGCCGAGTGTCTGTCCGTAAGGTGAGCACCCAGCTTTGCTTCTGGCAGGTAGCAGCACACCAGTGATGTACTGGCAGCTGCTTGCTGGCTGCTTTTTGGCAGCAAGAAAAATTGTGTGGACTGTGGTGGGAAGGAAAGATTGTTTGGAACAGGATATGCTGGAATGGAGCCTCTCTCTCCAAGAAGAGTCCTTGATGGAGGATGGAAGCGACTAAGGTGGTGGTAACTCTTGAGAGAGAGGCTTGTGAATCCTGAGAGCAGATCCCAGGACTGAGTAATGACTTTCCCCCTGTTGCCCCAGCACATATAATAGCTGCTTTTCCTGTTTTGTTTTGTTTCCCAATATAGGAGCTGAAGGGCGGAAAAACCTACTCAAAGGTAAGAGCATAGAAAGGGCAAATATAGCAGAGTGAAGATGGTCTTGTCTCCTGCTTGTGCTTTACACCCATTAGAAACCAGTGGCTGCTGAGTGGACCAATCTGGAGAGATGTTCATTAGTTCTTAGTTTGAGTCTGAGTTAAGAGATTTCCCAAAAACTCGGCTTGCTGGGACAGGATCCAGATTGCACTGGATATGGATTTGAGATGGGGGTTGGAGAGATGATCTGCATGTCCTCAAACTTTGGGGAAGTTCTGAGTCAGATGTGAACTCTCTGGCTTCTGGCAGCATGTCTCTAATAAAGAAGCAGGCTCCAATTCTGTTCTGCAGAGCACAGCAGCCAGCTGGGGCAGGCACCTCACTGCCTCAGGAGAGCAGGCAGGAGCCTTCAGCAGAAATCACTGCCTGCCAGAGCACAGGAGACACCGAGGCAAAAGCCAAATGGATCAGCAGGGATCTTAGTCTTGGTTTCTCTTCCTTGCATTTTCTTGCCTGTGCTGTGGGACAGACAATGGGCCACCCCCTTCTCCTCCTTGTGCTGGATCAAGAGACAATGTTGGCTTAGAAGCTGAGCTCACACAGTGCCCAAAATGATGTTTGTTTGAAAATGAGTCACTGCTGTTGGCTTCTAACAAACAAATGCTTTGGTCACACACAGCCAATTCCTTCTCATCAAAATCCTTTCTGAGGCCATGGAGGCAACTGGCTGTGAAAGGTCTACTGGAGTAGCTCCTGTGTTCTGCTGTGCTGGGGGGGAGAAGGCAGTGTGGCTTTGTTCCTTTTTTGTTGCTAATTAGGACATGATCTCTAGGGCCATCAGTCTCTCTTTTACTGAATTCACACCTGTGGGAAGGTTATTCATCCTGCAGAGCTGCATGTCCAGGGAGAGCAGCATAACTAGAGGAAGGGACATAGCAAATGCATCAGCCTTTGTCTCCTGCAATGTCCATCCTGAAGCTTTCTGCAGGGTTTAGGAAGGTAGAATTAAAGGAAGCCTGCAGGCACGTTTCTATAGTGGAGTTAACCTGGAGACCTTATTCAGGTCATGTTCTAACCTACTTCCTTTTTGCTCAGTCTTGAGTTGTGTTTAGTGGCATTTAACAGAGACTGACTCCCTCCAGCCCAGAAGTGGAAACCAAATCTCAAGTACTTGTCATGTCTTGGGCTGGTATCTTCCTTGATCTCCTGTGAAAAAGACAGATGTGTTCTCTGAGAAGATGATCTGAAGCAGCTCAGAAATGAGAGATGTCACATCAGACAAGAGTGACTGCAGTCTTGCCCAGTGGACCAGGCTTGTTCTAGGCAGGTTCTCACAACAGAACTGGTTTGGGCTTCCTAATGTTTCTGGTAGAAGTCTGTGGTGCATGTCCATGCAGCTGTTTTCCCATTTTACACCATGAGTCCCCACCTTTTTAAACTATCCCAATTCAGCTGAGAACTCCTCCAGTCATGGCAGTAGATGTAGAGGAAGATGAAACTGTGAATGCCCTCTGTACCTGGTCCCCCATGAGCAGGGACTGAGGGTGTTGGGGCTGTTTGTGCTCCAGGCAGTTTCCAGTGCCTTGCACACCTTGGGGTTTGACGTGAATGTCACCTCAGTGTCAGGGGTGACAGGGCGGAAGATGACAGGAAGGGCTGATAAAGCAGAAACTCTTTCCCTGAGCTGGAAGAAACACCATCAGCTGGCTGGAAAACTGAGGAAACTATTCTGGAAGGTTATATCTGAAAACATCCTTTTGTTAAGGGATCTTTCCTCTATATACTGGGAGTCTGCTTCCTGAAAGAGTTTCTGACCTCAGCACACCATGTGAGCTGCTGGTGGGTTCTCCCACGCTCTGCTCCAGTGTTGATCTCCTCTCAGAATTCAGTGCTGTGGTGGAGGAAGAGGGGTCTGGGTCTGGGCCACCCCTGTGCCATGCTGTTCTCTTGGTGTGGTGGTGCTGTGTCTTTGTCACAGTGATGGATTGCATCTCCCTCTGTGGCTTTCCTCCGTCCTGTTTATCTCTTAAGAGATAAAATTTTTTTCCTTATTGGTGAATAGTTAGCAAACGGCATAGCCCTTGGCTAGAAGAGACAGAAATTTCTGCAGCAAGGGCTGAAGGCACGCTTGCATCAAAGGAATTCTTAAGTGAGAAGAGAGGAAGAAAGGTGTTTTTTTTTCCTTCTTTTTTTGCTGATAAAAGGTTCCCTCTCTATCACCCTTTTTTTTTTTCATTTGCCATCAGGAGTTCCCCTTTGAGAATGGAATGAAGGAAGCAGCTACATTAATCTTGCTGCTGTTTCACCCCTCAATCATATGTCTTGATCAGACTGTGATTCTTGACTTGGAGCAGTGGGAGCCAGGGTTCCTCTGGCAGGGACTGTTTTGTGCTGGGACTCTCCATCAGCTTCCTCAGCTGACAGGGGCACCACAATTCCATAGGATAGTGCTACTGTTGGGGCTCTCTGCTCAGTTGTCATGCAGCTGTCAGCAGCAGGGCAGAAGGGATGTGCTGCAGAGCCCAGAAGGACCTGCTGCTGCTGCTGCTCCACCTGTGTTCCCTGCTCCCCTGGGAGCTGCCCTGCTGCTGCTGTGACGCAGATGCTCCACGCCTGGATGCTTTGGCCACATACAGAGAACAGCATGTCCTGCTGATCAGATGAGATGGGACACAACTGCCTTCTGTTCCTAACACTGTGCATAAAACAAGCTGTAACTTTTTCTTTGAAACACTGTGTTAATACACTAGGGATTAGGGCAGGAAAACAAAGGTGCTCTTCATTGTGTGTGTATTTACTCTGCAGGGATCAGTGCCCTTTTTGAAAATGCGTGTGATCTTCAGCTTTGTCACCTTCCCTGTTTGCTTCCCATTTGTTAGAGAAGGTTTAGAGAGCTCACAACTAAATCTCTCCAAATATTTCTCTTCCCTTCTGCCTGTCAAACCAACCCCTTGCTGGTTAAACCTGAGCAGTGTTGAGGAGGTGCTGCCCAGCCCAGCAGCTGCCTCTGAGGGGTGAGGCACAGGCAGTCCCACATGGCTCTGGGCCTCCAGCTCCCTGTGCCCATAGTCTGTTGTTTTTGTCAGGATGGTGTCACTTTCCCCTGTAACAATATCCTTTCATCTCCTGGTTCACATGCTCCACTGCATTCTGGGATGGCCCAATACAAAGAGTGCCTTATTATGTTCGTATATGTGTGATTCTGTTTTTTCCACATTGTTGACCTGGTGCCTTCCATGTCCTTGGTTATGCAATGGCTGCAGGCTGGTTAACACTGTCCTGGCCACCAGCACTACTGTACACCCTTCTTCCATGTGGGCTTGGCTTCCTGGAGGCCTCCAAGTGTCCATCGAGCTAGGGGTTAGGAATGTGACCCTGTCCATCCTCAAGAGCAGGGACCTTCACAGCCACCACTCTGCCCTGGCTCCTGTTCCCTCCCTTTGGTCTGTGTATCCCTTTATGGAATAATCCCTTTATGGAGTATTGTCTATTTTCTCACCTTCCCCTCCATTTTTTCTTGGCTGCAGCTGGGCTTTGCTGATCTAAATCTGGCAGAATTTGCAGGCTCTGGATCCACTGTCCGTTGCTGCTTGCTGGAAGGATATGATACTAAGAACACCCGACAGGACAACTCCATCCTAAAGGTACAACAGCTAGAACCTACAGAGCAGAAATCCTGCTTAGGGCTTTGGGGAGATCACAGCACAGTGCCAGGCCTGGGAAAAAGTCCTTTTATGTACAGAGACAGGATTTTGCTTTTGTGCTGCTAGACTGACTTGGGAAGCTTCCCATTATCAGAGTTGCCCTTTGATAATTTGGCATTGATTTGGCCAAGCAGTGACCCTTGACAAAAAAACCAGGAACAGGAGGGAAGGAAATGTTACAAGGCATTGTCAGCATGACCCAGCTGGTGTCCTGCTGAGCCACTGCCACTTGGAGTTACTGATGCCAGGGATTTGGGGCAGGGAGGGGAATACTTTGCTAAATCCCTGAAGCTGATTTCCCTGGGAAAGGAGCTAGATCTGGGTGATCTTTACACCTAGCCCTTGAAGTGAGGAACTCAGTGCAGCATGGCTAATGATGTGCCTTGTGTCCCCTCTCCAGGTCACGATCGGAATGTCCCTGCTCTCTGGGGACCCCTGCTTCAAAACGTGAGTTCCTGCCTGTACCCCGTTCTGGGCAGGCACTAAAATTGATGAAGGGAGGGGAAAAGATGCCCTTGATATTGGGAATTACAGTAAAACTGGTTGAATCAACCTGAAAAGCACAGCCAGCTTGTGCTGTGAATTGGTTTTGTTCTCTGCTCTGGCTTTCCCAGCTCTCATTATTGCTGTGCACAGTATTTTCCCTGCTGGTGCAACTTAGGTTTTAGAAACCAGTAGATTTTGATTACAAACTTCATGTTTTGCATGAAGGATGGAATTTCTCGTGGCTCTGGGCTTGGTTTCACTGACCTCCAAGAGGAGAAAGGTCAATAAAGAAAAGAGTCTTGGAAGTGGACATGCTTCAGCACATACCATGGGGGATAAAGATCTCAGATTGAAACAGCAACAAAAATACTTCAAGGCTGAATCATTTTAATTTTTTTTTTTCCTACAGGGCTCACAACTTGTATTAATTAGCAAAGAAATTGCAGTAATGTGGGGTTTTTTTAATGCATAATGATAGGAAAGGATAAGTACAGTTAGGCTGGGGAGCAGTTCTGCTGTTTAAAGAATTGTTGGTGAATCAACAAATATCCTGATCTCACACCACAGTGCAGCATCACAGTCCCAGCCCTGCTGGGTGTGCTGGAAGGTGTGTGACTGCACAGCAGGGCTGCCATGTGCCCAAAGGAATATTTCATGTTGCTTCCCAACAGAATGAGAGAAGAAAGCTTTACCTTGAGGCCAACTCTTGTAGATCTAATTTTAGGAGCTAGCTTGGAGAGCATAAATTAGCTCAAATTCTTGTTTAAAAATGCTGCATAATTTTTGGTAGGTTTGTTTTGTGAGTGGCCTTTTGTAGTGCTGCAGTATTTTCTGACACTTTTGAACCCAACATCAGTGTCATCTGATTCTGAAGAATTTCTGCTTCAGAAGAAAGTGCAATATAGAAGTTTTGAGTATCTTAAACCATGACTTTATAGCAGTAACAGATGTTCTAAATCTAGGGTTCTGGGATGTCTGGTAATAATGTCTTACAAAAATACCTGTTGCTCCTTTGCAATGGAAGCAAGTCCCACTGTTAGAATGCCTGAAAATTACACAGAATAGGATATAAATATCCATTTAATGTAAGTAGGTTCAGTCTGAAAGTCAAACCTAATTTTCTTGAAGGATTTTTGCAGTCATTCCCACTTTTCCCTTTTATGTTGATGATGTGCAAATATCTAAAAATAGAAACTTTGCATGTGGAATAGTCCTTGATCAGTAGAGCTTCTGGTAAATGACACTCATTAGAGGGTTAGGCAGGAATTAAACTGTGCTGGGAAATCACTTCCAAGCACTGGTTTTTTGCAGCACTCCATGAACCTTCTCCTGCTGGGGTTGTTGAAAGGGGCAGAGCAGCTGAGCTGACAGACCAAGGGGCTGCTCCCACAGCTGCTGCAGGAACAGTTTGCTTGCTTAAGGTTGTAAAAGCCTTAAAAACCTGTGAAGCCAAGTCCCCAAAGCACCTGGGTGCATGCAAATCACTGATAAGGTGATTAGGGTTTTTTTTTTTCCTGGTGAAGGCATGCTGTGAGTTTCTTGAAAGCTTTATAGCCATTCAGCTGCCCCCATTAAATATTCTGCCTTCCAAAATACTGCAGAGATCCCCTCTCATGTAACATCTTCCTTCAAAGCTCTGAATGAGAGAAAAGATTTTATTTCTCACTCCTCACTTAAAATCCATAATATGATTCTTTAGTTCCAGTTCAGACTTCAGGCTGCAGAGAGTTTAGGGCTCCAACAGGAATATTCACTTTGCCACGCTGCACATGCTGTGGCTTCCACCCAAAAGCACTTCTGGAGGAAGGGAGGGGACTCCAGGCACTCACAGATCTGCCCTGCAGTCAGCATTTACAAAGGGATGTTGCAGGCTCACAGAATAACCAGAAAAATAATTCTGACAGCTGGAAAAACACTTTAGTTTCACTGAAAAGGAGTTTAATAGTCAGTTAAAAAAGGGAAAGGTTATTTGATTGTTGTAAAAGTGCTCTCATAAAGGGGGCAGGGTTGCTGGGATAAAAGGTTTCATTTTGGCCAAAGAGGTGTAGGAGAAAGGAAGCTGGACTTGAGAGAGGGACAACAGCGAATTGGTTCCTGTTGGTGAAGCCAGCTGGCCAGTGGACACATGCTGGGGGTGAAGGGGCAGCTCTGGATGGTGTCCTGGAGGACAGTGCAAGTTCTGAGCCTGCTGTCCTGTATAAATGAATGAATGGCCCCTTTTTGCCTTAATTTACCTCAAAAATTTGTTTTTTCTTGTAATGCAGTCCAAGGTAGGGACGACACCAGTCTTGCATGTGGGAAAACAAAACCCAACATCCCATTTGAGCTGCTGGTCAGAGGGCTGCCAGCTTCCCCCTGCTGAGAAGGGTGGGATGGACAGAATGATGCCTGCTCCCTGCCTGGCTGTCTGTAACTGCCTTCCCTTCTGATTCCAGGCCTCCTTCCACTGCCAAGTCCATCACCATCCCAGGGCAGGACTCCACTCTGCAGCTGACCTGCAAGGGCGAGGGAACCACCAGCAGCACCAGCTCCTCCACAATTGGCTCCCTGCGCCAGGCCAAGCCAAGAACTGCCATCCTCAGCTCAGGTCTGAATGCCCACCCTGCAGCCATGCCATGCCTGGCTCTGCCTGGACACTCCTTTGTGTTTCCCAGCAGTTGCAAGCTCAGAAACTCTTTAATTTTTCATGTTTTCCCACACCCGTCCTCGACCCCCATTGCTCATTCAGAATATTGAGAATAACAAAGCCATCTAAGTGTAACTGAGGAAGGTTGAATATTTGCCACGTGGATCTTTCTGTTAGTGGAGATAAAGAGATTTGTTCTTTTTGCTGGGGATTTAGTAATTCATGCACTGCACTCATCCCTGCTTTCCACTGTGTTCAGTGATACTTACCATTGTTCTGCACTCAGCTATTCTGTTGCTCAGACTTATCTTCTAGAAAAGTTCCTCTGAAGGTTTCAGAGGTTGGTTTAAGGTCTAGTGGCCTTGTTCCAGCTGCTGATGCAGTTCTTTGCCTTCTGTATGAGGCTGTTTTCAAGGGCACTGCATTTTCACATCAGTTTTTTTCCTTCCCAGCACATTCCAAATGTGCAGGCAGATACACTGCACCAAAATAGCGCTCCAGTCTCATCCCCTCAGTTGACAGAGCACGTGGTGCAAGTGTTGTTCTTAAAAAGCTGGCTAATGTGTTACATTTGTGCACTTCTGGATAAGCTTCCTGCAGGAGAGACAAGCAGGGCAAAGGGACAGGGCTCATGCTGAAGTGTCTGTATCAAATTCAGAGATTATTTAAATAGTACAGGCTTTCTCACAAGTAATAGAAGGGGAAGGTGGTAACAGAAGAACCCAAACAGAGGTTGAAATACTTTCCTGGCAGTGGCCATCTCATGCTTACTTGGTCTTAGCTTGATGCTTTTAACTATGGATAGTTTCAGACACTACTTGTCCTTCCAGATGCTACAAGTCCCCAGAGAAGTTTGTAAATTCACGTGCTGGGTAGAAATAGTGATAAACTTTACAGAGCTCACTGTGGTCTTCCCTACTCCCTGGGTGTTTCTAAGCCCTGTGCTAGCTTGTACAGCAGGGCTCTGGCCAGTAGACTGCCCTTTCCTTGATCTGTCATTCCAAGATCAGTCTTCCCTCCCAGTGATCAGTGGTTATGGTGTAAGCAGTGTCCTCTTTTCCTTGGCAGGTGTCCCAGAGGAGTCAGATCAGAACCTGTCCAGCCCAGAGGAAGTTTTCCACTCGGGGCACTCGCGGAACTCAAGCTATGCCAGCCAGCAGTCCAAGATCTCTGGTAACCACTGATCCACACAGCTCTGCCATCCCTTTGTCCCTTTTTCCTTCCTGCAACAGGCCCCTGTGAGAGAGATTTGCAGCCGTCTCTCTCTGTAACAAATACTCATCGCTGCTGTGTAATACCAGCCTCTTGTTTAGTCTCTGCCAATGAGCTCACAGATGTCTAAACCTCTGTGTGCAGGAGCAGAAGTGCTGCTGTGGAGCTGCCCTGGCTGTTGGCTGTGCTGCCAGGAGTGGGAGCAGCAGCAGCTGAGCTCTGTGACCCCTGTGTTGGCAGGTTACAGCACGGAGCACTCCCGCTCCTCCAGCATGTCCGACCTGACCCACCGCCGCAACACGTCCACCAGCAGCAGCGCCTCCGGGGGGCTCAGCATGACCGTGGAGTACCCTGAGGGGGGGGAGAGGGAGCACAAACTGGAGAAGCCACCTCGGCCCCCCAGACCACCCCTGCTGCTGGACAGACCCTCCCGGTGAGTAACAGTGGAGCAAAGGCTTTTCTCTGGGAAGGAGAGACACAACCTGCTCCTTCGTCTTCAGGCAGCAGTGGGACAGATTGTGGCCACTGAGGAGGAGGCTGTGGCCAAGAAAAGCAGGACAGTGTGTAGAAGTCTGTGTCTTGAAAAGCTGAGTGAGTTTGTCCTGGATTTCCTCTTGCCAGGAGGAAAAAGGATACAATGGAGAGTCACCCAACCCGAGTGGATGACACCAGGATCGATGCTGATGATATAGTGGAGAAAATAATGCAGAGTCAGGACTTCACAGATGTCAGCAATACTGAAGGTGAGAGGAGAAGCCTCAGAGGGGATGTCTGGGTTGTTCCTTTTGCAGGGCTGCCAAGCATTTACAGTCAGATCTGATCTGCCATGGGCTCCCTTCTCCTTTGACAGCTATTTGCTTTCAGTGCTTGCTGGGTGTTTCTGTGGTAGATAAACCATGTGGGTTTGAGAGCTGCCCATGTATTTACAGATAGCACTTGCTGTTGTTCCACACATGACAGCAGAGATTGAATAGTAGCTCAGACATGCAGGGAGAGAGTGGTTTTCCACTGATTCTTAGCACAGTGGAGATCAGTTGCATCAGCTGTCTGCACAGCTCCAGTGGCCTTTGTCCAGGGTCAGGCCAAGGGTATTTATCAAAAGAGGAGAGCACAACTGGAGGGGAAGGGTACATCTCAACAGAAACATAGGTTACCCTGTGCTGGTGATCAGGCCTGTCAGACAACTTAAGGAGGAGTTTTCTCCATTGCAGTCACAGCATCTGTTAGAAGAAAACTAATAATGTAACTGCTTTTGTTTTCAGTTTCATTTTCCACTTTAGCATAGAAATTGACCTCTAATCTGATTTTTTTTATCTGAGGTTTTCTGTTCAGTTTTAGACTTGAGCCTAGCTTGCTATCTGTGCTTCATTAATTTACCATTAATCACCTTAAATTGTTGCACATGGCAGCACTCTTACCATGTGGGGAGTTATACCTCACTCAGTGTGGGTTAGGACCAGACTGGATGCAGCTGCCTCTCCCCAGCAGAACAGGCTGAGTTTCTCCTCCAGGGACTCTAGCAGAGCAGTGTGAGGCCCCACATCTGATCGGTATAAGCTGACCAAGAACTTGCATCAGTGGAATTGCCTTAAAAGCAGCAATGACTGAATTAATATCTCTGCCTTTATTCTTCCAAAGCTGCATTTTGTGGAGGCTTCTCTTTGGAGCAAGGAAAGGGTTCCCAGGGGGCTCAATGATCTGTGGGAGCACCACCAGAAAGTGTGGATGTGCATCTGCTGAGACACACTTGTTCTGTGCTGATTGTGTGTCTGGGAGGGGAGTTCCTGGCAGCCTCAGCAGTTCTGGATTTTGATGTCTGTCTTCCTTTTCTATCTGCAGACAGTAACCTGAGGTTGTTTGTGAGCAGAGATGGAACAACTACACTGAGTGGTATTCAGCTGGGAAACAGGTAGGTTTCCCAAAAGGCTGGCAGCCAGAGGGGCCCCAGAGAGATTACTGGGCTCTGTACCTGGGGAACTTCCACTTTTTGTTACAGGAGAGATTTCTAAACATCATGTGCTACACGGTGGCTTTATTCCCACATTAACAGCCCTGGGATCCCTTTGGTGGCAGGCTGCAGCTGCACTCGAGTATGAGTGCAGTTCTCAGCAGGAGCTCAGAGGGATAATGGGATCCTGGTTGCTAGACCCAGGAACAGAAGTGAGGAATGAAAGGACAAAATGGTAGAGGCTGGTTCCCGTTTGTTCCTGAAGGAGGGAGCTTTGCCTCCTGCTGGCCTGCAGCAAAACTGCAGCAGAGCAGCGTTTATTGTCCCTTCTCCCTGCCTCTTATTGTCCCTTCTCCCTGCCTCTTATTGTCCCTTCTCCCTGCCTCTTCCATAACCATCGAGAGCTTGTTCTCTCATTAAAGCCTTCTGAAGCAGTAAAACTTTTTCTTGCCACTAAAGCTCTTAGGACAGCTCTTGGCCAGTTGTGTTTGAGGCTTTATTGCATCTTTTCATTGAATTAAAAAGAGCAGTAATGGAAATGCAAAGATGTATCAAGCTGGAAACAAAACTGGGAGGACAGCAAAGCCGGGCAGGCTGGCTTTGTTCTGGGTAAGATACTCCCCCTTTGCTGTGTCCTGTACAGAAGGGTTTGTGTGTCACACCCAGCTCTCTCCAGGGCTCTGTTGCTGACTTACCACCTCTTTGTCCCCTCTGTATTCCAAGGACTGACTTCCCACAAGGCTGACTCGTTACTGGCAGTGTTCTGAGTGGGCTTAGAAGATGGTGTTTGAGAGTGGAGAGCTCTGAATCACAACTTGGTTGCGAAAATGACTGGAAAATAACCAGCCCCTCTCCCCCTCTGCCTCCCCAGGGTCTCATCTGGAGTTTACGAGCCAGTGGTGATTGAAACCCACTAAATGTGAAGAACAGGGTAGAGCTGCTGGACAGAAGCCCCCTACCCAGTCTGCTGCCACCTGGATGCCAACCTTT
This sequence comes from Camarhynchus parvulus, assembly GCF_901933205.1. Taxonomy (NCBI): domain Eukaryota; kingdom Metazoa; phylum Chordata; class Aves; order Passeriformes; family Thraupidae; genus Camarhynchus; species Camarhynchus parvulus. Next base: position 5,935,239 of record NC_044587.1, on the reverse strand, counting down.
ACCTCTCTTCATGCAGCATTCCAGAAGGGATTTCTCCACACCCCTCCCCGTATGTTTGCACTGCAGAACTACTCCAAGACCACTCCAGAACATGCACTTTCCCTGCATTGGCATTGTCCTTCTCTGCTTCCTGGTCCTCCCAGTGCATGCCTTCCCCTGTTCCTGCTCAGACACAAGGTGTCTGTGGGACTTTTCCTTGGGCTAGTCCCAGAGGATGTTGCTCATCTGCATCCCTCATTCCACCCATTCACTTGCAGCAGGGGACGTCTCAGTTTCTGTCTCCCCAAAACATTGGGTTATACCACTGTGAACTCTTCAAACCACTGGGGGTGGGGGAAACCATTCTAACCAAACCCAGAGCTGCTTGTTGGGGACATGGTGACATGGCCACTTGCAGGATGCTTTATTCCATTGACTCTGCAAGGGAACATCACCTCCCAAGGCAATGGTTTTACTGAACAAGGTATGCTGTGGTGTACACTTCACCTTCCTATCCTCACATCCCCAAACAACATCTTCTCATAGGAAATACTTCCCAAAAGTGCATTTCAGAAAACTCTACTGCAATCCAGCTGGGAGTTGGTGAACGGTTAAATGTGAGTGCTCATCACACCACTGACTGCAGCAGCCCTTCCACTGCTGGGCATGGAAGGGGGTGTTCATCAACTAGCATTAGCAGGAGCACTTTAGAGCTTATAGATTTTACCTGGAGGAGGCTTCTACTCACTATTCCAGGAGTATAATCTGTGTTTGCTGGACTGATTCAGCAAATAGTCCTGTTGGAGCTCGGAATACAAAGCTTTTTTTTTTTTTCTTGTTTCACTGACTCAGGAAGGGAACTGCCCTTCTTGGACTGTGGAAAGAATCTTGTCTTACAGCTCTTCCCTGGGCCAGAGCTGGATGCAGTTGACTGCAGTGGTCTCCCTATTGAGGTGGTGATGTCAGTTGCCTCTCTTGGCCTGGGCCAGTAAGGGATTTGGTGTTGCTTGGCCTTTCTTATCTTGTCAGCAGAGATCTGTGCCTGTGCTGGTTCCTTTTGGGGCTGGGGAGGAGCTACTGTCTCTGCCTTCAAGGGTAGAAGGGGTGTTTGCTGCTGCATTAGCCACAGCAGCTGTTCTGACCTGCTCTGTGGTGAGTGAACTCTTCTGACAAGGCTTCAAACTGTTCTCTGGTTATCTTTCAATTGCTCTTCTTTGGGTTTGGTTTCTGCAGTTATTTGACGCTTTTCCTTGCAGTGTGTGGCAAAGATGTCCATCCCTTTCAGCTCCCACTTGGAGATTTCTTCTGGCAGCTGAATTTCCATGAGGATCTGGGCAGCCCCAGGCTGTGGGCCAGCAGCAGGCTGTGCTTGCAGCCCTCCCTGTACAGAGCCCCTCAGCTGATAAGCTCTTTCTGTGTGCTGCCCATTCCTCTTTTGCCAGTGTTCTGTGGCAGCACTCAGCAGCCATGCCCTCTCCAGGACCTGGCTCCCCTCTGGCACTTGTGGCTGTGTGTTCAGGCACACACTCACTGCTCAGCAAGGAAAGACTTGTAACTGATCACGTTGTTCAAATTCTTAGTTATTGTAAAGCCTCTTTTAAAGGAGAAAAAAAAAAGCATTAACTGTGGTCTCTTTGGCCAGAATGCATGCAGATGAGCTGCTGGAAAAGGGAATCTGGCAGAATGAGAAACAAGGAATGAAAGGGCCTTGATTTAGCTTTTTTTTTTTTACCCTTCTAGCTAAGGATGCTGCATGGGGAGGGTGCTCAGCAGTGTGGTAAAACTATACAGTTGCTTACTCTGTTTTGATGGTTTCTCTCTTGGAGTCAAGAGGTTTTTTTTCTGTTTGGACAGACCACATATAGGATATGTATCTTTTCCACCCTTTCCCTTCAAAGGGAATTAAATCTGAATTAGGGTAAAAAGGGGATACAGACAACACCTTGGTTTGGTTTAATGTAGGGGGAAAGTGTTGGATCTTTTGAGACTGTCTAGAACAAAAGCTCTTTCACACTTGCTAGGTTTTTTTAATGGTGATCTCTTCTTCATTCAGCCTGGGTAGGTTTGGCACTCCCTTGCAGGCTGCTGAGCATCCTGCCTTGTTCCTGGGGTGCCACATGTCTGCAGGAAGGACAGAACTGTTTGTCTTTCTCTCTCCCTGGGGCAGTGCCAGAGAGCCAGGCCTGGCCTGACCGTGTGCTCAGGTCAGGGTGAGGGCAGAAGGAGGCTCAGGCAGCAGGGGCTGTTCTGCCCTCTCTGTGGATGTTCTGCCTCTCTGTGCATGGCCCTGCAGAGCTGAGGCTCTGGCTGCTCCCCAGGGGCCAACAAAGCCCCTCAGGAAATCAGATCCAACCAGGACTTGAAAAGGAGCAAGCATAAGCCAGGAAAGAGGCTAAACCCCAGCTCATTTTGCTGCTTTGCTTCTGTTCCCATGAGGAACAATGGCAGTCACTGTCAGGGCAGTTGGGATCCCAGGGCACTCTCCTGGCCTCCACTGGCCAGGGTCGGCTGCTCCGAGGCACTGGCAGCTCGGCGTGTCACAAAATCAGTGGGACAGAGGGAGGAATAGCTTCCCAGCAAAGCAGGAGGAGAAGCAGTTGAGCTTTTGAGAGCACTGGTCTCTTCTTCCCAGGCTGGCAGAGGCATAGCCTGCTCCATCACATCACTGTGGCCAAGCTGGGCATGTCTTGGCTTCTCTCCAGTGGCTTGGCACATCACTGCTTGCATTTCTGTTAACTGTGTCTCGTAGGGTATTTCCTCCTTGTCTCCACATTAGTCCCTCCGCAGATTCTGGTCTTTGTGTGGCTTTTTAGCTCTCCTGCCCCTGGTTTTGAGTGAGTAAGTAGTCCTGTCATCCAGCCTTGTGCAGCACAGCTGGGGGACCTGGAGCAAACATGGAGGGAGGAAGGAGCAGTCTGTTCCTGTTTGTAGATCCCGTGCAGAGCTCCTGCTGTGCATCAGCACAAGCAGTGCCCAGCAGTCCCTAGGCAGCACCCAAGGTGGTGGCTGTGGGGTCACTGGTCCCACACACTCAATGCTGCCTCAGGAAGCTGCATCTCACAAGCACTTTTTTCCTTGTGACATCCCTGCTGCCTGCTCCTTGTTGGACTCTGAACATTTACGAAGTGAATCAGTTTCCAGACCCAAACCGCTGGCTAGTTTCCTTTGGGTTTTTCTTTTTTGTTGTGAAGTTTATGGAATTTTTTTTTATACAAACCCAGCAGGCTGGTGTTTTTTTTTTGACTGCATTATTGTTTCATTGATATTTTATTTCAGGGGGGCTTAGGGGGGGAATGTTCTTCCCCACATTGTTCCCCTTCTCAGGGGATTCAGAGGTGGCTTAAACAAGTAAAAGAACCTTATTGGCAAGACTCTGCATCCCCTGGGTCTCTGATGCTGACGAGCAGGGCTGCTCATGCCTGGCTGGCCCTGAAGAGCAGAGCTGGCTCTCTGCTTCAGTCTTGGGATCAGGCAAAACATGTGGGCTCTGCTCCTGGTTTCCAGACCTTTAGTTGGTGGAAGCACATTGCAAAGCATTAGGAAATTCAGTGTAACTTTTTTTACTAACTTCTTCTCTTTTTTTAAAACCAGTATAAAACTGAGTGTCCAGAAGAATAGGCTTAGTCATTACTTGGTGAAGGAGATGGATTTCAGTTGGAAATTGTGATGGGAAAAGGGAGGAGAAGGATGTTGCTCCCTCATCATCATCTTTTGTATGGTCAGCACTTTAGATGGGGGCCTCGTGCTGTTCTGACCCTTGGAGTGATGGGCAGCAGGCGTGTGATTTCTCCCCCCCTCATTGCCACATCACTTTGCCCCCTGCAGAAAGGTTAACAAGCCCTTTTAAATGTTTGCTTCAGTTTTTAGAGGGTTCCAAACCAGGTGGAGGCCTGAAAAAATAGTATTTCATTCTCATCTGAATAGGAGGGGTTGACTTTTTATTTATTTTGTCGTTGCTGTTTCTTTTTAAGCGGGTGGCAGTGCAGCTGGTCTCTGCACTGCTGCCAGGAACCTCTGGGAAAACCTCACTCCAGGTACGCTAGAGCACCACAGTGAAACCCCTCCTGGTGAGGGGCTCCCCCTCCCCTCCTGGCTGCCTTACCTGGGGGCTGCAGACCCCCCTCCACCCCTCCTGCCCCTCCCTGCTGCCCCACCTGGTCTCTAGCTGAGCTCTTGCTCTGGTGACCGAGCCCTTTGGACAAGGCCAGTCCCCAGGGACAAGTTCCTACAAACTCTGCCTGGTTGCAGGTGTTTGTCCTTGAAAAGCCACTTTCCCTGGCTGTGGGGAGGGATTGATGAATGCAGAATTCCCCCCACTTCCCTGCTGAGAGCTGTGTCCATCAGCCCCCTCCCTGCGCCCCCCTATCCCGCTGCCCGCAGAGCAGCGGGAGTGGAAACCTGGGAAATGAAAAGGAATTTTGGGATGAAGCTCTGAGCGAGGGATGAGCCTGGTAACTTGCCTCAAACACATGGAATAATGGTAGAGCCCATATTTTTGTGGGGGGAGGGAGGGGAAGGGGAGATCATGTTTTATTTTCTTGAAAGTGAATTGAGCTTGGTGACCTTCGGCTGAGGCGCACTCGATTTGTATCAGATTCTATAGAGAGATGGCTGATATTTTTGGAAAGGGAATGGGTCTATGCAAACTTCCAAAATTGCTTGAAAGATAGTTTAACATTTTTTTACTTTGAAAATCTAAAGATAAATCTAACTTTTGTCTTAAAGCAGAAGTGTGTTTAGAAAGAGAAGCTACTTCCACTGCTCTATTTTGATGATGATTCTTGGAAAGTTTGGGCTGGAGGGAATGACTATTTTTCACCATTTCTATCTTGCTCCTCTAGTTTTTTTGTTTCTTTTTCTAACGGAATGCTGTGCCGTCTTTGATTCAACAGATCGTGTTTGTATTTTCTGTATCTGGTTCCTAATGTAGAGAAATAACAAATATATGAGGAAATCAGTATAATGTCAAATGTTGTTATGGTTTGGGGGAAAAATAAAGGTTTTTTTGGTACTTCACACTGATTCTTCTTGCTCTGTTTTAAATGCTATGGGGTGAGAGGGGCATGCTTGGACCTAAATGGATGGAGCTGGTCTCAGGATCCATCACTACCACGGGTGCTGGATGCAACCGGAGTGCCCGGTCTGCAGGTGAAGGCAGCGGCACCGGGAGCAGCAGGAGCGCGGAGCGGTGACAAGGATCGGAGACCTGCGGCTGAGACAAGGGGGGCGAGGACCCCTCCGTTAACGGGGAGATGAGCGCTGCTCTCCCGCGTTCCCCGTACCAGCCCCGCACCCGGACCATCCTCCCCGGGCCCGGCCCGTCCCTGCCGCTCTCTCCCGGGGGTCCCGGCCCGTTCCCGCCGCTCTCTCGGCCCTGAGCCCGTCCCGTTCCCGCCGCGCTCTCGGTCCCGTTCCCGTCCCGTTCCCGCCGCGCTCTCGGTCCCGGTCCCGTCCCGTTCCCGCCGCTCTCTCGGTCTCGGTCCCAGTCCCGTCCCGTTCCCGCCGCGCTCTCGGTCCCGGTCCCGTCCCGTTCCCGCCGCTCTCTCGGTCCCGGTCCCGTTCCTGTTCCGTTTCGCGGCTCCGGGAGGTGACGGAGCTCGGGGCGGGGCCTGGAGCGCGCCCCGCCCGCCCCCGCTGATTGGCCGCTCCCGGAGCGGGGTTGACGCACCGCTCGCTGATTGGTGGCTGCGCCGGAAAGGCGGGGCCGGCGGGGAGGAGGCCGGGGCGCCATGGTGAGTGCGGGCCCGGCCCGGAGCGAGCGGGACCCCGCGGCGGGGAGGGAGGGTCGGTCCGGTCCGGTCCCTGCTCGGCCCCTGCTCGGCACGGGGGGCTTGGGCCGGATCGCGGCCCGGAGCCCTGGCCAGGCTCCGTGACTGGAGGGACTGGGCCCGGCCGCCGCCCAGGAACGGCCCCTGGGATGCGGTGTGTGAGCCGGCTCCGGGAGCTGTGACGGGGATCGCAGGGGTCTTAGGATGAGGGAAGAGACGAGGATCTGATTCCATGTTTCAGAAGGCTTGATTTATTATTTTATGATATATATTATATTAAAACTATACTAAAAGAATAGAAGAAAGGATTTCATAGAAGGCTAGCTAAGAATAGAAAAAGAAGGAATGAATAACAAAGGCTTGTGACTGACCGAGACAGTCCTGACAGCTGGACTGTGATTGACCATTAATTAGAAACAACCACATGAGACCAATCACAGATCCACCTGGTGCATTCCACAGCAGCAGATAACCAATGTTTACATTTTGTTCCTGAGGCCTCTCAGCTTCTCAGGAGAAAAAATCCTAAGGAGAGGATTTTTCATAAAATGTGTGTGTGACAGGGAGCTGCCTGCGGCACGGCCTGCAGCCCCCGGTGCATCATCTCTGGCCGTGCCCCTGGCCCCGGTCTCGCTGCCAGCCACAGGAGCCCTGAGCCGCTCAGGCCCAGGCGTGGGGATCCCACTCTGTCTCTCCTTTGCAGGCCACAGCGACGGACCAGCTGGTTGGGTTTGGCTTGGTCGCCTTCAGCCTCGTCCTCTTTGTTTACTACACCCTCTGGATCATCGTCCTGGTACGGGCTTCCTCTGGCCAATATATTCCCAGTCACTCCACACTCAGGTGTTTCCCCGCCCTTTGTTCAGGTGATGATGTGTCTGTGTGCCCGAAGGACTCTTGACTTCTGGGGTAAAAATGTCGGGGCAGATCTTCCTCTGTATCCTGGCACTGTCCTTGTCCCATCTGGGTGTTCCTGGCCTTGCCTGGGCAGGACTAAACATTGACCATGGTGCCCACCTGCTGTTCCGAGCCAGGCTGACCCAGCCAGGTCAGCCATAGGAAAGAGCTGAAGCCTGGCCCTGATTGAGGTGTAGTCATCAATGTCCACATCCCCCAGATTCCTGGTTCTGGTGGGAGATGACAGAGGGAGACATAGGAAGAGACAAATCTTAACAAATCTGGTAGGGAGGACAAGAGTTTAGGGAAGGCAGGGCTCTGGGAAAGTGAGGCTGCCCATTTCTGGGGACACATCAGCTGAGGTCATTGCTGATTTTCTCCCTGGAAAGAAACTTCTCCCCACGAGCTTTCCAGGCATGAGAGGCCAGGTTCAGCCTTGGACTAATGTCTGAACTCCCACCAGCTTCCCCTCCACCTCCAAGGGGTTTGAATTCCCCTTTTGCATTGCTCACTCTGCTGCCCGATCTGTGTCTGTGCTCCCGGCATTCCCAGAGCTGCAGGAGCATTCCCATCCTCACAGTGCTCCCAGAGCTGCAGGAGCATTCCCATCCTCACAGTGCTGCCAGAGCTGCAGGAGCATTCCCATCCTCACAGTGCTGCCAGAGCTGCAGCAGCATTCCCATCCTCACAGTGCTGCCAGAGCTGCAGGAGCATTCCCATCCTCACAGTGCTGCCAGAGCTGCAGGAGCATTCCCATCCTCACAGTGCTGCCAGAGCTGCAGGAGCATTCCCATCCTCACAGTGCTGCCAGAGCTGCAGGAGCATTCCCATCCTCACAGTGCTGCCAGAGCTGCAGGAGCATTCCCATCCTCACAGTGCTGCCAGAGCTGCAGGAGCATTCCCATCCTCACAGTGCTGCCAGAGCTGCAGCAGCATTCCCATCCTCACAGTGCTCCCTGGTGTCCAGAGCCTTCCACGGCCTCTGCACAGGGATCCTGCTGGGATAACCATGGAGCAGAGCTGGTGCCAGCTGCTCCCTTCTGCAGGGCAGAGGCACAGACACAGGGATTTGCTGTGTTCTGCACCAGCAGCTCTGCCCACCCCAAACCCCCGGGGCTGTGGGACCCCGTGTCCCTCATTGTCCCCTGAACCCCAAACCCTTCACTGCCCACCCGCTCTTGTCTCTGTGGCCGAGCCACCTGCAGGTCTGGGCCCCCTTTTTCAGCCATCTCACACCAGACATTTCCATGTTTCTCCCAAAACCTTGAGGCTGCACTGGAGGTGTTGTGGGCGCCTGCTGACCCCCTCTGTGTCCCCGCAGCCCTTCATGGACAGCGACCACGGGATCCACCAGTTCTTCCTGCCTCGGGAATATGCAGTTATCATCCCCGTGGCAGCCGGGCTGCTGCTGGTGCTATTTATAGGTGAGAGTTGTTTCTCTGCTTCTAATTAGAAACTTCTAAATTAGGAAGAGAGAAGAAGGTTGCTAGGGGTTTAGTTAATGTGTGACACTCTCGGCACTGTCTGTGGCTACTGTTGCAGCTTAGCCTGGCACAGGGGCTGTGTTTGTGTGTGATTTTTTGGCTCTTTGAGCCTCTGGGGAGTAGAATTTTCTTACTCTCCCTTGCTGAGATTCTGTTTCTCATTGACAGGTGTTGTGGAATTAAAAGTTTCCTACCTGAATTCTCTCTGTCTTGGCAGGTGTTTTTATAATGTTTGTCACGTGGAAGAGCAGGAAACATGCCAAGAAATCAGACTGAAGGCCCAGCTGAGGAGATGAGGAGGTGCCCACGCTGCAGCATCACAGCCAGGAAAAGACTTTTCCTGCAGCTCCAGGCAGACATCTCCAAGGTGCCCAGCACTGAGCTGCTCCCACGTTCCCTTCTGCAGAGACTAAACCTGTAGTTTACAATTCACTGACCAAAGAGAAGCAGGATTCATCCAAGGCTCATCAAATGAGGGACCAGAGCTCCTGCTGAGGGACCTGCTCCCCAGCTGGGGCTGCCCTGCCCACTCTGGGCACTCCTTCCCTTCAGCTCTGGCTCAGCCCAGTAGTTTGTTCCTTCTGGGAATTTTATTTAAAACTTTACCTACAGTTTGTGGGGTTTTTTTGATTCAAGTCTGAAAGGAGTGAAATTAGACTTTGGGCTTGGAAAGGACAGGTTTGCCTTCTCCATTTGCTTCTGGAAGGGCTGATCAGTGCTGGGGGCTCTTGCCCTTCTGAAGAGGGACTCCCATGAGGCTGGGTGTGCAGAGGGAGCAGGGACAGTGCTGGGGGGGTGGTGAGGAGATGTCCTGGATCACAGGGAAGTGTTGGGTGTGGTTCCCATCACAGCTCCCAGTCCTGGCTGGGTTCCTGCCCTGGAGAGGGCTCCATGTGCCAGCCAGGCTGGGGCTGAGCAGGCAGGTGTGGTGGCAGTGTCCCTCCCCTGGGGGGTTCCTCTCCTGGCAGCTCCCCTGGACCATGGCAAGCAGGATCACCCTCAATAAAGGTCTGTAAGGTCTCACTCCCTGTCCTCTGCCATGCCAAGGGGTGCCACAAGCCTGCCAGGGTGGGCTCAGCATGGCCCTGGCAGTGCATGGCATCCTGCTGGAAAGGTCCTGCTGCTGAGGTCAGGCAGGGAAGCACCAGAGACAACCTGGCCAAAAATGCTGATTCTGCCATGCCTGGGGCTGCTGTACCCTGCCTGGGGAAGGCAGATCTAGGGCACTCCAACCCTTCTTGCATGTACTTTGAACTTCCTGCCATCCTGCCTGGGGTGGTGCTGGTGGCTTGGGACACCCCGAGGGCCGCACCTGAGCCTGGCTGCAGGAGCCAGTAGAGGGTCCAGAGGTGAGGCTCTGGCTGGGGTTTGTTTCCAGCTCTTGCAGAGGCTGCCAGGCCATGCTGAGCCTCTTGCTGCTCTTCCCTGCTGCTCACCAGCAGGCTCAGCCCATCCCACAGGGCTGGTTTTGGGCTGGGCAGAAGGAAGCAAAGAGTGGAAGAATTCCACGGTGACTGAGCAGCTGCCGGTGTGACCTCCCCCTCCAGCCTTGCTTCCTGTGCAGGAGCCCAGTGCTGTCCCTGTCACTTCCTCTGTGGTCCCTGGCCTGTTCAGGACAATCGGGGGGGTTGGTTTCAAGGTTACATCTCATGTTTCTTTATCTCCAGTGGGAGAAATCCGATGCCCCCCCAGGCCAGCAGGCAGCTCGCTCTGGGGACACTTCCCATGGGTGCTCTGTGGCCTGACCCTGGCAGGAGGGGCTGCAGGTGATGGGCCTGGGGCCACTGGATGGGGTCTGGGCTACCGGGCTGTCACCTGCCCCGGTCCCACTCCTGAGCCATCCCGGATCCTCGTGGTGTCCCCGGGCTCATCGGGAGCTGCGGTGCCCGGAGGTGAGAGAGCCCAGGGCACAGGGAGGCTGCAGAGCGGGACGGGAGCCCGAGAGGGCACAGCGAGAGCGGGAAAGAGCCCTGGGGTGGCTGCCGAGGCACACGGTGGGGCGAGCGGCGGGGATCGGTACCGGGACACACGGGCTGGGTGCCGGGGTCGGTCCCGGTGCGCCGGGCACGAGCCCACGGGCACGGGCGGGCGCGCCCCCGAGGAGCGGGGTCGCGGGGCGGGGCGGGGGCGGTCCCGGTGCCGGTTCCGGCAGTGCCCGCTCGGCTCCGCCCCCGCCGCGGCCCGGCAGCCCCGCTCCGGGCGGGATGCGGGACCCGCCGGTGGAGCCCGGCTCGGTGAGTGGGGCCGGCACCGCGAACCGGGGATGCCGCGCCGGGGAGACCCCCGGGCCCGAGCCCTGCCCGGCGGGGCGGCACCCGCGGGGCACGGAGGGAACGGCGCCCGGAGCGGGGAACGGCACACGTGCGGCACACCGGGGAATGGGGATGGGGATGGGATACGGGGGGGGATCGCGGTGATGGCCTCGGGGGGTCCCAGCACGAGGCGTGGAGGGGAACCCCGGGCGTTGGGGACCGGGGCGATCCCGGTAGCCAGATCCCAGATCCCGGGTGCCGCCGCTGAGCCCGCTCCGTTTGCAGGGTGCGAGCCCCCACCCTGCCGGTGACCCCCGCAGCCCGCCCGGGGATCTGCCAGCCCCCCGAGCATGAAGACGCTGGTGAGTACCCGCTGGGGCAGGGGCGAGGGGCCGGGGGGCTGAGCCCGGCTGCTGCCGGTGCCCGCGGGCGGCACGGAGCCCGTAGGGCACGGAGTGAGCCGGGCCCGGCACCCCGCACCGCTCCCCCCACACACCTCGACACCCTCCGAGGGGCAGCTCCCTCATGGCCGCGGGGCCACCGGCGTCCGGCACGGGGCCGGTGCACGTGGGCAGGCCCGGAGAGCTCCCTCCGCTCTGCTCCCAGGTCCGGCTCTTCCTGACGCTGGTGTGCGCGGCGGTGGCGGTGGTGCTGTACATCCTGCTCTGCTCCCACAGCCCTGTGCAGCGCTGCTGCTCGGCCCCGGCGCTGCGGGACAGCCCCGCCACGTCCGGCGTCCGCAGCTTCCAGGGCTACAGCCGCGTTCCCGACGGGAAGGTGCGTGGGGATGGGGCAGCGCTGGGGCAGCTCGGCCCACCTGTGCCTCAGTTTCCTTGTCCTTTGGGAAGGGCGGGCAGGGGTGTGGTGTATCCGGCTGCTGCGGGAGGGAAGGAGGAGCTGACGGTGCCTCTCCCCACAGCCGCTGGAGCGAGCGCTGTGCCGCCAGTGTGCCATCGTCTCCAGCTCGGGACAGATGCTGGGCTCGCAGCTGGGACAGGCCATCGACGGGCAGGAGTGCGTCCTGCGCATGAACCATGCCCCCACCGCCGGCTACGAGCAGGACGTGGGGGCACGCAGCACCATCCGGGTGGTCTCACACACCAGCGTCCCGCTGCTGCTGGGGAACCAGCCCTACTTCTTCCAGCAGTCCCAAGAGACCCTTTACTTCATCTGGGGGCCAGCAAAAAAGATGAACAGGGAGAAGATGGGCTCAACCTACCAGGCTCTGGTCAAGGTGATGGAGAAGTACCCCCAGCTGCAGATCTACACCCTGACCGAGGAGAAGATGACATACTGTGACGATGTCTTCCAGAACGAGACAGGGAAGAACAGGTACTGCTGGATCCTGAGGTCAGGAGGTCTCATTGCGTCCCCCTCATGTGTCTGTCCCCATCAAGCACCCATAGTGGTGGCACTACCAGCCGGGTGGGTGCCACCCACTCCAGTGTGACCACGATGCTTTGCAGGATGAAATCCGGCTCCTTCCTGAGCACGGGCTGGTTCAGCATGATCCTGGCCATGGAGCTGTGCGAGCAGATCTGTGTCTTTGGCATGGTCAGCGACAGCTACTGCAGGTATGGAGGGGTGGCAGGGGCAGATGTGGGGTGGTCTGGTGTCCCCCCCAAGTCCCACACTGACCCTGTGCCCTCCTGCCAGGGAAAAGAACCACTCCAGCGTGCCGTACCACTACTTTGAGAAGGGCCGGCTGGACGAGTGCAGGATGTACCTGATGCACGAGCAGGCTCGGCGCGCCGGGCACCGCTTCATCACCGAGAAAGCCATCTTCTCCCGCTGGGCCAAGAGAAGGAACATTGTCTTCAACCACCCCTCCTGGGCAGGCAGGTAGGGTGCCAGCCACGGCGTGAGGCGGCAGGAACCTCGGCAGCAGGGCAGCTCTCATCCTGCAGCAACACGTCTCAGCTCTGCCAGTGGCACGGCTGGACACCTCCTGCCAAGCCCTGGAGCAGGGAGTCTCCATCTCTGCACAGCAGTGCCTGTTTCCCAGCTGGTGGATGGGCTGGGAATCCCCTGTTGGTACATGGGGGGCATGAGCTGGACCCATGCAGCCCCACCAGCTCCAAACGCCTGCCTGGATGGAGCCAGGGAGACCTGGTTTTCTGCTCTCTGTACTAGGAGGAATATTTAATCATGCTGCTGGACTCCAGCAGGACATGGGGCAGAAATGGTCAGCCCTGCCAGGACCACAGACTTGTGCCTCTCACAGGGATGAAGCTCTACTGTGGTCCTTACCCCACTTGTACCCTCTGGACAGTGCTGGGTGTGGGATGCAGGCAGCTGGATCCAGGCTCTGCCTTCTGCTGCTTGGTGCCTGCAGCCCCTCAGCTAGGAGACCCTGGAGCCACCTGTGCCCTAGGAGCTATGAATTGCCTTGTCACAAGTGTCCTTGGATTCAGACCAAAGCAAACATGGCCATTAAAATTGTTTTTAATTCAGTGGTGTCCCTTGCTGTGCCCCTTGCTGTGCCCCTTGTGGCTGCAGGACAGGACAGGGAGTGAGGGAGGGGGGATACTCAACACCTCCTCACAGGCTGCCAGGCTATAAATAAGATGAGGAGGTGACAAGGAGGTAGAGCTGAGCCTAAACTTGGAAGAGGGTGCTGAAAGCAGCTGAGGTTATTTGGAAACCAGCAGCTGCATCTCTCAGGATGGGTGCTGAGTCTGATCCTCAGTCCCACAGAGCTCAGTGCTGCTGGGCTGTCACAGGGCACTGGCAGCTCCCATGTCCCTGGAGAGATGGGACATGCCATGGGCAAGTGCATGGCCTTGAGCCCACAGCAGCCTTTTGAACATGTAAACAGATGCCACGTGTTTGGGAGGATCTGGTGCTGTCTGGGGTGCAGTGAGGAGTGGTGCAGGAACCGGGGGTGCTGCCAGGGCTGCTTCCTGCCGGGCAGTGCAGCACAGGAGCCCATGGAGCTCTTTCCCGGCCTCCTCAGCTTCCACAGCCCTGCGCAGGGCAAGGCATCACCGGCACAGCGGGGCCAGAATCGCTCTGGACCCGGGTCAGGGATGCGGGTCCCCGCCAGCGGTGGAGCTCTCTCCTTGCGCCACGAAACCCCCGAGCGGGGCCCTGAGCGGTGCGGGGGAGATGCGGAGGAGATCTCGGCATCCCAGCAATGCGGGCAGGCAGGGCGGGCTGCTCCTGGCACGGCCGGGCAGCGCTGCCCCCCATCCCCGCTGCCGGCACCGGTGCCATCGGGGACCGGGGGATCAGTCCCGGTCTTTCCCGGCGGCTCTCCCGACTCCGGGAGGGCGGCACTAGGACCCGGCGGCTCTGCCCATCCCCGGAGGGAGGCACTAGGATCTCCCCGGGATCGGGAGGGCGGCACTAGGACCCGGCGGTGCTCCCCATCCCGGGAGGGCGGCACTAGGACCCGGCCTGGGCGGCGGCAGCGGCGCGCTCGGTATCGGCAGCGCTATCAGCGACGGCAGCGATATCAGTAACGGCCGCGGTAACGGTAGCGGCATCGGCAGCGCTGTCAATATCGGCAGCCGTATCGGTATCGGCAGCCGTACCGGGGCGCTCTGCGGGCCGGAGCGGCCGGTGGAGCTCGCGCGTCCCCGCCGGGCCCGTTCAGCCGGTGCAGGGGCGGAACGCGCCGTGGCCGGGGGGGAAGCGGCCCCTGAACCGGGGCCGGTACACAGGGGATGGAGGGGCAGGAAGGGTCCGGCTCCCTCCCGTGTCCCCCATCGCCGGGGGCGGGGGAATGCTCCCCGGGGCGGGGGAGGACTCGCCCGCAGGAGCGGCGGGAGGTTCGCACCCCGGGCCGGGCGGGTTTTCCCTTCCCGGAGGGCGGGAGGGTTCGCATCCGGGGCTGGGGGACCCCCGGCGGAGGAGGGGCCCGGCTCTGAAGCAGCCTTCTCCCGCAGAGCGACGATGTGAGCCGCGGTCCCGGGCATGGCCGAGCCCGCCGGAGGGGCCGGGCAGCGCCCGCCGCCCGCGGGGCGCAGGAGGTGACGGACTCCCCATGAGAGCCCCCGGCAGGTGAGGTAAGGCCGCGGGGTCCCCTCCGTGGGGTTCCACATGGCCCGAGAGCTGTGGAGGGAGCGAAGTGGGGTCCGGGAGTGGGGGTCCCACAGCATCCCCAGCGTTTGGACAACGAAGCCCCTCAGCATCACCACGCCGGCCTGGCCTGGGCTCCCCAGGCAGGCTGGTACCTTCTGGCACCACCAGCGGCCCTGAGAGCGTTTCGAGGTGTCAGCTCCCCCCAGGGGTTGATCTCAAGCTGTTGCGTAATTTTCCGTGTGACAATTAGTAAAGAGGCTTCAGTGGTTTTTAATTTCCATTTGCTTGGAGCGCTCCCGGAATGGCTGGGGCTCACTAACCAGGGCTCCCAGAACTAAACTGGGTCGGTCCGCTTGGAGTGGAAGTTAGAGTGGGTTCTGGGGCTGGAGAGATCCCTGCAGGTCTGCTGGATGCAATCCCATGCATGCACTGAGTGGGGTGAGTGGGCTCCTTCTATTCCCTCCTGATCCAAGGCTCCTGTGGTAGTGGTTTTAATGGAATTTCACTGCACGAGCAGCAGGTTGACCCTCCCTAACCCTGCGGTTTGAGTGGTTTCATCCCCACGAGGGGAGGATAATCCTCCCTGGACGCAGTTTAACGTGGCTCTTCCACACCCCGGAGTCTGCCCAGCCTCTGTCAACAGTGTTTCTTTCCCCCTCGTAAATTCCGGGGGATTGTTCTCCTCTTCAGAGGAGGACCTGGAGACTCGTCCTGTGTACCTGTACCCCCACCAGCCTGGCATGGGGATGATGGGCCAGGCTGGGGGTGCCAACACGCCTTGCAGGGGCCAGGCTGGGGGTGACCACACGCCTTGCAGGTGCTCGCGGGACGCCGGCGATCGCTGTGTGCTGAGGCTGGCACAGAGACATGAGTGGCAGCACGGTGAGTACCAGAGAATCCCCTCGGGGACCTCCTGGGGACAGCAGGCATCCTGCTGGAGATGCCTTGGGAGAGGGGTGCATGCGCCCCCGTGGGTGGGGGCAGCGGCTGACGCTGTCCCCCCGCCCGCAGAGCCAGCGCGCCGCCGCCCTGGGGGTCCTCTTTGCCCTGATCATGTTGCTGATCATCTACAGCTCCGGCAACGGGAGCGAGGTGTTCCCCTACAGCCGCCTGCGGGGCAGAGCCCGCCGGCCCCCCGACCTCAAGAAGTGGGGGGTGAAAAGCGGGTACCTGCCTGTCTGCGGGAACAAGGTACGGGCTGGGCAGCAGGGCCGGGCCCGGGTGGTGACACAGGGTCTGTCCCTCTGCTGGCATCCAGCCCAGCCGTCCCCTCCCGAGGACAGCGGCTCCGCAGGGAGCAGTGCCCTGCCCACGGTGACACCAAAAGTCACCTGCTGACAGCACTTGTCATCAGCAGACCCTGACCACCCGCTGCCACCAATGCGTCATTGTCACCAGCTCCAGCCACCTCCTGGGCACCCACCTGGGCACGGCCATCGACGGGGCTGAGTGCACCATCCGCATGAACGATGCTCCCACCACGGGCTACAGTGCTGATGTGGGCAACAAGACCAGTTTCCGTGTGGTGGCCCACTCCAGCCTCTACCGTGTCCTCAAGCGGCCCCAGGAGTTCGTCAACAAGACCCCAGAGACGATGTTCATCTTCTGGGGGCCGCCCACCAAGATGCAGAAGAGCCTCCTGAAGATCATCCAGCGCGTCTGCGCCTCGTTCCCCAACATGACAGCCTACGTTGTCTCCCCCGGCCGCATGAAGCAGTTTGATGACCTGTTTCGGGGAGAGACAGGGAAGGACAGGTACCTCAGAGCCACCTCCTGCGCTGTGTCCCCCTTTCTCCAGGTTCCCAAGACAAAGCTGACTCTCGGAGCTGCTTCATGGGCTGCAGCATTGAGCTGGGGGTCCCTGAGGCACGCTGGGGACACTGAGGGTGTCCATTATCCACATCACCTCACTGTTGCTTTTCCTCCCCAGGGAGAAGTCTCGCTCGTGGCTCAGCACTGGCTGGTTCACCATGGTGATCGCGGTGGAGCTGTGCGACGCCATCCACGTCTATGGCATGGTGCCACCCAGCTACTGCGGGTGAGGAGACCCCCAGGGCTCCCCCTCAGCCCCCTGACCCCACCACGGCGCTCACCCCGTGTTTCTCTGCCCCCTGCAGCCGCCACCCCCCACCCCGCCGCCTGCCCTACCACTACTACGAGCCCAAGGGCCCCGACGAGTGCACAACCTACATCCACAACGAGCGGAGCCGCCGCGGCAACCACCACCGCTTCATCACGGAGAAGAGGGTCTTTGCCAGCTGGGCCAGCCTCTACAACATCACCTTCTCCCACCCCACATGGACCTAGGGGCTGCCCCACGCCTGCTGGGCAGTTGGGATGGATGGATGGATGGACGGACGGACGGACGGACGGACGGACGGACGGATGGATGGATGGATGGATGGGGGTTCCCCTGCATCCCCCTGGCAGTGGTGGGATCAGGTGCCACCAGCTGCCTCCCACAGCACCGCTACTGTTGTGCATGGTGGCTCCTGGCACCTGGGATGTGTTGGGTTTTGAGCTGGTTTTTGGGGACCAGGTGGTGAATGTAAGATTTGGAGTGTCCTCCCTCCATGTGCAGGATACTTGGGGGTGATATCCTGCCCCATCCTGGTCCATGCACACTGCAGCCCCTATGAGGCTGTAAGGGGGTTCCAGGTCCCCTCAGCTCAGTTTGGTTTGCACCACTTCTGGGGTCACCACAGAGACTTTCCCCCAACTGTCTGGGTGAGGAGACCCCCTCTTGGAACTCAGCCCCCCCTGCCATCCCCAGCCCCTCATCCCAGTCCTCAGTCATCCTTCCCACAGCAGAGCCGCACAGTTTTTGGTGGGACCCCACGGGGGTGACATTACCACCCTCTCTGTCCCAGCACCAGCCCTTCCCAGCACCGCTGTGCCCCCACACTTCCAAAACCTTTCCTAACTGAAAGATGGGATTTTTGGGAGCTTTTTGGAGGTTTTGGCTTTTTTTCTTCTGCTTCTAATTGTGGGGTTTCTACTGGGGTTTCCTGGAAGGAGTGAGCAGGGGCTGCTCATTAGTGGAAACAAAGGGCCAGCAGCTGCTTATAAACAATTTAGAAGTGGGCAGGTAGTGGGGGGCAGCGGTGCTTCTTGGCACCCTGTGGCTGGGACAGGACTTCGTTACTAATTTCTCAGCAGCAGAGAAGTTGATCTGGGGAAAGCACCTAAATCTGGCGTGTTTGGGTGCTGAGCCTTGGCAGGAATCCATTCCTCAGTTTCCCTCTGGCTGTGGCTGGGATTTTGGGGTGCTGGAGGAAGCAGTGGGGCACCCATGTTTTGTAATTGTTTGTACAGGAATAAATATTGCTGCAGTCTGTTACCTTGAGCCCTGGCTCTGGATGGGTGTTTGGGGAGGATGGCAGTGACCCCCAGCAGTAGTGTCCCCCCTGGGCTCGGGTGACCAGTGTGTCCAGGTGGGATCCGTGTCCGGTCCCTGGCTGACTCCAGCTCTGACAGTGACAGGTGACAGCTGAGACCTGCTGTCATCCCCAGCCAGGTGCCCTGGGGTCACAGGGTCTTGGGATGGGGTCTCTGCAGCCACAGAGGAGGAGGAAGGGCAGGTAAGTGCCAGGACTGGGAGATCACCATTGCCTGTCTAAAGTCTGGTGGCACAGAAGGGCTTTGCCAAGAGATGGGCACAGAAAGGAGCAGCACCATGGCACCTGAGCCTAGTCTGGCACATCCTGGGTAACATCCAGACAAGTTGTGGAGGGGCAGCTGCTCATACACACGTCATTGATCAAACAGATCACCCCAACTTATGGGGTAGACAGCACCTGCAACCACCGAAGCTCCTCTTCCCCCTGCTGAATTGTAAGAGGAATTTGAGATAAGATAAAGGTGGTGCTATCTTCCAAGCATTATCTCAGATTAGGGGTGGTAAATAAAACTCGGGGAGAAGAATGTTTCACTGATAACGGACACAAAGAATCCACAAGGAAAGCCAGCCAGGTAACTGGTGGGTGGGATCAGCTCCAGCTGGGTAGAAGGTAATTCTGGCAGGGGGAGATCGACAGGGACTCGACTGGAAGAGAGACTGAGCATGGGATTAATTAACATTAGAAGAGAGGGAATCATTTAACCAATGGAATAAAGGAACTGTGTAGCCAATGAGCATTAAGGCCTTCATTTGCAAAAATGTATAAATAGTGAGAAGTTTTCAACAACCTCGGGACCCCCCACCATCACAAACACCAGGGTGGGGAAGGACCAAGGGGACGCTGAGGGATCCACGGGTGGTGACAATCGTCTGCTTGACTGATCTCTCTCTCCCCCACATGCACAGTCTCTCTTTTCTATTTCTTTCTCTACCTCACATTTTATTGTTAAATAAAATCTGTACTACTGGCTTTGGCATCTGGCATCTCTCAGTGAGCAGATGTCAACAAGGACACAACACCCGCAGGGTTTTACACCCCTGGAGCTGAGGGAGAGGGGTGTGTGAGCTGGGGTGGGGGCATGGGGACATAGGGATGGGATGGGGACATAAGGACATTAGGGACAAGGGTGGTGACACTAGGGATGGGAATGGGGACATAAGGACATTAGGGACAAGGGTGGTGACACTAAGGATGGGAATGGGGTCATGGAGATTGGATGGGGACATTAGGGACCGACATAGGGATGGGGGTATGAGGGTATTAGGGACAAGGATGGGGACAGTAGTGATGGGATGGGAATGGGGACATGGGGATTGGATGGGGACATTAGGGACCGAACATAGGGATGGGCGCATGAGGGTATTAGGGACAAGGATGGGGACAGTAGGGGCAGGAATGGGCACTAGGGATAGGGATGGGGACATGAGAACGGAATGGGGGCAGAAGAGGGGAGGCGACACGAGGACAGTGACACGAGAAGCATCCTCATCCGGGGAGCTGGGGGCGGAGGCGCCCCGGAGACCCCGGGCCGGGCCGGGCGGGGCTCCCCTCGCGGGCGGTGCCGCACCCCCGAGCCGGGAGGGTTTAACCGCGCTCTCCGCGGCGCTGCCCGTGCGGGCGGGCGCTGCCTCGGCCGTGCCGCCCCCTCCCCCCGTGTCCCCGCCCGTCCCTCCCGGTGCCCCCGCGCTGCTCGCTCGCGCCGCCGGTGCCGCGCGCTCCCGGCGTGCCCCGCGCGCCGCCGTGCTCTATAAATAGCGGTACCGGCGGGCCCGGGCGGCGGCGGCGGGGCCAGGTCGGTGCGGGACCCCCGGGCCAGGTCAGTGCGGGACCCCGGGGGCCCAGGCGGGCACCGCGGCAGCGGCGGGCCCGGGGCAGCGCGGGGGGCTTGGCTCGGCTCTTGCCGGGGGTGGCGGGGGCACTGCAGCGGCGCTGGAGCAGCCCGGCGCGGGGCTCGGTACCCGGGAGGGGCTGCGGGGCGCGTTCCCCTTCCGTTCGATGGGATGGGAGGGGTGGCTTGGAGCTGAGATCGCTGGGGGCACCCCCGGGTGCAGCCGCAAGGGCCTTGGCTGGGGAGACCACCCTGAGCCCCCTCCCCAGCCTGAGCCCCCTCCCCAGCCCCGGCCCCAGCGGGTCAGCGCCCCCCATCCCTTCTGGACCGGTCACCTGCCCACCGCCCTCACCGGCACCCATGGCACCGGCACCGCACTGGATCGGACACCCAGCTCGCTCTGAGGGCCGCAGCCCCCTGTCACCCCACCGAGAGTGCCGCCAGCTCTCCTGGGGCTCAGCACCCCCACAATTGGGGACCCGGGGGTCCCGCGCTCCCCAAACCCCCTGGGGGACACGTCAGGACTTTGTCCCCGCGGCGCCGGTGGGATGTGACCCGGTGCCGGTTTCAGCCCGGCCATTCTTGGCCCCTGCCCTTTGGAGGCTGTAACACGACCTGCCAGCGGCTGCGGGTGCCCCCTCCCTGCACCCCGTCCGGCCGGTTCGGGGTGACGCACCGCGGCCAAGCAGCTCGGGTGCTGCGGGGCTGGGTGCGGCCAGGTGGGGTGGCCAAACAGCCCTCGAGCTCCTGGGGGTGCCATGGGGGGGCTGCACCCCCTCCTTCTGACACCCCCCTAAAACCAGCCCCTGGGGAGCCGGGGGTGCTGCCTCCATCCCTCGGTGCTGTGGTGGCATCGGGCATCCCAAGCGGGTTTCCTGCTGTCGGGCAGCACCCCAGGCATTGGGATGTGGGCAGGGCAGGGGAGGAAGCCGGCAACGTCACCACGCGTCACCCGGCATGGGGATGCCCTTACCGCAGCCGGATGCGGAGGGTGACTGCTGGGAGCCAGGTGAGTGATGGCCGCAGAAGCAGAGATCCCTCAGCTCCCTATTCCAGGGCCAAGCCAGGAGTTGTGTCTTCTGTCCCATCCCCCCAGTCTGGGCTTGAAGCTGGGCATTGTCATGGCCAAAAAAGGGAGACCCTTTTTCTCCCCAGACTATTGGTGACCTGATGTGCTGAGTTGTTTATCCTTCTCTTTCCTGGCAGCCTTAAGTGCTTCTGTGCCTGAACCATCAGCATGGCGACAGGTGAGTGATCCACCTCCCTGCATGCTTCTGTCCCTTCAGTGTCCCCTGCATCCATTCCCTCTGCATCTCCCTGTCTCCCTTGTGTCTTTTTCCTTGGTTGCCCCCTGCATCAATCCCACCCTGGAATTAATCCCCTTTGTCCCCCCTGCATCCGTCCCCTTGGCCCCCCTGTATCCACCCCCTCTGCATTCCCCTTCCCTCCCTGCCTCTGTCCCCTGCATTTGTCCCCATTATGTGCAGCCCTGGTGCTCTTTGCATTCCCCCCTCCACGTGCCCCTGTGTCCTTGCCTCCCTCCCTTCTGTCCATCCCCCATGTCCCTCCAGCCCCCCCACATGCCCCACATCCCATTGGTCCCTGCCAGACTCTTGGCTCCATCCCCAGCTCTGGGGAGTGCTGGGTGCCAAGGAGTTGAAATTTCATCCAGCTGTAATCAGGAGATGGGAAAGTGGCCCCAGAGCAGCTCAACTTTATTTTTAGCTCTGCTTCCCCCTTCGGCATCACACCCTGGCATCGCCCCACGCCACGGCTGGTGCACAGACCCCACAGGTGCTGAGAGCCCTGTGCCAGGTGCTGGGCAGGGGACGGGGCACTCAGTGCCACTTGCACAGCGGCCACCAAGTCCAGGGACCTGCCCTGGGGTCCAGGGACTGCGGGGTTGTGCCAGGTGCTCGATGCCACCCGAGCCTGCCACGGCCCCAGTTAGCCCAGCGGGGTGAGGAGCCGGCCACAGGGATGGATGAGGCCAGTCCCTGCCTGCAGTGGAGCCGTGGACAATGAGCACCTCTGGGACACCACGTGGCACTGGAATTCCAGCCCCATGGCCGAGGTGCCATGGGGTCTTTGTGCTCAGATGTGGCCACACATCCCAAGCTGCCCAGGTGACCAGGACACACGTCTGCTTCCCTCTCCATCTTCTCCCCAGGACTCTCCTGGATCGGTCCCCTCTATCCCCAGGGATGCCTGCCCTGGATCTGGCACCCCCTGGGGACACCTTACTCCCTGATGGACCTTCTGGCTTTTGATAATTTTTTTTTCCCTTTCTCTTTTCCAGAAAAGCTCAAGCAACACAAAATCATCTTTGTGGTGGGTAAGTCTGTGTCTGGATCCTGTCACTGCTGGGGTCAGCCCAGGCCTTTTCCCTGTACCTCTAGGCTGGGGAAGCAGGGCTGGAGGCTGAGACTGGGCTATTCCCAGGCACTGTGGGATGGCCGTGGCTCCAGCTTGGCTCCTTGAGACCACATGGGGTATGGTGGGACCATGAGGGCACCTCTGGCCAGTCATGGGGTGGCAGCATCTGGGGTGATGTGACAGTAAACGACTGGGGGTTGATGTGACAACAAAACCCTGGGAGGTAATGTGACAAAACCCTGGGTGGTGATGCCCTGGGTGCCATCCATCAGGGTGTGGTGCCCACATGCCAATTCCCAACAGCCCATGTCACCCCCAAGCACTTGGGCAACCTGAAGAGGAGCTCTGTCCATCCCCTTGGTGCTGGGCTTGGGGACACCAACTGCCGTGTCACTGAGCTCTGAGGGCTCGTGCGTGTCTGTGCTGCTGCTCCCGTGTACCCTCCCTCTCCTTACCCATGGCTGGGGGCACACGTGTGCCTTGCAGGTGGCCCTGGCTCGGGCAAAGGGACACAGTGTGAGAAGATTGTGCAGAAGTATGGCTACACCCACCTGTCCACGGGGGACCTGCTGCGGGCAGAGGTCAGCTCGGGCTCGGAGCGGGGCAAGAAGCTGCAGGCCATCATGGAGAAGGGAGAGCTGGTGCCCCTGGTGAGTCCCTGCCAGCCACCAGCTGTCACATACATTATGGGATGTGCAGGGGTGGCAGTGGGGCCACCACAGTAATGGTTGGCACACGGCTCAGGCATCTCTGGCCCTGCCATCCCAGGGTGGGGTTTGCAGCAGGGATGCTGCAGGGACTGGGGATGCTGGGTGGGAGTCCTGTTGTCCCATGTCACCCATAGCAGCTCTGTCCTCCCCCTCCAGGACACGGTGCTGGACATGCTGAGGGACGCCATGGTGGCCAAAGCAGACGTGTCCAAGGGCTTCCTGATCGACGGATACCCCCGCGAGGTGAAGCAGGGAGAGGAGTTTGAGAAGAAGGTGAGGACTGGTGCTGTGCTGTGCTATGCTGGGCCATGCCATGCAGCAGCTTAGCACAGGGACTCAATCCAGCAGCAGCCTGGGCTCCCCATTCCAGCAGAGATCACATCCTAGAAGGGTCTAAACTGGGCAGCAGGTCCCCCTGCCTGGGGACAGCCTGTGCCCAGAGCACAGTGGGAGGGACCAGGGTGTCCTCAGGCTGACAGAGCGTGGCAGCAGTGCTGACATGATGGTGATGGCAGAGAGCCAGGGCTTGGCTGCAGTGTGCCTTTGCCTTCCTCTACATGGCTCTAGAGGCCACTGGAAGAGTGTCCTGGTGGCTGCCAGACCAAAGTGGTGGGAGGCAGGAGATGGTGTGGGGACATCAATGTGTCCTGCTGGCCCCCAGATCCATGTGAATGGAGGCAGAGGGTGGTGTGAGGACATTTGTGACCCTCATGCTGACCACCACCACCCCCCAAACCAAACCAGAGCCACACCAGCTCAGTGTGGTGACAGCCACGTCCCCTCTGTGCACAGATCGCGCCCCCCACGCTGCTGCTGTACGTGGATGCGGGGAAGGACACGATGGTGAAACGCCTGCTGAAGAGAGGAGAGACCAGTGGGAGGGTGGATGACAATGAGGAGACCATCAAGAAGCGTTTGGAGACCTACTACAAGGCCACTGAGCCTGTCATTGCCTTCTACAAGAGCAGAGGCATCGTCCGCCAGGTAAGCGGGAATGAGACTCATGGCAGCACCCCCAGCCCCACAGCCTGGGAGGGGAGGTGCTGGATGGGGATGATGAGGGAAGCAGGAAAACCAATCCTGCCTAGTTTGGGGTGGGCCTGACCCCTCGCATTGCCAATGCGACCCCCTCCAAGGATGGCCTGCACCCCTTTGCCCTAAACAAGCCCTGGTCTCTTCACCCATGGCCAAAATGCATCCCTGGGAGAGTTCAGTTGCTCTCGGGTGAGAGCCCTCGGGCAAGTCCCCCGGCTGTCCCCTCTGTACCCAGCTCAACGCCGAGGGCTCTGTGGAGGAGGTTTTCCAGCAGGTCTGCACCCACCTCGACTGCCTGTGAGCAGCCCCCGGCCCCAGTTCTCCCCAGTGCACTCCAGCAGAGACAGCGGAAGCGGCTTTATCCTGTTTTCGTGGACGGAGCCGTGCGGAGGAAATTTCAAGGACATTGTGTTTGGCTCTTTCCCGTCTCTCCCCAGTAAAGTTCACTTTAATGAATCCAGACTTTATCTTTTTCTTCTGTCGCAGGAAATGAGTTTTTCTTTCCAGAGTTTTTTTTTTTTCCTCTGCCTCTCTGTCCCCCCCCAGCCCCTCTGGAGCTGATTAAGGGCAGGAAGCGGGTGTTTATCCCGCCGGGGCAGCGGGATGCTGCGCTCAGAGGAAGGGAGGGAGCATCCCGGCCGCTCGCCCCGGCTTCCCAATCCGTGCCTGCAGGGAGCCTGCGCCTGCATCCTCCAGCCAGTCGCGGCCGCCCTCGCTCTGTCCCGATTGCTGAACCCCCTGGTGTCTGGGTGTGTGTCCTGCACATGCCTCCCAGCTTTCCCACTGCCTGCCAGGGGCTGGAGGCCACCGGATTTGGGATGGGGATTTCCAGCACTTTCATGCCTTGGCATTTCCTTGTTTCTGTTGGCTGTCAGGGTTTTTTGGGGTACGCAGTGGCTGCGCTGTGGTGGTTTGTAGTGGCACAATGCCCTGGAGTGGGGTGTTCCCTGTGCTGCTGGGCCTGGACACTCACTGCTCAGCCCTTACCTCAGGGGATAGGGAATGCTCTGGGGACACCCAGATGAGCCCAGCCACCAGGCTGGGGTCCTCCTGGCTGGGAGACCGGTGGTGAGTCACAGGAGCCCAACAGACAGGCAGCTGGGGGTGCTGGTGTGGGGGACCGGGGATGTGGGGGCTCCCCAGCACCCACAGAGCCACCCAGGCACAACGCCATAGCAGGGGGGCTGCAGTGGAGCTTGGGGACAGGGTTTACCCAGCCACAGTGAGGGCAGCAGGCAGCAGAGCTGCAACCCCAACAGGGCCCCCCACCACTTCACTTTTGGGCCGCTGGGAGCTGGGCACGGAGCCAGGGGGCTGGGAGGGCAGGAGGGGCGGCAGCGCTGGGGTCAGCCAAGGCCACGAGGCCAAGGAGTCAGAGCGGAGAAAGGAAACCAGCAGGGAAAAAACAAAACTCCCCAAGACGAAAACCCAAACTCACCAGTCGGGCCGACGTCAGCCCCGTGCTCCGGGGCCACGAGCCGCTGGCAGAGGCGGGGCAGTGCGGGGAGGCAGGCGGGCAGGAAGGATGCAGCCA
Organism: Camarhynchus parvulus; assembly: GCF_901933205.1. Classification (NCBI taxonomy): domain Eukaryota; kingdom Metazoa; phylum Chordata; class Aves; order Passeriformes; family Thraupidae; genus Camarhynchus; species Camarhynchus parvulus. The sequence goes on along the minus strand of NC_044587.1, from coordinate 5,909,952 downwards.
TCCGGCCGGGCTGGGACACTGCCAGGACAGCGACCCAGGGCCGGGGCCCGCCAGGGCTTGCCTCGTGCTGGTGGGACAAGGGGGCTGAGGGGTCCTGTGGTTTGGGACAGCATTGCCTAAAATTGGGGAATGGGGAGAGACATCTCTCTGGTGGCTCCAGCTCTCTGTGGGTGTGCTGTGAGTGTGCCTCAGTTTCCCCAGGTGGTTCCCTGGGCAGGGAGTGGGACAGGAACCCTGCTCTGCTCCCCAGTACGGCCCTGAGTGCTTGGTGTTGATGTTTCGATGCTTTTCCTCTGCTTTGAAATCTCAAGGCCATCCCGTATGCTGCGAGGGGGGGAGATGCTGGGCTGAATGGGGTGCAGGGGGCTGCACATGTGGCCACCCCACAGCCACGGCCACCCTCCTTCTGTCACACTGTGGCTGCCACCATCCCACTGTCCATCACCAAGGGTCTCTTGGTCGTTGTCCTGTGGTGTCACCACGGGGAGAGGGGTGTGAGGGCCCCAGAGGATCCCGTACCGGGTCCCAGTCCCCATCCCAGTCCCCATCCCCGTGTGAGCACCCGTCCCCGCGGTCCCCAGGAGATGGCAGTGCTCTGTCATGGGACATGGCTGCTGCTCACCCCGGGTCGCAGACATCTCCGGGGACATCCTGGCTGTTGAGGACAGGCGTCCCTGACTTCTCTGGCGCGTTTCCATTCTGTCCCCATGCCCGTGAACCATGAATCGACCCCACCCGCGGGGACCTGCGCCCATCCCCGGCGTGAGGGTCCCAGCCCCACTGACAGCTGTGTGAGGGCTCTCAGCTCGGCCAGCAGCGGTGTGGGGAGGAACGGGGCAGGAGTGCACAAGGGGGTCTCTGGTGCCCCTTCGGCCGTGCCCAGCTGTGACCCCCTTGCCCGTGACTCCCTCACCCAGGCCCCCTTGTCCCAGGGGATCTCCTGACCCCCAGCCCACCTGGCAGGTGGGGGTGTCCGGGCAGCCCCAGCTGCGCCCTGGCCAGGGGTACAGACAAGGCAGGCAGCAGCCTGAGCCCGCCAGCCTGGGCATCCACGGGGCAGCCCCCAGCCTGAGCCATGTGGCCCGGCCAGGGCGCTGGCTGGGAGCAGGGGGGCTGAATGCCGGGGGCAGCCCCTTCCTTCCCCATGGCCTGGGTCTGGCAGCTCCCCATGCCCATCACTGCCGGCAGCTCGGGAATAATTTGGGTGGGTGCACCCCACCAGAGTCCCTGTGTCCAGCCCTCCATTCACTAGCGCCAGCCCTGGGAAGGCCTGGGGGCACCTGGCCCGGGTACCAGCGCGCTCCCCCTGCCCCTCCGGAGGCGCAGCCCCGCACGGCGCTGCAGGTAAACTGAGGCACGGCGCCTCCGGGGGAGGGGGGGTCCATCCTCTCCGCCCCCCCGGCCCCGCCGGCCCGGCCCCAGCGCCGCCAGCGGCATTTCCTCCGCCGCGGACCCTCCTCCGAAGGGAGTCGGTTTCCTGCCGCTGCCGCCGCCCGCACTCGGCGCTGGCTCCCGGGGAGCGGCCGCAGGCGGACATGGGCCCCCGCTCCGTCCCGCTCCTGCCGCTGCTCCTGGCGCTGCTCGGCCGCCCGGGTGAGTGGGGACGGGAGGCACCGGGCAACCGGAGCCCGGGGGTGAGAGCCGCGGGGTGGGACAGCGGGACGGGAGCCCCGGGACGGGACGGGACAGCCGCGGCAGCGGGACCACCGGATCGGGGGCCAAAGGGGTCCCGGCTGTGCCCGCACAGGCAGAGATTGTCACCCTCGGGAACCCCCCGGGAGAGGAGGTTTTGGGGAGCAGCGTCCATGTGGGAAGGGACGAAGCCACCCCGATTCCCGGAACAGAGCGCAGCCCTGCCGCTCCCTGGGACCCCCGAAATCCCGGCTGCGTCACAGGGCGTGGGAGGTGTTGAAGGTGCCGTGGCTGAGTCCTGACCTAGACGGTGGCACACGGGGGGGCTGGGGTGGCTTTGGTCCCCATCACCTCAGAGTATGGAGGGGTTGACCAGGAGATGGGGATGAGAAATGGGAGAAAACCCTTAAGTCCTCACATGGGATGTGGGACTGGAGCTGGAAAGAAGTACGAAAAAAAGCTTAAAACCTCATATGGAATGTGGCGATGGAGCTGGGGGTGAGAAAAACCCTGAAAGTCTCAAATGGGAGCTGGGGGCTTGGATGCCTCTGGAGCAGTCGGAGCCACCCCGAGATCCCTGCAAAGCCACAGGGGGATTTCAGGGAGGGACCCCGGTGCTGATGAAGCTGAGGGACAGGGAGCCGGGGGACAGGGAGCTGGGGGACTCAGGGACATCGCCTGTGGCGAGGGGGAAGGGAGCTGGGGAGGCAGCAGCCGCCCAGAGAGGCTGGGGCCAGCAGCACTGTGTCCCGGCTGGGTTGGTCCCTCCTGGTCACCTCGGGGTCACTGCTCATGGGTGGTGCTGGGGTGGCCCCGCTGCCAAGCTTGGTGCCCACTGTCTTATATCACAGCCCTGTCTGGTGGCTGTGCCAGACATTCCCTGTGCAGTGAGGCTGTGCCATGGGGGCCATGTCCCCTGTAGTTGTGCCATACAGTTTCCATCCTTGTAGATGCACAGTAAGTCCTGTGTCCTGTGAGGCTGGGTGCCCATCCTATAGCTGTGCCACAGTCCCTGCCCTAGGGCAGTGCCATGGTGTCCCTGTGCTATGTAGAAGTGCAGTAAGGTCTGTGTCCTCTGTCGCTTTCTTGTACAGTCCCCATCCTATAACCGTGCCACATGCTCCACATCCTGTGTTGGTGTGCCACAGAGGCCTTGATCTCCCTGTCTGTGATGTACAGTCCCTATACCACACAGCTGTGCCATTTGGTCTTCATCCTACACAGCTGTGCAATGTCACCTGTGTCCTATGTAGCACTGCCATGTGTCCATGACCTTTATATTCATCCCCAACAGTCTCCACCCCATATGGCTGTGCCACACATGCCCTGACAGGGCTGTGCTGTATGGACTGAGTCCTACACAGCTGTGCCATATGGTCCCCACCCTGAATGTGTGTTTCTATGGTCCCTGTCCTATTTATCTGTGCTGTATGATCCCCATCCAATGTAGCTGTGGCACACAGTCCCTGTGCTCTGTAATGGAGCTGTACAGTCCCTATTGTATGTGTGTGTATGGTCCCTGTGTCACTGCCATACAAACAGACCATCTCCTCTGGCCATATCACCCCTAAGGGATGCAGCTGTGCTACATGGACTCCATCCTGTATGACTGTGCCATGTTGTCACTGTCCTGTGTAGCTGTGCCATCCTGAGTGTCTGTGCTACATGCTCCATGCCCTGCGTACCTGGGACACGTGGTCCCCATCCTGCCTACCTGTGCCACTCACCACATCCTGACCAGTTCCTGCTTCTTCCTCACAGGAACCTCTTGGGCTGGGACCCCACAGTGCCATGGAACTGAGTGCCCCATAGCAGTGGGCACAGTGCCATGGGACTGGGGTGTCCATGGTGGGTGCAGTGCTGTGGGACTGGGGTGCTCTTGGGGGGTGCAGTGTCAGGGTGTCTCACAGACACAGCCAGATTCCAGAGGGGGGGACTTTGTGCCCCCCTTGACAGGGGCCAGCAGGGCTCCCCGTGGGGTGAGCATGGTGCTGGGTCACCCCTCCCATCTCTGAGGAGAGGCTTCTTGGCACCTGTCTGACTTAGAGAGTGGCAGGAATGATGTGGTTTGTGTCAGGCTCGAAGCCTGGACCCACCTACCCCATCACCTGCCCCCCAGTGCCACCTCAGCATGGTCCAACAGCCAGTGGTGGCTCAGAGGATGCCAATTCCCTCTCAGTGCAGGATCCATCCTCATTCCTGTTCTGGATCAGCTCATTACACAAGTACCAAGGCAACACTGGCAGATGCAAGGATGCCAAAGTGGTGCTGCCCATCCCATGGGCATCCTGCACTGCCAGAGCCACCCTTGCCCTGCACCCCACACCCCAGCTTTGCTCTCTGCTCCCAAAACCCCAAGAATTTGCCTCCCAGCCCCTGACCCCCGGGGGAACCACAGTGGGACCATCCCTGCTCCTTGATCTCAGCAGCACCAAAGCAAGGGAGAATGCGGGTTGGAAAAACATGAAGTGGATTTTCTTTCTTTCTTCCTTTTATTTTTTTTTCCCTTTCCTGGAGTACAAAAATAACAGCGCCCTTATCTGATCGCCCCGGCGGCCCAGCTGAGCCCCCTTATCTGATCCTGACATAATGCTGGAGCCTTCCCCAGGGACAGACAGTGCCCGCCTGGCACCATCCCCTCCGCCGGCATCCCTGCCCTGCCGGGGGCGATCCCGGCCGCGGCCCCCGGCCCTGCCTGCCCTCCCAGCGGGATGCTGCTGCCCGGGGAGCCTCGGGCTGCCCGTGCTGTGCCCGGCAGCGCCGGGGCCGTGCCCGGTGCCGTCGGGGCAGGAGTGGAAGGGAAGAGGGATGCAGCCTGCGGCGCCCAGATAAGCGGCTGTTTATCTTCCTCCCGATGCTGCGGCCGCGCGGGGCGGAGGAAGCACCGGACAATTGGTGGGCCCGCGGCGGCGTCACCGGGGGTCTGTGCCGTGACCCCGCCGCCGCCACCGGGCCACCCCAGCGGTGAGACGCGGGTCAGGGACACCGTGATGGGACGGAATGGCCTTTTGCAGGGTGCTGCATCCCAAAAACTCAGCGACCTGGAGCATCACACTGTGACCGTGTTCACAGGGGTCTTAGGATGAGGGAAGAGACGAGGATCTGACTCCATGTTTCAGAAGGCTTGATTTATTATTTTGTGATATATATTATATTAAAACTATACTAAAAGAATAGAAGGAAGGATTTCATCAGAAGGCTAGCTAAGAATAGAAAAAGAAGGAATGATAACAAAAGCTTGTGGCTCGGACAGAAAGTCTGAGCTAGCTGACCATGATTGGCCATTAATTAGAAACAACCAACATGGGCCAATCAAAGATTTACCTGTTGCATTCCACAGCAGCAGATAACCATTGTTTACATTTTGTTCTTGAGGCTTCTCAGCTTCTTAGGAGGACAAATCTTAAGGAAAGAATTTTTCATAAAAGATGTCTGTGACGTAACACCCTCTAGCCCCAGTCCTGATAGGGGTGGCTGGGTGGACTGGAGTTTGGTCCAGCCACCTCCCGGTGCATTGGCTGGAGCCACCAGGGATGGGAAAAGTTGGAGTGGGAAGGGATAGAACTCAGTGGCCACCTCCAAAGGAAACACAGCATCCCAGGCGCTGTCTCCCCATAGAAAGCCCAGCTGTGACCATGGGAGTCTGTCCTTCCCAGCCCCCTGGAAGGGAGCACCCATGGAGGCAGACGGCTCCTCGGGGCCAAGTTAAGGACAGCCCGGCCACAGCAGGGCTGCCTGAGGCAGAGAGGAAACTGTCGAGGCACGTGGGGATTTACAGGATCAGGCCTTCAAATGGCTGTTTGCGCTCAGGATTTCCCTTGGCAGCCGCCGGCCGGCCCCGCTCGCCGCACGCCGCCGGGGGCTTTGGGATGGGGCAGAGCTCACGCCTCAGCGGCCGGGAGGATGAGCTTTACAGCCATTTCCATACCTGCGCTTCCCACTTTCCTGCGGCCGGGGAATGCGGGGGGGCTTCCGCCCCCGCCCCGGCCTTGGGGGCGGCTGGGTGCGAGTTCTGGCACGGGCAGTGCCGAGCGGGGACAGTGGATTTTTCCAGCCCGGATCCGAGGGTCATTAGCGGGGCTGCGGAGGGGCTGGCGGTGGCAGACACGTAGCCGCTGGTCCCGGAGGGGCCGCGCTGACGCCGGGCTGGGGGCTGAGGCTGAGGGGGCAGTGCCGGCGCCGGCAGCGATTCAGCCCCCTCCTGCACCGTGTCCTGCGCTGTGTCACCCCACATCCGTGCGGCGGGGACTGACGGTCTCTTGTTTTCCACCCAGACTCCGGGAGAGCCGAGGGCTGTGACCTGCAGCCGGTGACAGCGGAGCCACCCATCACCCTCTCCTATGCCACCAGCACGGTGCCCCGGGGCTGTGTCAGCAACAGCTCCATGGGCACCGACCATGAAGTCCATGTGCTCAGCGTCAAGTGGTCCAAGGTGAGCAAGAGGGGTCCCAGAGCATCCCCGCAGAACTTCTTACACTGTCCTTCACGCTGTCACCACAGCACTGCCATCCTGTCACTGCCCTCAGCACAGCGTGTTCCAGCTGTGAAAACCTTCCTCTAACTAAGGAGCAGTGGATTAACCTCCTCCATGGCGCCTTGTCCAAGCTTCTCCTCCAAGCATGGCCTTGGGCATCTCTGCCCCTGAGGGGAATGTAAAGACTTTAGAGGCAAATTCTCTAATAGCCCACGATGCCAAGGCAGATATTCCTGTGCTGGACACCTCAGGACGCTCCATTTCTCTGGGAAGGTGGCCTGGCTCTGGCTCAGGAGCTGGGCAGAGCCATGGGTACCCAGTGGTGACCACAGTGGGGAGGGAGGGATGGATGGAAAGTGGAAGGGAGGAAGGGACAGAAGGTAGAATGGAGGAAGAGATGGAAGGAGGGATGAAGGGAGGGATGGAGGAGGAAAGAGTGAAGGGATGAAGGAGGCACATCATTTTAAGGTGTTCAAGCGAGCAGAAACCTGTCTGCCAAAGTTGGCATGGCCCTGCTGAGGGGTGATAACCACACTGAGGGTGCTTTGGGGCAAGGGTGATGTCAGGGCTGGCGCTGGCACTGGCTGGCACTGTTGGGTGGGTTTGCACCAGCTCACGGGTTTGCATGGCAGCTCTGCAGGACAGACAGGCTTCCCTCACGCTGGCTGGGGCCCAGCACCCGATTTTGGCCCAGCCCTGGCGCCACACTCCCCCCTCCCTGCCACCTCCCAGCTCTCCCAGTTCTGCTTTTGGAGCAGAGGGGGAGCCACACCACGAGGCGCTGGGGAGGGTCGGTTCCGCAAGGACCCCTCTGGCCCAGCCCGGTGTAACCTGGCCTTGGCACCCTGGACGAGTGCCAGGGCCGGGGGTACCCCAGGGTTGTCACCAGCGGCGACAGGGGACACGCACTGATGTCACGGCTGCGGCGCTGAGCCCCGCGGCGCACGGGGGAAGCAGGGCAGGGACACGGCTCCACTTATAGAAGAATTACTGGAAGCTGCTTTCTATAAGCAGATCCCCACGATGAAAAAAAAAAAAAAAGGAGAAGAAAAAGAAAAAAAATAACCCGAAAGGCGGCGGCGGGGAGCGCCGAGGCTCCCGCCACTCGCGCAGCCAAACAATGGAGCGCCACAAAACACGCGGCAGGAAAAACAGCCGCCAGCTCCTCCCCGACACTCGGGGCCACCCGGGGTCCCTGGCCACCCACGCTTGCCACGGGGCCATGGCCAGGCCGGGATGCCCGGCTAGCCCTGTGCACGGCGCTGGAACAGCCTCCACCCGCCCGGTCCCCGGCTGGCTTTCCCTGCCCTCTCCTCTCCCTCTGCTCGGAACTTTGCGAGCCGTTTTTCAGGCAGCAGTTGCCAAACTTAGCGCCTGGAGTTTTGACTTCCCCATCCGGATTTCCGGCTAGAGGCAAGCAGGCAGTGCTAGCCACGAGGAATGGTGTGTGCCACCTCTGAGCCCAGGCATCCCTGCACTGCAGCACGGGCACACCTGAGCCTGGAGCGGCTGCACAGCGCTGGGACGGGGCTGGGAAACCTGCAGGGGGATGTCCCAGTGCCCAGGGTGGGGATTCTCCAGCCTTCAGTGGGAAATAGCCCAGTCCCTACAGTGAGGATGCTCTGGTGCCCGGGGTGGGAATGCTCCAGTCCTCAGGGTGGGATACCCCAGCCCCCAGTGGGGTGACACTCTCACACCCAGTGCAGAGATTTCTTAGCCTCTAGTTCAGGGATGCCCTCGTCCCTAAGAAGGGGGTGCCTAGACCCCACTGTGTGGGGTGTCCTGGGCACCAGGGTGGGGATAACACCATCCTCCAGGTGGGCATCCCGCTGGTCCCTTGCTTGGGGGAGCCAGGGCGTGTTTGCCCTGCCCGTGTAGGTGCACACGTGGCATCCCTGCCCCTAAACGCAGCCATGGCTCATCTCAGGGCCAGCCTCAGGGCTCTCCCGGCTCCCTCTGGCTCCAAGGGGCAGCCGGGAAGGTGACAGCAGCTGGGGCTTGGTGGCCACAGCGGTGACACTCTCCTCTTCCCCCCCAGGTCTCTCTTGTCCCTCTGACGGTGACAGTCACCCCAGGAGCCGATGCCTGCAGCCGGCCAGCAGTGCTGATCCTCCTCTGCAGCCGCTGCTTTGCCACCATCACCTCCCCGTGCTCAAACCTGATCATCCGCAGCGTGAGTGCCACGGCCCCACAACGGGAGCAATCCCGGGGGCAGCAGGGCCCGGGCCACCCCTGGGGATGTTTGAGGGGGTCACTGGCGGAGACTGGTCCCTCTGATCCCCAGCCACGATGCTTGGGTGGCCCAGGGAGGAGGGGACGCTCCCGAGCGTTGCTGGCGGCGCTGAGCGCTGCGCTGGCCAGGCAGGGAATGACGCACAGGGCTGGAAAAAGCTCCCATTTCCTCCGGCCGGCGGGAGGAAGGTCAGGGATGGGGTTTGGCTCCAGCGAGCTGAGCCGGGGTCGGGTGCTTTGTTAGCAAAATAAACCTCCTGCTTTGTTTGTGGCTAATAATAAAGTGGGCTGAGCCCTCCCTGTGCCACCGGCCACTCTCGCTGCTCCCAGCTCACGGCCCCAAAAACCCCCACTTATCCGGGGTGATCCCCAGCCCAGGCTCCAGGGACACTCACCTGGTTTAGGTTCACATTTGTATCCTGCACACGGAGGGGAAAGGTTTTCTTTGCTTTCCCCGTGCCAGCCTGTGCAAGGGAGGGATGCACCTTGCTCCTCACCCCGGCTTAGGCTGTCACTTGGCCCACAGGACGCCCACCTCATCCCAGACAGCACCATCAGAGTACCAAACCCTGAGCCACCTATCGTCTCCAGCGAGGAGCAGCTGCTGGCCTGGGCTCTGGCTACCTATGGGGGCATCACATCCTACAGCGAGCTGCAGGACCCCCGCAGGCTCCAGCTCCACCTGGGGGAAGGTGCGTGGGGTTGGGGGTAGCACTGGGGGCTGGAGTGGGCAGGAATGGTCTTCCTGTTCCAGAAGGGTGACAACCTCCTGGGCCAAAGTACCTTCCCTGGGAGATGCCATGGGCACTGATGCCCCTGGCCCTGAGCATCTCCCCACACTGAGCCCAGTATTGATCACCCTGCCGCCTACACAGATGCCCACAGCCCTCCAGAGTGCACTCCCCAGGAGAACTTCAATGCCATTCTGCACCTTGAGGCTGAGGTCTTCTTCCACGGGGTGAAGAGCTGCTCACGCAGTGATGCCCAGAGCACCAGGGCCGCCCACATCATCCATTTGCAGTCGGAGCCCAGGTACCACAGTGGGACCCCAGGGGTGGGACAGGCATGGGAACATGCTTGGAGATGCTTGGGAAGGTGCTGGGCTTCCCAAAGGCAGAGCCCCACATGCCGAGCTGGATGTGGGACCGGTTGGTATGGAATGCTGAGAATGGGGGTCTTGTGGTTTTGCAGCTCCTCCATCACAGGGGTGAACCTGTCTCTGAGCTGTTCTCAGAATTCTGCTGGCAACCAGATCCTCATCCTGCAGAGCAAGGCCAACTTCACCTGGTTCCTCTCCGCAGAGTGCAACATCCAGTTACTGGTATGCTGAGAGGAACATGTTTTCCCCACCACCCCCACCGAGGGGTCTGCCAGGTGCCCAGGAGATGCTGGTGTCATGGGCAAGGTGGCAGGAGGGCACCTGGAGACATCAGACATGGGCAAGTGGCAGCCCCCTTGCTGCAAGCCCTCATTACTGGGATGGACCCTGCCTCGTGCACCCCCAGCTGTCCCTGTCTCCACTTAGCCCCTCTGTGTTCCCCCTTTCCCCCTCACTGCAGGTCTCTGGGAGTTACAAGATGCCCCTTTTCTCCATGCTGATCCCTGGGAATCCCCTGCCTGACACAGAGCAGGGCCTCATCGCTGAAGCCTTTGAGAAGAACTACAGTGTCATTGCCTCCTACTCTGCCCTCCCTGCCAGCACCCACATCAGCCTGCAGATTCATGAGCATGGTGAGGCCCCCAGCAGCCCAGGGCTGGGTGGGATGGGGGTTCCAGCACTCCCACTCAGCGCCCCCATCTCCCTGTCCTGCAGAGGCGGCCGAGACGCCTGTGAGCACCACGCCCATGGACATCACACAGCCCCCAGACCTGCCCCACCAGGTGCTGCGCACACTCAAGCCCTGGAAGTGCACAGATGAAACCATGGAGATTGTCATCATCAGGTCCTACCTGGAGGTGAGAGGGGTGGAGAGGGGTGCCAATGTCCACCAAAACCACTCAGAAGTTTCATTTTCCTCTGGGTGCTTGGGGTGGGTGGCACAGGGCTGTCCCCAGTCAGTGGGTGACCACGGTGTGCATTCCTCCCAGCCCATCAAGGACGTGGTGAACATCACCCTGAGGGACATCCGCTGCCAGGCAGAGAAAAATGCCACCCACTTCATGTTGAAAAGCCCCCTCAGCCACTGTGGCACCTCACTGGAGGGCAGGGGCTATGCCAACAATGAGGTGAGAGCGGGGCTGGCGGGGGGTGTTGCCTCCAGCCCCACTGATGGCCCATGAAGGGGAGGGAGGGCTTCTCCACCGGGACCTCCTTGCTTTTGCATGGCTGGAAACATCATACTGCAGCCCAGGGCTGAGATGGAGTGTGTGGGTGGGACCCTCCCAGGGTGGGACCCTCCCATCCCATCCCGTCCCGTCCCGTCCCATTATCCCATCCCATTATCCCATTATCCCATTATCCCATCCCATCCATGGGTACCACTTGACTGACCCATCCTTCTGCCTTCTCTCAGCTCATCCTCAGCCTGGCCAAGGATGCCGTGCTCCGGAGCGTGCGGGTAAGAGCCAGGTTTCCCAGCATGTCCAGGGGTGGGAGAAGGTGCAGATGGCACTGCCAGCTGGGTACTTCTCGGGGTTTGTGTTGCTGGAATGGCTCCCGAGGTATTAAAGAGTCTTTTTGCCCAGCCCCGCGACCAAAGAAGTTGACATTCCTCAGTTCTGGTTTTCAAGGTTGTTTATTTTCTCTTATCTATCACATTCTTTTTCGGACCTGCTGAGATCTGTCCAGAAGGTCAGGTTGAGGCGCACTGCCTGTCCTTGGGGTGATGTTAGTTTTTTATACTAGAAACTACGTGTACTTTATTTACAATGATTTTCCAATACCTATCACCTATGTTAGACAGTCTGTCTCTACTCTAAACCTATCCAAAAGTGCCACCATCACAGCAGAAGAGGGAGGACAAGAAGAAGAAGAAGACAGGACACACCCAGATTCTTCCATATTGCCTCTTGAATCCCCATTCTAAAAACCCAAAAATTCTACTTTTTCACCCTGTGACAAATTCACTATCATTCTACTCAAAGTCTTGTGGCTTGTAACTCCTCACACAAAGTTGGTAATTGTTTCCATGGGTTAAAATCGAAGGCACAGGTGTTTTTGACTCTGTGCCAAGGTCTCTGAGCCCCTTGCAAGGGTCTGGAGCCATCCAGGGCAGCCAGAGGAATGTCCTGGGTTCCGACAGGTGCTGGGTGTCCCCTGAGTGCTGCCCCCTCTTGCAGGTGGGTTTCCAGTGCGAGATCCCACGGGAGCTCTTCCTGCGCCTTTTCCCCACCGCTGACTTCAAAGCACCGCAGACGGAGCTGGAGATCAACAAGGAGGCCTTTGTGCAGGTACTGCCACTGTCCAGAGCCCGGGCTGGGGCAGTCAGCCCTGCCTGGGGCAGTGACCCTGACGGCGTGCCCCGTTCCCACCCCGTGCAGGCGTCCATGCGGTGGATGGATCACCCAGCCGACCTGCAGCTCAAGGAGTGCTGGCTGGTGGCCTCCGAGCGGGAGCCGGTGCTGCTGGTGCAGGGTGGGGAGGCACGGGGAGCAGGGGTGGCTGTGCTGGAGGGGCCCCCCAGCAGCCACGGCAGGAAGGTCTGGCGCTTCCGCTTCACCTACAGCATTCCTGAGGGCGGGCACATCCCCTTCTCTGCATTCCTCCGGTGCAAGGCTGGCTTGCAGGTCAGTGTAACCCCCTCCCCACCATGGGATGCCGCCAGGCTGGTCCCCATTGCAGCCTGATGGGGTTTGTCCCACACCATTGGGTGATGGAGCCCATCCAGGAGCAGCATTCCCTGGATTCCCCCTCTCACCCCAACCTCCACATCCACAGAATGACACCATCTTCGAGAAGGTGCTGGAGGTGAGAGTGAAGGATGCCTGGCGGCCGCTCAACTGTGAGTTCAGGGCAGGGGAGGTGGTCAGGATGGGAATGGGAGAGGGACTCTCCCAGTGTGGCAGTGCTGACAGCCTCATCCTCCCACAGACCGTGGGCTGGGGCTGGGCGCTGTCCTGGGCATCACCTTCGGCGCCTTCCTCATCGGGGCGCTCCTCACTGCCATGCTCTGGTACATCTACTCGCACACCCGTGAGTATCCAGCACCCTGGGGACCCCCGTGGTGGGATGGGGGGGCCCCGTGTGTGTCCCTTACTGGGTTGCCCATTTTTCCCTCCTGGCCAAAGTCCCCCAGTGAGCCAGAGACCAGGCTGCTCCATTGCCCTCGTGTGTACAGTGCTAGAGGGGAATAACCCTGCTCCTCAGTCGTCTACAGCTCCTCAGGGTCCCCTCTGCCATCTGCCCTCCCTCCTTCTCCTCATGCCCCATGCTCATCTCCATCCCAGGGGCTCTGGGGTCAGCTGGGGAGTGATCCACGAGGGCTGGAGGGTCCCCGGGGCTGAGCCAAGGCCACCACTGTTGGCCCTGAGTGTGGTTTCCCCTTGGTGTTCCCCGTGGCGGGCGGTGTGAGCCAGGTCCCATCTCCAAACTGCAGCCGGTTTCCAGCACGGCGCCAGCCTCGGAGAGCAGCAGCACCAACCACAGCATTGGCAGCACCCAGAGCACCCCCTGCTCCACCAGCAGCATGGCCTGACGCCCCCGGGCCCCCCCGAGCCCGCACAGCCCCCGGCCAACGGACTCGGGGAGCCAGCACAGCGCCATTAAGCTGATTTTTCGCCCCAAATCTCAGGCCGAGCCCAGAGGGGGCCTCCATTACTCATTCAGTGAATGCTTTGGCCCCCTGAGGGCAGCCCACACCGGGGGGGGGGCACCCTGCAACCCCCCTGGGCTCCCCCGCTGCAGTGGGGAGGCAGAAAGAGCAGCTATTGCCAAAACCTCCCACGAGGCTCCCCATCAAATGGGGGGGGAAGAAGAAGCGGGTGCCCCCTGGACATGCCCCAGCACTTGGGGTGACCCCCGTGCCCCTCCTGCGTCCCCCCAGGAAGGCAGCAGGCAGCAGTGGGAGCAGCAAGAGGTTTATTTGTGGAGGATGGTGCAAGGCTGCTGCCCTCCCACAGGACGATGGGCAGAACCCACCACTCCCCCCAGCTCCCCGTCCAAGTTACAAACTCTTATCAATAATAATAAAAACCTTCCCTATGTTAAATTAATTGCACCCTGACGCTGAGCCTTGCCACAGCTTGAGGCTCCCACCTACCAGGCACTGGAGCTCATCACAGCCTGGGGCAGCCCCCCAAACCCTGGGGGTCCCCCCAGTCAGTCTCACTAGGGCGGGGATGGAGACCAGGAGCATCCCCCCATGGACAGTGTCCCGGGAAGGGCACAGGCAGAAGGCACTGGGGTGAAAACAGCCAAGCCAGGATGGGGTGGGGGAGCCCCACATCCCCCTCCAGATACCTCTGAGCATCACTGGGGGCTAAACTGGTGCTTCATGTAAACAGAGGTGCCCCGTCACTGGGACAGGGTGGGCTCGAGCAGCCGCAGCGCTCCTCCCACCAGGTGCAGGCTGCCGGTGACCAGGACCCGCACGGCCGCCGCCTCCCGCAGCAGCACGGCCCCGCTGCTGGCCGCGGGGTGGGGGTGAGCCCCCGAGGCCGTGGGGGCGGCCAGCTGGGGGTCCCGGCCCTGTGCCACCCACCGCAGCGCCTGCGCCAGGCACGGGAACACCAGCGCCGGGGAATTGAGGGGCCGGGGGGCTGCGGGCACCAGCAGCAGGGAGCCCCGGGGGGGGGCCGGCTGCAGCAGCCCCCCCACCCGCAGCGGGGATGGGAGCCAGGGGTCCTGCCCCACTTTCTCCTCCAGGAGCCTCGTCCACGTCCGCTGGTTCTCCAGGCAGCGGGTCAGGGCGTTCTCCAGCGTCACGTTGAAGTTCTGCTGGTCTGGGAGGGATGGAGGCAGCAGTCAGGGATTGCAGGGGGAGCTGGGAGGGATCAGAAAGGAAAGCTGGGGGAGATCTTGTCTCCTCAGCACTCACCTGCATTGTTGGCCACTGACACCTCCGTGAAGTTGGGGCAGAAGACAGCGTAGTCAAAGTGACAGGGCTGCAGAAACAGGAGGGAGCAGCACTGTGGGAACCCTCAGGACCCACCCATGGGATTTCCACTGGGGCTGTCCCACACCAGCGGGGTTACAGGGGATGATCCAAGTCCCTTCCCCACACCCAGCACTGTGAGACCCCTGCAGGGGCAGTTGAGGTGGGATACACCCCGGGACAGCAGGATGGGTGGACAGACAGACAGGCTGCCAGCTCCACCTCGTGGCTCCCTTCACCCACGGCAAAGCAGGTCCCAGAACCGGCAGAGAACCCAGGCACGCGGGCACAGTGACCCCCCGGTGCCCCCCAAACCTCACCACCAGCAGCTTGAGCAGCGCCGCCGTGTCCCGGTCGCCTGTGGCATTGAAGAGCAGCACACGCACCTCAGAACCACTGCAGGGAGAAAGGGCAAGTGGCCCGTGCCCCAGGGGACCTGCAGCACCACCACTAGCACACCCCCACGAGGTGTGCCCCCCTCTCCACCCTCTCCTTACTCATGGGGCTTGTCCTGGCTGAGGGCAGCCTGGCGGAACCAGCGCACGCAGGCCTGGATGCTGCTGGTGGTGTGAGCTCCATCCAGGTACCAGGTCACAGGGCCGTGGGACAGCACCTGGGTCCGGCCCAGCCACTCTGTGTCCCGCAGGCCTGGGGGAGCACAGGGCATGGCTGGGACCCCCATGCCCTCCCCAGCACCGGCACCCCGTGGGGATCCAGTGTGGGGCTGTGCCCTCCAGCACACATGGCACGGGCTGGGGTCCAGCATGGCCCCGCTACGCCCTGTGAGGGGTGGTCCTGGCATGGCCATACTGCACCTTGGATCATGGCATCAGTCAGTTGGAAGGCGGGTGCCAGTGGCACTGGCCCCCCCAGCAGCTCGGTGCTTGGTGGCATCTCCTTCAGCTCCCCAAGACCTGTGCAGGACACGCATCCCAGTGAGCCCTCAGGAGCCCTGGTGGGCTCTGGCCCCCATCCCCATCCCCTGCCTTACCCTGGCAGCTGCGGCGCTGCAGCCACGTCCGTGCCAGCTGTAAGGCCAGGGCGGCGTTGGAGCGCTGGTGGGCACCCGCCAGCCCCAGCTCCAGCACCTGGCTGCCCTCCTCAAAGTCATCCAGCTCTGGGCAGAGGTAGAGGGGACACTGTGGGGAGAGCAGGCTGAGCCCCCCGCCATGGGATGGGGTACCCCCCAATCCACATCCCCACCACAGCTCACCTTGCGCTCCTGGGCTCGCTCCCTCAGCACCTCCAGTGGCCGCTCCGGCTGCGCCACGGTGAACGCCGGCACCCCGGGCTGGGGAGGACATGGGGGTGCTCAGGGACATGGGGGTGCTCAGGGACGTGGGGGTGCTCAGGGACGTGGGGGAACACACCCCGAAAACACAAGAGGAGACAGAAGACCAGATCTCCCTACCTTAAAAATGCCCCCCTTCTGCCAGGCGATCTTCTCCATGGTGTCCCCCAGGATGCTGGTGTGGTCGATGCCCAGGGAGGAGACCCCACACACCACTGGTGCCCTGGGATGGGAATGCAGCATGGCAGTGTCCCGGCTGTTCCCCCCTATACTGTGGGACATCAGGCCCTGGGGACAGGCTCAGCCCTGCCAGCTCCTACCTGATGATGTTGGTGCAGTCATAGGTGCCGCCAATGCCAACTTCCACCACTGCCAGGTCCACCTGGGGACACAGGAACATGAGCCATCAGAGCCACCAGTAGGAAATGCCCCCATGGATTGAGGGATGTGGGTGGAGACAGGTCCCTGCCCCCAGCCCTTCCAAACCCACACCTGAGCACATCCCTATTTGTGGGGGCATCACCCACCTGGCACAGCATCCCATTTACAGCCATGACAGCCTGATCCACACAAATTCTGACCCAAATCCCCCCTCCCTGAGGTCCCCACCAACCTGACATTCCTGTCACAAGCTGGAGGCCACCACCACTGACCTTCTCCTGCAGGAAGACGTGGAAGGCCATGATGGTGAGGAAGCGGAAATAGGCTGGCATGCTGGCGTGTGCTGGGTCCTGCCAGGCAGAGCAGGGTGAGCACACGACCCCGGGAGCGGGGGACCCAAGGGAGGGAGCACCGCCACAACCCCTGCTGCCCCACCTTGGTCTCCTCCAGGCGGTTGTAGACCAGCCAGAAGTACTTGTTGAAGAGGTCCTTGCTGATGGGCTGCCCATTGATGCGGATCCGCTCACGCACCTGCACCAGGTGAGGGGAGCTGGGGGTACAGAGCAGGGAGAAAAGTCAGGCACAGCCCCACTGGCCCTTCAAAACCCTCCTGACCCCCTGCCCACCTGTAAAAGCCTGTCTTCAGCCCGTAGTTGCGGAGGATGCGTTCAGTGAAGGCGCACGCTGAGCCCTGAGGAGACAGCTGTGTTAAACCCTTGTTCCAGAGCAGGGGCAAAAACAGAGCCACAGACACCAGCAGTGCCCCCTGAGCCCCCCGCAGCACCGCCCGCCCGCCTCACCTTGCCCTTCGTCCCCGTGACGTGGATGATGTTCAGTCGATCCAGGTCCTCGACCTGTAAGAGTTCAACCACCCTGTGAGACCCCCAGGGCAGCCAAGCATGGCGGCTCTGCTACCAGGATGGGGGGACAGGACGGGGATCAGCCCTTCACCTTCAGTCCGCTCCTCTCCAAAAAGCCCTGCATGGCTTCCAGCTGGGCCTGGGGGTCACCGCGCTCCCGCTTCACCTGCTCCAGGTAGCTGGCATTGGTCTGCAGGGTGTTGAGCATCCGGATTGCATCCTGGAAAGATGCCCAGGGCAGTCGGGATAGAGCCCAACACAGCAGCCTTGTGGCCACTCTGCCCACAGCCCGCTGCACCCTGACCCACCCCTTCGGGTTCAGTCCCCTCGGCGGTGTCATCGGTCACCCCGGCCGGCAGCATCTCTGCCATAGTGCCGCGGGGACGAGCGGCAGCGCCAGATCCCGTCACGGGGCCAGGCTACTTATGGGCAGGGGTTACCCGCCCCTCCCCAGGTGCCCCTTGGCCCCGCGTTGGGGCACGGGACGGGCCGGGCCGGCACCCAGCGCTGCCCACGGGACAAGGTCGCCGCCGGCCGGAGCGGGCAGCGCTCCAGGGCTGGTGTTTAATGAGCGGCGCTAATGAAGCAGCAACGCTGCGCCGGCACGGCACGGCACACCTGAGAGGTCACCATTGTCACCGAGCCCCCAAAGCCACGCCGAGGGGACGTGAGCTGCAGGGGGGACCCGTGTCCCCATTGTGAGGACACTCCACCCAGACAACGGACAGACAGCAGCACTGACACCGGGAGCGCTCAGCTCTGCCGAGCGGGACCGCTCCACGCCGGGCACCGCCGCCATCCCCACGGCATCCGGCGCAGCCGCGTGCGGCCGGGACACGCCGCGATCACCGCTGCAGGCCGGGCTCGCCCGCTGCTGCCACGGGGCACGGCGCTTTGCGGGGTGACCCGAGCAGAAAGCGGGGACCGGTGGCGAGCAGCAGCCGGTACGGCGGGGGGCCGCGGGGGGCGGCGGAGGGGGTCAGGAGGGGACAGAGTGCGTTGTCGCCGCCCCGCGCGGCCCCGCAGCCCCAGCGCTGGCGCGGCCCCGTGCCCGCCCGGCGCGCGGCCCCGCGCGGTACCTGGTAGTCGGTGGCGGGGGGCGCGCGGGGCGCGTGCTGAAGCGGCGCCGCCCGGCCCGCAGCGCCCCGCGCAGCGCGCGCAGCCCCCGCGCCACCATCCCCGCCGCGTGCGCGCCGCCCGCCCCCGCGCACCGCGCGCGCCGCCCAGGGCAGGGGGCGGGGCCATCGCAGCCCCCCCGACGCCACCGCCGCCATCTTTGAAGCTGGCAGCGCGCGCCACGTCGCATGAGGGAGGGGGCAGCGCCATCTTTGCGAGGGGCAGCGCGGCCCCCGCCCCCGTGGCCATCCGGACACCTCGGCACGGACACCGGGGTCCCGGCCGGCCGCCCCGCTCGGGACGTAGCATCACGCACGACCCGTCTGTCATGTCAGCACAGGGACATGGCCCTACAGCCCCCACCGCCCAAGCTGGGGCACAAGGCCCTCCCGGAGCTCCGCAGCCCCTGGCCGGCAGCACCGCCCCGGCCCGGTGCCAGCGGGGCTGCCCGCAGCAGCGGTGCCGGTGTGTTAATGGACGGCAGCGCTGATGGCGCTGAGCCCCCCCAGCTCCCCGGGAACAGGACGGGGATCTCAGGCTGCCCGGACCCGCACTGCCCTCGGGAAGGCCCGGTGCTGTCCTGCAGGCTCCCACTGCTGTCGCCGTTTAGGCAGCACAGCGACAGGAGGGTCACAGCAGCTGTTTGGGACAGGACCATGTTTATCCACAGTGGCACAAGTCAACTGCCTTATTACTCATAACCGACTATTTTTCCAAAGAAACAAAGCCCCCCCAGCAGGCACTGTTTCAGAGCCCCAAACCAAGACAGAGTTACCTTGTACATGTCTTTCATCAAGCCTGAGAATGGCCCTCTCAGCACCACTTCCTCATGAGACTTTACACTACCAATGGCTTTTGTTGGTTGTAATTGTTAACTACCAAGTGCAAAATGCTATCACCAGCTGCACACCCTGAATCCTGGGCTCCTGGCATTTATGGGGCTCAGGAAGAAGAAAGCTGGCTACAGCTGATAGCCATGGGACACTGTGCAGCTGTGGAGGAGCACTTGCTCTCTATGAATTGATCCTGGCAAGTTCTGACATAAAGTGTGCACAGGTGATCCCAGTGGGTCAGCCTAGTCACTGTACCCAAAGGAGCCAGTGGTCTTGTTTTATTCTCTAATGCAAAGAGCTCCAGGAGAGAGCAAGGAACATGAGTGTCCCCCTGCTCCCAGCACAGTGACCAGCCCTGCCACACTATCCTGAAATCCTTGCAGACAGCAGGAGGGCAGGTCTCACCTGAGGCACAGGGCAGTGCTTGGCTGCAGCACGTTGGGTGTATCCAATGAGACTCCCAGTCATGGTTTGCAATTAAGAAAGCATGGACGCCATGTGCTGTCACAGCAACCAGCTATCCTGGTCTCCTGGGTACATGGAGCATCCAGCTCTGCCAGCCACCTCTGGTTTGCCCAATAAGCCCTTTTTTAGGCTAGATCCCAGTCTCCAGGGAGAGCTAGTCATGCTGTCTAGGGTGGCTCTGCCTTCCCCAAGACATCTGATGACTCAGAAGCTCCTGCCTCATCCTTCACCAACGCTTCAGTGCTCACAGCATACTCCATGCAGGAGCTATGACAGACCAAGAGAGCTGAGACATCTCCAAGCAGGGCCCAGTTTGGTCCAGGGCAGCTACTCCCAGTCCTGCCAGTCCCGGTACCATCTGCCAAGAGCCCCAGCATGGATGGAGACACTTTTTCCATCACCAGATCCATAACAATTGATCTGCAAGTTTAATGTAACCAATACAGAATTTTGGGGGGCAAAAACAAGTTCTGAGACAGGAAACTGGAGGGAAACAACGTTGAGCTCACAGGTATGACCTCCCCAAGCCACGCAGCTCTGCGGTGACCAAGGAGATGGCCAAGCTCTGATAACACCATCAGTCAATTCACCTTGAAAAAAGTCCTTTCCTAGACAAAAAGACCTTGCCAGGACATCTCCACTCAACGTGGGGAAGCCCAGCCAGGACCCGGCCAGATGTCAAAACACTCTGTCGAACTCAGTCTGGTTGGTGGCCGCCGGGTTCCTGCCCTGGTTCGCCGGCTGCTGGGGCATGTGCCCGCCCCTCCTGCGTGGCGGGGCCAGGTACTCGAACATGGACTGGTTGTGGGTGGACAGCATGTTCTTGAGGTCTGAGGGCATGGGGTCAGACCAGAAGAAGTCGTGGTTGAGGGCGTCGTCGCTGTCGATGCGCTGGCCGGGGTCCAGCACCAGCAGCTTGTCGATGAGGTCGAGCGCATAGGGGTCCTTGACATAGGCCTTGAGGCGATCCTTCACCTTCCGCTTCTGCCCCTTGGGCAGGTCCAGCTTCTCGTACAGCTCATACTTGTCCACGTTTGGCCACACCTGGCAAAGGGTAGGAAAAGGGGTTGGCAAGAAATTATGGAAGTTCCAGCAGTGGGAACTATCACTGACCCTAAGCATCCTCCTAACTGCACTAAACTTCTGACTCGCCCAAATAACCCCTGACTCATAAAAACTATCCCCGTACGAATGTGGATTCGGCCCCCTGAGATCTGCGCGACTCCCCTTCTCAATCAGCTTCTTCCTAGTAGCCATTCTCTTCCTCCTACTCGACTTAGAAATCGCCCTACTCCTCCCACTACCACCCAACTACAATGTGCCACCCAACTACAATCTCCTACCACCACCCTAATCTTCATAAATGTCACCACCTGAATCCTCATAAATGTTATCCAGTGCCTTTGCTTTCCCTGGATCATGTCTCATCTGCATCCAGCTCCAACATTATCCCAAAGAATAATGAAAAGGATTTCCAGCTTTTTTGCTCTAAGAGGCATTTCCAGGAGGAGCATCCATGGGGTATAATTTGATTATTTTGCAAAAAACCATGTTTTTTTCTTTTAGCTGCTTCTTGCTGCTGATGGGTCTTTAATGACTCCTTTTTGGAATGTCTTTTAATTAGGGAAAAATAATGACAATTCCTGGCAGGCATCTCTTACAGCTCCAAGGTTTTGCTTTAGTCAAGGAAAATTTATTCCTAAACTTTATTTTTATTTATGGAATTACTGATTTTTTTCTGTTAAATTCTCCAAGTGGTTTTATCCCATTTGGAGATTGCCCTGAAAACTTGATGCCCTGAAAGGATTTCCTATGGCTTTGGAAGGGAATTAAAAATGATCTGTCCATCAGAAAAAAAAAATTCCTATGAGATTATTCCTTAGGATAACCCAGGCAGGGCTGGGAAAGGGAACATGAGCTCTGGGTGGGGTAGGAGGGGGTTTATTTGGGATTTCTGGCACTGCTGGAAGTGGAGTTGGCAAGAAGTTATGGAAAGGACAAGCCATTTTTGGTTCAAACACCCTCAGGCAAACCAAAATAACAATTCTGTTTTATAACCTCCAAGCTGGCAGACATTGTTCTCACAGCAACAAAGAGGCACTAAAGGCCTGGAGACACGTGGATAACTCAGGACAGTCTTCCTGGTGTGGAAATGATGCTCAAGGATTTTGGTTCCCCCATGAAAGAGCTGCTAGAGAGGTGGTTCTAGCCAGCTACCACATCAGAAAGATCAACTGACAAAAGTGATTGCTAAATAATCACCTGGATGTGGCACCTTTTATCCTTAGAAAGCAAACCTGCCGCAATCACCAGCACTTATCTCGATCTGGGAGAACCACAGCAGGTAGCTACTTGCCAAAGAAAGCGCCTTCAGTGTATTTACATAATGACTGTGACAGCAGGATGAGGACTCTGCAGCTGCCAGCGCAACACCCCGCAGATCCCAGTCTGGGCTGAGATCCCTCAGCTCGCTCCACAAGAGGGCAGGACGAGCTGCAGATGAAGGAGGAGCTGAGGAGGGGCCGGGTGCTCACACCAGAGCTGAGCTGATGCCACAATCACAAGACAGAATTCTAGAGGCTTTTCAAGGTGACCAGCGCAAAACACCTGAGAATAAAAACCCTCACCCTTCTTTATGCTGAAAATTGAGAGTGTTTGTCTGAGAGACAACCCCAAAAGGCAGGCTAGAGATTCTCCAGCCTCCCTGCCAGCAGCAGGCACACTGCACTGCTGGGAGCATACAGCAGCCAGCACACAGAGCAGGGAACAAGCCCGAGTGCCTGGTCCCAGACTCTGCCCACACTCCTGCTCCGCACAGCCCTCACCTCTGGCGTGATGGATCCGCAGAGCTGGCTGATGAGGGTGAGCTGGTGCTGCTCCGTGTTCCCCTGCATGATGGGGCTGCGGGTCCACATCTCTGCCATGATGCAGCCTGCACCCCAGAGATCAATGGGGGGGCCGTAGTCGCGCTCCCCTAAACGGAGATGCCCAGTTAGCCTCACAGAGGGCCGGGAAGGGCCACGAGGCCGGCAGAGCCCAGCCAGGGCTCCTCCTACCTAGGAGCAGCTCTGGGGGCCGGTACCACAGGGTCACCACGCGGTTGGTGTAGCGGTTTGGCTGGCTGTTCTTGGCCAGGCTGAAAGCTCGAGCCAGCCCAAAGTCCGCCAGCTTCAGGACTCCATCCCGCGTGATCAGCACGTTCGCTGCTTTCATGTCTCGGTGCAAGATCTGAACAAGGACAGACATTGAAGAGTTAAGTGAATAAAGTGCCCTCTTTGGGTGTCTTGCACCAGCACGATGCTCAGCCTGCAGAGGTGGGAAACAAGGATTTCCCTCCAGCCTGTGCTAAGAACAAGGAGCAGGTGTCTGCCTGCTCCTTGGAAAGCCACCCCTTGTAGCTATGATATTTTCTGAAAAATCTTTTCTTTAGGATTTTTCCTCCTGAGAAGCTGAGAGGCCTCAGGAACAAAATGTAAACAATGGTTATCTGCTGCTGTGGAATGCAACAGGTGGATCTGTGATTGGTCTCATGTGGTTGTTTCTAATTACTGGCCAATCACAGGCAGCTAGCTCGGACTCTCTGTCCGAGCCACAAGCTTTTGTTATTCATTCCATTCTTGTTCTATTCCCTGCTAGCCTTCTGATGAAATCCTTTCTTCTATTCTTTTAGTATAGTTTTAATATAATATATATCATAAAATAAAAAATCAAGCCTTCTGAAACATGGAGTCAGTCTCTTCCCTCATCCTCAGACCCTGTGAACACCATCACACCCTCTGAGCACAGCAGGAGTCTGTGTCATTACCTTGTTCCTGTGGATGTAGTAAAGTCCATTCAGGAGCATCTGCATAACTTTCTTGATCTCTGACAGCGTGAACTTGACATGGGCGTTGCTGAGAAGGCCAGCCAGGTCGTGCTCACAGAAGTCAAACACAAGGTAGATGCTGCCCTTGCACCGGTTGTACGGGGAGGCTGCAGGAGAGGCACACAGAGGCTGCCAGTGAGGGACTCTTCCCTGGGTCACAGCTCCTCCTACCTCCCACCACCCTGCAGCTCACACAACACCCCCTACACAGAATCTCAGGGCACAGGAACACAGAGAGCCAGGCAGCCTGCAGGCCTCAAGGTCCTTTTTAAAGAAGAACTGAGCAAAAACTAGCAACACAAGAACAGGAGATGAGGATTGATGCAGCAAATGTCATCAGACAGGCAAGGAAAGGGCATGGCAAACTTTGAAAGCTTCACTTTGTGCTGCTCTGGGCACATAAGGGTTGTGGGGTTTCCTCCCTGCAAGCTGTGGCTGCCAGCCAAGCACCACTGACAGTGGAGGCACCCACAGGCAGCCACAGGAGAAATGCAGAAACACAGAAAATCTGTCTAATCTCACATTAAAAAGTGAGATTTCCTGCAACCTCAAACAGGATCTGCAAAAATGGACTGATCTTGATCAAAGCGATACAAAACTCCAAGTGCAACTTGAAGCCAATGACAGCAGACTTTAAGTGAAGGAATCAATTTCAATCTTGTTCCTAGAGCACCCACATAAAACGTTATTAAAAAGAAAGGCTGATTTTCATCAGTTATAATCAGCAAAACCTGCTGATCAGCATCTCCAAGTGGAAAAGCTTAACCCCCAGAGAAGCACACTGCTGGGCTG
The DNA here is from genome assembly GCF_901933205.1 of Camarhynchus parvulus. Lineage (NCBI taxonomy): Eukaryota > Metazoa > Chordata > Aves > Passeriformes > Thraupidae > Camarhynchus > Camarhynchus parvulus. The sequence continues at coordinate 5,885,979 of NC_044587.1, read as the reverse complement.
CCCAGCCAGGAGGGTGCCTGCTACCCTGGGTTTGCATTCCTCACAAAGACACTGCCCCAAACACACCTTTCCAAAGCAAAAACAAAAAAGCCTCACATTTGAGAACAGTAAATGAAACATTTCTATTTTACTGCAAACTGAGGTCAAGGTAGATTTGGATGAAAACTGGAATACAAACAAAACATAAAAAGGGAACAAATGACACGTCTGCAAAAATATTTACTTTTGGTATGCCAGACACCCAATCATCACAGCTCTTTTAATCACAGAGTGAATTAAAAATTAACTTGTCATTGGTGTTTTTGCTCATACCTATTCAGACAGTAATCTACACACAGCTGAGTACTGGAGTATCTTGAATTTCCCATCTCTAGGCCAGACAGTGCCCCTTCAGAGACTGCTCTTTTTAAAAAACACCAGATACTGGTCAGTTTTGTTTTTATTTCACTGACATGACTGGCTAGGGAAGGGCAGGCTGTAACATCAACTGTCACTTTCCAAAGTATTTTTCCAGTACAAATCCATGTAAGAGAATTATATAGAAACTCTAGCAGATGTTATGTTGCAGTTTCACTGTAAACAGAGCCAGGCCAGTGCTGAGCCTGTGAAGCAGTGGGGGCACATGGCATCAGGTGGGAGGGAGGAGGTGGAAGAGCAGCTCAGAACTGCTCCTGTGGAGTCCCAGCCCTCCCAGTTACATCACCCAAGAAAGAGATGCTGAGTGAGCCTCAGCTGGTGCTGTGTCATCAGCTCAGAGCTGCCAGAAACCATCACAAGCCGACCAAGAGAGGCAGCTCCAGGCTGAGGAGCCTCTGCTCCAAAGTCTGCCCAGGGCTGGTTCATTTAAAGCCTCTCAGAAGCGAGTTTCCCAGCACAGGCAGCACTCACTGCTATGGCACAGGCACATCCTGGCAGGACTACAACAGCTTTTTCCAGCTGAGCTTCAGCAATGTCCTGACTCATTTAGAAACTCTTCTCCAAGATAAGTGACCTGTCCCAGGCAGGAACAGAGGCCCATGCTCAGCTAGACCACCCCACTCCCAGCACAAGACACCAGCCTGCTCAGCAGGGCTCAGAAAAGCCATCATCAACACACGGGAGACCCTGCAAAGTACCTTTGGTCCTGCAGATTTCTATGAGGTTCACCACATTCTCATGTTTGAGCAGCTGGAGGATTTTAATCTCTCGCAAGGCTGTGATGGGAAACTGGAAAAGAGAAAGAGAGAATGGAGGTTGGAGGTGCAGGAGGCCAGAGAACAGGAGAGGTGTGACCAGGCAGCTTGGCAGGTCCTGCCCTCCTCTCCTCACCTACATTCACACCAGGACATGGTACAGCCCAGCCTGGACTGTAGAACAGCCTCTCTGCCTGCTGCCTTTGCTGTTTAAGCTGTTAACTCTCTCCCCAAGCCCTGAGCACGTGCTTCACACATCACCCAGCTCCTCCACAAACATAACCAGCGTGGAGCCCTGTGCTGGGGGTCCCAGAGGAGAAGAAAGACACAGGAAGTGTCACTTCCCAGCAGCCATCCCGTGCAGCCCAGTCCCCTCGCTGCTGCCACGTGCCTTTGCAGCCCAGGTGACAACAGGTCCAACCCAGCCGTGCCCCACACTTACCCCTTCCTTCTCATTTTCCATCAACACCTTCTTCAGTGCTACTTTCTTGCCTGTCTGGCGATGTTTGGCTTTGAAAACTTCCCTGTAAAAAAAACAGGAAAAAAATCCATGAGCAGTACAAGGAGAAAGGAGCCAGGTGCCCCCGACAATGAACAAGCCCAAGCAAAGACACACTAAAGCATTTTACAAAGAATTCTCTGCTGAGCCAATACAGCCACATTCCCCCAGGGCCAAAGGCCCTCAGGACTCACTGAACCAACGGAGAGCCCAGAGCTCTTGCAGCTTTATAAGGATTTTCAGTAATGTAGCACATTTTGAGCAAAAAATTGCACATCTGGAGCCAAGCTGCACATTTGGAGCCAAGTTACAGGTCCCCATCCTAATTGTTTTCAAGGTTAACTCTGCTCTGCCAGAGCTGGGACAGAGCGGGGTCTCAGGCTGGGGAAAAGGGGCTCCAGGAGCCAGACTGGTTCTCTGAAGCCAGAAGGGTGACCGGGGAGAGGACACGCGAGCACGGAGCACCCGAGGCAGGCGCCGATGGGCCGCGGGGCTGGGCCGCGGCTGCAGGCCTAAGCCGGGGAAGGCCGGGGCCGCGCCGGGCCAGGGAGGGCCGGGACCAGCAAGCACTCACCCGAAGGTGCCCTGACCGATCTTGGCGAGCTTCTCGTACTTGGAAACCTCGTCGCAGAAGGGACACTCGACCATGTCGTACTGCTTGGCCATGGCGGCCGCGCCGTTGCCACAGCACCGCGTCCCGCCCGTTCCGCCACGTGACCCGCGACGCCGTCACGTGGCCCAGTCGCCGCGCGGGGCCTTGTGGGTGTTGCAGTCCTTGGGACCACCGCCATGTTGTCCCTCCTCGTGGCCCGGGAGCACCGAGCGGTCCCCGGTGCCGGTGGCCCTAAAGCGCGTTGCTGTGTGCCCCGTGTGTGCTTAAACACGTCAGGAGTTAAACAAAGCTTCTGCTCCTGCGGCTGTGGCTGTGATGTAGGGAGGCCATGGCCAGGCAGGAGGACTCCAGGGTCTGGTTGAGGGGAGCCTGAGTTCCTCCCCCGGCCGTGGCTGTGTTCAGGTGCAGCACAAAGAGATCGATCTCAGCCTGTTCGAACCTGGTCCCCAGGGTGGACAGCACCCAAGGACCGAGCTGTGGCAGAGGTGACTGCTAGCATCCTGGTGGTGGGAACCACCAGCCCCCTGGGAACGGGAAACACGGACACCAGACCCCTGCTGGGTCCAGGCCACATTGTCCTCCATGGTGACACTGTCATGGAGCACATCAATGTCCCCAGAAAGAGAGAATGGCTGGTGGGCAGTGCTCCTGCTGGCAGCGATGCCACCCGGCTCTCACCCCACAGGGGCTGAGCACCAGGTGGGCATGGCAGAGTCCTGTCTGCAGGGCGGGAGCCTCACCCACAGAGCTGGCAATGGGGCTCACCCACACGGCCGTCACACTCCTCTGGGGCTGCCACCTTCTTCCATGGGGCTGCCACCCTCCTTTAGGGCTGCCACCTTCCTCTAGAGCCAGCACCCAGAGGTTTTTGGTTGTGCACATCTGGCAGACATCCCCAAACCGGGGTGCAGAGGTGGCTCTTGAGCAGCCAGGCAGGTGCGAGCAGCCACGGGGAGTGCAGGAGCTGTGGGGACAGCGTGAGGGAGGGCAGGGACAGCAGCAGGAGCAGAGGAGAGCACTGGGGAGGAACAGGGCAGGGAGCAGAGGAGAGCACTGGGGAGGAAACTGCCGAGCGAGCGATGAGTGACTGCAGGGGAGGCAGGAAGGGAGGAGCGGGCAGGGAAGGGCTTCACAGTTACAGACTTGTCCCTCTCGGTCCCCGCGGCCTCCGAGCAGCGCGGCCATGGCCGAGGGCCAGAAACAACGGGGCTTCAAGAAATTCAGTAAGTGACCACGGGACAGGGAGGGTGGGCAATGGGGTGCTCACCTGGACATCTCGGTGGGTAGGAGGATGTGTGTGAGTTGGTGTTGAGTGTGTGCTCACACGCTCCCTGGGTCATCCCATCCAGGGACGGAGTCATCCCATCCAGGGATGTTTGGAGCTGTGACAGGCTCTGCTCTCGTTAGGAAGCTTGTTGGGGTGAGGGGCTTTGGAGCTTTCCATCCCCAGGACTGGGTGCTGGCTCAGGAGCTGGGTGCTGGGACTGGGACCACTTTGCTGCAGCCCAGCCCTGTGCTGGATGCTGGGATGTGACTAGAGGGATGCACAGCAGGGTTTGGGGGTCTTCACTCCTTAAATCACACCCTTCAGGGTGCATGGCTTGGGTACAAGCTGGTGCTGGGGGCCAGGGGTGGCTAGGAGCCTCACCCCAGGGTGCTCCTGCAGCACAGGGATTGGGGTGACACAGAGGAGCCGGGGAGGGAGCCTGGGAATGGATTCCCACTGGCTCTTCAGGGAGGAAGTGCTTGATACCCACCGGGAGTGAGCTCTGCACTTTCTCACAGACCTCAGCACAGACCTCAGCTTTCCCCCGAGCCCCGGGGGGAGGCTGCAGTGGCCTTCACCCCATTCCCAGCACTGGCTGTGCTCTCTTGCATTCCTGCCGCGGGGCTGGCGCCAGAGGGGGGCCAGTCCCTCCCCTCCCCCGGGACCCCTGCACTGGCCAAACACACGGCCCCATCCCAGCTGGGATTTTCCTTTGTGGTGGAGTGCTGGGGAAATGGGGAAAATCCCCAGCGCTGCCTTTCCCACCTGTCAGCAGCCCCAGGAGCAGCAGGTAGCAGAAGATGCTTGGACTCCAAGGGGATGCTTAGCACAAAGTAGTTTTGCCTTTAACTGCACTCAGGCCATGATGTTCCTGCCTCGCAGAGGGGCTTTTGGGATGCAGCCCCCTGTCCAGCTGCAGGGATGCCCTGCAGAGCCCATGGGTGGAGAGTGGAGGTGAGATCAAGAGCTGAGCAGCCTGGGACACCGGGGTCCTTGCTCAGCACCTCTGCAATGTGGAAATCCAAGGGCTGAGCAGCCTGGGACACCCCGGTCCTTGCTCAGCACCTCTGCAATGTGTCGCTTCCGGCCGCGGCAAATCCGCCGTGCTTCACAGAGCCCCAGGGCAACAACAACATTGCAAAAGCCCCGGAGGCACCCAGGGAAGCGCTGCTCAGCAGCACTGCAGCCACAGGCTCGCTCACCCCGAGTGCCCAAGTGCTGACACCGGCACCATCCAGACACTCGGAGCTGAGCTGGGGCTGAGGTGTGAAATGCAAAGCCGCCCCCCGGAGTTATAAATACTTCTCTGGTGAACATGTTCGTGCTCAGTACTTGCAGGTGGCAGCTGGAGCAGGCGAGGGGCTGGGTGAGGAAGTGGGGAGGTTATCTCCCGCCCGCAGCAGCTCCGGCCCGTGGCTGGTTCCTGCTCCACCGTGCTGGCGAGACATGCACATGTGGGCAGGTCAGGCTATGCAGGACCCCCATTCCCTGGGGAGATGCCGGGTGTCCCATTCTTGCATCCTGCAGGGCTGCCCTGAGGCTGTGGGGATGGGCACAGCCCTCCCAGAGCCCCCTGGAGGAAGTAGGCAGGCAGAAATCATTTCTAGAGTTGCCTGCTCACGGGGTTGGGTGTTTCCTCCACCCCTCAGCTGTGGTGGGAAGATGCAGCTGCTAGATTTGCCAGGCACAGGAGACCTTCTGCTCCCCGAGGGACCAGGGCAAAGTTCCCAGGTTCCCAACAGAGATGCCTCAAGCAGCATCTTACACACCTCAGAGCAGAGGGATGCCATGCCGAGCTGGGCCTGCAGATGTGGGTGTAACACAAGGCTGCATAGGCCCCATGCCCACCCCAACACAGGACCAGGGGCTCTGGGACCCCCCATCATCACACTGTGCCAGCAGTAACCCCACACTCATCATTCTTTTCTCCTTGCCAGAGTTTTTCAAGTTCAAAGGCTTCGGGAGCCTGAGCAGCATCCCCCGCTCCTTCACCTTCCGGCGCGCCTCTGTGGACCCCAGCTCTCCTGACAGTCTCAGACATCATCTCCCACCTCCCCATGGCTTCCTGGGAGAGCCCTTTGACAGCACCCAGGATGATCTCAACACCGTGCCCAAGAGCCCTGGCCCCTATGCCCAGTCATCGAACATGTACTCCCACATGGGCACCATGCCCAGGGTCAACCTGGGCAAGGCAGGGAAGAGCCTGGGCAAAGACAAAAGTAGCCAGAACTGCTGGGAGAAAGGGACTCCCAACAACAAAACCCCCCAGACAGCCCTGGTCCCCTCAAGCCTCAAGTGCCCTGAGATGTCCAGCACCCCTGACCCTGGCACAGACTCACCCTCCGCTGCTGGAGAAGCAGAGCAGGAGGAGGAAAAAGCTGAACCTGGGGACACCATGGGGGCAGCAATGGCCAGGAGAGACCAGGAGCCTGTGGGAAATGTCTCCTGCCCTAGGACAGAGGCATCGAGCTCCAGCCTGGCTCCAAACCCCAGCCAAACCACAAGCTCTGACACAGCAGCTGGAGCAGAGACCAGTGATGGGGATCTGCTGGAAAAGGGACAAGAGCATCCTGACAAGATCTCCCCAGACAGGTATAGCCCTTGGGGTTTGCTCTGCCTTCTGCTAAGACCCCCCTTTTGCCCCTCCAGTGCAAGAGGAGGGGGCTGGGACAAGCCAGGGTCACTGCAATGTCCCCCCGTGCCCACAGTGCCAGCGGGATGCACCTGGCCGGTGGGACAGCACAGCTGGAGCGTGCTCAGGTCAGCGGCTCCATGGGAACGAGGTTTCCTGTGGGATTTCTGCTCCCTCCTGTTTCCGGACGGGGTGGAAACATCTCGCAGCCCCGCTCTGCACCAGGCATCTCTTTGTCCTGCGGCGGCCGCGTTCCAGCACCGGGATGTGCTGCTGCGGAGAGCTCACACCAGCACTGTTACAGCCTCCTCCTCCTCTCACTCTCCTCTTTTCCACCACCTCTGTCCTCTCCCCCTCTGCCGAGCAGCATTGCCTTCCCCAAGGCACGGGGGCAAATCCTGAAACCAGACACTCCGTCCCCATTTCATCAGTAAACCCCCACTCTGGGCACAAATCCCCCACTCCAGGCACAATCTCCCCCTCCGGGGGAATTTGGAGGTTCAGCCCTCTGAGATGACGGATGGATTTTTTTGAGGTTTTGACCGCAGAATCAGTCAGAGGGATTTTTATCTCCCAGCCCCGGGGCATCTCTGGGCATAAGGGGCCAATTGCGACCCCAGCCCAGCAGGGTGTGCGGGACTGGGGGACACAGGCAAAGGCGACTCCAAATTTCTCCCGAAAACATTTCTCCCTCTTTCCCTGGCCTGACTCTCCTCTCTGTGCACTCCAGTGGCCCCTGATGTCCCTGCTTCCCCTGCACCGCCCCAGGGCCGGGGGCTCCTTTTCCTGACACTGAGCGTTCCGGAGCTCCGGGTGGTCCCGGCAGCGGGGTGAGGAGGAGAAATCCGGCGGTGGGAGCCGACCAGACATTCCTGTTGGCCCGAAGGGTGGGCCGGAGGAGGGCCGGGACGGGAAGGAGGAGGGTCCGCCACCGCCTTGCGCGCCCCGAAGTCGCGGCGCTCAGTGCGAGGCGGGAGAGCGCGGGAGAGCCGCTCCCCATCCCCGGGCACGGCGCTTGCTGCATCCCCAGGGCCGATGACAGCGCTGGGCAGGAGGTTTCCCACCCTGGGACAGGGCAGGTAAGGGGTCCTGGCCACCCGGCCACCCCTCGCACCCCGGCACAGCGGAGGGGATGGGGAGGGAGAGGCTGCGAAGGGCTTTGCTTGGGGCGGGCACAAAACTTGGAGGCAGATACCGGAGCTGAGCCCTGCTCGGGTGCCGAGGCCCCCAGCCCGAGGTGGTGTTTGCTCTGGGAAAGAGCTGCTGGAACCGCACCAGGGGCTGCGGCCAGGGGCTCGGAGGTTTGGGGGGCAGCTGGCGCTGCCGCATCCTTCGGTGGGCACAGAGTGCCAGAGAGTCCCCAAGGAGGCTGCAGAGGGCTCACCCAGACCTTGTGTCTCCCAGAAATTCCTTAGATCCCAAGCCAGTGTGGCTGGGAGCCAAGCAGCAGTGGGACATGGGTGGGTCACGTGGGTGTCTTGAATCTGGGGAATGGGTTCCAAAAAATTGGGGACCAGATGCATTTTTGCATTCTGTGGGGCTTCCCCGATGACGGGTGTGGCCTTGCTGCTTGCCAGGGAAACTGAGGCACGAGGGTGACCACAGCAGGTCTTGGCATCAGGATTATTTCTGCTGCTCCACACTCTAACCAGGAGCCCCTGCCACAGCCCCTGGCTCAGGGAGCAGCCGTGTGCCAGAGCCATCCCAAGGCCAGGCCCTGCTGTGGGGCGGGGGGGAGGAAGTGGGACCGGGATAAAGCTGCGCCCCAGCCCTTCCTCCTGTGCAGGCACATCCCTGGGCTTGGGGACAGTCTGTTCCTGCCAGGCCATGCCAGCAGCATTTTCCCTGGGGGGGGAAACAAATATGGCCCTGGAGCACATTTCCACCTGTCCCCCCAGAGTATTTCTGGTGAGGACAGTCCCCAGAAGAGGGTGGGTGAGGATGCTCCTGCGCAGAGGGCTTTCCCAGAATCAGGCCTGTGAGGGGGGGAGCTGTGCTGCTGTGGGACGGGGAGTGGCAGGCAGCCCGTGGAGTGCTCCGAGCGAGGCGGTGGCCGTGACTCCGGCAGGGACACGCTGACTAACGGGAGGTGGCCGCTGGCAGCTCCCAGGGCGGACGTGACTCGGTTTCCCCGTGCGTGGCCGTGCACAGGGCAGGGGAAACGCTGCTTCCCGCAGGCACTGCCTGACACTCCCTGCACTGCCAGCCAAAACCTCCCTAGAGGCAGCTCCACAGAGGGGGAAACTGAGGCACAGTGCCCAAATTTGGTTCCCCTGGGGTACAGCCTGCACCAGTGTCCAAGGAAAGCAGAGCTCAGGCTTCAAACCAGGGCTGGACTCACAGGATCCAGCCTGTTCCCAGCAGCCAGCCCGGAGCTTGGCGCATCTGAGAGTCGTGGTGATGCCTTCCCGAGCCCAAAGGGAGCAGCCACCCCACCAAGCCCCCATTCCCCAGTTCCATTGCTGCAGCTCTGGGTCTCAGCAGCTCAGCCACGGCCGCACTCCAAAGGCAGCCCTGGAATTTCTCCCAGGCTCTCGTCTGCCCCCAAAAATGCCGTTTCCTCCAGGAATGTACAGAACCAGGGGGGCTGCGGTCCCAGCTGCTGCCCTTCCCCGGCGCAGGGGCCTCTCCTGCCCGGGCTCTCCAGCGTCTCCCAGCTGCTCCCATGCTCCCGACTTCCTGCCCAGAGGCCCCCCGTCCTCCTGCCGGTTTTTCTCACGGCTCTCGCAGCACCAGGCAGCTCTGCAGCGTGTGAAGGGCAAACAGGCTGGAGAGGCAGCGCCGGGGTGGGCAGGCAGCCCGCAGCTGCCCGGGGGAGTCTGCATCCATCCCCGCTCCCAAATGCTCTGCTATTTTCTTCACTTCCAAAAAAGTGCGGGCTTGATTTCCAGCCCCTTTTTCCCCCCTCCCAAGCAGGACACCAAGGGATGTGGTCTGCAGTGTGGGCTTGGGGAATCACAGAATCGCTAAGGTTGGAAAATACCACGGAGATTGAGTCCAAAAGTCAACCCGGCCGTGCTGTGTTCACCAGTGAGCCGTGTCCTTAAATGCCGTGTTCGAGGCAGGGGAAACGCTGCTCCCACAGGCACTGCCTGACACTCCCTGCAGACCCCTCTGGCAGCCAAAACCTCCCTGGAGGTAGCTCTACAGAGGGGGAAACTGAGGCACGAGGTGCCCATCCACACATTTTTTAAAGACTTCCAAGGGTTCCAGAAGTGGGAATTGTCTTCTGGATGGTTGGACACTACAAGGGGCTGATGTAGACTCTGTCACAGCCCGCTGTAATGCCGTGGGCAATGTCCAGTGGAAAAATGTCTGGCAGTGGTTGCCTCTGCTGTCCCTGCTTCCCTTTGGGGAGGCCACCAGGCACCACCTTCCACCTGGAGAGAGCCCACAGAGAGGAATTTGGCTCCCCAGGGCTGCTCCCAGTGTGGGTCTCGGAGAGAAGTTGTGTGCAAGACCCTCAGCAGTTTCCCGTATGTGTCTGACGTATGTGATCCTTCCTGCCAGGAAGGGACATCCCAGGTCTATGATGACCTTGGATTTGGTTATTCCTTAGTTGCAGCTGCCTGTCCTGGTGTGGCAGCCTGCCATCCCCAGGCCCCTGCTGCTGCCTTGTGCCCAGGTGAGCAACCTTGGCAAACAGCAGGATGTCCATTCTGAAGCTTGGCACTGGGGAGGCAACAGGTTCTGCATTCTGGTTAAAGACATCTGGATTTTTGTATTTTATTCCGAAAGGTGAGACCTCAAGGTAGCACATCCCAGCTCAGGCTGTTAGAGCCTCTCTCCTTTTGAACTCTCTGTTCCCCTGGGACCCTTCCATATGGACACCTATCTGGACCTATAAGAGCATGAAAAGCAGTCCCAGTCAGGACATCACAGTTCAGACCTAGCTTTGGTGGGAGTTTGAATTCTGTACAAAGCCATAAAGTCAAAAATGCTTGTCTGGGCGGTGTGTCCCAACATCTGCCTACTGGGAATGCAGTTCTGCCAGGACACAGGGCCCCCTACCTGGCCATGGATCCCCCAGCACTGTGACCTGCGGGGACCCCAGCCTGGCTGCTGAGTCTCCCTGGTTCAGCTCACACGGTCCCAAGCCGATTTGGGGCGAGATCCTCTAAAAAGGCTTCATTCTCCCCTGATCGCATTAGGGAGGATAAGCCCTGTGCTGAGAGTGGGCACAGAGCAGGCAGGAACAGTGCTGGGGCCCTGGGAGCCTCTCCCAAAACCATGGCCATGCTCTTGGCACCGTGGCAAGACAAGGGGCACAGACCCCAGCTCCCCCAGCTGTGCCACCACTGCCTTCGACCTGCATGTCACAACTTACTGCCCTTTCTTATGTATTTTTATTGTTCCTCTTCCTTTTAGCCACCACGATGGCCTGGAGTCTGGCAGTGAATACGTGAAGGTAAGACACAAAGTGTGATCACATCCTGTCCCAGCTGGGTGCCAGGGGTGGAGAGGGGATGGTGGCCCTGGAACTGCCCAGGCCTTACACCAGCAAGCTGCTCAGTTCTGCACCCCTCCTCCCATCTGGGCTCTCTCTTTGCCCCTGGAAGATATTTCTGGCAAGGCCGGGGAAGACAGAGGAGACACAAACCCTACGTGGTCGCCCCAGTGCTGTTCCCACAGGAGCTGCTTGCGTTTCATGTTCCCAGATCCTTGTGAACGCCCACAGACGCAGCCTCCTCCCTCCGCCCCCACGTAAAGAAACGGAAGGGTTTGAGCCACTTTCGTGGCTGTCACATGAAAGTTGGTGTAAATCTCTCCAAATCTTTTGCTTATCCTCCAGCAAACTATTAACATTCCTGAGGACTCTTCATGTCTGGCCAGAAATTCATTAGTGAGGCGCCCGGCTCTGGAGGAGAGCGGCCCTTTTGCAGGAGGCTGCTGGCACGGTGGGGCAGGCACAGAGGAGTGGTGGCAGGGGTGCTGTGAAGTTTGGGCACAAAGCATTGAAACCCCCTGAAGTGGCAGGGTGGGCACTTCCATGGCATGGCCTTTGGGGTGTTTGTTTAAGGAGAGTTGGAGCTTCCTGAGTCCAGTTGCCCAGTGGGGATCTAATCTAGTCTGCCACTGGGCAGATGGGGTTCTTGAGAAGTGACTTGGGGTGCCCAGCTTGGGTGGTCTCATTAGCACAGAGCCCCTGCACCTTCATTTTTTTGGACTTGGGGCTCCTGGTGGTGGCTGTAGCCAGACATGGAAATGTGGGAACCCCATGTGGCAGCACCAACTGGCAAACTTGGGAGAGAGCTGGCTGGACCCTGAGCTCATCTGCTGCTTCCAACAGGGGTCACGTCCCTGCACATCCATCCCTGGGGCTAATGAGGACCCCACATGTCGAGCCTGGCACTGGCAGCCTCTGGGCAGTGGGGTCAGATGAGGTTTTTGTTGTGTAGCAGAGTGACCCTGCGGGTGGGATGCTCTTCTCTCTGTGCCCTTAAGCCATGTGGGACTGGCAGAATGGGAGCTCACAGGGCTGGAATGGGACCTGTGCCAGGACAACAAAGCTCTGACTGGGCGTATTGGGTCTGGCTGTGATGTAGTTCATTTTCCCCTGCAAAGCCAATACACTGGCCTCTGCAGGGCAGGGCCCTGGTATGGGGACCTCAGAATATGCAGAGAAACTCCTGCTCACACAGGCAAGTCCTGTGAGGGCAAGGAGGGGGTGAGGGGAGGAACAGAATAATTGGGGGTGTTTTCCCTGGCATTGTCAGTGTGTGCACCCAGAGATGGACACATTTTATGGCTCATGATTTAATAGACTGAAACAATGCAGGTGGGGAGCAATGGATGTGGCTCTGCCTTTGGGATCAAATACTTTCTGGTGAGCCAGGAGAATTTCCTACCATCCAGTCAGATCCCAGACCTGAGCTATCTGGCCTTTATTTCTCATCCATCCCTGTGGTGTCCAGAAACAGCCCACGGGCTGTGATTTATACACCACTTCCCTTTGGTCAGAGCAGCAACTGATGGCTGCAGTGACAGCAGCTATTTTAGTCAAGTCAGTAATTATCCAGAGTGTGAGTGACCGGGATGACAGGGACACTCCAGCTGATTGCAGCGCTGTGCCTGGCTGCCAGCCCGTGCAGCTGCAGGGTGCTCAGCACCCAGCAGTGTTCAGCCCCAGATCCTGCTGTGCCTGCCTTTGGGGCAAGGGAGGATGGGGCTGGGATCTGCCACTGGTGTTGGTGTAGCTGGGAGGGAAACAAGCAGAGGGGAAACACTGGTGAGGGGTGAGCAAAGGAAAGACAGGAAGAAAAGAGCCGGTGAAGGAGAGGGTCAGAAAGAGGGAGAGGATGTGTTGCAAAACCCCCATGAGCAAAAGCTGACAATCAGGTCTGTGTCCAGGTGGGCACCAAGGATCTGCCAAACATCAGCCCTTGAGCTTCAGCTGCAAAACGGCCAGGGCTGGTGCTCCTATCACCAAGCCTGGCCTGATTGGACGTGTAACCGGGAGCTAGAGAGGGTTGGAAAGCCAGGATCAATAAGCACTTGGTAATTAATGTGCTTTAATAATAGCCTAAGGGCTGCTATTTCCAAGCTGCCTGGGGATCTGCACACCCAGCTCTCTCTTTCAACATCCCAGCCACCCCAGCTTTGCCCTTTGTGCAGGTGAAGGAGCTGCAGAAAGATGTTACCCGTCAGGAGAGCAGCAAGCAGTAAAGCTGTCACATGTCCTGTGAGAGCTCAGTCAGGGATTTTCAGCTTCCCTGTGAGGAGGGGCAGCACAGTCACAGCTGGAGGACTTCACCCTGCACCTCCTCCTCATGGGGAGAAGCTCCATCGCAGGGGAGAAGCCCTGGCAGGAGGATGATTCACTATTGCATCTTTTTGGAGCAGCATGTCCCTGCACAGTGCCATCTGCTCTGTCCCCAGGCAGGAGGCGAGGAGGAGAGTCCCTGCCCATGCTGGTGGGGCTGCAGGCACCCGTGGGACCCGCGTGGGACCTGCTGCCCCATGTTCCCTGCCCCCAGGCTGTGTGCTGCCACCAGTTCTCCCATGCCTCAGCCCTGTCCTGCTGTTCAGCCGTGCTGCTCTCCTGTCTCCTCTCTCCCCTGCAAATCCAGGGGCAGAGTGAGAGCCCGGCCAGCGCCTCTGAGCTCTTTGTTCTGCGCAGAAGGGCTGCTTGCTCAAGCAGGGACCTGTATCTCATCAGCCTCAGATGCTGTCTCCTTGCCTGGTGATGTGAGGGGCTCGTTTGAATTAATTAGCAGCAAGGCTGCAGGGTTCTGTGGTCGGTGGCAGCAGGAATACCTCTCCGAGGTCACAGTGTTGCCTGGGAGGCGTGGGGCTCCTCCTTGGGCCAGGACACGCTTTGCAGATGGGAGGGTGAAGCCCCCAGTTACTGAAGCACAGCCAAATCCAGGCCATGCAGTGCAGGACAGATGTGGAGGGAGAACAGCAAGGTGTAGGTCCCTGTCACTGCCAGGGCTGAGGGAGCCCCTGCCTGTCTCCAGCACAGCTCCCTGCAGTGGGTTCAGGCAGGGTTTGGGGGATTTATTCAAGAGTCAAAGCTAGAGCAATGCTTTGAGTCATCAGTGCTGCCTTGCACATCCCATACGTGATACTGTGGCCTTAATTAAACCGAAGCAGAGCCTTAATTAAACACAAGTCAGAGACAGCCTACACAGGAAACAGGCAGCTGGCTCCCCGCCATGTGAGGTGGGCACTGGTGTATCTCCCAGAAAGGTATCACCATGTAGGAGTGAAGGAAGACAGGATGGGCAATAGGGCACAAGGCTGCCCCTGACCCACAGGCATCACTTGGGAGAGCAGGCAGAAAAGGGGTGCTGGGTCCCCTCAGGGTGTCTGATCCCCTCAGAGGAGCTGAGTCACCTCAGAGGAACCAGTCCCACTCAGGACACGGTAACCGGGGTGCCGGTTCCCTTCGGGGATGCCCGATGCCCTCAGAGGTGCCGGTTCCCTTCAAGGCACAGGCAGCCGGGGCGCCTGATGCCCTGAGCGATGCTGCTTCCCTTTGCAACATAGGATTGCCGGTTCCCTTCAGGGGTGCCCGATCCCCTCAGGGATGCCTGTTCCCTTTGCGACATGGGAGTGCCGGTTCCTCTCGGAGGAGCCGGTTCCCGTTCCCCTCAGAGCACAGGCAGCGGGGGTGCCCGATCCCCTCAGGGATGCCGGCTCCCTGTGTGCCATGGCAGCGTGGGTTCCCCTCGGAGGAGCCGGTTCCCGGTTCCCCGGCAGGGCGCGGACAGCCGGGGTCCCGCTTCCCCCCGAGGTGCCGCTTCTCGGTTCCCCGGAGCCGGGGCGGCCCCCAGGGGCGGGCCGGGGCGGAGCCGCCGCTCCGTGCCCGCCCCTCGCAGCCGACAAGGGATGAGGTAATCGGGGAAGCGGCTGAAATTGAAGCCCGGCGGCGGCGGCGGAGGCAGCGGCGGTGCAGCCCGGGCCGGGGCAGCCCCCGCCGGGCGCGCCGCGCCATGACGGAGCGGTGCAGCCTGTGGAGCGCCCTGTCCGCGGCCGCCTGCTGCTTCTACCGCGGCTCCTTCATGCAGGTGCAGGTGAGCGGGGGCGGCGGAGGGAGCGCACCGGGGGGAGCGCGCCGGCTGCTGCCCTGCGCTCGGCGCGGTGCCGCCGGGCAGCCGCACGCGTGGGAAAGGCGGCGGGGGCACGGGGAGGGGAAGCTTGCGGGGGATCCCCGGCCACGCACCCGCCGGGGGCTGCTTGGACCCGCGGGAGAGCGAGGGAGCCTCCCCGGGGAGCCCTGCGGTGCCCCCGCTCACACGAAGCTGCTGCGGGCAGCGAGCGCGGGGTGAGCCGAGCGCCGGTTTTGGGGGGCAGAGCTCGGCCCCCCTGCAGCCAGGACCGAGCAGCCAAAGCCACCAGCAGAGCCAGACCAGCGCTTTGACAGGCAGAAAAGTGTCTGCAGGCAGCCCGCACCTGCAGCAGACCTCATGAAGGGGAGCATTTAGCATCCCCCAAAGGTGGCATGTGCCCGGAGCATCACTGAGCACAGGAGGGAGATCGAGCCCAGATGAACACTCAGCTTTTTGGCCCGGGTCTCCATCTCTGTGCTGCACTGCACAGGTCTGACTGGTGGGAGAAAGCTGGGATCCATCTGTCACCTGTCCTGTGGTGGTTCCAGCACTGCCACTGTCTGGGCACAAGTCTAGGTGTCCTATTTTTGGACTCTGGCATTTGCACAAGGGGGACACGGTGGTGGGAATTGGTTCCCTCATTTACTGAGTTTGAGAGCAAAGGTGTTTAGGACTGCAGGAGACAAGCAGGCTCTGGTCTGAAGCACGAGCTGTAGTATGCTGCAAGTTAGAAGGGAGCCGGCAGCCAAGAGAGCTGGCAGTGTTATTCATACTCCTGCTGAGCGAGGTAGGTGCTGAGCTTTAGAGATTATTCTGAGTAAGACGGAGCCCAGGAGCAGCATTTCAAGTCTTGTCATGATTGCGGCTGATCTCAGCGCAAAGCCAGGGATTTTGATTGCTGGTGGGGGTGAAGAGGGAAAAGCAGCAGAGCTTTTTCCACTTGTCCAAAGGCCACTGAGCAGCACGGGGACGTGCCCTTGGGCTGCACATTGCAGGGGGTGAGCGGGTGCTTTCAGCCAGCTGCTGCCACAACAAGGGAGGGACAGGTGAGCATCTGGCTCTCGTGCAGGGATGTGAGAAGGGATGAAGGGCACTCCATCCCAACCCCAGAAAGAGTTAAAAGTGAAGCCCTAAGTGCTCACCTGGCTCTGCCAGATCTTTCACCATCTATTTGTGTCCAAGCGTGCCCAGCAAACACACACTGAAGTCCCCATGAATGACTGGAGCACTTCCAGCTGACAGCCGCATCCCTGCTCACCGCCAATGGCGGTGCACCCAGCCTGGGAAGCACTGACATCATCTCTGGCCAATAGCAGCTCCGAAAAGGGATGCAGCAGCAGCCGCTGCCGCCGTCTTGGAGTGAGATAAGTAAAATATAGATGGATGGAAATGTGTGTATACACACACACACCATCACTGCATTGGAGACCTGCTCCCCCAGGGTAGCAGTAGCAGCATACTCCACCACCCTGCCACACAACCTGGGGTGCTTGTCCCACCTTGGAGCACCCAGATGTTCCCGGCCATCAACCCCAGCTGCACCCCACCCCTGCCAGCAAGATAGAATTGCTCCAGAGCTGCCACAAAGGAGCACAGGCAAGGAGAGAGGAGACCATGAGGGTAGCCAGGACCAGTCCTAGGCAGGGCTTTGAACTCCAGAACAAAGATCTTGAGCCAAGATCTGCCTTCAGTGGGGACTGATGGAGATGTGACATAACCAAGAGATGCCTTCGGTCACCTATGGGGTAGGCAGATGCCTTCTCAGAGGCCATTTAGGTTCCTAGTCTCATTGCAAGAGAGAACAGAGGAACAAGGGTTTTCTTTTCCATATGGATATCAAGATCAGCAGGACAGACTGGCTCACAGCAGGACATGCAAACTGAGAGCAAGCCCATAACAACCTGGGCATTGTTTGTGGTGGGATTTTCTCATGGTCAGGCAGGGTGGAGTAATCATTTTTGGGTGGTGGCTGGACTGGTAAGTGCAGCAGCCCTGCATCAGGCAGGCAGAATGGTTCTTGGGTTTGCCATGATGATGCAAGGATGTTTGCTCCAAAACACATCACTGAACTAGCCCATTGCCAGGTGTGGAGGAGGCAGAGAAGACCCCTCATGCAAGTCTGTGGCTTTCCCCAGACACCTATTCCCAATGGCTTGTTACTCCATTCCCTCACAGTTCTGCTTCCCAGGCTCCAGAGCTGCTCCAGCAGCCAGAGCAGGGGTGGAGAACTCCAGAAGGAGCTGGGATTTCCCTAGCCAGGGTCCCAGCACAGGGTAGGCAGCATGAGCAGGAGGGAGAACAGATGTGCTTGGTGCCTTGGGGTTAGTCAGATGTTATCAGCAGGGTGGGGTGTGAGTACACCTTGCTCTCCAAGCTGACTTCATCCTCATCTGCAACTCCTCCAGGTTGGGAGGGAAGAGCAGGAAAGCAGAATGGAAATCACTCCAGTTTCATAAGATTACCTCTGCAAGCATAGAAAGCCAAATGCCAGCCTTTGAAGCTCTCCTTAGAGCAGGCAGAGTGACAGCTGCTGGTTTTATACACACCACAGGCATCAGCACCCTCCATCCCTGCAGCTCTTGCCCTTCCACTACCAGCTCCAGTCCTTGCCACTCAGCTGGAAGCACGTCCTCCATCAAGAAAGCAGCACAGCGTGTCAGGGAAGCAGGCAGGGATGGAGAGCCTCAGGAATTGCCTTCTCATGGCAGCTTCCCCATTGCATGGCTGCTCCAGAGAATTCCCCAGCCCCAGGACTGTGAAACAGCCCATGGGGGCACTCTCCTTTCTCCAGCCGAGCCAGCTTGGCTGCTGCTTGGGATTCCTCAAGCAAAGCTTGGCATCATCTCTGGCACATTTTGAGCTGGTTTATCTGGTGCGGCTGGTTTGGAGAACCGCTCCAATCCCCATTTTCTCCTGTTTGGCTGCAAGATGCCTCGGGGTCCTTCATGCTGGAGCCCAGCATGAACATGGGATGCTAATGGGAGTCCAGGCTTTTCCCCACACCCAACCCAGAGTGTGCAAGGCCTCACACAGGGCCGTGCATGATGAAATGTTCCCTTGGCACGGGTGAAAGCGCCAAGCATGGCATTTCAGTGGTGCTCAGACATCCGCTCACATCCTGCCAGGCCATGCCATGCCAGGCCGTGCCAGCATCTTGGTACCTGTCCAGCTGGCAGCTGTGAGCCCAGCTCCTCGGGGACACGCTCCCGATGGAGCAGGGGAAGCTCAAGCGCTGCTGGAGGGCTCAGGAGGAAACACGGCCCTGCACAGCACAGCTCATGGGGAGCCCAGCTCCCGCACAAGAGGGGAGCAGACAGGTCATTTTGGCAGCATGTTGGATTAGCATGAGAGACTCACAATAAGGACGTGTCTCAGTTACATCACACCAAGGAAAAGGGCTCCCCGTGATCAGCCCTATGCTGCCTCCCCAGCCAATTTAGCCTGACAGTCACTGCAAGCAGTGGATTCTTGGTGGCCATGCAAATCAACTACTCAGACAAGGAGCTGAAGGGACAGTGTCCTCCACAAGGCTGGAGAAGGTGGCTCCTGACACCCTCTGCTCACAACTAGGCTCCCTCCCCCATCTGCAAGATGCAAAGCCTTCCTTGCCTCTCCCAAACCTCCTGTTCTCTCCTGCTAGCTTAGCTCATGGCTCCTGGCATGGATGCCAGCCAGCTGCTGCCCAAATCTGGGCTTGGAGACACCGGGCACTGCTCAGATGGGCTTGTTTTTGTTACCCTGCACATTTGCATGGGGAGGATTTGGAGGAAAACCCAGATGTACAATGCTGAGCAGAACAGGCACTAATCCCTGCTCCAGGGGTGGTGGGGGGAGAGCTGTAATCCAAACTGCTCCCAGCTCAGCTCTGATGGCTTTCACCTGCACAAACAGCAGAGGTTCCTGGGGGGTCCCTTGATGCCCCCGAGTTTGGGGGGAGCCGTGTCACAGAGAGGGTGCTGCAGGCAAGGGTCCCCCAGCACCCCTCGGCCAAGCCAGGTCTGCTCCGTGGCAATGGATTTGTCACCATGGAAACAGCATCTGCTCGGCCTGGGCCCCCCAGGAGGCAGCTGGACCCCTGCAGCATCCGCCAGCCACCATTTATTTTTAATCGGGCTCAGCAGCACCGGGTGGCTTTGTCTGCAGGAGGGCCCAGAGCAGCAGCAAGTGCTCAGCCCTCGGTCAGGGGGGACAATCCACACATCCCTGCAGCTCCAGACAACAGGACCCTCTCACAGAGAGAATAAATATGGTTGGATGAGCAAGTCAGAGTTCAATACACACTGTTTTCATAGGCTGCTTCCACTCTCCCACCACCTTTGACTTGACAGGAGTTGGGAAGGGAGGAATAAAGGCAGGTCCAGGCTGGTGAGGGGAAGCCCTGGAGAGCACAGTCCAGGGCATAGGCCCTTTGCCACTGCCTCCTTCCATC
Source organism: Camarhynchus parvulus (assembly GCF_901933205.1). Classification (NCBI taxonomy): domain Eukaryota; kingdom Metazoa; phylum Chordata; class Aves; order Passeriformes; family Thraupidae; genus Camarhynchus; species Camarhynchus parvulus. The sequence continues at coordinate 5,866,812 of NC_044587.1, read as the reverse complement.
TCCCTAGGCTGGAGCAGGGTCCCCAGGACAGTGTCTCTGCCTGGTTTGGTGAATGAATGCAGCTACCAGGAGGGATGGAACATCTCCTCTAGGGAAGGAGAGGCCTGGGGTCAGGGTCCTGCTGAGGGACTCCATGGGGTCCCAAGAATGCCACAAGAGCAGTGGGTAAAGGCAGGAGAGCAGCTCAGTTCTCTACACTTTCCCTTGCTCACAACCAGTGGAGGAGCAGAGGGAATCAATACAAGGCACAGAGCATGAGGCACTGGGCAGAGAGGTCAGCTCCAAGGCAAGTCCCTGAGGTGCTGGCGTGGGGCTGCAGCCCCCTGTGCTCTGGGGAACCACACAAGGTCAGCTGTGAGTGCCAGCCTGCTCCTCTGGCAGGGCCAGAGCAGTGTCAGCAGGGCTTCAAGCCCATGCCTGTTCTGGGAGACAATACCAGAATCCTGCCCCAACAGGCACTGGGAGCTGGGCCAGACTTCACCGCCTCCTTACAGCTGCACTGCCACCAGAGGGGAGCCAGGCCACCAGCCACCCTCGCTCCTGGCAGCAGAGGAACAGGGCACCCCAGCAGCCCCACCCAAGCTTTTAGTCCATGGCAGTGGCACACGTATCCCCCTCTCAGGACACCACACATCTGGGATATGGAGGGAACCCAGGAGCCTTGGCTCCCAGGCCCTGCTCCATCATGCAGCTGTGTCAGTGCCACAGCAGGATCACCTCAAAGCCACTGTGTCAAACAGAACTGCCTCATGTGAAGCACACAGGAGCCCCAAACCTGTGCTCACATCCCCTGGCTCCACCATGCCAGCAGCTGCACTCTGGGAATACTGGCCCAGCAGCAGGCAAGGAGGGAGGCAGGCAGGCTCCAGCCAACAGACACATGAAGCCATCATCCCTTATCTCTCCAGGGGAAAGGAGGAGGCAGATTGCATCCTCCCGGCTCAGGTGCACCAGTGCTGGTGAAAGCTAATTTCTAAAAGCTAATTTCAACGCAGAAGGTTCCCTTTACATTTGTCATTACTATGACATACATAAATATGCTGCCATCAGGCTAAACACAGTGAGTTAACCCTTTGAAAGAAGAATTGTGGTAGATATTTAAAGGAGGAGCAATAATGCAGGTTTCCTCCTGAAAGAGTGCTTCTCATGGCAGCTCAGCCCCAGAGATGTTTAAGGAGTTACCATGGGCACACCAGGCACAGGGTGGCCAAGCACGATAGGGATGTGCCACCAGGAGCCCCTCCAAGTGCTCCTGGTGACAGGACCTGGCACATTACCACATCCTTTGCCACAAGCAGTAATCCTCACACACAGCTGAGTTACCTGGCCTCTGGGGACAGTCGTGCTCCTGGCAGGTGCCACAGTCCCCACATGGGGATCCTGCCAGCCCTTCCTTCCCCAGTCCCTGCACTGCTGCACTGCCTGACACTCTCTCTTCTCCTGCACAGTTCTCCAAGGAGAAATACATCCTAGACTCATCACCAGAAAAGCTTCACAAGGAGCTGGAAGAGGAGCTGAAGCTGAGCAGCACCGACCTGCGCAGCCATGCTTGGTACCACGGCCGCATCCCCCGGGAGGTGAGATGGGGAAGGGGGGTGGCTCCAGGCACCCTTCACTTGGAATGTTGTGGGAGGCCACACAGAACCACCAGCCTTTCCTCCTGGGAAACATCTGGTCCAGGGCTTCATTAGCTCTGAGCTGCCTGATTTTGCCACACCAAATGCCCTCTTGTGGCTCAGAGCTGGCGGCAAGGGGAACAACCAGCGCCCCAGATAACACCCCAGCAGAGCATCCCCTCCTGCCCTGTGGTCCATCCAGCCTGGCTGTGGCTGAGCTGTGCCCTGTGCCCCCGACAGGTGTCTGAGAGCCTTGTGCAGAGGAACGGTGACTTCCTGATCCGTGACTCGCTCACCAGCCTGGGTGACTACGTGCTGACGTGACGCTGGCGCAACGAGCCGCTGCACTTCAAGATCAACAAGGTGACGGTCAAGTCCAGCGATGGCCACAGCCATGTCCAGTACCTCTTTGAGCAGGAGAGCTTTGATCACGTGCCTGCCCTCGTGCGCTTCTACGTGGGGAACCGCAAGGCCATCTCGGAGCAGAGCGGGGCCATCATCTACTGCCCCATCAACCGCACCTTCCCCCTGCGCTACCTGGAAGCCAGCTACGGGCTGGCCAACGGCAAGCACGGGGGAGCCCACAGCCCCTCCAGCCAGAAAGGGCACATCAAGAGGAGGAGCATCACCATGACAGACGGTCTGACCGCAGACAAGATCACCAGGGCTGAGGGCTGCCCAACCAGGTGAGTGTGCGTGGTGTCGTCCCAGCTCAGCTGAGCAGAGGATCGGCCTCGGGAATGAGGGAGGGTGTGCTCAGTCCCTGCTCTCTGGGTGCAGAGCAGAGGTTGGAGGTCAGGGGTGGAAGAACCAGTACTCAGCTGGAACTGGGTTTTTCTCCCAGGCTGGCTGCCAGCCATGCTGAGCTACCACAGCAGACACCCAGCGAGCAGACATGACTTTAGCATCTCAGGCCAGAAGCCAGAGAGTGTTTTACAATCACCCAGTCCAGGATTACCAGCATGTCAGGGCTTGTTAGAGCCATGGAGCTGAGCTTTCCCAGGCAAACATGAGAGGAGAGTCACTCCCAGACACCAAGACAGCATTTGTTGTTTGGTTTTGAATGGCCCTTTTAGTTTCAGAGCCCTTTCCATTCAGCATTTGCAGGGAGTTACCAAGCAGGGCTGAAAGCCTGATGGGCAGGAGGAGACTGATGGGTCTGTGCTGATGGAGTCTGCACAGATCCTGGATCACAGCCTTCACAAAGCTGAGCTGTTCACATTAACCTTGGCCAGCTGGGCTTCTCTAGAGGTGGAGGAGGAGACTTCCTTTGTATGGCTCACTTTTGGCCGTCTCAGGCTGCCCAGAGCCCTGCAGGGAAGGCAGGGCCACACACATATCCATCCTCACATGCAGCAGCCAAGGGCAGACCCATCTACCCCTGCCTCCAGCAGGACACAGCCTGTTTTTAAGCCAAGCTGCTTTCTCACCACCCTGACCTTCTGAGCCCAGGGGCAGGGTGAGAATGCACCAGCAGAAAACAGGCAACCAACTGTTATGGCTGGGAAAAGGAAAACACTCAGACTTCCAGAAGAGCCCAGATCCATCAGTCTTTCCTCATCACTCACATTTTCCCCAAATCCCTTATCACCACCACTGCTGTCCCTTTCTCCTCCCACTGCTGAGGCACAGTGCTCAAGACCAAACACATCTCAGCAGCCTAGCCCTCACCTACAGCAGGGAGGGCAGTGAATTACCTGCCATTACTCCTTGCAACCCTCCCTGCACTCAGCAGGTTTTGCAGCTCCATTGACACGCAGTGTTTGCACCAGGCCACGACTTGCTGCCCCACCAGCCCAGGACCTCGTTGCTTGTTATGTAACTTCCCAAGTCCCATTTCCAGGCACTTTCCAGCTCTCCTAAACTCTGGGTCAGAGCAACACCTAACTAGCCCAACACAGCTCCCAGGTAGAAATAGAGTAACACAGTGTTAGATACCACTTTGCAGCACAACCCTAGAAAACAACTGTCCATGACTTCTTTGCTAGATTCACTTCCTCACAGCGCCCTGGAGTGGACCAAGCTCATCCCATCCCAAGCAGTTTGAGTTGGCATGGCATACTGTTGCATTTCTCTGTTCTCCTCTGTAGGACCAGGGTCCCTGCAGGCAGGTGTGTCTCTGATTTATGGGGGTCAGTGGGTAGTGACCCCTTCTGCTCCCAGCTGCTGCAGGGACTGCCTGCTCACTGCTCCAGCTGGGCTTGTAATTGTGGAAGGAGGTGATGATCCAAGGGAGGTGTTGGGGCAGCAAACCCTCATCCCAGCCCCTCTGTGCTTGCCTGGGCCCTGTTTAAGGGACTAACCTGTGTCCTCTGTCCCCTCCCCAGCGTGTCCATGCCCCACCACAGAGACATCATCCGCAACTGTGCTGTCAGTGTGGACCAGATCCAAGACCTGCACTCCCCCATGTCCCCCATCTCTGAGAACCCAGCATCACCTGCCTACAGCACAGGTAGGCATTGCCCTCCATCCCTCTGGGGACAGTGGGGCTGTGGATCAGCCTGGACTTGGCACTGCTGTGATAGGGGGACCTTAGGGACAGGACCTCAGCCAGTCCTGGGCTGCATCATTGTGCAGCTGTCCTGGGATCAGGTGGTTCTGTTTGGGCAGAGGGGTTTTCCCTGAGCCCCATGTCCTGGGCTGCTGCATCTGCAGTCCCTATGTGCGTGTGCATCTTCAGGCTTTGATCAGTGTCCCCTCTGCTCCCTACAGTCACACGGCTAAAGCCACATGCCTGCCAAGCATCTGGAATCACCCCAGCCTCCCCGGTCATAAGAAGGTCCAGCGAGCCCCAGCTGTGCCATGGGAACAGCAGCAAACCTCTTGCAGACCCTGCCCACAGCTCCCACTCCACTCCCTGCCATGGGTACGCCCGTGCCTCCCCCTCTCCCTCGGTGAGCAGCTACAGTGACCCGGACACGGGGCACTACTGCCAGCTGCACCCCAGCTCGCCCATCAGCAGGGACAGGCCAGCCCACGACACCCGGCAGCCACCAGCAAAGAGCTACGTGGAGAGGCTAAAGGTGGAGGAAGGACAGAGAGGGACTGTGGAGAACAGCTCTGGGGAAGCAGAGGCAGGGCAGAGGCTGAAAGCAGAGCTGGACTTCAAGGGCTTTGTGCCCCCCACCATGGAAACAACCTCCTCCTTCAACCCTGCTGCCTTCCAGTCCCTGCTCATCCCCCTAGACAACAAACCTCTGGAGATGACTGTGCTAAAGAAGGTCAAAGAGCTGCTGGCAGAGGTGGACGTGAAGACACTGGCCAAACACATCACCAAAGTGGATTGCCTGGTATGGCCAGGGCCTGGAGGGAGGGATGGGTATTGCTGCCCTCTGATCCATCTGGGCTGGCAGGGATCAGTGCATCCCTGAACACCAGACAACCCTTGAGCATTGGAGCATCCCTGCTGGGCTCTGCCTGGTGTATCAGCCAGGGCAGGCAGGGGCTGGGCTGGGGCAAGAGGCTGCCGAGGGTGCTTCAGCCTCTCCTCAATTAACAAAGCTCTAACCAGCTTTCACCTTCCTTGCCAGGTGGCCCGGATATTGGGTGTGACAGTGGAGATACAGCGGCTCATGGGGGTGAGCTCTGGCATGGAGCTGCTCACCCTTCCCCACGGCCACCAGCTCCGCCTGGACCTGCTGGAACGGTACGGCACAGCCTGGCCAGAGTGAGCCCTCTGGGCTGCCCTGCACGGCCTGCTCCAGCTCCCCTGGCTGCTCCCAGCCTGGCACGGGCCGGGGGAGAGGAGGAGCCCTGTCTAAGCCCCCAGAGCATCCCCCCTCCCTGTGCTGACCCCGCTCTGTGTCTTCCCCCTTGGCAGGTTTCACACCATGTCCATCATGATCGCTGTGGACATCCTGGGCTGCACAGGCAGCACAGAGGAGCGGGCAGCCCTGCTCCACAAAACCATCCAGCTGGCTGCTGAGCTGAAGAGCACCATGGGGAACATGTTCAGCTTTGCAGCTGTAATGAGCGCCCTGGAAATGACACAGGTATGGGGACACTCCTTTAGTGCTCGTGTCCTGGGCTCAGCCCTTGCTCAAAGTGAATCCCTCTCCCTGTGTCCTGCAGGCTCCAAGAGTCACTGGGATGGGTGAAAGGGGAGAATGCCCCGGGTGGGAGGCATGGGGCCACATCCGCTGGGATGCAGGCAGGGAAGGGGAAGAGCCATCTCTCCACAGAGCAGACAGCCTTGTCCCGCCAGGATCCAATTGTTTTTCGGTGGTTGGGCCCTTTGTTTTGTGCTGGGCTGTGTTCCTGGGAGGAAATGAATCTGCCCTCCGGTACAATACAAATCAGTCTCAAGGCTGTGGCAGCAGCATCTCTGGGCCACACTGCTCCCTTTGGAAGATGAAAGGAGATTAAAATTCAATTTTAAATCGAGCCCAGCTGGGAAGTCTTGCTTCCTGCCTGCACAAAGGAGGTGGAATGGTTGCCCCCTCCCTGCATCTCATCTTCAAGGCCGCTGCAACGCAGGAGGTTGCTGTCCTGGGGCACGGGCAGGGGAAGAAATCCTAAGCCCAGCCTCAGTGCCAGAGCTGTGCCGTGTCTGGCCATGAGCACTGGTGAAGGAGGCTGTTTTGGGGAGCATCAGGCACTGTTGTGTGCAAGGCTGGGGACTGTGGATCCAGGGTCAGGCTGTTCTCCCTGGTGCCTGGAAGCTGTGCTGCCTCAGCACCTTCTACCTGCCCCATCTCCTTTCAGATTGCCCGGCTGGAGCAGACCTGGATGGTGCTGAGGCAGCGGCACACCGAGGGTGCAATCCTCTATGAGAAGAAGCTTAAGCCATTCCTGAAGAGCCTGAATGAAGGGAAAGGTAACAGGAGCAACTCTCCTTGTCTCACTTGCTTTCTCCTTCCCACATTTGTCTGGGCACAGCATCACTGTTTGAAAGCTCTGACCCTGTCCCAGCCAGCGCCAGACACCCTCTGGCTGCTGAGCCACACCAGCACTCAGCAGAGCCTGTCTGGCCTTGTTTGCCCCTTCCTTCCCAAGGAAGCATTTCATAACTGAATAAAACCAGCAGCTGAGCCAAACCGTTGTGCTCACATGGCAGTGAGTGCCAAACCAAGGGACAGGGCAGCCAGTTGGAAAGATGAAAAGCCATGTGTCTCTAATGCCTGGTGCCCTGTGGTCTGCAAACCTGCTCCTCATTGCAGCCCTGAGAAATGCAGCCTGAGCATGGCCATCAGCTCTCCCTTCCCAGCACAGCCAAAACCCTGGCTGGGAGGAGCTGCTGTTGGACAAGCAATGGCCCCAGGCACAAACACAGCAGCTGCTGTGTCCAGCTGAGCCTTGAAGCCTCTCCTGGGAGCATGGTGGCAGCCTGGTGTCACGGCAGCATTTGGTCACATGAGCACTCTGCAGGGAGATGGGGAGGGGGACACAGGTCACGAGGCCATGGGGGGGTCCTAAGAGTGCCTCTCTCCCCAGAAGGACCACCCCTGACCAACACCACCTTTCCCCACATCATACCCCTTGTGACTCTGCTGGAGCGGGATGAGGCTCTCACGGAAAGCCCCGAGCCCTGGGAGGCCACTGACAGCGGCGTGGAGGTGGTCATGGCCCACCTGGAGGCAGCACGGATGGTGGCCCACCATGGTGGGCTCTACCACACCAACGCTGAGGTGAAGCTGCAGGGTAAGCAGCAGGGACAGCAGAGCCCCTTTCCCTCTGCCACACCCCAGCACCAGGATGGAGCATCCCACAGGTGCAGGGGGTGCCATCCCAGGGAACTGACTCTCCCTCCCTCTTGCAGGTTTCCAGGGCAAAGCAGAGCTGCTGGAAGTGTTCAGCACCGAGTTCCAGCTGCGGCTGCTCTGGGGCAGCCGTGGGGCTGAGAGCAGCCAGGCTGAGCGCTACGAGAAGTTCGACAAGGTGCTCACTGCCCTGTCCCACAAGCTGGAGCCAGCAGTGCGCTTCAGCGAGCTGTGAACCCCCCCAGCTCCCAGCCTGCATCCCACCAGTGGCTCTGGGGCAAGGGAATGGACCAGGCACCCAGCGTCAGGAGGAGGAGAGATGGCCCAGAAAGGCACAGCCGTGGGTCGGCAATTTTGAGACAAAGAGGAGGAAAAGCAGCCACCTCAAATCTACCACCCACCTCTTCAGGACACAACAAGCCAGGGGTCCACACTGCTACTCTGAAGAGTGGGGACAGTGTCTGGGCCAGCCAGCACTGGCCTCCACACCCAGCCCTGCCGAAGTCTACATGGTGCCCCTCACCTCACCCTTTGGTTTTGTTTTTTTACATCTCCATCTTGCCCACAGCTGCTGGATCCTGTGTGTAAATATATTTTCATGATTACTTCTTGATGTACAGACTTGTGAAGGACAGTCCTTGTTGTAAATAATTAGGCTTATTCATTTTGTCATGTAAATACATGTACATATCTCATGGGTTTGGTTCTTACATACAATAAACTTTTATCCCGTTCCTCAAGGGGACCCCCCTGTCCTGTGGATGTCCTTTAAAGGAGCCCCCCTTGGGGAGCAGAGCGTGGGAAGGGCTGATGGGGGGAATCACCTTGCTGAACCTGGCCCCAGACCCCATGGTGGCCCAGTGGCAGCCCTTCTGATGAGGGCTGTGTGCTGTCACAGAATGGTTCAGGTTGAAAGAGACCACAGTGGGTCATCTGGTCCCACCTGCCCTGTCTGGACAATCTGTTCCAGTGCATGGTCACTGCACAGTAAAGAAGTTTTTACTTGTGTTCAGGTGGAATTTCCTGGGCATCAGTTTCTACCCATTGACTCTTGTCCACAGCACCACTGAGCAGGTCCGTCTTGGCATCCCCCCTTAGGTGTATAAATACATACATACATACATATAGATATAGATATAGATATAGATATAGAGATAGAGATAGAGATAGAGATAGAGATAGAGATAGAGATAGAGATAGAGATAGAGATAGAGATAGATAGATATAGATAGATATATATGAGCAGAGATGCAGGATCACCTCCCTGACCAGCTGGCAATACTCTCTCTAATCCACTCCAGGATCCCCCTGGCCTTGTTGTCCCTCAGGGCACACTGCTGGCTCACAGACACTTGTTGTCCACCAGGACCCCCAATCCTTTTCTGCAGAGCTGCTTTCTGTGTTAGCCGCCAGCCAGTACCGGTGTTCAGGGCTGTTCCTCCCCAGGTGCAGGACCCTGCATTTGTTGAATTTCAGGAGATTGTTCTCTACGAGAGGGTCGTGGGTCCCCAGGGCACGAGGGGACAGAAAGGACGGGGGGGGACAGGGACCCTGCCCAGGTGGGAGGCGGGGCGATACCGAACAGACCACGCCCTCTTTGTGCATGGTCACGCCTCTTTCCCATAGCGGGTCTTTCTGGCTCCTCCTTCGCGCGGGGCACGCTGGGAGTTGTAGTGCGGGCGGTGCGGAAGCCGCGGCCGCCATGGCCCCCGGAGCGGCCCCGGTCCCGGTCCCGGTCCGGGTGCTGCTGGTGCTGCTGGCGGCCGCCGCCCGCCCCGCCGCAGCCTGGGACCTGTGGGCGCTGCGCTGCGGCTTCTCGGCGGACTGCGAGTGCGGCTTCGGGCCCGACCTGCGCGGTCAGCGGGAGCGGCCGGGCGGGAAGAGGGTCTGGGGGCAGGGGGACCCTCAGGGGCGGGGGGCGCGCAGCCGCCGAGGCCGGGAGGCAGCAGGCGAGGGGGTCCCGGGAGCCAGCGAGGGTGTCCGGGGAGCCTGCCTGGGGGGTCCCTTGGGGCGGGGTCCCTCAGCCGGGGATGAGGGGCCCAGCGGGGCGGCCCCAGGAACGGGACAGGGAGCGGTGACAGCGCGCGTTCTCCAAGTCCTGGTTTCACTGCGTTTCAGGGCTGGAGTTCGACTTGGCCACGAATCTGGTGGGGCAGCCCCTGGTGAGGCAGCAGGTGATGAAGGGGCTGAGGGAGTTCCTGGAGAACCCGAACCCAGTGAAACCCCTCGTGATGTCCTTCCACGGCTCGACCGGAACAGGCAAAACCTACGTGAGCTCCATGCTCATCCGCTACCTCTTCCAGAGGGGGCTCCAGAGCCCCTATGTTCACCACTTCTCCCCCATAGTGCATTTCCCCCACGCTGAGCAGATCGAGCAGTACAAGGTAAGGGACACCGCTCAGCAGTGCCACTTCACTGGGGGGTTTGGCTGTGTCTGGGTTGATCCTCAGTACATATGCATTCAAGCTGTTCCCTCAAGTGCAGTAGGAATAAAAGCTCTTTGTTTTACCCTCTCAGACGAACATAGCTGAGAGAGTGGCTCCATACACTGGCTGAAGGATGCACTAGTAACTGCAATATACTCAGTTATTACTTTCGTCCTCTCCACAGCAGTCCCTGCCCTGATGGTGTCCTCATTCTTAAATATTTACACAGCTCTTTGAACACACAAACAAAAGTGCTTGGCTTAGATGAAAGGCACTAAAATTTCCCCATTGCTTTCCAAACAGCCTGATGGCTGTAAAAACCTGCATATCACTAGACTTGTAATCCCCTCCTCACAGAGCACGCAGCTCCGTAACAGCAGCTCCAGACTCTCCATGGTGCCATCCTGTCTCTTAGAGCTGAGAGAAGAGAGAATCAAAATGCCAGATTTTCAGCAGAGTGGGAATTCAGCACACCTGGACCTTTAGTTTCTGGGTGTTTGGAGAAGTGATTTGTTGTATTGTGTCCTTAGAGGAAATGCATTTGGAAAAGTAAATCCCTTCCTGGCTGAAGTGCTTCAGTTAGGAGTTTCACATGCCCCCAGGCAATGTGAGTGGTTTTGTGTGGGCTGGGAGGTGCCTTCAGCCATGATAAAGAGCTGTTCTGGGTCAGTGCAGGCACATGTTTCTGCATCAGAACAGGAGCTGGCAAGAAGCTGGGAACTGTAGATACAACAGGGAACGAGAAGAACGTGGGGAGCTGTAGGAGTCTGAATCTCCAGCTTTAGTGTGCTGTCTCCTCCTTTAAATCTGTATAAAAAGACCTACAATGGGCTAAAAAAGCTGGTAAACAGCCACTGTGTGAAACCCAGAATAAAGGGGCCTCCCCAGCACTGGGTGTTTCAGTTCTAAGTGTGTGGTGCTGTGCAGGGACACGCTGCTCTCAGCACCTTTGGCTGTGTTGAGCTCCTGCCTCAGCCTTTACTCTGGGGTGTTTGAGCCTTCCTTGCCATCTCACTGCCTCACACCTGGTGGGGTTTTTCCTAGGAAAGCCTGAAGCGCTGGATCCAAGGGAACCTGACCAACTGTGGGCGCTCAGCGTTTCTCTTTGATGAGATGGACAAGATGCACCCAGGCCTGATTGATGTGATCATCCCGTTCCTGGGGCCCTCGTGGGTTGTGTACGGGACCAACTACCGCAAAGCCATCTTCATCTTCATCAGGTGAGAGAGGCCTCTCCATGGGCCCTTCCAGCTCACTGCTGCCCATTTGGGCAGAGGTTGCACCTACCTCAGGGCGCAGCTTGTTTTGCCTTTCCTTCTCCAAGCCTTGAGCCTCTACAAATGCCAAGAGATGCAATCTCACAGTGAACAGACAGATCTGGAGAGTGTGAAAAAGCCTCCTCTGCATGTTATTTGGCTGCCTCTACAGGAGTTATTTTGGGCCAGGCAGCTGGGAGCTGCTGGCTTGCACTCTGCAGGCTGGTGGGCGTCAGGTGCCACCTGAGACACCAATTTTCCTGGCTGCACAGTGGATAAGGCTCTCATTTTTGTGCAGCAATGCAGGAGGGGAGCAGATCAACAACGTGACATTGGCTCTGTGGCGTGCCCGCAAGGACCGGGAGGAGATCAGCCTGCAGGACCTGGAGCCAGCCATCTCCAAGGCCGTGTTTGAAAACCCTGAGAGTGAGTCCATGGAGCTGAGCTCCTCCTGTAGCCCCACAGCCCAGCACAGGCAACTGGGCTGGTTCTAGGAAGCCACCCACACCACCTGCTACCTCCCAGGCAACCAGAAAGGGACAAGGAGGTTTTGAGGGATTGGAACTGTGATCCCCTTGAGGTTTCCTTCCTTCTGAGCCAGCAGACCTGTTGCCATATTTAGCAAAGTTCTTGGGAGACAAGGTGTGTTTGCAACTGGGGGCTGGCAGACAGCACAGCACACTTGCCAGAACAGCACTGAGCTATATCAATCCCCACTGCCTGCCTGCATCTCCTTGCATTGCCCTTAGCACAGGGAGCAGAGCTTAAATTCTGACTAGACAAGCTAAATCCCCCCATTCCTGGAGAACAAGTCTGTCTGGGGGGGAGGTGACAATTGATGGGTTCAAAACCAGCAAGATCTCTCTTCAGCAGAGTATTTTGGCTTCACACAAAGCAGCTCTTTGAATTGCAGGGCCTGCAGAGCCTCTCTGAAGGTAAAACCTTCTCTCCCTTTCCTTGTGCAGGTGGCTTCTGGAAATCTGGGATCATTAATGAGCATCTCATTGATTTTGTTGTGCCTTTCCTCCCACTGAAGCACCACCACGTGAAGCAGTGTGTTGTCAGTGAGCTCATCCAGCAAGGCCTCGAGGTACGCCCGGATGTCGTCCAGGAAGTGGCTGACAGCATCCCCTACTTCCCAGAAGAGGAGAAATTATTCTCATCAACAGGCTGCAAAACAGTGGCCTCTCGCATCAGTTTTTTCTTCTAGTCGCTGGCAAGGGCCTCTCTCAGATCCACATGGAGCTGGAAAGCAGCCAGGGCTGGTGGGATGTGCAGTGGGAATGGTGTGTCACTCCCCACAGCACAAGTGCTCTCCTGCTGAACTCTCTCCAGCTCCAAGGAGTCCACTGTAGGATGCAGCTGCAGGACCATGTGCAAATTATGTAATTTTAAGCACTTTACTGATTGACTCTTGGCCAGGTAAAGGTGGATCCACCACCTGAGACATGTGTGATGACATGGGGAAGATGCTGAGAGGGTCTGCAGTGTCAGGGAGGTTTTCACCCTGTCAACAGCACCCCTCCACAGCTCTCCCCACTTCTGGCAGCTGTTGATACCCAATACGTTAAGATTCTGAGCCCACAGAAGAATATTTCTTCCTTACAGCATTTTAACAGTTTTTTAAAACCTTTTTAAGCATAGCTGTGCCTCAGCTCCTTGGCACAACATAGTGGTGCTGACTCCTGTGAACACCTCAACATGGCAACCAAGGTTTCTTTTCAAGGAAGTTTTAGATCCTCCCACATTCCAGTTTGTTTTTACTGTGAATAGGTGCTTGGTAGCTTCCACACCAATGAGGGGGGTAATGTGGGAGAGGGGAACACCTGATCTGCCATGAGCCAGGCTCCCCTACCACCCCTTCATCCATCTTTCCCCTAAGGGCCAAAGGATTTCCCTGTAGCAAACCAGGAAAACAACAACAAGAGACTTCTTGCTTGTTTTACCAGCCATGCAGAATCTCATCCTACCTCCAGGGGAGCCCACAGTGCTGCTAACGGTTTTGAAAATTCCTTTTATTCACTGATGGTTTCTACAGCAGAGTTGGTGCTATGAGCTGTGGAGCTTCTTGTACATCCTTGTGCTGGTCAGACCTTGCAGGCTTTGGCTGGGCCAGCAGCCATTCAGCTTCTGGAGAGTGTCACAGTGGGGGACCTGGGGACAAGTTAGAGAAGATTAGTGCTCCAGACTGCCAAGCTTGGGATGCACAGCCTGGTTTTTGCCCTGATTTTAATGTCCTCTATGCTGTTATGGAATAAGAGGTCAGGGGAACCAGAGTCATTCACTCTCTAGGAACAACCTGCTCAAGGGATGGGTGTAGGGACACTTTGCAAATCTTCCAAAGCTCTGCTTGTTCCCTGTATGGAAATAAGCTGCCAGTGCTTGGGGACCATTCCAGCTCCAGGCCCTGAGCTTTGGGGATTTTAGACACCACCCAAAGGGTGCCCAAGAGCTGGCCCAAAGACAGAGGCAAAAATTCTGCCTCATGCAAAAATATTAATTTCTAATTTTAAAATAAATCTTATAAGAATGAAACAGTTGAGGTGTTTATACGGATTCCTGACTGCAGGTAGTGTGGAAGGACGGGGAAGATTTCCAATTTCCAGCACAGTGATGTGCTGCTGGGCTGGGGAACTGTCCCGGTGCCCTGGAACAAAGCTGTGCCCTGCTGGCAGGGTGAGTGGAGACAGAACGGGCACAAACAAACCGCGGGGCCCAGTCCTGGGCATTCGCTGCTCCTGCGAGTCCCTCAGGGACCCTCTGCAGAGCTTCTCGCGGTCTTCTCGATGAGACGGGGGCGGTTCCCAGGCCGCGGCGCCCCGTTAACGGGTCTCGTCGTCCCCACCACCATCTCTAGGACCAGCCGGCCCGCGGGGCATTATCACAGCGGCGACACCGCCCCCGACATCGCGACACCACCCACGACACAGCCCCGCCGCCCGCTAGAAAGATGGCGGCGCTGCCCGTAACCAAGATGGCGGCGGGGGCGGGGCGCTGAGCCGCGCGGGGCAGTGACGTCACGCGGGCAAGGAGGGCGATGCTGGCGGCGGAGATGGCGGGGAGCGCGCGAGCGCTCGTGGGGCGGGCGGGGCCGCGCGCCATGGTGAGGGCGGGGAGAGCGGGGCCGGGGGGCCGTGGGGACGGCTGTGAGGGGGAGCTGGACTGTCAGGGGCGCGCTGAGGGGAACGCGTGGCAACACATGGAGCTGGACTGTCAGGGGAACGGGGCTGTGAGGGGAACGGGGCTGTGAGGGCAACACATGGAGCTGGACTGTCAGGGGAACGGGGCTGTGAGGGTAGCACATGGAGCTGGACTGTGAGGGGGACGGGGGAATTGGGGGAACGAGGCTGTGAGGAGAACAGGGTGGATCAGGACTGCGGACCGAGCAGACGGAGCGCGGCTGTGAGGGCAGTGCCTGGGGGGATCAGGTCATGGGCGAGCACCGGCACGATCAGGGCTGCGAGGGAGGCACCGGGGGCAGAGGGACTGAAGGGAATGCTGTGGGGATTGCGGCTGTGAGGACCCAGCCAGCTGCGGGGAGCATGGAGGGAGCAGGTCTGAGCCATGCTGGAGGGGATCAGGCCCGTGGAGGGGCCAGGGGCCTCATGGTGGCCCGTCGGAGCACTGTTGACAGCTGTGATGCAGGTGGCCGGCCTGGGCAACTACGGGCTGAGAGGCACACGGCACAGCGTGGGCATGGAGGTGCTGGACCAGCTGGCCCGGCAGCTGGCGGTGGCTGAGGGCTGGCGAGTGGACAGGCGGTGCTGTGCTGATGTGGCCCTGGCCACAGCCCACGGCCTGGAGCTGCTGCTGCTCAAGCCACGGAGGTTCATGAACCTCAATGGGCTCAGCGTTGCCAGTGCTGGTGAGCAACTGGGTCAGCCCCAAAGCCTCTAGTGCCATCAGCCCCCTGTGACAGCCTTGCTGTCACCCTGCCCTCCATGGCTCACTACAGCCCCACTCTGTAGAGTCAGGGCCTGGTGAGTCTGTCTCCCCTCATTTCTTAGGTTGTATTTCTGTTTCCAAAGCTGAGATCTACAGCCTTGGCCCTGGAGACATTTACCTGGTTCATGACGACCTGGACAAGGCCCTGGGCAAGGTGGCAATCAAGCTGGGAGGCAGTGCAAGGTATGGGATAGCCCCAGCTCCCTGATTGTGTGAGCTGGTTTGAGGCTTTAACACGCCCATACAAGTTCATGGGCTGTTCTTGGCCCCATCCCACCAGCCTTGCAATGTTTCAGCTCTTGTCCTGGGCTGGATCTATTGCAGAGGCAACAGCTGGCTGTTTGGGCAGCCTCCCAGTTCCTGCCCTGGCAGGGAGGGTAGGGAGCCTCCTGGAAGCGGCTATGGGCTGGATTCAGCCCACATGAGTTTTTTATAGCACTCTGCCTCCACTCCAGCACCAGACATTTAACCTAGGAGAGCTTCCACTGCAGGATGGGGCAGGTACGGTGCTGGGCCCCAGTGCTCAGTCCCACATGCACCAGCTGTGGCAAGAGCTGACACACACAGAACGTGTTGTCCCAGCCCTGCTTCCCTAAATCCCCCAGCCAACTGCATGAGCCCCCAGGGCTGGATGTTCCTGCAGAACCAGGACATGGGAACTGCAGCCCTTGGCTGGGACCACATTCCCACATTCCTGCAGCAGGAGACCCAGGGCTATATGGGGGGGGTGTCTCTTACAAACTAAGTGTGGGTTTTCTCTTTCTCTCCCAAGGGGACACAATGGGGTCCAATCCTGCATCAGTGCTCTGCAGTCCAACGTGAGTACATGTCAGGGGAAGGGGATCAATCCTGTGCCTCCCTCAATGCATGCCTTGTTCCCCCAGTCCCATTTTTCTGATTCCTCTTAGACAAATCCCTGCTCCCTTTCGCCCCTTTTCTCCTTCCCCGTCATCCTGGAGGGCTGTTGTGTGTTTGGCCGCCATGGAGGACATGGAAACAATTAGCTGGAGTGCCTCTGCCAGGCCTGGCAGGAGCCTGGGATCTCAGCACGGCCCAGCTAAAGCCTCTTCCAAAATTATGTTTCTTGGAACAAGCACTCAAAACCACCTGGAAAACATGAGGAGCTGCTCCCTTGCTGCCCAGCACCACTCTCAGCACTGTCCCCTTGGCTAGCTCTGTCTGAACACTTGAGGGGAAGCTCCCCCAGCTCTCTCCCTTCCTCCCCAGGAGATGACCCGGCTCAGGATCGGCATCGGGCGGCCAGAGGGTGACATGACAGTGCCCAACTATGTCCTGTCTCCGTTCAGTGCTGGGGAGAGGGAGAAGCTGGAGCAGATCCTGGCCCAGGCAGTGACCTGCCTGCTGCAGCACATCCAGAGCCGAGCACCTACAGAGCCAGGGGACAAGGGCTGACACAAACCCCCCAGGACCCTTGTGGCTGATGGACAGGGTGCTGCAGGCACTCTGGAGTGACGTGGTGGGGAGCAGAGCTGGCCCAGCCGGGCAGCCTGGCTGGGAGCTGGGGCAGCCTCCTTCCATGCCCGCACCAATCCAGGCAGTTCGTGTCTCACTTGAATCCCTGCAGAGGCTCCATGCCTCAGTTTGGCACAGAAATTAAATAAACCCTCACCCTGACTCTGCCCTGCTCCTGCCTCTCTTCCATGTGCCGCTTGCCAAGCTTGGGTTGTCCTTGGCACTGCAGCTCAAATCTGTGTTCCCATCCCTGTTCGACCAGCACAGTCTGGAGGGACGCTTCTAATGAGAAATGGAGAGCAAAAGCAGCTACCTCTGTAGAGTCCAAAGGCACTTCAGCTTTGCTGAGAAACTGGCAAGCACGGAGAGCCTGGAATCCCATAGTGTGCTGCTCTGACTGAGCTGCAGCAATTTCAGGGCTGGCCTCACAGTGTTTTTGAGTTCAGTGGTTTTGGCTGAAACTGTGGAGTTTCCAACAGCTGCAGGAGTTCTGGCTTCCCGCAGACCCGTTGCAGGTCTCGTGGAGAGCACAGACTGAGGCAGTGTGTCCCCCACCACTGCTGTGTTCCAGAGTCCTGGGTATGCCAGCATGTCCTGCCCAGCTCTGTATCCCAGGAACACTGAGACAGCCAGCAAGGGCAGCTCCTCTCCTGCATCCCAGCAGGATGGAACAAGCACTGGGACGCTTGCTGGCTGACGTATACCACAGTGTTTCTGTCGCTTCCATCCGCTGCTCCAGCTGGCACCAGACATTCTTCTGCTCCATCCCCAGCTCCTGGAGCACTGGGGCTGCCTGGACCAGGGGAAAAGCTGGGAAGCAAAAGTGTGCCCAGCCTGTCATCCCTTCCTCACCAATGTCTATACTGGCTGGGACCCTGCACTTGCAGAACAGGCACTTGGCCTTCTCCCTGTTCTCCAGGAGATCCACTCGGATCTTCAAGTCCCGTGTGATCTGCAGCTGTTTGGTTTTTTTCCAAAGGTCCCTGCTGTAGCTGTTCAACCTGCCCCAAATGATGCTTTCTTGAATCCCTTGGTAGTCTCAGACATCTCTCTGGGTGTCTGCTACCAAGGCCTCCACCTGCTGCTCCATCACCTCCACTCCCAGGGGAGAGCGAAGCTCTGTGAAGATGCCACTCACCTTTCCCACCCAGACCCCAAGGGTGAGCTTCAATCTTCCTCCCCATCGCCCTTCCCTCTCTTTCTCCCTTACAGATTTCATTCCCAATGTTCCCAGCTGAGGGAACTAGCCAGGCCGTCGCCCCTGCAGCACCAAGGGAACGTGGGGCAATGCCAGCACCCAGCACATCAGCTCAAACAGTCTGCTTTAATCCTCCCTGGGCTTCCACCCAGGCACAGCACGAGGGACAAGCCCGGTCAGTGGCAGGAGGCCACCACGTGTGCCAGGCCAAAGCCTCCCCAAAGTCCAGGCTGGTGGAGATGGCAGAGTTGGCATTGATTGGGACTGTCCTGGAGATGTGTCCTCAGCAGAGATGGAGCACAGCACTCCTCTGGTCTCTCCACTTGGCAGGGAAAGGCTTTCCTGGGGCAAATCCTGCCTTGGGTGGATTTGTCACATGCAGATTCGAAGAACCTTCTGGGGCTCTGTCCAGGGCAGCTGCATCTCCTGAGTGGGAGAGGGCAGTATAAGGTCCTTGCCTATGGTGCTCCCAGCTGGATCACAATCCCTCATCCCTAGGAAGCACGGACACAGACATTAGTGGTCACGGCAGGAGCAGCCCCAGCGTGTTCACGCCTGCAGCGAGGCAGTGGGAGGGCTGTTTCCATCCTCCCCCGGTCTGGCAGCTCCCAGGGCAGTTCTGCTGCCAGGACAAGCAACCTCAGGCAGGGAAAGTCTGACCCAGCATTAACTGTGTCTATGCTGCCCTGGGGCTGAGCCAGTGTGGGTCACCTGCCTTCCTGCCTGCCCACAGCCCCAAGGAGACCCACTTCTGAGGGGAGCAAGCAGTGCTGGGCTGAAACGTTCCCCTGGGAGATGCCCCAGCTCTTTCCACACTTTTGCAGCAGGCAAAGGAGCGTTCTCCCTCATCTGAGGGGCTGGGGAGCAGCATGGACTCAGGGAGATGGAGGGCCCTGTTCCCATATCCCCTCCAGCCCAGTGCAGCCCCACATGGGACATCTGTGTCCCCACCCCTTTCCCCACCTGGAAGAGACAGTCTGGTCTCTGTTTCCCAATGCTTTCAGTCTGATGGGGAGAGCTGCTGCCCCATGACAAAAACAAACTAGACATGTGGGATACATCTGAACATGGCACATGCAGGCAGACACTCCCCAGCTGCTCTGTCCCCTGTGCCTGGGTCTCACAGCCTTGCTCACCATCACAGCTCGTCACGGGCTGTGGAGCGGAGGTGGCCAGCGCTGCCCCGTGAGTCCCTCAGTGTTTTCTGTGAGCCAATCCAGTCAGTCTTCTTGGCATCGTCATCCCAGATGGTGGAGGTCTCGGTGTCACTCAGCCAGTTGCTGTCCCCAGCATAGTGAGTGGGATAAACCAGGAGGGGGTGAGCTGAAAACACCAGCAAGTCCCGTGGGGAGAAGTGCCGCTTGTAATCCTCACTGGGGAAAGGGGAGCAGACCCGAGAGAAAAAACTGGCTTTCAGAGCATGGCACAGAGGAGAAAAAACACTGGGAAAATCAAATCAAATCAAATCAAATCAAATCAAATCAACCACCTGGGGAAGGCTCCATGCAGGGCAGGGGCTAAGGAGGGATGTGGGGTAGCAGGCATGGAGCTGGGGAATGCTGGGCGGGCACTGTGGAGGGATTACAGACAGGACAGGACCTGTGGCTCCCCACCAGCTGGGGCCGGCTCTTGGCACAGAGTGGGCCTCTGGCACAGCATCCAGCTGGCCCTGAGACAGAGCTGTCTGGTGCTGTTATGCCTGCAAGCAGGGGGCTTCCAGCTGCTGCTGGTGCATGTCCAGAGCCCTAATCTGTCCCTCCATCCACCTCCAACCTGCCTTTTACATGCCTGATCTGTGTGTTTGTCCATCCTGCTCACTGGGTTTCCCAATCCCTTCTCTCCCAGGACACCCACCCACTGGTGCTCACTCCCCCCCTCAATTGCCCCCCCCTCCCCAGACAAAGCCTTACCGCTGACCCCAAAGAGGGGCATAAAAGTGCTCCAGATTGGGGCTGAGACCCCCAACCAGGGGCAAGGGACCACACAGCCCCCCCAGCACGAGGGTACAGGGGGATGCTCCCCACCCCTTGCCATGGGGCCATGACCCTGTGCAGAGCCCACACCAAGCCCCAGCTCCGTTCCCATTCCCCCACCCCACGCTGGCACAGGGCCATTTTCCAGCGGCCAGTGGCCAGGCAGCGGCCGGCTGAGAATGAGCTCATGCTACAGATGTTTTCCTCCAGCATGAGTAACGCCTGCAAGGGTGAGGTGGTGACGGCAGAGAAGAAACACACTGTCCCACACTGGCATGGTCAGGCCAGCACCCTCCTGCGCAATCTGCTCCTTACTTGGGGTGCTTGTCATACATGATGGGCAGATACTCGTCCACGGGCAGCATTTTGGAGAGTGGTTTGGTGGCCAGCAGTTTCTGTGCCCCGTGGTGGGAGATGGCGTAGGCCAGTGTCCAGTATGAGTACCCGGCCACCACCAGGTTCCGCACGCCTTCCACAGGTGCCTCATCCTCATCGTTCACCTGCTTCCTCCCTAGGTAGCTGTGGGGTGGCCAGGGTACCATGAGAGCCAGCCTTGGGGACCCCACCCCACATCCCCCTGGCCCCAGCACCTACATGAGGTCCCAGTCCTGCTGTGCCCGCTCCAGCTCGTCCATCAGCCGCTGCAGCCGTGCTGGGAAGGCAGCCTCGAAGCGCACGTCATCCTCGAACACCACTGACCGCTCCAACCCCCGGGACACGATCTGGGAGAGGGCACAGAGGTGCCAGCCTATCCCAGCACCACTCTGGGCCATACTGGGGCCACTGACCCTGCAGGACACCCCTTCTCCCAGGTCCTCCAGACATCTGTGATGCTCACAGGGTCCCTGCCCACTGCTGGTGGCCCTTAGGGACCCCGTGGCTGCTGTGGCCCCATACCTCCTTCCAGATATTGTAGTGGCTGAGGAAGCAGCCGACCTCACCCTTGGTGAGCGTGCGGCCGGAGAAGGGATCGTAGTACCCAGGTAGCAAGTCCACACCCAGCACCTTGATGTCACTGCTGTTGAGGGTGCTGCAAGGCGAGGGGGCTGCATCAGTGAGGTGTCCCACCAGACACTCCCTGTCCCCTCCCCAGGGTGACACCAGGGGACTGGCTGAGTGGTCCTCCCATGGTCACCTGCCATCCACAGCATCCACCACCCGTGGAATGATCTCCAGCTCCTGCAGGGATGCCAGCATGCGCTGCCGCCGGTCTGGCCTCCGCACCAGGTTGATTAGGAAGATCTGGGGAGGAAGAGAGCCCCAACAATGGGGCACATTGTCATGGGGGACACACAGGCTGCCTGGCTACTGCAGGATGGGAACAGGGGCTCGGGCTTTGCCATGGATAGATGCAATCAGAGAGATGGATGCCACCAGGGGGATGGACAGGGGAACACGAATGGCTCCATTGAGCACTTACTTCATCAAAGCCCATTTTTGTGAGCGGCCTGGGCAAGAGAGAAATGTGCCTGGAGCGCTGCATGGGGGGACCATCCACTGTGGAGAGAGGAGACACTCTTCAGTGGAGCCCAGATTCCCCTGGCTGGGAGCTGGGGCTGACAGCCCTGTCAGGACCTGGAAGCCTCCAGGACCTCTCCACCCATGAGCACTCACCCATGGCCTCCAGCGTGAGATGCACAAAGTTGGCATGATCATCCTCCAGCGTCTGGTGGGCCTTCACAGGAACATTGATGTAACCAAAGTGGTGCTGGTTGCACACATGGACCTCCACACCTGCCGGATGAGACAGGTGAGCAGCACAGCCCCACCCAGTCCCTGCACCCCCTGAAACCCCCATCACCCTCACCAGCCTCCTGGCAGGAGTAGGCAAAGACAATGATGTCATCGAAGGCCCAGGTGTAGTTGGGGTGGGGCGGGTAGAAAGCCAAGTGCGAGGTCTCCTCCTTGCGCAGGTCGATCAGGAAGGTGGCGTAGACCATGGGCACGCGGAAGCAGCCCCGGCGCTGCCGGTTCTTGGTGGGGAAGTAGTCGGGTGTCCGGCGATAGAAGCCCTGCGGTATCACACCCCCACAGTGCTCCACGGCAGAGAGCTCCCCCACCACGGGGGTGTCCCATTCTGCAGGGCTTTCTGGGCACCTACCTGGGGTGTGATGCCACACCAGAAGTTGGAGTAGAAGGTCTGCGAGTCCAGCATGGGGGCCACCACTGACTTGTTCTGCGCCATGAGAAACTTGAGGGTCTGGTTGTTGGTCAGGATGCTGTCAGTGTCCATGAACTGCAGAGACAGCATGGGTTCTGGAAACATGGAGAAGCCCACCTCAGCCCCCACGCCACCAGTGCCCCAAGTCCCTTACCAGGATGTACTCTGCCTGCTGCTCCCGGGCGTAGGTGAGAGCTTCCTGCTTCAACTTCATCACGTTTTCATAGCGTTTGTCACTCCAGTGCTTGGGACCAAGCTCATCGGGGTAGGAGCTGGGCGGGGGGGGCAGGGGTTAACCTCACTTGCTGGGAATGCACAAACTCAGTGCAGGCTGTTCATGCCAGCAGGCTGAGTCAGCCCCACTCCGCTGAGCTCCTCCTGGTCACTGGCCAGGGATAGCTGATGCTGCTCCAGGAGCCCCCCAGCCCACACCTGCACCCACCCAGCTCTCACCCAGCCTCACCTGGGCTCCTCTTGCACCTTCAAGGCCACCGAGTGATAGTCCTTCCCCACGGCCCCCAGCCACTCCTGCAGCATTGCAGTCGTGTTGTCCGAGTTGTGGTCTGTTGCACACCTGGGATAAGGGGACATCAACCTCTGAGGGTCCTCCTCAAGGGACAACCAGGACCTCACCCTGCACTAGAAATGCTCACGAGGCCAAAAGACTGAGCCAGTGACAGACTTGCTTGGGAACATAACATGTAATTTGAAGGAACCAAGGCTGTGCAGGCAGGAGGGAGAACGCCAACTGAAAATTTCTTCCTCAGTGCCACTGCCAGCCAGGCTGTTCCACAGCTCCCATCCTGCATCCCAGTGGCAGCCCTGGACACGTTCTCCTCACCCCAGCCTTGTGACTGCCCACCACGAGCACTGCAGGACAGCTGCTTTGTCCCCCTGTCCCTGCACCCCACGTACCCCTGTGCATCCCACTGTTCCAGCAGTGAGAGGAAAGGACTCAACAGTAAAAAATCAACAGCAAAAAATCCCCCTTCCTGAACATTCCCTTTGCCGGGCACCATCACCATTCCCAATTCTCCCACCCGTCCTCAGAACAATGTTCACAGCGAGCCCAGCACAAACAGAGCTGAGCCCACCTCGCACTGGGCCAAACCCCAGGTTCCCACACTCCTCGACTTGTCAAAGAGCCTCAGGACATCCCCCAGGCACTGGCGTCATGGGGATTTGACAGATTGAGGGGAGAAGGCAGGATCTGTATCCCCCCAGCTCCACGGGCTGCTCTGGAAACACTCTGCAGGGTCCTGCAGCCGGGGGGTCCCGGGGGGTGCAGCGGGTAAAGGTGAGGACGCCCCTTCCCCTTCCCCTGCCGGCAGCTGACCCCCGCCCCAGCCCCGCCAGGATCCCCGGCCAGCCCCCGCCAAAGCAGCTGCAGAAAAGTTTCCGACAAGTTCAGGCGACAGACGGCAGTGGCGCAGGAGGAGACAGGAGACTCCTCTTCCAGCCAACCCCCGGCACGGTAACGGGGCTTTGGGGTGTCTTTGGGGAAGGGGCCCGAGGGAGAGCCCTGCGGGGAGGGGGAAGGCAGTGCCTGTCCCTGGTGATGCAGAATCCCCTTGTGCCCGGGGGTCCCCGCTCTCATCAGCCCCACAGCTCCCTCAGGGGAAAGGTGAGGGTCCAGCCCCTGCACCGCGGGGCAGCCCGAGCCCCTCTCGCTGCCCTGCTGGGTCCCACACACGGGGCAGAGCCACCCCTCACATTGTGGAGCTGGGGACGCTGCCACCAGCGGGGTCCCTGTTCCTCCCGAAGGTCCCTGCCCCCTAAAGATTCCCCCGCAGTTCCCCATTCCTTCGAATCTGTTCTGCCCTTCCAAGAGCCCCCAGTTCCCCCACTCTCCCTCGTTCCCCCCCCGCATTTTCCTCCGGGTCCCTGCTATCCTTGGCTCTCCATTCCCCTCACAGTCTTCCCTAATCCCCGGACCCTCCTTCCCCCACTATCTCCATTCCCCGGGGCTCCCCGCTATCCCCGCGGTCCCTGTGAGTGCAGCATCCCGGCTCCCCCCGGGGTGCCCATTCCCCCACAGCCCTCTCCTCCCCCAGGATCCTGCCTGCTCTCTGCCCGCTCCCCCGGGGTGCCGCTGCCTCACCACAGGGCGATGCTGCTCGCGGGATAGTCCAGGCGCTCCAGGGCTCCCAGGCAGTGCGGCAGCGAGTGCTGCGCGTTCCGGGCCAGGAGGGCGAGCACCAGGCGCGGTGGGGCTGCCCCGGTGCCGGTCCCGGTGCCGGTGGCCAGCAGCAGGAGGAGGGCGCAGAGCGGCCCCGCGGCGCCCATGGCGGAGGCGGCGGGCGGGGAAGGGGCGGGCTGGGACCCGCCGTGCTCAGCGCACCCCCCGCCCCCGGCCCCGGCCCGGCCCCGCCGCCGCAGCAAGCCCCGGGGGCCGGTTTGGGTCGGGCTGCCTTAAATAGAATCGGTATCGGTGCAGAGCCCCGCACAGCCCACGGCTGGGGGGCGAGAGACCGGGAACACCCCGGGACCCCCTCCCGAGGATGCTCCAGGGCATCCCCACGGTGCCTGCACGGCGTGGGTGGGTGGGCAATGGGATGAGGGGGTTATGGTTTGGGGTAATATGGCCAAGGGTTGCCGAGGGCAGCATCGCCAGGGGGCTCAGGACAAGGGGATCATGGCCAGGGAGGTTTGTGGCTGGGGGGGGCTTGTATGGCGAGTGGGGCTCATGGCTGCCACCCTCAGCAGGACAGCCCACTCCTCTGAGCCGTGTCCCCCCAGGCTGTCCCCATGGCTGTCCCCATGGCTGGCCATTCGCAGGCCCACGGGTGTGTCTGCGACGTGTCCGAGCCGCGGGCAAGGGCAGGCCCGGGGCCTGTGGGATGTTTGACCAATCCTTCTGGTTTTCCACCCAATCCATAAATGCAGCCGTCAGCTCCCGGAGCAGCGCAGGCCTGGGGGGGCTCACGCCCAGCAGGGCGGGCAGTGACTCGGCGCTCCCCACCGGCGATGCCGGGCACCTCTCACTGCGATGGCACCGAGCCCTGCGGAGGCTCGGGTGGATGCCACACGAGGCCGAACTGTGCCCACCCGTGCCAGGGTGAGGGACGCCCCGGATAGCTGCTGGCGCCGGCTCCGTGTCCCCCCGGGGCTCCGTCAGGGTGCAGCGGAGGGGTCGGGAAGTGAACAATCCAGAACACCTGAAAGAACCAGCAGAGAGGGCGGGGGACTCACAGGACCCGGCAGCGACTGCAAGGAGAGAAAAATGCTGTTTACAGCCCGGGCTCGGACAAGTATTTCGGGAAGGGCTCGGCGCCAGCGCAGCCGGGAATTCCCAGCCATGGAGGAGCTGCGGGAAGGGACAGGCGCCCGAGAGCCCAGCGGAGCCGGACCCACCCGTGTCCGTGTCGGGATCCACCCGTGTGCATCCCCCGTGAGGCGGAACGAGGGGCAGCCCCGCAGCCCAGGAGGGGATGCGGGCGGAGCAAGGGCCGCAGAGCAGCGGGAATGCCCCGGAGCCCGCGGCCCCCCCGTCCCTCGGGGACACCCCCGCCGGCACCGCCCCCGCACCGCGGCCCCGGCCCGGCCGCTGCTGCCACCTCCCGGCGCCGCCGCACCGCTCCCGGTGGGGAGCCCGGGCTCTGCCCGAACTGCATCCGATCCCCACGTCCCCACACCCCTCTCCCCCTGCCTTTCTTCATCCCTGCATTCCATCATCCCTATATCCCTGATGCCCACACCCCTCCAGCCCTTCACCCCTCCGTTCTTTCATCCCTGCATCCCTTCCCTTCTTCATCCTGATATCCCCACATCCCTCCATCCCTGCATTGTCCCTCAGGGTCACAGCTGGACCTGCCCTTCCCCTGGCACCCACACAGTTCAGCCACCCAAGCACAGCCGTGGCCCCACTGCCCTGTACAGCCCTCACAACACTCCCCAGCCGTGGGCTCCAGAGCACAGAGAGGGGGACACTGCCCTTCCCACAGCCCCATCACCCCCAAAGCAGGCAGAGAAAGGGGGGCACTACTGTGACACAGGGAAACTGAGGCACGAGCCAGTGAAATGTGCTGCACACAGACAGGCTGGGACTGGTGGAGGGACAGAGCGTCCTCTGCCTGTCCTCCCAAGCTCAGCTGGGGTCAGAATTATCCCTGCCTTTGCAATCTGCCTTCCCCTCACATCCTGGCTGCTCACAATGAACGCTCAGAGCCCACTGATAACCAAGAGGCACCTTATGAGCAGTTTGGGGTGTACAATGGAAAAACAACCCTGGGTGAGCTCGGGGAGAAGGAGGACACAGAGATTCCTGTCAGGGCAACTGCTGGGTGCTCCTCAGGGTGACAGCTCCGTGCTGGGGCTCAGCATCTCCATCTGCACCAGGCTGCTAGCACAGGGCTGTGACAGGTCCTGTGCCCCAGGAGCAGGACTGGAGGGCAGCTGGCAGGTCCCCACAGGGCCCAGGGTGTCGCCAGGGGGCTCAGGACACCCTCAGAGCTCTGTGCACTCATGGTGACACCTGCACTACAGAGCCAGCACTGGGCCTGCAAGGATCCTGCCTGGAAAAACATCTTCCAAACCCAAGGCTCCAGGCAGGAGCAGCCCTGCACAAAGTTTACAGGAATATGTTTTCTTTTTTTTTACAGGAAAAAGTTGCTCTTGGACCCAGGGATGAGGATTTTGGTTACCTCCCACCTCTCTCCACCCCTTCCTTGAAATTTTCTAGGATTTTCAGCAAAGCCTTTGAAAAGCTCCAGTTTCCTCAAACGTCCTATCTTTGTGCTTTAAAAGGCTCAACCTTGGTTGCAAAAGGCAAATATATAAAGATATGTATTTATATATATGTGTCTATAAATGCAGAAATTCTGTGTGCGTGTGTGTACATGGCCAAGGCCGCTACAAGTCCCTTGGTCAATAAAACATTTTTTATTAATTTTTTTTCACAAGAAAAAAACATCCTGGGGATCCAGCTAGCTGCCCAAAGTCCATGGTACTCCCAAGGCTCCCCATTCCCACGCTGTGACATTGCCTAAATGATGCTCTCCCCTCCAGATATGCCTTCTCCAGACCTCCCCTGACTTACCCAGCCTCAAAACATCAGCTCTGTTTCCTGCTGGGGAAACTGAGGCACAGAGCCCTCCCCCCTGCTTCTCAGCCTCCCAGCAAGTGCCTGTCCAGGGGAAACTCTGTAACCAAGGGAGTGCCTGTGAATCCACCACACCTTCTGCTCTGCAAGCCCCTCATCCTGCACCTTTCCAGCTGTTCCAGATGTTTTCCCCACCTCCCAGCTGTTGGGTAGCTCAGGAGGCCAGCGCTCCCCTCTCAGCTGGGTTTTCCTTCCAGGTCTCTGCTAAACCCATCACATCCATGGGCTCTGCTCCACTTTCCTCCTCCCAGGCTGCTTCTGCAGCGAGCAAAAACCACAGATCTTCCCACACAGAAAAATGCAGGGGAATTCACGCCATCTTGGAGGGCTTTGGGCCATCCTGGGAGGGATTTTGGCCACCCGGGGGGATTTTGGCCCACCCAAGAGATGCTGTGCCAGAGGAGCTGGGGGCTGATGGGAGCAGCATTCTCAGCCTGGCTGCGGGGAAAGGGAGATTTGTGCCACTGTAAACGGGGCAGTGACACACTGCCAGCATCCCCCAAACCCACTGGGAGACCCACTGGGGTCTTCCTGGTGGGCTGTGAAATCCTGGGAGTGTAAAGGCTTCCTGGGGATCCTTCATGTCCTGCTGGGAGCAGGAATCCGTGCTCGGCCCCACCTGCAAGGCACTGCCACCCTTGGAGCCACGTTCAAGCCCTGCAGTGGCCCAGTCCTGACCCTCCTGGGTGGCACAGCTGGCTCAGTCTCAGAATGGTCCCTTTTCTCCCCAGTCTGGACCACATCTTCTGGCATCAGGGCCAGCAGCACCCTGGCTCTGGCTGTCAAAGGGACCCCAGGCACCTGTCAGTGGGCAGAGGAACACTTCCCACAGCAAGGGGAAACTGAGGCAGGAAACCAACACCAGGCTGTCAACAGGCACGGAGAGGCTGCACACCCTGAGGGACAACAGGGAGCTGCCCTGTGTCCCCCCAGTGCCACAGCTCAGAGGGACAGCGACAGAGGGTACCCCAAGGACCAGGTCCCCCCCTGCAATGCGCTGACCGCTGCACTCCCGTCCCCTCCGTCCCTCCCTCCTCTCACCCCGGTGGGGCTGACGGTCGGTCCCGTCCCAACCCGGGGCAGCTGTGACGGAAAACAAAGCTGTCCCCTCCGGCACAATACCCTTCTGTCCCCCCCCAGCTGCTGACCGCTGGGGTGGGCAGCGGCCGGGCTGGAGGCGTCGAGGGGCCGTGCCAGGCCCCCGCTGGCAGGGGACAATGTTGGCAGTGATGGAGAGTAGGTATTTCAAAAGGTTTTGTTTTCAGGTTGACCCGCCGAGCCGGCGTGACCCCGCAGCCCCCCACCCAGCCCGGCTCCTCGGTCCCAATAGAAACCGGCCACATTCCTGACCTCGGGGGGGGGGGGGAGTTTCAAACCTCCCCGGGAAGGAGACAATGGGGGTGTCAGGGCAGTGATTTAGGAGGGGGGGCTCTTTCCATCACAAAGGCGAGACAAAGGCGCTCGACGCTGGGAAAGGGGCTTCGGCGGCGGCTCAGGAGAGGGGCCGTGGTATTGTGCCTGGCCAGCCGGCCTCGGCAGCAGGGCTGCCAGGGCCTACCGGGTCCCTCTGTGGCCCAGTGGATCCCACCGGGTCCCACTGGGTCCCATCGGGCGCCAGCAGGTGCCACTGGGTCCTATTTGGTCCCACCTGCCTCTTCAGCCCGTACCGCAGCCTTGCCGCGGCCACCCTGGAGAGCACAGCCTGGTGGCTTCGTGCATGTCACCGTGCCCCGTGCTGGGAGGGAGAGTCCCCATCCCCACGTGGGATGGCTGGGGCACCCCCTGCTCCCCACAGTTCCCCATTCCAGCGGGACTGGCCAGGGAC
This sequence comes from Camarhynchus parvulus, assembly GCF_901933205.1. NCBI lineage: Eukaryota > Metazoa > Chordata > Aves > Passeriformes > Thraupidae > Camarhynchus > Camarhynchus parvulus. The sequence continues at coordinate 5,838,139 of NC_044587.1, read as the reverse complement.
CAGCCCATGCTTTGGGCTCGGATGGGGCCAGGCCCCCACGGGCAGCTGTCCCAGACCCAGAGCCCTGAGCTGCCCTCCCCGTCAGCCCAGCCGGGTGCCCAGGGCTCCATTCCGGTTCCGAGGGCCGGCCAGGGATCAGCAGCTCCTCTGTGAGGAGCTCAAAGGGGCTTTGTGCACCCCGGGGCTGCCGGCACCCAGCACCGCCGGCCGCCGCCGGCCCGGGCCCGCCGGTGCCCGCCCTGCCCGGTGCCCGCCCGGCCCGGTGCCCGCCCTGCCCGGTGCCCGCCCTGCCCGGTGCCCGCCCGGCCCGGTGCCCGCCCGGCCCGGTGCCCGCCCGGCCCGCACCTCGCAGCCCGCGCCCCCCACAAACCCCCCTGTTCGCAACTGCCCCCTGTCCCACCTTCCTCCTCCATCCCCGCGGGTCTCAGCCCCTAAACCGTGGCATAACCGCCCCAGAAAAAAACAACAAAAACAAAAACAAAACTGGAAACTGTTTAAGTAGGAGACTTACGGTGTCTTCTGCTGCCGAGCTGAGACCAAGTGTCCACCGTGTCCCAGTGACGACGGGATCGGAGCCTGCACGGAGAGGGGAGGTTTTTTACAGGAGAAACGTTTTTCTCCCTGTGCTGGACGGCTGATCCGAAGGAAAAGCTGGAAACAAGTTCATTGGTTTTGCTCTCGCTCCCTGTCCTTGCCCTAATTTTTTTTCCTGGCAGCTGGTGGGAGGAAGGGAGCTGGCAAGGTGATGCTTTTTGGGGAAGTGGGGAACTGCTGGTGAAAGAGGCATTGACCGCACCGGGAGCCTGGGAAAGCCGGGAGGGGGGGAGCGATGCCCGAGCGGCTCCGGGCTGTGCCCGGGCTGGGACCATCGCGCCGAGGCTCCGGTCCTGCTGAGGCTCACGGCCAGGCAGCGCCCGGCGGCAGGTGGAGGGGCGCCGGCGGGCTACACCAGAAAGCCAATGACATCAATGACATCATGTTGTGGGTTTGTGGTTTTTTTTTTTTTTTCCAGGATGAAATTTGCAGACAACTTCCCCGACCGCCCGCGAGCGCTGGGGCTCCGCGGTGAGGAGCAGGACAGGTCTGCTCAGGACACACTGGCGCCCATCGAGGGAGAGCAGGGCTTGGCCAGGGCTTTATTTTTTTCCTCCTTTTGGGTTAGAAGAGCTGCATTTTTATTTGTTAACTCGCTGGTGCCGTGCAAGGGGCTCTCGCCGGCACACGGAGAGCGGGAGCGGCGGAGCTGAGCAGCCCCGGCACAGCCGGCGCCAGCGCCCCGCCGGGGACCCCCCATCCCCACGGCGGGGCAGGATCCATCCCCGGCCGCACAACCTGGGATGGCTCCTTTCGCCTCTTCCCTCTTAATTTTGTTTAGAAACTTGTCAGGTTGGTAGATAAAGGAGGTGGAAAGATCAATCCCGGCTTTTCATCAGTGTGGGAAAAAGTATTTCACTAATCCATATTTATTGGTGTAAGGAACCGGGGGGGGGAAGGAGGGCAAGAGACCCTAATGGTCAGAGCAAAGGACAGAAGGGACAGTTTAAGGCTGCCCTTTTCCGAGAGGTCACATGTCACCAAAATCTTTCGGTTGTCTCGGGATTGGTTACATTCTGTTCTCTTTTTTTCTATTGAGGTTGCCAAGCAACTGGCTAAGACCAGCCAAGATATTTTCTTTATTACAAGTGGAGCAGAAAGCAGCAAGGAGGAGAGAGATAAAAAAAATAAAAAAAAAAAAGTAAAAAAAACGGGGGAGAGAAGAGAAGTTTAGACAATTAACATTTATAGGATCACATAACTTCATTAACTCGGCTGAGATTTGGGAAAGAGACTTAAAAAAAAAAAAAAAATGGGTGGTGGGAAGCGTTAGGAATTAAAACAAGTTAAAAGGTCCGGGGCTAAAACAATGCCAGAACACCCGGAGCAGCAGCGGCAGGGGCTTCCCTCGGATGGTTCCTGCTTCCCAAAGAGTGGCCAGTCCCAGGCAATGGCTGCAACCCAGCTCAGGGGCCGTCAGCTGCTGCTGCTCTTTTTTCCTTTTATTACATGCTGTCTTTCTTTTGGTTTTCACACTCGTAGGAAGTGGGTTTATTGCTACTAGCGCTGGCAGGGATGTGCTGGGATGCAGAGGAGCCTTTCCGAGGGAGGCGCATGGCTGTGGCAGGAGCTGGGCATCCCCCTGGCGCCCACGGGGAAGGGGCTGTGAGGGTGTGGCTGTCCCCAAGCCCTGGGACACCTTCGTGCCTCTTCAGGGTGGGCAAAACCTCCCAGGGAGGGAGTGAGACCCTGTGGGAAGCAATGTCCAGCTGTAGATCCCTGCCCTGTTGGTCCCTGCTCAGGGTTTGGGCCTGACAGTCTCTGTCACTGTCCCTGGGCTCCAGGGGTGAGGCCTAAGGCAGAGGACAATGCTGAGGGTTGGGGACAGAGACTGGGGTCACCCTGCAGCTCCGTGGGGCTGGGCTGCCCCCTGCATCCCTGGGGCTGCGGGAGTTTCTGTCCCAGCACTCACCAATCCCTCTCCCCGCGTGCCCAGTCCCGGTGTGAGGACACGAGGGAAGGCGAGGACAAGCGGGATCTCCACGGCAAACACTTCCAGGCTCCCATCCAGCCCTGCCCAGGGACCCCTGTGACACCCAGGGTGGTGGCAGGCAGCAGTGGAGAAGGCGCCGGCCACCTCCAGGCTCTTCCCTTTGGCTGCGGGGACCTTGGGCAGGTTGGGGCTGGGGGTCCCCGGGCGGAGAGAGGCGGGAGATGTCCCCGCTCCTCCGGCCGGAGCCCGCAGCTGCCGGCCTGGCACCTCGGTAATATTCATTAGGGGAAAACAATGAGCATTATTTATCCCCAGCACTTTCCCTGCCGCTGGGGGGCCGAGTTGGGGTGCAGGTGACCCCATACCCCAGGGGGTCCCCGGGCAGTGTCACTCCCGCGGCAGAAGAACGGAGGGGGTCTCCAAGGGGGGCCGAGTGGGTGGGAGGGGACCCCAGACCCAGCTCTGCCCGGCGGCTCGGGGGGATCCCCACAACCCCGAGTGGGGCCAAGGGCGGCCGTTCCCCGGGGCTGGGCGCCGAGCCCCCGGGGCAGAGCGCACCCCGCGCCCCGGGCCCGGCGGTGCCGCGGCTGCGGGCCGGGCCGGAGCCGGGCTTGGGGAGCTGTGTCTTTAAGAGATGGCTGGCTCCAGGTTGCAGCTGCTGTTTCTGTGCTATAGAGACAGTGGAGATTCATTACTCCTAAAACACAATGGGCATTTATCACCCCGTGGTGTTATTCAAATCCAGTACCAATTGAAGGTCATCCCCATTCTTTTCTCGCCGGCTCTGCAACACATTTATTGTTGTGCCGTTCAACTAAAAGCCCTGCCCGGCCCCGGCGCAGCCCGCAGAGCCCCGGTGTGCGCATCCCTCCCGGGCGGATTTGGGACCCTCCCGGGTGGATACGGCGTGGAGGAAGCGGGCAGAGCCGCGGCAGCTCGGCCGGGCTCGGGGCCGGCAGCAGGTGCCGCGGGAGCCCCGCCGCTGTGCCCCGCCGAGCCGCGGGGGCCGCCCGCTCCGCCCCCGCGGGACGCACTTTCCGCGCCCCGTGGAAACTCGGAGCCCCGTGGGCCGCCGGGGCCGAGGGCGGCTCGGGCAGCCGAGGGTCCGCCGCTCGCCCGCAGCCCCCCGCCTTCTCCCGGGGCGACCTGCCCGGCCCCGCCACGGAGCGGCCACGGCCACCGGCACCGGCATCGGCGGGGGAAGCGCCGGCAGCGGGCCGGGATTTTCCCTGGCTGGAGAGGGGGGATTTGTTCCCAACTTCGTGGGCGCCGGTCGGTGAGGAGGGGCTGGGGAAGAAGCCTGGATTTTTCATCTTTTTCCTTTATTATTATTATTATTATTAATATTTCCCCTCCAGCGGTCATTTATAAATTTCGGAGATTTGTTCAAAGTGCACGAATTTTGAGGGCGATCCGCTTGGAATTGGTGGATTCTCCAAGGCAGGAGCGGCGCGGCTGCAGCGCGGGGCCGGAGTCTGTGCCCGCAGCATCACCCCCGCGGAGCCCCGCGGCTGCCGGAGGCACCGAGCCCCGGAGCACCGAGCCCCCGCTCCACCGGGGCTGCTCCGGCAGGGATGGATCGTCGGGTTTCGTTTTCTAATTTTTTTTCTTGTTCTTTTTTTTTTTTCCTTTTTTCTTTTTAATTTTTTTATGTTGCTTTTTTTTTTCTTTTTTCTTTTCTTTTTTTTTTCTTTTTTAAATAGGGCTGCTTTTAAATTTTTTATTTCTTCCTTTTTTTAATTTTTTTTTTTTTTTAGGGTAAGAAATAAGTAGATAAAATTAAACTCCTCGCGGTGCCATTAAATGGAACCCGGGATGCGAAACGCCGCGGCTGCGCTCGAAACTTGTCGGGGCTGGAGCAGCGGCTCGGCGGGGCCGGGAAGCGGGAGCGGGGGGCGGCGGGAGCCGGCTCAGGGCCCGTGTGTCCTTCTTTTCCAGGCTCCAGCCGGATTCCCCCTGGAAGATCCCGCGAGCCCCGGGATGGGAATCTCCGCTCCTGATTGTCCAAACGCAATTCTTGTGCGATGGAGCCGTACGAACCAAGAATTGTGTCTGGACATCTGTAGCAGAGGTTTCACCTCCTCCGGCGGGGCTCCAGGACGGTTCTCGGGGCACAGGACAGAGGACGGACCTTCCCCGGGCCCGGGGCACGGCAGGTAACCGCTCCCGGGGCCAGGATTTCAGGCAAACTAAGGAAACACCAGCGGCGGCTCCGCTCTGCTCGGCGCGGCCGAGGGTTCTCGGTGTTACTGCGTCAAACCCCGGCCGGATCATCCCCGGGACGGCCCCGACCGGGCAGGCAGGGACGGAGGGGCCGAGCCTCGGGCACCGGCGCTTGGCCGGGGGCGGTGGGGCCGCAGACCGGCGCGGCGGGCGGGCACTTCGGCCCTGCGGCTCCATCCCGGTTTATCCTTCTTATCTTTATTTATTTTTCTATTTTAACATTGCGGCTTCATTTCATTTACCGTACTTCGGCGTGCGCCCCGTGTCCCTGCACCGGGACACTCTCCCGGTCCTGCTGCCGCAGCCCCGGCTGGCCCCGGGCACACGGAGGCCGCTCCGGTCTCCGTTGGGCCGAGAATCGGCCCCGCCGCTCGCTCGGGCACCGGGCGGGTTTGGCCGGGAGCGGTTCCGGGCTGCGGGCACGGCCCTCGCCGCCGCGGCGGAGCTCGGGGAGCCCCTCGGAGCGGAGCAGCCCCCGCGGAACGGCGGCCGGAGGAAGGCTCCTGCTAACAGAGAGGCTTTATGAATCCACCAGCCAAACGGCTCGGCCGGGGCTGCCAAGGAAACCCAGGAGGAGGAGGGAAGCATTACAAGATCCGAGCAGAATTTCACCAAGAGCCTATCTAGGACAAAGCTGGAGGGGAGAATGTTTTAAAAGGCTTTTATTTCAGAAACTTTCTGTTGCTCTTGTTGTTACAGGATTTTGCTGTACCCCTCTTCTCCATCCCCCTTGGCTTCCTTCATCTTCCCATTTCTAGCTTTTTTTAGCAGTGATTGACAGCTTTTACTACAGCAGGATCTAAGCCACCTGGGTCTACCTGCACTATCGAGGGGAATAAGAGCTCCTGGGGAAGGAACCCATCTTATCTGAGCAAACAGCTGGGGGGGATGAGAAGAGACAAGCCCAGCCTAAGGCAGAGGCACGGTAGAGGAAGGGCAGGCAGCAGTGCTGAAGATGAACCTGCTTTTCCCATTGTGCTTCAGTCCGTTTCAAGCTGCACGCCACACGGGTTCCTTGTTTTTCAGCCAGCTTCTACCACCACCTGGAATCCCCTTCCACTGTCCTGGCCCAGCTAAGCTAAGGGCCAGGAACTCGGGGCAGAGAAGAGCCTTTGGCCTGTCTGTGTCACTTACAAATGGTGTGAGCTGGACTCAAGCTGCTGTGGCTGGATTTGGAAAAGGCTGAATATCGGTTTGGCACCAGCAGTGGGTTGAAGCTGGGGCTCCTCAGATGCAGAAGCATCGTAGACTGTGGGTGCTTTAGTGAGGCAGGTTGTGGAGGGATAGACAGAGAGGAGTCAGTGGAGAAGTCAGCTGAGGGAATCACTCTCTGCATCAGAGGAATTCCTGTCAGGCGCAGCGCGGGAAAGGCTCCTTGTGCGCCGCTCTCGGGTGCTGGGCCAGGCTGCCTGAGCAGGGCTGGTGCTCCGGCTGCTCCCCAGCAGCTCCTGAAGATCCAGGGCTCTTAGAGCAGTCCGTGGTGCAGATCAGCTCTAGAGGCACCCACTGAGCTCCACCACAGCCTCGGCTCAGGCAGGAGCTGCTGCCGGGGACCCTGCGTGCCGCTGGAGCCGTGCAGAACAGGTGAGCGGGGCACGGGGGAGAGCAGGAGCACAGTCCTGGTCAGGCACTCCTGGCAGCTCATGCAGCATGTTTCAGACCTGTTGGTGCCAATGCTGTCTTCTCTGAGCCCATCCCTCTGCTCTCGCTGTAGCCTCCTGGCTGGCAGGGGCCAGTCTGTCTTTCTGAGGAAACTTCTGGAAAGCCAACAGCACCCGTGCCCTAGCAGAACCCCACACACCCACTTCCACAGTGCTCACAGGACGTCCTCAGAGCATGCAGCAAGAATCCTCTCCCTCCCACTGACACAAAGGGTTAAAAACCACTGACTTTCTCAGGTCTTGGCACTTTAACTGTGCATCTCCAGCCCCAGCCAGACTGCAGCTCCCACCTGCACAGAATGCAGTGCAGCCTGATCAATTCTGTCTATCACGGTGACAGAAAGATCATTTGCTGCCCTGATCACTCTGTGCTGTCTCAGGCCGGGTGAGGGTTTGTTTCCCCTCCAACCAAATCATTATAAATTGACATCATTCATGGGCCAGTACTTCACCCTGCCTCAGCTCTGGTATGAAAGCAGCATGAGGGATCAGAAATACAAAACCCAAATGGCCTATTTCTCTCCTGCTTCCCATAAATAAATATCATGACAAGGTGAAAATCATTTCTGAGGGCTCTGGAGCTGCCATGTTTGCTACCCCATGGAAAAGCTAGTCAAGTCCCCTTTTGTTTTCTTGCACTTTCTCACCCTTCCCATGGTTGGTGCAGAGACTGTACCAACATTAAGCATTGTGTTAAAAGAATCCTGGTTCCCAGCACTAGAACACCTCACTGCATGTTAAGACATGTTATCCTACTCAGGGTTCAGCACCTCTCTTCCTCCTGTCAGAGAAAAACAAAGTCCCACATGCTGAGGTGCTCTCTGCTTGTTAGGGTACCTGGAAGTGCAGTCAGGAGAGGTGAAATGAGGACCAAAAGATGGATGCTGTTGTGGTGGACAGAAGGCCGCAGGCTGGCGGGGCTTTATTTGGATGTCTAGAACAAGTGAACGCAGTGGGAAGATGCAGAGACTGGACACAGGCAGTTCAAGAGAGGTTTAGGTGGGTTAAGGTTTTTGTTTGTTTTTTTTTTTCCCAGGGATTTGGATTTACATCCTCTTGTTTTTTCAGGAGTTCACCCGCCGTGCAATGTTGAGATGAAAAGCACATTATCCTGGTCCTGGAGTTTATAATCCAGCTCACCCTGCAGGCCAAGAAAAAAAATGAAAAATTGTTAAAATGTCATTTCCAAATACAAGCTGCAAAGAGAAAACAGCTCATAAAAAGATGGTGAGTATTAAGGAGAGCAGAAGGGGCCAGACTGATGTTTTCATCATAACAGAAGCGAAGGTGAGAGATCAGCCACAGTGCTGATGCTCATCACCCCACATCACTTTCTGGACCAGGGTTTTGACAGAACAGGTGGTTGCCTGAGGCAGGGAAGTGGCAAGGGGATGTTTGTTTGAGCACAACAGTGGGCTGAGAAGGGAAGACATTTACCAGGTGCCTGTTTGAGTTGAAATCTCCCTGTGGCCTTTACCTGCCAGGCTTCACCTGACTTCAGGGAAGGTGGTTCTGTGTGGGGCCTGAAGGTCCCAGGTGCCCCCACAACTGTCACCCCACGTGTGGGGGGACCTGCCAGCAGCCAGAGGTGCAAAACCCAGTGCCAGAGACCAGGGAAAAAGGGTGATGTCTCTTCAGACCCTGCCTGGCTGATGAGACTCAGCAGGTTAGAGAGAGGCTCCAGGCTTTTGAACAGCCACTGTACAGGAGATAGATTCCAGCCTGCCCCTTCCCCCTCAAATATGAGATGCTTTGCTTGGGGCAAGAATCAGAAATAGCTGCTGTGAGAGCAGCCACAGAAAAGAGAGAGCAATATTTTCAACAAAGAAAGTCAAACTGAAGGAGTACAGACCATTAGTTCCCAGTCTGCCTCGTTGATGAGCACCAAAATTCCTGGCCTCCTGCAGAATAGAGAGAAATAATTAGGATACAGGGCTGCTAAAAAGCTCCACAAATAGTTAAGAACAAGGGATGTCACAGCACAGATCACAGGCTGACTGCCTGTAACGCCAAAAAAGGGATCCTAGCATGGAGGTGGAAACAGGTACAGTCTGTGCCCTTTCTAGATCAAATAAAGGGGACGCAGGAGCAATCCCAAAGCTCATTTGAATGAAAAGGCTCCGTGGTGAGGATGCTCCAGGATGACTGCATTTCCGTACCGTGCAGAAAAGCCAGGTAATTAAAACCCACGCACGCCAGGCGAGCGCACAGAGCTCAGTGTGAAGGCAGGAAAAGCCATTCCAGTGCCCCTAGCAGAGGCACTAAACACCTGGGATCCACTCCAAGCCCCTGGTTCTGAGCAAAGGGATTCCCCCTCTTTGATCTTCAGTGTCCTGCAATTGTCTCTCCTGTTACCAGGGGACCTGGCACACGCTTCAGCTCACAAAGATCCGTGACGAATGTTAAACACCCCCAGCGCCACCCCGCAGTCAGGGATGGCTTGCACAGCTCACTCTGCTCCATTTCTCTTGCCTTCCTTTTTTTTTTCCTACCCCCCCTCCACGAGACTGGCCCCATTTTGATAATAAAAATACATTTCCCAGAAGAAGTATTTGTTGGCATTTCTCAGAATGACTGCTTCAGTCCCAGTGATGTCAGCAGGGAACAGACAGACCTGCTAAAACTCCTGGAATTGAGGATACAGGTGCTGCTCTGTTCCAAGTGACAATGAAGAGAAAGTATAAATGGCCCTGCCTAATGTTAAGGGTTTAAAGATTTGGGGTGAGGGCTGCAAAAGATGCTCTCTGTGGACAGTGCAAGGTGTGGGTGGGATACCTCCCACTATCACTTAAGCAAATCCTGTGTTTTCATGGTCATTGACTTACTCAATAGGAAATCCACCCCAGAGGAAAAATGCCCCAAACTGTGAGAAACACAAGGAGGATTCCTAACAGTTGTACTTACACAGATTCCCCTTGCAAGAATAACTCTGGTCGCTCTTTCAACATATTCTGTTTGATCCACTTGAGCAGGTTTCTGATATCCCCTGGAAGAAGGAAGGACAGGGTTTACAAACTAGCTGATGGCTCCCGGTGATGCCAGAGCAAAGTGATTGTTTATCCACAAAAGAGCAGATCAGGAACATGCAGGATGGATGGGGATAGCTGCAAAGAAACTCACAGACAGTCCTGTCCCTGTGGTTTGACAGAAGAGATTTCCCACAGAAAACTCATCCCACTAAGAACGAATGCAGTTCCTGCTGAAGCACCAGTCTGGCAGCAGATTCCTGATGTTCAGGTCTCTGACACATCCCTTATCCTGTGCATTATCTTGCCACCCAACAAATCATGTCTAATTCTTTTGTGCATTTAATTAGATATTAAAAGTCCAAACAAACAAGCCTAAGAACCTGAATGGAGCAAACACAGACACTTTTGCACCAAAACCAGCACAAACTCTTGGAGACATTGGGAGCTCTGGGGCCCAAACCTGTCCATGGCCATGCATTAAACAGACAGGAGGGCCCTGGCCCATAGTTGCATTTTGGACACTTACAGCATCCCTCAGCATCACACCTGCTGCTGTGGAGTGTTCCCCATGCTGTGCCTGCTCCCTCCTTCTACACTTTATGCTTAGAGCTTCTTTATTAAAGCTCAGCCTTTATCTTTCCATTTCAGTAGGTGACAGGAAGGATTTGTCTTCATGTAAAAGGAGGAGGAGACACTGCTGGCGGGTTTTTATAGTATCAATTTTACTTTGTGAGGCAAAAACAATTTCTTTAGTGATAGCATCAGTTAATTTCCTATTGGAGAGGTGAGAAGAGACAGAGGGGGGGGAACAATCCGTTACAGGGTTTAAAGAAGCTGACAAATTGCAAAGTGGAGTTCTCCTGCATTTGCCTCTATATTTCACTGTTCCACAAACCACTTCATCATTCCGAATCCACAATCAGTTATTCTCCTGGGGCTCCTTTAAACAGCCCTTTGAAAGCCCCAAAAGAGTTTTGTTTGTTTTCAAGAAGCAAGGAAGCTTTCTGAAGGCACAAATCCACCAGTGAGGGCTGCAGCCCTGCTCCAGGAGGAGCAGGGATGGCAGAATGGGTTTCTTATGTGAAGTAAGCTCGCTGTAGTCATAAGTTATCTTTCCACACGTGCTTCTCTGAGTTAAATTCACTCTGTGTACCATTCCCCATGTGTTTGCTTCATGACCAGCAATAATGTGTGCATTTGTAGTGGCTTGACTCAGCCCAGGCCTTACCCCAGGATTTTATGGGATCATGGATGCTACCCAGAGCCAAACTGGGATTGTTCCAAATAAGGTCACCCTCATTGCTTCTGTCACACCCAGGATGAGCAGCCCTGCTGTAGACAGGTGCACATCAACCAGGCAATGGGGATATGTCCATCTGCAGCAGATGGGGGCCTCTTCTCCCAGGAAAAGGGGGAGGGGGATGCTCTGAGATCCCCTCTGTTCCCCCTGCCTTCCCAGGGCATTGATGTCTCCAAACCAGCACTCTGCCCCAAAACCCCAGTCTCACCACAGGGCTGCCTAGAGCACAACAGGTACTGCTACCTCCAAGCCCTGGATCACTCTGATCTGGGCAAAAGGAGCTGCTTTGTGCCTCCAAACTGCCTGGTGAGCTGGATCACCTGCCTGGGGCCAACCCACGACTGCCTTGTAATGATTTGTAGTTAAAAGAACAAAATAGGCCATTTTGTGCCTCTTTCCTAGCAACATGCACCAGGGACAGGGAGCACCACTGAGAAGGTGTGTGTATTTACATACATATACATACATACATACATACATACATATATATATGTGTGTACACACACACACACACACGTGTGCACCACAGCCGGTCAGCCATCAGAACAGGAGTTAACCACATTAATTCACCTTCCCCTGAAAAACACTGCTGCAGTCAAGCCCTCAGGATCTCACACCCAAATGGCTCCTGCTCTCCATCACCAAGAAATGAAAGCTGTAAAGGAAGGAAGATGGAGAGGAGCCTTCAGGAGAGGGAGGGGGGTGTGAAGGGGACACCAGCCCCACCGCAGCATCGCCCGCGAGCTGTTTCATATTTATGCACTTGCAGCAGGGCACACAACAATGAGCTGTGCCATATACCATTCTCCTTGCATGGAATAAGCAGCCCTTTCCTCTGGGACCTTTCAGGAGAGATCATTTAAACAGAAACACGCTGCACTGGCTGGATAAAAGGCAGCCACCTAGAAGCAGCCTGGACGGAGGGGAGAGGGGACTGATTTATTCCAGGCTGAGCTGGAAGACTCCCTCAGCCATCTCCTCCCATAACAAATGTTATTTTCAGTCCCACCTGAGCCGACATTCATTTACTCCTACCCAGAAGTCACGTACACACATACTGAAGAATTTAAACAGTAGGAAAAAACCCCAGACATCCCTATGCATGCCTACTCCAAAAGGTACAAAAATTAAGATCCTTTCTCCACAGCCAACTTTAAGACAATACTTTCATCTGTTTTATCAGCATTGAATTTTTTTCACCCACCTTCATTTCTCTATGTGCTATACACCAATATTACTAGAACAAATCAATTATAAAGGATGGCAGATGACCACAGCCACACCAAAACTATCTCCCCACAAATAAGATATTGAAAAGGAACAAGATTACTTCCATTGCAAGTGGTCTGTGGAGAAGCCATCTTGCAGCTCAGTGCCTCAAACAGCAGTCTTGATCAACAGCTCAGGACTCGGTGTTCTCATGATGGAAATAATAAGAGGTAAATTATAGCACAACTGCTTATCTCTTACAGCTGACATAAGTAGTGTTCCTAAGACATTTCCTTTCTGATACTATGCTAGAGGTCTAACAGGTTTCCAGCTGCCTGGGCCAAGGATTTTCTATGCAAACAGCAGGTTCTCTACAGATGACATATAAAGGAAAAAATCTCAGCCTGGTCAGGCACCACATCTGCTGGGAAGTTAAACCATCATTACAATGCCACGATTTCACACTCAGGTTGGTTTGAAGCTGGCCCCATCACAGAACAGAGGCATCTGCTTTGGCAGGAGCACAGCTGTACTACAGGTGCTGTGATTTGGCTGCAAAACCCACCGTGCATTTTGGCTCCAGAGGGAGGTTCAGGTGAGAGCTGAGACAATACAGCATTTTGCTCCAGCATCACCAACTCGAACCCAGCTCATCCCAGGAATGATGTATTTTTATCACTGCTGCATGGTCTTATTGAAATATTTTTGGCATTTCACTCACAACAAACAAACATAACATCAAAAAATGCACTCTTAATTCTCATTAACTGTCCTCCCCATTGGCAGCAGCAGAGGAGAAGCAAGACTGAAGCAGCCAAGGAAGCAGAAATATTCTCAAACTGCAAAGGAGGGACTGAAGCACATGGTAGGAAATCCCTGTCTTATTTCTACACAGAGACAGCTTCTGCTGCTTGTGCTAGCACTACATCAACCCTATCCAAATTCTTAGGGAAAAAAAATAATCTAAGGTTAATTAAAAAAAAGAAAAACCGACAACCGTTTGAGAAAACTGCTTAGTTCAAGTGCACAGATGGGAGCTCAAGCCCACAATGAATGCAGAAAAGCCATCACCCAGCGAAACACAGCGCTCAGGAAAACGAGATGTGTGCTGGGAGTGACACAAAGTCATTGCCTGTCACGCAAGAGGATGCAGGAACTGCAGTGAGAGCACACAAGCCCCGATAGCCTCGGCTTCTGTTCAGCCCAGCTGCACCACAAACACTCCTGGTTGTGGCAGAGAGAACTGCACAGTCTGCTCTGCCCTCCTGTGAATCCTCCAAGGCCTGACCACCTGCACTGCCCTCCTCCATGAAGAATCTGCTGAGCTTCCTCTCTAATAGTCCATTTTAGCACTGCCTGGGTTCATCTGCACCCTCAAAAGCTGGGCTGAAATCCATAGATCTTTCCTAGCTCAATAAAACCTCCTGGGCCTGACAGATCCATCAGTGACAACTCAGAAAAGAGGGTACTCACTGTGTGCAGAGAGAAACCAGGTGCTTCGAATAAGAAACACCAAGCTGGGTGTTGCACTAGAAGGATCTCACAATGAACTGATAAAGGTGCAGAAACATGGAGGGATTTTGTGAAACCCTGATACCATTTGACACAGACACACAGCCCTTGGCTCCCAGGGAGCTGCACAGGTTGCTCATAGATTCACACACACACACAAGGACCAGACATCTCTGTGTCCCCAGCCTTAAAATCCACATACAAACTTGCACAAAGCCTCGAAGGGCACCCAGAAGGTGTGATTACACCCATTTTCTTGCCTTGGTCGCAGAACTGGGAGATTATTTCAGGGAAATAGGGGATCCCTATAAAGGCTGAACCATGGAAAATTCCCTTCTGGTCTGCAGTAAATAAGATATATGTGGCACTGGTCACTAAGGGGTCAGTGCTGCAGGAGCACGGCGCTTTCCCGGGCCGCCTTGCGGACACTTCCCTGTGGGGTACCATTTCTTTGACCCAGAATAAGATCATTTATCATACTGACCATGGCTGAGCTCCAATTTGCTGAGGTCACTAACTCTGGACGAGCGCTGCTCCACCCACATTCTCAGCCACCGGCCTGTAACCATGACAAAGCCCCTTCCCTGCCGCTCCTCTGCCATTATTCCCCCGCCTGCATGGAAATGTATGGAAAAACAATTTGTATGTCCCTTTCCCTGCTTAAGCAGCTTGTTTTAAAACAGACAAACCAGCTCCCAATACCTGCTGTTCTTCCAGGTGCGTGACTGCTCTTTGCTTTCGGATCCGAGCAGACCCTCCAGGGATCTGCTCTCTAAAAGAGCTCAAAACCAGATCTAAGGGATCCTTCCAACTCCTCCAGCCTCCCATCTGATATGCAAATCACTCTCTGAAGCAGACCATGGTGTGCCATAAACTGCAGAAGAAGACCTGGAATGGCTGATATAAATGGAGTCACAGGCAAATGGATTTGGTATTACGCAGAGTGAGCAGCCAGGCAAATTTTGCAGCAAGAGTAAAATCCATTTTCTCTGACAAGTGCACAAGCCAATCTTGCCACACACTGGAATGGGCAGTGATTGAAGTATTAGGGAAGAAATTAGGGGGTAATTAATTAGGGGGTAACAGGCAAAAGAGAGTTGCAATCGTTGCCCTCATCTGTTCTTGTCTGCCACAAATGAACAGCAAGGTCTTGGCTTCTGTAAATTTTAATTGCTTTAAGACGTCTTTTTGTTGCTTCTCACCTAGAAGAGCAATGCTCTTCTTAATTTTCTTGTGTCCACAAAATGGGAAAGGATCACAGAGGTCTTTCAGAGCCTTCCTGTCAGCAGTGAGGACTGAGATCCCAGCTATCACCCAGCAATTCTCAGCCCTGAGGTTTTAATCACAATGCTTATGAACTGGAGAGGAGCTGCTTGGGATCTTCCACTCCCCACAGATTGCTGGTAGGGAAATACAAGTTCAAGGGATCTCCAATCCCACTGCTAGCCAGCAGCAAGCCTCCAGATCCATCAGCTCCCATGACAAAAAATGCGGCTTCGAGCTGATTCTCAGGGTAAACCTAATCCCTACTCATTTCCAAAGTCAGAGCATCTAATCCCGTAACACCCAACGCTATTGTCACTTCAGGCTCCCCAATAAATGCCAGTGCACCAAACTGTCTCTTTTAATTAGGATCACAGATCACTAGTGTTGGCCCAGGGTCTTGCCTCTCGTTCAAAATTGTCAAAGGAGGGAGCTGAGAGAGCCTCAAAGACGATTGCCCCAGCAGCCAAGTACCAGCCTGGGGATTGCAGACATTAAAAAAAGCATCTCCTTAACAGGTCCTGTGATTTTATCCCTCTGCCAGTGCAGAATTATTCTCAACAAAAGACCATCCTGAGCCTTGTCTGCTCTGATTTTAAGAGGTTTGAGCACTGTAGACCTGCTACCAAACCCCAAGGAGACTGTGCCATGGTCTAATAGTTTTGCAGTCAGGAATCTTCTGCTAATGCACTAAACTCCCATTTCTTCATTCCTCCCTATCAATCTATACTAGATGCTATTGCATCACGCTGGCTATAATCTGTCCTTCTCAATGATAAAGGAGTTATCCCACCTCATCACTTTTCCATTCATTTATCCTGTTTAACCTTGAATGTTACTGTGTGTTAAATTTTTTTTAAGCTCTCAGCAAGACAATTCAGAGAATGCATTACTAACCACCAGTGTAAAGCTTTGCCAAAACCCTGAAATTTCCCCTCTCTCCTATTTTCCCAGTTCCTGAGTTTTGGGTGTGTGCACTGAGGGCTGAAAATTAAAACCTTATTGCTGTTAAAGAGACAACACAGAGCTGATGTGCAACCACGGAGGAAGGTGGCTGCTCCTGCCAGAGTGCAGAGGGATTCCCTGGCAGCCTGGCACTGCTCTGCACACAGCCAGCCTGGCCGAGGGAATTCCCTGGGCTGGGCTTTCCCTGGCACTGCCAGCTGGATCAGAAAATGCCTTGAAGTCAAATCCTTGCCCCCCTCCCAGCCTGGCTGGTGGCTGTGTCCCCTCTGGCTGCTGGATGAGTCAGTGTCTCAGCTCAGCTCAGGAAATTGCCATGATTTTATTCCTCTAAATACAGAAATCGCCTCTCACTTTTGGGCTCAGATCTGCTTTGCTATTATTAGGCTTTCATACAGGGCCAAGCACCATTAAACCGATTCCTGTCCACCCAACCCAGCCACCCCCACAGATACTCCAAGCTCCTCAGTCTTACTTGAAAGGGAAAAAGAAAGGGCCAGTGAGATGATCAGGGTGGAGGAGAGGGGGGGGTAAGATTTACAAGTGAATGGAGGTAAGAATGGAGCAGTTTGTGGGATAAAGGGGCTGCGGAGGGAGCTTTACAGATGTGCAGAGGGACGGCGGCTCATTGTTTAATTAAGCAGAAAGTGGCTCTTTTGAAAAGCAATTTTGCACAGGAGCTCTGAGCTCAGCAAACAACTCCTGCGAGTGAGGGCAGGAGGAGAAAGGAACAGCTGGCCCGGAGCCGTGTGAACCGCATGCTAAGCGGTTTAAAGGGCCCGGATCCTCCTCCCCAGCCCTGCTCCGCTGCCACCCTCTGAACAGCACTGTCAGCACAGCAAATCCCACCGAGAGAAAAGAGCCAGAGGAGGGGGGTGGGACGCAGGGGTTATCCTGCTAGGTGTCCGCACTGCAATACAGCGGCTGGGAAGGAGGGTGTAACAGCCAGGCTTTGTTATCCCAGGGATTTGGTCACACACAAGAGCTGGTTTCCCAGTGCCTGGGAAGCTCCTTCCACAATGAGCTGGGATGAGCTGATCCGGTAAAGCAGCTCCACGGCCTCCCAGGAGGGTGATGGGACTGTGAGGACGAGCGTTTATTTCCCTGTTCCCTCCAAAGGGAGTCGCTGGGACAGGCACCGGGAGCTGAGCCCCACGCCAGGAATGCTCCATCCCATCGTGACAGCTCTGACACTGCAAACACTGCTCACCCACCCTGACTGCTGAGCACCCATCCTGCATCACCCACCGAGCCCCCTTCCCTTGCCACCAAATCTGTAATTTCCTGCCTAAAAGAGATGCACGAGTGGGATGCACGAGGAGGGGAATAACCCAAGTCCTTTGAGAGCTGCAAGTACCACACACTGTGGTTAAAAAGATTTGACTGCATGAAGTTCCACAGATCTATGGGGGTTTTTTTACCGTTCTGCTAATAAGCCTCTACATTAGCAAATATATTTTTATTCTTTCTTTGGAGCAAGTTTTAAAATGTTAGGAATAATAAACAGAGCAATAAAAGCATGCCAGAATATTAATGACTCAACTACGATGTACCACCCAGCACTAGCACTTACCAACAGCCAACGCCAACTGCAGCTCTGGATTTTACAGGTTCTTTTGGTCCAGCACCCCAGTCAATGCTGAACACATGCCATGCTCTATTTTGTAAGCCACCCTGCCTGTAATAGAGGTCTGATCTCTCAGGATCCCCAGGCTCTTCTCCCAGAAGATGAATGCTCCCAAGTCCCCAGCAGTCCTCCATGCTGTGCAGAACAAGGCCCCTGGAAAGCAAAGCTCTCGAGGAGCACACCATGCTCTTCTCTACAGGGATTCAACAGAAGCAGCATTTGGTAGATTATTTTAATTTTCCCTCTTAAAAAAAATCTGACTGGCAGTGGGCTTTTATTCCCTTGAGTTTTGGTAAAGGGAAATCACAAACAATTACCAAAACAAGCTGATTAATAATTTAACCTTTCAGACTTGTAAAGTGCCAAAATAGATGTGAATTCTTGATTAGCCCAGAAGGCCCCAGTGAGCACCAGTGAAACTGCTGCTCCAAAATCATGAGTCCCATCACTGAAGCCACATGAGAAGTTGGAATTCAAAGGTCTGTGACAGCAGCTGAGCAGCCCGCAGCACAAGTGCCAGAGACTTTACACACAACCCCAACCTCTGAGTACAACATCCAGAAGACAGCACAGCAGAGAGGTTTTGTAAACACTCTTCATCAGATGATGAAGCTGAGCTAAACCTGAAACCACTACAAGGGTTAAACAATGCCAGTGACTTCCTACCCTTCCACCAGCATCCATGCAACTCACATGGCCAAGACAAATCCACCACTGTGAGTCCCAGAGAGATGGAGGAAGGAGCTCCAGCATCACTTGCAGAGCTGTCATACAATGATCTATTTGATTACTGAAGCACTTGGTTAAATTGCTGTGGCTTGTTTCAGGAGAAGGCTGCCAAATACATTTTCAGTTTTTAATCTAGGGTTTCTCTCTTTTATGCTCCATTGTCTCTAATAGCCTCTTAGATGCTTGAAAATAAAGTTGATTTCCCTGCCAATTTAATCCTCTCTCCATGTGACAAATATCGTTATTCCCCCAGCTGCTTTCTCCCACACACACTGTTTTTATGCAGAAGAAGCCAACAGGGCATAATGCCTTTAGATCCTCAAACATCATTATCAGTGAAATCATCAGGATAGCCAGAAATTTGGGACAAGACTCTTGTTTAACTTGAGGTCTTCTTTCTGCAGCAGCTCTACAAGATCACACAGTCCTGCACAAAGTGTGGCTTAGGTAAATCTGCTGCCTGTGCACATACACCACACCTTTCTAAGTTCCCACTTTGGCAGCAACTTCAAAATGCAGCCTGAGACAGCTCCACTTTGGAAATAAAGAACTGCTAAAGAATTGACATCAGGATACAAAATGCCCCTCAGATAATAAAAATAGGTCCTGCCACGTGGCTGTATCCCTTGTGGCTTGCTCTCGTCCCATTTGCAGCTTCCTTCCTCCTGCCTTTCCCAATCCCTCCAGGAGTCCAACTCCAAGCATCAGAAAAGGACAGAGAATCAAATCTTCTTGAAAAAGTTAACTGGATCTGGAACCCACCTACTTTCCATCTAGTGCCTGTTACCAGAAAAAAAGAAATGACCACATAAAGAGTTTGCTCAAGCAACATTATCATTTAGAGAACACTGACTGCCCCTGCCAACTATGGAGCACAAATTGTTTTATTCACGTAAATATTTGTAGGTATTTCTTCATATAATTTTCCACCTCCCTTCCCTTCTGAGATATGTATAAAAATGCCTAAACAATTAAAATATAGGTGGGCCCCATAACCCAGAGAGAAGCAACTGTTCTGAAGAAAGGAGGACAAAGACAAAAATAACCTAGAAAAAAGGAAGAGTAGGTAAGAGAGGCCAAAATGGCCAAAAATAAACTTGGCAGCTAATGAAATCACTTAAAATGGGGTTAGAAGTGCAGGTCTTCAAGTAGTGTTCATACTACAGGTCTTTCCCTGGAGAATTCAGTGATGGACATTCAGGGTAAGGTGAGCAACAGGATGTGCCCAGTAGAACTGAGCTGTTTTATTTCACTAATCATTGCAATTCTGGCTGCATGAGGGCAGCAGGGACCTGGCTATGCATATCTTTATTTACCCAGAGATAGGAGAGTTAAAAATTTCTTAGTGTGAACAAGGGAAATACACAGCATTAAGAACAACATAAAATTTCAAGAAAATTATTGATAATTTCTGATATAATTCCATTGATTCCTCACCACCACAACATAATTGTCTTCTGGAAGTATCATGAGTGGTGTTTCCAGTAATGCCTTACTGTCAGACATTCAGGCCACCTCTGGGCTGGGTGTAAATGTCACCACAGCAGCTGCCTCACAACTCAGTTTATGCTCCTCAGATGCTGCAATCCACAACCAGCCCCAAAATTAAACTTCCCTGACAGCCAAGGCACCAGAGAGCAGCAAACCAGGGCAGCTGACAAGGGGGTACTGCCACTTCTGCCACTCCTGCCACAGGGACAGCAGTGTCTGGAAAACAAGGCAGAGGGAAAAGCTGGGAGCAATAATGTGTTAGCTGGATCTGGAATGAATCACTGGAGATCAGGAGTTTGAACCCTGAGGCTGAGATAGGCCTTCAGGGAGAGATTTATCCCTTAGGATAAATGCAGATCCTACTAAGGCTGCAGAAGTCTTCCCAGCAGCTTCAGGTGGGAATGGATCAGGCAAACAATGCAACTGCACTGCTGACAGCCATGGGGCTGCAAGAATCCCTCTTTGGTATTAACAGCCTCCCCTCCCCTAGCAGGAATAAACATCTCCTGTAATAATCCTCTTTTCTTCAGCATCTGATCATGGTTTCAACACCACCAAAACAGTGGGTGCTACTGGGTACTTTAAATTTGCAGAGCACTGAAGAAAATTATGCTCTAGTCCCCAAGTTTATACACCAACTAAATGAGTGGTTTAGTATTTCTTTGCTACTCTTCATTTAAGGATCTTAAAGTGCTTCAGCAGTGCTGGAATTTAATGCTGAATTCTCTTGTGATACATGAAAATATCATTAGCAACAGGGGAAAGTTAAGCAACATGACTAAACTCACAAAGCAAATCAGCATCAGGTCATGTTTCTGGAGCCTTAGTGCCTGTCCTTAACCACAAGATAACACAATATTGCAGTACTCCTGTGATATTTGAATTACACATACTTATGTCCAAGCATCAAAAGCACTTCTACCAATCTCTAATTACTTCCAGGCACAGCAAAAAGATTTCAGACCTGGAGGTTCCCAGCACCTAGATTATGGTATCAGCCATTTTGAGATATTGGTTGCTAACATTCCCTCATGGCTTTGTGTTATTTTGGTTTATAATCCCACTCCAATAGCATAAAGCAGTGCTATCTAGCTAGAAAAATTCAGAACATACCTGTGGCAAAATTACACTACAACTGAAGTATGCACACAAGTGAGTGAGTTAGTGCAGCACTGCTCAGTATTGATATTCCAAATTGCAAACCAGGAATTACGACTGCTTATCCCTTGAGCACTAAAATCTGAGTTTTTATTGCAGTGAAGGCCATGGGCAGGATGTCCAGCATCCTATTTGAGCATTAGGTTTACTGTTTTCAACTGCAGAGTTCATATGAAAATAATCACATTTACTTGAAAGGTCAAATGAGTAGATAAACAACATTTATGCTACATTGCTACACATCCCTCCATATATCTATACACCACATAACCACACACACACACACACATATACATATATATGTGCCTCTTGGAAACCTCAGAACAGGCAGGAAAAAACAAAAGAGAGAGGATGTTATTGGTGGTTTCAAGTACCAAGAAAGACAAACGTAGACTTGATGGAAACATCCAGAGGCTGTTGTCTATCCAGCAGGAGGGAGGCAAAAGTCTTAAGGAAGGACTTGATTCACAAGTGCTTAGAGAACAGGAAAGACCTCAGACTTGAGAACCAACCCCTGTTTGCCAAGCTTCCTGATCCATGGCATGTCTGAAAGAGCTTTTAAAATACTTTGATCCTTGCTGGCAACTCTAAGTGCTGTACAAACCAGCTTTGTTTCATTTGTTGTTCCTCTGTGAAGTTATCCAACAGGTTCTGATACTCACAAGGCTCTGGTTGACAGGGCAAAGTCACCTGATGCTTTTTGACACCATCGAATAAGAGTTCTGCACCACCTCTGAAATAAAAACAATGAACCACTGAGATTTTGCTTTATTGTCAAAAGAAGGCAGTACAAAAGAGGCAATTTACATAGCTGCCACAACAGAGAAAACAAATGACACAGACTATATTTAGCACAGGATTCCCTTTGTCTTTTTTTTCCTGTCACAAACCAGAAGTGCACAGGGGAAGCTGCCAGTTCCCTTTGCCAGCACAGAGAGGAGGCTCTGCTGCAGCCAGAACCCCACGGTGCCAGGCATCATCCAGTGGGATGGGAGGATGGTTCCCATCTCCATGTGCTCCCAAACCCCTGTGCAGAGCTGCTTCCACTCAAACAACACCACAGTCACCACACTCCATCCAGCACTGCTCATCCCCAACGCCTGCTGGCCAGAAATCTCAAAAATTGAGCATCCTTCTGGAATAAATAATCCCCCAGTTCCCAAGTGTGAACACACAGAAAGGGGAAATGACTCACACAAAGTTACAGAGCAGTCAGAGCCAGCAGCCTGAGAGTCCTGGCAGCTCTTTCTTGATCTGCTCACTACAAAGTGTCCCAGAGAGGGAGACTTGACTGGGAGAAGCAAGTGGTGAGGGTGACAGGGTAAAACAGAAATAAATAAATACACAGTCTTCCTCCACTGAACAACCTGATGTTCTCCCTCTTGTGACACTTTGAATTCATTAGGGAATACCCTCGGATAACAACTGATGGCCTCTGCAAGCACAGGAGATCAGGTGTGAGCAGGATATGCAGAGGCTGGCAGGTAAAGGAGCTGGAAACACGTTGGAAAAGAATGGGATTTGAATTGGGTCCAGGCACCCAACCTTAGGCTCTTCAAAAGAGTAACTAACTTTTGTAACTACAGCTTAGAAGCCTCAGCAAGCTACTCGCCTCTACTCCTGTTCTGGAAAAGTACAATTGTGAAAATCTTGAGTTTTACCAACGTCAGTAATTTTCCATGATGTTGTAAGGCCACAGGCCAAACTCAAATTATAAAACTTTTACCATGTGATCAGGGACATGGATAATAAACACAAAAACTACTTTAATTTACAGGACACAGCAGCAGAGAGTGTGAGCTTCTGACTCTAGACTCAACCTACCCTGGCCAAAGTTTTAACAACTAGAGAACTCTTAAAAAACTCAGTTCACTTAATATTAAACTGAGGAAGAAAAATGACCAACACATTTTTAAAGGGCACAAAATTGTGGCAAAATGTTCTTCCAACTTAAATGCCAATTACTTTGGAAAAATTTTCATATCAAGTTACTTTCTGGGAACTTACTGGTGCCTCTCCTCCCTTGGAAACCAACATATTAAAGAGAAATATTTAAAACAAGCAATCCCCACCTAAGTATCAACAAAGATACTTCCAGATGTTATTAAGTTCCTTTAAATTCGATATCTAAAAATGCCACAGTGGGTTTCCTTGGCTCTGCAATGGCAGAGCACAACAGAACCCTTGTTATGCCTCCAGCAGCATTGCTTATATGCAGCAGCTCTCCTAAAGAGCACTCTGTTGGTGTTCTTCCACCAGCTCACAACAAACAGTTATCTCAAAATTGAAGCAGTGATTATTAACATGAGCCGAGATTCACGCGAGGGAACGAGTCATAACAATGATATGAAAAACATTTTTTCATGTAATGAAAACAAGGTCACGCTTTGTTACAGCGGGAAATGTAGATTGCAAGATAAGGTCCTTCTGTAAGGCGAGAGCTGTGGGGAACTCAGCTGTGGTTCCTACATAGAGAGCTCATTTATGCATTTCCAAGGGAAGCAAAAATGCATCTCACTCTTCTGGGAAAATTAGGAGAGTTGCTGCAGCTGGAAGCGGGAAAGATAGAGGAAAGGATTCTTAAGGAGAAGGGTATTTAAAGGGTTATGGCATTTCTGTGTTCGTGAAAGGGTGGGAAAAAGCGAATAAATAGCTGCCTTTTAGCTTCTGCTAAAAGGAGGCTTTAACGAAATAACACAAGTATTTCCACAAATATGCACAGCTTCCACTGCAAATGCTTTAAGACCCCAGGGCCAGAGCATGAGCAATGCTGATCCTACAGCAGCAAAGGCCTGGAAACTGAAATGCTACAGAGTGAGAACCTGGCAGCTTTACAGACCTGACAGGGCTCAAACACAAAGCACAGTGAGGGCACGTGTCCACACACAAACACACACACAGACAGCTCAGAAAAAAAAAAGCCGAGAAACGAAGGGGAGGTTTTCATAAATTATTTTAATAATTAAAATTAAAAAAAAAAAACCTAAACAAGTCAAAGAGGTTGAAAGAGGTGAAAGAAAAAGAAAGGCCTGGCACAGGACGTTCACAGAGAGACAGGAGCGAGGCCCCGGGACAGACGGGCAGACAGCCCGGCCCCACTTTGCGGACAACCTCCGGAGTGTCCGATCCCTCCCGCGATGTCTGGTTCCCCGGTTCCCCGGCCGCGGCCGCTCCCGTTACCCCGGCCCGCAGCCCCGTGACAGCGGCTGCGCTCGGGCCCAGCCGCGCCCGTAGCGGCCCCCCAGGCCGCAGGCAGCAACCGCCCCATCGCACCGCCGCGGCGGCCTCACCGAGGGGCCGGCCCATCGCGGCCCATCCCGGCCCTGCCCTGCCCTCCGCCCGGCCCCGCCGCCCGCGCTCACCCGAACTCCACCTGCAGCGACACGGGCGCCGCCATCTTGGCGGCGGCGGGCGGGAGGGAGGGGCGGGCGCGCGCTGCCGCGCCGGAAGTGCCGCGGAGGATTTCCGGTCCCGCCGGGCCGCGCTGAGGGCGCCTCGGGTCTCTGCCCGCGGCCCTCCCGGGGCTCTTCCTCCCGCTCCTCTTCCTCCTCCCCCGGAGCAGCTCCCGCAGTGCCGGGGCGCGGCGCGGCCCGTGCCCCCGGTGGTGTTATTTTAAAACCCCTGGGCACTGGTGTATATTATATAAAATAGCGATTTCTGCGCCGAGTTGAGGCTCGGCCGCGCAGAGCGCTCCCCTCACGGGCTCAGAGCCACACGCAGGGCCCTGCTCGCTCAGAGCACCTGGGCTGCGCAAAGGCAGCAGCTGCAGACGTGTTTCGTTGCAGCAAAGCTGCTACAGCACACGAAGTTCTACCTCAGCATGAGGAAGCGCTGCTGTGCATTGAGGATGGCAGAGCACTGGAACAGGTGTCCAAGGAGGGGGGGAGTCTCCTTCTCTGGAGACGTTCCAAGCCCACCTGGATGTGTTCCTGTGTCACCTGCTCCAGGTGACCCTGCCTTGGCAGGGGGGTCGGACTGAACCCCTCCCAGCCCTGCAGTTCACAGATTCTGTGAATTCTGTTCACATCAGCTCTGTGATTCTGTGATGCCGCCCTGCTGCTCCTCGGGATTGTCGTGGAGGAGCAGAAACAGCTGGCTGATGCTAAGGACAGCTCCTGTCAGCACCGGGGAGATGCAGTTCTGATCGGAGATGGCTGTTGAGCATCCCCTCGTGCTCGGGCAGCCCCTGGCAGCCAGCACACCCCACGGCGCGAGGCTCCCCCAGCGCAGCGTTAAACAACGCGGCTCACATCTGTCGCCTGTTTGTTTTCCCCTCCTGTCCCCAGAGAAGGGCCGTGTACACAGGCACAACGCTGCCATGGCGGTGACAGCTGGGCTCTGCTTCTCCCCCACAACATGGAGCTGCACAGGGGCAGCACTGGTAGAAAAACTGCAGCCTCTTAACCCTCCCTCCACTCAGGAGGGTTTGGAATTAAAAAAAAATACATGTACATGTGCACACATGCAGATAGAAATGTAATAGCTATGCATATACATGATGCATTATGTTTAAGGGGCATAAATTTACACAGACAGATTGCTCTTGGTTTATGCTAACGGGGGTCAGAGTACGCCTAACCCCGGGAGCAGAAGGTGGTGGTGTTTGTAATGGCCTTTTGTTCTCTGAGGAGATCATTCTCTGGGCTGGGCCCCAGGAAAGGCTGGTCCCTCGGCAGATGAATGCTGCCGTCGCTGCCGGGGTTACGTGATGGCAGAGCCATAAGGCTGTTGACCGTGGTCTTCATCCAAAAATTCCAGCTGGATTTTATGTATCTCTAAATCCCAAAGCTTTTGAGTATCTCGGAGATATGGCCCAGGATGGAATTGTATGGAAAAGCAGCCGAGGAAAGAAGCCTTCAACAAAAATCTTTACTTCAGAAATGAGTGAAGTATTCTGTGTTCAGAGGATCTGGTAATCTTGATTCCAGATCAGTGTTTGCAGTTATGGTTTTATATGAGCTATTCTTGCTCCCAGAAATCATTTATGAGGCCAAATAAAAGCAGAACTAGCTCCTAAAAGAATCTCGATTCCTGACTTACACAACAAAATGGTACAGATTTAGTGCTAGCACCTCCCTGGAAAAGCAAAAATAAATTACAGGAAAGGGAACAGTAATCATAAATACCAATTTGGCTCATTCAAGCATTCAAAGCTGGTTACTGTTAACAATTGTCCTGGACAAAAAGTGACCACATGAGATACAGGGGACGTTTTTATGGACATTTTGTGCTTGGGAGAGGAATGAGTCCTGTCTCCATGCTGCACAGTGAAATCAGAACACCACAAATTCTCTGGGATATGTTTGGGAGGGGAAACTAGGCATGCAATCTCCTCGAGAAAACGTAATGCTGCCATTGTTGAAGTGCTGTAAACACAGACGGTGTTTGATAAACAGGTACATAAAACACATAAACCCCGGGTTACTGGGGCAGGAGGCTGCTCCCATTCCCCTCCCACAAAGCCAACTGCAAAGGGAATACGTTGGAAATTGAGCCTGGCAATGAAGAGAGGGTTAATTTCTTTTGTCTCATTCCCATCTTCTGTCCTTTTCCCTGCCATTTGCCTGCTTTCTCTCTCTCTCCCTGAGTGCAGAAGGAACACACCTCCACTCCTCCACTGAGGGTTTATCCTGGGGGAAATGTCTTAGGTCACCATCACATTCTAGAGGGACACGTAGTTTATAAATACAGCAGGGCCTGGCGTTACGAGGAAACATTTTATCAGAGAGCCCCGAACTGACGATTCAATTATTTTTCAATAAAACATCAGGGGAATGCGCAAACAGCTGCTCGCATCCTTCCACACAGCAAGTCAAACTTCAAGGGGAACAATGGCCGGCGAAAGGGGAGCCATCGCGGGGGCGGTGACAATGGGTTTCCTTACTCGGGGCTTTGTTTGATTTCCCCGTCTCAGTTTTGAACTCCCTCCGCCGGAGAAAGGCGAGGGGGTAGGACGGGGAGAGAGGGAAGCAGGCAGAGGGGAAGGAGGGTCAGTGGGAGTTAAAGCCTTTTGCAGCCTTTCTCTGCCATTCATGTGGTAATTGGGTGTCAAGCAGAGATCAGTAAGATGGAGCCCGGCCTCTGTGCCCGGGTTAAACTGCAGCAGAAAGAAAGCGGGAGCTGAACCGATGGAGGGCTGAATGTCATTAGGGCGGGAGGAAGCGGCTCTCCCCCGGGAGCCCTTCTGCCGGGGTGCTGGGCTGGGGGCCGCTTCCCATTCAGGGCATCCCTCAAAGCGGCCAGACAAAGCGGGAGGGCGTCCCAACAATGCCGCACCCCCGGCTCTACCTTCAATAGCGAGCTCTAAACAGGCGTTTAACCTTCAGAATAGCTGAAAGTGATACTCAAAGCTGAGGGGGTGGCTCGCCCGCCGCTGTTAGCCTCTTCCTGCGGCCGAGCCACTCGCATGGCCGGGGGCAGGAGGAAGGCTCTGGCTGCCCTCACTTCCTCGGGGCCCCTGGCACAGTCCCGGGCAGGTCCTGGGAGGTGTCACCTCCAGGGCAGGATCAGGCCACAAATCCTGCCCGGGATGCTGGGGGCCCTGGGAGGCCGCACTGCACCCTCAGGGATGGGACTAGAGGAAGGCAGGGCTGTAACAGGAAGGGTCATATCCCACTTCACAAGCCTGGGAATATCTGTCAGGGATCAGGGAAGATCTGGGCAGTGACCCACATCCTGAGCAGGAATACGTTCTGGACTTGGATAGCATCACCATCACCTGCAATTCCTGGGGTTGCCAGCCTGTACTGCGCGATCTCCACTGCCCAAAGCTCCCCCAGAGCCGGGCCTGCCATGATTTAGTGCCTATGTGTGGATTTGTAATGAGCCAGGAGAAAAGCAGATCAAATCCAAGGTTACTTGGAAGGTGGGATTTGCCACTGAAATGGGCCAGGCTCAAAAAAGGCAAAGCAGAGCCCATCCCTGCTCCCTGAGCCTCACTCAGCTGCACAGTCCAGCCATCCTGTGCTGTCCAGGAGCTCAGCAGCAAACAGCCCTAAGGACATTCTCTTCCCTTGTGAAGACTCTCTGCTTTGGGAAGGAAAGCTGCTGTCCCTTTCCTCTCACACAGCATGATGAGACATTCACAAACCATCATTTTGGTGGAATCCCTGGCCACACAGTCCCTTCAAACTGGAGAGGGAGAAGCCACTCCTGGCTCTGCTCCTGGTTACACTGGAACCACTCAGGGGAATCAAGTATT
The DNA here is from genome assembly GCF_901933205.1 of Camarhynchus parvulus. Taxonomy (NCBI): domain Eukaryota; kingdom Metazoa; phylum Chordata; class Aves; order Passeriformes; family Thraupidae; genus Camarhynchus; species Camarhynchus parvulus. Next base: position 5,810,306 of record NC_044587.1, on the reverse strand, counting down.
TCCATTTCTAAAGAGTGCACCAAAGGATAGTCTCTTCTTTAGTCCAGAATATTTCCCTGTCACTGCTTAAAGGCAAAGCCAGCTCCCCTTAGTGCAGAGGAGCAGGCAGCTGTCATTGTTTGGGAAGGCTCTGGCACACCAAGAGTGGCAGGAGGAGGCTGGAGAGATGCAGTGTTTAAGATTGTCACAGACTTTCTCGGCAGCAGAAATTAATTTCACCCAGAAAGATTGTGAGCAACTTGCAAAGCCCCCATCTGCATTAAGGCTAAAATACACTCCAGTTTTGCACACTAAGCATGCCCTGGCTGGGCTGGACCTAGAGCAGACCAGAAAAAAAGTTGCCACATTTTTTGTCTTGATATTTTGTCACTGTCCAGGACACAGGGTCTGGGAGAAGCAGTCATCTCCATGGGGAAAAGTACATTTAGTTTGTAAAGCTCTTTGGCTTTGCTTAAATTAGCAGTTTGATAATAACTCTGGAAAGGATTTTAATGTTTTCTTAACCTCATGCAAACAGAATTTTAAGTGTTTTAATTAAAACAGAACAATACCTCGTACTTTATGTATAGGACTTTTATCTACATGCAGCTGTTGAGCCAGACTAGCGCGTTGATCAAAGGGGAGGGATGTCTCACAAGGTGTCTCTAATCATAGAGGATTCAATTAGCCTCCTCCTTAAAACTGCACAAATAAAAAGATATTTTAAAAATCAGACTATGATTAAACACTGGCTACTTCATTCCAAATACTTCTCTGCTGGAAGTGTTGTGTCTCAGCATTGATCCCAGGCTCAGCACCACACCTGCACTTACATTTCTGGGCCAAGAGCTGCAGGGACACTTGCACATAAACTTCATTTTTTCCAGAGGAGCTGGGACTTTAGAAAGGCCCCAGGATTTCAAGCCAAAGCTGACAGCCAGCGGAAAACCTCTGACTGGTGTAGCTGGGTGTTTCAGGGAATCCTGAAGCACTGCCAAGTGCACACAACCCTCCTCAGTCAGGACAAACAGTGCCAATGGTGAATGGTCCCCAGGCACCAGATCTCCAGAGGGGACCAACCTCCCCACACCAGCCTTGCTGCACAGGGGGGCTCCTTTGAGCATAGCTCAGGGCTGTGAACACACCTCCCTGGGGCTCCCCTCTCCCTGGGGCATGCTCTGGCACAGAGGTGTGTGTGGCATGTGCACACACAGCCCTCCAGGTCTCTGCTATTGATGGGCTGAGTATCAGAGCCCTCTGTGATATCTGCTGAGCTCCTTCCCAGTGACAAAGCACCTCCCATCTCCCCAGAGCAGGAGCTCTCACCTCGGGGGGGCCTCATCCTGCTCCTCTTGCCTGAACTGTGCATCTCCCCCTCCTCACAGCCAGCCCAAAATACAGGGCTTGGGGTGAGCTCTTGCCTATGCTCCAGCCAGGCCCAGCTCCTGACTTGTGTTGGCACCAGCAAGGGCTACATCATGCTCCTCTCACAGGCCTATAATTCCCATCCATCTCCAAAACCCAGCAACTCAAGCCAGTCTCCATTTGTATGGGCTCACCAGCAAACAAGTAACAGCCATATTTCCATAAGCTTCCAAAGCTATTCACATCTGCATTTAACAGGCAGTGCCCTGAATGCATAAATTTCCTTTGGTAGGTTTTTTTAACCTACCCTGCTCTCAGACAGACAGAAACACAGTGTTGAGTTTTCCCCTGCAACCCCTCTTTCTTCACCACAGCCATCTCCTGCAGGGAGGGAGTACAATCCCCCTGTATCCCCCTCTACCACTCCAAACCACCCATCTCCAGACGAGCACCCCCAGATCTGACTTCAGGGTGGCCAAGCTTTTCCTCACTGCCTTTAGCAGGATGAGGCCTGGTGGTTCAGGTTGCTGCCCACCACCCCCCTGGCACAGCTCGGTGACCTGGCTGCTGCCCAAGTCTCCATCAGGCACAGTCTCCAGCCAGGAGGCCGGGCACAGTGCACAGCAGTGCCTGGGACTGCCACCGGTCTCACACCCAGCACCATCATCTGTATCCAAAACTTCCTCTCCAGCTCAGGCCCCCACCCTGCGTGGGTACCCTCCCACTCCAACATGCCGCGCTTGCAGGGCTCTGAGCGGCACACGGGGGCTGTGACAGCCCCGGAGCGTGTCCCCCCGAGGGGAGGCGTTTGCCGAGCCCAGCCTGCCCTCCTCCGGCGGCTGCGAGCGGAACAGAGCCCGCAGGTGGGAGCAGAGCACCTATGGAGTGCTGCACTCCCTGCACCAGCTCCCCGGCCCCTAAATATGATCCCTGAATGCAAAATTTCCTTGGTAAATTTCGTGGCAAAGCTGCTGTTTGAGGGCTGAGTCCCCTGATGCTGCAGGGCTGTGGGGATGATCTCTGTTTTCCACCAGCTGCTTTGGGACAGATGCATGTGAGTGTCCACAGGACTGAAATACTAAAATTTATGCTTTCAGCTTAGAGATGCTGGAGAAGACACCCATTTGAACATGTCAAAAGGTGAAGTTGATATATAAAGGATGCAAATTTCCAACACTCTTATGGTGTGGTTCACCAGGCAACACATTTCACTCAGGTTCGTGGAAGACATTTGTCCCTGGCAGCCCCATACCAAGAAGGAGCCAGGTTCTCCTATCACCAGGGTTGCATGCAGAAGGTGTAAAAGATGGTTCTGGCAGCAAGGGAAGTGGAATGGCTACCAAAAAACTTGTCTGCAAGGGCAGAAATGAGCTGGGAAGTTCAGCATGGACAAACACAGAGAGAAGCAGCAGGAAGAGGAAATAGAGAACAGGAGAGGGGTGGAAGAGCCACATGTCCAAGGGTAAACAGGGAGAACTGGGCCAGAACAAACTGGGATGGCAATGGAGAGTTAGTGGAGGAAACTGGGGAGGGTCTGATCAACATGTTGTGTTCACACAGTCACTAAACCCAGCAGCAAGGGGCTTGTTCCCCCTGCTCTAAGATGAGCCAAAATGCACACAGGGAGGTGATGCTCTGGAGTGGCAGTTCCCAAACCAGCAAAGTCCCCCACCTTCCCTCACAAAGCAGGACTGTACAAGGAAGAGGTAGGAAACAGCAGCATAGACCCATACTTGTGTTTAATTGTGAGACCAGGACGGACTGAGGCAGGCAGGTACGTTGGTGTGGAAGCACAGCTAGAAGAGCAGACACACCCTGCCCTCACAAAAGACAGATGTCGTTTTAAGGAGTAACCCTGCTAAAAGCATAAAAACAAATTATTAAAAAAAAAAAAACCAAACCAACCAAACAAACAAAAAAACCCCAAAAAATAAAACAAAAAAAACCCCCAAAAACAACCCAACCCAGAGTTTTCTCTGGAAGAGAAATTTCTGCTTGTTTTCTGAGAACTCGAATTGAACATTGCAGCTGAGGCTGTTTCATATCAGACACAACATGGGGAATTCACATAGCACAAGTCAGGTGTTTCACACAGACATTTCAGTTCAGGGCCCTGCTCTGGTGCTGGAGACAGGGAGGGCTCTTTTGGGAAGGGATGCAGAGCACATCTTTTGGGAAGGGATGCACAGAGGCTCTCACAGAGGCCACCCTCCAGAGGATGTTCTCTCCCCTGACAAGTTACCTCCTGAGTACATCTAAGCAAAGGCAAACTCGGCCCTTCTTCCCACTCTCCCACTTGCTTTTTGCAAAGAAGAAGGTCCAAAAAACAATGCTGCATCCACAAAAGATGGAAGACCCAGAGAAGTGTCCACAAGATAGTGGGATTTGCTCATGTCCTCCACCATGGAGCAAGGCCACAAGGACATTTACAGTTGCACCCACGCTGGAAGAGGAGAATCAGTCCCAGATGAGCATCCCACCTCCCTGTGAGAGAAAAGGATTCTCCAAGAGAGGACAGGTCTGGGCTATCCCTCCACCTACTGCACAAACCCGAGACACATTCAAAAGTACGGACAATAAATTAAGATTGAAAAAAAAAAAAGTCAGCGTGTATTATATATATATATATGTATATACACACACACACACACATATATATAGATATAATATAATATAATGTGCGTGTAATTGTGAAAAATAGAAATGTCATGCCCAGGAGAGAGATGGCATGGCAGAAACACACCTCTGTCCCCCTCCTGAGCCCAACACTACCCTGCTCCCCTGATTCACCGCAGACACAAAACACCAGCAAGGCCGAACAGAGGGAAGGGGCTGCGCCTGGCACCCACCTTCCCTCTGCCAACTGGGTCCCTGTGCCAAGGAGAAGCTGGCTGCTTGGTAGAGAAGTGGGGAAGAGCCCAGCACCGGTCCCTTCATGGCCTTCACAAGGAAGGGTGGCTGCAGGCAGGAAAAGGTAGGGAAAGACAGGAAAAGCAAAGTGGAACGGCAGGGGCACCCCCACCCCTCCTCAACTACCCAGGGCCCTGCCCCTCCCATGGCATGGGACCACCACAACTGTATCAAGCAGAAAATAAAGCCATAATGAGTCAATGCTTTGGTATGTGACCATCCCCCTCCCCTCAATCCCCTGTGTTCCTCCCAAACCCTTATCTGTAAAACTTGTCAAATAAAATCTCTAGTGTGCCTTTTATGTCACTCTGTGAACTTTTCCTTCCCCAGTGCCTGCCTTGCCCCCTGTCCCCAGCAGGATTTGGGAGGTGCCTGGCTTGAGCCCCACCAATTACAGCTTCTGGTCTCCGGACTGGATTCTGCTGAACGCTGCCTGGTCCAGTGGCAGGTAACAGCCTTCCCTGGAGTCCAGAAAATACAACCTGTCCTTCACCAGTGCAGGGTCAAAGCCCTGCTTCCGCAGCTCCATCTTCTGGAACTTGTAAGTGCCTGAAGTGGGGAGAGAAGGAGGAGTAAGGGCTCACTAGCCACACACACTTCCATCCCCACCACACTTGTGCAGCCCCAGACCCAGCCTTGTGTCCCCATGCCTCAAAACCACCTGAGGAACTGGACACTCTGTGGGGCAGAGAGGCTTCATCCCCACCCTACAGAGGGTGTAACCAGGTTTTCCCCTCCCAGCTCCCCCAGCTCCATGTCCAGTGTGAGTGTGCATGCCATGGCTCACTTGTCTTGGAGACTTCGTGCAGGAACCGCAGGAAGACGGGACGTGCGTACACTGGCAGGGCCTTTTTCAGCTTGCTGGAAAAGTCTTCTAGGTCACAGGAGTTCTCTGGGTCAGCGATGGCTGCCATTCCTGCCCTCCCTTCAACCCCTAAGAGGCAGAGAATGAAGAGCACTCAGACACACTGTCCCTGTAGCATCATCTCCCCTCTGCCCTGCACCAGCAAGACCCTGCTTTGTACTGAAGCGCTGGCACGTCCAGCTGTGTCACTGCTGTGTCATCACCCTGTGGCCAGGGCTACCAGTGACACCCTGCAGTCACAATCATGGCCAGAGAGGACACAGGGTCCTTACAAACCAGCCAGAATCAGAACAAAGCTTGAGAGAGTGAGGAAACCCTCTGGTTCCTGCTAGCCACACTCCTTGTGGCCTCTTCCCAGCTTGCCCACAGGGAGCCTCAGCCTACCCTCATCAATCTGGACATGCAGGACATGTTCACACCTAAGTGTTGGAGGCCTGCTTGCCTCTCCTGATTGTCCACTTCCCTCTCAGCTACCTGGGATCTCCACACCATACACCACCACGTCCGTCAGGTTGAGGATGCGGCTCAGCGTTCCCTCCACCTCCGTGGTGGAGACGTTCTCCCCTTTCCATCGGAAGGTGTCCCCGGTGCGGTCTCGGAAGTACATGTAGCCATATTTGTCCATCACCAGGACATCCCCTATTGAAAGCAGTGAACAGGCAAAACCATGAGGTGTTGGCTAGGAGCAACCCTGGAGCATCTCAGAGTCCCCATTCCCACACAGGTGCCTTTCTCCTCCACTCCCAGCAGACAGAGGGGTCCTGCTGGCCTCACCTGTGAGATAGGCAGCGTCCCCTTTTGTAAACACGTCCCTGGCAATTTTCTTGTTGGTGGCTGACTGATTCAGGTAGCCATCGAAGTGCTGCAGGGGATTGCTCCTGACAATGCGACCCACCAGCTGCCCCGGCTCCCCTGCAGTGAGAAGAGGGGATGAAGGGGGGAAACACCACCACCCTCAGCCCCCAAGGCAAAAAGGGTGTCTAATGGGGTTGGTGTGATTTAACTGAGCAGAGACAAATCCAGGGAAATTATCCTGAGGTATTGCGAAACAGTCCCACTCCCATTGGGCTGAGGGGATTTTACCCCTGTGGTTGTCCTCACCTGGTTTGCAGCTGATACAGACACCATCCGGCCCCCGGATCAGCTCCATAGTGTCTTCATCCACCTTCACCAAACCAATGGGGTGCACATTTGGTAGGATCCTGCTGTTGAAGCCGCATGACCCAACCTAGAACAGAAAGAGCTCAGAGCTGTGGGTAGCAAGGACATTTGTCCCACCTGAACACACTGCTCACACACTCCCAGAACACCACAGAGATGGCACCACACAACAGCCAAAACCCCTCTGGGTGGATGGAGCAAACAGCCCATTTGGGTTTCCAACCCTGCCCAGGCCAGCTGTCACCCTTTGGGACACGAGGGAGGATTGTGGGGCCTTACGTTGCCATCAAAGTTTCCCAGGCTGCAGTTGCACTCGGTGGCCCCGTAGAACTCGGCCACCTGGGGGATGCCAAAGCGGGCCATGAACTCCCTCCAGATGGAGGCGCGCAGCCCATTGCCCACGGCCATGCGCACGCGGTGCTGCCGCTCCGTGTCCTGGTACGGCTGGTTCAGCAGGTAGCGGCAGATCTCCCCGATGTACTGCACAATCTGGGAGCAACACAGAGGAAACACTCACTAGGATCCCTCTGCCAAGCCCTGGGTTCTCTGAGGCTGCTTCAGGGCAGGAAGGAATGGCACAACACACCCAAAGTTTGCTAAAGAGGCTGCAGTAGAAAAGAGAAGTTCTGCTAACTCGTCCAGCCTGTCCTTCCCTGGCTAACCCACCTCTCTAGGCTGTGAAACCCATCCACTATCTTCTGGCTAATGCTGGAACATGAGAAGGACATGTGAAGCTACCAGCCCAGGTGGGAAGGACACAGCCCCACCACCATGAAAGGTGGTTTGGACAGACAGAACCGATCCAGGCCTCCTCCACTTCCAGCAGCTGGGCTCTCCCCATAGAGAGCTCTCTCCCTGGCACAGACCCCCAGGCTTCCTGCCCACTCCCCATTGGCCCCTTGCCTCACAGCCTCACCGTGCAGTTGTATTTCACACAGTCCTCCCAAAAGTGTGAGGCTGAGAACTTCTTGCGGATGACAACCGTCATGCCCTGCAGCAGGCACTGCCCAATGCCCACGATGTTCCCTGCAGAGAAGCAGCCAGGAAAACCCTCAGCCCCCAAACACCTCCAGCGCAGCCCACCCAAGGAAAGAACCGGCAGGGCAAGGCAGAGGCCATGGCTGGCTCACAGCAGTGGGGGTTTGCCCAGCCAAAGCCTCCAGGGCCACAGGCACAAGGGAGGAGACACATGGCAGTAACATGTAGGGCAGCACTTTGCACTTAAATACCCCAGCATGTCTCAGCCAGGCAGGCACTGCTTCCCCTGCCCCTAGACTTTCCCCCCTTACTTTCCACAGGGAGCAGCAATAAGGAACAGGTATTCCAAAATCAGGGTAGGATAACGCCCTCCCCACACACTCCCTGCTCCAAAGGTCAGCCAGATCGATTCTTGGCTTCCAGGGGAAAAGCAGAAAAGGCCTCAGTCACACACTGCAAGCAGCAGTCTCATCCTCCTTAACATGGAGATCACAGCCACACCAGCCTCCAGCCTGAGCCCTGGGCTTGGCTGAGGGAAGAGTCAGTCCCAGGATGCTCTGTATGGCACACGTTACCTGCAGCGTGGTAGAGCGGGAGGCAGTCGTAGATCACATCATCGGACCTCATCCGAAAACCGTAAAAAACCAAGCTGGACATGCGGAAGTACCTGAGGGGAGGGTGAAAAGGCATGTCAGGAGCAGGGTCAGGGGTGCTGTGCTAGGAGAGGGCAGAGCTCAGCCCCATGCTCCCTGAGCCCCTGTCACAGCCTTACCGGCAGTTCACCACAATGGCAGCCTTGGGTAGCCCCGTCGTGCCAGAGGTGTAGATGTAGAAGAGTTTATCTGGGGAGCAATGAGGAGACAGGGTCACATTTCCAATCTAAGGGTTGGGAATGTGACCAGGAACCAGGCAGAACCAGGAGAGAGGGACAATCAAAATTTAAACACTCTACTCTTGCCAGCTGAGCCAAAGCTCTCATGTAACAGCTCCAAGAACATCCTAGGATCAACCCAGGTTTGTTGGACACACGGAGGGTATGACAGGATACTGCTCCACACAGGGCTGGGCTTCCAACACTGGAGTAAGACCCATCCCAAACACCCCTTGCCATCACCATCCCCAGCAGTCTTGCCAGAGTTGTAACCAGCTGACCCTCAAAATCACCACCACCTCTTGTGTCTGGCCCCAAGAGCTGAGTACATACCAAGAAAGCCTTTAGCAGGGGGAGCTGGCTGGTGTCGCTGGGCCATCTGCAGGAGGGGGTCCAAGTGTTTTGCACCAGGGAGCACAGATTTAGGATTTTCATCCCCAGACCAGAAGAGATGAATGGATTTATCCAGGGAGGGCTGCACCTCCTGAATTGCTGAGAAAGTAAAGAGGGGAGCTGGAGAAAAGCAGCAGGGTGGCTACAGCACAGAGACCCCCTGTCCTCCCAGACAGCCTGAGGGACACCCTGCCCCACCTAGCAGTACCCCCACTGTGCTTGGCAGAGTCCCCAAAGGGCTCACAGCCATCCCAGACAGATGTTGTTCCCACGATTAACAGATGCTGGGGCCACAGCCCAGACCTCTTCAGGGACCAGAAGATCCTGTTTTCCACCTTCCCCCATCCAAAACCTCTTTGGTGCCAAGAGGTCTGTTGACACCTTCAACCTCAGAGGTGTGGGCTGAAATACACAAGGAACTGGAGCCAAGGTGCTGCAAGGATGTAGCAACAGCCATGGAGAGCAAGGGGAGGTTCCTTCTGCGCAGTGGGGCAGGCCCAGTCCAACCCAGGTCTCCATGCTGGGAATGGACTGGAGAGACACAAGGAAGATCCTCATACCCAGGCTGACCTGCTTGGGATTGAGACAGCACTGCACTCCAGATCCTGCCCAGTGTCCAAAGGAATCAAAACTAACCAAACAAAAAAATCCAAACACAAATCTAATTCCTGGATGATTCAACTGTCCATTCTCTTCCAGATCTCTGTTCTGTGGTGGGCAGGAAAGGAACACTGAACCCAGTGACTAGACACGCCTCCCTCCACTCCAAAGCGCTCCCAAAACATCTGCCAGCACCTCACCTTCTATCATCTCCACCCCAAAAACCACAGCTTTGGAGCTGGAGATGGTGATGCAGTGCAGCAGGGCGTCCAGGCGCAGGTGGGAATTCACCAGGGCCGTCTCCACGCCGATCTTGGCCAGGCCGAGCCACAGCCCCACGTACTGATTGCGGGACTCCATGAAAAGCGCCACCACGTCCCCTGAGCGGAAGCCCTGGCCGTAGAAGAAATTGGCCACCTGGTTGGAGTACTCGTCCAGCTGACGGAAGGTCCAGCTCTCGCCCGTGCCTTGGAAGATCAGCGCTGTCTTCTCTGGATACTTCCTTGCGGTCTTCTGGAAGATCTTGGCGATGGTGTTCTTCTCCCTCATGTGCCTCCATACCTGCCACTTCACCCGCAACAGGACCAGCCCCGTGCTGCCAAAGGAAGGGGAGCAAGAGGGCAGCTGCTCAGTGACCCCTGCAAAATCACTTCCTCAGCAAAGCCAGCACAGCACAAGGACCTTCTGAGGAGCTGCAAGAGCCCAGCACTTACACCAGACCCCACTCGAGGTCAGCAGCGGCTCTGCGTGCTCCCCTGAGCAGTGGGCACATAGGCAGAACACATCTGCAGAGAGGCTCATAGCCAGGGACTGATGGAGGCCAGGGAGAGATGTGTTTGGAAGTCTGCAGACAGGGATGTCCCTGATCAAAAGGGCATTTCTGAGCCTCGAGTGCTCTCCAAGAGGTATCACACTCCCTCCCCCCCATATCCTTGCCAGGAGCTGGCACAGCCTGATACCAACTCGGAACAAACTCTGCACAGGGACCTGGTGCTACGCCAGCAGCTTTAGGGACAGGGTGAAGTACAAGGACAGTCAATAGACTTTGACTTTGATTTCAGCTCAGCTGAAATCTATCCTTCTTGGGAAAAGTCTGCCCGTGAGTTCGGAGTCACCTGGACACGGCAGAGGGAGATCTCCTTCCAGCCAGGCAAGGTGCCAGCAGAAACCCAGGCTGTGCAGGGAGTCAGGGACTGTGCTCACACATACACACACACCAGGGCAGAGCAGAGGGCCAGGGGTGGATGGCTGGACCATCCCAGCCAGCACACCTACCTGACGTCCCTTGGTAATGTCTTGAGGAATATGAGGAAGAATTCCCATCCACCAGATGCCAGGTAGAAGATGAAGAGAGCAGGGATGGCCTGGATCCAGGACAGTTCCAGAGTGACCCTGAGGAACAGCAGCACAGCTGCAAAAGCAGCCAAACGCAGCATTGTGGCCTGCAGGGAGAGAGAAACCATGGCCATCAACCCACGCACCCTGGACCTGGTGATAACAATCCCATGGGCGTGGGATGCCTGAGCAGCCCCCAATTTCCTGGATGAGGTCCCTGAGTCATCAGTCCTCCTGGCAGTGAGGATGTAACCCAGCAGCCCAGAGATGTAACTTTATCTGACCCTGGAGGTGGCCTCCAATTGAGCCATGAGCACGAGAGCACAGCCATTCCCACCTGGGGAGCCACATCCTGCACACCAGCCAGGGGTCTGGCCACGCCCCAGCAACATGAGATGCAGGATAAAGTCACTCCCATGGATGTGTGAGCAAAGTCATGGCAGGAGGCTGTGTACAGATGATTGGAAGCCTCCATTCTACCCCAGAATCCCTCCGTCCTCAAAATCCAGAGTCTCCCAGGCCTCGAGCATGAGCTCTCCTGCATGCCTGGCTCCAGGACAGCCATCACAGCTGTTGGAAGAGCACAGCTTCATGTGCTCCAGAACACAGCTCAGACAGCATCAGGAAACTCTGTTCTTTGAGCTCTGCTTGTGTTTGCAAACCCTCATGTTGGCAGGCAGTTTCCTGGCCTGGGTAGGCTGGAGACACTGCCAGAGCAGGTCAGGGATGAGGCCAGGCTGGAGTGGGCAGAACAAGGGCTGTCGCTGCTGCCAGGAGTGCCCAGGCCCCTGTCCCATTCCCTGGGGACAGTGACTCTGGTACTTGTCCCTCCAAAACAGCATCCCCGTCCCCATCCCAGACACACTCCAGAAGTAGCTCTGAGACTCAGAGATGGTGAGGTAGCAATGGCTCTTTTCAGGCAATAGCAATGGGAGGAGGAAAATGACAGAGATGTGACCCTCACAGCTCCTAGATAAAACTGGCCCTTCCTGGCATGGACACAGGCCAAAAGGAAGGAAACATTTGCATCATTTCCCTCTTGAAGATTGATTTGCTGCTCTGAAGCTGGAAGCCCTGCATGGGCTCTTGTACAACTGGTGGTGCTGGGAGCCACAGCCACACTTGTGGCTTTCCCTCTGCTCTGTGCAGCCCCCCAGATCCAAGGAGCGTCTGTGGATTTGATACCAGACGCTGGCAGGGTGGGAGCCAAGGCAGTGCCACATGCTCACATCTTGTTCCTTGGCTGTCCCACCTCTGAGCTGTGCCACCAGCAGCAGGCTGGGATGCATCAGAGCACAAGACGCCACTCCCAGGGGGACACCTGGAGACATTTTCCCACCCACAGCCCTTACCCTGAGATTCCCCCTTGTGCCAGTGACCTCTGAACACTCCCCACCAAACACCTACTCCCAGATGTGATGTCACACAACACTGTCCCTCTGCCTTTTAGGGACAGGACTCACTGTGCTTTTGCCTGGGAGCCTCTCTCTGCACTTACACAGGGCAATTTTTACTTCACCATCAAACTACTGTGCCTCAGCTGGGACCTGGGCCCTCGGTTACAGCCTCACACCAGCCAGAGGTGGAGAGGCAGCAGCGGGGGAGCCCCACTCTGTGTGGGCAGCAAAGGGCTTAATCTCCGGCTTGAAGGCAAGGCAGGCTCAGGCAAGCCCCTGTTATCCTCTGCTCCTATCTCCACCTCACTTCGGCATCCCGGTGCCTCCTACGGAGATACCCGGGGAGGGATTCCCGAGAGATACCCGGGGAGGGATTCCCGAGAGATACCCGGTGTGTTGCTGCCAGAGACCTCCAGCCCTGCGTAACAGATTCAGGTCTTGTCCAGCTGCATCAGCACAGAGGAAACGAAGCCATGCCTGTAGCTCACAGCCAGCAGACACCGAGGCAAAGAGCGGGGACCCACCCGGGGAGCACCGAGCCCGAGGAGCGGGTCCCAGGGGGACAAGGGGCAGGTGGCCGGGCTGTGAGAAGCCCCACCGTCAATGGCACCTGGGCAGGCACCTGTCCCCCACCTGCCCAGGGCAGGGACCCCCGTGTCACCCCCCTGGGGACCCCGGCAGGGAGGTCGAGCAGCGCTGTCCAGCCCCATCACCCGAGGCAGAAGGGCAGGGAGGGCCCCGCACCGGGATTCAGCCAGGCCCCGCCACCCAACCCCGCCAGGCCCCGGAAGCGCCCGGGCACAGCCGCTCTCGGCGGGCCAGGGCCCGCGGCGCGCTCGTGGGGAGACCGGGGGACGGAGGGATCCCGGCGCTTGCCACGGTGCCCCACGAGGAGCCCCGGTACCTCATGCGGAGACCGGCGGAGCGGAGGAACCCTGGTGCCGCCCGCAGGGCCGCGGCGCCTGATGGGGAGCCCGCGGGGCCGCCCGCGGGGAGGGAGCGAGGCCGCCGAGGCGGCGCCGGGGGCTGACGGAGCGGGGTGGGGAGGATGGTGCCACGCTCTTACCGGACTCCGGGGCGTCCGCTGAGGCCCGGCCACCTGCACCGGGAGCGAGGCCCGCCCGGCTCTGCGGCAGGGGCGGGGAGGGGCGGGCAGCGCGGGCCGCCGGGAGCTGTAGTCCCGCCCGGTGCACCGGCCCGGCCCCGCGGTGACGGACGCAGCGCCGGAGAACGGTGGCGCGGGCGGGGCGGGCGGGGCGCGGGGAAGAGGCGGTGAGGGCGGCGCGGCAGAGCGAGGGCTCTGTGGCGCAATGGATAGCGCATTGGACTTCTAGCGTGTGACGGGAGTCATTCAAAGGTTGTGGGTTCGAGTCCCACCAGAGTCGCATTTTGCCGCCGGGGCGCGGCAATCGCTCCCGGGGCTCCGCGGCCGCACCGGGTCGGGGGAGCCGCGGCCCCGCCGGGCGCTGCCACCGCGCAGGGTCCGCCCGTCTGCCGGAGAGCGCGGAGGGGGAGATCCGTTTTGGGAGCGGGGTCAGAGGCGGCCGGGGCACCGCGAAAAACCCGGCCCCCACCGGGGACCGTACTCAGCATCCGTCCCAGCACTTCAGGAGTTAATTGTTACCGCGTCCCCGCAGTACGGGCATGGTGGAGCTGCCACTTGCCCACAGCGAATATATCCTCTCCAAAAAAAGCATTTTCGTGTGGCTGCTGTCTGCCCTCCCCGAACCACCCTCTGCTCCCTCTGCCGCCTGCTTTCCGCAGGCTCCTCGAGCGATGGCTGCAGGAACGGGAGCCACAGACACTGTTACTTGATCCGGCTGAGCAGATGCCGTTTAAAATTACATGATGTGACATTTCTGTAGCGCTGGCACCAGCCCACTGAGCCACACGTGGCTGCACGAAGGCGGCACCATCAGCACCGACAGCCCGGACACGTAAAGGCCTCCTTAAATAACCCAAAATGCAGCAAAAACCTCTCTCACGGTCTCACGGTCATCATTTCCCACGTTTCCTTGACTGCTGCTCACAGTTCCTGGAAGCAAATCTTTGCTGCCCTTTGGTTTATTCACCCCAAGGTTCTGACATTTCTGGGTCATTTTACAGGCAAATGTTTCTTTCATCTCGACCACTGCATGAAGATAACCCCCACACTGTGTGTTTTACTGGCAGCTAAAGGATGTATTTATATACTGACTTTTAGTTTCTGAAATAACTCTGGGGGCCAAGGGAGGATTTAGAGAAAAACCCAAAGTCTGGCTCATGGGGTGGCTGATGCAGGGAGAATTTAGAAAAAGGAAGCCTGGGGGGCAGGAAGAAAACCTGCTGGAGCCAAAAAGGATCAGGTTTCACATCAGGTCTCCAGCTCACAAGGGGAGATGGGGCAAAAGGACAGGGGTAATGAACTACAAGCCCCAGTATGGATTTATTAAACAAGAAGGAATTCCAACAGCAAACACACATGAACAAAGAGCCCCTGGCCTCGTGACTCTTTGCCATCACATACAGCAACTCTGCTCCCTGGCTGCTGGCAGTCTGGAGCAGTTTAATTAACCCAGACAGCAATCAGCTCCCAGACACAGCACCAGCAGCCGCTGTTTCTGCACTCACTGGATTCAATCCCATCATCCCAACTGTGTCATTTTGTTGCCCAAGGAAGGGATGATTCCTACTGAACAGCCAGCACAATCATGTGGATTTCATAATTTTTGATGGGGAGGGACTACAGGGAGACACAGCAGACTAGGATCAGCTCTCAAAACAGCCAATCCAGGAGGAGAAATATCCAAAGGTATTTCCGTGCCTGCCCTGTGGGTACAATCACACACTGCCTGGTCTCTGAGGCAGGAAGTGAGGCACATCCAATGTGACCCAACAGGAGACCAGTCAGGCACCAGTACAAAATGGGATTTCACCACTGCACACACCAAACCTGCCCCTGTGCTCCTCTGGAAAATCATGGGTTTAGCTCCAGTACAGGGCAGCCCCAAGATTTGAAGCCTCAATCTTCCCAGGATGGGAAGGGTGGCAGGAAGGATTTACCTGCACAGCCTTGGGGCTGCAGAGGGCCAAGGCATCCATTTGCTGCAGCATGCTCCCTCCCCATCCCAGCACTTGGGAGCATCAGTACCGGAATGCTGCTGCTGGCAGAGCTGAGCAGCCAGACCAGCTGGCAAAGGCACATCTGACCTTGACATCCCACAACCAAAATCACAAACAGGCTGAGGTTTTGTCACAGCCCAGGGAGGTGCCAGCTGGCCCCTGCCAACAGGCTGGAGCCAGCTCTTGGCAGGAGGAAACACAGCCCTCGGGCCCCTGGTGGAAGAGCTGCAGCCACGCTGTGCTGCGGGCAGGGCAGGAGGGTTTGGAGAGCGGCTGAGGCTGCTGCTGCCAGCCGGGATCCCCTGGGCCGTCCCCGCAGGAGCTCTCACACTCGGACGGCCGGGGGAGGGAGGATGCCGAGCTCCGCCCGCAGGGACTCCACCGGCTGCTCCCAGCGCTGCTCGTAGTAGACGTTCAGGAAACAGCTGGAGTTGAGCCCGCTCCGAATCGCCCAGGGAACCAGCTCGGTGGCCAGGACCTGCAGCTTTCTGGAACAAACGACACAGGTGGTGGCAGTTCTGATATCCGCATCCATTGTAGGCTGATGCCAAGCCCATGTGTCCCATGTATCCCTTTAACTTTCTGGCATCCCCTCTGCTTAACTCACAGGGGAAACTGAGGCATAGAAGAGGATGGTGTGCCAGGAAGGTTACAGCCAGCACCAACCCAAGGCCAGAACTCAGGTTCTGTAATTGCTGGGCAACAAAACAGATGTGCTGGGGCAGGGAACAGCTCCCAGTGTGGTGAGAATCCTGCTGGCCCTCAATACATGCCCATCCAAGGCCTGGAAATTGCTCCTGCCTGGCACAGGGGAGCTGCTGTTGAATGCAGATTAAGCATCAGGCTCTGCTTCAGCGACAAGGCAAAGCTGTCACCCTTGTCATGTGGGGACAGCAGTAGGCTCATGGAGGGATCCGCGACTGAGTCCCCACTGCAAACCAGCAGTGTCCCCTCTTTGTCCCCAGTGGACACGCGAAGGCAGTGCACAGGCTGGGTGTGCCCAGGGCAGGGACCGGGCACCTACCGTGAGCTGAGCCGGGCAGGGCCGAACGCTGCTCCCAGGACACACATGGGCAGCCCCGTCTGGATGGCTTCAAACCACTTCACCACCACCTCGCCTGGGGGAGCAGGGAGGCTGTGAGCAGACTGCACCTGGATCAAGGGCAGCCAGGGCTGTGTGGCTCCTCCGCACAGGCTGTACATCTGCCCTTCCCGAGGACGGGAATGCTGCCTCAGCCTGGCCAGGGCCTCATCCTGTGCCAGGATGGGCCGTGTCACACACCACTCATCCACCCCAGAGGGATGGCACCCCACAAGCCCTGGGAGCTTGGGGAACACATCCCAGGCAGTCCAACTCCTTGCAGACCTCGGCAATGAGGTGCCAAGGCCTGATGCTCCGTGTGGCTCTGCCAGCACAGGCCTGTACAAAACTGCCTGGACTCAGGCAAAGCCTGAAGAGCCCTGTCATGCTGGTCCCCACAGGTACCAGCAAGGCTGCACCTGTGACCTGCTATTGAGTCAGCCACAAAATCAGGGCAAAGGACACAGAGACATGCAGATAAGGAGCAACCAGGAATTCCCTTCTGCCTTCACAAAGAGATTGCAAAACATCCCTCGCTCTATGCCACCCTCCCTGCCAGGCAGAAACCACCCATCCAGTGCCTGCCTGTGCCCAGGGCTTGGGCAGAGCATCTCCCAGCAGGGAAAAGGTGACATCTCATGGCCTCTCAGTCACCACAGAGCCAGTGATGTAGGACAGTGATGATGCAAAATCCTCCCCTCCGGGCTGAGGATCAGGGAGTCCAGCTGGCCCAGCCTGCTCCATTTCTGGGAGGCAGCTGAGCACAATTGGTGGGTTTGGCAGTGCAGCACTCTAAGCCCACTGCTGCTCACCCAGCATGTTGGTTGGCATGCCCAGGAGGGTGTGCATCAGGTCGTGCACTTCCCGGTACCGCTGGATCACGTACGCCAGCTCTTCATCGTCGACAAACTTGGGCGGCATCCGCGTGTCTGGAGAAACTTTCTGCAAGTCCAAAGAGGCCCAGCTCAACTCTGTGGCTCCAATCTCACCTGTGCTCCCAGCAGAGGGATCAGCCACAGAAATCTGCGCCCCATGAAACCCCACACTCACGTTGTCCTCCAGGAACCGGACATATTCCCGGCCCAGCGAGCCCTCCGGCAGCCCCTGCAGCCCGGCCATGTCCAGGGTGGACAGACGGATGCGAGGCCGTTCCCTGGAAGCAAAACACAGCTCAGTGAGACTCCCAGGGAAATCCACGGCAGCAGGTCCTGCAGAAAAGGAGCCCTTGGAAACCCCCACCCCTGCCCCTGCCCATCCGTGCTATTTTCTCTCTGTATGGACAGCACTGTCTGCACGTCTCTTGCAGAGGCTGGGACACAAATTGCTTAAAGGATCTACCTGAAGCCTTGGCAATAAAAGGGCCTTTATCTTGTCTGCTTGTAACAACTCTGGTGGGAAAAACACCAGTGTCCCCTGCACTGAAAAGCTGCTGCTGTGTGAGCTGCCAGCCAGGTACAGCCAGCCCTGAAGAGCAGAGAAATTTAATGCCCGTGCACAGCAGCCAGAGCTTCAAAGGAGCAACCTCAAAGAGGAGAAGGAATTTGTTCTAAGCACAGGTTTAATTTCAATCCTGCTCAGGTTTTCACCACCAGCCACACGGCAGCCACGGTCTCCTCTACAGGTTGTTGGCAAACAGGTGCCTCACAGCCTTGTAAGTAAACAAAAGCCCTTTTATTTCCATTCACAGGGTAAACTCTTCCCATGATAAAAGATCCAGGAGCTGTTCAGCACCTGGAGTGCAGGTGCCAGGGAGATAAGCATCACTGGCACCACTTTCACACTGGCTGCAGATATTTCCTTGTGTATTTGTTGTTAAAGGGACCTCAGCAGATTGAGGGATAAAAACAAAAAGACCTGTGTGCCCAATTCAGACCTCTGCAAATCCCTGGAATACCACAGGGCAAGGAGCAGGTGGGTATGTCCCTTCCCAACCCTCTCCCTGGCAGTTCTGCTGGGGTTCAGCCCCATCCCAGTGCTCTGGATGTTTTATCAAGTCAACTTCTCAAGCCAGGATGAGACTGGTCTGCACAAGCATATGGCAAAAAGCAACTTTTCTCAAGCTCCTATGTGACACAAGCAGCAGGTGTGACTCATGACAGGGAATAGGGAGAAGGCAGGCAGGTATGCAGTGAGAGCTTGGTCAGTAAGAGAAATCCCTCCTGGTCCTCAGCCTTGCTGCGCTCAACAAGTCCTTGCAGACACGGAAGCAGAAGTGATGGAGTCTTAAAAAAGAAAACAAGAGAACTGGCCTAATTTCATCTTGAGCCAGGAAAAAAAATATGGAAGTGTCTAAGGAGGAGGAGACCAGCAGAGACAGAGTCTCCAATGCAAGAAAATGCAGCAGCAGGCACAGGGAAGAAATCC
Organism: Camarhynchus parvulus; assembly: GCF_901933205.1. Taxonomy (NCBI): domain Eukaryota; kingdom Metazoa; phylum Chordata; class Aves; order Passeriformes; family Thraupidae; genus Camarhynchus; species Camarhynchus parvulus. Next base: position 5,791,905 of record NC_044587.1, on the reverse strand, counting down.
ATGGATGTAGTGTGTTCTCATCACTGCTCAGCATCCACATCCATGGATTTCTCCCCTGTGCCTGCTGCTGCATCTCGTGGTGTTGGCAGCTGCCAGTTCCAGCAGTGAAGCAGAACAGACAGGCAAGTGGTGCCTGCCCTTAGATGTGTCACAGGGCTCCTGTGAACGTTAAAAATAAAGTTAGCCTGGAGGGTTAGAGCTACAAAACACTTGTGCTGCTTCCAAGCTCTCCCTTCACAGGGCCAAGGAACCTGCTTGGCCTCGTGTCTGCAACCCCACCACAAACCAGGCAGCGAGGGAGGGAGGGATGGGGAGGGACGCACTGGAGGATGCGGTAACCTTCAGGGTGGTTTTTCATCTTGTCTCGCAGGTTTGGCAGGGCCAGGCAGCCTGTGGTCTCCCCAAGGACTGCCACCATGTCTGAAAGAGAGACCAGAGAGTGACCCAAGAGCTGCTTTCGCAACACCCAGCTATCCTTGGTTGGCAGGTGAGGAAATGGGGCAATAAACCATTGACCAGGAGCAGGCAGGAAGCCCGTGGCAAAGAGTGGATCCCATAAACCACAGATTTTCAACTTCAGGGCTACTTTGCCCTGGTGTCACCCACATGACCCTTCCTGGGAACGGGATGGAGGAGCAGTCATGAGGCCTGGGGGACTCTGAAGGAACAGACCGGTCTGGGGGGCATCACAAGGGGGTCACACTGGGGCGTGTCTGGGTTTCCTCACTCCCGCTCTTTCACAGCCTCCTGCACCGGGTCAGTTCTCAGCCCTGCGCTTGCCCCAGACTCTCCTATGAAGCCTCCAGGCTGCAGGGAGCGGGATTTCCTGGCGCTGCCCTCGCCGGCCTTACCGTGTCTGTAGGGGTCATAGAGCGCCATGACCGCGGAGCCGGCGGCCAGCAGCGCCTTCTGCAGCGGGCTGGTGGGGATGTGCCCGGGGTACAGCTGCTGCCACCCTTCCATCTCCTCCTCCTCCTCCTCGCCGCGTCCATCCCGGCCCCGCGGCTCGCTGTGGCTCGGCCGGGCTCTGCCTGCGGGGAGCAGCGGGTAAGGGAGGGCCCGGCTGCGGGGCTGGCCCGGACGCTCCGGGGGCTGCACTTGCCTGGGTGAGCGGGACCCCCCCGCAGCAGCAGCGGGACCCCGGCCCGCGCCGCCCGCAGCAGCAGCTGCCGCATTCCCGGTTCGGCCCCGCCGCTGCCCCGGAAGCGCCCGGAGCGGGGCGGGGCGGCGGCCATGGCGGCGGCCGGGCTGGCCGGGCTGTTCGCCGTGTACAAACCGGCGGGGGTGGCCTGGGGCCGCGTCCGGGAGGCGCTGGAGACGCGGCTGCTGCGCGGTGAGCAGGGACCCCCTAGACCATCCCATCCCCAGGGGCTACCGGTGGGGCCCGTCCCGTTCCATCCCGTCCCCGGGGTTCGCCGGCCGGCCCTGACTCCCCCCTCTTCCTCCGGTTCTCTTTCAGAGCTGAACGCGGCTCCGGAACGCGCCCCCCGGCAGCGAGTCCGCTTCCTCCCGAGCCCGGCCCCGGGCGGCGATGGGGCCGTGGAGCTGGTGGCTGCCAGCGTGCCGGTGCTGGCCGACCACCCCCTCGGTAAGGACACAGCGGGGCCTGGCCCGGGGCGCACCGGGGACCGCTGGGAGCCCCGGGCAGGCGCTGCGGACCCGCTCCATCACTGTCTCCGTTGCAGTCCGAGGCCCGCGGTTCAGGAAGCTGAAGATCGGAGCAGGTCACCGGCTGGATGTGAAGGCTTCGGGAGTTTTCGGTGGGTCTCGTCCCGGGGCAGCACCATGTCCTGCTATCTGCGGGGTGATGGGTTTCCATGCAGGGAAGAAAGGTGGATGCACGGCCATTGCACTGCAGCAGCCCCTGGATCTCACAGCCCCACTGGGACTTAAGGGCTAAAACACAGAAGAAGTGGCCCAGCAAGCTGCTGGCAAAGCTAGATGGGAGAGACCCAGGCACAGTGGGTTCTGCTGGGGGACACTAATCCCCATGTCTACTCCACCAGCTCAGCTGGCTTCGCTGTGGCTGGCACTGCTGAGCATTTGCCCTGAGTGCCCAGGTGGAAAGTTCTGGGGAAATCCAAGAATTCTGGTTACAGCCCTTTGGTTTTCATGCCAGACAATAATCTGGGGGTCTAATTGCACTGCTCAGACGTGACTCCTGAGGAGATACAGCCCTGTCCAAGGGGCAAGAGTGCAGTGAGTGTTCAGTGCTGTGTAAATGCACATCAGTGACTTTTTGTGAGGCTGAATAACAGGTTCCCCATTTTCTATGTTTCAGTGCTTGGTATTGGCCATGGGAACAAGCTGCTCACTGACCTGTACAACTGCCACCTGACCAAGGTAGGTGTTAGCTCTCAACAGAACCCCAGAGTGCCATCACAACTTGATCCTGCCCCAGTGCCCAAGAGCAGCCTTGTGATGTTGATTCTGCACTTAAGTCTCAAACCTGCCAATGCTTTTGAGAGCCTTTCAGGGTCCAGAGTTTCATCATTCACATGAGCATCCACTTGTGGCCTTTTGAGCACAGGATGCTGCTTTTTGTATAAAACTCTCATAGCCTGCAATTCTGGCAGCTGCATGGTGCAGTACTGCTGCTCAATTGCTTGGAGCATTTTTTTGATAAATTGCACTCTTTGTCCTTCTTCCAGGTTTATACTGTTGGTGGGCTTTTTGGTAAAGCCACTGATGACTTCTCAGACACAGGAAATTTAATAGAGAAGACAACATTTGGTAAGAAACTGATTTGATGTGTTGTTGATTTGTTGTTTTTTTTTTTAACAGACCACCAAACTACAGATTAAAGTGTTTAATCAGGTGAATTGCACAATGACAAAAGCCACATCTTGCATGTCTTCTAGCCTTTGTTGATGTTGTAGCTCCCCTGTTCTAAATCTAACCATGATATATACATAGCCAGTGTGAATGCTGGTCACAGTGGTTCCTGCTGGGTTGGTCAGGACCCAGATCTCCTGTGAATCACACTTGGAGGTAGCAGTTAGGAGATTTCATTGAATGAAAACATATGATAAGAAAACTGGAGCATCAACATATTGGAATCAGTTAAGCAAAATAACTCTTCCCTTTGCAGTCCAGCTCTGTGGTGCTCCATGTAGAGCCAGGGGAAGTGACTTTCCAAAGGCCACCCCTCAGCTCTCATCAGCCCCCTTTGATGTGACTGCCTGCCCGAGGGACAGCAATACCTCAGTGGCACTTTTCAGACTTTCCAGTTTCTGGATGGATAATTGAGACTTTATTTTTGCCTTAATATTTGCAGATCACATCACAAGGGAGAAGCTGGAGCGGATTCTCGCTGTCATTCAAGGGACAAATCAAAAGGCTCTGCTGACGTGCGTATCCACCAGAGCAATGAGCTGATCTGATCCCACTGCCATGTGCTGGTCTTCAAAACAAATGAGAGGATTTTGTTTCCCATAATCAAAGTCTGTAAAGGTTGGAGTGCTAGCAAGGGACAGAGAGGAGTTACTCTGTGTGCTCTGTGCTCTGGGGAGAGGTTGCAGTTAAATGTCCTTCTTGTATCCCAAAATCTCCAATCTGCTGGTTTAGAACCAATCTGCTATATTAGGGCTGACAAAAATAACTTGTAGACATGATAGTTTTAAGAATAAAAATTGCATCTCTGTTTTAAGGGATGGACATATTTTGAATTTCTTTGGAGAGAATTTCTAAATGTCTCTGCTGCTCTCTTTTTTCCCTAGGTATTCTAACATTGATATGAAAACACAAGAGGCATATGAGCTGGCTGTCAAAGGGTTGATTCGTCCCATGGGAAAAAGCCCCCCAATAATCACAGCAATCCGATGCCTCCAGTTTGCACTTCCAGAATTCCAGCTAGGTAGGACTGGCACAGAATGTCCTGGGGAGCTCTGAGTATGTATTATGGCAAATAAGTTGGTAAACTTAATTTTCTTACTCATTATTTAATGCTATTAATTTATTATCAATTTACAACTTCTCTGGTAAATCCAGCCAGCTTGTAATTTTTTCCTTGCCAGTTCAGATCTAAGCCCAAGGCTGGAAAATTTGCATTATGAATACTTATGGGGGAAATTCTTCTTAGCACAATGTTTCAGTGTAATACATTTCAGTGCTGGGTTTTGGGGTTTTTTTTAAAGTGTCATTTGTTTTCCTGTAGCCAGTCCCCTTTCCCTCACAAATTATTTGTCTTATTAAAAAAGGTGCCTGTTTCTCCCCTTTGAAACACCTAAATTTCTACATTACTCTTCTATATCTATAGGTTTGTTTTCTAAAGTATTTATATATAAATATACATAATAATAAATAGTAAATTTATATATATATCTAAAGTATATAAAGTATTTATAAAGGGTGTGGAACACCCTGCAGTATTCCAGAAAATCATAGTACGTTCTTAGTGTCTTATGCCAAACCAGTTCTTTCAGTGTAACTGCGATGTCTGAATTTACAATATCAGAGCTTGTGTCCAAGTTTTGCTTCTGAAGGAATGTCTCTGTCCTCCTAGAAATCCATTGCTTGCATGAGACTCAGCAGTACCTGCGGAAGGTGGTTCACGAGATTGGTCTGGAGCTGAAATCATCTGCTGTGTGCACACAAGTGCGGAGAACACGCGACGGCGTTTTCACGGTGGACGACGCTCTCCCGAGAACTCAGTGGAACCTGCAGAGCATCCAGGAGGCAATTAGGAACTGTCAGCTCAAAGTGGAAACAGAGCTGGAGAAAACCCTGGCAGCACATGAGGAGAACAGTCCTCTCCATCAGCTGGATGGGACACAGCTGAGCATGCTCTGCAGGAGCGTCGGTGAGCAGCACACTAGGGCAGCGACGTGCCAGCGAGGTGATGGACAGCAGAAGGAAAGAGGTTAATTGCAGTTCACTTCCACCCTTTCCTTGAGATGACTTTTATCAAGAGGTTTTTTTTTTCTTCAGTGACAGACTGTATCATTTTTTTTAAAGCATAACAAACAGTTCATTAACAGGAGGTAGCTGTGCCAAAATTCCTGTTGATTTTGAGAACATTAGGTTGCTAAGGGATATAAAAACCCACTCCTGTATTGTTTAGCAGCAGGAAGTAGTGTCTTAGAAAGCTCTATTCCCTTAACTGCACATGTTTTTCCTTGCAACTGGCAGCATAATTTATCTGCTGTATGGATTTTATTTTCCCTGTGTTCTGAGTATTTTCTTTCCATTAGCCCTGCTCTCAGACACATGAGAGCTCAAAATCAGGCTAAATGAGGGATGTACAGGAGAAAACACAGCTTACCCAAAGCAATGCAAGGAAATGGTTTCATCCAGAGTAGGCATGTGATGAAAAGTGGCTTATAATGGGGACTAATGCACAGGATACACAAAAAATAAAATGGAAAATGACCTAATAGGGAAGAGGTTGGTTCTTGGCTCAGTACTCATCCATGTACATTGGCCCATAAAAACCCTGCAAGTGCCACTTTATTTTACCCTTTTTTTCCTGAGGAACCAAGGGGGTTCAGTGGTCTCTGGTGTCCTCTGCAGCAGCTCCTTGCAGACAGCAGGTCCTGTCCTTTGGTGAAACTGTAAACACTGTGATACCATTTGGTCTCTGTTAGCTCATTATAGCTGGGTCTGACTTTGCAGAAACACACTTTCTAAATTGAAGTTAAAAGTCTGGAATTACACTTACCATTATTGCACTCAATGGTTTTCCAGTTATATACTTAGTGAGTTTGGAGATCTGTTTATGGAAATTAGAAGATTTGTTCTGTTCCTCTCCTGGACTTGGACGAGGGCCAGCAGATTTCATCCTCCAGGTGACAGTAACTCTGGGAGGGGCAGTCATGGGGGCCATGATGAAGTACCTCAGTGGCAGTGTGCAGTCCTGTCCTGAAGCATCCCAGGAGTTCTTAGTGCCTGGAATATTTCAGTTCTAGTTCCTCTGGGCTGCACAGAGCAGCCAGAACAGCCGTGGAACGCAGCTGCCACCACCTGACAGAGCCACCGTGCCAGCAGCAGGGATTCCCCAAGGACATGGTGCCCTGTCCTTGGTTCTGTGGGTGTTCTCATCCTCCATGGACAAGGGATTGGGATCAGGGATCTTCCCTGGACACCTGCCCAGTGCTGCCTGAAGCATAAACCCATCCCTGCAGCCACAAGCAGAACACTTGCACAGCTACAGCTGCAAGTTTTAACCCCAGTGCTCCTACATAGTGGGGAAGAAAACATGGACTTCTCACTCCTTGAACAACCTTCAGTAACTCTGGTAATGGATTATACTTTATCCCCTCAGCTCACACCTCACACAAACTGGAGAATTTCCATTCATTCTATTGCAAAAACAATTCCCAGTTGTGTGTGTCACTGACAGAGTAGCATTTTGGTTGGAACACTCCAGGCTGAACCAGTCCTTCTACACAGAAAATACCAGCCAAAACAGCAACTTGAGTAACAAAGTTTGCATTTCCCAATTCTTGCCACCTTGTGCCTTTTTTCCTCCCCTTAAAACTACTCCAAAACACGTGAGTGTCCCACACTTGGCAGAGGGGTAGGTGTTGAGGAGGGGTGTGAATGTTCCCCCTGAGAGTCCACTCTGGTCCGGCCACAGGAAATATTCTGCACAGCTGCACATCAGCAGAGACTTGGATGAATCATGGAATATACAGGCTCTTTCTGTCCCCCTGCTTGAGACCACTCCCCACAGTTTTTAAGGGAAAACAAGACACCATTAGTGACATTTCTGTGCCACATCCAGAGCCAGGAGTGCAAAACCAATTATCTGTTCTCAGCAGCAGCCTTGTGACTGGTTTCTGGCTTCCAACCACAATGAAGACAGATTAATTTGATTCAAATTTGGATGTAAGCAGACTGCAGGATGGGCCTAACTGGAGAGCACAGGGGAAACTTTCTGGCTAGAAGGTCTTGGAAAGTAGAAATGGGCAGAAGGACATCAAGTCTGAATGAAAAAGGGACAATAGATCTGCAGTCAGCAGAGCATCACTTCCAGCTGCCCAAAGCAGCCAAATTTAGTCTGTGCAGTCACCCTCAGCCCTCACACTGACATTGAAACACTCGTGCTCCCAACACCATCCACTGTCCAGAACAGCACTCACTGCCACCATGACTCTGCACTTAGAGCAGAGAAAAGAGATTCTGCACCTGCACATTCCTGGAGAAAACATTTGAATAGCTCATGTTGTCTCAATATAATTGGTTCCCAGGTTCATGCACTGTTTTATAGGCTCTGAAAGTGATTTACTGGCAGATGTGAAGGCTGCTTTATTGAGAGTGAACAGTTCAACACAACTTTACATTTTGCCATTTACTACAGAAATGATACAAAACCTCCAGATACCAGAGCAGGTAAGTACAAAAATGCAGAACACCCAGACTTGTCTGGATTTGTTGATAAAACAAAACAAACCCCCAAACCACCACAATTTCTGCCTTCTTCCTTCCTTTCTTCTGAGGGTTTTCTTTTCAAAGCAGCTATTACATTGCACATGTGTATGTCCTTACTTCCTCTATCCATTCAGTAACCAAACAGCCCCTGGATACTGCAGGGAATCAAAGGCTCCATGGAAGAGGCTCAACATCAACCTGAACTACAACCTTTCCAAAAAAAAAATCCTGTTGATCAAGTAGTACATGAAATTATCTAAAATCCTACATCTCTTTTCCAAAGGTTCCTTTTCCATCTTCTGTCTCCTAAACCAGGATGACACCACTGTGTAATGGCCCAGTGACAGTCACTTCTGCAGGACATGGCAGTCTCCAGGTTCAGCACTAGTCACTGAGCTCCAGGTCATACTCAGGATAGAGCTGTTTTGTAGTGACCCCCCGGATAACAGCTAGGAAATAAAGAAACAGCATTGTTTTCATTAAACAAAGATCAGGTAAGTCAGAAACATGATGTTTTCCTCCCCCAGTTATCCCATAGCCAAGAAACCCAAGGTTTTGCAGCTGTGTCATGCTTGCCCAAACATTTTAAATAAAGTGAAGAATCTGTAACACAAGCTTTGCCTCCATGGTAGCAGCTTCTTTCTGTGTTTGTATGAAACCACTGACTAAAAAGGTCTTGAACAGCTTTCCCTTCCTTACCTAGCTTGCCCAGGAGCATCTGCCCAGCATCTTTGATTTCATTGTACTCGTGGAGCAGAGAGATGTGCTTGTCCAGTTCCTCCAGGCTGTAGCCCCTGTAAAATAACACCAGGAAGGTCACAAATGACACAGACGGACTGGGGCTTCCTGCTGCTGTGGGACATACCCAAGCCTGGCACCTCAAAAGCAGAGAGTGAACACAGCAAAGTGCAATTCCTGCAAGTCCTAAACATGAAAGATCTAAACAAGCTCAAGAAAGCCAATACACCCAAGTTCTCAGAGTCAAGAGTAGGCTGTGGTAAATTCTATTGATACCTATCTCTAATCTGTATTTAGGGAAAAAAACTAAGAATTGTAGACTCATTTAGGATGGAAGACCTCCAAGAGTACCAAGTCCAACCTTTGGCTAAGCACCACCATATGAACTAAACCAGAGCACTGAGTGCCATATCCAGTCATCTCCTGAACACCTCCAGGGACCATGACTCCATCACCTCCCTGGCCAGCCCAGTCCAATGTTTAATCACCCTTTCAGCAAAGAAATTCCTCCTGATGTCCACCCTGAAGTTCCCCCAGCATAGCCTGAGGCCATTTCCTCTTGTTCTGTTGCTAGAAGGTTTGTTTATCCTTGAGGATAAATGAGAAGGGGTTCTGGAACAGCCTTTGTTGTTCTACCATTCCCATCTTACCTTAGAAAATATCAGTCTTTCACAACAAATAACAAATGGCTAAAATTATCTGTTCCCAGCAAAGACATAATTACCTCAGGAACACCCAGGCTAAAACAAAAATCCTCTTATGCAAGTTTCTGGTAAAACTTGTTTTGCTTTACCACATGAAGTGGAAAGAATTCCCTCTTGTCTCTAAGTCCCTTCACTTACAACACTGTAACCAACATTGCACCACGCCAACAATGGCATCATAGAAGGTCAGCTCTCAGCTCCAATTCCTGCATCACATTTTATTTTAAAAACAAAAATAATTAAGGCATCAAGTAAACACGGAGCTTGCCAAGGACGTACTCTGACAATAACTGTGCAATTTCCTGGTCTAGAGCGAGGTCTTTCTGTTTCAGCTCTTTGATTTCACCCCGCAGGGCTTCTTCGCTGGCTCCATTAGGCTGGAGGGACTTGGGAGATGGGATCTGCAGAACACAGAGACACATAGCAGGAACCCAGCTCTGGGTAAGGTGCTGCAATGCTGGAGCACTAATGGGAAAATAGTGTGTGTATCACTGGATAAAACAGGAAAAAAGGAAAAAAAATATCCCCAGGGCAGGGAGGGGGGGTTTAAATAAAATGTGGATCACTGTACATAATACTAGCCTGCTCCATACCACATCTAACCACACTTTCCAGAGCTACAGTGTAAAGTGAAAATAAATAATTAAAATCCACAATGTGCCTTTTAGGAGAAACTCGCAGCACGACACAGAGCAAAGTGCGGTGCCGGCGCTAACCGGGGAACCCTCCAGGCCAATCCCTCCCCCCCGGGCCGGGCTGAGCCCCGCCAGCACTCACCGGTGCCCTGAACGCGGCCGCGCCGCTCCGTCGCCCGCCGCCCGAGACCCTGCCAAAGCACAGGGCACCGCGTCAGGGGCCGCCACCGCCGCCTCGGTGGGGACACGGCCCGGGAGGGGAGGGGCAGGGGGAAGCGGCTCCTACCTCCTGGGCAGGGCCCGCGGCGGAGGATGGCGGGGCGGGCTGCGGCCCGCGCCCGCCGGGGCCCGCTCGGCCAGGGCTGAGGGTCCGCGCTCAACGGGGCTCGGGGCTCCCGCCACACCGGAGAGCGGCAGTCCTCCCGCCACAGAGCACGCCGGGAGTTGTAGTTCCCCGCCACAGAGCACGCTGGGAGTTATAGTCGTGCCGCCGAGAGACACGCCGGGAGTTGTAGTCCTCTGCCGGGCCCGACCGTGGTGGGGCTGCAGGTGACATTGGGTGTGGCAGGACAAAATTGTCCCCCAATGGCCACAGCCGAGGTAGTTACATTTGGTGCTTCAGAGACACCTCAGCACCGCGGCTCAGCTGGGACGGGGGTTCAGGGGGTCTCGGGGTCACTCACACAGAATCACTGAATCAATCTGGTTCGAAAAATCACCCCTGTGATCGAACACCACCATGCCAACCAGACCACGGCACTGGGTGCCATGTCCAGTCTTTACCCTTAAGCACCCCTGCAATGTTGTTTTCGCAAGGTGAGCACTGACCACGCCCCCCCTTGACCCTGTGTCCCGCCGGGCCACCGCAGCTCCCTCCGGCCCGGCCCCCCGGTCCCGCACAGAGGCTCGGACAGCGCTGAGGCCCCGTCCCGCCGCGCTCGGGCCCGCCCGGCGCAGGGAGCCGTGTCCCTGTGAGCGCCGTGTGTCAGAGCCGGGGCTGCCCCAGCCTCGGGTGCCGCCGCGCTTGGAAGGTCAAAGGATTTGGGATCGCACACAGCGACCCCGCTGCCTGCGCTGCGCGCGGGATCCGCGCTCGGACAGCACAGGGCGGAACGCGAGGCGGCTGTGCAGGACGCGCCCCGCAAAGGCGAGGGGAGCCGGGCTGGCCCCTCCCGGCTGGGCTGTCGGGTCACTACAGCAGCGGGACAGAGCCGGGTGCCACACGGGGACCGGGGTGTCCCGGGGCGGGAGTGTCCCGGCGGGGCCGGGCTGTCCCGCTGTGTCACCCCGGGGTGTCCCGGGGCGGAGCGGGGCCGGCCGGGGGCGGAGCCGCCGCCGCCCCCGCCGCTCCTGGCGGGCTGACGTGGCCCGGGCGCGGGGCGGACATGGCGGACGGTAGCAGGCAGAGCCGGTTGGCCGCGGCCAAGAAGAAGGTGAGGGGCCGCGGGTCTGGGCAGGACGGGACACGACAGAACGGAGCTGGGGGCGGCTGCGTGCCGCGAGCCCCGCGCGGGCCGGACCCCGGGCCGAGCCGAGTGCGGCCTCCCCCGAGGGGCGCGGGCCGGGCCGCCGCCGCCCCCTCGCTCCGGGCCCGGCCGCGGTGGGGCCCGGGAGCCTGCGGGTGTCCGGGGCTGCGGCCCGGCCTTCTCGGCGGGCGGCCGGGGCGAGGCCGGGCCTGGGTGGCTGCGGTGCTGTGAGGGTTGCCCGGGCTGGCGTGGGGGTGTCGTGTCCCCCCCGCCTTCCTTCCTCCTCCCCCCGCCTTCCTTTTTTCCCCCTGTTTTTTCTCCGTATTTTTTCCCTCGGGGCGGCCCGGCTGCCTGCGTCCCGGCGGGATGCGCTTCTGTGTCAAAGTCACTGGAACGGGAAAGTGTCCTGGAGCAGTTCAGGCTTCCATTTTGAAATCGTACCAATAATGGGATCCTCCTCCATCCTTCTCCATCCCCCGCTGCCCCGCCGTGCCCTGCCCGGGGTGTGCGGGCCGGGGGCGCCGTTATTTGCATAAACAACTGCTGGGTCCGGCCGCTCTGGGGCTCGGGCGTGCAGGAATTGCACAGAAATGCCGGCAAATCTGGCGGGATTCGAGTTACATGTTATCAGACCGGCACTTCCTGGGCGAAGTTGATGCAATTAAAAAATCATTTGTAGATTGTTTCTCCCCTTAGTTCGCAGTTGTTGCAGTGTCTGCTGTGGGGATTGCACCTGTCCTTCATAAAATCTTTCAAGGAGTGGAAGATTTCACTGTCAGGCAGTGCTTCCTCACTTTGCATGTAGGATTAATTGCCCTTTATTAATTTTGCCTTACTGCTCTTATAAGCCTGAAAATCCCCCAAACCAGTGCTTTCAACCTCCTTTTAGTTGCACTGTGGAATATCAATTTCCCAGGAGCAGCATTGGCTGTAAACAAAAGTTGAATGTTTACAAAGCTTGTCATAAACCCATCTCTTTGGTCTTAACTTTAGCCTTCTTGGGCTTATTTTGATTCCTGTTTTTCCCCCAGACTGATGAATTCATGGAAGAGCATTTCTCTTGTCCTTACACTTGATCTGTATTTTTACCAGTGAAGTTAGGTTTTGAGGGTTTTTCGGGGTTATAGAAGGTATATTCTGTTTGGACTTCAGATTCGTCTTCTTCTGTTCACAGCTGAAGGAATATCAGCAGAAGAACAGCCCTGGAGCAACTGCAGGAACTAAGAAAAAACGCAAAACTAAAGAAGGCAGCAGACCTGCAACTCCCACCACCGATGACCAGCAGCCTCCAGAGAATGTGAGTGTCCCAGTCTTTCTCTCACATCATTTGCCACCTCCCTCTTCTTTGGTTTTCTGGACAATCTGACAGGAGCTGGAAGTGCTGGGGTAAGAGCCGAGTGGTGTAGGTGCTGTGTGAGGTGTGCTGCAGCAGTTGGCAGCTGCCTGTTCTGGAGGGGGCAGCTGCCATCAGAGTCTGCCCGGTGGTGCCCTGGGTGTGCCCAGAGCTGCTGGGCTGAGGCGTGTGGTGCTCACCAGCTGGACAAGGCTGGTTCCTTGGCTGCCTTGGATTGACATTTTCTCTCTGTCCTTCTCTGAGCCGTTTCTCTTTCCCCTTTTCTTTCGCCTCCTGTAGATTCAGAACATTCTGAAGGTGCTGGTGTCAGACCTTAACCGCTCCAATGGGGTAGCCATACCCTCATTGGACAAGAGGAAGGTGAGGCAGTGCTCGTGTCCCTCGCAGTGACTCGCTCTCCCTCCTGCATGCTTCGGGTTCTGCTCACTCTGAGCTCCATCTCTGGGATGGAGCCTTGTCCCCACATTTCCATTGTCAGTTGCTTCAGTTTTGTTGCTGTTTTTATTAACATGGAGCTCTTTGTTACCATTGCTTGTTTCCTCCTGGTTTGTGTCAAAGTTAACACGTCAAAAAGTGAGCCTTGTCAAAAAGTCTTTCTTGAGACAGCTGAGCTTGGAGGAAAACAGGAATTTGGGGTGAGGCAATAAACTCATTTATAACAGCTGAGGAAAACTGCACTAAGAAGAGGTAGTGATTCCTTATTCTGTATTTCTCCTGCTCTTAGTGTCATTGCTTTGTTTCCTGGAGCTTGGTTTCTGAAGGGCATGTTTCTGCCCATCTTCAGGCAAACAGCTGCACTGGCTGGTTATTCCAGCCACCCATTTTATGACAAGCATGAAGCTGGCACAGGTGATGTACAGTCTGGCAAGTAGCAGGGGTGTAAATATGCTTAGGCAGGAAGTCAGATACTTCAAAGCCAGGCATGTACAGGCTTTAATGTCTTCACATTCCCAAGATCCCAAAGAGGAAAGGGCAGGAAGTATGCCAAGAAGCAAGAGAAAGGTGTTCAGGAGCATACATGAACAAACAACCTTTTCAAAACACTTATTGTCAGAGAGTTAGTTTATTTAAAATAAGGCCCAAACTGTGATGGGAACTTGGAGAAGTCAAATTTTGTAGCTGAGAATGTTCCAGTTTTGTTGTACCAAAGCTCTGCTTTTCATTTTCACCTGAATTGTTTTGGTAGCTTATTTCCCTACCATTGTTTCAGTGTAGTTGTCAAAAAGTAGCTCATGGTTATATTTAGTGTATATCCATGGGTGTCCAGCAATAAATATAACTGTAGTAATCATATGGGGTACCTGACAGATGAAGTGAAACCTGCAAGGGGGAATGGAATTCCCTCTGAATTGCCTTTGTATCCTTTTTTCCTTTTTTTCCTTTTGTGTGATAGTATGTCTGACACACAGAGTTCTACCAGCTGGACTGAGTTTGTAGGTTCTGTACCAGCAGAATTCGAGTGATGTGAAGAACACTCTGCCAGTTTGGGGTACTGGGTGTGCCTCAGAAAACTTGTGTTGTGACTGAAGTGTCACTGTTGTTCTGGGGACTGTTTTCAGTTAATACTTGTAAGCTCAGAGCAAATTAAATATTGGAAAAAGAGACTTGTTTCCCATTGGAGGGTGAGATGAAGATAGGTGGTCCAGTGCTTAGCCTTGCAGTGAAGGCCTACCTGTGTCTACAGCTTTAGTCATGTTCTGCAAAGGGAGAATTTATTGCTCTATTCATTCTTGGTTCCCCCTTTTTTTTTTTTTTTCTTCAGAGATACAGTTTGATCTGATTGACTATTATGGAATTTTTGGATTGTTGTGCCTGGGGTTTTAGGAATTGTTTGAAAACTAATCTTTAACTGCAATATGTAATGAAAGACCAATTTCTCATTCCAGTTGCTGTCTTGTAAAATCCTGAGTCAGGAAAATGCTGTTTAGAAACTTGATGCTAATAGGGCAGAAAAGCTGATCATTGGCAGCTGAGCTGCTGCTGCCATTGGTGTCTCATGTGAGGCAGAGCCCTCCCTTGTCTCTCACTTCAGCTTTCTTGGCTCTGAAACAGAGGAAAACCAGCAAAGACAAAGCCTTTGTGTGAAAGCAAATGGATCCTACTACATGCTAAGCTGAGCAGAATTACTGACTTTTTATTCTACATTATTGGAACGTCACAAAGTATAATTTCCATATAAGTGTTTTGCTTTTAATGCTTTCTGTTTCCAACAAATTCAGTTGTTCAAAGAGTTTTGGGATTTTTGACAGTTTATTACAAAACTGCTTCTTGTGAGGAAAGAAGGAAGGGGTTCTTGTGGTTAAGGAACATTACTGGTTTCTTCATGTTGGAAGTATTAGGCAGAAGAATGTTCAGATCAGAAGAAATTATCATTTTGAGATGCACTGGGGAATTAATTCCTCCTGTCCCTCTGGTGTTTGTATTGATGAGTGTATGATTGATAAAGGTGAAGTAACCTTTAGCTGGAAGAAGTGAGGGAGTTCCTGACCTTCCTAATAAGCACCTAACATATACTGCTCCTTCAGAGCATCAGTACCTGTCCTGATAAAAAGAAATTCAGAAAATTCTTTTTTCCCTTTGTAGTCTTCCAACTTACTGCCTTCATTAAATCTGTCTCCACTGTTGCTGTTTTAACCTTGCTGCTGGATTAGTGAGTGAAGAGCTGAGAGGTAAACAGGGAATGCCAAGAGAGATTTCTTGGTTCCTATGAAATGCCAAGAAGGGAGTAACTAAGTAAGAGGAAACTCTTCCAGGTGGAGTTGCAGAGAGCTGCAATGTATTGGTGGGGCTGAATGCTGAGATTATCTCCTTTGTTTTGTTGTGTTTTTAAGTGATGATTTACTAGAGCTGGATGATGAAATCAATCAAATTGCTTTAAACACAAGAGCACTGCTGGACCTCTATGGCTCTAGTGCTGTGCAAGGAGATCAAATGGGTCAGTGCAGTGTGGCTTTGTAGAGGGGGCTGCAGATGCCATCCACCCTCCCACAGAGGCTGGATAGGAATTTGCTGTCCAGAAATAGTTTTTTGGCTCTTCTCTTTTCTATTTAGATTCTTCTAGTCATGGGATCTATGGCTGCAGCAGGGCCACAGGCACCTGCTCCCAGCCACCCTCCCTCTGGCCTGTTGATAAATGTCCTGTTTCTAAACTGGTGGGTCATGGCATGCCACAAATTACAGCGAGTTTTAGAGCACTTGAGTCTGACTAACCCATTTTTCAACTGGTCACTCCTCTGTTCTTTTCCATCTTCATTTGCATAGTGATCTGTGTTTTCCCCAGGAACACCTTGAAGGTGGTGCTTTTCAAAGCACAGTGACATTTGGCTTTGTCCTTAGTTGATTTTTGGTGAATCTTTTGCAGTGAATCTCATGTGTGAACTTAAGAGTTTGGGTGATGTTCTTGCCCTGTGTTTAAAAAGGGAGCTGGATTGTGGGACACTGGTTCTTTATGGAAGGACACACTCTGGGACAGTGTTTGTCTGTAGTTGATGCATTCACCTCTTTGCTCTGGGGAGAACACAGGTTCCCTTCCATGTGTTTCTTAATGACTGTTCACAGTTGTCTGGTTTTCACAGGCAGGCTAAAGGTGATGTGTTGCTGTGTGTTTGTTCATTTTGCATGAAGGCTGTAATCCTGTGCTGTGTTTTGTGACAGGCATACTTTGACAGTGATGTTGCCACTCGTAGTGCTGAACAGCTTGCTCCTGATGTCCCTGTGCTATCTAACAGCAACAGCCTCCCTAGTTGTGGTTCTGTTCTGCCTGCTCCTGAGAGCATGCAGCTGACACAGGTTTGTGACTTATCATCAATACTGCCATTGAACCATTGAGTATTGGTTAGTGAAGCCACATTAGTGTGGAGAAAGGGGACCTTCATAAATATGACATGACTAGTTCAGGTTTTCTCCTGTTAAAAATACTACATTCTCCACTCTCCATGCAGTCATCATCTGTCTGTGAGAGCAGAGGGAGTACTAGCACACACGTGGCCCTGCAGCTTCCAAAGCTGTCTTCCTTCCCCTTCTCTCCTATTTCAATCAGTCTGTATTTCCTTTTACTAATTAAAGATTCAGTTGTAGCTTTTTTCAGCAAAGTGATGATTATCCTGATAAATAGGAACAGCAGACATAAAGCCTGATACACTTGAATTTCTCTGTTCCAGACTCACACCACTCAGAAATGATGTGTAAGCCAGGGCTGAGTTGGTGGTTTTAAGTTCATCTTCCTTTGGGAAGCAGTAATTACAGGAGCTGTGAAACTTGAGCCCAGGTGTAATCAAGTCTTAGTGACACATTCATAAGTGTGACTCCCATCTTTTGCGGGCTTACAAGTTTTTATGTTTTAATCCACAGATGAATGAAGCTGAGGATCATAAAAATGCTTTGGATGAGAACAGGTGAGTGTCTATGTTGGCTTTGCAACAGGATCCCAACAGATTAAGGTTTTATTCCTGCCCTAATGCTGTGTTGATTTGGGCAGCTCTCTGGGAGAGGTTCTCATTGCCAGGTCTTTGTTCCCAGGTCTTTCTCGTCAACAGAGGGTCTCCGTCAGTTGTCTGAGCAACTCAATGGCCTGGTTTCCCAGGTACTCCTTTTCATCCTTTTGTCCCAGTAATTTTCTTGGTGTTTGATGTGGAACTTGAAGCAGAGAAACACACTTCAATCTCAGAGACGTCTGCAGCCATCCTACTAACCAATGTGGTACTTAAACATTGAGGAGCAAAAAATGCTGGTTTAGGAATTTAAGATTTCGGCAGTAGGAAGAAAAGCAGAGTGGGATGAATGAATTGTACACATTCACAGAAAGATGTACTCTTGATTTACTGGAAAAGAATATGAAGTCAGTCTGAATAATTCACATCAGCTTGTCACAGGGGCAGCCAGCATCTATCCTGAGCCAGAAGAGTGTTTTCTGTGCCTGTGTGTGGTTGTTTGAAGTGACAGGTGCTATGAGGAGTGTTACACTTATAATGGGATCTTACCAAATAGTGATTTGATTTGAGGACTAAAACTGACTTACTTGATTTACTTCTAGTCTACATCGTATGTGAATGGAGAAAGTGCTGTTTCTTCCACAAATATTAAGGAAATGGAAGTAAGTTGTTCTCAGTCTGTCATGTTTTTTATTTTTCCTATTTGTTGCTGTTGATCACTTGTTTGAATTCTGTGCTTACAGCAGTGTTAGTGAGGCCTAACTGAATGCACAGGTCACATACATCACTGTGTAGTGTCACCTGGGGCTGTAATTGGGTAGCTGTGATCACAACAGTCAGAGGCAGTTATTAGAGATGTTCCCAGTTTGGGGACTGGGGATAATCTGGCTTCCATGCAACTGCAGTTCTTATTTCTGATTCACTTTTATGTCAAAATGAGGCCTCAGCAGAAACTGATAAAATAGGTTGACATCCCAGCTGCTTTTGTTCAAGCCACAGATTTTGTTTTGTTTGGAGAATCTGATTATATCAAATTGTGATAATGATTTATTTTTCTGTCCTTTTTAATTATTGCTTTTTTCCTTCCCTCCTCCTCTTCTGCTCCTTCCTTTTTCTCCTATATGCATGTGCCCGTCAGACACGTTACCAGGAGCTGGCAGTAGCCCTGGATTCCAGCAATCTAACTAACAAACAGCTCGTTACAAAGATAGAGGAATTGGTAAGAAACAATCCAACCAACCAGTCTGGCATTGTCTTTGCTGCTCCTCCTGCTCTCTGGGTGTCTGCAAGGTTCCAGGTTCCTCATAGTGCCACAAGGAAGGCTGCTTACACAGCACTTTGTATGAACAAAATGGGCCGGGTGGAAAACCTGTGAGAGGATCAAAGCCTAAGGCCTCTTTTGAGTGTGGTGGCTCATGTGAGGAAGCAGAAACAGAGTTTTGTTGTTTCCATTTACGTGTGCTCTGTTATCTCCTCACGTTGTCCCTGGATGATAAGCATCCTCATAAAACAGCTATTTCTGGTCCTGGTCTGAATCCTTGAAAAACAGAATTCTGGTGCTGGCAGCAGTGTGAAAACCTGTTTCTGCAGGTGGTGATGCTGTTCTAAATATATCAGCAGAGTGGGAGCAATAGGTCCAAGAGAGCCTGGGGCTGTTTTCTGATCATATCCTCAGCTTCTCTTGGCACAATGAATGAAAACTGCTTTGTCCTGTGGCCTGCATGGATTCCTGCTGCTGCTTTTCAGCCTTCAGCCTTAACACTGCAAAAAATGCAACTAAGTGGATCTGTTCCAGACTGAAAAGAGCCTTTCTTGTGTGAAATACTTTCTCCCATTTTGTTTCTCTCTAAAACCACACTTTTCCTAAAGTTCAGCATTTCCCAGTGTACCCCATGACCCCTCTTTTTGTTTCATTTTTGGTTTTGGGTTGTTTTTGTTCTGTTCTTTTTCTTTTTGTGTTTTAGTTGGGCTGCAGAGCTACAACGCATTGCCCACCTAGGATTCTCATTGTTTGCCAGCTTTTCTGTTTGTCTGGAACTCTGTAGGGCCTTTGCTGCATTTGTGCTCTTGCCTTTGCTTTTCCTGGTTGTGTGCTGGCATTGCTAAAATCAAAACCTCATCATCTTTCCATCTGCAGTCATGTTTCAAAATGCACTGAGGTAGTAGTGGTAATAAAAAACACCTTGGCAATATTCATCATTTTGGAAGAGGAAAAAATACTAATTATGTAGTTACTTAAGAGGAAACTGCCAGGGGGACAAGAGCAGCAAAGGGCAAACAGGGTTTGGTGGCAGCCTGGGCAGCCTTTGCCCCCTTCACACCTAGAGATGCACTTTGTGCAGTCATAGATCTCCAGTGTTTCACCCATAAGACTGAAATTGGCTGGGACAGAATTATCCCTTTCCTTGCATCTGGCTTCAGCTCTGTCTCACACCACCTTGGTGGGAGCCTGCCAATGTACGTGCAGCTCTGCATGACTTGGCCAGTTGTTAACTGGGATAGAGGTCCAAGGAATCACTTTTAAAGGAAAGGACTTCTGCTTTGGGATTTAGGTATTTGTCTTTCATTAAAAGCATTTTTGCTGATTTTCCTAACACACCAGTTTGATTGTGATTAATTGCATAGATGTGGGATATTGCAAGTTTAAACTGAAGTTGCTGGATGCTAGATAGGAACATTGAGGGGTTTCAGCAGAGGTATTGGAGGACAACTGTGATAATGTACTGGGCAATGAAAAACATAGCACGTGTATTAGTGAAGGGAGCCCCAAATCTCTTAATAGCTAAGATGAACTTCCTAGTCTTCTACAGAAATGGAAATTTTTCTTGCATTAACTGGGCATATATCCTACTTCATCAAAGTGAAAATGTGTTTCAGTATGAGAATATTTTCTCTTAATATTGGTGCATCAATTTTCTTCCATAGAAACAGCAGAACCAAGAAGCAGTGAATCAGCTGGAAAAGGTAAAGTGTGTCCTATTTTTGGATAGATACAGAAATAGGTATCTATTTCTCTGAGGAGTAGAAAACACAGTGGATTGTGGCACAAGAGTGCATGATCTTGTCTTGTGTTAGATTCAGTTTTATTTGTAGCATAAGGTTTAATATTTTGACTTCATGAGTTGGGCCTGACAGGCAGCATTCTTATTTTGACCAAAGCTAACATTGAAATCAAGTTCAATATTAGCTCAAGTTCCAGGAGTGCAGTGGGGACAGGTGGTTACAGTTTAGGTCCTTGCCAGCAGCTTCCATTCCAACACTGCCACGTGTGTGCTGCAATGATTGCACTGTGTGTTGCTGCTGGTCTGGGATGGAAAAATGATTCAGTAGTTCAAATAATGGAATATTAATTGTGTCTTTAAAAATACTGGCATCATTTAGATGCTAGGCATAGTACCAATTAATTCCTGCTTTTTTAGTTTGATGTAAAACAAGGGTTAACTATTGGCATGTTTGTGCTGACCAAGCATTATTTGTTTCTACAGGAAAAGAAGGAGTTTGAGCAGAAATTTTCTAAAGAGCAAGCAGCACTGAGGGAACAGTTACAGGTAAGGCAGAGCCTCCCTTACAGTAATATCACCTGACTTCTGCTGTTTTGTGGATTATTGAGCACTCATAGTCCTTATCCTGGAAGGCAGAAGTCCATTCCTTTACCAAAACTGTGAGTGTCAGCCAGACTGTACTTAACTGCAGGAGCTCTTTACTGAATTGTCCTTTTGTGACAACGGTGATGTTGCAGTGGCAAGCAAAGAAGTTTTGTGCTGAGCTGATTTTCCTTTCCCAAAGGTTCATATCCAGACTATTGGAATTCTTGTTTCTGAGAAGTCTGAGTTGCAGACAGCCCTTGGCCATACTCAGCAAGCTGCACGGCAGAAATCAGGTACGTGACTGTCTCTGCAGCTCAGGCTGGTGGCTGAACTGTGCATGTCAAGTCACAAGCATGACAGTTGTTGGCAGCCAGCTCACAGCACTCCTTGACCCCTCTGTGAGCAGCCTTTGGCACTGGCACTGCTGCTGTCATCATGGCTGCCCCCAAATTGGGAGCATGTTGGTCTCATGGCAGTTGAGGTTCTTTTGTGCAGCACTAAAGCCCTGTCAGCTCTGTTGGGCCTGGTGACTACCCCAGACCGTTCCTTTCTAATTCTTTTAAAACTTGATTTCCCTTTTCTGCCCTGCCTGCCACACAGCTGTCATGTAATCTAGGTTTTAGCCAAGCTTTTTATTCTGAACTACATTTGAGCAGTTTATTCTAATAGGAAAGAAAAAACAAACCCAAAAAACATACTGTGTATTGTTTTGCAAAGGAAGTTTCATCATCTCCCTCTAAAAGTGAGGCAGGTAGTTAGAGCTGTGCTCCCTGGGCTGTTAGTGAATCACCTGTAGAGCCAGGAGCAGAGCCAGCTCTGCTGATTTACAGTTCTGTGCTGCCTGAAGAGCTTGTTGACAAAGTAGAAAGTGCTGTTCAGCCAGTTCCAAAATGCTCTTTGTGGTCTAGCCTCAAGTGACTGTGCTCTGACTTGTCCAGGAGAAGCTGAGAGCCTCGCTGCCCGTTTACATTCGTCTCGCCAGCGAGTGTCGGAGCTGGAGCGCACCTTGTCCTCCATCTCCATGCAGCAGAAGCAGTCAGAGAAGGTGAGAGTCACCTCTGTTTATGCTTAACCAGCAGCTCTGCCTTTGGCTGTTTGCTTATTACTACACTGCTGCAAAGTCTGCAGTCCCTGCTTGCAGAAGAGGCAGAAATGAACCTTGTTAATTGTTAATTAACCTTTTAAAGCCCTGCGTTCCCCATGATCAAGGCAAACTTCATTTAAGTTTCTGTGACTAATCACATGGTTCAGTTGGTGTCCTCAGACCTGGCACCTCACTTCATTAGTCTGGCAGCTCCACACAAGAGAGACACCTTGTCCCAGAAATCTCCATCAAGCACACACTTTATATTGTCTTTAATCCAGAAGTTTGCAGAAATACTTGCAGCATCACATTTGAAAAGACTGAGCAGACTTATTCCTGGAAAATTCAGGAGGTTCTAAGCAAACCTGTCCTGAAGCTTTTGCCAAAGTTATGACCTTTTCTGTTTTAGCTGATGTGTTAAAAGTGAAATGAAGTATTTTTTTAATACCTCATTTGTTTAGCCAAAGTCTGTAGATGAATCAATATTTTCCTTTTTCTCCAGCATAACAAAGAGTTAGTGAAGGAGCGAGACAACCTGAAACTGGAACTGTACAAACGAAGGTAAGTCCCTTCTGCTCATTTCTGCAGAAGGGCCCCAAAACAACAAGTGGCAAAGACCACAGGAAGTGACTGGGAGGCTGGATATTCAACTGGAAAAAAAAAAAAAAAGAGTGATGTTTCTGTGATTCTAGCTGCCAGGATTGGTTTGTAGATCTTTGACCTGGACATCAGCAGACCCAGAGCCACTTTAATTTTTTGTTTGTTTTAGCAAAAGTAGTGAGGAAATAAAACAGCAGAATTCAGAGCTGTCAGAGAAAGTTCACTCCCTGGTGTCCCAGAACTCAGCTATGAAGTTGGATGTGGAAGATTTGCAGAAGAAATTGGAAATGGCTGAACTGATGATTCAACAGGTGAGGGCAGAGGACATTGATGACACTGCCACACTTCCTTCTGAGAGGGGGCAAGACTTAACTCCTGGCTTTAAAGGAAGGCATGACATCTCATCAAGACATCCTCCTAGGAAAAAGCTTTCAGCAAGGCCTCAGGGGATCAGAAAAGTTTGTATTCTTTAAGGTGTTGGAGCTGTAAATTGATTGAAAAGCACACATTGTTTGAAAAGTAATGTCATATTAGTCTGCTAAAGCTGTTGTACAGTGAGAGAGGGTGAAATGTGGAAATACAGTGACTTTTCTGATTGTATCTGTTCAGGATTTTGGTTATTTAGTTCTTTAGTCTCACTGAGTAACCAGCTGAGTAGGGGTGCTGTTTGTACTCACCAGTGGAAGGTGGTGAATTGGACAGTGGCAGCTTGAAGTCAGCTGGGGAAAGAATGCATGGAGCCAGCTGTTAGCAGGTCAGAGAGCAAGCTTGGTGTAACCCTGAGCCTGGGAGGGAAGAAAATGCTCTTTTTTAAATTCCTAGACTGTGTCTTAAGTTACCCTTGAAATTAAGCCAACTGCTGCTCTTCTGGGAAAAGTCCTGTGCCTCAGCTGAGCCAGCTTTGGTGCTCAGTCCACTGACATGCTCCAGACACTGGCTTTAAATTCCTGACATGTCTGACAACTTTTAAGGTCACAGCCTTTTATACCATCTGATATGGCTGTATAATGCAGACTCTGGAAATGCACAAAATTTCTGAGTCAAAGTTTGATTGAGTCCTATTTTCTTAATTAAAAATATAGTAAATGTAAAATTGGTAGGGAGGAGCTGCCCAGTTCAGCTTGTTTTATAGGACTAAAATCTCAGCTTTTTGTTTTTAATCTCCTTATTTTTTTCACACTGAACTTCACTATGAGTTGGAGCACTTTAAAGAATTATAGGAGGTTACAACATGGATCATGTGGCAGGTTACTCTCAGGAGGAAAGGCTGTGCAGGAATTGAGTGTTCACATTTTGCCTTAACTTTCTGATTTTTTTTAAACAGTTCTCAAGCCAGGGAGGGAGTCTGGATGCAAACCAGCAGCTGCAGATGGCTCTGGAGGACAAGGCAAGCATGGAAACCCAGGTAGCTCAGGTAAGAGGTTGTATGAAATATGATCTAAATCTTGAAGTCTGTAAGGAAACTTGTGGGGCAGAAAAATGTAGTCTGAGCTTTGCACTAACACTGATTTCTTCAAGTTTTATCCCTTAAACCAGATTTATTTAGCCAATATGATGTTGTTTGATTTTGTTTTGAACAGCTCTCAGAGTCACTCCAGCAGCTGCAGGCAGAAAGAGATCAGTATGTGGAGAAACTGAGGGAGGAGGGGAGCATTTGGCAGCAGCGGGTGCAGCAGCTCTCTGAGCAGGTAACCCAGGGGCAGCATTCCAGCTCTGGACAAAGCCAGGCAGCAGGAAATGCCCCATGAACATTGTTGTAATTTTCATTTGTGTGGCCTTGCAGGTCCACACAATGGCAGAGGAGAAGGAGAAACACATGGCCAAAATTCAGGAGCTGGAAGACAATGTTACAGAGCTGTTGAGCACATCAGGTAGGGCTTCCAAAGTGGGTCTGGATAACTGTCCTGCTGTGCAGGTGCTTCTGCACAGGAGGTGCAAGTAGGTCTGATGCTGGGAAGGCAGATGGAGACCAGGTGACCCTAAGAACCCTTTTGTCCTGGGAAATAGCAAGTGAACTCCTGTAATGAATGGACCAGCAGCCTGGTTATGTGTGTAGTACTGGCCTGACTGTACTGTCAGCCTCTCTGGCCCAGGAGTTTGGGAAGGCAGGATGCTCCTGCTCTAGGGTTGTGAGGGAATCAGCAGCAGACAGCAGGATGCTGTGCTTGGGTTTGGGGTAGGTTTGCTCTTTGTTCCTCTCAGTGCTGTGCACTGAGGATTGGATGCTGCAGCTGCTGAGCCCTCCTGGGTCACAGAGCCCCGTGGGCTGGGGAGTGCTTTGTGTACCCAGCACTGATGTGTCTCACCCAGCCATTTCCCTGGGACTGAGCCCCTCTGATTGCATTTCCTCAGCAGTGAAGCCCATGGATATTGAGCCTGCCTTACCACCAGGGCCCACAGCAGCTGAGCTCAGCCTGCAGGAGGAGATCCAGCGGCTGCAGCAGGAGAAGGAGGAGCTGCAGGGGCAGTACCAGGCCCAGGTCCGGGACAATGAGCAGCTGAGCCACCTCAACCGGGAGCAGGAGGAGCGGCTGCTGGAGCTGGAGAGGAGCGTGCAGCGCTACAGCGAGGAGGCTGTGGACAGGCAGCAGATCCTGGAGGACATGCAGAGTGACAAGGCCACCATCAGCAGGGCACTGAGCCAGAACCGGGATCTGAAGGAGCAGCTGGCTGAGCTGCAGAATGGGTTTGTTAAACTGGTAGGTCTCTTCTGTGCATCTTTTCTCACTGCTTCCCTCACTGGTGCAATCCTTTTGTAGCGCAGATGGGAAAAACTGGCAGCAGCATTATCCCTCTCTTATCCTCTGAGACTCTTATCCTCCATCCTTTGATACATAGTGCCATTCCAGGAGGTTCCCTCCAGTTCCTTACTCCCTCAGGTGCTCTAGCAGATGAACCAGTATCTTTGTCCAGAACTGTTTCCTTTTTCTTCTTATCCCCTGGCAGTTTCTGTCCCTGGGTATCCCTCCTGCCCTTTTACCTGAAGAACCCATTTCCTGTTCCCTTATATTTGTCCATGAGAAAGTTCTCAACAGTATTCTCTTCTGCTGGTGTCATTCTTACCCATCCTAGAGCTGAATCCTTACTCTTGCTTTGCTTCTTTCAATGTGACACTTCCCCTCTGGGGTCCTAGCAGACTGACACATGGTCTAGCTGCTGGGTTTTTTCTTCAGTCCTTTTTGAACTCCTTGGTTTTGAATATCTGCAGCTCTCTTTGGGATATTCATACCACCCATCTGCTTTGGAGCTGACAGGCTGCATGATGTGCCAGGCCTCTTCTTGGCACTGTCCCAGCACCAATTCCCCAGTCTCTTTCCTTGTTCTTGTCCCATCTTCTGAACCTTTCTTTAAGCTATTTACTGCCCTAAACAGTCAATTTATGGCCCTTAGTCCAGGAAAACACAAGGGATGGCACCCTGTTGTACTGGGAACTAACGTGGTTTATTGAGAGCCTGTTTCATGGTGGCTGGGGCACTTTCCTTACACAGTTGTGTTTGTCTTGCAGACAAATGAAAACATGGAGGTTACAAGTGCCCTGCAGTCAGAGCAACACGTAAAGAAGGAGCTGGCCAAGAAGCTTGGGCAGCTGCAGGAGAACCTGGCAGAGCTCAAAGAGACGGTGAGCACCAGCACTGGGATGGCAGGGCTGGATTCTGCAAATTGCTGGCAACTTCCCAGACATTGATGGAAGGATGGAAATGGGTATTGCAAAGATCCAGCTGGGAGCCTTCCCCTATCATCTGCTGCCTGATGTGGGGGACCAGCATGTGGGGGCAGATGGTGGCTGTCTGCCTGGTTGGTGGCTTTGGGGCAATGTTGACAGTTTGGATCATGTCACAGGGATCAGCTTTCCAGGCAGAAGGGGTTTGATGTGGTGGTTTGACCTTGTTCTCTCAGCTGGAGCTGAAGACACAGGAGGCCCGTGGCCTGCAGGAGCAGAGGGACCAGTGCTACAGCCACCTGCAGCAGTACACCCTGGCCTTCCAGCAGCTTGCTGCTGAGAAGGAGGAACTGCACAAGCAATTCCTGCTTCAGACACAGCTCATGGACCGCCTGCAGCACGAGGAGGTCCAGGGCAAGGTGACAGTGGAAATGCACCTGAAAGAGCTGCAGCAGACAAAGGTAAGAGTAAAAAGGGACAAGTGGAAAGGTGGGAGGTAATCAGTGAGAGATTTGGTGGGTCCCTTCCACCCTGGGCTGTTCTTTTTAGTTTGGAAGGCAATTTGGAAATGGTGTCAAATATCTACAAGATTTATCTGCAGTGCAGTCATAATACTGCTGTGATTACACCCTGTGCCATACAGATGAGTTGTACCTGTCTCTGGAGCAAAGTAGTGCTTGTGTGTTTGTGTGTGTGGTGCTACTGCTTGAAGACAGTGTGACTGTTTGCATTCTGGCTTGTGCAGGTTTTTGTGATCCTCTGCTTCTCTCTTGCAGGAAAGTCTAGAAGCTGTAGCCAAAGAAAACAAAGAGCTGCAGGCCCAGATCAGTCAGCTGGCAGCAGAAATGGACGGCAGGATTTTGCACCAACTGGAGGGTGAGTGGCTGCATCAGGGAGGAGGCAGAGCTGGGTTCTCTGCAGCATTGCCTCCTTGTTCACCTTCCTTCTTTTACTGAAGGCGATGAAGCAATGACCGAAGAAATCCAAAAACCTTCTCTTGTGATCCCAGAGAAGTTTGAAAGCCATGAAGAAATGGTGAGTCTTAATGGGTAGAAATGCCTTTGGTTTTAGTTCTAAACAAATATCTAGAAAAGGAATCCAGTTAAATTGCAGAGAGGTTTATCAGCTGTTATGCTACCAGCTGAGTGCAGTCATGAGGGAAATGCAACACCTTGTGCATAGCAGCAAAGCCAAGACTTCTGCAGCATCCTTGAAAAACAGGCTGGAAGTCTGGCAGTGGTTTCCTTATGATGACAACTCAGCTGGCAGAGCAGCTCTTTAATGGGGCTTTGATGATGATGTTCTTTTTAGTTTGGAAGGCAATTTGGGAATGGTGTCAAATATCTACAAGATTTATCTGCAAGTACAGTCATAATACTGCAGTCAAATAGCTCTCAAGGGATCCAGTTTTTAACCTGCACTAATTGGGAATGAGAAGAGGCAGTAGCTGCTGCCTGGCTTAGTTCCAGGGCAGTCACACAGTTCTTTGGTTTCACACCCATAAATAAAATGGGGTAAACTGTTACTCTGTCCTGAGATGCACCATAGATCCTGCTGAACACAGGGGAAGCACTAATGTCCACATTCTGAAATTCTTCTTAGGTCCTTTTCGTGACCTCTGCCATGTCCCAAGTGGAGCAGGAGCGAGAAGATCTGAGGAAGCAGCTGGCTGCTCAGAAGCAGCAGTGCAGAACCCTCCTGCAGCAAATCACAGCTCTTAGGCAGGAGCAGCAACATCACATCACACTGGATGGAGGTAAAGCTCCAGTAGTTTGGGGACAGTGTGACCGTGAGGTGCTCGGCCAGCTGGCCATGGCTGCTCTGAGACCTTTGGGTCTGTGAGTGCATCCTGCCCCAGGAGAAACTGTAAATTGCACACATCTCTTCCAGGCTCCATTATGGATACTGTTCCAGTGGAGGTTCACGAGGCTTTGAAAACTGCCATGGACAAGCTACAGGTAAGCACAGCATCTCATGTTGTTTCAGCCCTATTGCACTGTTCAGCCAAACTAGACTCAGTGTCAGACAAACACAACACAAACAGATTGTAGGGGAATAAGCAGCAGATGTTCCATAAAAGGATGCTCCATCCTAAAAAGCTTGCTCACTGTTTATAAAGGGGCAGGATTTGTTCTCCAGGCTCAGACCAGTGTCGGGGGGGGGTGTGTTATCTTTAGCACAGGTGTTGTCTGTGTGTGACAGCCCAGTGACTGACCCCTCTGTGTGTGCAGTTGCGTTTCACAGAGCTGATGCATGAGAAGGCTGACCTGAAGGAGCGGCTGGAGGAGCTGGAGCACCGCTGCATCCAGCTGTCTGGAGAGACTGACACCATTGGTATGTCTAGGCAGCACCAGCACCAGCACAGACAGAGCTTGCTCAGGGCCTTATTTATGTGGGGAACAGCTCCCCAGACAGGTTTTGGAGCTGGAACCCTCAAACTACCAAGCTCTCCATGTCTCCTACTGCTGCCTAACTGGGCTAGGTCTCCACTCCAGGGCTGGGTTTCTTGGGTCCTCATGCCTTGTACCTCATTATAGGGCTTGTACCTCAATCTTTCAGACACTCCTGAGGCTTCTCTTGTGTTCCAGGGGAGTACATTGCACTGTATCAGAGTCAAAGGGCTATCCTCAAACAGCGGCACCAGGAGAAAGAGGAGTACATCAGCAGGTTGGCTCAGGATAAGGAAGAGATGAAGGCAAGGACTCTTTTCTGTGGTACTACTCCAAGCAGGGTGGGGCTGGGGACTGCAAACCTTCGTGTTGATTTCCTAATTCTGTGACAGGAGTAGGACTGCAAACTGCAGGGGTGTATTTGTGTGCATGTTTCATGGGCTTTCCTTTACTTTGGTGCAGATGAAACTGCTGGAACTGCAGGACTTAGTGATGCGCCTGGTCAGGGAAAGAAATGAATGGTACAGCAAGTATGTAACAGCTGCTCAGAACCCAGAGCTGCTGGCAAGCCAGACTGAGGACGGGCTCCCAGCAGAGAGGCGCATGGAGCTGAACGCCACCGATGGAGCAGGTGAGCTGCAGGCAGGACAAACTCTGTGCAGGGGGAGCAGCCCCTGCTCTCAGCCCTCTGTGGGGATGGGAGGAGTTACCTGCCTGCCTTGTGTGTGCTCCTTGCAGGGTTACGAGAGGTGAATCTATCAGATGAAGCAGAACAAGAGGCTGCTGTTCATCAATCCGGTTTCCCCCCTGCTGACAGTAAAGCTGCTCAGCCAAACCAAGAGGACCCCACAGCAAAGCAAATAATGCAGCTTCTCAGAGAAATCCAGAACCCTCAGGAGAGGCTGGGCTCCCTGCTGGAAAACCCATGCATTCCCTTCTTCTACCGTGCTGATGAGAATGATGAGGTCAAAATCATGGTAGTTTAAGAGGTGCTATATCTTACTGACAGCAACTTTCTGTGGGCCTGAAAGGACTTGATGGACTTGTACGTGCCCATACCTCTGCTCAGTGCCCTTGGTGAGAACAGGTTCCTAAAGACATCAGTAAAGAGAGGTTGTATCAGATGGAACTCAAGCATCAGACCTCATCTTCTCTTTCCTCTGTTACTCGGTGTGCTTGGAGTACAGGCAGACTCTTAACTCATCCTGGGAGGCAGCTGGTGCTGCCACATCACCTAGGCCAGGCCCACATTGGGGACAAAGGGAGTCCATGACTTTCGGCAAAATGACTTAATCCCTTTTCCCAGACTCTGCTGCCACAGGAGCTCCCCATGGTTCTGATCCATCACTCATGCCTGTCATCAGCCCAGTTCCTTCCAGGGCTCCCAGTAACTAACTGTTCTGAGAATGGACTCTTTGGACTCTCAGCAGGTTGGGTTTGTTTTCATACTACGTATCCTAAACTCCCCCTTGCTGCTGCAGCCCTGCCTCTTGCACCTGTATTTCTGAACAGGCCCCCAGCAAGCAGCTCCTGGGCAGCACAGCCCTGTCTGTTCTCATTGCCAGGGGAAGGGACCCAAGGGAGCCTTGAGGGGTCTTTTGGTTACTTGACAAAGCTTTATGTGATTCTTGGGAGTGGGGTGGAAATGTAACTGCACTTTGAAGGATGATGTGTTTCACTTGTATGTGTCTGAAGGTTTTATTTATTTTAAGAAATGGGAGAAAATAAGTAAAAGGAAACCACTTAATAAACATGCTTCATTTTGAATTTCTGGACTAGGGGTTCTAGTTCTCCATCCCTGAACTTTCCTCTTCTCCCATTTTGGTAAGGATTGCAGGAGATGAGTGGAAACCAAGATCCCATGGCGCATGTTTAAGGTCCTGGGACATAGAGCAGCAAGTGTGGTAGTCCTGGCCCTGCCTTGAAGCCATAGCCCTGATTCTAGGGAGAAAATAGAACATGGAGGGAGGAGAGCACTCCCTGAAACAGCAGCAAAACAAATCTGGGTGTGGAAGTGAACTGCATGTGGATATCCTGCAACTGACTCTGCCTTCAGGCAAGAACTGCCTGTTCTTAGGATGGGTGGTGGCAAGAGTGGAATTTGGAGGGAAACCACAGGGGAGGTTAAAGGGACCTGATCATTGGAGCTGTGTAATTAAACACAGGAGTTTGGGCTGCTGCCTGAAGCAGCATCAGCTGCCACCCTGTTACCTGCTGAGATGGAAGCACAGGAACCCAGACACAGATTTGTGTCTGTTCAACAGCAGAGATTGTGCTGTGTGAACCATCAGTGCTGCCCTGTGAGGCCCCAGGGGAAGCTGCTTTTTGAACTTTCATTTAAATGGCACAAGTGCTGTCAGTCTCTCCTCAGCACAAGTGACTGGGCTCCCCAGAGCATGGGGTGTGTACATTCTGTATCTGTGTAAATTGGTGTATATTCCTTGAAGAGAGACTAAGCCTGTTCAGTGTTTACAGCTGCTCAGGCTATTCATAAATCTGTATCATACCTAAAAGGGGAAGGGCTGTCATTTCAGACAGAGTATTACTGTAAAAGGAATAAATAGTTATTGGGTGTTTACTCTAGAACTGTGAAGGAGACAAGACCAGTGAAGGTCTGTTGCAGAGGTGACTTAACCCTGTTACAAATTTGCTTTCTGAATAAACTTATTCAGAGGGGCACTGACTAGAGGTATTTCTTTTGCATAGATCACCTTGAAATTTGGCCAGAAAAAGAGAAGAATAAATTCTTTATTGAAAGCACCTGCCCTGACAGTGATGCTGTTTTCACTGAGCTTCCATGAATGTTTTCTGTACAGACTGCTGACAAGCCTGAGAGGTGGCTCTTGGCTAGCATCTCATATAATTTCTGGCTTCAGATTTGTTTTTTACCCTGACCCCTCTCAGGAGTGATTCCTGGACCTCACCTTTACTCAACGTCCACTTCTTGTGCTCCACAAGCATTACAGGCAAAAATCCCTTTTAAGAAGCAATTTGTGTGCAAACTCCCACCTTCTGTGTGCCCCATCTCTGAAGCACCTCCACACAATTCCTTCTGCAAAGGGATTTACCTTTCTGCACCTGACAAGCTGTTTCATTCTACTGCAGCTCCTGGACATTCAGTGCTGATGCAGATCTGCTCCACCTTCCCTATCAGTGACAGCCCCTGATTGCATGCACAGCTTGTTAACTCTGTGGGATGAAAAGATCAGGTTACAATCAAACACAGCTTGAAAACCACCCAGAGAAAAAGCAAGAGAAAGAGAGATGGTTTTATTCTAGTCATGGAGACCTTCATTATACAGAAATGAGTTTATTTCATCCAATAAACAAGAGTGACAGGTAGATCACAAACTGCATCACAGCTACTACCAGCACTGAGACAGTTCACCCACAAGTCTGGGGTAATACAATAACCCAACTGCACACAGCAGAGAATTTAACAATCAGCTCAAAAACTCAACATTGGGATTTGGTTAACTTTTTGGATGTGTGTGTATATATATATGTATATAGATATTCTTTTCCTACTTAAGTTTTTCCTAAAATTCACATGGAAGCACAAATGGCTTTTAACACCTGGACATATATAGATTTTTCATCTTATATATATATTTATAGATATTTATAACAGTAAAGATATGTTTCTCATTACTACAATATACTTGTTTAACTCCTTTAAGCAGCTGGGAAGGAAAAAAAAAAAAAAAAAAACAACCCCAAAAACAGTTTCACTACAATCACATCTGATATGTGTGTGTCACAAATTACAAACAAAACAAGCCCTGTGTGAGATTGGAGTCAGACCATTCCAGGACAGAACAGCTAAGAGGCAGGCAAAGAGTCTCAGAGGGAGCAGGCCTACATGTCAAATGGTGGTTTTGGGCTCTCCGGGCGGGCGGGACTGGCCTTACCCGGCCGGCTGGAGGTTAAAGACAAGAGAAACAAAGAAAAAGGAAAAGGGAAAGGGAAGGAGAAGGGGGAGAAGTAGTAAAACAATAGTTAAAATACAGAAAGGAACTGGCATCAGAACAATAGAGGATCCACAAGAGAAATTTTAGAGTAATAGCACTGAAACAAGAGAACTTCAACAGCAATCAGGCCTGGAGGACAGCCTGCAACACAGGTGGTTCATTTAGCTCTGGTAGAGACATGACATCCGAGATGTACAGGGTTGATATATTTTTTAATTCTCAAGTTTTTCAGTTTGTTTTTTTTTTTTTTTTAAATACACGTAGCATGAAAAGTAAAAACCAAACCTTAAGATGAGTTGTGATCAACAATGGTTACAAGTTTCCCCAAACACGTACCATCCACATGCAAGAAAAGGCTACGGAAGAAGTCACCACAGTACCCCAAAAACACTGAAAGATGTGCTTAGTTCAAAGCAGAAATATTTTCAACAAAACACCACACAGCAAACTCCCTGAAACATTTGGCTGTCCGTTTGCAAGGGGGGAGCAGCGTGTCTATTCCCCTCGCCCTGCTGGGTTCAGGAAAGTCAGCCAAAAATGGTGATGCAAGACAAGTGCTGGCAGGAGCCAGCGTGCCCCCAGCAGGAATGGCCCGGCTCCAGGAGCCAGGGTGAGCAGCTCTGTGAGCTCCCTGCACGCTGAGGTGTGTGTGCTATCTCGGACTTCACTCGGGCAGGACTGCGCTGATCCATTCATTCCCCCCTTCACTCATCTCCCTGCCTCACTTTCATACAAAGTTGATTGCACTGTTCCCAACATGAAATTTTTGCACCTTAGAAGTCAAGCTAATACACAGGACATTTAATCTGTTCCTAATGGGTGTCATGTGTTTTGACAGCATATTTTTGCTAAGCCACGCTTTTCTCTTAAAACTACAAGGAAAGAAAACAGCTACAGCTCAGTCCTGGGTGCTACAGCTAACTGGTGCAGGCAGGACACTTATCCAGGCTAGACTAGGCAGATGGAATTACTGGACGGACAGCCACCACTTGGACCTAAAGACGTCCCTGTGGCTGATCTCTCCAAGGAGCCTGTGTACTTCAGGGATCCATGCCACTGAATGAAGGCTACTCTATGCTCACAAAGCAATACAGGACGCACGAGCCAAGACAAAGAGCTCAATCACTAGGCTAGAGTTTTACACACACCAGGGAGGGGTGGTGGGAGGCAGGGCTGTGGGATGGATGAGAGGAGTGACTGTGGCTGTGGAAGGGAGGGTGGAATGGGGAAGCCACCAGCACGGCACTCGTCGCCAGCTGTCTACAGCCTCAAGTTATAAATCTAAGAGGGACGGTTCAGCCGGTCGGATTATGGTAGGTCGAGTAGGTGAGGCGGGGCCCCTTCTGCTGTGAAAAAGCAGGAAACAAAAACAAGAGAACACACACTGTGGTTAGCACAGCAATTGCAGTCACAACCACACATGCTTCTCCACTTTGCCTGAGCCAGCAAAAGAATCCAACCTGAGGCACAAACCCCCAGAGTGCAGCTCCACAAAGGAGACTCACAGGCTTCTACTCGGCCTCGCACTGGCCTTTCTGCACAGCACAGATCACCAGCAGAGCAATCCCCTGGACTGCCAGTTTTGCTTCCCTCTGAAATTTGGAAGTGCAGAGATTTACTGCCAGTAAGTGCCCTGGCTCTGGGATGAGTGGAGAAGCACGGACAACAGTGAGCTCCTGTATCAAGCACATGACAGTCACACAGCATGGATGGGTCCTCTGAGACGCGCTGCTGCCAGAGGCTCTTGGCTGGTTTGGAGGAGCACCTTCTACCCCTGCAAGCCTGAGATGCCCTATTCTGACATGAGACTGATCTTGGATGTCAGGGGCAGGCTTACAGCTTTCAGTCGTCCAGTTCTGGCACAGAGTAAATGCAGCTTCTACTTCAATAAAAGGAGCTTTGGCTACTTCTTCTCCATTCTGTTCCAACTCTTTTGCTGATACTTTAGCTACATAATGGGTGGCACTTAAGTGTTTGCCCTCTGCAGGGAATAAGTGTTCTAGAATCTCCTTCCTGTAAGGGACTGGGGGAAAAAAAAGCCACAACAAAAACATACAAGACAACACTCCTGATATGGCTCTCAGATCATTATCTGAAATACCACTTCAGTCTCAGACTACAGGCTGTAAGAAGGCTATAAATAAAAATGTGTTCTGTAAAACTGAGTCCAATCTGAGTTTTTCCTTTAAAGTATGCTCCCTGCAGTGTCTGCGACCTCAACTGCATTTTGCTGATGTTTCATTAAGATAAATGAATTGTTCAGTACCAAGCCAGGGTAATTTTAAGGTCCAAACTGCCTGAAATGCAAAGAGCAAAGCCAACAGCATGTAGACCAAATGGAGGGGAAGCCCTTGCACTGATCATACACTGATCACCAGGTGCCACATAATTAATGCCTCAATAATTCCACACTGACAAGATTTAGATTACAGAGAATCAACTTGCTGCTAGAAATGAGGATATTTGTACCAGTAATCTATAATCACACTGGCACTAGAGGAGTTACACTCCTATAAATCAGGGCAAGTTCCCTCATTTAGCAAATAAACCAGAGCAACTCTCCAGTCCTGTTTATTAAACCTCAGCAGAACTTACTGCTCCAGATTTATTAAGCCTCAGAGCTAAATGCACAGTTCCCACATGTCATGATCTCTAAAGGGCTCACGGGGTAAATGCAGCCACACCAACCCTTTGGTGGCTTCTACTGTCACTGGAACAGCAACAGCACCTGAATTTAAACCTTACAGAACTTCAGCTCGACATTTACAGAGATGCTATTGCATCATCATATTAGAAGGCATTTTTTGAGAAGGTGAAAGGACTGTTTGCATTTCAGGAGTTTGCACAGGTTGTGCTAAAAGCCTCTAAGGGTTCACATGAAAAAGGTGCTTGAAGCCACCAGAGTATGTCAAGTGTTCTGGCAGGAGTGGCCACTTGACCCTAGCGGGATAAATAGGGCTGAAAGGAGCACAAGTAATTCACTGGTAGATGGGCTGCTTTTTGTAATGTACTATGATTGATTTTTGCACTTATTTCTCTCAGCATTCAAAGCATTTTAAGGTGTGGGGCTAGTTTTTAGACTTGTAGGCTATTTCTGTTGAGGTTTTCTGGAGATGCTTGCAGAATCTGCCTGGTAAGGTTAGAAAAGGCTGAAAACTGTTTACCAGCACTAAAAGGGGCAGAGAGGTCTCTCAGGCAACATCTACCCCCAAAATGCTGCTTCAGTCAGACTACATTGCTTTTTATATCACTGAAAAGTCACTTTTCCCTGTCAGGACAAGGAACAAAGTTTTGCTCACAGGGAAGCCTGTGGCTGTCTCCAGTACATAAGAAGGAAGACCTGAGCCCTAGCAGGAGCCCAGGGAGATGAGTTCCAGTGACTGTCACATCCTTTGAAGTCAGTCTTTCAGGCCATACCCAGAGAGAACACTGAGCTAATCCTATCTAAGAACCACTGGGCTAATAGGGAGTTCTGTTGAACTATTTCTGTTGAAATAGGGAGCTCTGTTGATAAGGACCTAACAGAGGTGGGAAAGGATCATGTTTATTCCCTTGGACTGCAAAAGGTTTTGGGTATAATTTTTTGGACCATTTAGTGGTTGGGTTTTTTTTTCTTGGTTGTTTGTTTGTTTGTTTGTTTGTTTGCTTTTGTGGGTTTTTTGTTGTTGTTGTTGTTTTGTTTGGTTGGGTTTTTAAATTTTTTTTATTTTTATTTCCTTGGTGCTCTTTATGCCAGATTAAAACCAGAATGCCCCATAACAGCGAGTCCCAGAATGGGGTACAGACAACAGTAAGGGTCCTTCCCAAGGCTGTTCACCCAGGATGCATGTTTCCAGGGCTGCCAGGGATGTCTGCAGTAGGCAGAATATGGGAGGAAACTGCTGATTGCTCCAACACCTCTGCAGTGTGTCAGCAATGAGGAGGGTTGCTGATGACGTCCTCAAAGATGTCAATCGTGAGCAATCACTGCAATGTGGCACCTCTCAGCTCTACCTGCAGTTCTGTGCAGCAGTAACAGACACCATCTACTGCAAGATGGGGGCTGGCTGAGACCCCCCTGCCCCAGAACAGGGGCTTGAACTTCGCTATTCCTATTAAAATAGGATTTCAGCACATGTTCCTCGCCCCCAGATCTCTCTGCCACAATCAGCAGCAAGGGAATCTGCAGGAGCTGCTGCTTCTCCACTCCTCTGTCATGAAACAACATCCACAGAGAAAGGGAGGAGGGGCCCAGAAAATCCACACCTGCCCTGTTTTGCCCTCTGTACCTCTTTGTTAATAAGGGCTGGAGGTTCCCAAGAAAAGGACTCAGGAGAATTTGCTAATGTCCCTCTTCACACCCCCACTGACATTAAGAGGATGAGCAGCACACAGCACAAACCCACACCCTGCTACATCACTGAACCACTACAATGCTGCAAAATGCAGGGAGAGAGAGGAGAGGGAAATGGGCTGAGAGGACAGGAGCTCAGGGCAGAGTGTTTGAGGGACACAGATCACTACACCCTTCCTCCTGCAGAGGAGAGAAGGCAGTTTGAATGGAAGCAGGAGAGTAACCCAAAAGGTAAAGGGTCAAGGGGAGAACAAACAAAGGGAGTTCACATCTATCTGATGGTGGGACACAAGGATAAAAGGGAACATTCAATGTCAGAGTTACCCTGCACTCAGACATGGAAGTCCTGATATTAATGACCCAAACTCCTCTTGACTTCCATGAGCACTAGGGATACAGTGAGGATGGGAGCACTTCTCCAGCCAGACATTAGAATATAAGAAGAGGAGTCTGAACTATCAGCTCCCCAAGTCTCTGTGTGGATCCTAACAGAGCTGACAGACCAAATCAAAGCAGAGTTTATTCAGCTGATCTTACAGTCAGTGTGGATATAAGCCAAATGAAAGACACAGAGTTTAGACCTTGCTGTCAGAGCTCATTCCCCCATCCCACCTTCTCTATTTAGAAGCAGAGAAAGGATCCTCCAGACCTCAAATCAGGTACTGAAGCTTTCCCAGCTCCTGCAGCTCAAGCAGCTGCTCTGGCTCTGATCAGCCAGTTTTTCTGTTCAAGACTCCTCCCTTTATGAGATCCTGGCAGAGGTGGTTCATCAGACAAGGGACTCTGTTACTAACACAAGAACTGGGCAGCAGAGGAGAGCTGCAGAGCAGAGCTGGAGGATGGGGACACAGTGACTCATGCATCACAGTGAGAGTGCAGAACCTACCGTGGCTGCCAGTCCTCAGGGGTCACTGATAGTGATTCTGAAAGACAACATGAAATCAACATGGCAGTTCAGACAGTTCAAGGCAGAGGCCACACAGACTGTCAGGAAGGTGGAACAGATACACAGGCGCTGGCACAGACAGTCACACATCCCCCTCCAAGCACAGCATGAGCAGGGGGACTGCAAACACCCAGAAAACACTCATGGCCTCATCTCTGCACACATCCAGACCCTGTTGTGCACAGGGGTGCATCAAACCCCATCCATCTGTCCACACACCTACTGGCTGTTGCTCACTCACCCAAGCTGCTCACATTCACCAGTGTCATAGCCAGGTTTCAGCACCCACCAGCTGGGCACAGCAGCTGGGCTTGTCTCTCTCTGATAGAAGATAGGACTCCTATCTTCTGACCAAATTAAATGTTTAAGAAAGAGCTCAGGAAAGAGGGACATAACATGTAGTCCTGAGCACTACCTCAAATGGCACAAAGCAGGTGAACGTTTTTCTGAAGGTCATAAATCGTTAAATCAGCTACTCTGACCTCCTGAATAATTCAGGTCATAGAGCTGTGAGACCTTATCATAGAATGGTTTGGGTTGGAAGAGACTTTAAAGATCATCTAGTTCCAACCCCTGGCCATGGGAATGGACACTGGCCACTAAATCACTAGGGAGATAATTTGTCCCTTGAAACTGTGTGCCCAGGAACCCTTTGGGAGTTCCAGTGATGTGCCCCCATTGTACTGACCAGGACAGCAGCCAGTGAGAACCATCCCTGCCAGGAGGTAACCCCAGACCCATGCCCTTGTGATACCAAAGAATGGACAACACATTTATGCCTTCAATACGTTTTTCCAATGGTTGAGTCATTCACACTGAAATTTTCTTAATTCTCCTTCAAGCTCTTCTACCTACAGGTTCTATCAAACTATTTTAAACTAGACCCTAAATATGTGAGGGAATACCTTCACAGATTTCTTTCCCAGGTCAAATCCTAAATGCAGTCCACTGCACATGGATAGGATCTTGGATGGTTTGTAACTGTCAGCTCCCAAAATTGGAGCTATATTTGTCTATATGGATTTCCACAGTAAAGTGAATAAATGCTAAGCACAGAAGCAGAATGGTAAGCCTTAAGTGTCCTTAATTATATGCAGGAAAATCTTTCTGTGCAAAAAAATGTACCATGTGGTGATTACATGTGAAAATGTGTTTATACATTTATGTTTATGAAAAAAGAGGAGCATGACACTTGTGTAAGTTCATCATTCATAAAATCAAATGCTCAAACCAGAGGTACAAACTACCAAACATCTCCACAAGCATCAATGAGCACACAAAGTACACCCAGCCACCACCACCCATTTGAGATCACTCCACACGACCAACTCCTCCACCAAAGCCCACCTGTGCTGAACACAAGAGCTTTGTTCCTCTCTCACACACTGCACAGCCCAGTTAGCAGGGGAAAAATGGGTATTAAAAAAGCAACAATGGAGATGGCATTCGTTCACCCATGGCAGAAGGACCCGAGTCCAAGTGCTAGCAGGGAACATTCTTATTCTATATACAGGAGAGGAAGAGAAAGAGTCCCTTGTCATTGGAAATTCTCCATTCATCAGTGAACTCAAATGACAAGCTGGTATCAGGATCCGGAGGAGTCTATGAACAACTGGAAGAATCAGAGAGGGGGATCAGAGAATGAGCATCACACTTCACAGCTTCTGGAATTACATTCTCAACTCCAGATCAGGGCAGTCAGTAGCATGCAATCCAACCTACCATCTCTCCTAAACCAAGGGGCTGCTCAGTTAAGCATGAAACTCTTTCCTCCTCTGCTCCAGTGCTGTTTTCCTACCTTTCCCTAAGCCCTTGTACTCATGCAAAAGGCAGAAAAGCCATTAAGATAAGCTATGACAGGTTTCTTTTAAAAAAGGCCAATTCATTTCAGCCCATTTGGGGAATCCTATCACCATGGCCAGGTATATAGAATATTTTTCATGAGTGAAGAAATGAAACCGAGTGAAAGGAGGAAAATGGAGACATAAAGAAGCGAAGTATACTGAAAACAAAACCACAAAGTAACAGTATATGGAAAGGCAGGGTCACAAGAAGCAGGAGCCAAAATACACAGTAGAAGCATGCTGACATCCATAGGTGCCTCCACAGCCTCCAGGGCAACACTGAGGTATGTGAGGACAAGTTACTGTGGGAGCTGCATCAAGGTGCATAGGAAGGACTGGGGCAAAGGCACCAAGAAAGTAAAACCATTTGCATACACCAGAGTCAGAAACTGGTCTATAAAGCTGTCTGGACTCATCCACCTCTGGGCCGGCTGCAGCCTGGCAGAGAACACTTCCCTCCAAACAGGCAACACCAAACATGAGCTGGGCATTATTGCAGGAGGAATATTGAACCCACTCTGCCACACACCATCCCCAACCATGGACAGGCTTGGTGTTTCCACAGAAAATGGCAAAGTTTCAGACCTGTGCCACCAGCACCCACTGGAGAGGTGTTTTCCACAAGGGAAGCATTCCCTCTGTCATGTCACTGGGGAGCTTCTGGTTGTGCTTGTTCTTTACACTGCAATTACCTACTCTTCCTCAAGGGAAACTAAGTACCCAACATAAAAGCATTCCTGGTTCCAGACTGCTTCCCAAGTCCTGTTCAGGAACATGTACTCAGCTGCACCAGGATAATCCCTTATTACTATGTTCAAGTGTGTCTGAAGTGACTGAAAAGGAAAGGAAATGAGTTTCCTAATGGGAAGGCAAAGCTGTGTGATTTGAACTCTCTAGACTGGAAAATGCTGAAGTTGATTACACAAGCAACAAAACTGCCTAAGAATTCATTTCCCTGCCAGTGATCCTGTGATACTCTCCTAGCCAGAAAGCAACTGAACAACAGCTCTGAAGGTCTTCCAACTCACCATGAAGAACTCTGGGCCAAGAGAAAAGGGGCAACTTCAGACTTTGGGGAGCCCTACACAGAGGGGAATCTCACCCCAGTCCTGTGATTTATCTGGTGACTACAGGCATTGGTACAATTGCTGTAAACCTTGGGTTCAAGGTTTTCTCCCATATTCTTTATAGAGGCTTGTAGAGAGAAACAGCTGCCCCTCTGTTTCTGAGAGCTTCCTTGGCATTGCCTCATCCATACAATGGAATCTCAGAGGACAACGATGCTCCTGCCTCTGGATTCAATCCAAATATCCAAAGGCTCTACCCACACCATGCACTCCATTCTCCTCCTATGGCCCAGGCAGGCCAAGTGCTGCCAAGGCTCCAACCCAAAACCAGAACATCATCCACCTGCACGGAGCAGCGTTTCAGGACTTACCTGGGAACACCAGGAGGAGCACGATTAGGCCGAGAAGGAACCTGAGGTGGGGGCCCGAAGGGATCAGGAGAGGCACCTGGCCTGGAGGGCACAGGGGGGGCACCACCCAGCGTGGACCCACCAGCAGGAGGTGGCCCAGGAGCTGGTCCACGAGACCCAGGCCTGGCGGGGGGCACTGCAGGAGCTCTCCTCTGCGGCGTGGGGCTGGATGTGGGGGACCTGCCAAACAAACAAAGGCATTCAACTGCAGCAACAGCTCTGGGATGTCACCACAGGCACCACTCAGCCTAGTTTCTCTCTAGCTTCACATCACTTTACACACCACCCTTTGGCTTTCAAGAACCACACCAGGCTGCTTTCAAAGCTACATCAACCCCATCCAACCCAAGCAGAAAATCTCTGTAAAGATGTCATAGGAGCCTGCCAGCAGAAACACCCAGGACTCTTCATCCACAGGAAGAAGAGGAGGACTCCCTGTGTCAGTGGGAGGCCCCAGCAAGGCTCTGAAGAGGCGTCAGGCAGCTCTGGGGGCTCTCCCCCTGAGCCTCTGGTACCTGCGTCCGGACGGTACGCTCTGCACCTGCAGCCAGGAGTCGTCCACCGGTGGGGGCATGGGGGTGCTGATGGTGCTGGTGTTGATGTCCCCGATGATGTTGAGGGCCTCCTTCAGCGCGTGGTACATGCGCAGCATTTCGTCGCGGCGCTGCGCCTGCTCCGCCGACTCCTCCATCAGCGTGTTCTGGTCCCCGCAGGAGTACAGGTTTGCCAGCAGCTCTGAATGGATGAAGTCCTTGGTCTGTAAGTGAGCAGAGAGAGGGAATCAGTTTTCACCATCTCCCCCAAAACACTCTATTCTGTCCCCACCTCTTCCTTCCAAGCTGCCTTCTGTTTTTCTTCATTTTTTCCTCCCTCCCTATTTTTCTCCTTCCTGCCTCTCCCACCTCCATTGACCACAGCGAGATAAGTACATTGTTTATCATGAGGTGCATGATTGTCTTCGGCATGAGGTCTCTGATGGTTTTGTTGACAATTGCCATGTAGGAATCCACCAGGTTCCTGATCGTTTCCACTTGTCTCTCCAGCTGAGGATCCATGGAGTGCATGAAACTATCTCCTCCATTCTCCTCTGCTTCACTGGCCTGCAGAAAAAAAGGAGAAACATATTGGTTCTTCAAATGTAACATAAAATTGGCTTCTCATGAGAGCTGAGAGAAGAGTAAAAGGGAACAGGCAGGAAGCGCATGCAATAAATAAAATTTATTTAAACTTACATCTTGAGTTGTGATTGTCAATGCACAACTCAGTTTCTACAGACCTCTCCAGCTCAGATCTGAGAAGTCTTAGCAATAAAGCTGCTCTCTTAATAGAAAGTCATTAAGAAAAGGTGAAAGGCAACAGGGACTCCTGACACATGTTCAGAGGTCATGGCTCTGGTGCATCTCAAAGCTGTATTATTACTTTTTAATGTTTACAGCTTCCTGAAAGGTTCTTCATTTGATCTGGGTTTTCCATGACCAGAGTCAGTTAAAACCAAGAATCATTCACCATAAATTAAGTCTCACAGGCTCTCTGCCATGCTGCATCTTTGTTCTCATTATACAAATGAGAAAAGAGATACAGAGAAGTGAAACAACTGCTCCTCTCAGGCTGACCACAAGTAGATGGAATAAAGTAGAAAACTTCCTATCACTTCAACTGCAACTCCTGCATCATAAGTTATAATTATCTTTTCTTTCACACCAAGCAGATGAATCTCCTCCTGTCTGCCTGAAGTACACTGCTTGCTGTCAAACATCAAAGTCCAGGTTTTACCTTACAGAATAAACAAGCTCCAAGGCCCCTCCATTTGGGATCAATTTCAAAGTATTGAAGCATGAAAGAACTGCCTTCCTCAATGTTTATTTAAAAAAAAGCCCCATGATTGTATAATGAAACATCTTTGTTTTAAACAGCCCTAGTCTGAACAATTTGCCATGTAGGAAATGGCTTCTCTTTTGTTTTGGGGAACAAAATATATGAGAAAGGGCAAATTCTTTTGTTCATTTGAGCTTTTGCTGAGAAGATCTTACATAATGAAGGAATGCAAGGTCTCAGTGTGAAACAAAGTAAAGGAAGTGGATGTCAAACAGGACAACTTAAAAAAAAGTGAGGGTAAAAAAAAACCCAAAAAGAAGCTTGCACCAAGATTCAGAAGTCATACAAAAAGGGAGGAATAAAAAGAAAAAAGGAAAACTCAAACCAAGAACAGAAACAGACAGCAGGAATCCAACAGAGGGTACAAAGAGGGAGAAGAAGCAAATGCCTCTCAGGAAATTGTGACAAAAGGAGAAAAAAAATGAGAGAAATATCTGGTGAGAGCCCCAGGAGGCAACACAGGCAGAGGGGGTCAGACTTACTTTGTCCTTGTCCTGGCAGGCCAGTTTGAGCATACATGGAAAAAATTAAAAGAAAAAGGGACAAAAA
Source organism: Camarhynchus parvulus (assembly GCF_901933205.1). Lineage (NCBI taxonomy): Eukaryota > Metazoa > Chordata > Aves > Passeriformes > Thraupidae > Camarhynchus > Camarhynchus parvulus. The sequence goes on along the minus strand of NC_044587.1, from coordinate 5,748,890 downwards.
ATAAAAAATGACTTTTAGTTGGTCTCAGAATTTGGAGAAGGTCCCAAAATAGCACTGACAAGCAAAAGACCAATCCCACTAAAAATACATCAGTACCCCTATTACTCTAGAAGGGGAACAAGTGAACTGTTTAGCTAAACTGAAAAGTGGGGTGTTCTGCAAAGGAAACCATATTGTTAGTAACAAAGGACAACTTTCTTACCTGCAGGGGCCACTGCCATTCCTTACAGGGGATTTGAGACAGGGACCAGGGTTCCCATGTCACACCCCTCCACTTGCACAGCAACAGGTGCCAATGGCCACTGTGGCTAAGAGGCCCAGTCTGGTTCAAAGCTAATCTGAAGTCATGTCACTGCTAAAATCAAGTCCCTAAGCCTCTTTTTAAAATCTCTTATCAGTTTGTTAGGAAAAACCAGCAAAATTCAAGTGTAACAGGACAGAATGCAAAAAATCTATTAGAAGCAACAAATACAAACAGAAAAGCAATTACCACTTTTCTAATGGGAAAACTATTTATAGTAGCTTCCTCTCACAGAGGAACAGGAAAGGCTTTGAACAGAAACAAATATCACAATTGTCTAGAAGATACTTTTAAAGCACAAAATAATGCTGACAATAAGTGCTGTGGGACAAGGGGAAGGGAAGAGATAAGAGTTCTTGCTAAAGGAGCATATTAGAGTATCCACAAAGCAAAATTCAAAGAACATCCCTCCCTAATTAGCTGGAGGAAGGAAAGTTGGAGAACTGCTAAATCAGGAGGTTCCTAATAAGGCTGTACAGAGTTAACAAAAAGGAATAGTGCCTTTGCTCAGTGGATACCATACCAGTTAATAGTCACAGTATTAAATGTCACCCTTATATTGTGAATTTAATGTCCACAAAACAAGACAGCTAGAGGGATTTATCAAGGCAGTCTTTTCCTACTTTATCTTCCCTTTGAAGCTGCCAATTACTTTATCTCAAGCTTCCCTAATGGAAGCACCAGAAAGAATTCTCAGCTCTGGAAAGACAAAACCTTCACAGACTTATTTTAAACACAAGAAGATGAAGCTATCCCTCTCAAGACACATGCTGTGCTCCTGCTTATCCCATTATTGTGGCTGTCACTTACCCCAACACGCTCTGGGTAGACTCCTGCCCTAAGGAATGAAGCCTTCCAGCTGTCCACCTCCTCCTGGGTCTCACAGGCCAGCTCCAGCTGCCGGTAGTCCTTGTAAACATTCCTGACAGGAAGACACATATTTTATTATTCTCTCTCTCGACTCACAGATCTGCCCATATTTGACAAGGATATCAATGACTAGGGAATCCTCCTGTCATTTTAAGACAGAGACACTTGGTCCCTTGCTAGGAACCTCCTGATGACCCTGCAGAAGGAACTTTTTTTTTTAATCAGGTTTGACTGCTCTCAAATCAGTTGTATGTTTCAACAAGGCCTGGAAAAGATTCTCTTTTCAATTCTGCTCGCTGCTGGACTCCTTCACCCATTCCAGGTCTTATGGATTTCCCTAGTCACTCACCAAGAACACTGTGATTATAAATATATATCCCAGCCACAGGCAGACCGAGGTAACCACACCAAAAGGCTGAAGGGTTAAGTTCACACCACAAGCCATGCACTGGCAAACAAAAGGAAAATTATACATATCTGTAAGATCAGAAGGAATGAAGTTAAATCCTCCCATCTCCTTCGGAAGTGGCTGTCCTGAAAGGACCTCACATCTTTCCTGGACAGCTATCCTAACACACTCATCCCTACTCTGTTACATGAATCCTGTCCCTGGCTCCAGCAGCTTGCTGTGCTGAGATGGAGCATACCTCTGTTCAGTGTTGAAGAGAGCAAAGATGTGCTTGCTGGACATGAAGCCCTTCTCCACATCCCGCAGTTTCAGGTTATCCACTGGTAACATGTACTTCTTCTCCTTTTCCTGAAAAGGGAATGAGGAACAAGTCACTCCCTGCTCCAGGGCTACCTCTGCTCTGCCAGCATGGACTATCAGCATCAGGGCCCCACAGCAACAGAGAGGCATCCTCAGACCCAGGTCCTCTGTTTCCTTCAGTCTGTGAGAGAAGGGGAAAGCTGGAAACAAGAGTTTGTCCTTCCCAACTGCTTTTGTGATGTGGCCCAACAACCCTGTCCCACTGACTCCTCCAGGACCAGACACCAGCACAGCAATATCCAACCTCCCCAGATTGTGCTCAGCACTGTGGTCCCACTCTTCTTAGCAAAGGGGGTCAACTCAGGTTCAGGAAAAGCCAGAGATGTAATTGAGAAGCTGGTTTGATACAGAAGTTAGGTGTCAATAAACCTTGATGTGAAATACAGTGTTAAAGATCTGGTTTGTTTATATAGATGTATGTATATATGTATATATATCTCAAATTTACCTCTTCAGAAAACTTGACTTGCTGATTTTGTTACTTCATCCTATCACTGTCCTAGTCCTACACTCTATTAGTTACTGTGAACCCTTCACCTTCATTAAAAAAAAAATCAAAACTTGATTACCTTTTACATTTGCATTCAGAAACTAAGTCAGAAATTATAACCTGTGCTTAGTCTCAAATCTGGATCTACAGCAAATTAACAGAACTGAATGTGGTTTAAGGCCCTCATTCAGAGCATCCTTTCCCAGCTGGGAATTATACCCCAGCATAACAGGAGAGGGAGCCCTCACACTGGTCTCCAAAAGGCAGAATGCAGTTCTCCAAGACCAAGCCAAACCCAGAGCATCCTCCAATGTGCAAAGCAAGCATGTGAGACTGTCCCCTTGTGAGATCTTGTTTGTAGACTTTTCTTGGCTGGAAACAACATGATCACTCTTGGGGGAAACAGGATGGAAAACAAAGCTGGGCAGTGAGGAGAGATCCTGAAGAGCTGACCAGGAAGGAAAGGCAGGGCAGAGGAGCAGGTAAAAGTGACAAAGCTGCTGAGCTCTAACACCCAGACAATTGCAAGTCCAGCCTAACATCCTCTTAAGCTTCAGCTAAATTTACTTGAGTTTGCTAAGGATACCAGCACCTCACAGTACTGAGATATCCCAAAGACAAAACTGTACCAGTTCACTGCTAATCATATGCAACAGGAATATCCCAAAAAACAGCACCTAGAAAACAGAAGAGATCTCTTGGGCTGTTGCCAGACTCCCTTTCAAAGATGCCAGGCCATGAAAACACAAGAATTCTTCCAAGCAATTTTCCCTGGAGTTTCTAATACTGCTGATCAGCTTTAATTAGATGTGGGCAGGTATTTTTCTACTGGGATATCTGTCAGCCACATGCTGCTCTCAGAGCTACTCAGACTACTTCAGATTCTGTGAGCCACAAAGAACTTGCAAGTTTTCTATTACTCTGGGTTGTCACTACGCTGACTTAGGCTGAGCTAGTGACCTAGAAGAGAACAACACCAACTGCTAAATTCTAGGCAGAGTAAGACCATCCTCACTGCAGCCTCACTTAAATGGAACTCCCTGCATCCACTCCACAGTCCCTGGGCTAGTAAAAAAACCCGCCAACCACCCCCCACACATCCCCCCCAAAAGCCAACAAAAAACCAAAATAAACAAAACAAACAACAACAAAAAACCACCAAAACAAAGAAAACCCCTGCAAATAAACCAAAAACCCAAACCACAAAAACCCCCCAAAAAAAAAAAAAACCCCACACCACCAAAACACCCACAAAAAAACCACTCAACAAATACAACAAAAACTGCTGATGTTAAAGATGTCTGAGGAAAACCTTCTGCATTAGGCCCACATAATTTCATAGAAGTTCAGCAATAGTGTCATTCTTCAGGAAAAAATGTCCAAAAGTAAGGGAATTCCATGTCCCTGATATGGAAACAACGTGCTCTTTGCCAGAGTTTCAACTTTCACCCTTTCCAAGCTCTCACAGTAATGCTGCCACATGATCAAGACAGCACTATCTCCACACGCTGATCTTGCCACAGACAACAGAAGACAAAATATCTGTGTGCCAGCACAACTTATCAGTCCTCGAGGTGGAGGCAGCAAGAGCAATCAAGTGGAGGATGTGGGCACAAGACAAGGAGCCCCCAGGCCAGGCAGGCTGCAGTGAGCCCCTGCTGCTCCCCATCTCCTTACACCTCCCCCTTCCCAGTCCCCCACTTCAGCCTTTCCAGCTTCTCAGCTTTCAACCCAGCCTGTTTTATATCAACAATCTGACTTCATTTCCTGAATGTAGAGACAGGAAAGTGTGGAATGAGCTGCCAAGGGCTGAGCCTCTCCAAACTTTGGCTGAGCACTCTGCCCATACGTTAGCAATCTGGCAGGGTGTGCTATGGCTGAGCAGCATCCTGGCCAAGAGGGGAAAAGGGCTTCTCTCTCTCTCTGGCTTTCCAGACTTGGAGTCAGGAGGGAAGAGAAGGAAGAGCACAGATAGAAATGGGAAAGTAGTTTGTGAAATCCTATATTCAAAGTCCTCAGTCTGATCCCAAGAGGCTTATGTTATTCATATAGCCCTTCATCAATAAGGAGAAGAAAAAAAAATCAGGCAGAACCGTCCCTCAGCAGCAGAGTATGTGTTATATAAAATGTGCTCCTTGGCTGTGAGTTCATCTGTAGAGCCATGAGGCCAAGGGGAGGTGTGGCAGAGGCAGAGACCCCCAGACTGTACAAAACAGACGATGGTGCTCAGTGTTGGCTTGGGAATATTGCAGGCACAGGGTAACCACCCCTCATCAGGGCTGCTGCTCCCCCCAGGAGTCAGCCTGCATGGAGAGCTGCAGAAAGAGATGACTGCAAGCTCCTTGCAGAGGCAGGAAAAGTGCCAGAGGATTATTCCCCCGCCCCCAGCACAGTGCAGAATGCAGCCATATGGCTCTGTACTCTGCATCTACCAGGGAAAGAAAATACACATGGCCAGGAAACCAACCAGGATCCATGAGCCATTCCAGTTGTGGGCTGGCAAGCACAATAACTGCAGGAAAAAAGTGATGCTGCAGTTGCAGCCTGATGTTCCAACGTCCTTTATTATTGCTACACATCTCTTTATGGTGGCTAAATCCACACATCTCTTTATGGTGGCTAAATCCTAGAGAGGGGTTTTGGCCAGATATAGCAATAATCTGCACTATCACTTGAATTATTTGTTGCTAAACTGTAGGTAATAAGCTGCAAGAAGTTCACAGAATTTACCAGGCAGCAAGCCAACCTGACTCCAAGCATTCCCTCCATTCACCTGGACTGCCTCAGCAGCAAAGTAAATTTTCCTGCTCTTGGATACATGCAAAATGAAGCTGACAGATGCATGTGTGGGCTCCCTAAGGTTGGAAATTGGCACTCACAGCACAAGAAAGTAATTGGCAGAATTATCAGATCTCAGTTTGCATTTGGAGCATAAATAAACTAATTAAAGGTTTCCCTGTAGCTGTTATGACAAACACCTTTTTCTGCACAGAGACAAAGGTCTGTGGATATGGGAGAAGACATTGCCATTGTTTTAATTGGAAGCTGTGTGAAATTAGGAGAAATTCATCTTGCTTAAACGTCTTAATCTCCTTTTCCTCCTGCAAGATGTAAAGTATTACAGGTAAACAAATCTGCCCCAGAGATGCCTGGAGTTTCAGTAAAATTGTTTCTGTTAAACACATGCACAGCGTTTTGGGAACTCCAGTAATAAAACTCTACTCCAATGGAGAAACATTAACACCATAATTTATAATAAACACACTGCACAAATACATGCACACTAAAAGATTATTAGGAAAAATTCCAAAGTGTTTTTCAGGGGCTATCTGAAAGCAAGTGAGCTGAGCTTTTTAAGTGGAACCAACCACTCTCAAGATGTTAGCAATTGCTTTCTGCTTCTTGTCTTAGCAAGTAGAAGAGCTGAATCTGTGAGATGTGAGTCCTCCAGGAAGCCCTGGTCATCCCACTACACACACACATCTTGAGACCATCTTTCCCAGACACAGCCCACCTGTGTCACTTTTGCCCTCAGACCATAATTTATAGGAATTATTCCTCCCCCAAGCTGCAGAGCAGCTGTAATGGCTCATTTACATCAGAAAGTTGCCTTGGTTTAACTTAAACAACACATCCTAAGATTTTAAGCTGATTTATTTCAAAAGCTCTGTAGACACTAGACCTGGACTTATATGATTGATCACAACCATTACTGTTGGCTTAGTAAGCACAGCAATGGTAATTAACTCACCTGCACTAAAGATTTTTATTCACATCAGCTGAAAGAATGAGCAGATTTAAACCTGCAGCCAAGTGCCACCCTAGGAAGCCATGAGGGGGCTTATGAAGAAGCAGAGGCAGAAGCCTGAGTTGCTTGAGAGAGACTTTAGTGCCCAAAACTCGACTGTCATGACCCCTTTAACATCACAGCAATGCCCACCAGCCCTCACAAAGGACAACCAGGCACTTCTCCCCAGTCCCCTTGTGCCAGGGCAGGGATGAACCATCCCAGAGTATCTGACTTGCTTTGCTAAGGGAAAGCACAACACACACAGACACACACAAAGTGCTTCACACCCCTGAGAGAGGGCAGGTTACACCTCCCCAGTGCACCACCAGTGCCAAGATGGGAGCTCCAAGTGTTCACATTTTTGGTCACAAATCTTAACCATCCACACCAGGAGAAGGAATCCTGGAAGGGAAGAGGAATGAAGTCCCCTTTTATCCCTGCAGCACAGGGAGAGGGAGCAAATCCTGTGGGCAGGGAGTAACATCTGGAATCACTAGATGAGAGCCAGGCGTCACAGAAAGCGACAGCATTCCTCAAGTTTCCATGCAGGGTAGGGAACCTTCCTTTCCCCCGCGCAACCCCATCCGTCAGCCGCTCACTTCCTGCCAAACTCTGCCTTCCCAGCAGCCAGCAAGCTCCTCCCTCGAGTCTAGTTAGCTTTCCACTGCCACGTCAAGTGAGGCAGAAGGACAGAAAGGAGGCAAGAAGGGAGGGAGCAAAAACCAGAAGAGGGAGGGAGGCTCAGCAATGCCAGGGCGTAGTGGGGGGAGAGAAAGAAGGGATGTGGATTGCTCCTGCAGCAGCCAGAGGTGAGCTGCAAGGGCAGCTGGCCAAGGTTGCCTTCTGCAACCCTGTCCAAGGACCTTCTGGAGGGCTTGGAAGCAAAGGCTGGTTCTGTTTGAGCTTTGCTCTGGACCCGCTGGTCTTCAGGACAGGAGATGAGGGTGCAATGGGGCCTGAGGATCCTCCCACACAGCTCCATGGGGAAGAGAAGGAGTTGAATGAAGCAACAAGTTCTGCACATCTGGGTGACAGCCAAGACTTCCTCCTCAAACTGCAGTAATCGATTTTTTTTTTTTCTCTTTCTAAAAAGGTGCAGCATCTCCCAGGTGGAATCCAGGTACCAGCCTGACACCAGCAATGGAAGAGGAAGGCGCTTGGAGACTTGCTCCAAATTGGAAACATGCAGGGAGCAACATTTCTTCTCCCCCAGCTGCCAGAGGAGGATGTTTTTCCAATCAGGACTTGGACTTTCGTTCACCCCATCTCTGCCCCGCACAACCCCATCCCAAAAGCAGGGAGGGGAGAGGACTAACGAGCTGCTGATTGCCGGAGAGCAGAGAGCAGATCGCAGAGGCTCCACTCCGTCTGCCCAGTGTTCAGACTACCTGTTCAGGACTACGAGATTGTACAGTAGTCTGCACATTGGTTAGGCTGTGCTGGGATACACCACACACTGCCAGTGCTGCACGGGGACGGCAACACCTGCACGGCAGAGGGAACGCTTGGAGAGGGTGGGCTCTGGGGATGGCTGCATGCAGAGGTCACTCATCTCTCAGCCTGGGAGGGTCTAACTCTTTGGAGCAATGCCTGATGATCACTTCTACCTGCCTGTTCACCAGCCTACTCACAACCCTCTTATTTCTGCTCTGTCTCTCTCATTCCATTCTTATTTCTTTCAGTTTCACGTGCTTGTCTCAAGGTAGCTGTGTTCAGGATGGCTTGTGTTTCACATGCTAAGCTTTGCCATAAAATGCAGAAATAAACACACAGGCCTGTCAGAGTCACAACTGTGGTGTGCTTTGCTACCTGAGAAGGCAGGTTCAAGCATAGAAAGGTGACTGGAGGAAGGGGAGTTCATACTGTAAAGAATATTGGTCATAATACAAAGAAAAACCCACAAGGGATTCAAAGTTGCAGTTTTGGATGCTCTGGATGTTGTGTTTGCTTTGATGTTTGTCAGCCAGAGAAAGAAGAGAAAATAAGTGAAAGCATAAATGAGGACTGATAAAATCTGAGTAAGATTATGAGAAAACATACACTTGTGAAAAAAGATAAGTGCATGAATGGAAAGGCTCCACAGAGAATGTAAAGAAAATGAACATTTTCCAGAGAGCACCTGAGAGCAGCATGAAAGCAGGAGAGGAACCACCTCAGAGCAGACCTACTCTTATGCTCTTTAAAACAAGCTGGATGCAAAAACTTGACTGCAGCCAACTCATCACAGCAAGCTTCTGATGACTGGGGCCATTTGAGTAAAGAAAAAGGATTTCTACCATCTGATCTGGGCCTCAAGGACATGGACTGGGAAGTGGACAGGGCCAGAGAGGAGGGAAGTGCATGTGTACAGTGGGGGGACAGTCTCTACTGATCCATGTGTTTATTTGTAAACTAGAATTGGGTAAGGGACACTGACAGGTACAGAATACACAGCTATTTAGTGCCTGTCACTTCCCCAGGACAGGAATACGTTTCAAGCAAAAGAGAAGGCATGAAGACAGAGAAGAAGCTCAACAGCATCAGGAATCAACACAATCTGTAAGGAATATGAAGCATCTGCATGCACCTAAAGTATCTAAGACTCTGCAGCCATCCCTCCTTGTACACACAGGTCTGAAATGCAGCAACATTGCATGCAACATGTGAACATCCCCAAGCCAATAAGGTCATTCTTCTTATGTAGCCACTCATTCACACAAGACCCAAATTTCTAGTACATTATTTACCTGAGTAAGGACAAAAGGTTCCATCTGTATTGAACACTCACAAAAATACCCAAAGGAAGCAGCAGATATATCCATCCACCCAGCTGTGCAAACACTCCAGCACACAGTGGCACACAGGCACTCCAGAAGGAACAGTTACCCTGTAGAGCAGGGTGTGAGCTTTACTGGCAGGAACCACAGAGCACAGTGCTCATTCCACCCTGCCTACAAGGTCCCTGTCACCAGCAGCTCTCTCCAAGCTCACAGACCATCTTTTCCAGCAGGCAGGAAAGCCCTGCAGAGTCACAGGCACTGTGCATTTCAGAAGGGATCTGGACAGGAGGAGTATTCAAATCAAATTCTTGTATCATGTCCACTGTGGCGCTTGCTGAGCAGCCAGTGTGCTCTGGTGCTGTGCTGCTGCTCCACTGGGATATTATGGCCTCCCTGAGCAAGGAAACCTCACTCCGTACAGCCAGCATCCAGAGCAGGCTCCTCCCCACCTCTCCTTCCCACTGCTGGCCTGCAGCATGATCCCACAGGGTTCAGGACATGCAGGTACCTCAGGAGGGTCGCCAGGTCCTGGGAGGCCAAGCTTTCTGTGGGGCCACTCTCCATGGGGCCAGTGTTTGACTTATTGAAAGGAGACAGGAAGAAAAACAGAGAGCCCAGGAGCACACACACATGCTCTTGGCAGCAAGGCAGAGTGGGGAGCCAACTTTCCACCCCCGCTTGGCCCACTCTTTCCTTCCCCTCCCATTCCCCAGCACACTCCTTCAGGCCCCTCCAGAGCATCAACAGCCATATATCCCTGCTAACATGTAATGCTGGGCCCTTTAAGACATTTTAAGCTTCAGTTCCTTTCTTCAGAGGCAGAGAAAAAAAACAAGCCAGTGCTGCGGAAAGACTGGTATTTCACTAATGGGGTCCAGATGTCTTCATTCCACAGACACTGGGTCCTGCCTTGTGGGACAGGGTAGGGAGGGGCAGTGTCCCCAGCCCTGCTGGCCCCAGAGGTGCTGGCCTAGCCTTCACCCTCGCCCCAGCACACACCACCTCACCCTGCTCCTTCCCCCATCAGCACCCACAGCTCTGCTACCAGCGCTTCCATCCACAAAAGGCAGATTCAGCTTTCTCCTTGTTCCCTCTGGAAAGCAGCCAGAGCACAGGGGAACTAAGACATGAGAGCCCACAAAACTGCAGGGTGGGGCAGACAGCCTCCCCCTTCCTTCCAGAGCTGAAGCAAAGAAAGACCATGGTGTACAACTTTAAAAACACATGAGACTGTTTCAGGAGATGAAGAGGACATGAGTTCTCCCAAACTGGTGAAGAAGGAGAGCTCTGTAACAAACATGTAAAAATCCCCTGTCTGTCAGGGGACCATGCACTGTGAGCAGCTCTTGGGTGTTGAGTCAGCTCCATGCAGGACTGAGGTTTGGGATGGGAATCCCCACGCTCAAGCCTCTCCCAGCTGCCCGTCAAATGCACCAACTTTTAGCCTGATTCAATATTTGAGTCCAGGCAGACGTTGCTTCCTTTCTCCCTCACAACAGCCAGTGATCAAGGAGTTGAACTTGGGGAGGAAGCAAATAAAACACACACTTCCCTTTCCCCCCTGCTCCCACTCAGTTGAAAACAAAGGCTCCTTTCTCAGAGGCAGCTCAGACCTCATTGGTGCTGGTTCTCTGTGTTTAAGGGACAGGGGCTGGCAGGGAACTGTTTTGATTAGGCAGCTCTGCAGAAGGGAAATGGTGCAGACCTCCAGTTGCTATCAACCCCCAAGGCTGCCCTCCCTCAGGAGGGGAGGGAGGTCCAATCCTCATCCCAGGCAACTGGAATCTATCAACAGTTTATACATCCCCACTGCAGACCGCCCTCCCTCCCACTCCCTGGGGGAAGAACAGGGAATTCTGATCATCTCTGTAATACAGATGCAGCAGCTGGCTTTGATTAAACTACTTGATGTTTATAACCACTCGACCTGCATATGAAGCCCAGAGGAGAGGGAAGCCTCCCCAAGCAACTCTGAACACAAAGGGCAGGGGTCTTACAGCAGAGACACACTGATTTAGAGAAAGCCATTTCAATGCCTGGTTCTTTAATTAGGAAATTGCTGCCTGCTCATCCATAGCAGCACAGCAGTCATCTCCATACAGAAAGCAATATTTAGAGGCTGATTCATCACTGTATTTGTCATCATTTCTACCTGCTGAGAAGGAAACAGGCCCACTGATAGCAACTAGACAAGAATCCAGTCCTGGCTGCAGCTCCCAGACACAACAGTGAGTGCCTCAGAACACCTGAGGGACACAAACCACAATAAGAGGCAGAGAAGTTTCTTCATTTGCAATCAGAAACCCTAATCAACTCAGGGCCATTACATCATACCAGACATTTTTAATCTCCCAGCACATTGAGGGGACTAAACCTTTCAATCACATCCTTACCAGAACCATGCAGCTATTCTTTCTATTTTCAAAGTAATCAAAAGGGACAATTATCTACCTTTGTCTTGCATTGGAAACAAGATGCTGTTGACAGTGATTTCAGCTGGAACGATTCTGTCTGCTTATAACAATTCCCACTGAAGCAGAAACACATCACAGCATGTTGCCAGAATTTCTAATATTCAAGATATCAAGCAACTCTACAGAGTAGGTCCATGTTCCTATCAGTGGTATTCCACACATCACTGTACTTCTGATCAGCAGAACTCTGACCATTTACAACTCAAACAATTTTAAATACAACATTTTAAATATGTTATTTTTATATTGGCATGCTCAATATAGAATCAGTGAAAAGACATTCCTACTTTGCACGCTTAAGAGCTGTACCTGGGTGAGATTAACTAATTTACTCCAAGTCAGAAGGAGCCAGTACCTGAGCTAGAGCTTCAGGTCCACAGCTCCTGTTGCTTTGCTCTGAGAGAGCTTTTTTCTTGGAACCAGGAGATGCATGAAATCACTGCCACGTGCCTTCAGAAAACTCACTGCTGCCCCACAAATGCCTGAAAGTCCAAATCTTGGAACTAACCCATCACACCCTTGATGATCACAGCTGCCACAGCAAAACGAATAAAGGTCAAATTCATTCCAAATGCCTGTCAACTTCCCACTAAGCCAGAACTTCAAGCATAAATATTACTCCTTGTGCGTCAAACAAGCCACATTCACATCAATTCTGAAATGCTCAGCAGTACTGAGGCCATGGGGAGCCTGGCCCAAGGATAGTTTCAGCTTGTCACAAGCTGCAGACAGCACTCAGAAGTTTCATCTGTAATACCCAGTGACCTGAAGGGCTGGTCCTCATCAGATGCCTGAGACTTGAGCAGCAGAGTTGAGATACTCACCTCATCATCCTTGTACCAGGAGAGGTTCTCTGCTGTCAGGACAAACCAATACTCCTTGGAGCCACCCTTCATGATCCCAATGTTGTTGATGGTGAGCCAGCCTTTCCGGATCACCTGAGGGGTGGAAGCAGTGAGCATTAACAAGGACAATCATTCCTGGCCTCAGGTGACAGAGGAGGGATCCAAGGGTATCCCTACATGCAGAGCAGTATGGAAAGACAAGGAACATGGTGCTCTCTGCTGCTGCCAGAAGAGCCCCCATTCAACTGGCCAGTGGAGGTCATTGCCCCAAAAGGGCCAGGAACAGCATAAAAAGGAGGCAGGAAGGAACCTGGCAGTGCTGTGCATTATACCCTCTGCCAAGAGGAAAGAGATACAGAAAGAACTACACCAGGAGTGCCTTGGACACAATCCACAAGCACCAAATCACAGCAAAACACCCAGAAGAGGCCACATCTAGAGGAAACCAGGACACCAGCACACCTTTCTGCAAGTGTGGAGTGCTTCACTCAACTCAGGGTAGGGGGAACTAGCTCAGGACACAACCAAGCACCCCAGAAAGAATTTAGTTTAATTAAAGAAGTCACTAAGGATAACAGAACAAAATGGTGCATCTGGAATTAGTATCCTGGACTTCAGCATACCCAGGTATTTGGGCAGTCATATTAATCTTGGGCAAGACAAGTTCCTAGAAGTTTAGTCTGTAAAGAAGCCAGGTTATTACTCTCTAGGGGACTCCTATTCACCAAGTGCTAGTTCAGAACCCCACACTTGCCATAATCAAATGCAGGTATGCATCAGCTTAAAGACATTAGCTTTTACTGTTACTGCACTATTCACACCCAGAAACATCTGCATGCTTTATTTGTACTGTGTTGTATGAATATGCTTGCTGAAAACTTCCTGGCATGGAAAAACCATGAGACTGCACTGTGTATTAGCTGGTTGCATTGTGTGAGCAACCTACCCAGGTGGCCTACCCAGTTACCTGCCCTGAGGTACAGGATCATTTAATTGGCAATTTACTCTGTAAAGGCAAACATAGGAGCCTCGGATGTTCAGCTTCTGCCTTCTAAGCTCGAGCTAGTCCTACTCTCCATGTGGACAGGAGGGGGCAGTGGAACAGAACTGCATATCCTTGGATTGCTGCTTTCTATCTCCACCCACTCGAAAGATGTACCGCAGTTCTGAATTCTTCCTCAACATACTACCTGTGCACCTCGTTTCTGCTTCATCTGTGTCTAATGCCAGCTGCCCTCCTCTCCCCATTCGGCAGCAGAGGGAATAATGTGTTTATGCCCTGGTTTTGCCTTCCCAGATGCAACATTAATGTTCATTAGCACACCCTGCTGAGTGGCCTTCTACTCACCAGGATCTCATCCTGCAAAGGGGAACCATAGCAACAGCAGCAGAGCAGAGAGCAGGAGAGGAGCAAAGAGAGGAGAGATTATTACCAGGAAAGCTGGAGCAGGAGAAGAGAGGCTCAAAAATAAAATAAAATAAATTGGAGGCTGGTACCAAATCTTTTACCCCAGGTGTTAACACAAGCAACCCCCATCCCAAAATAAATCTGCTAATGGGAAAGCGAAAGCACTTTAGAGGTAGATCCGGAGTCTGCCCTTTGCACTCTTCTACCCTCAGCTCTACTGGAAGGGACTGCAGAGGATGGGATTCCCTACAGCTGCTCCAAAATGGCTGGCTGGCCAGCCCAACCTGCTGAGGACACCTGCCTGCCAACAATCTGAAACACTCTGCAACGTCATGTCTAGGGAGAGGTGGCCAACATTCTGTTATGAAGATAGATGTCAGGAGTGAATGTCTTTTTAAAAGACTAAGAAAAAGCATTTGCTTCCATTCTCTATGAAGCTGCCTGTAAGGCTTTGTTTCCAAGATCTTCTAGCCAAGATAGCCTTGCCATGTCCCCAGCAAATCTGGGACAAAGTGTCATTATTCTCTTTTTACTTCTGTGTACACTCCTTACAGTTCCTGGAGGATTAAGGGAAGTCCTCCCCTCCACTGCTGTCTTCTCCCATGGGTGTATTCTGATACAAACCCACTGCAACCATGGCTGTCATCACTCTCTAGCTCCCTGTACAGAGATTATACACTTCCAGAGAAGTTTTTCAGAAAAAGAGCCCATGAACTCTCTTGAAATCTCTTTTCAGAAAGTAGATACCACTCATGGGAAAAGACAACTAGAAAGAACAATTCTGTAAGAGGTCAGACCTGGTGTTCTGTACCTCCCACCTTGGCAGGAGAGTTGGCACAGTTAGTGAAGGGGCTGAACAAACAGGAATTCACAGAACATTAATTAATATGGATTTCTACCAGAAAAGAAAGACCTGATCTTGATGATCAAGCTGCCATTGCCCTCCATTGCTGCCAGATGCTCAGTTCTTCCTGACTGCAGATAGCCTAAACCACTATCCTCCAGTTATAAACAGTTTGATGAGTTAAAAACAACAAAAAAGAGGCAACACAATGAAACAACTTGGAGCAGTGCTGCATCCAGCCCAGCACTTGTCCACCTGGTGGATTCCAGGTAGCAAACATGTCCTCCTTGCAGCAGTGAAGGAGATGGAACTTGGCCTACCTGGTTACCAGCGGCCTTCTTCTTGCTCATCTGGCTGCTCCTCTGCTGAGCACTGAAAACAACAGCAGAGACATTCAAAACTTCTAAGGCTCTTCTTGATCACCTGAATTCCCTTCCCTTTGGATAGCTGCTGCAATCAGCTGGGGCCCCCCAGCACTGACTTCCGAGCCTTAATAACCCAATCTTTTGCCATCTGCTCTCTCAGCCTGGACTACTCATCTTCTTGCTCCCACATGAACCTCATTTGGGTCACTAACCCTCCACAGCTGCTGGGTTTTTTTGTTCTGACACAAATCTAATCCTGTAACACCCCCTTCCAGGCATCTCTATTCTCACCCCAGCCTTGCAATCCAGAGCCACTGAAAAAATAAGCAATACTGAGAGCTGCTGCACCATTTTTGGGACAATAGCATCTGCACCAGGGCCCTCTGCACCTCCTATACTGGAGCAGCTACAGGACAGAGCCACAGGACGCACACGTGGAGAAGAGGAGGCAATAGGAGGTGGGTGCTTACTTGGCAAAGCCAATGAAATCCTCGTGGTTTGTGTTCATGTAAGCCAGCTCAATGTCTATTAGAAGCATGACCTGCCAAAGAGAGGCACAGACAGGAGGTTAGTGACTGACACTGCTAACAGGGCACACAGAGCCCTGCACACTGTTCATCCAATCCCCTCTGCAGCCAGACACCCCTTGGCTCAGGCCCAACTCAGACATCCTCAAAAGGTGTCCCCCAGCCAGTTCCCCCGACACACACTCCTGATCCCCACCTGGTCCTTGGTCCTGCCCTCTCTCTCCCGGATGTGGGTGGTGACAATCCTCTCCATCTCCTCCCGCAGGTGAGGGTACTGGCTGAGCTGCAGGAGAGAGGAAACACGTGCACATGGGAAAGGGAGGTAAAAAGGGGGCTGCAGCCCCCCACATGTACACATGCACACATACACCTTGCTACCAGATACTCTCAAGGGAAGTTGTAGAAAGCTGGACTTGCAGACAGATTTTTCCAAGTTCCTGGAGGTCCGTTGCAGGCAAAGTTAATTTCTGCTTGCTCTGGGCTTTACAGAAAAGCCCTTTTCAGTGTTGCAGCAACCTTTCTGTCTCACCAGAGACCTGCTCCAAACGCATCACATTCTTCCTGTCATGAGGCTTTTGGCAAACTCCAGATATAAGTGCACTGCTTCTTGCTGGTGGGATTTTTCCCATTTAAATGAGTAGTTTCTCTAAATGTTAAGCATCTCACTGTAGCAGCTAAGCAGGTGAATGGCCTGTTCTTACAACCTGTTAAGTCCTCTAGGAAGTGAAGTGGATTTCAGTCCCTGTTTGCTGAGCGACTAAGCGAAAGCATCTGTCTCTCTCCGACATCTGCAAGCAGAGACACAGGATCTGAGCAGCTCAAGGCTTCATGTCTTCAAGAAACACCGAGCTCTGGGCATCCAGCTGCTTCTACCTGTGCTGGGGCAGGATTACATAACTGAGATCTGTGCTCACATTGCATCTACAGCACATTTTTTGCCACATTACTGAGGAGTGAATCCTTTCCTGCCCACACTGAGAAGCAGGAGGACTCTGGTAGCTGTGATTTTCAAGGGAAGATTATCTACAGAGATAATACCTGAGTTGCACTTCTAGAATCAGCACCTTTAAAGTCCTCTGGGTTTCCACAGCTCCTGCCTTCTTGCCTAGAGTCATAAACCTCTAGTGATTCCTACAGCAACAACTGTTGCATCTCAGGTCAAGCCCAGCACAGCCAAATGAAATTAAACCTCTAGATCCAGAATCCAGCCCTTTCTTCGCTACTTCACCTATCCCCTGGGAAACTATTTTCCCTGTTTTTCTAAATATTATCTCCAATTTCACTATGATGTCAAACAGTATTTCCCAATATCAGTCTTTTATACCTGCTCAAGGAGATATGTAAAAAGAAAATCTCATTTGCCCAAGACATGTACTGCATTTGTTTTGTTCCTCCCATTTATGAAATCTTCTTCTTAAACTGGTTTGCCCTTTTTTTTGTATACATAATTATAACATGCTACAAAGAACAGCCTCAAAATGTGCAGCATCACTTCTGGAAGCCAGAACCCACACTAACCACCAGCAATATTCCTAACATCTGCCAACAAATAGTTTCAAACCCTTTGAGCTCCCTTGCAGTCAAACAATTTGCAATAGCCTAGAACTGGAATTTGGACTAGATTTGACACTATTTTTAAATGTGCAGTTTGTTTTTGAAGGCCACAGAGGCAGGAAAAAAAGTGGAATTTGTGTTACCCAGTACCACCTTGTCTTAAAAGCAGAAACTGGGTGTTCTCCATGATCTTTTGGTTCAGGCAGCTGGTTGCTTCAGAGACAGACAGGGAAAGCTTCCTGTTTCCTTTGGGGGGTTGGCAAAGGATAGATGGGCAAGTTATGTCAAACAGAAAAAACAGGAAGTTGGAAAACCTTCAAGCAAGTCTCAGCTTCTTTGCTTCAAATTTTAAAAAAAAATCAACAAACAAACACAGTCAAACAAAAACCACATGAAATCTCCCCCCACCATCCCAGTCCCAACCAGTTCAAATGCACACAAAGTGCAAAACAAGTAGTGCTTTATTCAGAATCCAGCTCGTCCAGCAACATCCATGTGCAAAAATAAATTGGCAGCATTGGTCCCCATGCAGGCGCTTCTGACCCCAAGCATGCACAGGAGCAGCAAGGGTGGGCAAGGAGAAAGGATAAACAAGCCACAGGATGTCACACCACCAAGGAACATGCAACAGGGTATAGAGGGGCAAGGAGTTATCACCAGCAGGACAAACAGCACCCAGAAATGCCATGACTCTGAAAGACAGGAGAGCAGGCGACCCTTCGAGGGGTAAAGTCTGTCAGCCTGGGATTGTGTCCCAGCTCAGTGGGGTTTCCATCCTGCTTTAGCATCATTTTCCTGTTTAATCAAAATACAAGCTTACAGCCCTCTTTGAAAACCAATTTGTCCCAATGCTCCTTAGTTCCCCTCTTTGCAGATTCTACGAGTCCTTGCCAGCACTCCAGAGATCAACCTTCAGCTGAAGGGCTGCTGACTTGCAAGACTTTCCTGCACTTGTGAGACACTGCAGTGCAGTCTGGCACAGAAGGTTCCTGCTTTTGGAAAAACACTAGCTAGAACATTATCTTCCTAAATGTAAGGGAGCATGCTTATACCAGCTTTCTGCTGCTTTTGGAGCTACCCTTCAGTAGGAAGAAGCTCAGAATCAAGCCAGTCACAGGACAGCTGTTAATGGCTGTCTTCTTCAGCCCTCAACTTTGTCTAATAGTCAAGAAATAGTCAATTTTCATACAGGAAAACTGTACTGTGAACACAGATGGGTTTGTCACCTTCTGTGTTCTTTGATAGTCTAATAATATTCAATCTATACAGCTTTATCAACTGTACATACAATGATTTCTTCACCATCTGAGGTGAAATGAAATAATTGTGAGAAAACATAAACAATAACACACAACAGTTCAGGACAGCAACAAACCAAGGCTACAGGACTGTTAAGCTAATTCAAGAGGTGTTAGCCCAAGCAGCCTTTCCTTCCAGAAGCCTTGCAGGACTTCTGGTGAATTTAAAGGTTTTTGTCATCTTTTTAGATGCAGCATCAGTCCACAAAATGGCAGGCTGGGTATTACCTTACAATTAGCATCAGTCCTAAAGTAGCCTTTTCCAGATGCTTCCCCTAATAGCACATGCTCTTGTCCATGTCAAGCAGTTAGAGCTATAACATGCAAAATAAATATTGCAAATTAACTAATGTCCCTGTGCTGTTACTACCTTATGGCAACAGAACCCATCTCAGTCCAGCTGTAATCCTTAAGTGGCCTTTTCTTTCTTTCTACTCTTTCAGAGGGAGGTACAGGCAAGATTAACCTTCTCACTACATGCAGACATTTGACTTAAAACATTACTAAAGCCTTCCTTTTTCTTCCAGGACTATTGCTATGTGTTTTCGTTGAGGCAGTTATTTTACATCTAACATCTGCCTCCCTGGCCTCTCTGGCTTTAATCACACCATTAGTCTCCTACAGTGTCACTATCACCTTCCTTACAGGATTACCCAGGTTGCATCACCTTGGAATATCCTCACAGGGTCATCCATCACATCATGGATTAAAAATCCACAGAGCAAGTGGGTATCCAGCCACTCTAATGACATGATCCAACAGAGAAACTAGAATTCAACACCCCTGGGGTTTTTATCATCACCCTTCTCTCTCCCCACCCAGAGCAGACATCACCAGCTGGATACAGAACACAGTGCAAGTAATCACACCCACCAAAATAAAAATCCACATCAGAAACAGACTGAGAAGGAGTTGCTCTGCCTCACATCAGACCCCACAATATAGCAACAGCAGGACTCCTCAAGAAATAGACTGGGCAGAGCTTGGGGCATGTCAAAGATGAGTTCTTACAGAAGTGAAATGAGCTCCGCATTTCTAAGTGGGCCAGATCTTATTAACTCATCTTCTGCCCTCACTCTGAACTCACATCACTTCTTATCTTCCCCTCTTTCCTAATTTAGGGCTCACCAAAATGCTGGTGAGTCTGGCTGTAACCCTGGAAGAAGGAAACCATAATTTCCAAGTCCTAAAATAGCCCATGGAACATTCCTTTCCAACTTAGTTTCCAGAACATACTTCTGTTGTGCCAGATGTTTCTTCTGGCCCCTCGCTGGTAAGTTTAACACCAATTGCCACATCTGCCTTTTTTTTAAAGGAGGCATGTGGTGCCCTCTCCTGGAAGGAACCAGCCCGGGAACCAAAGCCACTCCTGCCCCAGCCTCCAAGAAGTATTTGACACCTTTCCTGTCACTCTCCACCTGCTGCTGCCCTCAGGCTCCACCTCCTGTGGTTCACAGCAAGCAAGGAAAAGCACCACACTACTTCCCCCTGAGCATAGTCCATGGAGTGAGAAATCAGCAGGAGAATGATGCAGAGGGTGTAATGCCTGGAAAAGCTCTTCTCGAAGCCTTTTGGAGCTCTGAATGTCCCTTGCAGAACATCTTGCACCTCAGACTTTTAACCAGCTGCTGTTCTGTAGATGCCATGGTTCAATATGCAGTGCAGACCACTCATGCTGTGGGGGTGGGAGGTCTTTTTCTGCCTTTTTATCTTTTTCTAGGGTACCTGGATTTAAGGGGGTCCTAAAATAACAACTAAAAAGTTCCAAATGTGCAGGTAATGGCACAGCAAACTGGTCTTACAAAGGGTTTGATCCACACTGAGCCAAACAGAGGAAAAAGTTATGCCAGAGTAACCCACTGGGACCCAGCTCACTGCTCAGCTAAAGAGGCGTCACCCACTCCCCCTGGCCTGCCTTTGAACTGCTCCTGTACCTGCAGGTTGCTGCTCTCCTCTAGATGCATTGTTATATCAATTTTCTCTCTCTCGATTTGCTGGAGTTCCTGGTGTGTGTGTGTGTGTGTGTGTGGAGAAACAGCATGGAAGTGTGTGGGAAGGGGATGGGCATTGACCTTTCTTTGATTTTTTGTTTCTTTACCTTTTCGCTACACTTTCTGATGGTGGATGTGAGCTCACTCACTACCATATCCACACACTTCAGACTTGGCTCCTTCAACTTCTGCACCTGCTTTTTCACTATGGCTTCAAAAGCGAGGTCAGGCGTGAAGAGACCCGTTCTGCATGGCAGGGGAAGGGTGGGAGGAAGCAACGAGGAAGAAGAAAGCAAAGCAGAGAAAGAGCAGGAAGGAGGAAGAAAGAAGGAAGGAAGAGGGAGAAGAGAGAAAACACAAGGCAAAATGAGAAGTGAGATTTTGGTTCATTCCATTAGCTTACTGAACCAGGTGAGCATTGCTATGGGGCCTGTGCACTGCCAAGTATCAGGAGAGTCTACAGGCAAATGGAAGTGTCAAAGGGGGAATGAGGTAGGAGCAGCTGGGCCAGTGAAATGGTGAGCTGTCAGGAGCAAGATGGATGAATGGAGCCCCCAGGGATCAAGTGATCACTTCCTGAAGGAAAGCTTCTTAGGATTTCAAGACAGAACTTTTTGCCAGCAAGCCACTGTCCCTTTTCCTAGAGTTTCATCATTTATCATTTCTCTTTATCTCATTTCCCTTTCCTTCCCACCATAGTTAACTTCCCTTCCAAGTTTTCCTTATTCCAGCTGCAGGAAGCCTGAACAGGAGCGAGGCTAAGACCTCAGAGGTCTGTCACTTGCACCTTGTTTTGGGAGAGCTGAACTGATGTCTCTCAGTTGCAGGGATGTGAGCAAACCACTCTACTTACAGGACATTATTTCATCTCACCCACCTTCCCTTCAACATCAGCTTCCTCAGTAAGAATAGATGCACCCAGTATTTAGGAAAATGCAAAAGTGCTACAGGACATCCACAGCTATACAAAGCATCCATTATACCTGCAGCATCAGACCCAACACAGGCCTGCTGTGATTTATAAGGAGCTATTAATTTCCATTGATATTTTGTGGTCTGTGTTCTCAATGGCTCCACTCAAAAAGAACAGAAAGTTCACAGAAACTAAAGTTACTAAAATATAGCCAAGATCAATCCAATTCAAGACTACTGCACCAAAAAAAAGTCTTTCAGCACTTCTTTTAACACTTCAGAGCTTCTACTGGATGCTCTTTGTTACACAATCTGAGTTACTTGTCTTACCATGGGCCATTACTACTTTGCCAGTGCTTTCAGGGAATAACATCCCCTTGGCATGGGAATGGGATATTGCTTTTCTAAAGCTGCAGTTTATAATCACACCTGGGGTGCCTGCAGCTACCAGCAATCCTGGGATGGCTATAAATAACCACCCCTTCATGTAAATCAGGTATTTACTCCTTCACCTCATCTTTCACATCTCTGTGGATAACACCTGCAAGTCCCCAAGCAACACCAGCAACACTCTTCAACGTGTATTAGGGCATGTACAACCACTCTGCCTTTTAAGCAGCAGAGAGCTGGAATATGTTACAGGATTTGGATTCACCTAAGGGTCTTTCTACAGGTGCCAACAATGCCTCTTCTGAGCAAAGCAAGAGCATTTCCAGAGCCCAGTTCACATCCTCTGACCCAGCAGAGGCTTCCTACTAATCCAGTTGCCCAGCTAAGCTCCAGTTATGATGTTTACCTCACCGGACTTCAGGGGAAGTCTGATTTTTTTTTTAATTAGTCCCTTACAATACCTGAGTATCACCTGAATGACAGTATTTTGTTTCCTCATAAACAAAATTGTAACCATGGCTACTAGAGTACACACAGAGCAACCAGAACTGAAGTCAACCATGAACACCTTAGCAGTAGGATCCAAGCTGAAATGGAATCCTTTATTCCTGAATCTGTGCTATTTCCCGCCAATCCATCTAGTCTCTTCTCCTCCCATATCTCCCACCCTGCTGTACCCACCACCTGATCACTTGAGGAACTGCTGCCTTCAAAACAGAGGGTTTATTCTCAAATTATCAGTAAAAAGAGGAATGAAAAAGAAACAATGAAGTAAGAAATTGGAAGTGAAGAAAAAAGGATGCAATGAGAAAGAATCAATGGGCAGTTTTGAATAGCAACTGATGGATGGAGAACAAATCAAAATAAGCTTCAGAGGGCACAAAAAAGGAGGGCCCTTCTGATCCAGTTAGCAGGTGACTCTGGATACTTGGCAGCCCGAGGGCCTGTGCTTACCTGTCAACAGGCTCTAATGGCAATTTTCTGGGTGCTTCCCACAGTCACACACCCCAAGAGAGGACAGCAGGACAGAAAAAGGAAGCTCCTCCAGCACTCTAGGAACCTGAGCAACCTCTCACTGCATCCACTTTGCTCTCCCAGTCTGTCCTGGGGGGCAAAGCATGTGTCTGCACACCTGAGCCCTTCTGCAGAGGCTCTTGGCCCTAAGGACCAGGCACTTGTGCAAGGATGGCAAGTGTCACCACTTGGGCACCTGTCCCCACCCTTGCTGAGAGGGGGGTCAGCCTCTGTGGAAACCTCCTGCAGTGCCCATTTACCTGCACCTGAAAAGCCAGTGGCGATTCCAGTCTCCAGTGCCCACCTAGTTCTAACTGAGGTGCCTTTTCACCAGCACCCAGCCCTGCCTGAAGCAGCAAGTCATGGCTGAGAAGAATGACACAAGTAATCTTATCTTGCTCCCTTTCAACCCCAACCTAAAAAACAAAAGCTGACACATCCAAAGGGCAGAATCAAGGCTCCCACCCTTGATCCCAAAAAATACCAGGATGGATCCCAAAGGGCAAAGCCTGATGTCCTCTCTCTTGAGAGAGAGAGCACAGATGGAGCCCAGAGGCTGATGAACATTTCTAACTTGCTTCTTCTCAGCCATGTGCTGCTATTCCAGATCAGGATATGGACCAAACCAACCAGAAACCAAGCCAAACACCACAGGAACTTTTCTTTGAGATACAACCCACAACTGTAAGTGCTGTAGCTCTAAATTTCAGCCCCATACATCGCCCAAGGGCAACTCTGGGATTAATCCTCTCACTTCTACAAGAACAGAGGGCACACAATTTAAATCCCAGTCTCTGGCTTGGAAAATAAACCAACATAATAAATTTCAAGAAAAATGTAGCCATAGCGAAATACCCTTGGTTTTCAAAGGAACCAGGAGTCATGCTACAGACAAAGGGGTAGCCAGGACATCTCCAGAATGCCTCAGCTCTAAAAGATTCAGGGAGCAGGGCCATAGCACACATTCTACAGGGCTTCCTTTCTGTTTGGCTTGTTGGCTGGATCGCTCCAGGCTGGTTCTGCTCAGGTCTAGTCATGCTGAGGAGGTGGTGAAAACACCAAGTGTGGCTGCAGGCAAGTCCCTGCCCAGGTCACGATGCTGCGCCGCAGCCAGCGAGCAGGTGGAAGGTGCCAACTCCATGCTGCCTCTGGTTACCTTCTTGGTGCACTGTCTAACAGTACTGATTAACTCCGAAATGACCATGTCCACGCATTTCAGGCAAGGTTCTTTAATCTTCTTCACCTGCTTTTTCACAATGGTCTCAAAGGCCATGTCAGGTGTGAAGAGACCGGTTCTAAACACCCAGGATGGGGACAAGACAAGGCAGGAAGGGAGAAGGGGCAAGGAGAATGTCACAGAGTTACACACACATCTTGGAGCAGGCACCACCATCACCAAAACCCGGGACATTTGGGCTGGGAAGTGTCACATCCCCTGGAAAAGCCCTGACTGAAGTTCATTAAAAATGAGGGATGCTTGGCATTTGCAAGGAAGGAGGTGCTGAGGGCAAACTCAGTCTTAGCTGGACAGTCATAGCCAGGTCACCATTTCACCTCAGGCTAAGGGTGGCAGGGGCTGACCGCTCCACAGTGTATTTGACCTCAGAGGTGTAGAGGAGATGAGACCTGCTCTGGAAGATTTTCTTAAAGGCTAGGACACTGACATCTGATACCCTTTATCAAGTTCAGCTGGTAGCTGACCAAGAGAAAGGAATGAAAATAAATCTAGGTCAGTGTTTGTTCACATCCCTGTATGCAGAAGGGCTCCAATGGGCACCTTCCCAAGAGCAGCACAACTCAGGGTCTCAGGGCTGCATTTTCTGACAACTCACCTTCACACTGAAGGGAATACAGATCTGTTTGCTAACTATATGGGGCCAGTGGGTGGGACCCTGTTGATGGGCACACCAGTGTTCCCTCAAATCTCTAGGGGATGAGGGGCTCTGTACCAATACTTGTTTTGAACAACTAACTGCTGGTTAGTGTGAAAATCAATGTTTTAGTTTTAACTAAACAAAGGACTAGTATGAGGTTGCATCCCTCTTCCTGCCCTTTCCTATGTAAAGGCCCCAGGAAGGATGAAGAAGATGTCAAGATACCCAGGCTTTTACCTTGTAGGCTTCTGTGACTCCCACATGGGAAAAGAAAGCAAACTCTTGAATGACTGCCCCTATTCCCAGATTCAAGTCAGAGCTTATCCCCCCCTTTGGCTGACCTACCGTACCTCTGAAGTCTTCAACTCCATTTGGAAGGTCTAGAAGTATTTACAAGGCTTTTCAGCCAGAGCTCTGCCTGTGTGTGATACGTGCCTGATACCGTGGATGTTCTTGATGGCGTAGCTGATCTCCCGCCGCAGCTCCTTCTCATCAAACTCCATCTGCACCAGGAGACAACTCCATCAGAAACCTTCTGACATTGGTTTGGACAGCAGCAGACTTTGAAGAGAAGAGGTCCCATGCCAGCACTACCATGTGACACACGAGATTGTATCCAACACTTGGGCTAATGAGTCCAGCCACAAAACTGCTGTGGCCAAAGCAGGACACCCTGTACACACATGAATAGCTATGGGCCTCCATTTACAGATGCTCCAGCTGCTCTTAAGGAGGTTCTTTGAGGTAAAGCACTAGGACTGAAGTGTTAGATGGCTTTCTAAAGAAAATTGGTTTGCCTCACAACATTTAGCAAGAGATCTTGGCAGCTGCTTTTTCAGTGAACACCACAAATGGATAAAACATTTTGTGTGAATCACAAATCTAACACAAGGCTGTTTATTTCAGTAGAAAGGCCTCATCTTATTCAAATGTGAAAAAAAGAAAGCCAATGCAAAAAATACTGAAGCAGAAAGATCTGCTCTTAAGTTTGTTCCAACTGACACCATAAAAAGATTTTCAGTACCTATCCTGATCAGGTTAGTGTACTTCACCATCCAAGAAAACTGTTTGTCAATAAGAATCCTCTTCCACTGTTAAGAGGTGAGTACAGTTTCTATAGCACTCCCACCTCCAGGCCATTGATAGGGCCAGACAGAAGTAACACCAGGTATACCTACAATTATTTTTCCTGCTTCTTAGGTATCTATGAGTCCAACTTTAGATCGAGTCTTATGCTCAGGATCAAGAAGTACAAGTTTCAGCACCATTCCTTCCACATGAAATT
Source organism: Camarhynchus parvulus (assembly GCF_901933205.1). Classification (NCBI taxonomy): domain Eukaryota; kingdom Metazoa; phylum Chordata; class Aves; order Passeriformes; family Thraupidae; genus Camarhynchus; species Camarhynchus parvulus. The sequence continues at coordinate 5,723,130 of NC_044587.1, read as the reverse complement.
CAGTCATAGTAGCTTTGACATATCTGTGAGGGCATTCAGTCATTGATTTACCATGGGTTCTGTTAAAGTGATTTTTCACACTCAATTTAGCATCTAGGAATCAAGTCCAAAAAAACATTGTCATTTAGCTCAGAAGAAGTTAAGTTCTGTCACAAAAACAGGGACAGAGGGGAAAGTCAGCACTATGGGAAGATCCCAATAAAGGAGACAAACAAGTGAAAAAAGGTGATAAAAGAGAAAACCATGAAACAAAGTAGCTGAAGAGAAAGTCCACTGATGAAATATAGCAAGAGGAGCGAGGAGACAGACAGAAGTAGTAACATACAACAGGAAACAAAAAGTGTATGTCAGCAGCAAGGGGAAGCAGTACCTTCACCAGCTCAAAGGGGAAACGCTCGTGGAAGATGCGGTTGATCCGAGCTCCTCCCGACAGCTCATAGGTGTCAATTTGGTCTCCAGAGCCTTCAATGCGTTTCTCAAAGTCTACAGCAAACTGCTGGACCATCCTGAAAGAAAACCAAGAGCATGAAGCAGAGCTCATTGCTGAGCAGGCCTTTCCAGGGAGGGACACCGAGGCCACTCACTGAAGCAGAGCTTTGGTCTTGCGAGCAGGGTCATCGGGGCGAAAGTTCTTGTACTCCTCCACCTCCTTCTCAATGGACAGGAGCTGGCTCTGGAGCTTGTTCCGCAGCCCTGGCAGTGTGTCACGGATGTGGTTGGTCAGTTGCTGCACAAGAAGAAGGTTTAACATGACAATAAACCTCTAGGTACTTGCTGGGAAGAGTTTGCTGCCTCCACACTATAAAAAAGATGAAAGCTCCTCTCTGTGTTCAGTTCTTCTGTGTGGTCGTAACAAAATGTCAATCCCAGGACAAATACCAGTTATGAGCTGAAGGTATTCCCCCTACCTAGCTCCTGCCTATTGCCCCCTCTACTCTTGACCTTCAGTTTACCTTCTAGTATGGTTCAAAACTCCCATCCACACAAACCAAACCCAAGAATAAACTTCACATTAAAGTATTAGCATTTGCTTTTTACATGAGGGTAAAGGCTACTCTGCCTTCAGATTAGCAAACTATTGACACCCAATGTGGTGGTAAAGCCTTAAAAAAAAAAGGGTGAAAAGGTAAGATGGAAGGAGCCAAAACCATTCATGAGGCTCCAGTAAGAGGGTTTCCACAAAGCACAGCTTTGTGGGAAACTCCAGTTTGAAGATGAATATTTGAATAAGGAGAAATAGGAAAGAGACTCTCTCCATTTCAGAGAGTATTTCAAGGGGGCAGAGAAGGAAGCAACAGTAAATTGCTGCTGTATGAAAAATAGATAGCCTCAAGAGATGGGAAATAACTATCAGTAACACACAAATACTGCTAGGTACAGAGATCACTAGAATTTAGAAGGTATCTTTTAATTTAGCCAGAAAGACCTTGCATCTTGATAGTGTATTATACCACAAACCAACTACTGAAAGTGAAAGGACAAATCAGTGCTCTGCCTTTGGGGTGCAAGCTCCATTATTGGCCTCAATGTGTTTCACAGCCAGTGACACCATGGGCAGCAGTTCCTGACTGTGGACAGTACCTGGTTCAGAACTTTCTGCAGGAATGGGGTTCCCATGCGATCAGCCATGTGTCTGTAGGCTGGGTGGGAGAGAAAAAACTTCCTCTCTGCAGCCAGAGCTGCCTGAATGTCCTTCTTGCCATCTATGTCCTTCTGACTTCTGTTGACCACACCAATGTAACCTGTGAGAGTGGGGTTAGAGATCAGATAGCTGCAAGGATGTAAATAAAACCCAGACTTGAAAAGGAAGTTACTCAGCCAGCAGCATTACAAAAGGGGGATTCTAGTAGTGGCACATTATTAGGGGCAACTGGAAGAGTTTAAAATTAGACTTTCCTTGAATGGCCCAGGTTCTGATGTTTTGGTATGCAGGACAAAAATGAGTATGGAACAGAGAATTAGCTTATTTGTTACTGTTCTCCTAAAACAAAGCACACTCCAGTCTCATTTATTTCAGACTCTCCTTTTATGACTCCTTAGCACAGGTACTTTTGCCATGGCCACAGCAAGTACCACAGCCAAGAATTATTTAATCTCTTTACTGTGGCAGAAAGGGAAGTGTTTTAGACATCTTTCACAGTTTGCCTTAATGAAAGGAGGAAAGAAAAAGTAAAAATAAGAGCATAAGTGTGTTCCTGCTAGGACAACATATCAAGGTATATATACTTAAAAATTCCTGTTAACAGCATGACTGAGCCCTGTTTCCCAACTTTTCTCACTTCTAGGTTGGAACAGAGATGGTTTAAGCACAAGTGGTAAGAAATGTTATAAGAAGGGAAAGGAGGAAGAGGATGAGGCCAGGACACCTCACACAGGGAAAACAGAGGAAGGAGATCATGGGCAAAGCACGAGGAAACCTACCCCTACGGAGGGGAAGCAATTTGTTTTCTAACACATCTCGTGCATCAGTTCCTTCATCCATAAGATCCAGCTTGGTGATGACCCCAATGGTGCGTTGGCCTATGGGAAAAAAACACAACATACTTGATCAGCAAATGACTCATGTATTATTTTCCTCTGTTCACAGAGCTTATAGATTGCCCTACTTAGCTACCCAAGGGCTCTTGAAGTCACACATTACAGCTCCTATCATGTACAAGAGGCCACAAGAGCAAAACAGACAAAAATCAGTTCTCGGTTGTATCCTGCTGAATGCACAAGCTATGCCACAGCAGAAAAGGATTTTAGTGTATTTTTCCTAGTTCTTTTTAGGCCAAATGCAAATGATTAAAGGAAAGGAAATCCTTCAACTCTTTAGAAATGGGGCTTAGACAAATTAAGAAAACGGGAGTAACGAACTTTCTACTACAGCAACTGTTAACACTCACTAATACCTCTCAGAAGAATGTTGGTGAAAATACATCCCAAGACAACAGACATGAGCCACAGCTACTGGGCTAATCACAACCAAATGAAAATCAGACCCTGTCTAGTAATGCCAGGATAAATCAGGAGACATTTACCTTGGGGATCCACCTCCTTTGCAATCTTCAGGGCATCAGAATTGGCCAGATCCGAGTTGGCTGGGGATACTGCTAAGATGAGGCAGTTCTCTTTGGTGACAAACTGCATGAGCATGTCTCGGATCTGGAACTCGATGTCAGGGGGCTGATCCCCTACAGGGACTTTTGTCATACCCGGAAGATCCACCAAGGTCAGGTTCAAGACTAGACACAGGACACAGGAGTTAGCACAAGAGATTGTTAAGGTAGGAATATTCTGATCTTTAAGTACCACCTGTAGTTAAAGTGACTCCAATAAGGGATAAGAGATGTGCACACAAAAGCACACAAAGCTTTCTATTTCCTTCTTGTTATGGGTCAGTAAGAACCAGTTGCAGGTTGTTTCTACTGTGATTGTCAATGATCTCATCACCCTCCCCTTTAAATCACTTGTTTTCACACTGATCAGGAAAATTGTGCCCTCAAAGTCCTTCCACATATGCTGCACTGAACAGGGAGGGATGACAGTACTTTGTTTTCAATTACAACGGGGTGCAGAGCCTTCTAGAAGAGTTGGTCCCTCTGCATTAGGACTCACCATGGGGAGAGTAGACTCGGAGATTGATGGGCACAGGGGAAATCCCTTTGTTGGAGCCAGTAACACGATCTGTTTCAGCCTCAATCTCCAAACGGACCTCTTCAAAATCAGTGAATTTCTTTCCTTTGCAGTGTAGGAACTCGCCATATTCTATGTAAACAGAAGTAGAGTCAGAAATAGTCACCAAAATCAGAGAAACATCCAGAAGTGTGATGAAAGCATCCTGAAGCACAACACAACAAAACACAATTGAAGGGACGAAGTCTGGCTAGGGCCTTTCCCAACAGAGTTTGCAGGTTGGAACAGTAGTTACTGCAGTCACATTTATGTGGTCAACACCTGAGATAATTCAATTGAGCCCAACATCATCACCCCCCTTAATTCACTACATTTTCAGCAGGGTCCTCTGGCTTTTAGGTCTTACTAATAGAGAGTCACAGCTGCATAGGCAAGGCAAATTATGATGTGTGTGCATGAAACCTTGAATAATAAATTAAAACAATCAAAAAAAAACATTAAGAAGCATTTTGCTTCTCAACACTTAATGCATTAGATGTTAAACAGGCAAAAAGGCTGCAGGTCATTTTTCCTCGGGAAAAGCCTTATTTATTTTCTCCAGTGATCAAATAAAACCTTCCTGACTAGGACAGCCAGCAATCCAGCTGGACACACAGGGGAAGGGAGCTCACATACCTGTGCTGGCATTGACCAGCTGAAGGACCAGTGGGCGCCTGGTTACGATGCCAGATCCACGTGGCAGAAAGTCCCTGCAATGAAACAGGAAGTTTTGGATGAGTGTGTGATTGTTTCCTTCCCTTTTTACAGCTTTTCTGTTTCTATAAGTGTACATGGACTCTAAGGGGGAGTCCCAGCTATGAGCACAAAAAAGTTTAAGTCACTAAAAACAAAATGCCTCTCCTTGAGAAGGGCAAGAGCTTGTTCTGAAGCAGTTTATGCTCACAGTACAGTCCCTCTAATAATGTCTGTGGCAGTACATCTCCTTCAGCTGAAGTTCCAAGTTAGCTAACAAGCCCATTTAATATAGCTGTCTGTACTTTGGAAAAAAAATACACTTTCATCTTTCAGAAAGAAAAGAGAAGCTGACACAGAGCCAAAGAACTAGCATGCCTCCTTTTGGCAAAAACAATTACAAAATTCACTCACACCCTGCACTTGAGGCTTGAGAAGACACCACATTGTCCCAGTGTGCAAACACCACGTGATACAACTGAGAAAATAACCAACAGCCAAAGACTTGTCTCCACACAGGGTCCCTTCCTGGCTATAACTATCAAGATATCAGTATTGCCAAGGCAAAAGTAGCAGTTTCTTTCTGTATTTAAAAGAATCCCGAATTTTTGTGTACGTCAAGTAATTTCAAGGAAAAGCAGCCTTGTACTAACACTCTCCAAATGCTGACTTAGCAGCCAGAGCCCACCAGTTCTCCTTTGCTTTTCCTTTTTTTCCAATCCAAAGCTAGGCGTGCTCACTGCATCTGCTGATGACCTTGCTAGTTTGTGGTCTGCTTTTCTACTACTTGGCTGTTCATGTGGCTCTTCAAGAGCCACTGAGCAGTTCTGAAAATATAATCAATTGCTTCCTCACCTACTGGGAGAAGCATAACTTCAAAATATGTTTCCTACAGCATGAACATAACATTCTGTGTTAAAAGAAGCCCTGCCTACACTGGCAGGGTTCTGGCAGACAATCCTCCTTCCCTTCAGAACTGATTCTCCTTCCCTTCATAACTGTGGCAAGGAATAATTTTGCTGATTCAGGAGCAACTATTGACTCTGCTGCATGAGAAATCCAGGGCTCTCCGCTTTGAGGTATTCCTCTTACTCCTGCATGAACTTAAGACTGACAAAGTCCATGAAGATGAGAAGTGAGTTTCTGTTTCAGACAAGGCCTTGAGCAGCCCTGTCTCAGCTCCTGGTCTGGCCAATCATTTCCTGTGTAACCCTATGCAAGTTATTCTGCTTCTCTGTGTTTCCATTTTCTCAGCTATAAAAGTAATTCCCCATCTGTGGGAATGTCAGAATAACTTGGTAATATCAAAAACTGAAGACTAGGTTCAAGTTAAATGAGTGTAAGGAGGCACTGTATATCCTCTAACACTTCAAATAAAAATATCACCTGTTAATTACTAAGTCAGGAGTAATGGAACTTCAGTTAAAATTAGACTGAAACTCATTCTCATTATTTTAGACTTTCCAGAAGTATAACGAGTTAACTGGGGATTGCCTTTCATTTGATTTTCAAATAATACAGCTTTAGTTTTTCCATTCCAGTGGGATTAACCCTGGAATCTCTGAGACACTGCATCATTCTAACAGCTTTCTGTTGCATCAGCTCCATTCCTATATAGATGTCTGTGGTCAATATGTGGAAAAGTCCTATCCTTGTATCAGTTGTGAGCATAACAAATCCATTTGCGTTCCACTGATTTTTTTTTAACTTATATCTGAGAAAAAGGAATCATATTACTACAGATTCCCTTTCCAGCACACCAAGACAGTCCTCTAGTTATTGGTTTCCAACTTGCAGTATCAAATCTTGCTTTACTGTAGAAAAAGGACCACTTGCATTTATAAGCAAGAAATCAATAGGAAGCAAGATCCTATTCATGCTGCACTCTGTTTTCCTGGAACTTTCTGCTTTGGTTAAAATCCCAATTTCTCTGCTGTCCTTATCACAGCTACTAAGAAAAAAAATCTCAAGACAAAAAGATAAAAAGCCTATGGCATTAGGTTCCAGCATTATTTTAAAAAGATCCAATTTATTTGTTAACTTAAGTAGCTCTCAGGCTATTTCAAGGAAAAACCCCCAAGTCCTCTAGAGGACAAGACAATAAATCAATATGGAAGATTTTGTCACCTAAACCAAGAATCTTTAGTGCTGCTGTAGTTCTGAGTGAAAATACATGCAAATCTGATCCCTAATATCAGAAAATGAATGTGTGTTCTTACCCACAAACTACTGGGAGGTACATGCAGTTCAACTTTCAAATATTCTCTACACTTGACTCCTATCAGGAGTCACAGCCAAATAGCTTTATTACAAAAAACCTACAATTTATGTAGTATTAACCCATTGTACCCATATTATTTCCTATTCTTCATTTAATGTCTCTCTACAGTCTGTTGGAAAAACTCCTTCCTCCTCCAGCTCCAGCTAAGCCTTTCAAATCATAGAAAGCAAAAGGTAAGGATTAGTAAATTCCGTGGGGAGCTGGCTGAGTGCTGAGGAGCAGCAGGAGTGGAGAGCCCTGCCTGCCCTCTTGCAGGGTGCACAAACTGCTGCTGCAAATAAATAAAACCACAGAGCACGTGTGGCACAGACAACAGTCTGAGCTCACTTCAGAGCCTGAAGGAAGAGCTACACACACAGTTATTGCTCCAAAAGAGCAGCCCAAAGTGATGACACCAAGCTGGAATCAGGAATACAACACACCAAGTAAAAACCACAACACTGCCAGGTGACCTAGGCAGGAAAGAGCAGAGGGGTTAAAATGGCTTATTCACTTCCAGCAGGGGAGATGTAAAAGGCTGAGGGAGGAAAAAGAAAGATGGAATAAGTCTTCAGAGATAAAATGTTATAAAGGCTTTGAGTGCTGAGACAAGGCGGCTGTAGCATGACAGCAGAGCCTCACTACATTCACCACTATACATGAGTGCCTGCATTATGTTACTCAGGTTGAGGGCACCAACCCCCTTGTTTTCCTCTTTCACTCTTTATCTTAACAACTGGGAAATCCTTTTTCTGTTTCTTTGTTTGTAACACACAGAAGTGCACGACAACATTTGATTTCCTGTGCTTTAAGGCAGGAATACAACACTGTGCCACTCCTCCAGGCTAGGCTTCATCTAGAAAATACACAAAGTAGCAGCTAAAACAGACAGAGCTGTATTCAGGGAATATAAATACTTAATTTGCTTGTAGCTTTCTTAGCTATTGACTCAAAATTCTGAATCAAGATATTGAGCTATCAGTTCTAGCAATGTAATTCCAAGCATTTTATCAAGGTTGGAAAACTAGGCTCAGGTAACTACATTTCCCAAAACATCACTTATTGGAAGACTTATTTCTATATATTTCACACTCATTTTTTTATTAACAACAGGCAAAGAGAATACTGAGGTAGGTGAATTCTTGGCCAGAGATAGATCTCCTCTTCTAAACCAAGGCAACAAAAAGAACCAAGGATGCAAATCTTAACAGGTCTCAAGCTGAAAGAGTTCAGGCAGGGAAATGACCTGAAAAGGCATTTATTGTGTATTTTGCATTGCTCAGTTCTGAAGTGCTTACACATGTTCTTGACTAGCTACCTCAGGGCAAGCACAATCACAGCATCCCCTCCAGTCTTATTACCATTTTCATATGCAGAGCTGCATGAGAGTGCAGATTTGGGCTGAAAGCTGCATTCTTAATGCAGTAAAAAAATATTAAAGCGAAGGCAACTACTGTAGAGCAATACCAAAATAAAATCCAAACACCTTGAAAACACATTAAAGCAATCTTGATGTCATGCAACAATACATTTATAATCAGAGCACTGGGAATTGGGCTTTCCTTAATTGTTTTGTTGTTTGTTTGTTTGAGGCTTTTAACTAAAACCAGACACTATCTATGAAAAGCCTTCATGCATTAGGTAACTTAGAATCCTACAGAACAGAAAGGTTATTAGTGGCTATTAGTGACCAAAAAAACCACCTCTGTTCTATAAACAAGTTTCAGAACTCATTTAATGACTTGCACAATACAAAGGATTAGAAGTTAAAAGTAGCATCAACCAAAGACACTTTGCCCAAACTATTCATAAAACAAAGGAAATTGACAAACTGCTTGTATAAATCAACATATATTGTATGGAAAAGGAAGCAAAGAGAGGTGCAATCAAAAAAAGTAGGACACATACCCATATGGAAAGCTTGGGATTACCTGAAGAGGCACACACTGAAACTTTCAGACATGTTGCTTGTGTTTATTCATTGTGCTGCACTGAAGAAAATGTGACTGTCCATTAAAAGATATTTAGATGAGTTAGTTTGCTGCAGTAGGGGCACATTTGTGTCCACACATACACACAGTTTGCTCAGACCAAAGAATGTTTGTTTACTCCTTTGGTCAAACACTTGGATCTGATGTTTTCCTGTGAAATGAGACACTGAGATCTCTGGAGGAGGAGAAGCAATTCTTTGAGCATCTCAGTGACTGTTAGGGGCATGTTGTGCCTGCTCCACCAGCTTTGCTGGAATAAATGCTCTGAAATCCTGATAAGTACAAGACAAGTGATTGCATGAGCCAGTCTGTCCCTTCATGCTTTGCCACAAGTGTCAGCTCACTGCTTTAGGTTTGTGCTCTAAGGCTTAGAGATTCCTGTAGCATTTACAGTGCTGTTTCATTCCAGCAATCTGGTGTTTGCAAATCTCTTTTTGACCCTGTAGCCATGATATCAGAAGTGATAACCACAACTTCCTAACAGGGAAGAGTAAGAATGGCATCCCCACACATCAGTTCAGGCTGCAACTGCTTCTCCATAGATTCTCTTCTACTGCAAATATGAGCATCATTTATTCCCTCTTTCCACCAAATTCAAGCTTTGCACCTTCTCCATCCACTGGTAATCTGTATTTCTGAAAGGATTTTGAGTCAAAGCTTTTTCATGCATGATTATTGTCTTCACTGAAGTTGCAGCAGAACTCTTCAGCAGTCAGAACCAGAACAGAGTCCCAGGTACCATCCCTTGTTCCACACGGAACTCAGACCTTGCTTTCCCTGTTTCCAGAGAAGCTGGAAGGCTCAGAAAGCTGTTTGGAGAGGGCTCTGAAATACAAATCTAGGCCTAGTCTAGACAAATCAACAGCATAGCTGCAGTCAGTTGTTTGCCAGACCTTTGAGATTTTTGAATTAGAATGCACTAGAGAAGGTAAAGCCTCAATTGAAGAGCCAAAACAGCAGTTTATGAAGACATAAAAGTAGTTGCAAAGAACAGAAGGGAACAGCAGCATCTGATCATTTAATTTCTACTTGATTTCTTATTAAACATCTATAGAAAAACAGGGTATTAAGGGATATGATTAATCCCCAGTTTGAATTATATTCGCTACAGAAAATTAAAATTCACACAGCCTCCATAATTTCACACGGCTGTTTGTATTTTAATTTGAGTATTTGTAACTTCCTGTGTTCTGATGGTGCCTGGGGACAGCAATTCAATCAGAAATGCACTGCACAAAGCAGTATGCCAATATACCACAAGAAATACAGTTCTGTCCCTATGGATTTTACTGTCTGGTTACACAGTTCAGATCTGCTGCTGCCTAAGCTTCAAACCATTTTCATCTGTCAAGGCTTATAATTGATCATTCATCATTCTCACACATCCAGATCAAGAGTTCCTCCTTAGCTCATGATGGCACAGGGCTTTACAAGAATCCCAAGCCAATCCAGGGGTATTGGTACCTTTGACACATGATTCTTCTGATCACTGTGCCCATCAGCAACAGTGACATTTTCACACAAGCTGCATTCTATGAACAGCTTACACACTTCTCTGAACAGCATTTCATCTCACAGCACCTGTATTTTAAAACATGTTCTTACTTCAGCACATCAAAATGAATCCTTAACACACAGGCTGACACCTATGGGACACTTTAACCACACACTGAAAATATTTACTATTAATCATACAGACTCCTAAAGCCAACACCTCAAACAGTAGAAGCTTTGTACTTTTTGGTCACTGACTCCTGGGGCTCCTTCACAGTAGACATCATGTAGTTCTACTACAAGGAAGAAAGATGCAGAACTGCCCTTGGAGCACCTTCCTGGTCTGATCCTTCAAGCAACATACATTTGTAAGCAATTCCATAATTCAGGTGTGGGGCAAGAACAAGGACAAGTTTGTTCTTTCCTCTGCCACCCAGCAGGCTGCCAAGAGGGCTGCATTGCGGATTCAGAGTTTCCTGCTAACTTGGTGCCTCTGTGAGCTCTTCTCTTGCCTGAGCCAAAGCACTTCTCAACTAAAAAAAAAAGCTAGACAGGCCAAGAGGAAGAGCAAGCATTAAAAACAGGTGCATTATGAACAAAAACATCTATTAACCTGCTATTCTGTTTTCCTCTGCCCTAAACTCTCATATTCCTTTCATACTGCTTCACATCAACTTGGACACCAGTCACAGAGACTCATTATCATAATCTAAATCTTGTTCCTAGTTAAGCCATGGGTTTTTTTCCATTAAGGTTAGCACTTTTAGATAACTTTAAGCCAGAGGATGTGCATTATTTATCAGCCAATCCCCACAGCACAAGTATGCCTAGTCCTGACCCACAGTGAACAAGAGCAATTCCATAAGCACTTAGCATAATGTAATTTCTTAGGATGCAATTGGTACTGGTCACACAATGGATACATATAGAAATAAAGATCTATTGTAACTACACCATTTTCCAGTATACTGGCAATATTATTGTGCACAATGATTCATTATTCAAGAAAACAATTGTGAAAAATAAAGACAGGCAATAGTTCATGAGTGTCATCATAATATACATGTTAAGAGAAACAAAAAAAAAATAAAGAGAAGGCTTCCCACTGCCTTGTACCTTGAGTTCCTATTTACAATAGTGCAGAGGGAGTTTGACACTATTGTGCTGGCTTGGAACCCTTACAATTGCTTTGTTAAATAATTCTGACCCTCAAACAGCCTCTCCAACACCTGGCCACTTCTCCCAAGTACAGTTCCCCAAGTCAGTAAGCAAAAAGACCAAACAGCCTCTCAAGTGTGGAAGTTTGCTGCGCTTAAGGTGAGTTCCCAGGGACTGTCCTAGAAAATTCCCAGGGGCAGCCCAAGCAGGGCAAAACACAAGTGCCAGTATAAGCTGGACACATTTTTAACATAATACTGGATAATTTGCAGACACCAGTCAGAGAGGGTAGAGAATGAAGAAGAAAATAACTTCTGGAGTTGGTACCTTCTCCCAGTCTGCCTGGAGTTGTTCTATTCCCTTGTGCAGAACTGCACTCGATACCAGCACAGGGCCAGCAAGAGGTTCTGCCCAAGGTTTTGTGCAGACTGAGGCACTGAGGTTTCCAAACATGAAAGGACAGCAGCTAGGCTAATTCTGTCTAATAAGTATAGCAATAGTAGTATTACATGCTCACACCACATCCTGCTCCAGAACTGACATGATTCTCACCACAAGAATCACCTTTGCTGAGGTTCCTGCACCTCTTTTACCAGTGACCAGGATATGCCACGTTCTGGAGCTCTGCTGTATCTTTTCCCCACACTGTGCTCTCACTTCATTCAAAATAAGAAAAATACAGTGTATTTATAGAGTTAACATATAAACTCAATAAAGCCACATCAGAAACCTACAGCTACTGCAAAACACAACATTTCAAAAACCACAATGACCCCACACCATAGGCTCTGCTGAAAAGACAAGAAACCTTTCAGGAGACTGCCTCCTCCAAGGGAATCCACCTCCATAGAAAGCTGCATGTCTGGCTGTTTGAAAGCCTACACAATGAGTTTGGCAAATCAAATCCAGTTCCTCGTGGACAGGCATAATGGTGAGGTTTGTTTCACTGACATTTGGGGTAAATGATGTGCCACAGAGGGACAGATTGAATTTCAAGCTTCCATCTTAGCCATTTTATCATCAGCTTGTCTCCTCACCCTGGGACACAACACAATTACTGGCCACTGATTTACATCTACAGAGATGGCAGTGTTCAGTACTGCTGGTGGGTAATTTTTGGTAGTGCCCAGATCTTTCTTACAGAACAGGAGAAAGATTTTTGTTACTGGAAGGCATTGTCATATTCATGTGCTCCCATGCCTCTGGGACGACCTACATGCCTTGAACATCAGAAGTGTTAATCAAAAACGTGTTTTTCCCACTCAGAATGTGTTTGTTGAGCCAAGTGTGGGCTGAGGGGGCTCAGACAATGAGAGAGGAACACCCTGGGGCAATGTCCTCTCACACAACTGATACTTCAACTGCAGTGGCTGTGTTCAGTCTTCTGCCTGCAGCACCTTCCTTAACATTGCTAAGGCCAGAAGGAAAGCACACAGCAATTTTTACATGAATGCTCACTTGGAAACAGCTCTCTCCCCCACCCCTCCTCAAGTGCACTAAATTCTGCTTTTCTGCCTTATCTCTCACTGCACAGACTGGTTCCCAGGAGCCATCCATAGCAGTTGGGGCCTCTTTAATCCACTCTTTCCACATCCACACCTCCTTTCTCTGCATCTCAGCCCCTCTCCTGTACGTGCCTCTATGCAGGTTGCTGGAAGCAGTAGGATAAGATAAGTTTTGCTATTGTTTATTTTCATTTGAATCCTTTGGGCTGATTTTTCTGTTTCACACTCCACTAGCTTCAGGATACATCAAAATCTGGAAGGCAGCTGTGTGCACCATGCCAAGTCATGGCTGTGCTGGAGCTGCTGTGCACCAGTTCATCAAATGCACAACCACAGAGCACTCCTGGCTGCCCTGCTTCCACAGAGCAAGGGACTTCCAAGGAAGTCACAGGCAATCTTACACTTCTAGTCAATGGTCTGAGGGCCTGCCAGCATGCAGACTAAACTGGCATAGCCAGGAGTCTGCCCCAGGCATTTCTGCTGCTGTATGTCTACAGTAATTCCAAAGAAGCCAGCACACCCCAGCTCTGTGCTTGGTAAACCTTACAGCAGGATCTGGCCTGACTTTCAAGGTCTATATATATATTTTTAGATGACCTGAAAGTAAAGCAGAGATATTGCTGCATTCTTCTGATGCACCCCTGCAAATCCATAACCAGGATTATCCCATCCAATTGACTTACTGGCTATATTACAAAGCATAAAGAAAAAATTTCTGCTGGAAGCTGCCCTTCATCCCTAACTCAGTTTACATAACATGGAATATAGGAAGTCCCTATACAGTAAGGGGAGACAGAAACTGAGCAAAGAGAATTTCTCCCCATTACAGACAGTTACACAGCTCCTGTCCTACATTTGCAGGAAACAAGGAGTACCTTGGGAAAAGGTTCAAACACACAGAGGCATTACCCTTTCTGTCAGTTTTCCATGGTCTGCCTTGTTTCTATCTAGAAATACAAGCTCTGCCTCTCAGTCAGTGTTAGAGCCTGGATAGGTAAGTGCCTTTAGGACCTGAGAGTCTGAAATACAGAGGTGTTGGTTAACTCCTTCAGAAGGACCAGCACTGGGATCTTGCACAAGGGCACCAGGCCAGTTTGAAGAGACTCAGTTCTACAGATCACTAAGAATATATGGGGTTTAGTGAAAACTTCTTATTTGAACCTGTTTGAGGTTCATATTCATGCTTTGATTCCTTCTGTGGTTTCATGAGGTTACCTTTCATTTTTTTTTAAAAAGTCTCAAAATCATCACCCCTTGTCCCAGTGCTGGGACTGTCTGAGATCAGTACAACAAATTGCACTTAAAATAATTTCATCAGCAACCATCACTTGAAGCTTGTCTCAAAGATCTCAGCTTCCCCCAGACCTTGCAGATACCACAAATAGTTTTCAGTTCTTGTGAGGTACAAGCAGAGTTCATTCCCTCAGCCATCCCAGCTGAGGAGTCTGGGTGCAGCTGCCTGCACTGCAATGCAGCCCTCCTTTGGGGCAATGAGTAAGCAAGGTTAAACTCTTTTTTTTAAGTGCCACGGAGGGCTGTGACCCTGGGAATCCCACAATGGTGGCAGATTGGAGCCACGTGCTTCCCTCCCTAATTGTGATCACTGGCTGATAGATAATCCCTTCATGGGCTGCTGCTCTACAACTGCTGTGCAGCAACCAATCCAATCTGAGAGCCAGAACCAGGCCCAGGGGTATAATTCCCCTCCTACTTCCCTAAAACATGGTGAAATCTACTGTTTCCATAGAAACAAATCAGTTTGATGTCCACACAGCTCCTGCATCCCTCACTGGTGGGCATTAGCCCCCAGCTGCTGAGGTTTTAATCAAGTGTGTACAGTCACAGGTCAAAAGTTTGGAGGGGACACAAGAGGCACTCCCAGCATACAAACCTGACCATCTCATCCAAAATGTCATTTGCTTCAGTTCATCTCTACTGTGAGAGAATTAATCAGGAATATTCTTCTCCTCCTCCATTTTGAGGGCTGAGTTATCTGCCAGCTCCCTCCCTGCTATCTTCCTGCAGATGGGTTAGTCCAGAATACGTGAGGACGTAGAACACAGATGGGAAATCAAAACAGAATACTCCAGCACCTCACGTGCACTTGTGAGCCAATTTACTCTGTGTTTCTGCAAGTAAAAAACTGCAAATCCATTTTCTTGTTTGGAGCTCTGCATTTTACTGTAGAGAATTATTTAGAGAGTGGTACAGCCTACAGTGCACTGCCTGATCTCAAAAAGTCACTGCCCGTTAAAGCAAATGCCGCATTGACTCCAGGCTGCAGAGCTGGGGAAGCACAGGCTGGAGACAGCACAAAACTGCAGCACTGCTGCTGTGCAGCTTCCTCTAGGATTTTCTGAGTAATAGAAAATGAAATCCTGGATTTTGTTTGCTGCCTTGGGATATTCACGGTAAAAAATAATACAGCAGTTATTCTGCATGACAATATCAGGAACTCAAGAGAATAAGCAGCCTGGTGTATCCTGAATGGATGTGGCAGTAAGGATTACACATTTGTGGAAAATGCAGTTTTGATTTCAAGAATTGCAATCCCAGGAGAAACGAAACAAGGCTGGGTTTACTCATGTGAGGAAAAAAAAACTTAACACCAGAAACATTGCACTGCATGATGCATTCTCCACCCCAAAACCTGTAAGCCAGACCTTTATGTCTGTCTTGCTTAATTTTCACCATCACAGTACAAAAGCAAGTTTTCCTTTTGCTACTTCAAAAGCATATATACCCTGGCAAAAATCTCCCTGTAATTTCCATACAGTCCCCAAGAAGACAATACCAGGCAGCAGCAACACCACAGAGCATCAGATTAGTTCAGTGCCTATGACAGTAGTGAAGAAACAGGTTTTTTTCAGGCCAGAAAGGTAAACCCATGACCCAGCATCTTTGCCTCTTTTTCAAGCTGCACTGATCTGTCGTAACACTGCAGCAAATCTGCTCTGCTTTGGCACAGACAAAGCTACCAACAACCCCTGGCTCTGCTGTAATAGAAGGCTGCAGCCTTGAAAAACGTGACCTGTTCAGCACCTGCAACTTGAGCTGTGAGAAAACAAAAGGACAAGCTGTACACTAAAACTCTGGGACAGGAATGGCTGATGGGAAAGCACAGCCACAATAACACCCTGGGATTAATGGATGCTAAGACTGACAAGCAGCAGGCTGACCTGGCTATTTCCCACCACCAGTGTCTTAATCTCTGGAGCCAGGCTGCAGCTGAGTCCAGACTGCCCAGCAGCAGAGGCAGTCTAAAGGCTGCCCAGCAGCAGAGGCTCTCCTGTGCTCAGAGACACCATTATACTGTGCAGCAGCAACTAATATTCACATTACTCATAGTATGGAGGCTCTGGATAAAAAAGGGGGTTATCCCCCTTTTTGTTCTTCTCTCCTTCAGAGAAGGAAACCAGGTACAATGGCAAATTCAAAGATATCAAATACTTGTGCTAAGTATAATCTTAGATTTCTTGTCAAAACTCCACCTCTGGAGTCCTGATATTTGCTGCAAGACCCAAGAGAAGAACAAATGTAGCTGGAGGCACATTTCATCACTGCAGCATGACACTTCCTCCACTCCCAGACAGCACTGTGTGCTAGCAAAGGAGACAGGCTGCCCAGAGCCTGAATTCCTTAAAGGGTACAGACAACTGAAAAAGTTCATTGGGAAAGGCAAAGTCACTTTGATGAGCCCACAGACACAAACCAAACAGAAGCTGCATGAGGAAGGACGGTACCTCAACAAGGCATGATGTGTTGCTAGTTGCCACACATTGGTGGTGAGTTTATAAAGCTGAATGCATGAACCCCAAAGCTTATCTTGGGCCAGTGGTAAGAGGCAGAGAGTGTTGCGAATGGAGAGGCAGCCTGCTTCCTTTCCAACAGGCCAGGCAGGAAGGACAGAATTCCATGGGGTAACAGAGTTATGCTGCACTCAGGCATCCTGACCAAACTGCCCACAGTGCACAGCTGTCCTGCAGAAGGAATTTAAGATGTCAATTTACATCTCTGCTCTGCCTGGAGAAGTATGCAGGAACAGTGCCAGGCTCCTTGCTATGCACTGCACCTCTGCAGCTCCAGATATAATTAGGACCAACCCAAGCTGGGAACATGGTGCAGAGGCACTGCCACTTAAAGCCCTTGAAGAAGACCCAGCAGTCTGATTGCAAACACCTCTAGTGCAGAGCAAAGTCAGAAGCACTAAACTCTACTTAAAAAACCACACAAACATCTCAATTTCCCACTATACCAGAACAAAAATTGGATCAATAGTTCCAGAAGAGATGAGCTTCAGGCCTCCTATCTGGTTCCAATGTCCAGTGGAACAGCACTTCTCATGTGCACAAAAGGCACATTTTGCTCAAGTCAAATTTGGGCAGTGACCATGGGAGGTGAAAAAAGGCAGGACTTAAATTCAACAACAAAAAAGGAAGATCAAAGCAGGTGTTGCCTTATCAGTGGGCATTCTGATAGCAAAATTGGGGCATAGTGACTTGGACAAACCAGTCTCACAGCCTTACATTCCTTTCCTTATTTTCCACAAGTAAAGGCTTTAACTAAATATCTCTCTCTTGTATCTCCACTCCACCAAGACAGTGATTTCTAAGACATCTGCTTTTGCCCTTCCAGGTGTCTAATGTGATTTCAACTTTGTCCAAGCAGAAGTTGGCAAAATATCAAGTGCCAATGCAGTAACTCACTTATTCTTTTGAAGTAAACATTCCTTAAATATCACTCCTTCAATAGTCTACACAAATTCATTCAGGAAATGGATCTCTTTCTCCAAAATTAGTTTGGGATGCCTGGTAGTTTGCAGGCCTGAGATAACAAACAGATCTTGCACGAATAGGCATAAGCAGAGTAATTCTTAGGAACAGGAACAAATCAAAGTAGCACAGCCCAGAGGGAAGAAGTTTATTGCTGGGATCTCTGCTGAGAGCTGCATGATGTAGAAGAGGTGACCTGAGTTTCAGTGCTGGAGCTGCAGCATCAGCTCTGCAGTGTGACACATGTCATGCACCAATCCCTGAGGCTATTCTGCATTTTGGAATGTACCAAGCTCCTCCTCACCCGTTGCTTTAACCCCACTGCGACAGATCTCCTCTCAAGGCCACCACCATGCTCAGGCAATTCCCAGCTATTCATAGAGGAGCTTCTATTAAAAGTAAAAGCACAATCAGCTTAAGAAATAGCCAGAGATTACACAAGAGATCACAGCAGCCAGAAAGAGAGAAAACCTAACATGTATTAGAATCAAGGGGTCCCATCATGACCCAGAGCAGTGTAAGCTCTGAGTAAATCATAAACAAGTCAGTGAGGCTAAATATCAGCATAAAACCTGGGAGGGTTAGAGCTTTGTTGTTTATTGGTTTAATTCTGAATTAACAGGCCACCAGACATATTCCCCTGCTGACAGGGAATTGTTCCTGTGCTGGAAGGCAGGTGGCAAATGGACAGTCATTATAAGCCTCATTTTTAGAGGTTTGTAACTATGTGGATGAGGAAGAGCTCTCAGGGCTTAAACAGTCTGGTAATTTGTCAGAGCCCTGAGCCAGATCCTATGTAACTTACTCTGTCTTTACACATGTAAGAGTGGCAGGAAGACAAAGAGGAGGAACTGAACAAAGACTTCAAGATTTTTGCCTTTAGGTACTTCTTTCCTTGTTCTAAAAAATTCAGCACCGCCTCCCTCATCACTGGATCTCCATTCTCAAATTTATTATAAAGGGAAAGACTGTAGTTTCTCCTAGTGCTCTCCAGGGTAAGTTAGCTGTGCTGTGAAAACATTTGCAGATGTGGAGAACCGACTGCTCAGCATCTCTGTAGACTTCTGCCTATTGATATGAGAAAGGGTCTGAATGCAGCTGAAAACTACTCTGAAACACAGCTGCAATTTATGATCAGCTTTTATCCAGCATTACAGCAACACTGCCTGGCTTTGCAGCCAAAATCCACAGCAGTATCAGTTTAACACTGGCCATGTCCTCTCTTAGGCATCACATATACCACACTGGCCCCTCTTGCAAGAGTGTTTCCCAGCCCCAAAATGACAGTCTGAGCAGTCAGACAGGAGCCCAGCACTTCCTATGTCTGTTATGGTTGTATTAACTCTTCACCCTTCCACACGGCTGCAACAACACAGCCTAAAGCCTTAAGAAACAGGAAAGGGAGAGTTAAAGGAGACTGTTGAGGCAATACATTATTAAAATAGTATTTTCAGCCCCAGAGACTCCAGTTCAATTCCCATTTCCGTCACAAGTGAGGTACTGGGTTTATTCCAAACCTCATTTATTGTTCACTGCGAGTGCAACACGAGTATTTTAGCAGAGCTTATAGTTTTGTGACTAAGCCCTGATTTTTAGGAAGGGAAGAGATGACAATGCAGGTCTTAGAAGCTTTGAGAGTCTTTATACTTGTCTCCAGAAGCATTTAGGAAAACAGCATCTTTTAGAGAAAAAAAATATCCTCAAACCTCCATGTCTGAAATTGCTGTTTTCAATACAAAAGCTACACTGCTCTTCTGTTCCCTCAATTGCTGTGGCCAGGGCTCTAAGAAAAGCCACACAAGTCACAAGACTTGCAGAAAAATGGCAGAAGCTGGCAAGTTTGCTTCCAGTCAGCAAGACACAGCTTGAGGAGCTTGCATAACGTCTGCTTCCAAGAAGCTCCCAAAAGCATGTTATGCTGAATTGCAAGAAGCTGCTAACCAGGGACCATCTCACTTCCATTTGGTCATGGCAGGGTCTGCCAAAACTTTCCATGTCAGATGCTCTGGAGAAAACAGAGACACTGTTAGATTTCAGACTCAGGGCTCATTATTCCCGTACTGTGTCTTGAACGAAAGCAAAGCAGTTATCTACTACAGTCAGCACCAGGCTCAGAGCTGTGACAAACCTGAAGGTCACAAAGGAAGCAAACGCCAGCAACTTAATTGTCCTGTCTGCCCACTGACATAAAACAGCTTAAGAAAACTGTGGAGCCACTTTATATTCAACTGTTATTAAAAAATTCACTAATGGACTTCGAAAACAAAACTGGACCTGACTACACAGTATCAAAAAGTCACCTGAAGTAATGTTTAAATATCTAACTTTAAATTGTGCCCTCAGATGCCCATCAGCGTTTTGATGCAGTCTTGCCTGCTTGTCAGTAAACACTGAAATGTTCTCAGCCCTGTTTTTGTAGATAACCCAGTATCTACAGTAGTGAGTTCTGAGCAACACATCCAGTTTGCATTACTGAACTCCATCAAGTCATGCCAAAATAGGCATGAGGTGTGCTTCAGATGGATCACAGATATATGTAAATTAAGAGAAATAACTTTTTGCAGTTTTTCCAGAATCAGTACCTGCTTGCAGGCTGACCACCTCCAAACCTGACCGGAATATGCAAGTACTGAAAGTCCCTAGGTACAAAACCCTGGGCTCACTCCTCTGTAGATCTGTGCTACCTGTCCCTGCCCTGAAAGACCATGCTCAAAAATTCAAGTGCTACCAGGCCATGTAGGACAGCCTCTCATCTCCAGTGCTTTCTAAGAACACCCTCACTCCTCAAATCCTGCACCTGATCATGCCAGCAGCCAAAGGTGGCTGCACCAGACCCAGCCTCTGCAGAGCAGACCTAAGTAACCTGCAAAATACTTACTGCAAACAAAGAATTAAAGTTCTTGGCACAACACTTCTGGAGAGAAGGCAAGGGGTCAGACAGACACTGCAGTGCCATCTTTACAGAGTTTTCATTTATTGTTAAGAAAAGCAGTTGATCACTTTATGCTTAAGCTTTTCCAGTGTTAGTTCAAGTGTCCATTAATGATACACACCTACATGTCATGGGAGACACCAACAGCCTCTAAGGATGGAGAAAAAGGTATAAAAATTAATCACTAAGAATTTAGCTTCAGAGCAAAGAACAGAATTCTACCTCAAGGCTGAACATGCCCATTTGCCTGTAATAAGAGACAATATTCCTTAACCATGAGATTCCAATCTCTATCAGAAGGTGCAAAACCAGGTCAGAGGCCAGGAAGAGGAAACTTCAAGTAGAATGAGGAATTGTCCCACTAGTAAGCTATTTTTCCCACCATGCATGACTAGACTTCTGGGTTTGGGGTTTGGTTTTTTTTTTTGGACCAGATTTAATTTTGTCTCTCCTCCCAACAAGCAGTACTCTGACTCATATGGTTACAGATCTGTGAGTCCAAGAAGGAGGAAAGAATTACACCCAAAGTTTTTGGGGTGGTTTTTTAGTGGCATATCAAGGAAGTAGGTTTACCCTGCACATTATCAGTAAATCTGCTTTCACAGACACCGCCTCAAAACCAATTTTACATTGGGCACATAGGCTGAATACCACATGCTTCTAGATGACTGCCTGCCACCCCTTCACTAACTCTTCTGGTTTTGCTACTCATGCACTGCCTGAAACAAAAAACTAAATACTGGCTCACATGGGTGGAGCACACATGGATTTGTTCTTGTCCAATAAATTCACTGCTCAAGGCATCATAATAAGTTTCAGCCCAGCAGCTAGAACACAGCAAGAACTGTTTTCTTAATTAACTTACGCTAAATTCTAAGTTGCTTCCATTTCTCCTCAAAAAGATCCATCTTCAAAAAACCTTATTCAGGATTTTTACTCACGCTTACAGACAGACTCAAACCTGGAGAACAAAGTAGGGACATTCAGGAATTTGCCAGATCAGGAAGGGGATTAACTTCCTGCCTTAGAATAACATTTTCAGAAGCTGCCTCAGATAGGAGGTGTTGCAGACAGACTCCCACTCCTGCTATTTAAGTCTAGCAGGGTTCTGCCTGCTCTGAGCATCTGGAAGAGTCAGGGTCAAGGACTTGGCTTGGTATTCCCAGAGAGGTATTGAAAGGCTTCTGAAAACAATCAGTACCCTTTAAAAACAGTAGGTCATCTTTGCTTTGCCTGGTTGTATTAAGGTTTTTTGACTGTGTGATAAGCACACCAAGTTTTAAAAAACAGGAGCAGCTGACAGTTCAGCTTTTGGGAACTTCTGACTCCTTTTCCCACTGGTTCTGTTCCCTCATTACAACCTTGTACCACTGCATCCTGTTTATTGAGGAAACACACAAAAAATTCCACACGTACTTATCTCAAAGTACAGTAAGAATTAATAAAAAAAAAACCTCAAGATGTTCTAAGACTCTCAACTTGGGGATTATCATGCTAACAAGGAAGAGTCCACAAGGAAATGCAGCATCCCTGATCTGTCAGCTATCAGGTGATGAATTCCAGCAATGACAAGGCAACCTGTCATTTTCACACACCAGTAGGTCCAAACACCAACTTGCACCACACTGAGCACCAGCTCCCCCACTGGATTGCAGCTGGTTTCCCTTCCCTAGGTAAATTCTGATATGATCTGAGACATGCCATAAAGATCTCTTCTTCTAGAGAATATAAGGCTAGTGGGCAGTTACCAGAAGCATGAGATCATCACTAAAGTGTTAAGCTGAAAGATACAGCTAGAAAGATCTGCAGAGAACATTTAACTGCTGCAGGAAGTAGAAAAAATATTAGGCTTGTACTTAATTGAGCCAACCCCAACAGGATTAAAACAAGGGGACAACAAACACAGGCAGACACTGCTGCTGCATCTATGAACATTGAGATTTACGGGGTTTTCCCTCACAGCCATTCATGTTATGTTATGTTTTAACTTAATTATGTATCTTCTTCTAGCATTCCTCCTCCCACAAGTGTTTGCTCAGAGCTCTACAGATCTCTCTTAAGTTAAATTATTTTATCTTGGGGTCTGCTGTAACACATTACCCATTTCCCCCAGTGCTCCATATTTTCTTCCTTCCCCAATTAATCCAAGATGAAAATAAGTATTTTCTTCACTGGAGACCAAAGACTGGCTGCCATTTGAAGGACTTACCTGACCATAGTTTATTTCTCTAAGCAGCACAATCCTACTCTTGGCTCTTGCACCATCCACTGCAACCCTAAATAAGTCAGTTCACAAGCAGTGTCTGTGTTTTTAGGCTGCAAATAGACAACAGGATTTGACTGGCTCACAGATGTATTTATTACACAACAATTAAAGGTCCATGATTTGCAATTAATCATCTCTCTGCCAGCACACATCTCAAATCAGAACCCTCAAAAATTTAGAAGAATTACTCTTAAGAACCTCTTTTGTGGTCAAAGCACATGAATGTATCTTCTTGCTTAAATTTAAATCTGCTCCTGAAGTACTGCAGGGATGTTCAGCATTGCCCAGTACAACAGACATCCCCAATCTATACATAATGCAGCTATTTTACAAGATTTGAAATCTCAGTCCTCAACACTCAAGCTCACAAACCATACTGCAGCAGAAGCCTGAGCAACTTAAAAGTACAAAGACCATCAACAAAACAGTTTTCCTGCAGGAATAGGCCAAGTATCTGGATCTCTTTATGCATCCCTTTAGGATCCTTCACTTCTACATAGTTGCTAAACACTGCTGTTGGTCTCTGAAGGTATTTTGCTGGGGAAGCTTTCCATAACAAAGCAAAGTATTCATTATCAAGGAAGGCATTCCCTCATCATATCTTGGGGGTGTAATTATCTCTAAATGGCTATGGAAAGTATTAAGTTGCTCCTCAGAGTCATACCTGAAGCCAAACTAAACCCTGTGGCTTCAGGATCTAGCTTTGCATCACCAACATGGGACATAGAAAGGCAAAGAGACACTTGCTGCCAGGCCCGTGCCTGATTTTGTCACAGCAATTACTGCAGCTACACCTAATAAGTATTTAGTCTTTTGACTGCCACAGGCATTGCAGTGCTGCATTTTCACTGCTCTTTTACCCACGTGGAAATTCCAGTGTGTTAGGAGAGGCAAGGTTAGCCCAACATGGTTGAGTTTAGGCCCACACCTGTCATCTGATTCCTTCCAGGCAACACAAAAATATCAGGGAATTCAGCATATACCATCAGAGCCTGGTGACAGGCTGCTAAGTACCCCTGTTTTGGGTGCACAGCTTCCAAGAGAAGATGCTTATGGGGTACCAGATTCCAGCTTGGGTCTGGGGTCAAGTAAACAGTGATTCACTTTGCACAACTTTGGCACTGCTTAGGTCCCTTGATCATAAACATGATGGTTTCATCTCCTTTCAAGTCCTTCCACCCACTCTTCCCAGCCCTTAGTCACTGCCTCCCCAGCAGCCCCCTGAAACCATCTGTTCTGGAGAAGTCAGAGGTGCCTTGTTTTCCCCATGAAGAGCAATGCAGCTGTCCCAGCAGGGCTGAGCAGCACCCCGCCTTGGATCAGACACCACCACCACGAGGCACAACCACTCCAGGAACCAGCTGAACACAGCCCAGGGCTTCCAGTTCTCCTGTTTGTAAAGCACAGGTAACAGTAATACCCCCAGAAACCCAAAGATCTGTGTAACAGTGCTCTGAGATCATAGGATTTAAAGCATATTTGTGATTTTCACATGGTGAAGTAAGAGTGGCACGAACACGGATGACTATACAAACAGCCCTGTGGGCTGTCTCATACAACCTCCTCAGTCATTTGGGCTCTTAAGCCAAATTAGCACATACCACATGCTTTGTTCTTTTTATCAGACCAATTTTGCTGGTACAGTTGCCTGCTCCAAGACCTATTTATTTAGAAAAGGAGGCTGCAGGGAAGTAACAACACCTTAAGAACGGACTAAATGATCACTGAGGTCCCTTCCAACCTGAGTTATCCTTCAACCTTATAACCACACCAACAGGAAATGCCTGGAGCTCACCCAATTAACCTTCCTTCCAGTTCTGGGGCCCAGGACAAACCAGTCTGTGGGCAGATGTGTCACCTATGTGGCTTCTACATGGCTTCTTGTTTCTTCAGCAATTTTATCACCACCAGCCAATATCCGAGCCACCACGCTGAGACTCCAGCAGCAAAAGCACACATAGCAGCCACACTGACATCTGGTATTATAAATACAAGCTCTGCACTGTTGGATAATCTGTTAACAGCAGAGTAAGTGTCACTGAAAACGCAATTAGCAGTAACTACTAAGCCATCGAATTCAGGAGGAGAAAAATATTTGTTTGCTAAGACATGTACCTAAACACTGATTGCAGGCAGGATCACTCCTCCCTGCTTGTAGGTTTCCACTGAGTGTGGGACTCAGCGCTACTGCAAGGTGCCTGCAGCAGCCCTGGACTGAAGCCCTGCACAGCCACAACACAGGTCTGGCAGGGGGCAAGTGTGCTGTCCTGTTACAGAAATGTGATTTGATGACAATTTTAAAGGAGCCCCACAGGTCCTGAGCAGGGAAACCAGCCCTGTTGGGGCCTCCATCCCCTGTGCTGAAGTGTCTGCATCATGCCCATCAGCCAGTACCAACTACATCAGCATTTGTTCTTGCACAGATTTCCATCCACTCAGAGAGAAACTCATCAACACTCACATTCCCTGTGCAGCGAGCAGCTGCTGAGCAATAGCTGCACCACCATCCTGGTATCAAGCAGGAGCAGTGACATATGTCATGTCCACACTACAGCAATAATTGTATTTGGACACAGTAGGTCTACACACAATTTCTTCTTACGACTGTTCAGACAAGAAAACAGCCCTTGTCACAATTACACTGAAGAACCATGCTCATTCTGGATACTATTTCCATAGCTCCTTATCATGGTTTCCAATACCCACACAGAAAGAAAAGAGACTATACATTACAGCAGGGCCCCAACACAATTTTAACAGGATTGGGATTTGCAGCATATACACATACATTCTGTGGTAAGAGGTCTCAAGTTACCAGTCTAAACTAGCCAGCACTCAGGTATCAAATGGAGAAAGACCTCTTCACACTGACATTTTCCATTTCCCCTCCAATTATTTCCTCTAAATGCCTTTCTACAGACAGCTCTCAGCTCCTGCTCAGGGGACCCTTAATTATTTCATTTTCTAAAAGCCACAGCACTATAACTTGCTGCTAGATGGGACACGGTGAGGTCATAAGCTCTCTTGTGACAGGAGTCATCAGAAAGAGACAGAAGATAATTGAATTCATATATTTTCCACCAAGCAGATAAAACCCCGGGTTCTAAATTGGTGCCAGTGAAGATGCACCAAGGATTAGTAAATCCTCTTGTGTGGTTGGTCTAAAGGAGAGGAGCAGTTTACCCCAATACACCAACTGTCCTTCCTCCAACAAATCCCCCACTGGCCCAGCAGCTCTACATTATCTACGACACCACTGCAGCACTGCCTGCACAGATCCTCTAAAAAGGATTTATGAGGTTTGACTGCCAGTACTTAGAAAGCATGAAAACAGCAGAGCCAACAGGTGAACCCATCTTGCTCAAAGACTGCAGAAGATCCATTTTCCCCTTCTTCGAAAGCTACAGCCCAACAAGTTTTTCACTTGGGTGGCAGGAATTTTTTTTTTCTGTGACTATGGACAAACAAGTGGATCTTGGACTATGACCTGAGGTTCAACAGAATGTGTTTCTGCAATGTCCTGCCCTTGGCATAAACCCAGCATCTCTGGGGGATACACTGCATGGACCTTTGGAAGTCAGCTCGAAGAGATGCCAAACTCTTTAAATTTTATATTCTTATTTTTTCAAAACTCTTTGATCTATGGCAGAGAAGAAGAATTTTTACTTTGATCATGCTTTCTTTGTACCAGATGCAACCTCTGAGCCTTCCTCCTAGTACACCTAGCACTCACTGCTCAAAGATACCCTTGCACAGGTGCAGAATTTGAGGCTACTTGCAGCTAAACAAGCAGTTAATCCACAGCACAGACCCTTCTGACAGTGGAAAAGCTCTATAAGCCATCCAACAGCAAACAGCTTAAAAGAAGAAGTGGGGGTAGGGAAATGAGATCCAATAGATGTTGTCACAAATGCAGTTTGCTGAAAGAGAAAAACCCACGCAAGCATCTGACCAGGTATCAGCAGTCACTGCTTTTAAGGCAAGTCACCAGAAACCTGCGTGCTCCTTATAGCATGAAAAAACCACCTTGATAACTAAAACCTGTATATAACTTAATACAATTAATTAACCAGGCCAGGAAAAAGGTGAGGAACACCCCCGCCCAGGTGTTGTGTGTCTGCACTGGAGCAGATACCCAAGCAGCGCGGTCTGTAATTGACTCAAGTTGCAGATGATGAATGCGAAGGTCACATGAAGGGAAGGCATCAGTATATTGCCTGTCACAAAATGGTAGCACCCGGGGATTTGAGCATATAGGAGAGCTATAACCCCGTCCTTCCTATAGCCTCCCCGCAGCTCCTGACATGGCATCCGCTATGGAGGACAGCGAGCCTGGGCTGGGGGAGGGGGACGGAGCAGATTAAACTTAAACACCCTCCGCATCACCCCCCCGCAGCGACATCATCCATCCTGAGCCCCGCACCGAGCAGGGCATGGATGGGGCCGGCCCCCACAGCCCCTTCAGCCCCCTCCGTTATGTAACAGCCAGGACAAGGGGGGGCTCCCACCGGCCGCCAAGGTGCGGCAGCGGCGGGGACCCCGCTGCGGAACGTCCCCGGGCGGGGAGCCCTCCCTCCCTGTACCCCTGCACCGCAGCGCCCGGGCGTCCTGCAGCGCTGCCCGCGCACACACGCGCGCCGAGTGGAGCAGAGGAGCTGCGAGCGGAGCGCTGTCCCCGCTCCGCGCTGTGCCCGCACGGCGTTCAGAGTGCCCGCACCGCGGCTCTGCCCGCGCTGTGCCTGAGCCTTTCCCGCACCGCGCTGCCCGTGAGGAGCCGCTGCCCGCGCTGCTCCCGCACCGCGCTGCCCGCGGACCCCGCGGCGCTGCCCCCGCACCGCGCTGGCCATGCGGCAGCTCTCCCCGCGCCCCCGGGGACACCCCGCTCACCTCCCGACAAAATTCTCCAACACGGAGCTCTTGCCGGCGCTCTGCCCCCCCACCACGGCGATCTGCGGCAGGTCGAGGTTGGCGTTCTGCCCGATGGCGGCGAAGGCGTCCTGCAGCCGGTTGACCAGCGGGATGAGATCCTCCATCCCGCGGTTCCCCATGGTTGCGGCGCGGCTCCTCGCACAGGCGAGCTCGCACTAACCCTTCCCGCAGCCCTCCCCGGCTTTGGGGCCGGTGGGCAGCGGCTCCAGCCCGCGCCCCTCGCCCCGCTCGACGCCGCCCGGGCTCCGCTCGCCTCAGCCCGCCCGCCGCGCCTGTGGAGCGCCCCGTGCTGCCGCCAGGGGGCGTTAAAGGTACCGGCGCCGCGCTGCATCCTGGGATACGTAGTCCGACTGCTGCGAGGGGCCGAGGGGGCCGGGATTGGAATGGCACGGCACGGCACGGCACGGGTGTTTGTGCCCAGAGAGCTGGGAACGGGGCTCGCTCCCAAAACCAGAGCAGTTCAGGTAGCCCCGGGGCTGCGTCTGTGTGTGGCAGGTTGGCACACCTGTGTGGCCCAGCCGCTGTGGATACGCAGCCCGGTAAGCCCGGCCCGCTATCAGTGCCGGTGTCCCTGTCCGTGAGGCCGAGCCACCAGCACGCTGCCACGATCCCTGAGGCATTCCCTGCCTCCAGCTGTGCAGCGCTGCCAGAGAACAGGTAAAATGTGATCAAAGGACCTTCACGGCTTGGTTACTACACCTGCACTACCTGATCCTCGCAGCCACACTCTTTGGTCAGCGCACCACGGTTTGGTGACAGTACTTGGGAATGGGCTGGCACCTCTATGGGAGGGCTTCGTGTGAAGGCAGCACTCGTGAAATCACCAGAATACAGGAGACACTTGAGATTATTAAACTGAAGGTTTGCAAAAGCGCTACCACTCTCTGAGCATCTAGCTAGAATAAGATGGCAGAGGCTAGAATAATATGTTTTCTAAGGTCCCTTCCAACCCATTCTATGATTCTGCTGCTTCATTCAAACACAAATGAAAAATGCATCAATTTCTGTTCATAGCTGTAAAACAGTGGATGTGTTGCCAGGCTTGTTTTAGAGAAATGGAAACAGGTGCTTCATTTTGTGTACCCAGATTTTGTTTTTAAAATTACTTGTCTGCAATAAAGAGGGAACAGCTTGGTTTTAGGTTTTTAAAAGGGATGGGTTTTTAATAAGAATATAACATGAGGCCATATTTGATTTCAAAGTATAGCAATGAAAACAAGTGTTCAAAAAAGCATCTGATGGCTAGCAATGACTCAGAAGGATGGAGAATGTTACATTTCAAACACCTCTCAGTTCGTGCTACCCAAGACTCCTATTCACAGCTCATAGAGAGATGGGGGTGGAGGGGGAAATGAAATACAAAAAACTGCAACAGATTTTGAGCTGTTTTGTTTTAACCAGCAGCTTTTTAGTTATAATAATTATAGTGAATATTTCACAGATGTCCATCAAATTTAATCCACGCAAAAATACCTACGTGGACACACAGAGAAACTGAGGCAACCATGGTGAGGGATGAATTTGCCCCATGCTCTAACAGATCACCAGTGTGCAGGTAAGAGCACTGAAGGAAGGGAAGGGAGCTGTTCCATCTGTATGGGTAACACCATTGTAGGGCATACGTGGGCAGTTTTGGGGGCTGTCAATGCTATTTTTTTCCTCTCAGCAAACTACCCAGTAAATCTCAAGACATAAGCTTAAGAAATTCAATATAGATCGTGGACAAAAGCCTTTGAGCATCCTTGCAGCCATTCTGATAATTTATGTTGAAGGATTCTGGACAAAAAAATTATATGGATAGCTGCTCTTTGTAAGAGGTCACCACAAAAAGAACAGTGAAGAGTATCAAAGGCTCAAATAATGATGTCACCTTCCTCTCTGGATCAGAGATGAAGCTCAGGGAACTTTAGACCATGAGGATCTTTGAAGCTTTGTTTGAGGAACCATAAGAAGAAAACCATCCTTTTCCCAGAGCTCGCTGTAACGTGAAGTTCACCAGCTGCAATACAGAGAAAGATTGCCCAGTTGCATCACTTCAGTCATCTCACACAATTTACCAGCTGTACTAAAAACTCTCAGTGGCCATGACCAGCCTCACCTGGGGCTTCCCCCCATATCTGTGGACCTGGAAGGCCATCAGTCCCTGCTGACTGATGGAGAACTGTTTGTTTCTGGTTCAGTTGCAGCCCATGGAGTCTCTGGGTCTGGGTTTCACTCACAGGTTGACTCCTTAGCTTTGTCCCCATATACTCTGAGTAGGTATTTTGTTCTGGTTAATCAGCTCTAGAAATAATAATTTGGGTTAGACCATTTTTTTGGAAAAGCTAAAATGAAACTAATCCATTTGCTTTGAGAAATGTTTGTGAAAGACTATTGAAAACATATATAAGACTATATCAACATATATAAGTATATATCAACAGCTGATTTTGAAGACTGAGGGGAAAAGTAGGATTTATGTTGCCAGTTATACAGTACAAAGGGTCATACATGACTTCTTTGCAGGTGTTCTTTCCTATGCTATCTAGTTTTATTTTTCTGTCAAACTCCTACTTAGTTCTTAGGAAACGTCATCCTTTGCGGGATATATGGGGGGGTTGGACTAATGGAAGTCTTAAAGGGCAAAACTGGACAGGAGGGATGAGGGGAGATAATAGTGTGCTCTCCAGGTGCATAAGAAAGGAATAAAAGGAATGATGGAATTGGTAAAACATGCAGAAATATTGGCAACCTTTACATGAGTCAGTATTACTGTAAAACTGAGAGATGCACAGAATCTGCTCCAGCTTCTTTGTCCTGCAGAGATATTTGTAAGCAAAATGAGCTCCAGTGTCTGCCTGCATTGTCACCCTAAACCACTCATTTAGAGTGTGAAGTCTGAACGCTTCTGCAGCTGCTCAGCCCAGAGAGACTGACCTCGAGCATCCCAGGCAGCAAGGCTTGGATTTTCTGAAGCGTTACAAACCTACACCTCCCGCTGATGAAAAAGTGAACTGCAGGCACTCGGAATCGCTCCTAGAGCCTTCCATTTTCTCTCCTGCCACAAACTGAGTTGCAAAGATGTTCTCAGCAAACACACCTTTTGATTCTGTAATACCTCCTACCGGTGTCTTACTCAGCAGCATGTAGCAGACAGAGCAAGAAAAACAAAAGGTATTTCAGTAACTGGAATTAATAGGAAAAATCTATTTTTTTATCTTAGTGGAAAAACTGAAGATGTGAACAAAGAAAAACAAGAGGAATGAAAGATTCCCCCCCACACACCAGTGCTATAAATATTTCTGAATGTACTTTAACATGAATCCCTAAAAATGCATGTGGCCAAGCATATGTGTGTTTCTATGTATGGCTATCAACATTACCACAGTTGTGTATGCTGATTTTGTCACCTCATGCAAATAGGACTCCCAGTTTAGTTAGCATAATTAGAAATAGACATTTGAGAGCTGGATTCTGTCCTTCATTCCTTGCCCTTGCAAAAATAACATATCTAGTCCTCAGAGGAAAAAAGAGGCAAAAATGTGGAATGCATTTAGCTTATGAGTCTCTAAGTTACTTACAAACTGTTTCTGCTGACTCCGGGTAGTGTGAATGTTTAGAATATTTCACTGTGGATCTTGAAGTGGACAATTCTGGCCTTTTGGGTTCCTAAAAATAGTTATAAACACAGGTAAGAATTTAAATTGAATGTTTAAAAGCAGAGGTTAAAAGTTCCAAAAAGAAGCTGGCCTAGGATTGTCATTGTCCATACTAATACTACATAATACAGCTGATCAATAGTTAAAAATATTAACTAAAATTAGCCTCTTAAATTTCCATGACTATCTAAAGGTGCCTATAGAGATAGAAAATGTTTAAGTATCTGTTTTATAGGTACTTAAGTGCTACTACAGTAGTAGTAACATCATCCATCTCTTGTGGTATCAGTTGCTCAGAGAAAAAAGAAATTATTTTTAATACTCCTATTAATTGCAAAAGCTATTTGAAAGAAAAGCAGCCTTTAATTTTTGAGTTTTCAAATATAAAGATTTATTTGTAGAATAACATAGTGAAATGCTTCTTTATCTTCTGTACTTAAACTGAATTGATATGCAAATCCCCCCAAAAGAGGTAAAAGAAGGTAAAACTGGTGTATAAGACACTAGGACAGTATTATTGTGAGTGTGACTCTCCAGAAGCCAGAGTATACATAAGGAAAGAAAGAAGCTGAATGTTATACTCCATTAAGAATGGGATCTGCACAAGGATGTGAGTTTAAATTAATATTTTAAGAGCAACAAAGCTGAGTTCTCTGTGCTTTCTGCATCCAGAGAGATGTCACAAAATAGCTCCTGGTATATGCTTTACCTTGTGAGACTGAAAATCACTAATAGGAGCTGATTGACCATGTGGTAAAATGGATATAAAAACTATCTTTACTTCTTGTGGGCCTGTCCTGCCCATCAAGAAATATCAAGAATAGGTTTCTAGAACTATATTACAAAGAATGAGGGAAAACATCCTTTAATTCAGAGATCATTTTGGTTTGAAATGTTGTGTGAATCCAGTCATCCTCCAGATAAAACAGACATGGAAAACAGTGTAATTCCAGTCATTAATGTCAGCTGTTAAGAGCATGTCTGGTGAAACTTGACCCATTCTTTCAATAGACAGGCCCCCAAACCAGGAGAAGAAAGTACTTTAAAGCTCCATATGCTTTTTCTCCAAGAAGTTTGTGAGGCTTAAACACATTATGGTGAGAACTAGTTATATCCTGGTGAAATGGATGAGTAATCACACCATCCTTGCAGATTGCAGAGGAAATTGTGGGCACCGCAGTATGTTGGTGCTCTCATAAGCACTGAGAAAACTTGGGTTTTCAAAAGCGATGTGGCTTCACCAAGGGTTGCATACCAAGTCTTTTTCAAAGCCAAAATTAAAACATAAAACTGCACAGTGCAGTCATATGCTGGAAATTAGAAATCTTTGGTTATCTGCATGCCTGATCCAGGCCCTGTAAAAAATTCATATAGCCCAGCAAAAACTTGGCTGTATAATACAATCCAGCTCCTGAATCAAAAGCATGCATATGCTCTGTCCTCTTATCTGCCAACAGATTTCATAATCCTGATCTAATCATACAGAGGTGTAGTGCAGGTTGCCTTACAGTCATGATCCAACAACTCCACTGACTACAGTCTCTGCATTGCAGGAGGCTTTCTGGGTCGTTCTCTTACCTTGAACTTCTAAATCTTACTCTGTTTTATTCACTCCATTGCCAATGAGACACTCCCAAGCCTAGGGGATACATGGGTGGGTTTTGGTTCTGTGTATTCTCCCATTAAGAGCTTTATTTGCCACTGCACACAGAGTAGCAAGTTGCTTAATTATTGAAAGGGAGATGTTCTTTGCAGGAAAAAACAACTGTCAGTGGATGGGAGGTCAAGGTCTGTGTTCCAATGATCACTAGGCACTGACAGCACCTTTCAGCTGTCAGCCTGACACACTGTGTAGTGAAGGAAAGGATCCTAACCCAATTTTCTGCAGTTCCCTTATATCTCTGTATGACTTTCAAACTAAATGGTGTGATTACCTGAATCTGGAGCTTTCTCTTCTGCATTCAATTAAACCCTCTCTGGTAGGTGTGATGTTCACATTTGGACACAAAGGCATGTCTGAAATCAGTCTTTGGGTTGTAGGTTGATGGAGCAGCATTTCTTTCTTTGCTTCCTATAGCCACAGTCCTCTCTTGTGTTGTGCAGGCACAAGAGTAAAATCCATGTTCAGATTTGTGTTCAAGGCAGTAGACCTATGGACTATTTATAAATTCAAAAATGTTGTTTATTTAATGATTTGTATGTAGGCCCTCAGAGAGAAAAGCCCAGTCTATGAGGGGAGCCTCTAGACTATGTCAGAACATAAAATCTGACAGTGAAGAAACTTAGTTACTTGTACGTTTCATTAGTGTGGCGGTTTGTAGATTTCCAAAGGGAACATACAAAGAATGCTTACAAGAGCTTTAGTTGTAGAATTAAGAACAGAGGACATCAATTTCAGGTTTACATTTATCTATACAACCTGAATTCTGCCTCCCCAGAATTTATGTACTGGGACTGTAGGATTAACCCTCACCCCCACTGCTGCAAACCAGCCAGGCCAGTGGCTGCTCTAACAGCATTACAGGAGCAGAGGATGAACTATGCAAAATTATTTTTAAAAGACTCCATGCATGTTTTTTGTTCCATGTGTGTGTTCCCTAGGATGACATTTAAGTTTTCATGCTTAACAGGAAAGCATTTTCTCTGTGTCATGACCAGAGCCCATCATTGATTAATATGGATGGTCATCTCCAAATTGATGATTGTAAAATCAGGATGGTATAAAAAGGACCAAAGAAAAAATCAACATATGCTGCTGCATTTAAAATTATTAATTATAACTGTATATCATCAGTAACTGTCTGTGTTCAGCTTACAATGCTTTCAGGTAAAAATCAATTCCAAGACTTTATGAATCAAGTAGTCTTTACTGGCATGAATAAAAAGACTATAAAGTAAATTATTTCAGGATGGATTTTCTGGAATAGCAAGGATCAGAAATGCATCTTGATCCTTCTGAGGTTTAGCATAAGAAGAAATGACAGTCACAGTATATTTTTATAGAGAGTCTGTGTGTACTGAAAACGCTTAAAATTAATTTTGCTATGGAAAACAGGCTGTGCATGAAAGGTTTTGCTGCAAACCCACCCCCTGCCAAAAAACCCCAAACCAATCAACCAAACAAACAAAAAAAAAAAAAAAAGGGGACGGACCTGCTAGAGAAGTCATCTCAGTCTACAGTATAAAGCAATATTACAAAAGTCCCTATTTGTTTTCTTCCACGTTCTCATAATAGGCTTGCCAAGATGTGACCACAGCAAATGGCCAGAGGCTGCTTTGGGTTTTTTCCATCTCGGTGAGATGGTTACCAAAGATTCCCCTGGACTATTAAAAAAAAGGAAAAAAACAGAAAAAAAAAAAAAAAACCAAACCAAAAACCAAAAAAACCAACAAAGAGCAGAAAGCCCACGCTGTTGGATGCCATCTGCTGCTCCTGTGCAGCAGTTTATTCCATTCCCTGCCCAGCCCTGGGCAGATGGTGTCCATTCCCTCCCAGCCCTCTCGAGGGACAGGGAACCTCAATGCCGCCTCTGCGCGGGGAATGAGGGATGGAGGTGCTGCGGGCTGGGGCGACCTGAGAGGAGGCTCCGGGGGTGATCCCCAGCCCCGCGGGGGCGGCCTTGTCCCGCAGCCCTGCCCAAGGAGCTGCCTCCCGCCTGGGCTGGGCCGGGGAGCGGGGCCGGGCAGGTGCTTGTTGGCCCCGGCGGGAAGATGGAGGCGGCGGGCGGGGTGTGGTGATCGCCGCGGGCTGCGCCGTGAGTGTCGGCGAGGCGAGGAGGCGAAGGGACGGGAAGCGGCTGCGGGTCCCGGCGCGGCCCCGCCGCGGGGAGCGGGACGGGCTGCGGGCGCCGCGGGCAGGGGAGGGTGGGAGCGGGTTTTGGGAGGTGGGGTTTGGAAACCTCTTCCACAGGCTGCCGCTTGCGATGACCCCGGGGGGAAGGAGGAGGCGGCAGGGGGGGATCGGCTCAGTGAATGAATGGGCGGCAGCGGCGGCGGCTCCTCTGCTCAATGGCTGCTGGGCTGATACGCGCCAGCCCCGCAGCCGGTGCCTCCCTCGCCCTCCCGTATTTTGTCTCAGGCTCGCCTCGCTCGGGGCTCCCCAGACATGTTCAACCAGCAGCAGTTCCAGCAGCAGCTGCTGCAGCTCCAGCACCTCCTCCAGCAGCAGCAGCAGCACCATCACCACCCTCCGGCGCAGCAGGGAGGCCGGTAAGCGCCGCTACGCGAGGCCGGGGATCCGGGGCCTGTCCCGGGGGACCGCTCTCCTCCTCCTCCCCGCGCTCCGTCCGTCCTCGCCGCGGCGGGGCCGGTGCCGGGCTGCCCTCCCCTGGTGGGGAAGGCGACAAAGGGAGGCGGGCTGGGGATGGGGGGCGCGGGCCGCGATCGGGGCCGAGCCCGGAGGCACCGAGGGGGCCGGGGGTGTGGGAGGGAGGGCGGCGGCCCCTGTGGGGTCTCGCGTGTCCCCTCAGCGCTCCGGGGGTCCCTGTCCGCCCTCCGGGGCTGGAGTCCCCGAGAGCCCGTGGGTGACCTGGGCAGTCCGTATGGGAGCGCTGGGTGGGTGGATGCTCCGAGCCCCTCAGGGCGGGCAGGGCAGCCGGGGCTCGGGGAAAACGCCTTCTCCTGCAGAAACGCAGCACTCAGCAGAGCCACCCTCAGCAGACGCGAGCACT
Organism: Camarhynchus parvulus; assembly: GCF_901933205.1. NCBI lineage: Eukaryota > Metazoa > Chordata > Aves > Passeriformes > Thraupidae > Camarhynchus > Camarhynchus parvulus. The sequence goes on along the minus strand of NC_044587.1, from coordinate 5,687,165 downwards.
TTATTGTTTTATTGTTGAACTTAAACTGTTTGTTTATTTGCTTTCTCTGGCTGGGTCTGCTGGTGTGGGTGCGATCATTGAACTTATTTCTGCAATGGCACCAGCGCTAAGGCTGAGCACGGTGGGGCAGGGACGGGATGGAGAAAATTGTGTTTTGTTTGTGAAAGGAGAAAGAACATTTGCCAGAAAATAACCACGATTTTCCTAAAAAAAATGCAAGATGTGAAACAACTTAAATAGGAGCAGTTATCCCCGATGAGCTGAGACTTGTAGAACCAGCACAAATTCTCCAAAATAATGCATTTATTTGCAGTTACCATTATCTTTAAAGACTTATTCTTTGCAAATTCAAAGCAATGGGATGTGAATTTAGGAAGAAATTTAATTTGTTATTTAAGGAATTATTGTGTTACTTTATCCTTATAAGGCATTTGTCTCTGAGGTAAGCGTGGGAAATTTTCGGTTTTACTAGAAATATGAACCTGCAAATCATTTTACCATTTTTATATGTTTTATGCTATAAAAAAAACTGCGCTTAAAATGCCAGTAAGGGGCTGGCTGCTAGATAGCACGGCTGCATCTTACACCTTTAAAAGTATGATTTTTGTGGTATAAATATCTCTGCTCAGAGACTGGAACCATCTAGAGCAGCAAATGTGAAGATGAGCTGCTGTGAATTCTGTTAAAGGGGTTGGGTTTTTTTGTCAGGGTGGATATTTCGATCCTGTTTGTACCTCTCTTCAGCTCTGACAGATTCAGCTGTGTCAGCAGCGTGCATAGAGGTGGGCCTGACCTTGCAATCGCCTCAAGAAGTGCCTGCCAGTTTCCTCAGACTTTTCTCTCACGTCTGCTCCACCCTCCTTAGAACTGGAGAGTTCTTCCCCGCTGCTTCTTCCTCCTCGTGCTTTAAATATGAAGGCCGTGCTTTATTTTTCCATCTGGTTCTTGCAGTTAGGGGGCACCATTGACAGTTCTGACCTGTCTGGCTCCGTGTGGGAGGTGTTGATTTTGGGAAAACGAGCTCTAAGCTACTGCAAAAACTCCCTGTTTTTTTAGAACTTTTTTGTTGTTGTGTTAAATGTAGCTGCTGATCTAGATCACTCATTTCTCCTGACGGGTGCTGCATAATTCTGTAGAACCGCAGTCAGCTCCTGGGCTTTTTTTATGCTGCTTGGGAGGCTCTGTGTGGGCTTGGTGCTAAGGAGTTGTCTCTGACCTCAAATTCTTTGATAGACAATCTGTCAGCTTTGGAAATTCCAGGAGAGTGGAGGAAAGAGGATACAGTGCCAGTGCATGGTGTCTTTTCATGCATGTATATCAGCCTTTCAGCTGTTTGCCCCTCTATTTTATGCCTGGCATGGAAGGGTACACTTTTTATTGGGTTCTCATGATTGATGCCTTCTATTCCAGGGGTTTGCCGCCGCCGCCGCAGCAGCAACAGATGCTGAGCTTACGGGCAACAAATCAGCCATCGCTGCTCAGTGCCAATCCTATGCTTCAGCGGGCCTTACTCATGCAGCAGATGCAAGGTACTGTCGTTATGGGAAACGCTTACTTACTGGAGTTATTTAATCATCCTCTTGGACTGAAACCATACCATGGCTATTTCCTGCTGAACCAGTGCAGTTCTTGTACTTGGCAGTTCTGTTTGTTGTCTTCTTTTTTTTTTTCTCCCATCTTCTCTTTAAATTAGTCCATAGTCCTCAGAACAGAGGTTCTTCAGTTGTTGAAAATCACATGTGCCCAGCTGTTCACAACTGGGAATAGCACTAGGGGGTATCAGGTTAGATACTGAATACATGCCTTCCCTTTTAGGCATGATGGAGCAAGTATTTTTTCATCAATATATTTAGATCAAATACTGAGATTTTGGTTATTTGTTTGTCTTTCTTGGTTACAAGGTTAAGGCCATTTATTTATCTGTTACGTACACACTAACCTTGTTTGCAGTACATTCTTGTCTTTATCCAAAGTTAGTGCAGTACAAACAAATACAGTATATTAAGGTAGAAGATGGTTTGGGTGTCAATTGTATTGTGAAATTTTGATTCCCTGAAATGACTGTGATATCTATGGTGGGCAATATCTCTGTCTTTCCATTATTATCTTTCCACAAGTGGATTTTCCTTTTCTTTTTGTGTTTTCAAAACAAATTATGAAGCTGCTTTAATAATAGAATTACTAATGTAAAGATAATAGGAATAAAGATATGTTTTTATTTTTTGCTCATGTCTTAACCTGACAGTTGTTTTCAACACAGAAAATCAGTACCTGAGATAGTTTTCAAGTGCCTAGTCTAGATTAATGCCTGCAATTTCTACCTTGCCTGTGAATCATGTCCAGATGTGAAGACAAAAGATTTATTCTGCATGTCGTTAACTCTCCTTTTGTTCTCTCTTGCCCATTTAATGAGAGGGCTCTCTAGTGACTCCAGTGGCTCTCCACAGATCAGGTTGAAGGGAAAGTGACAGTGAGAAAGGACAAGCCATGCTCTGATGATTGGTGTCCATATATCGTTGTCAGGAAAAATTGTGACTCCAGCCTTCAGTCAGTCATGCTCCTTCTAGATTCATTTGCAGTCAGCTGACATTTTTTCCCTGAATCTTTTATTGAGGAGTTGTATTTAAATAGTGTGCCAAGGGCTTGGGGCTAATTAGATAGAGCGGGATAAGATATGTTAATGAACACTTCACATGCACTTTATCTAAGTGTTGCTCCTCTTCACCTCTCCATGGAGTTGTGACTTCTCTCAATCACCTACCTCAGGTAGCCACAGGGAACATGGAATATGGTTGCCAATGTCCATGTGGCCCTTTTTACTGATATGAATTTTTTGGCCATCAGGTTTGGGTTACATGTAAGAATATCTGATGCTCTGCCATTTCTGTCCCTGGGAAGCATCAGCATAAATAATTCATTGGCTGTGTGTGGCTTCAGCGGTGGGAATAGGAAAAGATAAATACTTCAAATTGAAACAGATGTGTGGTTCTTTAAAGATGTCAAACCGAGAGCAGAAGATGATTTCTTGTGTTAGATTTAATTTTTTTTTAATATAGCTATGTCCTTTTACTGTAAGGGATTATATATGGGAAGTAATAATAGGTTAGATTGCTTTTGAAGACAAACATAGGGAGTACTTCCTATTGTGCTGCAGGCTTTTCAGAGTGTAGCTTGGTTTTTCAGGTGTTGGGTGCCTGTTTCCAAACTTTGCTGCCCTGTTTTGACGGCTGCTAAAAGGCTGGAGTATGCACTAATTCAAGTGAGAGAGAAAAAATGGCAATTTAAGTCCAGGTTCCCTGAATGATGGATGGTTTCTGAGGGTATAGCTGAGGCATCTGGGCCTCTCCATTCCCTCACACCTGAAATGGGAGTGACAAGGACTGTCTTCAGAAGAAATTTTTGACACTTGGTTAATAGTCTGTGGATGCTGAACTGTTCAGAAAGCAGAACATTATAATTGGAAATGGCAGAGTCTCAAGTGTCAGAGTTGAGGTTGACATGTTGAGCTTGCATGGCAACCAGGTGGCAGAGAGGACTGTGGTTTTTTTTTTTTAAAGTTTGGTGTTGTTTTAAATGAAATGCTGTTACTGGCTTGTTTTAAAGAGGTTCAAGCTATGGTGTGGGCAGTCAGCTGCACCAATGTGGGGTGAATTTTCCTTTTTTTACAGAGAGTTTTTGTAAAACGAGACCTTGTTTGTTGCAAACACGAGTGCTAATGTGCTCAGATCAAATAATTGCTCTAATGATCTTTGCCTGAAGTGGCAATTATAATTAAATAGCCTGATCCATAGTAATGGTTGCTCTCACATCAAATCATTCTGTGTGCTGAAGAGGGTAGAGCACACAGCACCTATGCAGTGCCCAGTAAAAGACGGGGTCATGTGTAGAGGAGCCCTTCCCCTCCCCTTCCCCACCTGCTGCTTGTTCAGGTGGAAGATTTTCTCTCCTTTGCACGTTTCAGGGTGGTGAAACGCTGTGTTTGCATTTATAGGAAACCTGCGTGGATTTAACATGACAGCGCCAGCACTGCAGCAGTTCTTCCCTCAGGCTACAAGACATTCCCTCCTGGGACCACCACCTGTTGGGGTCTCCTTAAAGCCAACTCGGCTGGGCTTCCCCAGCCTCCCATTCCAGCGGCAGAACCGGACCTTTCGCAAGGTGGGGCTGTGCTTTCCTACTGCTGGGGAGCTTTGTGCTCCTTTTCACTTGCAGTTGTTGAGTGTATAGTAGGCAGAGTACAAAGGAGAAGGGAGAGAGCCTTACAAAAAAAATAATGTTTTGTGCCATGCTGCTGACACAGAAATGCAAAAATCATTCCATCCCGAAGGCTCTTGTGGTCCATATTTACATTTACAATGCAAAGGTTTTTTGTCATTACTTGCCCAAGAGAGAGAATTCTCCATGATAGAACTGTTTAAACCTAGGATATAAAAGGAGCCTTTAGAGGTATCAGCTTAAAAGTAATTACAACAGAAGAAATCCTGGCTAAGTACTTTGCTGTTCCAAAGCAGTTTGTTGTTCCCAAACAACTTGCTTCTACTATGGACACTCTGCCTCTTTGGGCTGTTTCCCACTTTTTAAGATCAGACTCATATTTGTCCTTGTGGATTTTGTAAAATCTACAATTCTTGTTTTGTAAAAACCTTTCACATTTTCCATCATTAAGACCTCTTTTGTATCCTGGAAATGGTTCTTGGTTGACTGCTACTTGCCTCCTCTTAGATTAGCTTTGGCATATTTCATCCCATTCTGTCAAAAAGATGTGGTGGATAAGGTAAACTCACACTCTTGGACTGTCCTGCAGAGTCAAAAGAAGAGGAATTATTTTGGACTATCCTTTTCCCTGCCCATGCACCTCTTGCCAGAGTTCCTTTAGCATGGTCCTACCCTCTGCTAGCAGCTGTATTTCCTACAGCTGCTGCTTAAGGCACTGGGGACATGTCCTGGCTGCCTGTGGAACTGAAATACCTTGCTCTCTTTGACCATGTAAGCTTGCCTTAGGTGGGGCAGTCCATTATGAACCATCTATTCCTTTCCATTATCACTGGAATTCCATTCCTGCCCCACAGTAAAACTCTGGTGCTTTAGGCAGTGTGTGTTAAGGACTAAGAGGTGGCAGTGACTCTCTGCCCATTACAGGACTTCCAGAGGGTTCCTGACAGGAAGCGGGAACTGGATCCTGGGTCTTCATCTCAGACACAAGGTGATGAGAAAATGGAAATTCCAGAGGGAATGCAAGCAGGGTCAGAGCAGAACAATTCCTCACCATCCACAGGTAAGGGGGAGCCTGTAGTGAAACAACTGCTTGCAAATATGATAAACATCTCTTGACTAGTCCTGCAGCAAAAACTGGAGATGATTTTAGGCTTAATCAGCTATGTTTCTCTCTAATTATAAATACTTAAGCTGCTTGTGATAGCCCTCTACTATGTGCTTCATCTACCACTTTTACCTGATTTTTTTTTTATGAGCCTACTCCATTTCTCTTGCATGGATGCCTCTCAGAAGTCCCTTTTGACACTGAGCTCTGTTTAAGATGGGGGGCAAAAAGAAAACCAGTCTGAAATTAAAGCTTTCACATTGCCTTACCCATGCTGAAGTCAGCATCTCATTCAGCCAAACACATCAAGCAGAACCAGTAACGATCAGCTAAGAAAAAGATGAGTTGAAAGTCCTGGTGCCCCACTTGTCAAAACAGAAACTGCTGGCACTGAGTATCTTGATGTCACATACAACACAGATGTGGGAATGTCATTTCTGACTGAAGAGTGCACGATTTAAAACTGCAGGCTTTGATGAGGTTGTGACCAGGGAATATACAGCAGTGAAAACTGTCTTATTAACAGGTTGCTGTCAGGTAGATGTGCCACCTTGGCTTATATTAATGTTCCCATGATCATGGCTCTTGTCACTTAGGTACGGGACTGAGACCCATTTAGTAGATATGAACACAGATTTCTTTTTTTGATCAGCACCTCATACAGTGACATTCCAATAAAGCTCAAATATTTGAGGTCATTATCTAACCTTGTCAGAGCAGCTCATAAATTCAGAGTAAGCAAGTATTTAGTATTATTTGCTCTAACAGAGCCTCATTGGCATTTGCCATTCAGATATGGAACGCGCCCAAGGTGGCATGATCTGTTTTGCTAAGGAATTCTCCTTCTGTGTTCCTGCAGAGCCAAGAACTCCAGCAGAGTCTGTGTTGAACACTGAGCCTGCAGCAAAAAGACTGAAGAGGTATTTTTTGAATGGGGTATTGAGATAGTTATTGACTTTAGAATTGTTGTCTAATTTTATTTTCTGATAATTAGGGCTGTATACTCTATTGGCATGATGTCTAGCTTGTAAGAGGTATTTCAGATGCTTGTGGACAGCTTGCTTCAGAAAATCTTGTGGTACTTGCTGAGATACCAGGTGTTGTGGGGTCTCTGCTAGGGAGAGAATGAAAAATGAGAGCTGCAGCTCCTCTAGATTTGCAACAAAGCTGAGTTTGCTCGTGTATTCTTCTGCCAGGGTCCCTGTAAGCATAGAGGTTCTTTTCTATTCTGATGTATTTCTCTTAAGTTTCTTCCCTAAATGTCAAAAAAGTGAAGTGAGCAGAAAGGGAAAGAAAGCCTTGGGATATATTAGGTTACAGTAGGTGTACAAGAGGGTAGCTTATTTTGAGAAATGATAAAAGAAAGGGAATCAATACTCCCTAGTATCCAAGCCTGTATCAATGAGCGTTGAGTTCTGTATCCATTCTGCAAAGGTTGCCTTGCCAGTATCTCTGTCTGTTGGGTAAAAATAGACAAAGGCAATCCTATTATCCCCCAGGGATGCGCGGCAGGCTGGCCTTGGCAGGCCCATCCCAGCCTCCCGAGGGTGCAGCAGGGACAGGCAGGGCTGTGTTGCCATCTAGTGGGAAGGCACCTCGCGAGGTTCCCGCTGCCATCTGCACCGGGCTGCTCCTCTCCCAGAACTATCACCCTTGGCTGGTGTGGAGGGAGAAGAGGAAGGAGTGAATACAGATTTCTGTAGGCACTGACTTGAGAATTCTCCAGCATATGTTAACGACGATGAGTCAGGACTCCTGGGCCCTCTTACCTTCCCTGACAGGCGTTTGCCGCCTGCTTTTGGACAAGTTTCCTCACCTCGCTGTTTCCCATCTGTAGATTACAGATTAATGGATAGTTTTAGGGGGAATATTCCAGGATTACATTATCAAGGTAATATCCAAACATCAAAGTAAAACATTAAAGAGTGGTAAATATTGTGTGCTCAGGGACCGTCGTGAGTTATGGACTCTGATTAGCAAGAAAGTGAATAAATTCAATTAAAGCTAGGTCGAATACATTTGAGTGCATGCTTTGTTAATCTGTTTGCCAAAGCTAATTTAATTTTAATTACATTAATATTTAGCAGGGTATTAATCAAAGTCCTGTTACATGCACTGAAAACAAGAATCAAGTCTGAGGAATGACTGCTCTTACTGCAGCAAGCCAGCTATTAGGAAAATTCTTTCCTAAGCTGCAGTTAGGGACTGCCAGATTTGATGCATATATTATGGCTGGTATTTACCTAGAATAGATTATTCCTTAGCTTTTTTTTGAAGTGTTTCTAGTATCTTCTAATGAACAGTTGAAGGATCTGTGAAAAAAAAATTAGTTTACTGTTCTCATACTGCCCTTCACAAATGAGAAGGGCATTCCCCCCATCTATGTCATAAAATTGTGTTTCATGCTTCATTGTTCCATTTCCCTTTAGCCAGAAATACCAGCCTCCTTCTTCATTTCAGGTTTTTCCCACTTCTGCCTTTGCTCCTATGTAGCATCTGTACACCTGGAACAACATCCTCATTCCAGTGCAGAAAGCACTCATCATCTTCAAATCCTTGAACACCCACTTCTAGCATGGCATGACAAGTATCCATAGAATACCGTTTTCTCTTTAAATCATGCTCGTGGTGGCTTTTGCTTCCTTAGATTGCTCCCAAGGTTTGCAGTTCAGGCTGCAAACCCTCGCCCTGAGCGCTGGCACCATCTGTGTGTGGTACCGTCAGCGTTGAGCCTGCTGGCAGCACCTGACAAATAATGTTAATGCCAGTCACTCTTGTTTAATTCGTGTTTGCAGTGCCCAAACCCTGCTGCATATTTATAGCTGTGTAACCCAGTTCCCTTATCACTTATCAATCTGATAAATTATGCGGTGGGCGTGCGCGGATAACGGGACGCACTACCTGCGCTATCCTCTGTCCTGCTTGTGCAGAAGGTGCTGCTCCCTCTTGGCACAAGGACGCCAGCAGGTGGGAATTTGAGCCACCCTCAGAGCAGACAGTCAAGTCATGGTGGAAAGTTAGTCCTGACAGAAAAATGGGGGATGTAGAAAGAGACTGCAGAGAACACTTTGTGCCCTCTGGAAGTCAGACGTTTATTCTCAATAGTCCCCTTAGGAGCGCTTTTCTCCTTAGCAGATCACTAAAAGCAAGGCCCTTTTGATTTGCATCTTGTAGAGTTTCACTTCCCCCACAAGCAGAGCTTTAGGGACTCTGAAATGAAACACGACTGGTATGAATAGAACAGGCAGCTGTGGTGAAATCCCTGTAAAGGCACCATGGAGAACTCCTTCAGTGCTAATAGGTATCTTCTCTCATGTACAGAGCAGCCAGGAACACTGTCCAGGTGTTGCAATTTCCCCACAGGTCACCAGTCATGACAGGAGAGAGCTCTCAGAGCTCTTATTGAGAATATTTATTTTATGAACTTAATTCCCTTCAGGCTTCTTGCAGGAGAGGGCAGCTAACCAAAAAATCAGTTGTAGCTTTCTTGTCCAGATTATTGCTGTTTCTGAATCCATTCTAGAACACCCATTCTACATTATTTTATTTATTTCTACCAAATTCTTGCCTGAAATACCACTTCCAGTAGCTTATTGATTTGTGTTTAGTGGAGAGTGTGGTAGGTTAGACCCCAGCCTGTGCCTTGGTGTGCCTTTTGAAACTCGTGTCTGTAACATGGCAATTAAGGTGCTTTTCTTGATATCCTTGAAGTGTGACTGGCGAGTCTGCATTAGAGGATGCCACAGACAGCAAGAAAGCAGGAATCTCATGCACCCATGTCCAAGCTGATGGTGAGTTGCTGAACCCTGTGATTTGAACTTTTAGGGCACTCCTTGGTGGAGCAGCACCTGTAGGTCCCATGGGTCTACAGAAATGTTCTTCCCCCAGTTGTACAGGATGGGGAAAGGAAGATAAAATCTAGGAACCAAATACAAACTATGTCCCCTAATATCTGTTACCTGCCAAAGGCAAATGATTGGATATTTCTGTCTTAATTATGAAGCATAAGGAGAAAGGTTTGTGAACTGGCTTATGGCCAACAGTGCTGTGAGGAAAGCTCCCTGACTTCACTCACCTGCTGCTCTGTTTTTCCTGTCATTGCTGTTTTGATTTAAGACTGCTAAAAGGACTCTCTCCCTTCTTAGGTACAGACAATGCAAAGGAGTACACAGCTGAAGATCTCTCCAGAGAGAGGAAATTCTCAGAGGAACCGAAGGCTCCTGAGGTGAGCAGACACCGCTCCATGCAGGGGTGGTGCAGAACATACAACCTCCCCCTCCATCCTGGAGAAGCCCGTTGCCACTGGGAACCAGCTGGCACCCACGTCTGGAGCTCTGTCTCCTGCTGAAAGCTGTTGTCCCTGGCAATAAGGCATAATATGTCTGCAATTAGTGCACAGTCTGCTCTGACTTGCTGCTTTTGTACCTCTGCTGGCCTGTTCCTTACCTACTGCTGCCTATGGATGGGGCATTCATTAAGATTTTTGTATTCAGCTGGAAAGATGGAAAGCTGAATTGAAAGAGTTACTTAAACTCGATGTGTGGAGGGCCATAGCTAAATACATCTTTCATATTGCTAAAGAGCAAGTGTAAAAAGATTCAGGTGGTGTTAAAAGATTCAACCCTGAGAGTCTTTTGCATGAAATACGTGGCCCCCATGCTAGATGTTAAATCAGGACCTCAGGCTGTGTAAAGCTGTGAGCAGACAAAGATTTAACCTCAGGTGTGAATCAGACTTGACAGTCTTCCATAATTGGAGACGTTTATTGATGCGATCAAATGTATCATCCTGCCCATGTCTGAGTTCCTGACTCCATCAGGTGTTGTGCTGAGTAGGCTTTAGTTTTGCTGTGGAGAAAAATGAGCTGATTGTGTCCCTTAGCAACAATTGTTTGTGGCTCCAGTCCCCAGAGACTGGATCATACAGTGGCTGCAGAGGCTGCAGAAACAACCATCTGTGCTAACAGGGCTGGTGCTATGACACAGGGATCGCTGATTTAGCGGCTTTGGGAGGAATGTGTATGAGAGTCCTGATCAGCCTCCTGTGGGCTCAAGCTTAAGTGCATTTTCCTAAAGGGTAAAGAGCTTAGGTGGCATACAAAAAGCAGATGTAATTTTTGTTCTACTGAGGGATTGAATTTAATGTTGACTCCTCCTTTTGACAGGTGTTGAGCTCTGGAGGTTCACTGAAAGTGACTATTCAGCAGAGCAGTGAGAGCAGAGCTATCAGTACAACAGCTCTGAAACCAGGGCACTGGGCCTGCGACGTGGGCACAGCTGATCCCAACCCGGAATCCGTCCTTAAATTCTACTGTTACATCTGCAAGACCAATTGCTGCAGTCAGCAGGTAAAAATGCACAGGTCTGACAGGGTGGTCAAGAGATGGGAATTAGATGGCTGATCTCTTGTTAGCAAGGGCTCATGTTTTAGGAACAAGGAACATAAGAAATGATGACAAGTATTCAGATAAAATAAACCTCTCCTGAGAGCTGGCAAGCAACCTGCTAGAGAGAGAATGTGGGCGGATCCACAGGCAGCCATGCTCTTAAGCTTTTATATTTCATTGTTAAACAGCAGTCAAAAGAAAGGAAAGCATAGCTCATACCTATTATTTTCTGTGTTTGGAATACATTTAAAAGGATTTTTCTCCTAACCTATCTTTCAGAATTTCCAATCCCACATGGCTGGAATTCAGCACCAGCAGCGACTTGGGGAGATTCAGCACATGAGCAATGTTTGTTTTGTTTCACTACTGCCCATGGTGAAACAGCAGAAGGTGCTAGCAGGAAAAGATGGGTAAGTGTTGGTCTGCAGTAGAAAATTGGATCTGAGTGTGGCCCTATATGGGTTCTAAAATTTTTCACTGCATCAGGGTGCCTCTCAGTTTAAGGTAAGGTACAAACTCCCTCTGGTTTCAAGGGCCTTAATCTCCTTCAGGCAACTTTCTATCTTGCTGAAAGATATCAGAGTTGACTTTGACCTGTGTAGTTTTTAATACAGTAGATTAAGTAGGAGACCTGTTCTATCTGGTGCATTTCTGTCAGCACAAGCTAAAGCAACCTGTAAGTGGGTGAGAAGTAGAGAAGATAAATTCGAGCCTGTAAAGATAGGAACTGTGAAGAAAACAATGCCAGGGACAGATTGCTACCTGCAGTATTCCATGGAGAATGAAAAAGGTGTGATCTACAGCTCTATCTGTTGTCACTTCAGAGAGACCCAGCAGCGGTGGTGTAACACCTGCCAGGTGCATTTCACAGGGGACCTCATCAAACATCGCAGGACCCAGGAACACAAGGTAACAGCCATAGCATGGACTTCATTTTGTGCTGACATTTTGTCTGGGGATTAAATGGAAGTGTGTAGCACCTCCTGCTCCCCAAGCAGCAAAGGAGAAGTGAGTGAAGTGGAGGGGTGCACAGTAAGTTCTGCCAGTAACTCCCTCCCTAAGCGCACTGCAGTGCTACCTCCTGCCTCTGGCATTGTTGGAGCTTCGAGTTGTCATGACATGTCAGTATGGCCTGAGGGACCTCTAGTCTGTAATTCTTGACTTTTCTTAAGAAATATGGCTTATCATGCCCACCTACTCAATTGAATGGAGAAGTTGGTGGGCAGCCTCTTTAAGCTAAACTTCAGGCAGGCCAGCATATTTATTGACTTTGAGGGAAGAAGTGACAGAACATTTAAGACACACTATTTTAAGACACACTTATTTTGCTCTGCATGTTTTTCATCTTTTTGGTGGATAAGAGTTAGGGAGCCCTTTTTGCTGAAAAAACTATTGTATGTATGGTCTCCCAGGATGCGGGGCTGACTTTGTTTCAAGATTCATCTGCATTCCTCCCAAGCAGTGCCTCTTGTGACTTACAGAATTGTTGCTCTTTCCTTAGCTGGCCAAACGCCGCTCCGTCCCTTCTGCACTGTCTGCAGCCGCCACTTCAAGACCCCTCGCAAGTTTGTGGAGCATATGAAGTCCCCTGAGCACAAACAGAAAGCCAAAGAGGTAATACTGCCTGTGTGGAGAGCTGTGCAGGTCTGCAGGCAGTTACACTGTAGAGCAGAATAACTTTCTGCTTTCCTGACTACCGTGGGGCTGAAACGAAGATGTGCAGTTCTTCCAACCCTGTTTTAATTTTCATCTTTTGCTGAACTTCACTTGTTAGCGCTGCAAGAAGTTGAGTGAAAAAGGAAGAAGGTGTTGGATGTGTCTAGAAGTAAGAGAGCATTATGCCCCTCTTGCTCATCACATACAATCTGTCCTGAGTCTGGGCTCTTCCTTGGTTAAATGGCAAGTGCAAAGTTGATCTGATCTTTCTTTTCTGTACCTTACAGGTTAGGCTAGGAGAGAAGGAGTTGGGGAGCCCAGAAGATTCAGAGGAGTTGATCACTGTGGATGCTGTTGGCTGTTTTGAAGATGATGATGAGGAAGAGGAGGAGGAGGAGGGAGGAGCTGGTGAGGAGGAAGATCATGATGTAGTGCTGATGGAGAATGAGGATTCTGCTGCCAAACAGGTATGCTGTGCAACAGAAGAAGGAATGACCTATCTGAGAATCTGCTATGGGATCCTATGACTTAGGTTGGTTGAGTTCAGGCTTTTAAGTCTGCTCAATCTTGCACAGCAGGAGGGTGGGACTGGAGGGTTCTTCGAGGGCACAGGGTGATGTGGAAGAGAATCAGGCACTGTGTGTGGGATACATGAAGATGTTTCTGCTGGGCTGTACAGCTTCTGCTGTATTCAGATACTAATCTTGTTGAGGAGCACAAAGCAGTTTTGACATAGTCTCTTTGAACAGCCCAGCAGTAGCTGGGTCTGATAGCAAATATGTAGAGGTTTATCTTGACAAATACATTCCCAGTAGAGAGCAGTTACCAAGAAGGAGGTACATGGCTAAGCTCCTTCAGGCTTGGAGTGCAAGGAGTGATTTTAATCCTTGTAATGAAGTGGTCTGCTGACATTGGGGTTTGCATCTGCCCCTGATCAGAGGCCATGTAACTCTGTCACTGGTATGTGAATCCTCTGTTTTACTCCCATTTTTGCTTACCAGAAAAATGCAAGAGCCTGATAATTGCCATAGATACAGTAGGCACTAATGTTCTTTCGGTTTCCAGACTGGGCTGAAGGAAGTGTCTTTGGAGGATTACGAAGGAAGTGAGAAGTATTGTCCAGACACAGCCTATGGTAAGCAAGCAGAGTTAAGCACAAAGGGCCACAGAGCCTTCTCTGTCCACATGCTGTATCTGTAGGAGAGGATGGTCTCTACCTACTGTTGTAATGACTTCTTGGGCCATGGTGCTCCAGCGTCTGCATTGGACTGGTGCAGGTCACTGCTGCCTGGAGAAGAACCTCTCCTGAAAGCAGGATGTTTCTTTATTACTGTGTGATAAAACATGAGGATGTGATTGATGTTTGTCAACTGCCTTTTGCTTTGAAGAAGGATGAGAACCAGATACATTTCTAAGGTAGGACATGGCAGGGCAGGAGTGCTGAAGAAAGTAGGTAGCAAATGAGGGATGCTCTGGAAAGATGGAGTCGGAAAGCATATTGATTGGAATGCTTTCCAACAGAAATGCAGCTTGCAGAGAGATACTGAGCATCACTGACAGTATCAAACTCTCTGCTAGACCCAAACTGTGCATGTTTCCTCCGCTTCAGAACCCCCACGCTGTACCGAGCAGTTCCTCAGCCGTGCTGCTGGCCTGGTGGGCAGTGGTTCCTCCAGATGGCCGTGTCTGCTCCCCACCCTGTAAGCGACTAACTTCAAACCCCTAAGGGCCACTCGTGTTTGAGGAGGGGCAGCTCTGCAGAGGCTGTTTTGTGCCCAAGGAGAGCTCTGTTTACACGGATCTTCCATATCGCTGTAACCTTCCACTATCGTGTGGCAGATGGAATAATGATTCATGCTGTGAATGTTCTCTGCGTGTTCCTCTTGCGCGCCTGCTGTCTTCTGCTTGGTTTGATCCCATTACATTAGATCACATGTTCTCTGTAGTTTTCCATTGTATTCTTTTCTCTCTTTTTCCCCCCTTAACGCTCTGTGTAGTTTCTTTGCTCTGGCAGCCAGATTTCTCTCTGAATATCAACCACAGCCATTCCATGGTAAGACGAGATATTCAGCAAGTCATCTTGCAAATCCCTGATTAACAGAAGCAAAGCTTTCCACCTCTCCTTCTTTACTCCCATCCCCCTTCTCTTTTAACATGCTTTCATTATTTGAGTTCCATTCAATGTGATCTGTGATTTCCCTTCCCCTCCCGTTTCGCAGGCCTGGATTTTCTGGTCCCCGTCGCAGGTTACCTCTGCAGGCTGTGTCACAAATTCTACCATAGCGACTCCGCTGCCCGGCTCGCACACTGCAAGTCCCTGATGCATTTTGAGAACTTTCAGGTTAGACCCTTTGGCGATTGCATGGCCTGGCATTTGTTTCCCCCGTGCGTGTCTCTCCAGTGAATCCACCACATTAGCCGTCTTGTCTCCAGCTCATTTCCATCATCCTTGGTGTCCATTATGCTGTAGCTTTCTCCTGGTGTGCTCTGTCTTTGTCTCCCTTGGCCCTTGTAGATCTAAAACCAGTTAAGTCCTGCTTCCCAGCTACTGCTGCTGTCATCTTTTTGCCTGTTTCTGGCTGGGAATCTTCCTCAGAGTGTCCGCTCTGTTTGCTGAACCTGTGGAGTCTGTCATTTAGCCTAGGCCTCTTCTCTGTTAGATTACAGGTTGGTCAAGGTGGGATTGAGCAGGAGAGAGAGGCTGTTCCTTGTAAAGAAAGCTGGTGCATACGCATCTCCAGGTGTGACACTGCAAGAACAGCTCCTTTAGCCAAAAGTGTGGGTGTGATTCATCCAGGAAGAGGCCTGGTAAAATCAGATACCTTAGAAATCTGAAAATTTAACATTACAGACTCTATGTGATAGAATCTACAAGCTGGTGAGAGTCCATTTGTCCCCAGGGTCAGCCTGCAAGAGGAAGTCTGTCTGTCTATCTGTCTGTCTCTCTCTGTCTGCTGCCCTTTCCTAGAAACTCCTTAGCACAAAGCTCTGCAAACTGATGCTGTTCCTTTGCTTTTCTGGCTCCACCTAAAGAAGCCGTATTGCCCCTTGCTGCTTTCGTATCTAAAGCTTTTCCTACTGGGCTGGCCTGGAATCTGCCTCCATTGTTCTGTCCTTGTTGACTTGCCAGGGGGTAAGGGGCCTGGATTAGTACTTGTGGAGGGTACACAGGACTTGCACTGTTTCTGCCCTATCCCATGACCACTGCCTGGGCCCTCCTGTATGGGAGAGCACTGTTCCCTTTCCTTGGTGAGGAGGGAGGCTTCCACATCAGCTTGGTCCTCTGCCTGCACCCACAAAAACTGCTGTGCTTCCCTACCACCTTTTTTAATAGTGTTTTAAAAAAAGCCCCAAACACACATACATAGACCCCTGACCCCCAAAACTTCATGGTTTTCTTCTAGTCTTCAGACAGAAGAAACTATTCCCAGTCAGCCATCACTGCCTCCAGGAAGGGGTGGAGTGCTTTAGAATTCTGCCAGCACTCAGAGCAGTGGATTTGGAATGGGAGGAGACCACGGCTGTTCCTTCATGGTTGCTCATCCTCTCCCACTCCTGCAGCTAGTCATTTCAGGAATTAAGGAATTGGACTTGCTGTTTTCCTGGCTTGTTTTAGATCAGCATACAGTGAATCTGCAGCAACAACCACTTCTGTCACTCTTTTGGCCCACTTAGAGCTGAAATCAGATGCTCTTCAAATGCATGCCAGAATGACCTGGGGAGTTCATGAGAAGAGTCCAGTCTTACATGTCTGCAGGCACATAACTATTATTCTTGGCTGCCTGGGTGCCTTGGGGTTGTCACAATCTGAATTAAATCACTGCCAGTTGCTGGGGTATTCTCAGCAGAGTAGCTCAGCAGAGGTTTTCAAAGCAGAGAATTGTGTGCTGTTGAGACAATTTACAGCATCACTCTGCACACCAGTTTGCATGCCTGGACCTGCTTAGGTTTGGGTACAGTATGACTCAACTGATCCAATTCCAGTGTGATATGATATTGTTCATATCCCTCTGTGAGGACAGAGGAAGAACAAGCCTGCAGTGATAAACTGAATTACAATGTAAAGCTGCCTGTCAGATGTGCTGTAATCCCACATTGCAGACTGGTGAAAGGCATTGTGCTCGAAATTGTTTCCTTAAATTGTCAGGTGTAATGCTAGTGCCAGTTCAAAGAACGCTTTAGCAGGCAGCTGAAAGGGAGGTGATTATGAAGGGAACTGCTGTGGGAAAGAGTGAACTTCAGTTTGTTCCTTTAGGTCACGTCTCTCTGGGCATTGAAGACTTGGTTCCTGCCATGTGTTAGCTAGCTACAGTGAGTTGTTTTCCTGAAATCATCTAGAACATGCGTAGTAGCCATTTTAATCTCTTTACAGACCTCTACTGGTTCATCATGATAGTGAGTGCAAATGAGTCCTTTTATTGATGATATGCTTACCTTTACTCTGTGGAAAATCCCAGTGACTTGTAATGAGATATAATGGATATGATATCGTAGCCTTCCTGTCAACAGTTCCACTGACTGTGCAGATTATATCAACACAGTGAAGAAATACAAAGCTTTCAGCTTAAGCCTTGCTTTGGCTGATAAACATTAATCCCAGCAGTAGCTGAGGGCTGTGCAGAGCCTCACACGCCCGGGGTATGTGTCCTGGCAGTAACTGAAGCAGGAGCTGTCACTTGCACTGTTACATCTACAGAGTCCTGAGTCTGACTGACATTAACAGTTGCCAGATCATGATTTCTGTCTCGGGAACCACAGGTCTGCCATGCACTCGGCTCAGCATTAAGTAATGCGAGAGGGACTTCAGTTTTTAATAAACTTTTCCTCACAGGAGCTGACCCTTCTCTGTTGAGAGCCTCAGCAGCCAGGCCAGGAGCTGCTGAGATCACTTGTGCCCCTGCCACTCACCACTGTTTTTGTACAGGTGTTCCTGGACCAGCTGCTGCTTTGCTGCAGTGACAGGAGCTGAGCTGGGCTTCTCTCTCACGTTGGTTTGTTTGTATTTGCAGAGATACAAGGCAGCAAGGCATCGTGCCACAACTGCCTACCCCGAGGCTCCTTTGCATTCCCAGGGCTCCAGCTCCCAATTGCTGGATGATCCAAAACAGCCTCTTGCTACAACAGCACATACCAGCAAGAAGATGAATGATGATCATGGGATAGATAAGGAGGGCACAGAGCTGTCAGCCCTGCAAGAACAAACTTCAAGGTCTCTGGAGGGTAAGGGTGAGCTGGCCACCTCTAGGCCAGAGGGCAAGAGCCTGGCCAGTGTGACTGATGATGTATGTGGTATCATGGTTGTAGAAGAAGAAAGTCTACAGGACAAGTCCACTGCCACTAGTGCCGACTGCCTGTTCTCCGATGAGAGCCACACCATAGGGGAGCCCCTGGGACGTGAGGAAGAAGCCAACACAGCCAGGCAGAGGGCAGGCACAGACGACCACCAGGATCCAGGGAGTGGAGGAGGCTTAGGACAGAAGGAGGCAGCAGATGCAGGCCAGGAGGCAGCAGCAGAGCCTTCCTCCCTGGCCAAAGGTGAGACAGGCAGTCTCACCTCTGCTGGGTCCAGACGCTCTTCCAGGCGCAAACCCAGATAGAGTGGCCTTAAAGAGAGCCCTTTACAATATGATATTTGCTGGAAATGTTTATTTTCTGAGTCTTTTAATAGAGCAAAACCTTGAACTTTACTGCTGTTTTTATTTTAAGAATAAATAAGCCTGGCTTTAGCGTGTCTAATACAGGATAGTGTTGCTTATTACTTGTACAGTTGGGATACAGCAGTTACGTGGAAAGACTGAGGCTTGGATTGCTGAACCTGAAAGAAGATGGTAATGGGATTTCCATAGGGGACAAACTTCACAGAGTGATGGATGCAAACTTAAGAATTCTTTGTAGTTCCTCTCATTTTCTTTCCAGTCAGAGAAAATGTTTATCTCTTGAGAGACTCTGCTGAATTCTGCTTCTCAGAACACTTTCCTTTCTAAGATACACACTGTTGGACAAGCAGTCTTGGACAAGTCCTAAGCTAGGCAAAAACACGCACCTTGGTCCTTTGTTAATACCACAAAGCTTAATCCAATCTGTTCTCATAGTGGAGACTCTCAGGAACAAAGTTTGTTTCAAACTAATTTTAATAAAACAGATTTCTTTTAAATAACTCCTTTAACTTTCAAAAAAACTCCTTTAACACTACATAAGTAGAACAGTAAGACTTGCTTCAAAAGTGCTGGCTCTAGGACATATTGACAAGATCACAAAGTGCAGAGCAGACCTATTGTGCCTTGTCAGAATGTACAGGGAGGGCTCTGCTCTCTATTGCTGATGCTGTGGTGGGGGCTCACCAGGCAGCTCTGCCTCTCTCCACACCTTGGTCCTTAATGGCAGCTGAAGGAGTGGGGCAGCTCCCAGTCACAATGGTCAGAAACATCACCCTGGTAGTTTATCTGCTTGGAATGGAGTGGAAGTGTCCGGTGATCTGGAACCATATGCCAGTATTTCATACATCACAATTAATGTGACTAAGGGAGAAGAAGCTGTAGCTTCAAGGCAGCAGCTATCCTAAGCTCTCCTCCAGGGCTCATCATTCATCTTCTCCAGTGTCATTACACTTAAGGACAAGCCTGAATTCAGGACAGCCCCTGCCAAAGGGGGTAAAGCCATAATACTCCTTGCTTAGATTTAAGGGAAAGAGAGCAGAGATAATTTTTCCACTTTGTGAAGAGGGCCTGCCTGCAAACTACCTGCATGGGCTCAAGTTTCCTACAACCAGCTTTAACCAAGTGTGAGTGCCAGGCTCGTGCTAGGGAGCAGAAAAGAACCAGCTCTCCTACAGCCACCCTTGTGCTTCTGCCCTGTCACACAGCTAAAGGAAAACAACATGGAGATGAATGGCAGGATACAAACACAGAAAGGAACAAGTAACAGAAACGAGGCACCTCTGCTATTCAAGTTTTACATTAAATTGGTGACCAGTAACTGTCCCCTTAGCAACACCAGCTGAGAGTGTGTGGTCAGACTAAGCAGGAGGCTGGGATCCCTGTACATCAGCTCCTGTGTTCAGCTGCTTGCTCTGCTGCTGGAACTCCAGCCGGGTCTGGCGGTTGGACTCCAGCAGTTCCTTCAAGCAGATGTGTAGGTGATCATTCTTCTCCTCCAGGTGATCCAAACAGGAGTTGATCTGGTCCAGCATGGAGTTTATTGCTGCATATTCTAAAAGCAAAGGAAATGAGAGACTGAACAATTTAAATACAAAGAGCAGGCAGGAAGAGCTCTGGCAGAACATGCCCGCAGCATTCTGGCTGTGTCTTATTTGCCCCTGGGTGGGTGAACTAAAATGTAACTGTATCCTGCATGTGCTCTGTTCCCTGATCAAATTAGGCCAATGGGAAGCTGGAACACTGGTAACAAGATCTAAGGCAAGTACCTGGGCAGTCCAAAGCCATTGTGGGCACAACTCAGATCTCACACACAGCCAGCCACAGGCTGAGTGCTGACTGCAGCAGTACCAGATAAATGCCAAAGACAAGTCAGCCTTTTCAGCTGCCTTTGGAATCCCCTTTTCTGATAGTAGAGGCACTTTGTCAGCATGTTGTAGGGTTTGTTTTCTGTGAACTGGGTAAGGCTTCCAAGCTGGGATGTGCTTCACTCAGGCCTGGCTGGAGTCAGGCTGCCACAACAGTGCAGCCATCGTGGCTGTGGGAGGCGCAGGGGATGAGCCCAAAGGTTCTGGTAGTGGCACCTTTATTTCCACAGGAAGGTAAGTGTTGGGCACCGAGTTCAGCCACAGGATTTTCATGCTCTATTAAGGTTCTGGGTACTTCAGATTAAACCTAGACTCACTGCAGACGATCCTGGCAGTTGATTCTCCAGGTACAGTTTCTTATTCACAGCATAGTTTCAAGTGCAGCAGTTTGCCTCAGTACAATGGCATTTCACAGTGGTGTTAGCACTGTTACCCAGCTGAAGAGTGCTGGGCTTCTGCAACACTTGCTTTTGGATTGCTCCAAGCAATATTCACACAATCCTGAAGAACAACAAAACCCCAAACTGAAAAAACAGACAAGATAAACTGCAGAGGTTATTCAGGACCCCTGGGAGGATGCAGGGGTCCCCAGATGGAGCCAGTGCCATGTTCCTTTCTGAAGGCAGACAGCTGGGTGAGTGCAGGGAGGCAGAGGTGGAGCTGTGACCTGTGGGCTGATGTTTGTGAGGATCAGGGGCTGCAGGACAGGGAAGAATGCCTGTGTGGGTGGGACAAGCCCAACCTCATGGGCTGGGGCTGGCTCCTCTCCACTCCTCTGAGCCCAGTGTGATACTCACAGTGCCTGGAATGCTGGGCTGAGCTGTGGGATGTGGGGAGAGGAGGGAGGATGAGGATGTGCCCTAGGACGGTCAGGCTGTGCTGAAATCCCCCAGACCAGCTCTGCCCCTTTGCCAGGGTGTCCTGGTGCCCCAGCACACCAGGTCCAGGCATTGCCATTTCCAGCAGCTTTAAAAGAACTTCCAGTATTTAAACATTGAAGTCATTTGCATTATTAATAGCTAAGAAGTTTCATTATACAAAAATAATTATCCTCCTTTTCTTATAACTTTGGAGCTGTTCAGAGTGTTGCAGCCTTTAATTCTTTGGAGAATTGTGTAATGTTGCATTTGAGCTCATTAATAAAAGTTTGGCCTTGTATACATAGAGGCAGCACTATGAGCAATAGCACTGATGATGTTCTTGCATTTAAAAATCAATTCCACAAACACATACTTTCCAAAAAGGTGGCAGATATCAGTGTTTTTCAAACTATCAGCATTTTTCAAGGTATGTGAGTTACAGCTTCTCAATTTGGTGCACCATATTCCAGTGAAATGGTGAGCAGATCCCAAGCAGACATGGTAACTACTTCTGGCAAGGGACATTCATCAGCTTGGCAAGGAGTTTGTAATCACAGCAGAAGCTTAATTTTCTCCGTGCCTAAAACTCAAATGAAGGTTATATAATTTCTTCAGCTTTGGGAAATGAAAAAAATTACCCATTTAAAAATAAGTTGTAAAAACCTTTGATTGTTTTCCATTAGTTGCAAGCTTGGTGGATTTTTGTGGAAATATAACCACATCCCTATTGGAAACACTGAGTAGGAGTATGGCAATTGCATTAACTCCTCTACATCCTTACAAGAATAGTTGACAAAAATCAAAAGGTTTCCTACTTGAGGTGAAGGAAGAGACCCACAGCCTCAGCCCCACTAGACCAGGAAATAGCAGCAGCCCTTCAGCACGAAAAAGCCCAGTTAATTCCAAGCTGAACAACACAATTAGTTAGGATGTAGATCCAATTTAGTGACTTTCTCCATCACATCCAATGTGTCTCTTAGCTCTTCAAAAAATATGAAATACAAATCACTGTGATGATCAAAGCAGTGAACACACTTGGGGTGTTTCAGGGCAGAAACGATTGTCCTGTCACTGCAGCTAGATCCCAGACACAACTCCTAAAATCACCTGTGTGGGTCACATCTGGAAGCAGAATGTTTTGGGAAACAGCAGAACCCAGCTCCACCATTTCCAACAGAAGAGTAGCAAAGTGCTTACTCTGAAAGAATTCCAGTTTTAAGAGTGACCTCTACGTCCACATTACTGCTCCGCTGTTGTCTCACTTTCTCCATGGGCTGGTTCTAACCAGACAGGGCAGTATCAGAACCGGCATACCCAGGCACTGCAGAAATGCCCCAAAGTGAAAGTTGCCAAGCTGCATTAAATTCCCTTTTTCCATGCATGACTACTTCTCCAGATCTGCCCACATGATCTGCCCTGTGGTTTCGAAACCTGAACATCCTCTTTTCTGACATCCGCACCCGTACACCAACAAAGGCACAAAATAATTTTTTCACAAAAAAAAAAAAAAAAAATCCATCCCAGGGCAACACGTAGGAGCTCGGTGCCCCATAGCTGGGTGGGAATCAAACCCTGCAATCCCTCAGCCCCACTGCCGTGCAGTGGGTGCATTTCTGGCACTGGGCACCGCTCCCAGCAGAACATCTGGGCACACCTGAGCACATCTGGGCACACCTGCGCTCTGCCACCAGCAGCTCAGGGGACCGGGCCAGGCCATCCTGCGCCACGGGTTCTCTTCCGAGAGGGCGGCCCCGCTCTCCCCCACGCACCTTCCTCCTCGAAGGTGTCCCCGCCCTCGTCGCCCTCGTCGCCGGTGCCACCGCCCAACACGTGCGGGTCTCCGTTGGGCCCCGACATCCCGCCGCGCCCGCCCGCGCCTCGGCGCCGCCCGCACGGCGCGCCCGTGCACGCGCAGGGCCTCCAGCCAATGAGAGGGCAGGGCGCCTTCGCGTCACGCAGGCCGGCGCTGCGGTGAACTCTGTGGTTAGCGCGGAGGGCGCGGAGCGCAGGCGCGCGGGCGGGCGCGGCGAGCAGCGCCGGGCTGGGGGCAGCCCCGGGGGTCAGCGCCGCGTTCCTCGTTCCTCGGGGATTTTTCCCAAACGCGTGCCCAGCGCTAGGCTGTGTCCTTGCCCTCCCCAAGTGTCCTCAGGTCCTCCCGGACTACCCCGCTTAGGGGCCACCATCAGCACTAAGCGCTTCATTCCCAACACAAGTGATGTTCCGTATGGATAAATCTGCATTCTGTCCGTGCGGGCCACCCCGTCCCGGCTAGGGCTTTGCTGCTGAACTCCCAACTCCAGCCCTGTCACCAGCGCTGCTTCATCCACTAAGCGGCTTGAACCAGCCTCAGGTCACCTTCACACTCCTTCCCTAAAGCAACAAGCACGATTCACTTTGCCCTTCCCTGTCTTTGACCTGATATCAGCCGCACCTCAGTCACCTTGAGGAGACTCATCACTGCGTGGTGTTTTCATCTCTGGGGGAGAAGACACTGGATGAAAATAACCCACAATTAGAGCATTGATTCAAGCAGTGCTCCTGAGATCAAGGATCCTGTTATTAACTGCGTATTTGGGACAAAGACAAAAGAAAATGTCATGTCCTCATTTAACATTGCAGCCACCTCTCCATGCTGTGAGTAATAATCCTGCTGCACTGCAGAGTCAGATTTGTGTTGCACCCCAAATAGGGAAATTGAATATAAGTGTAATGAATGGATGTAACCACACGTTAATAAAACAAATGATGACTTTCAGCGTGGAGATGTGCACTTGCATTGTGGGTATGTGCTGGTCAGACTCCACAGCCCCACCGGGCAGAGAACCAGGGAATCCCAGAAGGGGTCAGGTTGGAAGGGATCACAGTGGATCATCTGGTCTCACCTTCCTGCCCAAGTAGGGTCACCCCAGCGCACACAGCACAGGATTGTGTCCATACAGTTCTGGAATATGCCCAGTGAGGAAGACTCCATACCCTCCTCTCTGGGCAACCTGTTCAGGGCTCGGTCACTGCAGAAGATGTTCCCCATGTCCACGTAGAACTTTCTGTGCATCAGTTCCTGCCCGTTCCTCTTGTTCTACTGCTCGGCACCACGGCCTGATCCATTCTGTGCCTCATCTCTGCAGACACTGACAGACATCGATGAAATCCCCTCAGCTGCCTTTTCTCGCGGCTGAACATGCCCAGTTCCCTCACCCTTTTAACTGATTTTTTTACTCCCACTTTAGACTCTGGTGTATTCTCAGACTTGGTGTTACAGGGCAGCGGGTCCGTCCCGTGCGGGGCGTGCCCTGAGCGGAGCGCGGCGCTGCCATGCCCGAGCCCCGAGCCGCGGCCGTGCCGGGCGGTGCCGCCGTGCCCGGGGCGGAGCGGCCGCTCTCCGCCCGCCCTCAGCCGAAGATGGCGGGTGCCGGCCGCGTCTGGCGGGTTGGAGCGCTGCTGTTGCCGCCAGCCTGGCGGCTGCGGGCCCCGGGACGAACCTTCGGCGCCGCGGCGGGACGGGGAGGCAGCAGCGGCGGCGGCCGCCTGGTGCTGGGCGCTGCGTTCGCTCTGGGCGGCACCGCCGGGCTGTGCCTGGCGGCGCGGCAGCGCCTGCGGGAGCACTCGGCCGCTGAGGTAACGCCGGCTCCCCCTGATCCCCGCCGTGCCCTCCCCGAGGCCTGCGGGGACCCCGCTGCGGCCGCAGCGAGCCCCCGGGGACAGCGGCTCCCCGCGGACCCAGCGGCTCCTTCTGCCCCGCTTTGAGTGAGGGAAGAGCTTAAAACGGTCTGTGAGGCCCCTGGCAGAGCATTCCTTGAGGAGCCGTAAGGAAAGGCTGTCAGTGAGGGCTTCCTTGGGGATGTGGAGCCTTTTCTCGTTGCTTTTTCGCGGCATCCGCGCAGGGTTGTGTAACCCAGTAAATTGTGAATGAGAAACAAAGCGGGGTGTCTGCATTTGTTCTTTAATGTGTACGGAATGATAGGCACGGCCTGTAGGGCTGCTGAGGTGCAGCAGCTTTGCCAAACATCCCGTAAGTGATGTCACGGTGGCCCTGGGCTTTCCCTGCCTTGTGCCAGTTGTGCCCAGGTTGGTTAATCCCAGGAATGTGAATTTGGGCAGACACGTGCCTAAAATCAAATGCAAACTCTGCTCTCCCCACCTTTTGGCCTCAACAGAGGCTGTTGTCAGGGAGGGATTGTCTTGTAAAGGCTTTATTTTTGTTTATTTGAATATTACTGCAAATGGTTCTGTTTTTCTATAAAATTCTGTTTTACAGAATAGAAACCATAAAGGGGTAAGCTGTCTGGATTTAACTTATTTTTTCCTGGCTGTGAGGAGGAGTTTCCAGCACATTAAATAGATGTGTAGAGAAACAGGTTATTGGTCCCAATGGATAGTGAATATTTAAATAATTGACACCATTTAAAGAAAGCATCTGATAGCCAAGATATACTCATGATCAGACATAGATACTGAACGTCAGAACATTTAGGACAGAAATAAGGGTGGAAGGAAGGTAGCGTTTAGTCTTTATTAGAAAATGAAATCTTCTGTTCTCTTTCTTCCCCAGCTGCCTGCAGGGAGCCTGCAGCTCACTCTCTACCAGTATAAAACGTGTCCTTTCTGCAGCAAAGTCAGAGCTTTTCTTGATTATCATGGACTGCCCTATGAAATTGTGGAAGTGAACCCAATCATGAGGAAAGAGATCAAATTCTCTTCCTACAGAAAGGTGCCCATCCTGCTAGCCAATGCTGGGAGCCCTCTGGTAAGTCTCCCTGACTTGGAGCCTTGGGGAAAAGATTTTGAAGAATTTCCTTTTCAATTTAACCAGTTTCTTTTAAATGGTTGCTTTAATCCTGTTTTTCAGCAATTGAACGACTCCTCGGTGATAATCAGTGCAATAAAGACCTATCTTGTTTCCAGGTAAGGAAACAGGGTGATGAGAGAAGAGTTGAATGTGGAGGGCCCAGGTTAAGTAGAGTTTTAGAAGAGTGCCGTAAGTCTCTTGCTGACCTCAGGCTCTGAAGCTCTGGGTGACCCTGAGCCTGGTTGTGATATTATGGGTGATGCCTATATATGTTGTGATGTGTGTGATGTAAAGCAAAGCTTGTACCTTTCAGAAGTATTTTCTCATCTGTGAGATTCTGTTTGCACAAAACCTACTTAAATATGGACTAGTGTTAGTCCTGGAACTGAGCTCACAATTAGCCAGTTATAACATCTAGAATGAAATGGCATTGTTGTGCCTATGGCCTGTCCTTTAGGTATGCTTGAGAATGGTAGGAAGTTTTATGCCTGCAGAAATTTCTGCTCCACCACAGACAAAGGCATGTGCACTAATAATAGTTATTTGCAAGTAGCTGTTCCAGTCTCTCTTTTTTTTCAAATAGAATCTGGAACATGGTGCACTATACTTTTATAGTGTGTATCTTTGAATCTGGCCTTTGCTCTTGCTCCTTTTTTTGTAGGAGCCAGATCAGTGCTGTGTTTCTTTTCACAGGAGGAATAGCTTAGAAGAAATCGTGTCCTTTTATCCACCTGTTAAAACAGTGACTGAAAAAGGCAAGGAGGTGGTTGAGTATGAGAATAAATACTGGCTCATGCTGGATGAGAAGGAGACCAAAAGAGTCTATCCTGTCAAAGAAGTGAGAGTGTAAGTGCTCTTCAGTTTCTGGGCTCTCCAATTAAGGTAAAGCCTCCTAAAAATCCCACTAGGTCTGACTAGTCTTGTCACACTCCTGTTAGTGTTTCAAGCCTCAGTAGTTGGTTTGCTGTGTTACATAATTCAAAACAAAGCTGTTAGACAGCCTAGTTACTACCACCATTGCGTACAGGCCTTCAGCTGCCTCCAGTTTCCTTCTTGGCCTTTACTTTGTGCCACAGAGGAATTCTATTGAGGGAATTCCTTCCTGCTTTATTTCTCATATTGGGCAGAAAACCTAATGCTCTATCTTAGTCTTAAATTCAGTTGGAGATTGGAGGAGCCTTGCCAAAGATAGCGCTGCTGGGTGCATTTTAGAGGGGCCACCAGCGTACCTGGGTAAGAGTGTTTGACCTTGGAAGGATCTCTGGCTAAGGCAACGGTGATCCTGCCTCCTGTAGCCCTTCTATCTGTATTAACCTTGTTCACTGAAAACTTTATTTTGACTCCTCGCAGGGAAGAAATGAAGTGGAGAAAATGGGCAGATGATTGGCTTGTTCACCTCATCTCCCCCAATGTTTACCGCACCCCCAAAGAAGCCTTGGCATCTTTTGATTACATTGTCCGTGAGGGGAAGTTTGGCACCTTGGAAGGTCTCTTTGCCAAATACGTGGGGGCTGTTGCCATGTTCTTCGTTAGCAAGAGGCTGAAGAAAAGGTTGGTATCACTAAGCATCAAGTATACAAGAGGAGAAATAGCTCCTCCTTAGCTGTGAACCCCAGCTGTCAAAGGGCAGAACCTGAGTTTCAAACTGAACCATTTAATCTTGTATGAGTAACAACTGTACTTCTGTAACTGGAGGTACTAAACCCCTCTACTCATCCACTGTTTAATTACTGACTGCCCCTTCACTCTGAAATACTTGCAAACCAAGACCAGCCCATAAGGTGAGAGGTGATAGAAGGTTAAAGAAAGAAACAAATTTGTGTGTTCAAACTGATTCTTCTCTTTATGCAGACACCAGCTTCGAGATGATGTCCGAGAAGATTTGTATGAAGCAGTTAACGAGTGGGTGAAAGCTGTTGGCAAAAATCGACAGTTCATGGGTGGGAACCAGCCAAACCTCGCTGACCTGGTAAGGGCTTCATCCCTGTCGTTATTGTCAGGTGGATCACAAATTATCCTGCTGCTCATCTCTGTTAATACAGAGATGGTTAATGGTTAATACAAGTACAGGCAGAGAAGTTGAGCTACACGAGATACACTGTCCTTTGTGTAGTAATGCAGTTCCCATGTGGTGGGGACTTCTCCATAACTGCACATAGATCCTGATCCTTACTATTTCCTCATGGAAAAACATGCATATTCTTAATTACCTTTCTGCCACTCACTCCTCCTTGCTAATCAGGAGGATGGATCAGATGGCAGGACAGGGGAAGGGCAATACTGATTCAGCTGTTGAGACGCTTGAACCCTAAGCCATTCTCCACTGCTTTTTCAGTGTTGTTCTGACCTCTCTGCTCTGCACAGGCAGTGTACGGGGTACTCCGGGTCATGGAAGGGCTGGAAGCCTTTGATGACATGATGGCTCACACCAGTATTCAGCCTTGGTACCAGCGCATGGAAGAAGTCATTGAAAAAACTGGAGTTGCAATCTGATGCCAGCTGCAGCTGCCTCCCTGAAGTACTTGCATGGTGAAAACTTCAGAAGAAATGGCTTTTATTTTTAGAGTTGACTGGTCACACCTAACGGACTGACATGTGGGCACAGAGACCACCCCGTTTGGAACATCAAGTTGCTGTGAGAGAAGGGTCCAGCTGGGTGTTTGTAGAAGGATGGGGACAGGTAAAAGAAAGAGATTTTGGATGCTGCTGGAAAGGAGATGCTCTGAACTGAAGAATGCAGCAAAAAGGCTTCTTTCAGACAAGAGACATCCTCAGAGCAGGTTACTGTAATAGCAAGATACTCTTGGCTGGTTTATGGCTGTGTCAGATGTGGTAGGCCTGACCAGCTTTTGCCTCAGGCTGTCTTCTGCTACTCATCCATGTCACCTGAAGTGTTTTCCTGACTGACACTGGATACTGGTTTTTAAGTGACAATATTTCCTGCAATAGCATCTTGTAAACCTCTTGCTAAGGGAACTGGAGGAATCTGCAGTGCTGGAGAAGGCACCCTTCCTCTGACAGCAGCGAGGCTGCACTCAGCAAGGCATCTGCTTTCACTCTTCCATGTAAACGGTTCTCTCAGGATTTGATTCTGTACGGTCTGCAAGGATAAAGGCTGGCTTTATTCTGTCCCCTTTGTGAGATCTGAGTTCTTACCATACCCTTTACACCCAAAGAACATGGCCTACACTGAAATCACAAATGCAGAGCAGTTATTGGAAAGGCATGTCTTGCATGAGATCTCTCTGGAATATCCCTGAAGATCAGTTTGTTCTTGTTTAGGAAAATAAGGATTAAGAGCCATCTGCATGGCCAGGGGATCTCTAGCTGTTTCTGTCATGCAAGAGTAACAAAGGATTTGCTGATGTGGCAGTCAGATTAGGAGCTGTACCTGTAGCTAAGTCTTCTGAGCTGTGCTGAGTAGAATCATAGAATGGTGTGGGTTGGAAGGGATCTTAAAAACCATCTTGTTCCAATCCCTGCCCTGGGCAGGGACACCTTCCATTACACCAGGTTGCTCCAAGCCCTGTCCAACCTGACCTTGAACACTTCTAGGAATGGGGCAGCAACAGCTTCTCTGGGCAAGCTGTGCCAGCGCTTCCCCATCCTCACAGGGGAGAAT
Organism: Camarhynchus parvulus; assembly: GCF_901933205.1. Lineage (NCBI taxonomy): Eukaryota > Metazoa > Chordata > Aves > Passeriformes > Thraupidae > Camarhynchus > Camarhynchus parvulus. The sequence continues at coordinate 5,658,013 of NC_044587.1, read as the reverse complement.
TTTTTTATAACATCCCAGGTAACCCTCCTCTCTATCAGTGGGAAGCCACTACCCCTTGTCAAAGTCCCTCTCTAACTGCAGAAACCATATTTGTCGTAGCAAGAGACAATGCAGTTTCAAATGTGAGTGATCCTCTGCACAGCCCAAGTATCCTTAATTACCACCTTGATCGAGTTCTGTTTCCCTAGAACAGGCAGGTTTCAGGGAATCTGATTTGTTTGTATATTTCAGGTGCAGCTGAAGTTGGTCTGTAAATACAACTGCTTGTCTAGTATGTGTTCAGGGAGAGTACCTTTATTGGTTATAACAATGGTGGTGATAGAGGTTTGGGTTTTTTGAATGGAGGACTAGTTCCAAATTCAGTTATGATCTGACATTGAAGGGAGAAAGAAAATGTTTACAGTACAAATGGCTGCGTGGCTGCTGTGACTTGTATTTCTTTAAACTGTTCTGTACTGAAACTTGTGTTCCATAGTTTCAACAGGCAATGTTCTTTTAAAGAATTTTATTGAGCATGCATAAACAGGAGGTTGAAGAAACCCTTGATGATAATTTCAGCATCCACCTCAACCTGAGAGGGGGGAAGAGATTTTCATGTTAAATGAGAATCTGAAGCACCAAGGGCTCAGTGATTCCACTTCTCCTTGCTGTGGTACATGAATCAGTCCTCTCAAGATGAATATCCGTAACACTAACATGCCAATAATATTACATTAAATAAAGATTGTTTCAGGATTTTGTATCACCTTTTATGGAGTCTTAGAATGTTAAGGGATTGGAATGGACCTTAAAAATCATCTACTCCCAATCTCTCCTGCCATGGGCAGGGACACCTCCCACTAGACCAGGTTCTCAAGGCCTTATCCAACTTGGCTTTGAGCACTGCCAGGGTTGGGGCATCCACAACCTCCCTGAGCAACTTGTGCCAGTGTCTCACCACCCTCACAGGGAAGAATTTCTCCCTAATATCTAGCCTAAATTTCCCCTCTTTCAATTTTCACCTTCTCCTACCACTACAGTTCCTGATGAAGAGTCCCTCTCTGGCTTTCTTGTAGCCCCCTTCAGATCCTGGAAGGTGCTCTGAGGTTTCCACACGACCTCTTTTCCAGGCTGAACAGCCCCAACTCTCTCAGCCTGTCTTTATAGGGAAGGTGCTCCAGTCCCCTTATCAACTTTGTGGTCTCCTCCAACATTTCAGTGTCCTTGTGTTGGGGACGGCCAGAACTGCGTATAGTTCTGCTTAACAGTAAAAGTGGCTGCGTACACAATTCTGGTGTCACCTTTAAGACTGTAAAACTCATCTCAAAGGCAACGCCAAAAAAATTTACTTATTAATCCACTTATTTCATCCTCTTTTCAGACCTCCCCATTTCTGTAGGGATGAGCAGCCCCTCCTGAGGGTGCTGCAGCCGTGAGGGTGCTGCGGCCGGTGGGGCCGGGCTGCCCGAGGCCGCTCGCGCCGGCCGCATGGCGCTGCGGGCGGTTACCGGGGGCGGTTACCACCGCTCAGGGCCGTTCGAATCGCCCAATGGTGGAGCCGCGGGGGGGACGCCGGCGACGGCAGCCGGGACCCTGCGGCCGCTCCTCCTGTGCCTGGTGCTTGCAAGGTGCCCACAAGTCAGTCCACGGCCGCCCCTGCACCTCTCGCCGCGCTGATGGGGAACTGAAGTGGTTGCGGACCCCGCGCGCAGCTGCCTGGTGAGAGCGCCGAGCCCGCGGAGGGCAGGGCGGGGCGGGGGACCTCGCCCTGTGGAGTGTCCCCTCACCGTGTGGGCGTTCCGTTGCCCCGGAGGGTGTCTCCTCACCATTTCTATGTCCCCTCACCGTGTGGGTATCCGAGCCCCGGGAATTATTCCTTCCTCCCTGCCTTTCGGGCTCCTTCCTGCTGGCAGGCCAGCGGCAGCCATCGGCTCCGGATAACGGCGCGGCGCGGGCGGGCGTTGGGAGCTGCCGGGCCCTGCCGGCTGAAGGCCTGCCCTGCTCGGGGCTGCGAGCAGCTCACGGCCCCCGGACCGCGGCTCTGCCAGCCTGAGGTGACCGCAAATTCCATGAAAAAGCTGCGGAGATTGCAGGAGGAATGAACACTGACGTGTGAGCCTTGTTGCTAAGGCAGGCACAGTGACGTTTGGACGTTTGGTTGTCACTCGTGGTGATTCGAAGGCTCTGTCAGTCCCTGCCCTGTTCCTGAACTGAAGGAAGTGCTGCTGTGTTCCTTCAAAATTGCGGCTAGAATATGAAAGTTTGTAAGTGAATAGTGCCATCATGTAATTGTACAAAACGTTTCCACTGTTTAAAACAATTTCCATTGTCGGTATGTTAGGAATTATAGTCTGTCCTTTCCTCATCCAGTGCTTTACAGAGGAAACTAGGGCACACCAACTTTTGTTTTTTGGGTTCATGTACTTGATGTTTGAGCCTTGGTATTCTCTTAAATCAAAAGGAAGAGGATGTTAAGAAATTGGCGCCTTTTCCTCTAAATCATTTTATTATTTCTGTAACAGGTGTATCTCGCCTGTCACTGAAGATAGTTCCTCTACACCCAAGACTGTGTGCAGGAAAGCCAAGAGCTTGAAAATAGCTGTAAGTAATTTTACTTAGGCTGACAATATCCTTTCTGCCAGAGTCAGGTTAGTGCTGCTGGTGGCTTTGTGTAAGATTTGCAATTACATTATGCCTTTACATCAACTGAGGCTCCAAGATGATGATCTGAACCTTGTGTCTCTAGACTTTTCTGTGTTATGTCAGGTTATGGTTATGTGTTTCTGTGGAGATTAAAGAAATGCTATGATGCAACGGCTTTAAAGGATTTATGCTTAAAAAAGATGCTCAAAGTTAAGCACATATGAAGGAGCATACAGGTTCAGGGTTCTAGGATGGATTGGTATGATGATTTCCTGATGCTTTTTCTTAACTTTTCAATTAATTCTCTTCTTCTCCCTGCTTCAAATTTCTCTTTGTAATCAGATCTTTTTGGTTATGGGAACCCTTGATTTTCTCACTTGCTTTAAGACTTTGAACTTCAATGTTCTTACAGACACCTGCTATTGATCCAGCTGTGTTTGATCTTCAGTAACCAAGTTAAAAGCAGAAAATACTGGAAGCAGAGGAATTGTTTGTGTTAATCCTGGCTTTACAGAAGAATAGCATGAAGTTCAAAATGGCAGATGCTACTGCTAAAAAGCTCAGATGTTAACCAAGGCTGGCCACTGTTTCTCTCTGAACACTGAAGGAAATGTTGTTATTTCCAGTTTCCGTATTCACAGGTTTCCCTTCATTGCATTTCCCTTTCCCATTTGTGGGAGAAGAGCCATGAAGAACCGTTGCTCATCTCCCCCTTTGCACGTCCATGTGGATGAAAACACCCCTGTCCATGTCCATATTAAAAAGGGGCAGAAAACCGCACCTGCAAAATGCCAGGTAGGAGTGTGTACCTGGTTGGTTGTAAGGTCTGCAGAGAAGGTGAATGGCCCTAGAAGCATCACAAAATCTTCCAGGTCTGTTCTACTGTTGTGTTAGAGTTATGAGACTTCATTTCATGTTCAGTGGTGAATTTGCAGTGACACATTTGCTATGTTATTTGTTGAAATATGATTTTGGTGTGATACAGAATTGCTTTTCATGTTCATGTGAGAAATGTTGCTTCCAGTGTGATATAAATTTATTTCTTGGATGTGTGTCCTGATAATGTTTTCTATTTGGCTTCATATCTGTTTTTAGGAGGAGAGCTTTGAGGAGAGGTAGGCTTTAGGCATTTCAAGTAGCATCTTGATTGCATTAAAATAAATGTACTTAGAAAAAGAATCTTCATTCAGACCGTCTTCTGGCATTAAGGACATTCTCTGTCCACTGAGTTCTGCAGCCAAGATCTCTTCCCAGCCTTATCCACAGGAGGCACAAGGCAAAACTGAAGCTGAGGTTCTAGCTATCCCATATCCTCTTTTGTTGCTGGATATTTATGGAAAATTGTTCTGAAAAGTTGATGGAAGTTGCTATCTCGTTCTTCCTCATCTACAGACATCCTGTTCTAAGTCTTCTATTAATTCTGTGTTTGTTGCTAATGGCAAATTTCATAATGGGATGCAATGACAGTGAAAATAATGAATTAATTGCCAGTAGGGAATGTTTACAGCATCTGATTTTTCTCTGAGGTTAGAATTATGCAAAAACACTTTAACTCTCTTTCAGTTAGAGCAGCTCAAGTTCAATACAAATAAATGTGGATCTTCTAGTTGACTACAGAGTAGGGAAAACACTTCCAGGGCTTCCCAAAATCGATCATGGTGTCAAATGATATAGCTGCTTTTTTGTGAGGTGAATCTGGGATGGAGAAGGGATCTCCCAGGGTTCTGTCAGGTCCTACATCCAGCCATCCTGTCAGCTGAGTGTGCAATCACCTTTCCTTTTGGCTGGTGTCAGCTTCCTTTGGTGGCTGCTACCTCATCTCATCTGATGCATCCTGTGAAACACTGCTGATAGCTCTGTATTAATGATCTTTCGTTTGGTTTTGCAGCACTAAAAATTGCAAATGGTTCTTTAAGGGTCTGTAATTTGTTTTACTTTCTCTTTCTTTAGCAAAAGCACAAACAGAAATCTAAAGGGGACGGTGTGCGAGCCGTTCGGGTGAAAACTAAGGCCCCTTGGATACCCCCAGGCAAAACAAGCACTCGTGATACCATCTTGAAGTGGGAGGTACACCTGGTTTTGCTCTTTAAAACAAGCTTTGAGGTTTAGCCAAGGTTGAAGAGAGCAGTTGTGTAGTGAGAGAGTTGGGCAGATCTGAAAGAAGGCTACTGTCCCCTACCATCTATTTGAAGTGTCTTCTGAAAATCTTTTCCAATGTAAATCTTTTTCAGTCTTTTTTAATGTATAAAAACTGAGAATTCATAAACAGCCTGTGGCCATGCCTTTCTATCTCTAGAAGCCAGACACAATTATTTTTTTATTGTGATTTTACTGGTGCACTTCAAGATCTCATCTGGAGGCTCAGTGAGGGGCTGCTGTTCTCAGTGTCTTCCAAAGCATGGAGCATTTGTGTAGCATTGCATCATATTTTCTTTCTCATGGGTTGATAGTTTTGCCTGTTGTATTCCTGGCACTTCCTAGATGAGGATTTGAGCTTTGATTAGATTTTCTTCTTTTTCTTTGTACTCTTTCTGCATTCTTGACCTTTCCCAGATGGAAAGAGAAGAGCTGTTTGTAAACAATATTTTTTCTTTCCTAGCCTTGCTGCAGTGATGTGACCCAGTCTCTGTTTTTTGGCAATGTTAAAATACTATTTATAATGTTATACTAAAAAAATTATCCCCTTTATTCCCTAGCAAGAATCAGGTGGGCATCTAGAAGCTCCACCTATCACTGAGTGTGACAGGATGCAGTCCGTAATGCGCCTCAGTGACCTCTCCACAGACGATGATGATCCCACCTGCTGCAAAATTAACAAATATGAGAAGAAGATAGACAGCCTAATGAATATGGTGGGAACACTGAAGAAAGAGGTGAGGAGACAGTGGAAAGACCTGCTGGCTGGGGCTTTGTAGCTGATCCTTTGACAAGAGGGGGCTGGAGGCAGGTCTTGGTGCAATGGATGGCTGCCCATGTTGTTGGTAGCTTGCTTGAAAATCAATCTGGATTGTTTAGAATAGCTGAACTATCCTGGTGAGAAATTCACTAAGCCACATTATAAAACATTTCAAAATAATATTAATTTAATAAGGTATTGCTGTGCTTTAGTTTCCAAACGATCTCTCCTGCTCAAGCCCAAAATCTGAAAACTGATGATTCCAGGAAGTGAATACAATGCATTGATGTTTTATTGTCAAAAAATCCCCTTATTCAATGAGATTGTTTCTTCTGATTCAGTTTCCAAAATGTGCAGCCCAGTGATGTTGTGTTTTCCAGACAAATAGGCTCTTATGTACTTGACACCACTTAAAAATATGTGGGAGATGTTCCCAACTCTCATAAAATGCATCAAGATGGGCATAAACTGCATTTTTAACATCAAGTTAACACTCAGAGTGGCAAATTCTGCATTATTATTTTACTCAAAGCTACATGGGCATCAAATCAGTGAACAGGAATAGGATTTGAGTCAAGTAGATTCTTACATCAAGCATTTTCCATTTTATTTATGCTACAAAATTTAGTGGAATTACTTGCATGATTATAAAACAAAAATCAAGTTTAGAACCACAGAATCATTAAGAATCACAGAATGGACTAGGTTGGAAAGACCTCTGAGACCATCAAGTCCAACCTATGACCTTAACACCTCCTCATCAACTCAACAATGTCACTGAGTGCCACGTCCAGGTTTTTTTTAAACACATCCAGGGATGGTGACTCCACCACCTCCTTGGGCAGTCCTTTCCAATACCTGAACAGCCCTTTCTGTGAAGAATATTCCCTGACACAGCTTGAGGCCATTTCCTCATGTCCTGTCACTTGTCGCTTGGGAGGAGATGCTTAATTTTTTTTTATACTTTCAATAAGTTAATTGACTATGAGTGGTTGACTGATTTGGGATGTAGATTCCGTGTATCGCTTCCAAAGCCCCTGCTTTAAGTTTTATTCCAATATCCTCAGGTCAAGATTCAGCAAATGGAGGAACAGGAGGAAATCACAAAGCGTCTCCTGGAGGAGCAGAAGGAAGAACTGAATGAGATGACACAAGAGCTGGTAGAAACAGAGAATGAGAACACGCGGCTCCGGCGCAACATTGAGCGTATAAAGGAGGAGAAGGACCTGACTGTGTAAGAAAGCTTCACTTCTCACTGTTCTGAACTTGTGGTATCCACAGGCACCTCCCTTCTTTACTGCTGACATGATTTGAGGTTGTAGCTGCTGCTGAAGAACTGATGCACTTGGATTTTTTGTCGCCTTTTAGAGGGGGGTTCCAGATTGCAGTAGCTGCAGAGAAGGGCTGTAGCATGATTTTTGGAATGGGAAAATATCCCTACTTTGAGAGGAACCTGAGAGCAGCTGGCTTGTGTGGAGGGTCAGCCTAGCTCTGCTGTTAGTATATTGAAGATTAAGGGGTTCTGCTTGAATTGTGATGATATTGATAGAACAATAGAATGAATAAACATGGAGCTGAAAACTAGAGGACAATTTTTTACCTTTATAAAGATCATACAGAGCCAGGAGTGACAGCCCCTGAGAGGACTGAACCATGGGCTTTTTTCTTAGTGATCCTGGAGGTCTGCAAGTCTGACATTTTTGCATCTATTTTGTATCTAAAGAATTAATGAAGTTTGTGTCTCCAGGGGGACATTAGTGTTTTAGGAGAGTTAGTTTTAATTTTCCTTAAGAAATATTACTTGGAAGTTAATACTTTCGGTTCCTTTCTCAGAAAACTCTAGGAATGCTTCTGAGATTACAAGTGCTGGCTAAAAACGTTGAACTGCATATCTTTGTGTTCTCTTCTGGTTTTTTGTTTGGCCATTTGGAGTCTTATTTCTGGTGTGGCATAAGCGCCCAGGAAAAGCACAGCATTGTGTTTCGAGTTTAGCAGTGTGTTCACTTTTGGTATAAGCCTGATTTGTCCCCTCTGAATGTCATAGCTGTGATCTTAGCCAGCTCCTGGTGTCTGCTTACTGCTTTTTCTCAAAACAGCTTCCACGCTGAAAGAGGGTAGATCTTAAACAGGTTTTGTTTAGAGCTTTTATCCTCTGATTTGAGGTTTTTATGAATTTTAACCCAATCAACTCTACATTAACAGTGGCTGGTAAAGCTGCCAAAGCTGCTTGTTCCTCTGATGGCCGAATTCTCCTTGCAGGCTACAGAAGGAGTGCTTGCAGCAGGAGAAGGAATGTTTGATGACCAAGCTGAGTGAAGCAGAAAGGGATGGAGCAGCAGCTGCCAGACAGATCCATGCCCTGAGAAATACCATTGGGAGACTCAACATTGTAGGTGTTCCTTTTTGTTCTTGCCTTACTACGTTGTCCTGTTATATGGCTGTCTTAAAAAAGTAAAGTTATAGTTGCTAATCCACTAAAATCTAAGGAAAAGTGGAGGAATTTAACCACCCTTAAGGTGTTTGCTGGTTTGGTTTTAAAGTGGGGTATTTACTTCCCGTTACCTTCTGCACAGAAGTGAACAATTACATTCTTCTGTTTGTTTTGTGGGTTTTGAGTTACTATGTTTAGTTTTTCTCATTCCTTTATTTATTTTTGTTTCTTCATTTGTTTGTTTAATGTTTTTCCTTCAGGAGAAGCACATGAGCAGCACAGATATAAATGCTCTAACAAGACAAAAAGAGCTTCTCCTCCAGAAGTTGAGCACCTTTGAAGAAACCAACCGGACACTCCGAGAACTTCTTGCAGAGCATCAGTCTCGGGAGGTGAGAACTGCTGGGTGTGGAACCTGGCTGATCACAGGAGGCTGTATTGTCTCGTGGGCTGGAAGGGAATTTTGAGTTTGAAATCTTTCAACTCTTTTTCCCAGCCCTGCAGTAGACCCTGTCAACCCATAAATGTTGGATATTTTTTATTTGGGATTTTTCTTTATCTCTGCCTAATTCATAGAGTAAAACTGGCTTTTCTGCTCTGAGGATGGTAGAGTCTCTAAGTCTTTGACTGCATTAAAAGGTTCATGCCCTGCTGTGTTGCCCAGCTGTCTCTTCTGGATATGGCTGGATCTGCTGATCCTGCTGGTCTCAAACGCTGCTGTTGCTGGAGTCTGAGGACTTGATATGGCCTCAGCTAATGGGAGCCTATGGATATTTGGAACTTTGATTTTGTAGGCTCTGAGGGCAACAACAGAGAAATTGGAAACAATTCTGTGCTGCATGTACAGAACCATTCTCTACTGTTTATAAGAGCAGTAGAAAAACAAAATTTCTATTTTTTCTGTAGTTTATATTCCATTTCAGCAAAAGCAGGCTGGTGGTAACAGTTACCTTAGCCATCAGTGAGGTTGGATAAAAGGTCTGAATTCTTCCACATGACTTTCCCTGAGTAGTGGGAGAGTTCAGAATGATCTTACATTGCCTCATGCTCTTTATTTTAATCTTTGACTGGGAAGTGGAAGAGCTTTCTGGGATGGATAATGATATGTGAAATATTTAGTGAGTTTGATGTTTCTGTATATCTTCTAAGAATTGGTGCTGCAACTGGGAGGAAATAGTTGATTTTCCCAGTTCCATTTAAAGAACCTGTATAAAATGGACTTTTTAGTTAACAATTTTTCTCATGCATTTATTTTGTAGAAAGATGCCCAGAAGGTTATGGATCGACAAGCAACGCTGCTGAAAAGGCTGGCTGACTTAGATGCAGAGAACATGGTGAGCAAACCACAATCTGTCGTTTCTTTAATGATACAGCAGAGAGATCTAAAATGACAAGGCCTTCTTTGTCTTATATTACACTGTCAAATCTTACTCTAGTGCCTTTTAGGTCAATAGAATCATTATTTGAGCTTTTGTGGTAATCAGAGCTACTACACTGCTCCTCTGGTTAACAACCTGCATTTAAAAGTGGGTAGAGTTTCACTGCCTTCGAAGTATGGGGGCTTAGAATGGGAATAATTCTGTGTATTGGGCTCTGTCACTGAATGAGTTACCTGAATGAGTGCCAGTTTTTTGTTAATTTCCTTCTCTGTAAACTGAGACAAGAGTTCCTGTATTTACAGAAGCTACAAAACTTGCTGTGAGACATAGGTAAATGCCCTTTTTAGTCTGTGGAGTGTATATGGTCCTGACTGGATATCCTGTGCCCTGTTGCACAAATGTATGTGTATCCCTTTTGCTTCCTGCTTGAGTAGAATGCATCCTGTTTTTCTGGGGATGAGGATGCTGTTGTTGTGGATAACAGGCCATGCCACAGATCAGGTGGTCTTGACAAGGAGGCAGTTACACCTCTTGCCATCTACCTGCCATCCTAAATGTGTTTGTTCCTGAACATGTGCATGGTATTTGTTTTTCCAGCAACTTCAAATCAGGCTTCAGGGAAAAGAAAAAGAAGTGGAAACCCTCACACTTCAAATAGTGGCAGAAAAGGTAATTTTGTTTTTCTATTTTTCCCTCTTTTCTACTTTCCAGTTCTGTAAAACCCCAGGCAGTCCAAAATATGAGGTTGTTTGCAGACTGCTGTTTTGAGATCAGATGACTGGCTTGCTTATAAAACTAGGCAGATACCAATACTCACACTGTTGTGGGTTCCATATTCTGTTAATAAGACACCTCTGACAGGGATGGATAGGTAGAATTCTCTTTGCTTGGGCACTGAATTGCCATTCTGTTTAAGGTCCTGTTTGTTCCCAATGGCAAATTACAATCTGTTCCTTAGTTTAGGAATTAAAGGGGGGAATGCAGTGGAAGAGATCAGATATGAAGGATATTTTGCTCTAGAATATACCTTTCACGCTAGTCCTTCACATGTGTTGTAAAATACATGGCTGCTCATTTGGTCCCTTGTGGTTGGACTGAAGAGCTGTGAGAGTCCACCTGGAGGTGGCTGGAGGTCATTCAGTGAAGAAATCTGAGCTTACTACTGCCTATTGTAAAGTGTTTCTTCTATTAACTTGTTGAGTAAATCATATTTGTCTTGTTCTTGCTTATCTAGGAACAGGCAAAGAAAGCCTTTGAACTTGCCAGATCCCTGGAGTCTGTGAAAGCCCATTTACAAGCCCAGCTGAGGAGCAGAGAAGCTGAGAACGACCGTCTGCTCGCACAGCTGCAGGTATGGCTGCACTGCTCCCTGGGGATTGTCTCTTCCTTTGCTCCCATGGACTGAATTCACTCACAAGGGGAGTAGCAGAAGCTTCTTACGGAGTCTGGTTGACTGAAATATTGGCTGGTGATGTTTATTGCATTAACACACAGCATGATTTTCAAATTAAGTAAGAAAAGAGAAATCTTTTCACTTCTGAGGCCTGAGGCAAAATCTTAGCCTTAAGGTCTATGTGCATTAATTAGATTTTCTTTTTCCTAAGTTAGTTGCGCCATAATTATTGAAAAGATGGCTTTGGTTTAGTCAAGCATCAAGACAAACTGAAACTATTTAATTTGCTTTTTTGGAAGAATGCTGTGCCAGTTTGATCACCTTCATTCATCTGTTCTCCAGTATAAATGAGGAGGAGAAAGTTGCTCTCGTGTATTTTGACTAGACTTTTATATTTAGCATATGTTGGGATGATGTTACAAGGAACATAAGTGTGCTAATAGTTTAAAGGAGCTTTAATCTGGTCTAGTAAGAGCTGCATAAAGCAACATTATTATATGCAAACATTTCATCAATAAAAAGAATTTTCTCAGGTAGATCAAAAGACTGTTAAAACAGTATTTATTTTGATCAGGAGAGAAATCAGTATTTTAGGAAGCAGTTTATGAAAGAAGAAAAGAAGACTCCTGGAAGAAAAGGAGGATGTCATGCTGCCATCTCTTTCAGCATTTAGACAGGATTGTGTAGATGAAACCTGACTGCAAATACCTCCAGACTGAACACTGGGAATTTGTGCCTGGTTCTCATCATCATTTCTAGGAAATTAGTTGCTGCTTTGGGTTTGCAGGTGTAATATGTGCATTAATCCATATTGTGGTTCCCTTGCAGAATATGGAGATCAGTGAAAATCACACTAAGGAAGAGATGGATCTTCTTCTGGAGCAGCTGCAAGACCTGAGGTGCAAAGCAGAGAGTGATAAAGAGGCCCTGAAGAAAGCAGTCCGTGCACAGAAAGAGCGGGCAGAGCGGAGTGAGGAGTATGTGCAGAGACTGACTGCCCAGCTAGCAGAAAAGGTACCTGCTGACGCAGGAGAGGCCTAGTTTGAGGTCATGATTTTAAATTCTTGACTTCTAGTAGCAGCCCAGGGGAGATTCTTTTCTCTCGACTAATGGAATTTATTTCTGTCTTAATGCCATGGCCCATTTATGCCAAGTTTAGAACAAATCCAGTTTGCTTAGCTGTCACTGTATTCACTGCATGTCCTCAGTTAAGGGCATTTCTGTGTGTTGTCTGCATATCTCACACCAGTGATGATTTTGCCTTCTCCCTTACTTTTTTCCCTCTTGTATTTCCCTGGTCTGACAGGAAACCGCTGTTGCTGAGGCCCAGTGCAATCTTGAGGGCTGGAGGAATCGCTGCAGCAAAGCAATGAAGGAGAAGGATGACCTTGAACTGGAAGTTGTTACACTGAACAGGTTAGAGTAAAATCAGTGCAGAGAAAGAAGCATGAGTGGGAATGAGTTCAAAGCTCAAGGATAATTTAATTGAATAATAGCATTGAAATGAATATTTTAATTGGATTGCTTGTAAATAACCAAGCAAAATCAGCACTGCCTAAGGGCTAGAGCAGAGTTTGAAGAGGTGGAGAGAGATATGTGACTTCTGCTGCTGACGTGCCACAGCAAGGGCAGACTCTTTAAGCTTTGCTGTCTCTTAAAACTGTTTTTTGTCATTTTGTAATGCTTTGAATTAAGATGATTTTTGTTTTGAGATCTTTTTGAATAACTGTAATGGAAGATATGAAAAGACATAAGCAGTATAGTTGATGCCAGTTTTGTTGTGAAGGTAAATAAATATGTTGGTATCACTGCAGTACAGATGTTGCTGCAGGGAAAAGTAAGTAGGTATGAGGTGAGAGGTGTATCTTTATCCTGTGCATCTTTGAGACAATTCAATTGAGCTCCAGGGGGACAACTCCAGTGAATTTCCAGGAGGTATAAAAAGATTGAAATAGTCAAACAGTGTTAACAGAGAGGTGTGCATACATGACTAGAGAAGGAAGATGAAAGGATAGGGAAAAGCCATGTTCCTGAAGCTAGTTTTCAAAGGTTAGGAGCCTTACTCTTCTTGTCACTTAAGGATTAATTTTCTTTCTGTGTGGCAGCCGTGTTGCAGACCTGACGGAACAACTGGCAAGGATCCAGGAACAGACACGGGACGAAAACGAAGCTTTGGTGGATAAACTACAGCAATTGACTGGAGAGAACAGTGCTTTGAAGAAAGACAATGAAAAACTAAAGGTCAGTGACTCTGAGGGTTTGAAGATGAAATGCTGGGAGGAAAAGAAGGTGGAATTATAACAACTTGCTTGGCCACTGAGGACAGAGTAAAATTTCACCCATTGTTCCTATACAGTTTAAACCAGTTCATATAACCTGACTGAGACAGGGCCAGTGTGCTGGGAGCAGGCACAGGGAGTGTACATACTGGGAGAACTGTGTTCCTTCCATGTTTTGGCTAGAAGTATCTCCAACTACTGTTTCATCTAGCTGGGATCTTGAATCTTGTCCTTACACCTTCATGCTGCTGACCAGAGAACAAATAACTGTTGTAGCTTATAGAGAGAGAATGGTAATCTCCAGAACAAAAAAATGACTGGCATATTTCTTCTGTTGTCCTTTACCATGAGTGATCTTGTGGGTGACCTACATCTTTTTTTCCATCCCAAACCTCTGTGCTCTGCTGATGCAAATTTGGCAGTCTATTGAAGTCTGGAAAGTTTTGGCAACTTGCATGGACAAAACTGTATTTTCTTAGTCTAGGCATCATTAGATAGCTCACATGGCAGGTACTTCCAAGCACTCAGTGGAAGATGCTTTCTTTTTTTCAGGCTGCTCTGATTTCAATGGAGGACAAACTGAACCAGGCACAGATGGAATTGCAACATCTCCAGAACTCTGTCAGGAGCTACGAAGGGTTGATTGAAACCTACACGGCACAGGTAGGTCTCAGAACCTTCAGCCCTTGCACAAAGGTGTTTTCTCCTTCCACTGTGGCTTATTCTGTAATGCCTTAGCTATTGCTAGCTGGAGCAGTTTCAATTATTCCAAGGCATTGCAAACATGTGTTGAAAACTATAACAGATGAAGTCTGGGGTCTTTTTTTGAATGTCCAGGCACAGATGGCCCGAAAGGAAGCTGATGAGCTGGCAGCAAGACTGGAGAAGTGTGAAAAAGAGAACGAGATGTTAAAGGAGGAAATGAACAGGGAGATTGAAGAGGTAACTATCCCTCTAAAGACATGTTGTAGACATTCATGGGTCTTAGTGTTCTGAATCTAGTGAAAAACAGCTGGGAATAGGAAATAGAAGGCTTATCTTGCCTTTTGCATCAGTTTTTTCTCAGGACTTGTTCAATGGGTTTTGCAGAATGAACATAGCAGCTTCTTTCTGACTATATGGCATTCTTCAGAGGTGTATAAATTATTTAGTGTGTCCTTTGCTGCAGAAATAGTGGTTTTGAACAGTGGATTAGATAGGTTACACCGTAATCTAATGTGTAACAGCTGACCTCAGAAGCAGATTTTGTATTTCCAGTAAAATTGAAGCCCACAATCCAAAATACTCAATCTTACACAATCCAGAGGGAATTTCAGATCCTAAGTGAAAGCTTTTTGGAGCAGGAAAATACCTTAGGCTTTGAACTCCAGCACTGGCCAAATATCCACAGTGTCATCATGGTTGTGGACTAACAAAGCTTAATTGAAGTTGAGAAATTTTTTAGTCTTGATCCTATGAACATTTGAAAGTTCCTCACCTTCTCTTCTTTAATTACAGACTCGTGAGAAGTTCCAGAGCCAGCTTGCTGAACTGGAAAAGCTGCCTGAGATCCTGAAGTACACTGAGACACAGCTGGCAGAGTGCCATCAACAGCTCATGTGTTACGAGAAGAAGAACACAGACCTGTGTGGCATGATTGCAGATCTCCGTCAGCTGGTAAGGGACTGGCAGAAAGTACCCGTACCAGTGCAAACCTCAACTGCGAAATCAGAATGAGTTTCTAATCACAGCAAGGTTCAAACATCGCCTCTGTTCTCGTCTCTTTTTGAAAAGATTAAACGTGCACTGCAAAATAAAGTGTGTGCCATTTCTTTGTGCAAGAAGTTAGCGGCTTTGCTGGTAGCATTCCTTAATATTTGAAAGGTTTCTCATCCCTTGGGGCAGAATCTTTCTGGGACTTGTTAGCAGCCATGGAAGCACTTGCTAATGCCAGCCCTTGTTTCTGTTATCTCATCCTCTTGCCAACTTTCCCTCCTGTAGTTTTCTGGTGATGGTGCTGGCCCAACCATTTTCTCACTCTCATTTCAGGTTGTTTTCCCAGTTTCTGTTTTTTGTTCCCAGAAAGACTGTGTAAGTATTGCAGAACAATTTCAGACGGGATGACATCTACAGCTGTGCCTCACAACAGCACATGATCTCTATCTGACCACTTTAGTCTGCTTGGTTTGGAATTATAACCCTCCCTGGTGTGTTTCAGGCTCTGATGCTGTTGTGAGCTGCTGGCATGTTTGTGGCTGTTGTTCTTCTGTGTGTGTGCTTGGTTTGTAGCTGGTGCTGTACATGCAGGAATTTACAGGCCTGTTTTTTCTTTTGCAGTACAGATGAGTTTTCCTACGCCTTCCCAGATTGTAACTGGAAGCATCAGCAAAATGGATGTTTAGTTCCTTTCTATCTATGGTTCCCTTTCTGAAGCTCTCCAGAAGTTATGAATGGAACATATTTCCTTCTGAGAGCTGCATATGTTTCAGATGGCTGGACATGTGTGTGTGTGTGGTGACTACTCTGTGAAGTAATTAATTCCTGTAATTTTTAGATTGACCTCCAGGGGGACAAAATGGAGATGACAAGAGAGAGATATCAGTCTGCCCAAGAGGAGAAAAAGCAACTCACCTTGAAGGTGGAGGAGCTAGAAAGGTTAGAAATACTAGGCTCTCTTGCTTTTTTAACCTTCCATTTCTATTGTTTTTACAGGGGATTGAAACAGCTTCAGTTTTGTTCCAGTTCCCCACATGCCTCCAGGATACTGTGCATTTGCCTATCCCACAAGGTTCTCTAATCAGTAGCTATCCACTGAGAGTTATATGCTTTTGCAGCAGCACCTGTTGTGAATGTTGTTAGACAGGATGATGGCTTAGACAGCAAAGAAACCAGCTCCTTGTCCTGGCCATTCTGAGGTTATTAGATACTACAGTATTTTTACCTATCTTTATACATTTCTTTTAGTGACAGTGTCTCAGAAAATGCAGGTATATGGGTACTCTGTTGGTCCTTCAGTATTTGAAATTTTGATTTGAGGACTGGAGAACTGTTTCCTGGGGCTCTCACCTTTCAAGCGGGAATAGAATCTATTACCAGAGGAGTCAGGACCTGACAAAAGGCAGAATGAAACACACTCCATTTAAAATGAATAGGTTTCCTTCCCTTATTGTCTTAAACTAGAAAACTAGAGTCCACGAGTGCCCAGAACATAGAATTCCTTCAGGTCATAGCAAAACGTGAGGAGTCGATCCACCAGTGTCAGCTGCGGCTGGAGGAGAAGAGCCGTGAGTGCAGCTCCCTGGCACGCCAGCTGGAGATGGCCATTGAGGATGCCAAAAGACAAGTGAGTAATTTTTCATGTTTGTGAGTTCACCCAAACCTACCCAGGCTGTGAAAGGGGAACAGCAAGAATGCTGAAAATATCTTCTCAGCTTATGACCAAACCCATTAAAATCATCATGTTCAGTGAAATACAAATAATGTGCTGGTGCTATTTGTCAGCACTGTTGAAGGACTGAACTTGGTTTGCAACAGAGAAAAGCACAAGACTGAGCTGCTGTTTATGTATGAGAATGTGTCAGTTAAATTTTAAAGGGTTTTTGTGGGCAATGGGTAGGGAAAAAACATTCTTCCACACACATCCCTTTAACAAAGTTGTTGTTCTGTGTAGGTGGAACAAGCTCGAGAACGAGCAGTCTCCAGAGAGAGGGCAGCCCAGTCCAAGGTGTTGGATTTGGAGACCCAGCTGAGCAGGAATAAAACAGAGCTGAACCAGTTGCATCGTAGCAAAGACGATGTGAGTGGCTTGTGGGGGATACTCTTGCTGTTCTGGTGGTGCCCTGGCAACAATTGGATTCCATAAATCATCCTGTGGATGTGCTGCTGAAGTCATGCAGAGCTGTGCCTGAATGTGATGTGCTGTTGTGTGTGTCCATGGATGTGTGACATAGGACATGTCTGCTGTCACCAGTTCAGGATTGTGTAGTAAGTGATAGGCAGGTCAGAGTACAATGATGTGAATGAACCTGGTGTAAAGGTATGTGTGCTTAAGAAAAGAATCAGATTTTCCTTGTGTTCAAGGTAGATTTGCACCAGGTATTATGGACAGATTTCAACTTCATTTTGCCTCTATCAGAGAGGGTGCAATTCCTCTACTAGATGAAAGGATTTCTTCTAGAGGACTGGCAATCTTTTGTCTTGTCCTATTTACCTTGGTTCCTTGCTTTCGTTTTACTTGGAATTGTGTTAGCTGATGGATCAGGTCAAGTTCCTTTTCAGAAAAGGGTGTGTTTCATTCCCGGTAACTACAGCTAACACATTTTAAAAGCCCAACTGATAAACCACATTATCGCCTGCTTTTATCAGCTGATTGCTGAATGGAGTTGGGAACGAGCAGAAATTATAAATATCACAGCACCATCTATGGTAATGTCATCTCCTGCTGTGCTAATTCTGGCTCTCCTCAGCACTTTGGGGGAAGAGTTTAACACGAACAGGGTGAATGTTGCTGCCTTTCAGCCGCTTTTGTGCTCCCCTGTGCAGGCAGAGCGCCGATACGAGAGCCGCCTCCAGGACCTGCGGGATCGGCTGGAGCAGTCGGAGAGCACCAACCGCAGCATGCAGAACTACGTCCAGTTCCTCAAGTCTTCCTACGACAACGTTTTCAGGGAATGTCCTTTTCTGAGCTCCTCCCTCAGCCCCACTCGCTCTCTTCTCTGAGAGCAATGCTTTCCTTGCACCTTTTTTAAGCACACAGAAGCTTTGTTTCAAAAGCCATATAGATTTAGAAAACCGGATGGCATTTCAGGGTCACTCTTGGGAGATTTTTTTTTATTGCAGAATGACAAAATAAAATGATGTTGGCATCTGATCAAAATGTGGGGTATCAGACAATATCAGCAATACTGGTTTGGTGCTGGAGGTTGGTGTTACACCATAAACTGAGCCCCAAAACCAGGTGGTTTTGCATATAATGGAAAAGATCTTTTTCCTCCTGCTAGGTCATGGTGGTTTCAGCTCTTAAAACCTGTCAGAGGTTTGTTGAGTGTGTTTATTCTTGTAAGAGCTCTCTTCGTGCTTCACTTCTCATTCAGTTTCACTGTTGGGGAGATCATGTGGGGGTTTTTTAAAATCTTTTTTTTATACTGTTGGTGTGATGCTGAAAATAACTGAGGTGCCTGGGCTCTACACTCACAAGAGATAGTCTCCTGCATAACCACAGTGTTTGTAACAATTTTATACCAGAAATTATGAGTTTGGTTTGGTTTTTTATACTTGATTCTTATATACTCCCTGATCCTTACCTTTATTTGTGAGTGTGATACTAATGTTGCTTTACTCCTCTTACCCTGATTTTCTGATCCTGACTATACCCACCCAGGACTGAGCCAAAACAATTAAATTTGAAGGAAATCGGTGTCATTTCATTTGGGATCTTGGTGCAAATGCCATGTGAGTTCTGGGGGTGTGTGAAATCCTGACTTTGCCTTAAGCCAGTTAAGGAGCAGCTGGAGATATTCAACTTCTTCATCAAATTCTCCTGCATCTTCTGGAAAATCAGGTCTTTTGTGTTTCAAGTCTCTAAAGTCCATGTGCTCTCTGGTTTCCTATTGTTTCTTCTAAATGGCTCTTAGGAGGACAAAAATAAACCTTGTTTTTATTTTTCTCTTTTGTATCCTATTTATATGCTGTGTCGTATGGTCACTGGCAGTATTTGCCATGAAAGTTTTCTAAGCTAATCAGTTTTTGAAAGATCTGTAATTGTGTGTGTTTAACACTTGAAAAATCCCAGAAGTGCTAGGGGAGAAACCAATAAACTACATTTTAATTGGTTATGATGGGGATTTCTCTTCAGGTGCTGTGTGTGAGTTTGGAAAAGCAAACACATCCCGGGGCTGTTTTGCAGGTAGCTGAATTCCAAACTATTTCTGTGGTTCACGGGTGGAGTCTTCCCTCTCCTTCTGCAGCACAAGGCAGCTCTGGGCAAGAATACACAGAATAAATGGGAAATTGGTGAACCCGCGGCTGTTTCCCGGCCCGCTCCTTAGCGCAGCCCTGCCGGGGGCGGGACTCGAACCCGCGACGCCGGGCCGGGCCCCGCCACTCCGCCAGGGGGCGGCACCGCCCGTCCCGCCGGCATGCGGTGGATGCGGCCAGCGCGGCCCGGAAGGGGCGGGATGGGGCCGGCCCGCCCGTGAGGGAGCCTGGGGGGCGTGAGGGAGCCCCTGGGCCAGTGAACGATCGTCATGGAGTCGTGGCAGCTCCGCTTCGACACTCTGGAGGCCCTGCGCCTCTCCAGCAAGGGCCGGCTGAGCTACTGCAGCCACTGGCAGGAGGATGAGGTGAGGGCGCGCCCCAGGAGTCGGCCCTGCCCGCTGGGAAACAGCGGCCGCTCATGCCGGTGACACTGAGGGCTTGAAATAGCCCCAGAGCGGGTCCAGGGAAACAGCGGCCGCTCATGCCGGTGACACTGAGGGCTTGAAATAGCCCCAGAGCGGGTCCAGGCTCGGGAGCGCCGGGTCAGGGAGCGGGGCTGTCCGAGGGGGTTCAAATGTCCTGCGAAAGTAGGATAGTCCTGAAAAAGTGTTGGAAAGACAGCAGAAAAAAGGGTTAAATGGGATGCTGAGCTGCGATGATAAAGCAGCTACTAACTGTGCAGGTGTGCTCATGGTGTGTTAAAGTTTTATTGAAATTGAGGCTGTGCCCCGTTCACGGAGAATGTTTTCTCTCAAGGCTGCCTTGGAAGGATGTGTGGCTCCCGTTGAGCTCTCCCCTTACTGCGGCTGGGTGCTGGACAGCCTTAGTGGGCAATTAGCAGAGGAAATCACACTCTCTGGGACTTCAACGCCCAAACAATCCACCCCACTCCCAAAAAGGGCGTCTGCGGAGAAGATCCCGCCTGACAGCCGGCGGAGCTCATCACCACCTTCATCTGCAGAGCCCAGTGAGACCAAGGTAGCTTTCTGAATTTAATCCATATGTTTATGGAGCAGGTGTGAGAATAAAAAAGGTCCTCACTTGCTGTCATAAATTGTCAGATCAAGGCTGGTTTGTGCTCTGTTAATTTATGGGGAAAACATCCTTAGTTTTAATTATTTTTGTAGTATGAACAGGTGATGATAAAATTAGTATTAACAAGATTTTCATAGGAAAATGTTTCAGAGTGGACCCAAAGCAAACTCCATTTTTCACCGTAACTGAGGAAAATAGTTGGAGCTCTGTTGTGTTATGGATTGGCAGCACAGGATTGATCCATAAGGTCACAGAGGAGGGTCAGGGCTGTTGTAAAACTCCATGAGTAACCCCACTGGGTTCTCTGGAGTCTTTGTGTGACTTACATGTATTCTGACTCTATTTTACAAGGCAGAAGGGTAGGAAGCTGGGCAAATAATAGTTCAGGAGACTTGCTTTTTCTGTTTTCCTCCGTGAGTTGCTGATCCTGTGTTTAGTCGCTGATTTTGCTTTTATGCTTACCATGCAGGAAAATGATCATCTTAGTCTCCAGGAAACAAAGCAAGAAGTTGTTCCAGCAGCAGTTCTGTCATCTAAAGTTGCAAAAGTCGAAGGCTGCATTCGGATGTATGAAGAGATACACAGGCTGAAAGCAAAGGTAAGAAAAAATGATTGAGAGGGTGTCTGTGAATCCCAGGAGAGCTCCAGAGTCAGAGGTAACAGTGCAAGGACAGCAAGTTATAAATGTTGGGCAGTTTAGTTTGTGTTTTCTTCTGTCCACAGTGTTCACTGAGTACCTTTGGTGCCCCTCTATAATGCAGGAGAGGCTGAGACAGCGGCAGGAGGAGCAGGAGCAGATGGTGAGGGCAGCCTATGCCCAGGCCAGCGAGCAGCTGAAGCGCTTTGATGAACTGCGGGAGCTGAAGCGGCATCAGGAATTCCAAGAGTTGCAAGAAGTAATGGAGAAGAGGTGAGATTACCTCTGGTATTACTAGAATTTTATAGCATTTAATCAAAGTGCAGATTAATTCCTGCTCCTGACAGTTCTGTACTAGTCACTTGTGGTTGGAAATTTCACTTGCTGTTTGTCTTACATTAACTATCCTGTTAGAGTTTGGCTGTCAGAGTAGATGTTTGGCTATTGTTGAGGTTTCAATGGTTAGAAAAAGGCAACATTTGTGATAGCTAAAGTTCCTTTAGCTTGGTTTAAGAGTGGCTTCCTGTGTGTTGGTTTGTGTTTTGTCTCCTGAATGTCTTGAATACAGTTTTTCTGTCTTTATGTGTGTTGTAGCTCAAAGGAGGCTCAGGGGCAGCAAGAGAAGTTGAAGGAAGAACACCGACATAGAGCAAAGGTCTGAGACTCTTAAGAATTGTCTTTCATAAAAGACCATGACTGCTGGGTGGGAACTGGAAAGACCAATTGATTTATTTGTATTTTCATGACACTCTGAAGTGAGGATGGATTTTCCGGTGCTATCCTGGGTACCTGCTGCAATGTGGAAATGCAGTAAAGGCACTTGTGTCCTAGGAACAGGAAGGCCCTGTAAAGCTGGAGCCATCAGACCAGGAAGGAGCTGTACAACTGGAGTTATTGAGGTATTTTATGACTCTTGTGTCTTTGTCTCCCCAGATACTGAACCTGAAATTGCGTGAGGCAGAGCAGCAGAGGCAGCGGCAGGAGGAGCTGGAACGTTTGCGCAAGGAGGAGGGCCAGGAGAGGCTGCGGCGCCTTTATTCCATCCAGGAGGAGCTGCTGCAGCTGAACCAGCAAATTGATCCCAACTACAGGCACAAAGACTTGCCCAGAATTGATCTGTCTGCCTACAGCAATCGTGGCAACCAGATCTGTGGACTGGTGTCAGGGCTCATCCGCAGCACGAGCGAGGTACAGGCTCTGCAGGTGTTAACTTGGGCTGTCATTCCTTCCTAAAGCTCTCTGTAGCTGTCTTCAAAGGTAGCTTGTCATGAGGCCCTTAAATGAGATGTCACAGCAATGTTTTTAGATATTCATCCTATAAAGCACCCAATTTCAAAGGGGAATTCTTTCCTCTGGCACTTCAGCTGTTCTCCTGAAATGGCTTATCAAAATGCATGAGAACTTCTACAGGAGAAAGATTCAAATTAAATTGCTGTAAACTCTTGGTGCTGTAAAGTTCCCTCTGTGACAGTGGACTGGTTCATGAATTGTTAAATACTGAACATCTTATGATTCTCTTCGTGAGCTTTTCTGCAGTGGCTTTTCCTTGACATTTTTTCTTTCTAGGATGGGATACAAGTATTGAAAGATAAAGCACTAATAAGGCTAATCCTGTGTTCCAGTTTGTCGCAGCTGGCTTTCAGCAGAGGGAGCTGTCAGGGCTTTGCACTGGAGTTCACTTGCACTTGTCCAAGTGTATTCTTAATTTTTGTTGTCCAAGATCTTAGGAGATTTAGTCATGGACTTGCATTATTTACAAATATTAGGACCAATGTTATGTACAAATAAAGGAGATGGGGATAAGATACATAGTTAGCTCCCAGATTATCTGAAGGCAAATGCTTCAAAGGCTCCTTGTGCTTGCTGATGGCCCTCTGACCCTGGAACCAGAGATTAAAGCTGTGTTACCTCTCATGTTTCATGGCAGAGAGGGTTCCCAACTCAAGCAGATGTGGCCAGCACTGAACGAGCCCTGCAGGAGATGCGAGGGTTGATATCCAGCATGCAGCAGGAAATCACTGCAGCTCTAGAAGAAAAGAAGAGGAAAGATGAAGAGGAAAAGAAACAAAAGCAGAAAGAGTTGGAGAAAAAAGAGCAGATGAAGAGTCAGACTCCTGTCCCTGCACAACAAACAGGGGAAAAGCAGCAGAAGGAAGGTTGGTTAGGCTTTTTTAAAAATCTTTTATTCCTTTGACTTGCATTTTTTTAAAATTCATTTTTTCACTAGAGGTTTAGGTCTTTCTGAGTTACCATCTTTTTTTGGTTTTTTTTAATAACAGGACTTCAGGTTAAAACAGAAGAAAGTATCATGCAGTGGTACCAGCAGCTTCAGGATGCTGCTGAGCAATGTGTTGCTGCTTTCAGTGAAATTGCAAACTGCAAAGGCAACACTGAGGTATGAACAAATTGTTAATACTATTGAAGAGAGATTATATTAATTTCTAGGGTAAACAGGATAGTTTTCATTTTCATTCATCAAAAAAAATTAAAAACTGTGTTGTAGCAACCTGTTATTACTCTGCTCATCCAAACTATTATATATATGTATATGTACTAGTTTGGAAAGGATTTTAAAGTTGTTTGTTTGTTTGTTTGTTTGTTTGTTTGTTCTCCAGGTGAAGAAGATAAAAACAAACTTGCAGAAAGCTGCTACCATCCCTGTGAGCCAGATCTCTAGCATATCAGGTCAGGAAAACACCAAGAGCTCAATCCCACTGAAATTCCTTTTGCTTTAAAGATTTTATGAGGGCACAAGCATATAAAGTGTTCCTGTAGCAGGAAGCTGACCTGCACACAGCCTATCTGTGCAGGAGGGTTTGCTTGTGTTTTGAAGGCCTGTTGCTTCCCTCAGAAGCATCTTTCTTCATCAGGATTAAGTTTGATTAATCAGAGGGAGCAAAGGTGCCCTTTGGGGTTTGGGTCTGGTGTTGGTGAGCTTGGTGTGTTCTGGGTAAGACTTGTCTGCTGTTCCCTTATCTTCTGTCTCCATACATTCCTTATGTATTTGCAGGCTCTAAGCTGAGAGAGGTGTTTGACAAGATCAATAATCTGCTGTCTGGGAAGCCTGTTCAGACTGAAGGACAAACGGTGTCTGTGACTCAGCATCCACAGGGGCTGGAGTTTGTTTGCTACAAGCTTGCAGAGAAGTTTGTGGTGAGGAAATCTCTTGTTTGGGGTGGCACAGGTAGCCAGCGCTCTAGGAGATGCTTTTGGACACTGAACTGTCTCTTCAGCTATGAAGAACAAAATCCTTGGGTGTTCAGTTTGCCTGTATGAATGCAGTGAAAAAAACTTAGTTTCTCTTTCACTTCCAACCCTTATTTTATTTCTTCTGGGAGGAAAAACACTTTTAAATTTCAGGCTTACATCTTACATATTTTGAACTAGGTAGGTGCAGTGTTGTGGAAAATAGTTTGACAGTTAATTTATGGTGTATCACAAAACTATATATAGGCTCAAACCTTATATCTTGGCAGAATTTGGGGGACAAAAAACCCCAACCTTCATGCTCAGGAGGCAAACTTCAGTCCCTGCTTTCTTGTTAGCACCTATCAAGAAATGAAGTTAAAGTTGTTTTTTGGAGTTGGCAGTATTTTTCTGTTGTCTTTATTTGTAAAATGTGGGCTGTTTGAAACTTTTCTCCCTGCAGGAACAAATGCATGCAAAAATCAGCCCATGGAGTAAAACTGTGACTAATTTGTAAATATATGAAAGTGATTCTTTGGGTTGAGAATATCTGTGCAGCCTGCACTTTAAGCCTGTGTTTGCTAATCCCATTTTTCTGTCTTGAGACACAGTTTATTGTCATCCTCTGTGGGAGCTGAGGATATGTGGCTTCATCAGCTTTTCTATCCTTGGTTCATAGCCATGGAAACGTTCAGATTCTTTAGTAAAGGCTAACTACAAAAATTAGGAATTTTTTTTTTTTTGCCTGAGGAATTACTTGAAGGAGTGGTGGCTGACTTTCCTTTTCTACCCTCCAGAAACATGGGGAAGGAGAAGTATCTTTTCACCATGATTCAGCTTTCCCAATTGCTGTGGTGCTCTCAGGAATCTGGGAATTACACCCTCGAGTCGGAGACATCTTTTTAGCTCATCTGCACAAAAAGTGCCCATATTCTGTGCCATTTTACCCTGCTCGGAAAGAAGGGACTTCTGTGGAAGAGTATCAGAGGTAAATTCACTACTGGGCTTTTTCTGCATGAACCCTGCAAGGATGAAGACTATTCTGAGTGAGCTCCACTTTCCCCCATCCCTGAGCACACAGGCATTGACTCCGGAGGTTCACTCACAAAAAACCCATCTTGTTCCTGCCCCCTGCCATGGCAGAGACACCTTTCTTAGACCAGGTTGTTCAGAGCCCCATCCAACCTGTCCTTTCCAGTGCCTCACCACATAGTGGAACATATGATCCAGAGGGTGATGATCAGCCTTTCAATAATTCTTGCATGTTGCATGTTTTTGAAAAATCCCTGTTCTCAGTAGAGTTGACTTCAAGTAAGCTGAGAGCTGCAGGGACTTGAGTGAATGTGTTTTGCTGTACTAAAACTAGAATGTTTTCTCCTACTAAGGATGCTTGGATATGAAGTTCATGATTCTAAAGTGGAAGAACAAGATCATTTTCTTAAAAGGATGTCAGGAATGATTCGTCTCTATGCTGCCATCATTCAGCTCCGCTGGCCGTATGGAAACAGACAAGGGGTATGTGTGTGGCATTATACTTAGAACCTTATTACTGTCCCAGGAGTCTATTAAATGTTTTGGAAGTTTGTTTTGTAGTTGAGGTGTGCTGAATTTAAACTAGCTCAGGATATATTTGAAAGAAAATGATCATAAAACATGATGAACAAAGCAATGCCAAGTAATTAATGGCGTGAACCTCTACTTCCTTTATGTTTTCACAATGATCAAGTTTTATAAAGAAGAAAGTCAATCACAAAACTGTCTGTTTTGATAATTGTGTTTTACAAGTCATAAAGCAAGAGCTGAGTAGCTTCTTTGTTGCTTTGTAGGCTCATCCTCATGGTCTGAGCTATGGGTGGCGCTGGCTTGCACAGATGTTGAATCTGGAGCCTCTGGCAGATGTGACAGCTATGCTGCTTTTGGATTTCCTGGAAGTAAGTGGTGTGGATAACTGTTAGTAGTTAAATGTCCCCAGTTTACATCCTTTTGGGTTCTGAAGGGATTGCTGAGGTGAGATTCACAGCAGGTTTTTTTAACTTGTTCTTATTCCTTCAGCAAGGAACATGAATGTTTCCACATTCTTTCAAATACAGCTTTGCAAATACAGAATTATTTCAAAATTGAAGTTTTTATAAACACAACTTCTGTTGTTGTATTTGATTCTGTTTAAGGTTTCTGTTATTTTAAAAATAGCTGTATGATCTTATATAAGGTCTGTTCTAAGTACTTGGCAGTTCATACTGTGCAAGGAGGTCCTGTGGCTGCTCCAGCCAAATTAGTTCATAAAACAGGATAGATTTTTCAGGCTGAAAAGATCAGAGCCTGATGGATATTAATCCTATATCCTGAGATAATAGGCCTGTGCTAAATAAGAGCCAAAGTTAAAGGCTGAAGTCAGGGGACACAAACACTGTTGAGCACAAGCAGCTTCTCTGCTCTTCAAATGCTTCTAAAGAACTGTAAAAGTACAGATGAGAAAGTGCAAAGTGTTAGGGGTGGTGAAGTCAGAGGAGCATTTGTCCTGTAAACTGTGTGTAGAAAGCTGATGAATCACTGCACTCAGCAGCAATCACAGTGGGGAAATGACCACAGTGTACCCCAGCACATGGTGTTAGCAAAGAGAACTATTTTTGGAGGGAGACTGGGGTGAAATGAAGGATGTCAAGATTCATATAACAGGAAAGAAGGTGATTGTGGTAGCACTAATAGCATTTGGAGGATTTGCTTGTTTTAGTGTAGGTGTATTTCTTTAAATGTCTGAGTAAAGCATTAAGTGGTTGGTGTGGAGCAGGTTCATTGCAGCTGTCATGCAAGTCTGAAACTGAATTCTGTAACCTGCACTCGGTGCCTTTCTGTATCACAGGTGTGTGGCAATGCTCTGATGAAGCAGTATGGGATTCAGTTCTGGAAAACAATGTTCTTTATCCAGAAATTCTATATCCCAAGGTATGATATCTGAGGTTGGGCATGTTGGTGTTCATTCTGAAATGACTCATCCATGTTTTCCAATCCCTGCCATCCACCCCCACACCCACTTGTGAATCAAACCCAACTTTCTGAATAGATTTTGAAACGTGCTGTTATTTCTGCAGGATCGAAGCTGTGACCAGCTCTGGCCAGATGGGCTGTTTGTCACGTTTGAAGAATTTTGTGCAGGTAAAGCAGTTTTGGGGGTTTTTTTGTTCATTTAATTTCAAGATGTTTTGGTTTGAGTTTTGTTTTTTCCCATCACTGAATATATGCATCATTTGGATAATGAGGTTGGCACTGCTTGCCACCCACCAGACCTCTCTCTGTGATCTAACCCATCTTTTGTAACTTTTCAATTGCTGAATTACCTTAATGATAGTTATGATATCGAACATCTCCCTGCTTTCTTCCCTCACATCTAATTTTTATCAATGAAAATGTATTTTGGTTATAAAGGAAGATCAGTGAGAGGAGATGTACAGGTTGAGGAGGATTCTGCTGAGTCACTTCTGTCAAGGCTGTTTCTTATCAGTAGTTGTTTGTTTTTAGCACTTGTCCTGATTAAATATATGGGGAAGTGACAATTTGAACTGCTTTCTGTAGTGTTTGTTTAGCATTGCATTCTGCATATTTTTTAAAATAAAGCTTGCAAAACTGTAACTACTTGATTGTTTAAATTGTTCTGTGAATGTTGACTTGGATTATGATATTAAAACATGACAGCTTTGGAGTTGTACTTTCATTTAATAATTAAACTGGTACATTTTATTAGCAATGCTTTGCATGTATAGTAAGAGCCATCAGAATTCCTGAGAAGAGATGCCAAATTAAAATATTTATCTTTATTATTTATCTTTATTATTTGTCTTTCTCTCCATTAGAAATGTCTACGTGCCGAGGAAATTCCATTACCAAAGGGCATTCTGACACCTTCCTTTTGGAGAACATAAATCAGCCTGTATTTCCTCTCCCCTTAATGTTTAATTCAAGATTTATTTGTTAGACTTAAAGCTAATCTTTGCATTAGATCTTTATAAGTTTTTGTATAATAAATTACTGAAACTTCAAGACTTTTCCTTCATATTTTTAAGCAGTGGAAGATGCTTTAAGTCCATTGTGCTGATGGCTCTGGAGTTAAGGACTCTTGGACTGAAAAATTCCACAGTGCTGTTTGGCTCATGGAAGTGAAAATACCTCACAGCTTTATGAACTCTTACCAGCATAATCAATCTCAAAATTACTGCTACAAATTTATTTTTGTATTTCTTACATCTTTTATAAATCAACTGTAATTATGCTGATGGACTTGTTTGTCTCAACATAATCTAAAATCTGTGGTGAGGCTAGTGAAGGGTGAGCAGTGCTGACTCTGGTGTCTCCCTTGGATGTAACTTCACTCCAAAATGCAGGACTCTGGGTTGAGGGGAGGTAGACTCACTGCTCCAAAAGGTTTGTGGGGGCTCCAGAAGAGCTCCTGTAACAATCACAATTCTATGGTTTTTTTCTGTTGGAGAAGGGGCAGTCAAGAAAATCCACAGCTCCCTGATGAATAGGGGAGATGGGAAATCTGTTGGATTTACAGTGAGCTGTCCTTGAACTGTTTTGGTGGCCTCTAAGATGAGAAAATTTACTTCTGAGTTCTACAAGGTGGTTAATTATTCTGGCAATATACTGTTGCAAGTTGGAAATGTTATTTTTATCAGACTGGGGTTTGTTTTTCCTAGAGGCACCATGGTTTGAAGCTGTAGAACAATTCATGTTCTCATATGAGAATAATAATTTGATTTTCCATATAGTTCTTGGGATTGCTTAGAAGAGGTTGTAACATGTGCTTTGTAATTCAGGCCTGTAAAACACTTAACATTGTCTTTAAAATTGTCTAGTACCTAAGTTAAATTTGTATTTGGTTTATGTATTTTGTAAACTGACTCTGGAATATTTTAGACTACTGTTACCTTGTGATTGTTCTGGGAAATTGGAAATGTCCTCCTGGTGTCCTTTCTGTCAGATAACTCTGAAGCAATGCAACTTTTATTAGTGTACTTGAAAATGTACAAAGTTTTTTGATACTGAGTGGAGATGTTTTAATTATATATTGCATATTTCATAATTATGGTGGAGATAATTTCACTTTGCCAAGACAGTAATTGGTCCTGTCTGTTAGAAACAATTGTCTGCCTGTGCCAAACCCAAGGAAGAGTTTGATGATGTACTTGTGAAATACAAAACTACTTTTTTTTTGCTGACAGCTACTTGGGGTTTCTAACATTTGTGGGGTAAATAAAAGTATATATTTTTATAAAAAAACAATATATCCTTTTCTGCCTCAGTACAGAGAATCCACATACCTACTATTTAAAAAATACTCATATGAATGCTAAATGGATAATGTGTGTGCTTCATAAGAATCAATATTTGTTTTTAGATGTAGCTTGAGGTTGTATCTGCTGCTTGAGCTGAGTGTTTGACTTGTTTTTGTCATTTTAGCAGGTTTGGATGTTAGCCAGTTGGTGCTGTTAAGATGCAATGCAAATAAGGTCATATGCATATATCCCTGGTGGTTTGCATGTACATTTATATCAAATGTGACCAAGGAGAGCATTGCAGCTGTGGAAATAACTGTGCCTTCAGGATGAGATCCATCAAAGCTGGTGTGAGTCAGACTCCTGCTTGGAGACAGGAGTTCCAGGCAGTCCCAGGCATGCAGTGTCACCATAAGTGCTTGTGCTTCCAATTAAGTACTTCACTCAAAAGTGTTATTAATTCACACAGCCATCAAACCCACTCACCACTTTGAGCCAATAACGTTCTTGCTGCCTTCCAGCCCTCTAATCTCTAATTACTTTTTTTTTTTTAGAGTAGAATGTGTCTATTTTAAACATTGATTTAATGCTAAAGGCTCATTTTCCTTTGAATTTATGCATCAGCTTTTCAGAAATAGCTTTCCCTTGACAGGCGCTTGCAGCCTTTTGATGCTGTGTCCTTGCCAGGCTTCTGGGTGACACTGCACGGTGCTTCGAGCAGCCCCTCTTACCTATACATCTGCATATAAATTTTATAAATATATATGTGTGTGTATTATACATATATATAAAAATACATATCTATATAATGTAAAACTAACGAAGCTGCTGCTTTGACCGTGGCTGAATGCTGCACAGGTGGCCTGTCCCCATCACTGAGCCGCAGAACTTCGACTCCCTGAAACTCAAACTGACCCTGACTCCGCAGAAGGGGGCAGAGACCCCTCTACCGACCCCCTGCGCGAACATTTTAACGGATTCCCCCTCTAATAATGAGATTTTGTGGTGCCCGATGAGGTCCCTGCCGGGCACAAACGCCCTCCGCGCCCTGCTCCTCCGCTCGGCTCTTTCCGGAACCGCTCGGTCCTTCCGAAACCTCTCGCTCCTTTCCGGACCCTCTCCCTCGGTTTTTTCCGAACACCTCGGTCTCTCCGGATTTGTTCGTCTCTTTCCGGATTCACTCGGCTCTCTCCGGATCCCCATCATTCACTGGCGGAGCTCGGGTGGGCGTGGCCTCCCCGCTGTCTTTTCCCGATTCTTTCCGAAGTTCTTCGTCTCTTTCCGCCGACCGGGCAGGGCCGCTCTGCGGCGCTGACGTCACCTCCGGCCGGGCTATAAAAGGGTGGGTGCGGGCTGCGCGCGCGGTCCGTGGCCGAGGGCGCGGAGCCGGCGGGACGTCCCTGCGCACCCACAGACCCGGTGAGGGGATGGGGCGGGCGGGGGACGCCGCGCGGCCTTCACCGCGCTCCGCTCGGGCTCACCCAGCCCCAAACGCACAGCCGGGCACAGGTGTGCGGGTGAGCCGGGGGAGGCTGAGGCCGGCCCTGCCTCCGCGGGCGTCCCGGCCGCCTCTCGGTCTCGCCTTCCACGGCTCCGCAGGGCGGTTCTTTACCGAGGGGCGCCGCGGAGCCGGGCCCGGGGGCTCCCCGCGGGCCTCGGTCGAGCGGAGCGGAGCGAAGGGCGGGGGCGCGGCGCGAGTGAAGGGCGGGCGGGCAGGGAGCGGCCGCAGCCGTCCTGAGCAGCGCGACCCGCGGCTGGAATCCCATTCAGCGCCCCGCGGAGGGACAAACAGGCGGAAAATAGCATAAATAACATCCCCGGCGGGTAACAGCCCCCGCCGTGCCCGCCCGTCCCTTCAGGGCTGCCAGCCCGCATTCCCCAGGGAGAATTCCCGGGGGATGGAGCCGGAGCGCCGGGAATCATTGCACAGCAATGGCTCCCGCGGCTGCCCAGCCCTGTCCAAGGTCAGGAGATGCGGCAGGAGGAGGAAGGAGCGATGGAGGGGCCGGGGCAGAGCCGGTGCCGCAGGGCCCGGGGGGCTCCGGGCAGGGACGGGCGTGGGGGCGGCTCACGGAGCTGCCGAGCAGAGAGGCGTTCCAACAGAATCTCCCGACCTCTGTTCCTTTCATATGTGTTATTTTGTATGTAGGGCAAGGTCTACTGCTTCCTTTGTAAAAGAATCAGGATTTGTCCCTGCCCTGGTCATTAAAAAAATAGCTTTTTTTTTTTTTTATAATTTAAAATAAATCCAAATCAAGCGTTTCTCAATTTGTTGCCCACATACACCTTACCTGGTTATAACAATATAAATCTGCATTGCTGGGTCATAAATATGTGCCAGTAGGGCAACCATTTTCCCTTATATTGAAGGAAAACCAAGCAATTATCAATGTATATTTTTTCAGCAGGTTCATATTGGCTGTTCAGGATTTTTTGTAGCTGTTTTATCATAAACCAAGTTCGTGTTCCTGTCGAAAATGTACGTGACTCCTGAGCAGTCTTTCATACATATTTAAATAGATTTTGAAGAGCAGTTGTCTGGAGATGGCGAATGAGCATATCAAGGGGAAAAAAAATGAAAAAACAACCCAAAAAAAGCCAACTCAGCCTGAAATGGTTCTGTATCTTTCTGGAAAACAAATAATCCATTTTCTTTTGGCATTTTTGTTTTCAGCAAAGTGCCAGAAGGTTCCAATGACTGTGTTCACCAAAAGGCCCTGGTCAGGGATTCAGATTTGTTCAACACAAATTTTAAATCCCGCTGTGGGATTTTCATGCATTTATATACAACTAGCAGAGTTTTCTTCCTTGAAATCTTCATTTGTCCTTATTTATGGATTGTGCAGAGAAAATAATGGACAAAAGGTTGAAAATGGGTTGTTTTCTGCTGCATTGTGTGCAGGATCTGTAACTGCAATGATGGAATTGTTAAACTGTGGAAAATACTTGCAATAAGATAACAGGTTACACTGTTCACAAGAAGTCATTTATTTCTGTTCTTGTTGAAATAAAAAGCCACAATATCCATATTGGTCAGACTGAAATCAAAATTTTATTTAAAGAAGTGGATTTATATGTAATGCTTATATGAGATCCGTAGTTCAGGAAATTAAACACAATTCTAGTT
This sequence comes from Camarhynchus parvulus, assembly GCF_901933205.1. Lineage (NCBI taxonomy): Eukaryota > Metazoa > Chordata > Aves > Passeriformes > Thraupidae > Camarhynchus > Camarhynchus parvulus. Next base: position 5,625,803 of record NC_044587.1, on the reverse strand, counting down.
GATTTTTTAATAACAAAGGTAGCAACCCTAACAAATATGGTGGTTACATTTACACATTTTAAGCATTTTTGCAGGTTTTTCTCCTGCACAGCAGTAGCATTAAGAGAAGCCTTGATTCTCTTGGTGGACAGTGGTACCCTCTTGGTGAGAAATTTGTATTTCTCAGCTATGACATTTACAACTAACCTTAGTATTTTAACACAAATAGCTTGGTATCTTCTGCCCTTTTTTGGCCTATGTAATGTATTTATGGGGTTGTAACTGTTTCAATCATAAATACATTGCTTTTTGGAGACAATTGATCACTTCCCCTTTATCGGAGGAAATAATATGAATTCCTCCTTTTTCTCCTCTGCTTGTTAGTGTAGTGTGGGAGTTTGTTTTTTCCATTTGTCCCTGGAGTGAGTGTAGGCAGCAGAAGAATGGGGTGGAGCAGACTGCAGATGCCGGGGATGGAGCCCGGCCCGGGCTGTGCTGGATCCAGCAGAGGGGGAATGTGCCGGGCTGCCCCTGGATCCAGCAGAGGTGCTGGGCTGTGTTGGATCCAGCGGAGGTGTTGGATCCGTGTTGGGCTGTGTTGGATCCAGCAGAGGGGATTGTGCCAGCTCTGCTGCAGCTGACAGGTGAAGCTGAACAAACGCCACAGAGACCTCCCAGCTCCAGCAGGCACAAGGGCACACACACGCTGCTGCAGTTCTCCACAGAGGGATTGCAGCATGTCCGTGGGGTTGGGGAAGGCAAGGAAATTTTCAGCTGAAAATTCAGTGGATTGGACACTCTTAACAGCTGCATCTCAAAAAATACCTTCTGTCGCAACTGCTACTTGTCCATTTTTTGCTGTAGCAATTGAAAATCAACATTTTTGTAGAGATTTGCATTCCAAACCTTCTGATTGAATTTGTGTCTACAAATTAAGCCGTCACACTTGATTATACTGTACCAAGAACCATCATTTGCCAAGTCCAGAAAACTTGCTTTACTTTCTGTTTTGACCTTCTGGTTATGGTGGTTTTCTGGTTTGTTTTGTTTTGAACTAACTGGAAAGGTTAGTACACACTGAATTAACGAAGTTTTCCTGTTGATATTGTAACCTTTTTTGCATGTGGAGGTCTTGTCATTTTCAATAGCTTGGGTAACACTTAACACCAAATTGTTTTATGTGACAAGGAAGCAAAAGGAAAGTGATTAACAGGTACTGTGACAGAAACATTTCAGCCATATCCTTATGCTGGTCGTTAGTTGAATGTTATCTTGATTTCCCCCTCCCTTTTAGACTCTACATTCTTCCATCATGTTGTCATCGTTTCGTAAAGTCAAAGTCCAGGTATTTTTCCATAATGCATGAAGTGCCCTTGCCACACTTGCCTGCCTTTATTGCAGTGACCTGTTTGTAACAAAAGCCACTGGTTTGAATTTATTCTGTACAGCAGGTGCTTTATTTGCACTTAGTGTGAGTCTGATCTGCCTTTCCTTTAATACTTTGAGTTGCCTAATTTCTGTCTGTGATGCATGTGTGTGAACATTTTATAGGAGTTATAGTTCAATATAATCAGTTTTGATACTGATTAATTTTCCAAGAGGTTTTTATTTTATAATGTGCTTGAGCAGAAACTTTTTCTTTATAGCTTCTGCAAATCAACTGTGAAGAGATTTACAGTGTAGAACATTGTGCATTCAAAGTTGGTTTGGTTCCTATTCATCCGCTTGCACAGATTTGTAATCCTTGAGTTGTTGTGCTGTAACTGTTTCTACACTGTGATGCTTCTGTTTCAGTGGTGATAAAATAAATAGGATGTATGGATCAGACTTCAGCTGGGGAACACAAGCAGCTAGATTTTATTTGGAAATGGTAGTGATGTAAATGTTTATATTGCAATTAGAAGGATAATGAAAAGATAACAAATGGGGATGAAAAATGCTGGGGTTAATTATATAATCTTGCATTACCTGTAAACTCTGCATTTCTGCAATGCAGTCAAGGTAATTTGCTTTCTCAGGAGTCTCAGCAGAGTGCAGTCCTTGCCAGCCCTGGATGGTTTTATCAAAGGTCTGTGATGTTAAAGCAAATCCAAAAAGCTCCCTTCTATGTGAAGACACCAAATTCAGATGAGCAATTCAGCTGCTCTTGTTTAAATAACGGAATGGAGATTTTAAGATTAAATGCCTAAAAATGAACAGGTCTTTATCTGTCTTCATATTTCAGAAGTGCATAGTTGAGGCTGTGCTCAAAGCCTCTTGTCAGCCTAAATCACTAGCTTTGCAACCACTTTGGTTTAAACAATTTACTTTTTTTTTTTCCTTCTAATGTGATGTTTTCTGTGTCCCTGCAATACCTTAAATTTTGGGGCTGGTTTGAATTTTACCTGCACTGTGGTTAGTTCTACAGCATCAAGCAACTTCAGCACATCTTGATTTTTTTTTTTTTGGTACTGCAGTGCTTGATTGATTTTTTTGGCTTGGAATTTGTGGAGGTTTGGGGCTGTCAGTGACCTTCCTTAGTAGCCTATTTGGACGCAGTGTTCTGCTGTACATTGTCTAACCTTAAAATGTCTTTATTTTGTAAAAGTTAAATTCAACAAACCAAAAGGCTGGGCATTAATTTTCTCCCAATATTGTCCCAATCTCTAGGATAGGATATGGCATCCTTTAGCTCCTTCTCTGTAACACAGCATGCTCAGGCTCCCTTTGCAGGAGCTGTGCATGTTTGCAGAAGGATTCTCTTTGATTTTCCAGCAGTGCAAGTACTTATGGACTTCCCTGAGCCAGGCAGTCATGGTGGTTTTGTTTCTTCCCTGGTGTTTTGAGGGAGCTGTGAATCTGCAAAATGAAAGCTGGGGAAAATGTGTGTTATTTTTTTTTCCTCTGTCCTTTTGAAGGTTATTTTCACATCCATTTTTTGCTTAAAGAAGAAAGATCAGCAATCTGTTCCTGTTCCCCAGGAGGGAGTAGCTGATATCAGTTAAATCTTCTTTAGACAAGATTGACGATGTGTGATGTTGATGAACATTTAAAAAATGCATTGAGCTGTTCATGTGTGCATACTTGGGAAGCAGGAATGTTTTGGTAGGGAAAATATTCCTGTTCCAGGCTACTGCTGAGGTCATGTATGATGAATATGTGTAACACATGAGGACTTGTCTTAAGAGAAAATTATTTTACTACTTTTGAAGATCTCTATATAGTGATACCTGATTGTTTTTCAGGCAAAGGAGTTAAATTTTTTTGAAGCTTTCTGTAATTGCTTTTAAAAATATACTAAAATCTTCTGCCTAGCACTGAATGTATTTCACATTTGTGCTTTTAAATCCCTGAAAACATGTTTTGGTAAGGGAAATGCTGACAGCTCTGCTGTGTGGCACCACTGTAATTCCTGTTGAACCCACCTCGATGCCGCTGTTCCCAAACTTGAATGGTGTTGCTGACATCATCGTTGTTGCACTGCGGTGTCTGTAAATACCTGCAGTTGTATATTTTAGTGTGCTATTATGTATCATTTGATTTGACTGGGGAAGGCAGAGGTGGAAGGATGAGATTAATAAGTTTGTTTTGTTGTTCCAGTTTTTTTCCTTTAATTTTCCTACTTCTTTTTGTTGGCTGTTTCTTTTCCTTTTTAATAACATCACCAAAACGGTGCAGTGTGAAGAAGCATTTCTGATTTTTTTAGTTAAGACATAAGCTGACCTAATGCTAGTCTTACAGCATGAAAGGAGGAATGAAATGTCACCAGGACAGTCCAGATCTGCCGTTTGGGGCCTGGAAATTTCCCTGAGCCCTTTCCTTATCAGCCTGCACCGGCTGTGCTGGGCGGGGCCGGGGGGTGACTCCGGTTATCTGGGGACAGCCCGGCACAGTCACATCCCACTGCTGTTCACCTTCAAAACACAAAGCACAACTTTTACTTGGTGGGATTCGTGCAGGAAGTGCAGAGGTGTCTCCTAGGTGTCTTCAAAGGGTGTAGTTGAACCAAGAAGTTCTGGGATTGTTTTGGAGGGGTGTTTGGTATTCCAGGGAGTGCTGCAGTTGGAGGTGATACCATGGGAGGCAGGGAGACTGCATTGTTCTGCAGCATCCAGGACTTTTGAGTTCTGAGCTCCCTGGTGGCTCTGGCAGCACAGACACTGCTGACGTCGGCTGGGGCTGCAGGAAGAACAGTCCATTATTGCTCCACTAAAGCACTTCTTTTACAATTGACTCGCTCCACTGTAGTTACAAAAGGAGCCTTTATTTTAACCAATTCCAGCAAAAAGAGGAGCCAGATTGCCTGGCTTGTGTGGTGAGAGGAAAACCAGCTCTCAGGGTAAATTACAGAAGGTCTCCCATTTGACTTTCAATATTGTAACAATGTTTGAAATTATAATTTAAATATTTCCCAAAATTAATATTGTAAATAATTAAATGATTTAAAATGTTTTCAAATCACTTTGTGGAGGTTATTTTTTAATATTGAAATACAAGTTGAGTTGTATTGTACAGTGAATGAGTTTACAGGGTTCCAGAGACTGACCAGGATTTAATTTTCTCCCAGCATTGCCCAAACCCAGAATCAGCAGAGGGGCTCCAGCCATGCAGTACATTAGACCAGCTGCCACTGTGTTATTCCAGAACACAATGCAGTTTAAAAGAAGTGGTTTTGGCGTTCAAACACAGCATGACAGAGCAGGAAAGGAAGATTTTAGCAATAACTTCCTTTGCTGGTGGAAAAAGGCTGTTTGAAAGAGTGCTGGAACAAACAGCTGCTTTCTCAGGGAACCATATCTGTGCCTGAGCTCGAGTTATGTTCAGGGGTTTGAGCTTTTAATACTCAGATACACTAATCAAGTGGAGATTTTGGTAGCACCGCCAGGCAAAACCTGGGTTTCGTTTCTGTAACACAGTCTGCACACACTGGGGTGGTTTCTTTCCTTGCCTTCTTTTGACAGTAATGAGTAGAAGGAAAAACAAAGCTGAATTTTCTTTCCTTCCTGCAAGTGCCGCAGTGCAGCTGGGGCTGAGTTCATGGGAGCCAGGAGTGCTGCTGGCACGGCTGTCCTCTGGAGGGTGGGGACCTTGGAAGGGTAGCTCAGGAATGTGTGGGTTCGTCCCCATATGTTCCTTTCTGTCAGATTGTCCTTTTACAAGTGCTTGGAAAACATGGCCCTGTGGATCACTTTCCAACCTGTGGAGTTTTCCATACAATTATGCAAGATACATGTCTAATTAAAGCATGCAGCTAATTATGACTAAATAACAATTTACTATTTAATGATGTGTTTTAACTGATTGTCCATGCCTTTTAGTCTTCAATTCTAGTCTGGCTTTCTTCCCTGTCTGATAGGATTGAGAAGTACCTTTAGTTTGGAGAGTGCAGAATTGGTAGAAAAGCATTAAGTGAGTGACTGGTGTAATCACTTGTACACAAAGACATTAATTGCAAAATTGTTCAGGCACGGAGTGTTTGTTGCAGCAACCTCTTGATATGCAGTTAGTTGTTAAATAAGTGGTTAAATATTCAAACTTCAATGATCATAATAGTTCCACTTCTAAAACTTGTGTTAGAGTTCTATTCTAGTCCCCAGACCTTTTACTGAAAATCAAGTTGCTTTTGGAAGTTTGAGGAACTGAAAACTAAAGGTTGTTGCAATTTTAATAAAAAGGAGAAAAAGCAGATCAGTATTCAGGTCTTTGCTGCCTGTGGTAACAATATTAGGTTTTAGTACATAAACCAATGTGGAAGGATTTTCAGCCAGAGCAAGATCATTGGTTAAGCAAAATGCTCCTTGACTTACTTGACTAAGGTCACATCTGTGAAGCCTCTCACTGGCTTCTAAAAGGTTATGTAGAGAGTGACTGGATGGATTTGTAACTTTTCAAATTGAGAGAATAAAGAAGAGATCCATCAGACAGAGAATGTGGGTCTATATATATATGTAAGTGTATATAGATACATGTGGACCACTTAACTGTTGTTCAAAGAAGAGTAATATTCTTTGGCATTGAATATTTTAAATAAAATATTTAGAGCTATTGTATGCTGTACAAGAAATATGTCATGTCTGTATCTACACACATTTGTGCACAAACTCACCTTTTTAGCTGTTGTGTTGGACACTTGCATGCTACAGTTTGAGATGACACAGACTTTACATGACTGCAGCCATATTTGTCCAAACCAAATAGGTGTTAAATGTCTTTGTAAATTTTCCTTTACCACTTTCTGCTACAAGTGTGGTTTTATTTATATGCAAAATTTTATACACATACCTGCACACACAGAGTGAGACTGTAAGTAAATCACGTGTGATTTTTAAAAAACCACTTTTTTTCTGCATGAATCTCTTCCTGATCTACCAATGTTTTGTAAGACAAACGTAATGGGGTTTTATTTTTGCTTTCAGAAAATGGACCCAAGTGGTGTAAAAGTGCTGGAAACAGCAGAAGATATCCAAGAAAGGCGTCAGCAAGTTTTGGACCGTTACCACAGGTTCAAGGAGCTCTCTTCTCTAAGGCGCCAAAAGCTTGAAGATTCCTATCGATTCCAGTTCTTCCAGCGTGATGCAGATGAGCTTGAAAAATGGATCCAAGAGAAACTGCAGATTGCATCTGATGAAAATTACAAAGACCCGAGCAATTTGCAGGCAAGTCATCCTGCCACTTTCTATTTCCTGTACTATGGATTTTAGGGTGTTACAGGTCAGCTGGGATAGAACAAACACAGAAATGAAACTTGATCTGAGAGTGAAGAAAGATGGATGCAAATACCCATGACCTTGCAAAGTGCTCTTCAAAAGCCTGGCTTTTTTGCTGATGCAGTATTTCTAATAATGGATTAGATGCTACATCAGCATAGAAAAAGTTGCTCAGTGTAATGTAGTGTAAAATCAACTTTGTTTAATTCTAGAATTTGTTGGATGCCTTAACTCCGTGAATAAAAGTGAATTATCACTTATTGTTTCCACAAAATAAAAATTGTAGAAAATAAGCTTGCGTGGGTAGAACTAGCTGACAGGTTCTCAGGGCTTTGAACACTGTCATGTGCAACAGCAAACACAAGAAATAATAAACTGAAACTGGGGTGTTTGGATCTACCTGTTGATCCACCACATGATACAACTGATTTCAACTGTGCAGTTTTAATATTTATTTGTCAGTCCTGAATATGCATAAAATAGACTTAAAATCTTGCTGCTGGGGAATGTGGAAGAGTCCCCGCACCAAATCTCAGTTGCATTCTTTGATGTTTTCCTTTCAGGGGAAGCTGCAGAAGCACCAAGCCTTTGAAGCTGAGGTGCAGGCCAATTCAGGAGCCATCATTAAACTGGATGAGACTGGAAATCAGATGATCAATGAAGGCCATTTTGCATCTGAAACCATAAGAGTGAGTTTTAAAGCTTTTTTCCCTTGCTGCTTCTTACAGGCCTTTCCTTGAGCACTTTGTTCAGATTGCACAGATAACTTTGTCTTCAAAACTCCTCTTTAACATTCTACAGGTATTTGATTAGTGAAATCATGAAAAAATTTGTATTTGTAAAGCTCAGAGGTGGTTTTCTCTTTCACGAGCAACCCAGCTCATACCTTCTTTTGGATCCAGTTCTGAGGAGAACTATTTAAAGATGAGATGTTTTTGTAGTGATTATCAAATTTAATTGATAAGTTCAGCATATCATTCTAACTTGCCTTTACTGGTTCAGTCCTTCACGCCGTACCGGACTGCCCAGCGCCCGATAGTCACGGCCACCCAAGTGGGGTCCCACATACGAGTAGGTGAAGCTTGTGGCTCTGCAGTGCAACTTGTTTTTGCAATGTCTCCTTCCTTCCTTAGTTGACAGTTTGCACCATCCTTCTGGGCAGTGCTCAGAGCTCTTTCCTCCCTTGAAACCTCTTTAATTGAACTTTCTGAGTGGATCAAGTGGTATCCGCCCATGATGTTCAAAAGCTTCTCTTGAATGACTTTCAAGTTTCAGGTCTCGATGAGCAAAGTGTAATAGACAATGGGTGGAGCAGTTACTTTCCTGTTTTGCAAGTTGTCTGCATGTGTGGGAGTGTGGTTTTACTTTTTTTTGTCTATAAAGTTTCTAGTGGCTCCCAATAGTATTGAAAGGCCAAGTGCAGCCAGAGAAACTCAGTATTAAAACTAATAATTGCTCCTAGTGTGTCCATATCATGTCACTTCACAAAGTTAGCTATATATATTACTCTTTAGTGTTAAGAGAAGTGGTTAAAATACAGTGAAATGGCATAAGTTTGACTTAAAACAAATATGTTGTCATAAGAATTCCCAAAGGAAGATGCTATACACTTATTGGGAGTTGACTTTCATATAAAAGACTGAACATTTGAAGGGGAGAGCAGCAAGTTTTTGGCATGACTTCATATTAGCATAGAATTTAAATAAAATTTTATCTCAAGGTGTTTAGGTCACAGTTACTTAAAGATAACTATTTGATAGCTTCATTATTTAATAACAACTGTCTAAATATTCAGTTCTGTGATTTCTAATTTTGTGTTACAACACTTTACATAATTTGAAAACTATTCACTAGAGATAAAATCATGAGGTTTGTCCCTTGCCCTTTGTCTAAAGTAAGATTTAGGATGTACAACTTCAGAAAAATAAATAAATCTACTGTTAAGGACAGGAAGGGAATAAATCTCATCTTCTTTGACAGGGGATTTTAATAACAACATCCTTTCGTTTCAGACTCGACTGCAGGAGCTGCACCGACTATGGGAATTATTGATGGAAAAGATGAGAGAGAAGGGAGTGAAATTATTGCAAGCACAGAAGTTGGTGCAATATTTACGGGAATGTGAAGATGTCTTGGACTGGATCAATGACAAGGTGTATACTTACCTCCCTTTAGTGTGTCCTTGATGGAAATTTGATGTGTTTGTGTGAAAAATTTCTGTCAGCATAGAGTTGCTGGAGGTCAGGTAGTCTCAGAAAGCTTGTGAAGGCCACCTGTGTGTTTTATTTAGTTATTCACATTACATCAGCAGTACATGTGCAAAGTACTGCTGGTTTTTTGCAGCCACAATAGAAGTTATTAGTCTAAGAGGAAGCCTGTTTGTTGGAGAGTACTTTTAGCATAATCAACTCATTCTTTGCTTTGAGAAGACAAATAAAATTCAAGTTTCCTCTAAGGGACGTCTTCAACATGTAAAGCAAATATTTTAAATTAAATATTATAAATTATTTGTTTCAGAAAGGAACTGGCCCAAGCAGCAAGCAGTGTGTAGATAGCTACTAAAAGATTGGAATATCTTTAGATATTGTAAGGACATGAACTGCAGGAGGAATGTTGGCTCTTGATTCTTTGAACTCTAAGGAAACAAACCACAAACCACACTATCAAAAGGAAAAAAAGCCACAAAATATTCACTCTGGTTTCCTTAAATGATGGTTTGCTATTTTGTATCATTGTGGGTTCAAACTGTAAACCCTGTATAACTGTTACTGAATACAGCACTGCACTTGTGCAGAAATCTTGGATCAGAAGCCTACAGCAAATGCCCATAAACAGTGTAAAAAGGAACAAATTCTAGTCACTCTGTGTGGTAGGAATTTGTACTTGAAAAATTAATATGACTAAGGAAGAGGAAAAAATAATCCCCTTAGTGATCTTGCATATTTTCTGCAATAATGGGCAGGGAATTTTCTGCAATAGGGCAGGGAATGGAGTTTATTCATTAAACTTCATAGTTCTAAGTCTGACCTTAAACACTGTGATTGTCTTTGACCTATTGAAAATTAGGACAGTGTGCTTCCTAATTTTTAATAGTGATTTCCCATAGGATATACTGAAATTAACTTTTTTTTTTTTTTTTTAATATGCTAGGAAGCAATAGTGACATCAGAAGAGCTTGGACAGGACTTAGAGCATGTTGAAGTTTTGCAAAAGAAGTTTGAAGAGTTCCAGACAGACCTTGCAGCTCATGAAGAAAGAGTAAATGAAGTGAACCAGTTTGCTGGCAAACTTATCCAGGTAAGCATTTATTGGTGTTGAAAATCTCTCTTGGCAAGTCAGTTACCACAACAAATATTTGTAACTTCCCCTCCTTCCCCCCTGGTTCAGGGCAGATCTTTAAGCTTTGATTCACTTTTGTTCTACTGAACAGCCTGAATAACTGTCCCATCTGGGAGTGCTCCTGAAAATGGGAAGAGCAGTGATTAGTAAGAGAAACTGTCATATTGGGGTTAAATTTATTTCCCTTGGACAAGGAGGTTTAATATCTCTTCTGGTTTGATATCTGAGGCCTGATGAAGGATGGAGGCAGGGCATTCCAGAGAAACAGAAGATACTGTTTATAGCCCTCTTCCCATGGACTAATCAGTATATAGGGAAAACACTACATGAGTATTGAATGTTTGCACAGTGAAATTTCAGGGAAACTATTGAATTGAGTGATCATCTGGAAAGGACAGTAATTATAAATTGATCCCTTGAAGACCAGCAGCGTTTTGTCAATGGATGTAAAAGCAAAGAACATATGAAAATAGCATTTTTACTTTGCTTGCCAGGAAACACATCCTGAAGAGGAACTGATAAAGTCCAAACAAGATGAAGTAAATGCAAGCTGGCAGCGTCTTAAGGGACTTGCCCTTCAGAGGCAAGGAAAACTCTTTGGGGCAGCTGAAGTTCAGCGTTTCAACAGGTATGAACTTGGCTGGATCTGCTGAATGATGTAACCCTTGTGTGGGTGTTTAATGATGCATTCAGCTGCAGACAGTAGTATGAGAGGAGCTACTGTCTCCTTTTGCTTTGCTCTTCTGCATGACTTGCTGAATGAAGACCTCATTTTTCTACAATTACTTTAGAATGATCATTCTGATGGAGCTTTTCAGAACTTGGCAGTTTTGCTCTCCTTTCCTCTGAGGGCTTTTTCCCCCAGTTCTGTCCTAGATGAACCTTAAATGGGGTGTGCTTTTTTTATTGGATGTCAGCCCAATTGTTCTGGAGGCTCTGAGCAATGTCTTTCTATTCTCATCTCCATCTACAGCATTTTGAGATTTGCTGTAATTAAGCTGGGGAAGGGTCCAGAGTGGGAAATGGATCCACTCTATGACAGTGCTCAGTGGTGCTGTAATTCCTGGTTTGCCTCTGGTGGCAGTGGCCTGTTAATAGTTTCTTGAGATGCAGAGAAAGTCTATTTATTTGTTTTCTAAAGGATGTTTGTAGTTGGCTGCAGCGTTTATATATATAGGTTTGTATGTGGTACGTCTGGCACATGTATGGGAACACATCTTGCTTCCTTCCTTTTTCCATACAAGACAAACTGTTTTCAATTTGTGCTTTGTTTTGAAGGGATGTGGATGAAACAATCAGCTGGATTAAGGAGAAAGGGCAGTTGATGGCCTCAGATGATTTTGGCAGAGATTTAGCCAGTGTGCAGGCATTACTGCGCAAGCACGAAGGCCTGGAAAGAGACCTGGCAGCTCTGGAGGATAAGGTACCCATGAGATGTATTTCACCTACAGTTTAAATGAGGTAACCAGTGTGGAAAAGGCTGGAAGCTCACTCTGTTTGTGCTTGGGTTTAGGTGAAGGCCCTGTGTGCAGAAGCTGACCGTTTGCAGCAGTCTCACCCCATAAATGCTTCCCAAATTCAAGTGAAACGGGAAGAGCTCATCGCCAACTGGGAGCAGATCCGCACACTGGCCGCAGAGAGGCACGCTCGCCTCAACGACTCCTACAGGTGGGTCACTGCAGCAGCACAGGGCTGCTTCCCTCCTTGGGCACATCTGACACAGGCCTCTTGGAATGAGAAAAAGGGCTGCCAGTTCCAAAATTTTGAGATGATTCTGGTGTTTTAAGAGCAGTCTTGACCAAATTCTATTTCACCAAATTCTTTTTTCTACTAACTTCTTGTAGTAAAAGAAATATTTATGTGATTGAAAAATTATTGCAGCTTTTTGTCGTTCTCTGGATGTGGATCAACTATCAAAATAGACACAGTGGTGTTTTAGGACATTTGCTATTTTCTCCATCTAAGTTGAGACATGCATTTGGAAGTACATTATTTGAATATGTTTCAGTTTTGCTGGGAAAAAAAAGCTTTTTTAATACTTTTATTACAAATCGGTTCACTAGTCTTTTAGAGTCTTTATGAAGACTGGAGTATGATATATTGTTTGATATATTGTCTGAGACCAAATGAATTCCCTGTTTCTATGGTAGTTTTTTTTGCTGTGGAATTTGTGTTCGTCCAGTCTTGTCTACACTAACCTGGTCTCTGAAACATAACCTGTTAGATTACTGTTGAGAAACCATTCTAAAAACTAACTAACTCAAATATGGTGGTTAGTTTACATCCTTTCTGGTTTTGTTTTTCTGCCCTTTGTTCCTTCCCACAATGTGGGATTTTTGGCAGTGGAGACTCACACAAATAATCTTTTTCTTTACCTCCCCTGCCATAGTCTCTTCAGAGCAATTAACAGCAAATATAAAAGGGAAACAGAAACTGATTGCATTTGCTGATAAGTGTTAAGCATATGCCAAAGCCAACAACTGAAGGCATTCTGGAAGGAATTTGAGGATTTGTTTGCTTGTTTTAGGGCTGAGGCATGTGCACTTGAAATTTTCCGTCAGTTCCCTCCCCCACATACTGTTATGGTTGTGACAGAAGCAGCCCTTTGAATTATCTTGAGAACTATATTTTTATTTCTGTTGTCCTCGGTGTGTAGTTAGGAATATTAATTTTGCTTACAATATAAGTTATATGCAAAATATATCTTTGAGACATTGATTTAAAACCCAACATTTCCATAACTTCAAAAGACTTCCTTTTTGATTGAAAGCATATTTAGTTATTTAATATTCTGAGCAGCTTTTTGTGTTGTTTTATTTGTATCTGAGGAACAGCTTTTATGTTTGTAACCCTTTCTTTGGGGAAAGGGAGAGAAACTGCAAATTAATTATTCCTAATCATTTTTTGCTTTGCTTACCTAAGGCTGCAGCGCTTTCTCGCAGACTTCCGAGACCTCACCAGCTGGGTGACTGAGATGAAGGCTCTGATAAATGCTGATGAACTTGCCAATGATGTGGCTGGGGCAGAAGCCCTTCTAGACAGACATCAGGAACATAAGGTAGAGTGGTTATACAGAAAACCCAGTCAGCAGCCCTCTGATTTGTGTGTCTAACACAGTCTGAGTCAGTGTTGTAGCACTGGAATGCTTTGATCATGCAACAGATACAGTACTAGATTGCTGTCTTGATTTAATATTCTTAAATTGTTTCTAGATGGTAGATATATACTAAGTATTTAAGAATGCTTATGATAATATTTTATTAAAAATAGGCCTGATAGCAGCTAGTTGGACTAATGATTGTTTTCATTCTCCATCATGAGGAATTCCTATAATTAAGCAGAAAGAATACAATTCAAATAAACTTATAGTTTCATTTTAATGTAGAAATTTATACCTACCTTATGTGCATTGTAAGGCAATTCTGACACTCTGTGCTAAGATAAATTTTGGTAACAGCTTTTTCATATCTCCTTCCATAGGGAGAAATTGATGCCCATGAAGACAGCTTCAAATCTGCTGATGAGTCAGGCCAGGCTTTGCTCTCTGCTGGGCACTATGCTTCTGATGAAGTTAAAGAAAAGGTAAGTTGAGAGCAAGAGCTTCTAGAAGAATTTTGTCTTTCTTCTGTGTCCCTTAATTTAAAAGGATGATCACATCAGGAACTGGAGATTTCATTGTTTATACAGGAGGTCATTTTCAATTCAGTGCTAACCACTTTTTTTGAGTCACAGTTTGATTTTACATTGAGATGGAAGTGAACTAGAGTGTTAATTAAATTATTATACTTTCCTCTTCCCAATCAATTAGCTGACCATCCTCTCAGATGAAAGGTCTGCCTTGCTGGAACTGTGGGAGCTCCGCAGGCAGCAGTATGAGCAGTGCATGGACCTGCAGCTTTTCTACAGAGACACTGAGCAAGTTGACAACTGGATGAGCAAACAAGAAGTGAGTGCATATCTTTGAATTCTCCAGATATGGTGGACTTTAATTTCTGGGTAGTCCTTTGTAAGCTCAAGCAATCGGTATTACCTGCTGGCAGTGCCATGAACACCCACGAGTGAGTGGGTGCTGTGCAGAGTTATTTATCTGACTGCCTGAAATGGTGCAATGGCTGTTTCCATCTAATGCTGAAACTATGAGCTGTGACAAGTGGGCTTGATGTGGCTTTTATGTGTGTTAACTCTTGTAAAATACTGGTTGAATAAGAAGCTAAAAAGAATTATTGACTGTTAGAAGCATAAAACAAACACCATGCCATCTTCACCTTTCAGTAATATATGGCAGGAAATATTCCTGGCTGTGCTTGAGCTCACTTAGAGCAGCTGAGTATGGAAACATAAAAATGTCTTTGTCCCTACTTTAGGCTTTTCTGCTGAATGAAGACCTTGGTGATTCTCTGGACAGTGTGGAGGCTCTTCTAAAGAAGCATGAAGACTTTGAGAAATCCCTAAGTGCCCAAGAGGAGAAAATCACAGTAAGACATTGACATTAGGCCATCACTAAATGGACAAGAAGTGAAACAAGGGCATTTATTCGCTGGGGAGGAGTCACTGGTGGTAAAGGATGGGGTTGGCTTTGCAGAATGATCTTCTCTTATGTGCGATGTATTAGCTCTAAATAACAGGTATTGTCTCTAAAATGGAAAAGAGTGGAAAAGTATGGGATAGGGCTTGATTTCTGTCTCAGAACCAGGTAGCCTGGTGCATCCTTATCATACCAGCACACAGGTGGATGAATATTTGTCAAAAAACTGCACTCTTCCACATGGAGAGGATGAGGGTACAGAGAGAAAAGGGTGTAAGGATAGATCTGCTAATGGCTTTCTGCCAGTTTTACTGTGATAAACTTTGGGGAATTGATATACTAAGCAAATTTGCACAAGCAATTTCTATTACACCAAATAAATGGAAACTTGTTTTCCCTCTAGGCATTAGATGAGTTTGCTACGAAGTTGATTCAGAATAACCACTATGCCATGGATGATGTTGCTACACGCAGAGATGCTGTAAGTATCCAAAATACATTTGGACTGTAGGCGTTAAATCTTGTTCTGCTTTATTATTTTACATGGTTTGACTTCAATATAGGATAAGTCAGTGGAATTGTCCCAAGAGGGATACAGTGATGGTTCTTACGAGCTTGAAGAATTTAAAAACCTTTTACTTTCTTCTTTTTTCAGCTGCTGAGCCGCCGAAATGCCCTTCATGAAAGAGCCATGCGCCGCCGTGCTCAGCTGGCGGATTCTTTCCATCTGCAGCAGTTTTTCCGAGATTCTGATGAACTCAAGAGCTGGGTTAATGAAAAGATGAAAACTGCAACTGATGAGGCCTACAAGGTAAACACAAAGATTAATGGTAGAATGCTTTTAAGGCAGTACTAGGCTTAATCAGTCTAATGACATGAAGCAACATCAGCTAAAATGTTGCTGATAGTCAGTGGTATTAAAGGCAACAGGAGGAATTGTGTAGTTTCTTCCTAGCCTCAAGAGGCATTTTCCCATCATGCAGTAATTGTGCCTATCCAGTAGCTTAAGGATTCTGATTTAAGGCATATTTTTGGCACGAGATCCTCTGGCTACACCGTGGCATGTCTATGAACGTTGTCCAATTTCAAAAATCCTTCAGAGATCTTTGGGTACTGGTTTTGCATTGAAATGTTCTATTTCTTTATTCATCTGTAGGATCCATCAAACTTGCAAGGTAAAGTTCAGAAACACCAGGCTTTTGAAGCAGAGCTGTCTGCTAACCAGAGCCGGATCGATGCCCTGGAGAAAGCTGGCCAGAAGCTGATTGATGTCAAGCACTACGCATCCGATGAGGTGGCAGCTCGCATGAATGAGGTCATCAGCTTGTGGAAGAAACTTCTGGAGGCCACTGAGCTCAAAGGTAGGACTTGCTCAGGAGTATATGGGCAAATTTCTAGAGAGTTTAGCTGGGAGAAGACAGGAAATGAGTTAACTTCAGTTTCTACTTGACTTACCTGTCCTGTTCTCCTCTTGCCTGTCTCTCTCAGGTATAAAACTGCGAGAAGCCAATCAGCAGCAGCAGTTTAATCGCAATGTGGAGGACATTGAGCTCTGGCTGTATGAAGTAGAAGGACACTTGGCTTCTGATGATTATGGAAAAGATCTTACTAATGTTCAGAATCTTCAGAAGAAACACGCACTGCTAGAGGCAGATGTTGCTGCCCATCAGGTAAGGAAATAATTTTTATTCCTGCCTTTTCAGATCTGCTCACTCAAAAGATAGTGTTTTCAGATATGCTCAGTCAGAGACCTTAGCAGGTCTGGTTTTTATAATGTTTTTAGATTTGGGTTTTACAGTTTGCTTATCAGAAATAATTTTGAACTAAAACATAACTTGTATGTCTCTGAAAAAATACCTTTATAACTTTAATAGAAATTAGCTTCTCAGTCACTGCAGCCACCTCACAGAAATTCTGACCTAATGGTGTCCCTGATCAATTTTAGGATCGGATAGATGGCATTACCATCCAGGCCCGCCAGTTCCAGGAGGCTGGGCACTTTGATGCTGACAATATCAAGAAGAAACAAGAAGCTTTAGTGGCTCGTTACGAAGCTCTGAAGGACCCCATGGTGGCTCGCAAGCAGAAACTCGCAGATTCTCTTCGCCTGCAACAGCTTTTCCGTGACATTGAGGACGAGGAGACCTGGATTAGGGAAAAAGAACCTATTGCAGCTTCAACAAACCGAGGTTGGTCCATCCTGGGATCTCTAGGATTCAGATGTCAGAATTACTCTGTTATAAATTGTATCTTTATAGAACATTCTCTGAAAATTTCAGAGCTGTTTGGTGTAATTAACATCGCCCAGAGTTATATTTGCCATTGCCCCTGGCTCTCTGTTATGTTGCTTATATAATTGCCATGGTAACATACTTTCCATAGTACTCTGTCCTCATTGTTAGAGTTCTCTCTGTGCAAGTTTGTGTATTGCTGGCTGCAGCTGCCTTGAAATTTTTGTTTCATCTAGTGACTCCGATTTAGCTGATTTAATTATTTTGTATCTTTCAGGCAAGGACTTAATTGGTGTCCAGAATCTGTTAAAGAAGCACCAGGCTTTGCAGGCAGAAATTGCAGGCCATGAGCCTCGCATTAAAGCAGTCACACAGAAGGGAAATGCTATGGTGGAAGAAGGTATGTCTCAATATTTTTTAACTCTGTCAGTCTTTTGTTGTCTGTCCCAGCACAGTTAAGAATTACTGCCTGATTTTATCCTGATAATAGGCATGTACCTGCTAGCAGATTGAACTCCTGGTCATCCTTTCACCTGAAAATAAAAATAGGTTCCTAGATGGGAACCTGTCTGAATTTTGAGAGTTCTCTGTCTACTCTTGATGAACACTTATTTAGCAATTTTGTGCCTATTGTATTTAGTCTCTATAAGTAAATCTGTTAAAGGGCTCTATGTGAGGTACGTAATCATGATGTGAGGGAAAATTCTTTACAAAAACAGTAATTCTCGCTTTTAAATAAATAGGCATCTTTATTTCTGACTGGGTGTTTTTAACATGAAAATTTAAAAAAATATCCTGCAGGTCTGAAATAATATTTGTCTGCTGCCAGAACTCTGGAAAACGATGACCTTTTCTGTTTCATCATTGAGAAATGTTATGATGTGTCTCATTTTATTCCTCTTGATTAAGATATGCTAGTACAGCTTGATTTGCAGGTTGTGTTTTCCAGTCTGAGGCAAAAGGACCAGCTGAGTTATGTTTTTATAATTCTAGTCTAAATGGACTTTAAATTGGACTAATTTTTTGACCTTGAAGAATTACAAGTAATCTTTTAATGTCTATTACTTTTGTCTGCTGAGGTCCTTCAGTTCCCTCTCCTTCTGTTCCATAGGACACTTTGCAGCTGAGGATGTGAAAATCAAACTGAACGAGCTGAACCAGAAGTGGGACTCTCTGAAAGCCAAAGCATCTCAGCGTCGGCAGGACCTGGAGGATTCCCTGCAGGCTCAGCAGTACTTTGCTGATGCTAATGAGGCCGAATCCTGGATGAGGGAAAAGGAGCCCATTGTAGGCAGTACAGACTATGGGAAAGATGAAGACTCTGCTGAGGTATTTGAGATTCTTGTTTAAATCAATTTTGCATAAGTACAGTGAAGATTTGTCCAATGGTAAAAAATAAGCTGTGATAATTTCAGTATTCTTGAGGGTGGATTCTTGCATCAAGCAAGATTTTGGCTCTTAGTCAAAAGATGACATATTTTTCTGTGTCAACATGAAATTCTGCTGCTCAGTATATTAAACCAACTGTGAGAAAGCTTTACCTCTGTATGCACTCTTTTACAGGGTTTTGTTTTTTTTAAGTATAATGAAAATAATATCAGCAAATTCCTCATGGGATGAGCATTTCAGTTTGAGTCTGGTTTTCAGCAATTCATTGGCCTGGAAGTAATTTTTTTGTCTGCATTTGTTTTATTGATATCATTCTGCAGTCAAACACCACATCCCAGGCAGTGCTGACTGACATTTTATCAACATGAAGTGCAGTTTAAAGGCACACTTTAAACTTACCCGTATCACTCTGGAAATAGTTCTTTCTGGTCAGAACAAAAGAATGTTGCTGAGATAAGGTAGAGGCAAAGCACCAGAAGCATTAGGCCTACTATCTAGCCTGTGAATAAATAGAAGTGATTATTCCCATGAGAGTCACAAGGCTGGCAGCTCTGAAAAAACCCCATTCCCTTTGTGTGGAATCAAAGTATATATTTTAAGCAGAGGCATATTTGTAAAATGGCAAGGTGTGCATGTTGTTGTTATCATCCACTTTCAGGCTCTTCTGAAGAAACATGAAGCTTTGATGTCTGATCTCTCCGCTTATGGCAGCAGCATCCAGGCATTGAGGGAACAGGCCCAGTCATGCAGGGTAAGGAGAGATGCCAGTCATGTACCTAAAATTCATGGGTCAGCAAAAGGTAAAAACAAAGCTCAATAACAGTTGTTGGTTTTGGGAGGTTATTGCAGACTGTGCTTGATTTTCTCAAAAAAAATAGCAGTCTGTTTTTATAATCATAAGACAGCTGTATTGTTTTGAAGTAAAGCAATTTAATGTGGTGGTTTTCAGGGTTTGAGCTCAGACAGCACCTAAAGTGACCCTCCAGTAGGTTTAACTAAGGCTGCAGTCTATTCTAGGACAACAGCATTGATTGTAATAAACACAGAGCGGCTCATTTTTTCTTGTGCTTTTTTTTTTAGCAACAAGTTGCTCCCACAGATGATGAAACTGGAAAAGAGCTCGTTCTGGCACTCTATGATTACCAGGAGAAGAGTCCCCGGGAGGTGACAATGAAGAAAGGCGATATCCTCACCTTACTCAACAGCACCAACAAGGTGGGTTCTGGCCTCCTGCTTTGCTGCTGTGCTTGGCTCTCTCAGTGCTGTATGTTTTGTTTGGTTTTGGCACATTTAGCCCATGTCCCCATTCAGCACTTCAGCTGAACTTCACTTCATTTCCATCACTCCTCTATAGCTGCCAACTTCTCCAAGACAGGGCACATGTCTGTGAGAACTTTAATTCCCTGATGTGAAGGAACTTCTGGCCAAATACAAGGGGAGACATCTTCAAAAGACTGTTTGAAATGATCTCCATAACAAGAGCAAACTGTTGAGAGCATCACTGGTTTCCTTGTGTTAATAGAAGTCTCTGATTTGCAGCATTCAGTTGCCCAGCATTCTTTATGCTTGATGATGTCCTCACAGAGCTTTGTGGTTTTTTTGCTTCCAGGACTGGTGGAAGGTGGAAGTCAATGACCGTCAGGGGTTTGTACCTGCTGCCTATGTGAAGAAACTGGATCCTGCCCAGTCTGCATCCCGAGAGAACCTCCTGGAGGAGCAGGGCAGCATCGCGCTGCGGCAGGAGCAGATCGACAACCAGTAAGCTCTGACTGATGAGATGTGACACTGCCAGCATCAGCTGGCTTGGCCTTTACTTCACAGATTGCCACCAGCTTAGGTTAATGCTTCTTACACTAGGGAGTAATTAATTGGAGCAAAACAAGGGGCTCCTTTGCCAGAGTCATCAGATTCAGTTGCTTTATTCCTACTCTAGATTTTCTTGTTGCTTTTCCCATTTTTAACCGTTAAACTCATGACACTAGAGCTCAACTTACTGTCTGACTTGAGTATTTTGTGTTCCTTTTGTTGTTGTACTTAACTACTTAACTTGTTTGTGAATTATATATGTCCTAAGCAACTCTTGTATATGTAGTTGTCACTTCTTAACGTGTGATCTGTTTTGAAAAGCTTTCTTAAATTTGATTCCATTAAGTACAGTGCTCTCCCTATACAGGGCTGCCTCTGAAGGTGCCTTCCTTATGAGCTGGGGCTACTTTGCTGCTAGCTCATCACTTTTTTTTCTGAAATGTGGTGCCACTATTTGTTGCCATTACAGGAGCTAAAATGTGTCCCCCCCTTCATTTTTTTTTCAACTTTTATCTTTTTTTTTAAAAGAGCAGCATATCGTTTCAAGCAGAAAACTGCAAGGCTGCTTGGTAGTGACCTTCTTAAAGCACATGGCGGCTGGAGATTAATTCAAGCAAGGGCTGTGGGTGATAGCTGTGAGTGCTAGCCCATCTTATCAAGCCACTTGAAAGCTGAAGCTGAAAGTTTTCTGTGTACTCCCATCTGTTTGCGCAGCTACGCTGTCGTTCTGTGTGAGAATTTCTTCCCACTCAGTTGTGTTGAGTCATCAGTTATTACAGTGCCATGCAATAATTACTAGCCTTAGCTCTAGAATTAAAAAAATAAAATAAAATCGCACAAAAAACCCCCACCAACCCATAACAAAAAACCTTTTTACCAGCATGAAGAAAAATGCTGGAGAATTGTGGCACATTGGTCAGGATTTTAATAATATCATTATTAAATATCCCTTCAATCCCTATCAATATCCCTCCATGGGTTTGCATATGGCTTTTAGTAACTAGAACAGGGTGCCTTATTTTAGAGCCAAGGAGGGGGGACCACCTTTTAGTTTCCAATCCCATGGCACAATCATGAGGAAATGAGGAGACCTTATAGAGAGAGCTCAACTGTACTGCTGAGGTTTCTTTACATGAATTGTACTCCTGATCTGATTTGCTTTGCTTCTGAACAACACCTAATTTTCTCCATTTAAATGTGAACTCTTACCCATCTCCTACCACAGACCAGCCATGGATGGAGCTGCTGCTTTCATTATTTTTGTTAATCTGACTAATTTTTCGCATGCATTTGCTGTGCTCCCTGTCTGTGCAGGACTCTCATTACTAAGGAGGTCGGCAGTGTCTCTCTGCGTATGAAACAGGTCGAAGAACTGTGAGTAGGATTAGCCCTTTCCTAAACCATGCTGTCTCCACACTGTCACTGCTCATCTTCCCTTTGTTTCTTTCTTTGGGAATGCTGCTCCAAAAAGACGTGAAGGAGGCCATTTCTGCAAGGAGGATTAGTTTAGATGAATGTGGTGGTCTGTGTTTCCTCTGTTCCTCACAGCCAGCTGCTTATCTTGCTGGGCACCTCTGTGCTGCTGAATTGGTTCATGTTTATTCCATCACTCTGGTTTTGCTTACCAAAGAGGCTTTAGGGATATCTGGACTGTTTTTCTTAAAAAGCATCTCCTGCATTTTCTGAGGTGCAGATGGAAATATTAGCTTGTTTATATAAATATATATAAAATACATCTATCAAGTATTGGATCACATCTGAATGTCTTAAGAGTTTAGGCAGGGTGGGGCTGTCATGGTTTATCATATAAAGTAACATTCACGCTGGGTACTCAAAAACATTATTTATATAGGGTGATTATTCCTTCATTTTAACATTGACTAGATTTTAAAACCTGTGTTCATGTCTCCTGGAAAAGATATCAAGTTTGCATTATACTGGTGGAAGTTGCTGGGAGATCCAAAGCCACGGTGTTCATTGGCTGTGCCTGGCTTGTCATAGCAAATGTATTTCTTGAAAATTAAAAGTGACACTTCTATGTAAATCTCTCAAGTGTTGCAAAGCAGCTCTGAGGTTAGGTTTGCTTCTGAAAGAATTTTGCCCCAGATCCTCTATGAGCTTTACAAGTACTTAATACCTAATGTTGTTTGCTGAGGCAAACAGCTGCAGTTAGGGCAGGCTTCAAAACAGTGTTTTCAAGTCAGGGTAGAAAGTTTCTATTTAAACCTAATATGAAAGATCCTTAGTTCCTTTCTGCCCACTCTTAAACTACAGTAAACAGGAAGCCACAAAGTCCCTGCTTCCATGGAAGGAGAGCTGATTTATCACTTTGGTAATACCTGTATTACAGCCCAGGATACTGAGGATTTTTTTGAAGGGACTTTGTCATCTCTGAGCTGTTGGTTAGGAAAATGCTGCAGGACGGCACTCCTCAAGCTGGGAGGTTGTAACTGCTCAGTCTGTGGCCTTGTGCTTTGGGGTGGGAAATGAAAACATCCCCATTTGAGGCCCTGCAGGTACCTCAGCAGTGGTATTATTTGATTTAATAACATCAGAAGGAATGTGCTTAATAATGAGAATCTATTGCTGCTGTTGATCATTGTGGTAGACCAATGTCCAAACTGATTCAGGACATAAAAGCCCTTCCAGATGCAGCTAAAATATCTCATCTTCTGGAAGACTTAAAGTAAAAATGAGTATTAAGAGTGTGTTTTTTCTGAATGCAGGATTTTAAAAAACAGGCATTATGCAGTGCTAGAGAGATTTATAATTCAGTATCAGTAACTGCAAAACTGCTCTTGGCTTTTTTCAGCAATAGCAAAAGTTCTTGTAGGATCATCTGTGTCTAGTTGATTACAAGATGATTTTAAATAACTGGCTGGTTTTAAGAGGTTTATTTGCCTGTGCAGACCAATTTAAAGATTTTTGAGGTTTCACTTTGTGTCTAATGTAAAGGAGGAGTTACATCACTGATGTTGAGAATTCCACAGATAGAAAAAGCATACATGAAATCAATTTCATGGATTTCTCAGTTGAATATAGGTGTGTTATCAAAGAGTCACACCTTGCTTAAACATTCAGCAGATTTTGTACTGGCAAATGGCTAGTGAAGATGCTTATGTCCTAAAGGTGGGGGATTTTCATAGCCTGATGGCGAACTTGATGTACTCTAGGAAAATATCCCTTGGCAAGCAAGAGCCTATGGAGTCATTCCTGCCCTGCAGTGATCCTGTGGTTTAAGAGCCTACCCCAGTCTAGGCTGTGATTTGGGTTTGCATTTGCCCAGTGAGGTGTTGCATGTGAGAATTCTCATTTTGGTGTGCAATCCATGTGGAGGAGAGACATGGACAGCCTTCATTCCCAACTGCACATGAGTAGCTCATCCTGTAGCAGAATAGGGCATAAATTCAGGGATTCCCCGTTTTTGGGGACTCCAGTACTTAGGAAATTCCTGTGACTGGATTCAGTTCCATCTGATTGTTCCCTGCTTTCCTTTCCTGCTTGTCCCAGGTATCACTCTCTCCTGGAACTGGGAGAAAAACGTAAAGGCATGTTGGAAAAAAGCTGCAAGAAGTTCATGCTTTTCCGTGAAGCCAACGAGCTCCAGCAGTGGATCAATGAGAAGGAAGCAGCACTCACCAGTGAGGAAGTGGGTGCTGATCTGGAGCAGGTGGAAGTTCTGCAGAAGAAATTTGATGATTTTCAGAAGGTATATTGTGATGCTGCATAGTGTGTGTGTTAATTTTGGCCTTTCCCTTCAGGCTTTCTGATCATGTATCCATGACAATTTTTCATAGCTGAGGGGGAAACATGGCTTTGATTGGACATAAAATGTCCATAGAAGGCATATATGAATTTTTAAATTTAATTTTGTGAGGACAGAGAATCTCATATTAAAGTGTCTTCAGTTTGATTACATTCCCCAGGTTGCTCCGTGCTTCTCAGCTCCTAGAGAGCTGAAACTCTCTTTCAACACTTTGCAGTAGAGTCTGCCAAGCTTTGGAGGAATTTCAGTTTGTGTAAAGCATAACCTTCAGCTAAGTTATTCCTATTGAAAGGGAAGATGCATTTGGTTTCCATCTGTAGAGTTATTTCCCTGAGATATGGAGGGTAAAAAATCTGGCAGCTGGGATTCCCTGGCCCAGGCTGTCTGGGAATTCAGGGTCACTGTGCTCAATTCCTGCTGTTCACACACTGGGCTCTCCTGGGGAGCCACCTTGTTCCACATGTTCTGCTTGGGTGAATTTTAATGCTGGGATATTTCCCTGTTCTTTGTAGGATCTCAAAGCCAACGAGTCACGCCTGAAGGATATAAACAAGGTTGCCAAGGACCTGGAGTCAGAAGGGCTGATGGCAGATGAAGTACAAGCAGTACAGCAACAGGTGCTTTTTTCTTCTGCTTTATTCTAATCTAAGAAGCAAAAGATGTTCCTCCTTTCTTTTGTCTGTTATCTTTGTCTGGCATTGCAAGATTCAGGCTTTTTTCTAGTGTGGCCATCCCAAGAAAGACCTTTAGAATTATATTCTGTAATAAAAATTTTTTTAGGAATGGAAAGTCTTTACAATAATATTAAAAGTCATGGAGAATCCATTCATTAACTTTGCTTCATATGAATTTGAAATTTAGCATTTACTTATGCTAAATTTCAGGAAAATGGGTGAGGACTGCTAGGGAAAAAGAAAAATAAAGTAGAGTGCAATTCAGAGTGGAGGGAGTTTGTGGTTTTCTGTTTTGGTTTGGGTTTTTTTTGCCAGCTTTTTACATACTTGTGCTAAGTAATTTTATCCTGTGCCAGCTAAGTGTGAAGCATGTTGGATAATCATTCTTTCTGTTAGAAAATAACAAATTGTTTGTCCTGTCTCCTTTGCAGGAAGTCTATGGGATGATGCCCAGGGTAAGTGTTGGTTTCTGAGGTGGGTGGAATGGCAATTGTAACAGGTTTGGGATGTACAAGGAGAAGTTCAGCCATAATTGTAGTTCATTTCCATGATGGAACTCACTAATGACTTTGAATGGACATTCAAAGATTATCTTATCTATGATCCCTTTATTTCCCGAGTGTCTTGCCCCACATCACAGATCTCAGCAAGCAGCATAATCCAAACTGATACAAATACTTGCATGAAGAAATGTACTGAACTCCTTTAAGGATTGAACACTGAGATATTTTCAAGTTTTTTTTACTGTATTCTGATAGTTTTAGATTCTGCTTTGTATTTAAAGCTGTTTCTTCACATTTTCAAACAGGATGAAACTGATTCTAAGACAGCCTCTCCTTGGAAGGTAGGTGTCATTGCTTAGTAGCACACAACAAGAAAATAAAACAAAAATTAGCACATCATCTTTTTTACACCATTTGCTTCTCCTGTACCATAGAAATTCTCAACAGCCTGTTTTTTACCTCTCTGCCACAAAACTCTGTTTAGCTTTGAGCTTGTAGTATGAGGGTTTCCAGTTTCTGGGCAGTAGATGTTGAATAATCCCTTGTTCACTCTCCATGAGTTCTTTGCTTTCTGCTTGCTACAACAAAAATGTTTTTATTCCTCAAAGTCAAAACCATTTATGTCAATACTTCTTTAGTAAGGAATATGCTGTATCCCATTAGTCATCTCCAGCTTATTTACTACAATAGTTAGAAGAAGCCTTTCTCCATTCATTAGAGACTTACAGTGGAAGAGCTGTCACCTGCTAAAGCACAAAAATATCTTCAATATTTTTTAAATTATCCAACACTGTGTTTCCCTAGCATTTCATTCCCATGTTTTATGTCTTGCATCCACCCTGTTAGACTTAAAGCTGCTTGTACATCTTTTAAGCTGTAAGAATGTGGGGAAACCAGGTTAGTATGCAATATTTTGACAGAAAATGCAGCCATGTTGCCAGGAACTGGTGACTTTTAAAGTATTTTTTTGCAAATTACAAACATGTACATTGAATTCTAAGAGTCTTATAGTAACTTAGCAAACAGATTTTGGGGGTTTTTAATTAATGTATTGAATGTTGCCTTTAAATTTCCTCATCTTTGTCCTCATTAAGATTTGTTTGCTTTAGTTTACACTAACATGACAGTGCTTACTTGTGAATTCTGACTGTTCTTACTCTGCTCTATAAGACCTTAGGAATTACAGCCAGTTATTCTTAATTGCTTTTGTAATTTACTTACATTCTTTCTTAGTGGTTTCTGTTTGGTTTTTTAAGGACCTTTCTTTCAGTCTGGTTGTGCTTTTGGTTAGATTTGACTTCAATACTATATTTTTTATTTCTGCTTTTTCACACAGTCTGCACGTTTGATGGTACACACTGTGGCAACCTTCAACTCAATCAAGGTAATTCCACAACTTTCTCTGACCTTATTTAGAACTTGTGAACATTTTTTACCCTCCTTTTCCATATTCTTTGTCTATCATTAAGCTTTATAAACTCTTTTGAATCAATTTATTTCAAGAAGCATTAGTATATACAGTATTTGCTTCTCAAGTTACATCACTATCTTATATACATAAAATAATTTGGTTTTACAGCTCAGGAGAAGCCCTTCAAATTTTTCTATCTAACTAAGCTGTCTGAATTTGTGCATTCTTCTGGAATGAAGCAGAATTAAGTAACCTTTACCTGTAGTGAAAGGCCAGTCTTGACTTTTCACTTCCCTCATCCAGGAGCTGAATGAGCGCTGGAGATCCCTGCAGCAGCTGGCAGAGGAGAGGAGCCAGTTGTTGGGCAGTGCCCACGAGGTCCAGAGATTCCACAGGTGAGAGGTTTGTTTGGTCTTAACTCAAATGCTTTGTCTGAAAAGAATTCTAAAATATAGCAGGATCTGTTCTAAACAAATCATATTCAATCCCCAGCTTGTTCAGTGGAGGGTGATCTTTTAATTCCCTTTTTGCTTTTTCTTCCTTCAAATCAGAGATGCTGATGAAACCAAAGAATGGATAGAGGAGAAGAATCAAGCATTAAATACAGACAACTATGGGCATGACCTGGCCAGTGTTCAGGCTCTGCAGCGCAAACATGAGGGCTTTGAGAGAGACTTGGCAGCTCTGGGAGACAAGGTGAGATTCTGAGGAAGAAAACCCAAAAGCTTTGTTTTTATCTACCAGAAATGATTGGACTATAGCAGTTCTCTCTGTCTTCACTGTGTTCACTTCCCTTTCTGTAATCCCAGGTGAATTCTCTTGGTGAAACTGCCCAGCGTCTAATCCAGTCACATCCAGAATCTGCTGAAGATCTCCAAGAAAAATGCACTGAGCTGAATCAGGCTTGGAACAGTCTGGGGAAACGCGCTGACCAGCGCAAGGAGAAGCTGGGAGATTCTCATGACCTGCAGCGTTTCCTCAGCGACTTCAGGTAGTGATGTGATCCCCCTCTCAATTTGTTTATTATTAGTGAAGTATACGTGGCTTATTGTTCCACAGGAATATTTCTGTGAAGGGTTCAGAAAAGGACTGTTCTCCCTGTTGTGACTTATTTCAGTAGAGAAAGGGAAAAATGCCCTATTACTGTGTGTTCACAGGGACCTCATGTCTTGGATCAATGGCATCCGGGGCCTGGTCTCCTCAGATGAACTCGCAAAGGATGTGACTGGAGCTGAAGCTTTATTGGAAAGACACCAGGTATGTCAAAGAAAAGTGTATATCAACAATGCTTCTTTTTTTCTGATACTTTCCAATTAGACTTCCAAAAATAGATCAGTTCCAGCTCTGGTTATTGAGCAGCACATCTCTGCCCCTTGCAGGAGCACCGCACGGAAATAGATGCAAGAGCTGGCACTTTCCAGGCATTTGAACAGTTTGGACAACAACTTCTTGCCCATGGACACTATGCCAGCCCTGAGATCAAGGAGAAACTGGATATTCTGGACCAAGAACGGACAGACCTGGAGAAGGCCTGGGTCCAGCGCAGAATGATGCTGGACCAGTGCCTGGAACTACAGGTACTCTGCTGCAGTTTGGATAAGAAAAATAATTCCTCTTTTCATTAAAAAGTTTAGACTTTCATGGTGATAACAGTGCTCTTGAGCTGTCTTGCTCATGCTTTGGATTTTTTTTTCTCCCCAGCTGTTTCATCGGGACTGTGAGCAAGCTGAAAACTGGATGGCTGCCCGGGAGGCTTTCTTAAATACAGAGGATAAAGGAGACTCCTTGGACAGTGTGGAGGCACTCATCAAGAAACATGAAGATTTTGATAAAGCAATCAATGTCCAGGTGAGAATTGTAGCTGAAGTAAGGGGAAAATAGTTTCCTTTTTCTCATGTGAATCATTAGCAAAAGGACTTCTGCTATGTATGGCTTCTAAAGTTCAGTTCCAAATATTCAGCCATGTGGAATTTGCTGCAGAAGTTTTGAAGCAGCTTGTGTAGATCAGGATGTATTTCATTGCTTACAAACAGTGTAGAAATAGTGGCAAGTACTTGTGTAAATATACTGATTTGGAATTACTTTTTACCTTTATTTGTGGCAGAAAAGAGTCTATTTCCAGTTTCTTGTAGCAGAAAACTGTCTAGATTTATTGAGAGATCCATACTGCTGAAGTTTTTAGTCCAAAAGAGCTTTTTTTCTCTAAAAGCCACAGGTGAAAAGTGTTCTAAGTTAAACTCTGCAGTCCTGCAGAAGAGAGACTTCCTTCATAGGGTCCCAGTAATGTAAATTTAAAGAAGATAAAAAGGCTTGTTCTGTTCAAGACACTGCTCATCATTTGACTTTAGGAAACCACAGTTCTAATTCATGGTTTCTGGTTTGAATAGGAAGAGAAAATTGCTGTCCTGCAGTCCTTTGCTGACCAGCTGATTGCTGCAGATCATTATGCCAAGGGCGTCATCGCCAACAGACGCAACGAGGTCCTGGACAGGTCAGTGCTGCCTGGGAGGAGAAGGCAGATGCCTGGAAATCCTCTTTAGGGGTCTTCTGTAGCTGTTGAAGGTGATGCCTCATGTGGCTGTCGTATTTTGTTCATTTTATGTGTCAAATTACCACAGGTGGCTTCGTCTGAAAGCCCAAATGATTGAGAAGAGATCAAAGCTGGGAGAGTCTCAGACCCTCCAGCAGTTCAGTCGTGATGTGGATGAAATAGAAGCCTGGATCAGTGAAAAGCTCCAGACTGCAAGTGATGAGTCCTATAAGGATCCCACAAATATCCAGGTGAATGTGGTTCTTGGCTTAAAAATCAGAATAGCATTGTTAACTTTGCAAGGCCTGCTCTGGTTTGAAAATCCATGCTCAGGAATTCTTGTTCAGAGATGACAGAATAGTGCATCATGTTGGACATGTTCTCCTTTCAACAAGGAGAAAATGGAAGTTACATTATGCATGAAAGGAGACCCAAAATAGGACTTGGTTAGTAATTATTCATGCCTATAATTAATTATTCATGCATATAATTAATAAGATATGTGGTATCTGCAGCAGAAAGTTTCCTAAAGAAACCCAAGTGGCTGTTCTGTCTCTCTCCCAGCATCTAGACAATAAGGAAATGGAATTCTTGGGTCTCAACTAGAATGTGAAATCTCGTTTATTTTTCAGTATTAAGGAATAAAGTTATCTCTTATGTTTTAATTCTGGTTTATGAAGTAGTATGAATGCACTGAACTACTTCTCTCAATCTGTTTTATAGCTTTCCAAACTGCTGGTAAGTAGTTTGGACTAGCCTGGTATGTGAATTTATTTTCTCTGTATAAGCTTCTGTGTAAGCCCAAACTCTGATTGCTGCTCCATCCATCAGTTCATGTAATCTCTTGTTTTTTCTGTTAGTTCTTGACCTCCATCCAGGTACAGCTGTTGATCCTCGTCCTATGGGTGTGGCTTTTTTGTTCACTCCTATTCAGCATCATTTATTTATGTATTTGTTTTGCAGGTGTTCTGCATGATCTGTTTAATTTATGCTGTGTTCATTATGTAATTTAGGGGTTTTTAGGGGTTAGCCCATAGGAAAATGGGGTTCTGTCCCCCTTTTTCAGAAATTTGGCTGTTTGATCATCACTTGTGATGATTTAACACAGAGCATAATGTCAAATTCATGAGCTTGTGTTTGTAAAATCAAATGCTGAAGATGGAGGATTCAGTAAATGTTAGATCTTGATTGGCTTAGTTCTTGCAATAGCATAGAAGGGAATAAAGCAGAAAGAACACTCCAGAAAAAGAGATGTACCAGATGGAAAGCTGACAGCACTTGTAAGAATCCAAGAAGGGGAGTAAAATGAGGATATGTGCAGGGAGTAGATAGAACAAAGAAAGGAGAAGCCAATGAGTAAGAAATGAAGGAATAATTTGTCACTTCAGAGTGTGGTACATTAAATTACTATTTTTTTAGTTGGAAAAAAATTATATTAAACTAGAAAGGCTTGTCTGCAATTTGTTGTCATGGTAATTATATAAAGATATGCAATTGGCAGCTTTTAAATTGAAGTTTCCAAGTTGTTAGATCTAGCTTTGAAGGATATGCTTTCATAATCTCAGGATTTGGGGGTTACAGTTCCCAAAATGAAGCAGTTCATGCAGAATTTCTCATATCAGTGCTATAGTACCTTTCCTTTTTTATTTTTGATCTAACATTTCCTTTCATCCCATTCTCTAGGACACTCTCTACCCATGTCCAATGTCACTAGCATTTCCAGTTTATACTTGCAAATTCTGTCGTGTCACTTTTGTGCTGTTGTCATATTCCTGGTGGGTGGATGGATCGTGGATACATGAGAGCTGCACTCTCCTTCCCACACCAAGGCTCCTGTTGTTCTCATGGTGCTCTCAACTTGGCAGTGAAAAATTCGTAACAAATAATTCAATTACGTTTTAATAGATGTTTTTGACTGTTAATTCAGTATTTATCTATATATACAATGGGGCTGTGTATGTCTAATACCACAACTGTGCAGAAAGCAGATAAGCTGGAGCAGTGATTTCTGTTAGTTACCTATACATTAGGAAGGGAAGTAGGAATTTGTGCAGTTACTGTTGGAGTAGAAAGGATGATCTACTCTACTCAGGGTATATGTAATTGCTGCTTTTTAAAGGGCTGCATTGAAAACTAGGAATCTTTACTGCATTTACAGCTCAGCTCAGTGCAGGGAATTTTGCCTTGGCACCTGTGAAATGCAGAGCATGCTGCCAGAGTTCTGTGTATCAGCTCACCCTTAGTTTTGCCAGGTCAAAACTTGGTGGTTACTCAGGTAATGAGAATAACCACTGGAGCGAGCAGTAAATTCCCTACCCAGAGAGAACTTCAGCTCAGCCTGTGCACAAAGCTGATGAGCACCCAGCCCATGAGAACAATGGAGGAGCCCTTTGTGCAGAGCCTGATGCTGTTGG
The DNA here is from genome assembly GCF_901933205.1 of Camarhynchus parvulus. Taxonomy (NCBI): domain Eukaryota; kingdom Metazoa; phylum Chordata; class Aves; order Passeriformes; family Thraupidae; genus Camarhynchus; species Camarhynchus parvulus. Next base: position 5,594,550 of record NC_044587.1, on the reverse strand, counting down.
GTTTGTCCTTGCAGAGCAAGCACCAGAAGCACCAGGCCTTTGAGGCCGAGCTCCACGCCAACGCCGACCGCATCCGCGGCGTCATCGACATGGGCAACTCCCTCATCGAGAGGGGTGCGTGCGCCGGCAGCGAGGACGCCGTCAAGGTGGGCACCTTCCAGTCTTGCTTGGCTTTGCTTTCAGCAGTGTTTTGGTAACTGAGGCAGGACCGTGTCCCTCTAGAACCAATCTTGCTTTATTGAAGCTTTTGTATTTCAACTACACAGTGCAGATCAGATGAATCTTTCTGCTTTGGTCTCAAAGAGGATAAGTTTTCTGATCCTCTGATGAGGTGTAAATTATAGCTGGGCAGCTCAAAATAGTGACTCTAACTTGCATACCTGGAATTAACAGCCAAACTTCCACCATGTTCTGGTTTTGCATGGATCAGAACTTTTTTCATGTTTCATTTATGACACTTACTTATCTTTCCCACTTTCTGACAGGCACGCCTGGCTGCCCTGGCTGACCAGTGGCAATTCCTGGTACAGAAGTCAGCAGAGAAGAGTCAGAAACTGAAAGAAGCTAATAAGCAACAGAATTTCAATACTGGCATCAAGGACTTTGACTTTTGGCTTTCAGAGGTAATAAGATAGGAGTTAATTACTTGCAAAGCTTTTTTTTTCAGTTTTCATTACCTTTGCTGATGTTAAATTTTGTGGAGCACTGTTTACCTTTGAGCAAGTCTAGGTTTACTTTAAAAAAACCTTATGACTAGTAAAATTCTTGTATATGTTTTATTAGTTAGGAACAATAAGGTGAGAAGAAGCAAATTTTTTCATGGAACCTTTTACGTATTAAACATGTGCCAAGGTCAAGGTTTAGTAGAAAATTGAGCAGTAATTTGCATGGTTTTAAAGCATAATATTTTCAAGGAGTTCATGAAACACAATTTGTTCTTCGTTCCATGTTTCCTTCTCCATCCCAGGTGGAGGCTTTGTTGGCATCTGAAGACTATGGGAAGGACTTGGCATCTGTTAACAACCTTCTGAAAAAACACCAGTTACTGGAAGCTGATATATCTGCTCACGAGGTATTGCTTTCCCTTTTAGTGTTGGAAGATAAATCAGCCATAAGCAAATTCTATGGGTACAGCTCCTGATACCTGCTGCAGTCACAGACTTGTCGAAATGTGTTTTTTAACAAAACCTGTAACTGCGAGTCAGATTCTGATTTTCATCCTGACATAATGAGCACAGAAACGAGCTCTGAGCAATCCCTGCTCTCTCCCCTCCGTGCCCAGGACCGCCTGAAGGACCTGAACAGCCAGGCTGACAGTCTGATGACCAGCAGCGCCTTTGACACGTCCCAGGTGAAGGACAAGCGTGAGACCATCAACGGGCGCTTCCAGCGCATCAAGGGCATGGCCAGCGCCCGCCGCGCCAAGCTCAACGAGAGCCACCGCCTGCACCAGTTCTTCCGTGACATGGACGATGAGGAGTCCTGGATCAAGTGGGTGTCTGGGAAGTTCTGGGCTTGCCAATGTCACTCACATCCTTTAGTTTGGCTTTAGAACTGTCTTCCAACAACTGTGTGTTTATAGGAGTCCAGAAAAGCTGCTTTGGGTGTGGTTTCTTATCTGCAATTTTCTTTGGTCAAATCCCAGTAAGCAGAAAAACACTGTTTAGACTCAGACATTTTATTCTAGTATTTTTGGGAATGCTCCTACCAAAAATTCAAACCTTTTTCAGTTTCAAATAGTTTCTTCATTGTAGTCAGTTGTCATTAATCAAATGGTCTTTCCACATTGGTGTTGGTACCTCAGGAGGAGAGAAAAACATGAGGCTGATAGAAATCATTCAGATTAGAGCACTTCTTTTGTCATGCTTTTAAAACAAACAAAATTTGGACAACTTTACAAAAGACATCTATATTTTTAAAAAGAAAACAGCACAAAGGAATTCTGTCCTTCAAAGATAAATGATGGGCCCTCTGTCACCTTCTTTTCTTCACACAGGAATTTGCATCCAAGATCTTTGTGCAAGGCAGAGCAGTTGTGCATCTGAGGGGTTTTCTGTTTTGTCAGGTTGGACCTTTAGAAGTAATTTTCATATTTTATCTTTCTCTCTCCTCTGTTGAATTTAGAGAGAAGAAACTGTTGGTCAGCTCAGAGGACTATGGCAGAGACCTGACTGGTGTGCAGAACCTGAGGAAGAAACACAAGCGCTTGGAAGCAGAATTAGCTGCCCATGAACCTGCTATCCAGGTAAAAGCCTCTTCCCATGGCAGATTCCTCTATAAGCAGCACCTTCCTTGACTGTGGAAGAGATGAAAGCCAGCAGTAGTTTTGCTGGACCCCAGACAATGCACATGAGGAAGGCAGGTGATGTTCCAATAACTGTTTCTCTTTAGGGTGTCCTGGACACGGGTAAGAAGCTTTCAGATGACAACACAATTGGAAAGGAGGAGATACAGCAGAGACTGGCTCAGTTTGTGGATCACTGGAAAGAGTTAAAACAGCTGGCAGCTGCTAGGTATGAATTTCTATAAAATTCAGTATTAATTCAAAGTTACATGGGGATGGGTTATTAGGAATATGATGTAACAGCATCTATCACTGATCACAGACCCTACAAGACTACTGACAACGTTCCTTAGTTAGAAACATGAACCTCTTTTTGAGGTGTATGTTGTATTTATCCTTTTCTTGCACCAGTTGGAAACCACAGGCTTGCAATCAGCTGGCTTTAATCCACTACCAGGAATTTTTTCCTGATTAGAAACTGTTGGGAGAGAGTTTGCTTCAGTCCTTTGGCAGCTGCAGGCTTTGTAGTCCAAGGAATTCCTGGAGCTCCAGCCATGGCTGCTGCTGGAGGAGTGAAGTGTGAATGATAAGATTCAGACTCTGCACATTGTTTTTATATCTTACATCTCAATGCCATAAAACTGATTACTTTTACCTTCCCCACACAGGGGGCAGCGTCTGGAGGAGTCTCTGGAGTATCAGCAGTTTGTAGCAAATGTTGAGGAAGAAGAAGCCTGGATCAATGAGAAAATGACACTGGTAGCCAGTGAGGATTATGGGGACACACTTGCTGCTATCCAGGTATGGAGGAAGTTGTCAGCACTTTATTGTTGCATTCCTGTTGGTTAGAGCATAACAAACATTTTAATTGTCTTTACAATTTAGAGGTTGTTTGTTCCTTTTGAAGTCCTACATTGTAAAAATGTAAATTCACTTTGTAAAAGCATCCCAATAATGTTATTTCCTGTAGAAATTACTTGCAGTTTGATGTAGCTTTGCATCCCTTAACCTCTGATTGGAAGTCAGTCTCAGTTTCTTTTTGTCCACAGAAAATCAGTAAGTTGTGCTAACCAGCTAAGATTAATTTTTGACAGAAGAAGTTTATGCTGTTTTATAAAATTAATTACTTTTTAATAAATGGTGAGAAATTATTTTTAGGAGTGCCTGTGTCTTGTATTTGCAGGGCTTGCTGAAGAAGCATGAGGCATTTGAGACTGATTTTACTGTCCACAAGGACAGAGTGAATGATGTCTGTGCTAATGGAGAGGATCTCATTAAAAAGGTGAGTATGAACTAGTAAAGAGAAACCTTCAAAGCCTTCCCAGGACATCTTCATGTTACAGTAGACTTTCTCTTCTCTGTCATGTCTTTGAAAAGAGCTCTTATTCACTTTTTGTGGCTGAATAAGCTGTTGGTATTTTGCTTTCAAAGCTGTTTCTGAGACAATATCTTTCAGCTGAAGTCCTTGCTCTGTCACCAACATCCTGAATGCCTCAGATGACTTTAACATCATACAGGATGGCTGTATTTTTTTTCTTCCCTGTCACATAGAACAATCACCACGAGGCAAACATCACTGCCAAGATGAAGGGGCTCAGAGGCAAGGTGTCAGATCTGGAGAAAGCAGCAGCTCAGAGGAAAGCCAAATTGGATGAGAACTCAGCCTTCCTCCAGTTCAACTGGAAAGCAGATGTGGTGGAGTCATGGATAGGTACGTTCTGTACAATATTTGGTCACAAACAAACATTAAACTCCTTCATTTCCACAGGTCTCCAGTAGCTCCTTGTGTGCTGTTGTAACAAGCAGACCTAAGCCCAGAGTAATCAGCAGGGCTGTCCCTGCTTCATGCCTTTGTAGTAACCTGATCTGGAACAGAGGGAATGTTTGAGATGGAGAAATGACATTTTTGCAAAATTTGTTTCATTTTCCAGGAGAGAAGGAAAACAGTCTGAAGACAGATGATTACGGACGTGACCTCTCTTCAGTGCAAACCTTGCTCACCAAACAGGTCAGTGCTGATGCTGCTGCCACCCATGAGGAAGGGACCAGCTGAACTCTTGTGAACACACAAGAATCCATGTTTGAAATATATGCAGGGTATTGGAAAGGTTAAACAAATGCCTTTTGTTCTTTTAATGCTTCAGGAAACATTTGATGCTGGACTTCAGGCTTTCCAGCAGGAGGGAATTGCAAACATCACTGCTCTGAAAGACCAGCTGCTTGCAGCCAAGCACATCCAGTCCAAGGCCATCGAGGCCCGGCATGCTTCCTTGATGAAACGCTGGAATCAGCTACTGGCTAATTCTGCTACCAGAAAAAAGAAACTCTTGGAGGCTCAGGAGCACTTCAGAAAGGTGAGTGACCAACCATGGGGCTACAAAAATCTAATTGTGCACTTGATAAAAAATACACACTTGCAACTAACCATTTTGGAGATCCTGGAGAATTAACATAAGAATTTCTGAGATGCTTGCAAGGCAGACTCTTGCATGTTAATTCCAGATGAGCTCATACAGAATATTTCCATTATTGAACAACTGGGGTTTTTTCTCTTTTTAAGGTTGAGGATCTCTTCCTGACCTTTGCAAAGAAGGCCTCTGCCTTCAACAGTTGGTTTGAGAATGCTGAGGAGGACCTGACGGATCCTCTGCGCTGCAACTCCCTGGAGGAAATCAAAGCCCTGAGAGAAGCTCACGACGCTTTCCGTTCCTCCCTAAGTTCTGCCCAGGCTGATTTCAACCAGCTGGCAGAGCTGGATCGCCAGATCAAGAGCTTCCGTGTGGCCTCCAACCCCTACACTTGGTTCACTATGGAGGCTCTTGAAGAAACCTGGAGGAATCTGCAGAAAATTATCAAGGCAAGTCAGTGAGGGAAAGAGTCTCTTCATATTTTACAACCTTTCAGTCTTCCCTGGAAGATGTTCTCTGAGATAATGGGCACAAGAGTTTGTCACCATAATACAGTCAAAATATCTCAAAATTCGTGAGCAAAGAAGAATTGACATTAACTATAAACCTGTGCTATTGTCAGTTGTTCTCATGGTTTTCCATTTGTGGCTCTTCCAAAGGCAAAGCACATGCCTCATTTCCTAACTGTAATAGACATTTAACTCTGCTATCCAGTGAAGCAACTGCTGGTTCAATTGCAGTTCTCAGGACTTCAGTTCTGAATTACCACCTGAGATGCTTTTCTCTAGGTATCCGGGGCACCGAGGACTCAATGTTGTTTTGAGGCTCAGAACTGTGCTTTTAGTTTTTGCTTTCTGTTACAGGATGAGACCAGTCCCTTTATTTCTCTGAAATTACTGTTGTTCATTTCTCAGGAACGTGAACTGGAGCTGCAGAAGGAACAGCGAAGGCAGGAAGAAAATGACAAACTGCGTCAGGAATTTGCTCAGCATGCCAATGCCTTCCATCAGTGGATTCAGGAGACCAGGTATAGTTTGTCTTTCCAGGACCTGCCCTTAGAGAATCCCTTAGGTACTATTTGTGTGCATCCTCCATCTCTTTGGACTGTCAAAGTTGTGAATGTCTCCTACTGAAAAACAGCACATCAGGACTTGTCCATTCCCTGCAGCTGGGATTTGAGGGAGGCCCCAATAGCTACAGGGGAAAGGAAAGCCCTGGAACACCAGACTTAAAAAATGTTCCTATTTCTGAATTTATTTTCCTGCAGTAATTCCAGTTATCCAGGACTTAATTTTTCTCCAGTTATTCCTGAACTAGGCTGTAGCACAGCTGGGGAGGTGGAGCTCAAATAGCTCCAAGCAGACTTGAAGTGCCATTGGCATTTCTGTTAATTCCCCTTTTGTATTGAGCAGTGTATTGAGACTCTTACTAGAGTTCAGATAGAGAAAGAAGATGTGAAAAGAGCTTAAAACTTTGTAATAATTTCCCTGGGCTACTGTTCTAATAATAACTTTCTCTAAGGAGAGGAAGTAAAGATAAAACAACTGTGTTAGGAATAAAAAGTCTCAAGGTTGAGCATTGCAGGTGGCTGCACTCAGTCAGTGCTGTCAGCAGCTCTGACAGGTTCTGGCTGGGGGTCAGAGGAGGTGAGTTCTGTTCTGTGTAACCCTGTGATTCTCTGTCTGTGTGTTTACAAATAGTTCTGTATGTGTCTTCATGAAATAATGAAATATAAATATGATTTTTAACTTTTTGATGTTTGCTTCCCACCCAAATCTCTATCCCTCTCTTACTGTCTTGTCTCTGTCCTGCTGCCTGATGTTTGGATCTTCACATTCTACAGGACTTACCTGCTAGATGGGTTAGTATTGAATTTTGTATCTTTCAAATTTTGGTGATGTGTTCTGCTCTGTGTGTTTTCTCCTGTTACATTGCTTGTGAAAGCTGTGCTCAAACCCCTCTTATTTAAAAAGAGCAACCTTTTGCTGAGGTGCACAGACACAGGAAACAAGATTTTGGAGTAGTTAGCTATAAAGCAGTAGAAACATAAGAATCTCCTAGTCAAAAGCAGAATTACAGCAGGCAGCCACAGGCACACCATGGAATTCCTGACTTTTGCTCCTGCTTTCTCTGAGAGTTTGCACAGGAAAAGATCCTTAGTTGAGGAGATATGTGAGAGTGTAGCTCCTTTCCAAAGGCAGGCTATTCTGACATTTCTGGTTTTTCAGCTTAAGAGACTTGCCAGGTGAAATAAAACATTTGACCATAACTGTTCTGAGAACAATGAAATCTCCAAAGTTTTGATAAGGAGAAGGGAAGATTCTTACAACATTTTGCTGATATTACATATCTTAAAAGCCTGTAGCTTGCAAATATGAACTGCCCACTTTTAATCTGCTACAGAACCATGGCCCACACAGATTTTTGCCTTGACAGGAGAAAACCAACCTTCCAACATGAATTGAAGAAGCTGTTGGAATTTGCCAGCAGTTTTAAGCCCACTCTGCGTCCACAGCAGTGGTTCCTGATGAGGATGTGTGCTGGCCATTTGTCTGGAAGTGGAAAGGAAATAATAAGATCTTTAAATGTTTTCAGACTACCAAAGCCTCTGCAAATGTGTCTGCCCAGTTAAATTCCTTCAGCAGGACGAGTCTCAGCACAGTGGAAGCTTTGTGATAAGATGTGATGTCAAATGCCAGCAGTCTGTGGGCCAGGGCAGAGGCTGTGTGTGAGCCTGTGCACAGGGCTGGAGGAGGCCAGAGCCTTGCTCCTAAAGAGAAAGCTTTTCCTAATAGAAGGATGGAATCTTCACAGATAATTCTGCTGCTTAGTTGCTCTGTAATGATCACAGTCTCTTGTGTTCTGCCAGATAAAAATAGTTTGCCCTGGCTTTGTTGTACAGTTTAATGGAACGGAGCAGATTTTCCTGGAATGGATGCTGAATTCCCTGCTCCTTTGTCAAGCAGTGATGTAGATTAGTTCTGGTATCCAAGAACGAGTGAACAGAAAGGAGCCATTCACTGAAAGACACAGGGTCAGAGTTAGAGATCCTCATGCCAGGCTCTTTTGTTGAACAAATTACCAGAGGGCTGCTGATATGCCAGGCAGAATTTGTCCTTAATTCTCTGTGAATAGATTAAAAACGTGGATTTAGTTCCAAGAGGCACTGGCTGTGCTTAGCCTGGCTTCGTGAGAGGGAAGGCAGAGCTTCAGGAAGTGTCAGGAGGAGAGCTGCCATGCACACTCCTTGCTTTGCAGCTTGTGTGTGCCCAGCACTGCCTGGGAGGGGTGTTCTTTGGGGAAGGGAGGAAGAACAATTTGGAGTTTAGGGGAAAAAATGCTTTTAAACAATCTGTAGATGAGCTAACTTCAAAACTTCAGTTTGTCTCTTACCGAGACTCATTTATTTGTGACTTACATGAAAATATTAACAGTTTATTTTTGTGTATGTGCAACCAGCATTTAAATAATTTTCTCTCATTAAATACTTGCTTGTGTTTGCTGCAAGGCAGTGCTGGCTTGGAGTGTGGCTCCACTGCAGTGGCCGTGTTTTGGTGTGTTCTTTCCTCTGTTCTTTCTTTCTTCCTTTTTGGAATTTACTTGGTTTCTTTCCTTTGACTAGCATAGCATATCGTCGTGTCATTCGTGTCTATCAGTATGAAGTTGGGGATGATCTATCTGGAAGGTTTTTTCCTCTTATTTTCTTACCTCACTTTGGTTTTCAAACGCACTCGTTAATTCCAAGGCTCGCTTTCCTTCCAACTAACTTTCACGGCTTAGAGATGCTTGGAGGTTTTGTTTCCCTGTTGGTTCTTTCCACGGTTGGTTCCCAGCTTCCTGCTCAAGGCTCTGGGCGTGCGCTTCATCTCTAGGCGGGCGTTGAGTCTGAGCCTTAACCCTGTGGTGAGAAACACCCAGATGTTTGGTGCATTTTTATTGCTACAGAGTGATTCAGCACTTGAAATCCCCATTCTCAAGAAGCTCAAAAACATGTGGGAAGACAGAGTCCAGTGGGGATGAAAACCTGGTTTTAGTGACTGGAATATCAGAGATTCAGGTTTTAGGAAGTTTAATACCCCAGAGTCAGAGGACATCCCATCTGCACAGCACCCAGACTCACTGTCCATGTGCGGGTCATCCAGTGCGAGCTCTCACCGTACGTGTTGGAAGGACAGAGATTCCCAAACACGGCTGCTTAGAGATTGCTTGGGATCCTTGGGTGGGGGAAAAGGAGCATCCAGAGACTGTCCATAGCTAGTCTGTATGAAGGAGATCTCGGAGCCCCTGGCCACTGTGGGGACCTGCATGTAAAGCTCAGGGTGGAAATCACTGGGCAGAGTGGCTGAACCTCAGCTGCTCTCGGTGCAGCATGGAGAGGTGGGGTGGGAAAGGCACCTTTCCACCAGGCACTGCTGAGCAGCAGAGGTCTGTAGCTCTCTGCAAGGATTATGCCACATTGAGATTACTTTTCAACCAAACCAGTAGTTCTCACCATCTTTTTTTACCCTCATTTTCCCCTTTGTAACACACCTTTGTAGAGCTCCTGTACCTGACTGCAAATACAGCCCATCCCCAGTGACTCACCTGCAGTTGGTGTGTGTGGTGTGTGCTGGGCAGGGGGTGGGACTGCACTAAATTCTAATTCCACGAGGTCCAGTAAAGCGGGTGCTTTGAGTCTGGCATGAAGTGTGGCTGCTGATCACGTTGCCTTTCGAATGGGGCTAGAAATTAACTATATACAGAAATAAGAATCAGACAAAATGTACAGAGTCAGTCTGAAATAGGATGAGTCAGAATAAACAAAACACAAAACCAGTGTTTAAATATATGAAAGGATTTTTCATTTCAAGGAAGGACTGTTAATTTCAAGCCCCACATGCCATTTTTTTATGAGATAAGTGCCTTCTCTCACTGTTGTTCTGTGTTTAGGTCATGTATGGTGGAAGAATCTGGAACACTGGAGTCACAGCTGGAAGCTACTAAAGTAAGTGATATGCACCTATGGTTAAAACAGCATTTCCAGCTGGCTTGGGAACACAGAGCAGGAAGGGAAATGCATGGAATTGTGTGGGAAAATCTTAATTGATTTCAGACATTTGGAATACTGAAGAGACCTCTGGGATTATCTGTTTACATATCTGATGTCTACTTCATCACAGGCCATTAAACAACACTGATGTAGTTTTCCATTTTTTTTCCCTTTTTCCTAAAGGAGGTGGGGTAGGGCAGAGAGGATACAGTATTTTTAGCACATTTCCTAATAAGAAGTTTTTTAGTCTCCAGAACTGGTTTGCAAGCTCTAGTTTAGAAAAGTGAGCATGAAGATGAACATTGCTCTGAATCTTATTTTACAAATCCCAGTATATGGACATAAAGTCCTAGGAGAAAAAGAAGAGTATAACCCTTCCTCCCCTGCCAACCTCTGTTCTAACTTTTTTAAGTTTTGGGGTTTTTTTGGTGCTCCATGATTTCTCTCCTCTCTACTCGCTTCTCACAGCGCAAGCACCAAGAGATCCGAGCTATGAGGAGCCAGCTAAAGAAAATTGAGGACCTTGGAGCAGCCATGGAAGAGGCACTTATCCTGGACAACAAATACACAGAACACAGCACTGTGGGGCTGGCACAACAGTGGGACCAGCTGGACCAGCTGGGGATGAGGATGCAACACAACCTGGAGCAGCAGATCCAAGCCCGGTACTGCCTGGCCCACGTGTGGTTTCAAGTGTCTAACTGGGGTGGGGGGAAAGACAGGAGCCACAGCTGCCCATGCCTGCAGCCAGCCTTGCATGGTCTGTGCTCAGAACAATGCATGCAGTGAGCTTGTACATCCCCACCACCTCCCAGTTCCCTTCAGAGGGATGAAGTGAGCAGTTTTGGAATAGCTCTTGTTGGCCATGAGCAAGGGTGGGATCTTAGTGGCACAGTTTTATTCTGTGGAATAAGTGTGTACAAGTGTTCCCATGTGGAATGGTTTTTGCTCCTTTGTCCTCACTGTGTGGTGCAGCTGCTGGACTGAGTACCACAGCTCAGGAACTGCTACTCAGCTTTGCTGCTTCCTTTTCAGGAACACCACTGGAGTCACTGAGGAGGCCCTGAAGGAGTTCAGCATGATGTTCAAGTGAGTTGCAAGGAACACAGGCCAGAGGAAGGCTTGGGAGATATTTCTGGCACATGGATGGCTCTTGTTTGCAGGATCCATTTGTGGCTCCTTTGTTGTCTGCCCTACTTTGTGCGGAGCTGCTCCATTCTCTGCCAGAGGGCAACAGCCTGCAGCCCCTGCTGCTGGCAGTGCTAATGCATTCCAGTTGAAAATACAGCTGGGTTTTTTTTGGTGGGGAAGGGGTGATTTTTAAGGAAAGTTAAGAATTTGTGCATATTTTTCATGTATGCTAGATAGAACTATTTATTGATACAAACTCATTTGTACAGAATAGGGGCTGGTTATAACCTTGATCTAGTTTTCAGCTCACTTTACAGCTCTCAGGACTCAATAACTGACACACGGGGGTTCTGGTTTTATGTTTTTAGGCACTTTGACAAGGACAAATCTGGACGACTCAACCACCAGGAGTTTAAGTCTTGCTTGCGCTCTCTCGGCTATGATCTGCCCATGGTTGAGGAAGGAGAGCCAGACCCTGAGTTTGAGTCTATTCTTGACACTGTAGATCCCAACAGGTATGTGATTTGGACCTTTCTGTACTGCAAAATACATGGGGGTCTTGGCTGGGGAGTTGGCTGGCAGGTCCTTCACAGGCTGAGAGCTGAGGCTGTTTCTACAGTCACTCATGTGAAAGCCTTAAGGAAAGCAAGACTGACATTTGTAAAGAAATTCACTTTGAGAGAATGATCTAGTGTTGAGTCTCCTGCATTAAGACCTTCACTCCTTCCAGAACAGTTCAGCCCCTCTCTGAGAGGACTGGCAGTGCTGTGCTCTGAGTGCTCACCCTGTGTTTCTCTGGCAGGGATGGACACGTCTCGCTGCAGGAGTACATGGCCTTCATGATCAGCCGGGAAACGGAGAACGTGAAATCCAGCGAGGAGATCGAGAGCGCTTTCCGTGCCCTCAGCTCCGAGGGGAAGCCCTACGTGACCAAGGAGGAGCTCTACCAGGTGAGTGCTGGTTGTTGACCCCAGGGAGGAACACACAAGACTTCTGTTCATAGATAAAGCCCAGCACTAATGGCTTGGAGGCTCATGTCACTGGGGCTGAGTCAGTTCTGACCCTGCCAGGGGATCCCCTGCAGCAAACACAGAAATTGTGTGACAGTCCTACTCAGTTGCTTTCTTGGCTCTATAGAGGAAGAGGAAAAGCTTTAGGTACCAAAGAACTGCTCAGGTTGAATAAAACAAGAGCTACTTAAAGGCCTGGAATGGAGTGCACTGTCCTCAGAACTTCCCTTCCATCATTTGGGAAATTAGAGGGGGGATGTTTCTCCAGACAGCAATTCAAAGGAAGAGCTTGAGCCTAAGTTTAGACAGTATGAACATTTTCTCCCTCTCACTGCCCTGTCAAAACAGCAAGTTTTTCCTGTCTGAATACCACTAGCTGGCAGGGAAATAAAGAGTTTGCAGTGCTTCCTTGTCCCAGTTACCTGCTCTGTCTTCTGTTCGGTGGGAAGACTCTGGTCAGGCCTTCCAAGCCTTAACCAAATAATGCCAACAGCCAGAGCATTTCCATGCTAGGCGGAGTTGTGCTGCTCTGGTTTCTGCCCCGGGGAATGGGAGGGCTGCCTGTCAATGCCCCTTGGCAGCCCCAGAGCCCTCTCACCCCCACGCTGTCTCTCTTTCAGAACCTGACCCGGGAACAGGCCGATTATTGCATCTCTCACATGAAACCCTACATGGATGGCAAGGGCAGGGAACTGCCTTCTGCCTACGACTACATAGAATTTACACGTTCACTCTTTGTGAATTGATCTGAAACACTAGAACCAAAAGATGCGAAGGACATGCTCACGTTTGCTGACTGTAGCTCTGCATGTGTCTCTCTCTCTTTGTGCTCTACAATAATCAATGTTACTTTATGATGTAACCTTAAAGTGCTTAGCTTAAAACTCTTAGGGAAAAGAAACATGTTGCAGTGTGCTTCAATAAAAGTTACTGGTCGAACCACATCATCTTGTGTTTAATGGTTAAATGCAAATTTAACTGTTATATGGAGGCAATTCCAGCTGTTGGTTACCTGTGTTTTCCAGGCCAACACTGGAACAGGTGAGTGGGGAATTGTTGCTGGAGTCAGGGCAGTTACAAGTTTCACACAGCTGTTATGCTGCTCCCTCAGTCCATGATCTCACTTGCCAGCTGCTCCAGGTGACTCTTTTCCCTTGGTCCCTGCTCAGTGAAGTCGGAGCTCAGCTGCCAGACTTTGACTGTCCCAGCAGCATCCCCTGCTGCCAGGAGCCGCGTGTGCTTGGTGTTGAATTCCAAACAATACACAGGGCAGTCACTCACAGACTGCTTCAGGGACACTGTGGGCTTCTGCGTGCTCCTCCCCAGGTCAAACAGGTGCACCTCTCCTGCAGACACAGACATTCATTGCAGCTTCATGGCAACAGACATCTCTCTAACAGCAGGTGAGTATCTGCTTAGTCTGGCACTGAGAGTTATTTTTAACCTGTTTCCCCTGCTGATGGGTGTCTAGGCTGTGACAGACAGCTGACATTACTGCAGGCAGGATGGATTTGTTCTACTGTCAGAAACCTGAAACCAGCTTGCCAAATTCTGTGAAATCTCCATTCTTTAACTGAAAAATGTTTGGGCAATTTTCTAAGGAAAAAGTTTTCATTTTAAGCCATTAGTTCTGGAAGTAGATGTCAAAAACAAGCTGGAAATAGGTTTAGCCACAGTGATCTTGCTGTACTGTATTCCTGTGAATGACTGTGGCAACAGATTTAAAGGTACCATCAGAAGTGAAAAATAACTGCTGGTTCACCTTGTTAAAGTTAGAAATTACTCCTTTGTACTAATTACACAGTGAGAACAATAGCCACTGCTCTGTGCTTGTGGGATCTGCTAATCAGTACAATCGACCTGACTAATTAATACCCAGAACACTCTTAATTTTATGCTCAAGAGGAGGCACCTGCAGTTACTTGCCTTCTCCAGATGCAGCTGCAAAAACCAGTGGTCGAACTGGAGACCAGCATACACAGAACAGGTATTTCTTTGATAACTGTAGAGCAAAGAGGGGCTGTGTCTGCAACATGGAGTGCAAGTGAACTTGTCCGTCGGTCCCACAGCTCAGAAAGAGGTTCCTGGGGGAGGGAGGAAGCAAGAAACAGCTCTTTTTGTTTTATTGCTAACGATAAAGAACAGAAATCAGTCAAGGAGCATGACCTCGGACAATATTCCTGCTTTGTAAAGGTCTGTGTTTCCTAAAGCAGCAATTGCCAGGCTGTGCTGTGGGCTGTTTGTTAGTGCCCTCAATTAAGCTTAATGAGGGCTTGTATTGACCGCCGATGGGTTGTGGCCCAGGGCTGCCTGAGAACTGCTGATCTAGAGCTGGGCATTGTTCGAGCTGGGCTTGTCTCATGCAAATTAAATGCAAACCTGGGCTGTCAGCATGTTTCACAGAAACAGGGCTTGGGGCCTCCACGGATGGTGGGTGAATTGCTGGCAGAGATGGGAGCTTCTCATTTAAATTCTGGCAGCAACTGATGGCAGAAAAATCTTCAGTAAGATACTTAGTGATCTGCCCAAGTGAAGGAGTTTTTCATCTCCTTGGCTTTAAACTGAGTATTAATTGTAACAAACAGGATGATCTAAGGAAGGTGCTAGTGTTGCTCATGTGCCCACAGTCCAGCAGGCAGCTTCACCAGAGCCGATGGATGGTTTTTCTCCCACAACGGGAAGTTCCTAATGCCAGGTGGCTCTTTTTTGGAACTTGTACACACCCCAGGGGCTCTTTTGTGTTTAGAGCCAGGCAGTGATTGTGTCGCACATGCAGCACTTGCCTGTGGAAGGGCGAGCAGCTCACGGAGTAGACGGGCCCAGCGTGAGGGGAGAAGGCGAGCTCGGCCGGCGCCCTGAGGGGAACGGAGCCGCCCGGCCGCGGGAGGGCCGGGCCCTGGGCCGAGGTGCAGCACCGCAGGCAGTACCCACCTTCCACACCCACAACGAACACACCGGCATCGAAGGGTGAGAAGGACAGCGAGGTCACCCCCACGGCTGCCTCTCCCCAGGCCACCTGGGCAGAGAGAGACAGAGCTGGTGTGAGCTGGGGCTCCCCAGAGAGGCGCAGGCAGGCAGGGCCTGCTGGGGGCCCAGCGGGCTGCTCACAGCACAGCTTGCGACAGCTCCGTGTTTGTAGCACTGAATCCTTCCTACAAATGGGTTCACATGAATTAACATTACAAGTTCTCCATCCTGGTAACTTCTCTTTAGAGCATGGCAAAACCTCAGCTCTTGTCAGTCTTCTCAGAATGATTTCTGTATGGCAAAGGAGCTGTGGATCAAGGGTGTGCTTGTTCAGAAGCACACCCTTGATCCACAGGTTTTTCCTGGCCCTTCTGGGAGCAGGGTAAGCTCTGACACTAGGGCTCCAGGGTTCAGAGTGTTTTTATGGAAAGGGCACTCTTTGAGCTGCTGAACTCACCTTCTTCAGCCGAGTGCTGCGAGGGATCTGCTGAGCCATGATGGCAAATCCTTCAGCCAAGGCCAGCCGCCCATCCCGCTCCTCCCTCCACACGAGGATCTTCCCATCTGTCCCCACACTCAACAGCCGGGCGTGGTTTCTGTGCTTGGTGTCAGGTAACCAGTGAACCTGTTCCAAAGGCGAGAGCTCAGGACAACGGGGACTGTCACAACTGCCCAGACCATGCAGCCTGCACAGAAGCAGAACCAGGCACCAGCCTGGTACCAAACGAGCTTCTACTGACAGCTGGCACAGACTGATGTAAGGACAGAAACACATCCAGTGTTCAGGGCTGAATCTCTATTGCAGTTTCTATGGTTCACCTGCCCTCACTTTTGGGATGGGCATTTATGGCACTTTCTAGCTCTAAACAACAGCATTTTCCTGAGTAGCAGATGAGAAAAATACACAGAATGTCCAGAGTCACAAGGCCCCAGAAGGGCAAAATCCTTAGGAAACCAGACTGCATGACATGCTTGTAAATTCCCTTAGAGCATGTGGCTTTAAGCTTCCAAGGATCAGTGACACTTTCCCATTTGTGTTTTTAAACCACTCCAAGTATCACTGGCTGCATCTCCCTTAATAAACAATTACAGTTTGGGAATCAGCCTGCTTTTCATTTATCCTGGACAGTGAAGTTATTTTTTACAGACTGTCTGTTCAGGAGCTAGATTTGGGGGAAAATAACCAACCAAAAAAGAATATAACTGCTGAAATGTCTGTGAACTGCCTGGCTGTGGATGGGAACCAAAGAGATGACACAGAGCAGTGGCAACTCTCACCTGCCCCAGCCCTGTGTGCTGTCAGTGTTCTCTGTTACCTGATAGACTGGGTCAGTGTGGGTGTCATCTGTCATCCCTGTCCTCCAGATCACAGGGTCTTCTGTCCTGCTGGTGTCCCACACCACCAACTCCCCACTGAACAGGCCACCTGAAAGGACAAATACAAAACACATGAGGTCTGACAGCTCAGAACAAATGCACAAATGGAGCAATGATTAAACAGACCCACCAGCTTCAAAGGCTGGGCAGTTCTGTGCAGGGCACAGCCAGTTCTGGTATAAGAGAATATTGCTCTGCTGAAATAAGTTTATTCCCTTACAGCCAGGGCTGGATTTCCTTCTGTCACCTCTCTGAGAGGGGGATATAAAGGCAGGTGTCACTAAAGAAGCAGCAAGTCCCAGTTCAGATGTTACAGTGCACTTATCTGTGTTGGTGGGCATTAGTTCCTCAGTTAGAGGAGCTGCAATGCTGCTCCTTTACAGGAAATCTGAGGCTGGGCTCAGAGAGAGAAACCAAAGGATCCAGGTTGCAGGAAAAAAGGGTGTGTTTAAGCATGGTCTGAGGTAAGAACAACCCACCAGCTATCAGTGATGGCTGGGAGGGATGGAAAGCCAGGCACATGACAGAACTGGGAACATCCACCACCAGGTCAGGGTGCTGTGGATTCAACCCTCTTCTGTCCAGATTCCAGGTACAAACATAGGATTTTTCTGTGCTCCAGTCCCCATTGTCCAACCTGAAAAACAAAAAGCTGCATCTTGCTTTGTGTGTTCCAGAGATTCCAGTCCAGCAGAGCTCTGAGATTCCCCATGGTCACCTCAGTGTGCTGCTTTGGGTCCTATCATGAAGGAATCCTGAGGGGATGGAACTTCTCTGGGGGCTGGTTTATCCACAATGTGACAGGGAACATGTCTGTGCTTACCTCAAAGTGCAGCCAGTAAATTTTGGGTACAATTTCCCTATTCCAAGACCTACTCACCATTCAAATAATGGGAACAATCAAAAGGGTGCATATGGAAAGTTCATGGAAGGAATTCTGCTGAGGGTACCCACAGACACAAAACCCACATCCTCATCTGCAAACAGTGTTAGACTGGGAGAGCAGAAGGAGCAGCTAACATACAGGTTTGCCCTGTTTTACTCTTCCCTATGCATTCTCTCATGGAAACCATTTTAGCTGGGGCTTTTAATGTAAGGAAAGAGGAACATTAAAAAAAATAAGGGCAGAAGTAGGGCCAAGAGAGAGGGAGCTGCTACAGACATCAATGGATTAGATAAATGATTTGTGAAACCTATATTTCAGAAATCCTTAAGCATGTTATTACATGTCCATGGCACCAGGCACATGCATGAAAAGGTGCCAGGTTCATCCAGGGTGCTCACAGACCACATTAAACATCATGATCTCAGTGAAGATAAAGTGCATTCTCCCAAACCTCACATACAGATATTTGCAAGTGCATCTGCTCTTTACATCTTTCAAACAGAATCTACCTAGAAACAAATCAGTAAGATCATGTATCCATTTTCAGGGCAGGGGGAGGATAGAAGAAATAAAAGAAAAATTCAGGACTTGCCTGAGATTTTGTTACTTTTAAAATTAATAATTTAACTAGCATAAGGAGTGGATATATATATATATATATATGTCAGTTTGTTACTGCAGAGAAAGCAAACATATCTAGCACTCAGGTCAGCCTGAGCCATCACATCAGCCTCAGCTGCACTCCCAAATCCCTCCGGATACTCACCGGCCATAGGAACATGCAATGACAGATCCTGTGGCATTCCATGACACACCGGTGACCTGCAGGTTTTGATCCTGAGCCTCTGGGTATGACAATGAATGTAAACACAACACCTGAAAGAGATCAAATCCAAGCACTGAGGCAACAATCTCGGAACAGAGAGAAATGAGATCCATGCCTACCCCTGGTGTGATTGTGGGGTTACAGTGTGGGTTTTCCTCAGTCCAAGAATTTATGTGAAAAGGTTGTTGAATTCCTGTAGGGAAACAAACCCGCAACACAACTGCCACTCAAACAACCTCTCAGAGACTGCACAGCTCTGGAAGGCTGTGCCTAAGAATTTACAGCAGCTGCCAGGTGTGAATTTGGCACTCACTGAGCTTCACAAGTAACAGTTTGAAAATGCCAGTCCCAACATGTACTGATACAAATTGCTTCCATTCCTGAGCACCACGCACTAAACAAACCTAAGCAGGCAGAGCTGCCAACTCACTGACTGCAACAGTTCCTAGATCCCTGCTAGGCTGGAGAGCTCTGAAGGGGCTGAAGAAAAGCCTACATCAACTGCAGGCTTCCTCCTCTCACTGCTGCTACAGCTCAGTCACCAGCAGGAAGAACAGTTTTACCAAGCAAGGAGAAAGCTGAAAAAACCCCAAGGCAGCCCAACTGGTAATGTTTAATTATTAGAACATGGCAAGAACAATCACAGCAATAAGGACTAACAACTTAGAGTAACTGAACTCTGCTTGGACAATGATCTCAATTCTGTCACTTACTGTTTCATCCTGATCTGTCCAGTTCACTTCAAAGCCATCAAAGGCATGACTTTTCCAGTTTTTATTTAGTTCTTTGATAACAGCATCCTCCACTCTCTGAAGGAATGACAGAAGCCCAGTGTAATCTACTTGGACTTCTTGCTGGACGTCTTGGACAGCATCTTTGCTCTGTTCTGTCTGCACCGCAGCATCTCGGGCTGTATGAGACTGTGCTGCAGCTTCTGCTGTTGAAATTTTCCCAGTCTGGCAAGTTTTCTAGTGAAAGAAGACAGACAGTCTAAGCAGAAAAACAAGTGTTGCACAAGGCATCCAAAGCACCTTCCCCTTTCTGCCGCTTCACGGAGACACTCCAGCCCCTCTGGTTCATGGTTAACCACATGGTAGCTCCGTACTTGCCCAGGTGTTGGTGATGCGTTTGTGACCTTGGAGGCAGAGATGCCCGAATGCCAGACCCAGGCACTGCTCTAAAGCATGGAATGGGAAGGACGGGAGAAGGCAAGAAGGCAGCGAGCTCCAGAGTGAGGAGCGAGCAGAGCGCACGGTGACAGCGCAGCATTAGCAGCTCTCAGCTGCGGGGCGGCAGCCGCTCGGCCGGTTCTTTGCCACTCCGCACACCGGGGCTAAATCAGCACAACGCTGACGGGACTGAGCCGGCGGGCGGGCACAGGCCCCGCCGCCCCGGCCCCGCACGGTGCCAACAACTACCGGAGCGGGAGGGCTCGGTCCCGGGCCGCGCTGGAGCCGCGGGACCTGCGGGGGGGTCGCTGACGAACAAGGGAGAGGGCAAATCGGGGCATGGTCCCAGAAGGTCCGGGGAAGGCACAGCCTTGACAGCTGCCCCCTGCCCGGCCCGGCGATCCAGGAGTGGGACCGGGGCCGCCCCGGGGGTCTCTCACCGCCTCGCAGCGCGCGCTCCGGGCGCTCCTCCACAGCGACTGCACGTCGGCACCGGGTGCCGTCCTGTCCGCGAACATGCCGGGACGGGAGAGGGCCCGGGGGGAACGGGGGGATCGGGAGTCGCTCCCGGCAGTCCCGGCCCGTGGCGCTCCCGCCGCCCGCGCCTCCGGTTCCCATGGAAACGGGCGCGCGGTGACGTCACCCGAGCGCCGAGCCCGCCGGCTTGCGAGCGGCAAAGTGAGCCGGGCGGGGCCATATTGGGGAAGGGCGCGGGCTGGCGGGGCTGGGCGGGCGGTGGCTCTGTACGGGAGAGCGGTGCGGCCTATCCCGGCAGCTTCGTCAGAGCCCTGGGTCCGGCCGAAGCTGCTTCTGCCATTTGGTCGCTCCCGCCGTAGCTGCGCTTGGGCCCGGCTGGTCCCGCTGCGGGCACGGGTGGCAGCGCAGGCGAAGGGCGCGGGGTGCAGGAGTTAAGATGGCGGCGGGGAGGGGGCGACAAAGCCGAGCGCGGCCGCCTTGTGAGGGAAGCTCTATTGGCAATCGCCGTGTGGTTGCCCGGGAATGGGGTTGGGTCAAGGCACACTTAGTGCCCGGGGTGTGTTCTGGCTCGTTGCTCTGCTCGCTGCCGTGGTTGGTTTTGATGGGGAATGAGCGTAGTTCGTGCCCAGGCTGAGTTGCTGTGTGGCCGGGCTGGCTGCACGCCCGCGGGGCTGCTCTCCGGGAGCCGCCCGGTACCCGGGTACCGGCCCCTGCGCCCGGATACCCTGTGCTGCTCCTGTTCGCAAGGACACGGATTGGTGCTGGAGCTTATTTAAGTGGTTATCCCTAACAGGCATGACTCTGCTTGGACATTTTTTCTAACTAACTCATTGGAACAACTTGATGATGAATGCACAGGCTAAATTTAGTGATGGCATAAGCAGGCACAGATGCACCAACTTCAGTGGAGTTATTCCGGCTGTTGCTGGGAAGGAGTCTGGCCTGTGTATAGGAATCAAGGCTGCAGGATACAGAGTAGGAGCTCAGCAGAACGATTGTAGTGCTTGCACCTCTTGAGCACGTGTGAGTCCATTTATATCACAGCTGAGCGCAATGGTTCTGCTGAGGAATTTAAAGTACTACACAATTAACAGTGAAGTAAGTGTCCCTAAAATGAACGGTAAAGAACTCTTATAGCCATTTTACAGACAGTGAAACGAGCAGAAGGAGGTTCAGTAGCACCTCCTTCAAAAGCAAAAAGTCTCAATGGAATGGAATCCTCTAGAATTTCAAATCCTGGCTGGAGTAGACCATCATGATACCCCATAGAAAAGACAAGAACATAAAAGCATAAACACTCTTGGGCTGGTTTAATGGCCCTTTTAGCCCTGTCATCTCTCTCTGATGAGCACAGGAGTTAATCTGAATTTCCAAAGTTCAAGCCTGGCATCTCCAGCAGCAGCTGGTTCATGTGGAAGTGTGAGCAATGGCAGTCAGAGACCATCTTGGATGTAAATGAGCACTTTCCCAGCTCACTTCTCCTGCAGGCAGGCTCCTGGCTTTGGGTCACTGCATGGGGCAGCTTTTCATGTGTTGAAAAACTGATATTAAATATTTGAACCCAATAGCAGAGTAGTTTTCTTAAGAGGGTCTTAATATTTAAGATTTATCCTCTATAAATAGATCATCTTCAGTCATCAATAAATTATCTTTAATTGCTATGATTAGAACTGCAGAGGCATATTACTCTTTAGTAGAGGAGTAAATATTATGAGTGTGAATTAATATACAGGCTGCATCATCATAAAAATGCTAAGCACAAACTGCAATTTAAAAACTTTAAATAACTTCTCAGAGAGGACTTAAGGAGAAAAGTTTGTGGGTTTTTGAGATGGCAAAGAGATAAGACAACTGGAATTTAAGTAAGTGAAACAGACAGAAATAAATCAATTTTTTTAGCCGGTTTTATGCAAAGTTACTGCAAATGTAGAACACGTTCTCTGTATCGTGGTGCATGTCTGGGCTTTTTCTTCCCTGAGGATGAGAAAGGAGCAAACAGCTCCAGACAAGGACTGTTGTAAGTAACTGCACTTTGATCCTTTATTCCAGTTTCTCTGGGGTTTCAATATATCAAAGGTATTTCAAGAAATCTTACATTGCTTTTTTTTCCCCTGACCTGGCAGTACCAGATATATGGATGTTTTTGTCTTCACATCATCAGAAATAAGGCAAAATCGGGGATGAGTGGGGGAGGGCTGTTACTTGCCTGAGGCTACCGAGTCTCTTTTAAGTGGCTGCTTTTACGGGGCTGATCTGTGCTTTTCCCTCCCGGTTTCATAAGACAAAGTGTAGGAAGTTTTCACTTTTACATAATGGAGCAAATCAGCATCAAAAAACAACAAGAGAAGGTTGAGGTAAAGAGAAAACAAAAACGAAAGCGAGGGGGGAAAAATCAGAAAAAAGCTGCATGCTAGCGTGTGATCGCTGTGACCTGAGCAAAAGAAATACTCGGAGCTGTATCTCGGTAAAAATTCCCCCACTAGGGGTGCAGTCGCTGCCCTCGATTTGTGATAAATGCAACCGTTCAGTTCTGTTGAGGCTCCAGACGGACGAAACAGGAGATTGTACCCGAAAACAGAGAGTCGTAACTGTGCCTTCTCCTTTTACACCTTCCCCTCCATTCCTTCCACCCCAAACAGATGCACGTAAAGAATAAAACAACAAGCACAGATCAATCCGGCCATGAGGGAGATCTTGGACTTGGTCTTGACAGGGAATCGAAGGTATTGCCTTTAGTGTTTGATGACTGTTCAGAGGAACAGAACTTTATACGTATTCTCGTTTATTTAGTATTCTCGTTTATTCATAGCAAACCGCCAACAAACAAAACTCTTCAACCGGCAGCAAGGGTTTGTTTCAAAGAATTGTCACTCCAGAACCTACTTGTTTCTCCAGCTTCCATAACCAGCAAGACCTAATGCTGTTCCCTGATAGTTCCCATCTCACCTGTGCACTGCTGAACAGCCCGAGGTGACAGATGTGATCTGCCTGAGGCCTGGGTACTGAACTGTTGCCTTTGCATTAACCAAAGGATGTAACCTGGAGTTTGAAGTGGCTTTATGCTGACATTTTGTGCTTGTTATTTGAGTATGGACAATATCCAATCAGTTACTCCCGTGTTTCTTTTTTGTTACAAATTGATGATTTTGAAATTCACCAAACCTTGAGGGAAGTGAGGTCCCCACAACTGTCAGTGTTGAACCCATGTCCATGTACCCCACCAGGTGCTCAGTATGATGAGGGTTCAGGTCCACATGTGGACTCTGTGAGTTACCTCAAGCTGTGTGAATCCCCCAGCTATTTATTTTCCAGTGCCATCTGTAACAGGCTCATGCATTTTCTCTGATTTGTGACCTCCTTTTCCCTGTCCCCCTTCCCAAATGTCCCTACAAATGCTGTGCCCTTTTTGCTTTGAAAACCTATTTTTCCTTGTTAGCAGAAAACATCAGCTTGCTTCTGAAGTCCTGTTATACCAAAAGACATGATACATTATCAAAAGAATCCATCTCCATTAAAATCATGACCTACTGTGCTTTGCAGAATTATTGGGGGTTCCATATAAATATGGCTGTGGTTTCTTGCCCTGTACAGGTATTGTTTATCCCCTGTTCATTCCTTCATGATTAAGAACAAGACAAAGATTTTAGTCAAGTGTAAGCAGCCCAGGAAGGAGCAGGGGGAAGCTCTGTGGCAGGTGGCAGCAAGTTACAGCCACAGGGGCACAAAGGCACTGCCAGCAGGGCTGGAATGGCAAGCAGAGCTGGCACGGGGCCGAGTGCCATGGATTGTCCAAAGAGGCATCTGTGAAAGGCTCAGGATCCTCAGTCCTGGCTGCCATGGTGCTCTGAACTCAGTGGCAGCTGGGAGTCTCTGCCTTGGGCAGGGGATTGCTGCTGTCAACAAGGTGACTGGCAGTGTCTCTCTCCTTTTGGTCTCAGCAGCCTCTAGTTCCTGCTGAGTTCGTAGCAGCATGTCCAGCATCTCATCTCAGAAATAAAGGTACAATCTGCTGTGCCACTCCTCAAAGGTACCTGACCCTTTGCAGTGCTGACAGCGTGAAAGAAAACAGACATCCCTTCAATTAATCCCACATTCAGTAACCATGCATGACTAAAAATTAGTTATCTGTTCTGTACATCACTTCATCAACTCATATTGCATCTGTAGTATCTCAAACAGTTGTTGGAATTTTAACTGCTATGTTTAAAGCCAGTGGCTATATTAGAAAGCAATGTGGACTGATATTAATCCTCTAAACAGAACTGGCTCTCCTTGGCAAAAGTGTGGTTTCAAAACAGGACATTCAGAATAAGTTGTTACATTCCACTTGGTACCAGCAGAATTTGCATGGTAGTTCTGGGTTGCTCTTCAGAAATCTCTATATTTATTTAATATAAAGCATGCCACTTTAATTTCTGAGACATTATTTCTATGAACACCGAATGCTGAGTAATATATCTTAGTTTTAGTGGGGTATGGATATGTAATTTAAGAGTGGAGAACAAAATAATGTTCCTACCACGTTAGCTAATGCAGCAGGAAAGAGAGATTTGCAAGGACTCCTTTTACTGATATAAATTTCACCTCCATTTAGAGAGTTTGCATATTGCCAGATTAGCTAGACCAGCAAAAGCACTTAGTGTGAAAGCCACTTCTTAAATGGCAAATAAAAATATCTAATTTGATTTTTTTTTATCCCAAGTATAACAGAGATTACAAGGAATCCTGGAACGTATTATACAAGCACAGAGAGATAACTTTACAAAGTTATGCACTGCAGAATTATCACCTTCTCAAAAGCACATGGAAGATGAAGGGAAGCAGAGTATCTTGTATAGACAAATTGGATATGTCAGTGCAAGTGTTTTAACTGCTCGCAGAAAATGCCAAGTGATTTGTAATGATCACTTTCTTTTTATCGTCTCCCTTTATCTTGTAGCAGAGTGACAGTCTGGTTCTGAGAAATAACAGAATGAACCACCCATACAGCTTGTTTCTGTAACTTCTTTTTTCAGTATATATGTAGGGTTCCCAACACAAGTACTGATCCCAGTCCAGCTTGGAAAAAAACAAAAAAGAAAAAGGGAAAATATGACAAAACAGGGATTAAGCAGCATGAATGTGGCTCTCTCTGGAGAAGTGTAAAAGACAATTGCACCAATTACATGCTGGTTTTGGAACTCCATGTAGCCTAAGCCTATTGAAATATATATTTGTGAGCGGGAGAGGAGGGGAAGGAGGATGCTCTGGAATGAGGCCTGGAGCTGGAATGCTGTCGTAAAGGCAGCAGTAGGAGGGAGAGCTATAAACTGGCTGCAGTCCTCAAATTTAGAAAAAGGTCCGGAAATATTTAAATGCCAAATTATGTGACACCTTTCATTCCTGTTTTTTCTTTTGTCCTTAATTTTCCATTTAATTGACTGAAACTTTTCTTATTTATGCCACCAACTGTGTAAGCTGGGCTGACTAAAGGCATTTTTATTTTTCTCTACTCTAGCCTGACAAACTGCTTATGCAACAGCTTACACCTTTAATAACACCAATAAAACTGCATCAGAACTTTTAAAAAACCACAGATTTCTTAGCATCAAGGCCTGAGAGAACTTGCTGCAGTGCTGGCATGTGACAGGAGGCAATTTATAAGGAATTAACTCTGACAGTCACTTTATACAGCTGATTTTCAAGATCTAGGCACTAAAGATGTGTTAATGAGGGTAGTGAGGCTTCATAATTAATTATATTAGCATCTCTTTGTTACTCTCTACAACGGTAGTGGCTGGTTGACATTTCAATGGGAGTCTGGTAGTATTCTTTGTGATTATTATCCAGGGGTACAGTTATACCTTAGCTCCCAGAGGGAAACGTTGCATGTAAATGCTGCTGTGAATTGCAGGGGCTTTCGGAGCTCAGTAAAAGCCCTTGAAGGAGACCCGCTGGAAACTGAATGGATGTCAGTAAAATTTCCCCAGCCTGGAGTCTCTCTGCAGATATGGACTCTCCTCCCCCTTCCTTTCCCTCCCCCCTTCCTTCCAGTGAGCTGGTCCTTCTCACAAGGCTTAAAAACAGCAACTCCAGCCCTTGCTGAATGTCGAGTTCCAGACCCCTAAAGGAAGGAATACTGACCTGAACAAAGCAGTGAACAAAGTAAACCTGAAAATAGGGAATATTTTCTTAGGCTTGAGTTTTCAGTGCAATAAAACCAGAGCTGCCAGAAGGAGTCCCAGAAGTGGTGAGTCAGATAATAGATGTACAGCTGTGGTGGGAGGGAAATGGTCTCCACTTTGTTTTATACCACCCCACCCCCCCTTTACAAAGGCAGATGAAATTATTTTCCAGTCATACCACTGCAAAAACAAACATGGAGTTTAAAGGTTATTTCCTTTGTGTGTTTCTGAGAGACATTAGTTTTGACTCCAAAGGGGAAAGGAAGTTTTGTCAACGACCTCAATTTCTACTCTGAAAGTTTTTACAGTATCACCTGAGGTGGCAGGGCTGCTCTTTTGTTTATTGATCTATTCCACTTGTTTGTTAATTTAAAAAAAACCTTACAAAACCAAATTGCTGTTTTTTCACACCAGTTGCAGTTAGAACCTTGTTATGGTTGGGCTCAGTTAAGGGCACTGTTTGACAAACACCTCTGCTAAGTGAAACTGGTGCAGTGGGTTCCTCACTCTTTCATTCTTGCCTTCATGGGACTCTCTTACTTGTAACATTGTTCCTGCATCTGCACCAGGGAACCAGATCAGAGTACTAGTCTGAGTTTAAAAAAAAAAAAGGGGGTTGTGGGGACTATTTCTAATTGAAATCAGATTCCGATTCAATTAAACACACACAAAAAGAAAATCACTGGCACAATGCAGGAACAATGTAAAGGGGAAGAGGGGAGGGATGTGTGGTGGCAAATGCTTAAGTAGGAACTTCTACCAAAAAATCGTTTGTCAAACCATGTCCTGAAAGACTTTACTTTCTTCCAAGCCAGAACCACTCTTTGCTGTGTGTGCAGGTAGAACCTCACACACAGGGATTACAGTTGCAGGACTCTCAGAGCTATTGTAATACCAAAAAATAATAACTGTTCCTACAGACTGACACAATTAACCAAATTCCACTCACAGATCATAGTTGGCAACTCATGCAGCATTTTATGTAGCTGAAGTTGGAGACCAGTTCTATTCCTGAGTTCCATCTCTGGCTCTAATGAGCAATAACTCTGAATACTCTGGCATTCAGTTCACCTACCAGTAAAAGAATTCCTTTCCTCACTGAGCTTTTTACCTTTAACCAGATTTTTAAAATGAGCTTTGACATTCTCAGATGAAAAGAATAATGTGCACAATGTATTATTATAACAAAAACTGTATATGACAGATTCCTACATGTTTTCCTATCTTTTTTGTCACCTTTCCTGTCACCATACTCCTACACGGGACTCAATACACACTGTAAATGTTTGAGTAACGCCAACTTCAAACTAATGAATTGTAATTAATGCATTTGTTCTTTGTTGAGCAATGTTTTGTGTGTTTATTTTTATCTGATAATTTTTGGATAGAGACAGAGGTTACTCCCCCTGAGAGTTCAAATATCAATAGTGCTCTACATAACAAGGGAAGTTTTTAATGATTCCCACAAAAACCGCTGCCACTTGGTAACAAGACAATGGATGAAATACACTGAGTGTAAAATTTTTGCCTCTGGTGCTATTCCTAAGGGACCAAATCTAGAATTGATAGTCAACTTTGCCTAGGATTCAGCAAGAGTTTTCCTGCTGGAGGACTGAGGAGTTGATAAATAAGAGTTTTAAGAATTGGCCAGAGTTAAAATCCTGGAAAGCAAACATTTATGACTCTGTAGAAATGTTGTCTCCCTTTTAATTTCCCTATGAGTGGAGAAGATGGAGAGGATCTTCTGTATATCTCCTTGCAGAAGCACAAGGTACAGTTTTATCTCGTCCTCAACATGTCTGAAAAGCTTATGCCTTATGTTCAGAAATGTCTAAGGTTCCATTGACTTTCAATTTAATATTTTAAAGAGTATTTTGACTGCCTCTTTGCCTCTAGTATCTGTGAACAAGCACAGGTGTTATGTAACCATACATCTCTTCGTGGATTACAAGCAGGTGCTTTGGTAAATTAGAGATGTTGGTGCAGAAAAAAATAAAAGTCAGGTTTAGCAACGATGTCTAATGGATATTTTATAAAAAAATAAAAATAAAAACTAATTCAAATAGGATCACTGTATTTATTCAGTGACATGTTGTTAGTCACTGCCTGTTGTCTGTGTTACTGAACTGCTGTCCTGCTTCAAGGCAATTATCAGCCCCAAAATATTTTCATCCAAAGGTTTAAACTGCAACAACTGTGAGGACATGTGGAAGATTCCTCTGTCATTATCTCACCCTTCAGTTCTAACATGAATGCTTGACTGGGAAGGTCTGTGACTAGTGGAGATGAATAAACAGTTGGAGCTGGTGTTTGTGTGTGCCAAGCTGTGTGTGTAGAGCTGGGGAGGCTCAGCAGTTCCTGGGGGCTGTCAGACTGATCACACGCAGCAAAGCAGCCTCGTGTCTCTGCCTGTGGCTCCCAGCAAGCCCTGATGTGCCAGTCAGGCTTTGCTATCAAGTACAAGCTTGTGTGTTCTTGAAATGTGCCTTCAACTCACAGGTGTACTCAGTAACTTGAAAGCTTTCATATACTCTAAAAACTTGTCTTGCACTCCAAGGGGAAATCTTTGTTCTTAATACAGAGCCCAAGCCTGCAAGTTCTCTGTGGAAAACCAGGCTCCCAGCATAGAGGGACAGTTGTTAAACAGTTTCAGCAATGGTAAAATGATCCTTCTTTTGTATTTCTCTACAATAATTTCCAATTCTTTGGGATGGAAGGCTGTGAAACCATGAGTTGCTATTACTCACACTGACTTACTTGCATGAATGTATATATGCCCATTTTGCCTTGCAGAAATACTTAGGGGGAGAGGTACATTTCTTTTTTTCACACATCACTGCATTATACTGGAGAGGATTTTAACACGTTTTCTGATTTTATTTGCCAAATTGGGGGTTCAAGTTTACAATTTACAGCTGACTTGACGGTCCAGAAAGTACACCTGATTACCAATTATGTCTCTGTCTTGTAGTAACATATCTAACCAAGGAAAGAAACACTGGAGAGCTGAGCCGTTAGGAGCAAATACAAAATTTTCTTTACAAATAAAGGAAATTGAGTCTGTTTAGTCAATTCTTGAGGAAAATGTGCAACTATAACTGTACAATTAAACCCTCAACAGTTATTCAAGGACTAAAACTGCCTTAGAGATTAGCTACAGGTCATGAAAATATAAGAAAGATTCGAAGGAAGGTAACTGAGTATTTATCAATAAGCCCTCTACATTTTTGGGGGTTCTTTTGTTACTGTTTCAGGGATATTAAACTCATATTATTTTAATATTTACATGCATTTATATTATTTTAAATATTTATATATAATCAATATACCCTTTTTTGTTGATAATAGCTAATTTTAGGGTAGTAAAAACATATATTGGAAATGTTTTTAAACTGCACAGCAGTTAAAATTCATGATTACTTGGGTTTAGATACATCAGAGTATTACTACAATTGTTTACTTCAGGAATACCTGGTAATTTATAGACTAAACAAGGGGTTCTAGTAGAGAACTGACAGGTGCCACTTGTTCCTGCTTGGAATTATCTTTCAAGCTTGTCACCTGTATTTCAAATTATAGACCTTCAAAGACTAATCTAGAGAAAGACAATATAGTAAATTACAGGTGAAAAAAGAGGAAAAAACCCCAAGCAGATACAACTGCATAGTCAAGAGACCCAAACGAAACAGAAGGAAGAAAATCAAGCTGCACACATGAGTTTACCTTGTCTGAATTGGAAGATATCCATATTAATCAATCTTGGGAGATGCAGACAGAATAAAGAGTCATCTTGCTGTGATGGGCTTCAGGAAGGCCTTGAGACATCCGTCCCTTTGGGGAGTACTTCATAATCTTGCATTTATAAAGTTGTGATGCTTTGCTTACCTTTTATGCCCAGTGGATACAATTGCTGTATGTGAAACCAGAGAAGTAAGGGATGGCAGCTCCTCTCTCCTGCTGTTTGCACAGGGAAGCACAACACAAACCCTGCACATGCCACAGCCCTTGTGGGTGGCAGTGGAAGTGAGGACATAGCTGGTGGGAAGTGACAGCTGGGAATACAAAAGAAAAAAACAATGGGGATGTGGGAGCAAGATTCAGAAAAGTATAGTCAGGACTTCTGAGGAGGCAGGAACTAATCCAGGCCTCATTGAGTAGGTCCAGTAGAAGAACCACGTGAAGAGGCAAAACAGGAAACAAGCCGGAAGACCGTGCTAATGTTGTATGGCTGGGGAAGCAAATACAGACAGCAAATTCCTACTTCATCAAAACGGTACTTGTTTCTTAACCCGACCTGTGTCCTAACACTCATCTGTGAATGATATGCTGCTGCTTTTGATAGAAAAGAGTGACTTGGCTATTCCTTTAAGAGCAAATGCGGGCGAGCTGTAGCTGTGGAGCGGCACTGAGCTCTTCCATGACAGGTGGACAGGAAAGGGACAAAAAGGGTTATTTAAAGTCTGCCTGCTCTTGGTGCAGTGGCAGGTGTGCTGGCAGGCAGCTCTGTGACCTTCTGGAGTTGAGCTCCCCAGTAACTGAGCTGGATGTGACTGACAGGGCTCTGTGCCTTCCACACAGAATGTCCCAAGTTATTTATATGGGTTTGTTTAGTCTTGAGAAGCCTCGGGGGCACCTCATTGCTCTCACAACCACCTGAAAGGAGGGATGGGGGCTGGTCAATTCTGCCTTGCCTGCAGTGAGAGGCTTTAAGCTGAGATAGGAGATTCTGATACTTGAGAAAGATTTTTCCCTGCCAGGGTGGCCATGATTTGGAATAGGTGAAGTCGCCATCCCTGGAGGTGTTCAGGTGTCTGGATCTGCTTCTGGGTGATGTGCTTTAATGCTTTGGGGATTACAGTGGTTGTACTGGGTGAACATTGGACATGATGTTCTTAAAGGTCTGTTCCAACCTTGGTGATTCCATGACTGCTTTGTGCCATGTCCCAGGTAAGGCAGGCAGCGCAGGGACACGTGGATGCCACATCCCCAGAGCGCGGCAGACTGGAAACGCGACCTCACTGCCGGCAGGGACGCGCTGAGCCCACAACCGGGGGAACACTTCACGGAGCGGGACCGCAGCATTCTGAGCACCGTTTGGGGGTCGGGGGTCCCGAAATCCATTCCTGCCCCGCGATGTCCCCCAGTCGGGGAAGGGCCCATCCCGGCCGCACCAAGGGCTCGGTGCCCCCGCGGGCCGTGAGGGGATGGGGCGGAACTCACGGGGCCTCGCGCGCGCCGCCATAGCGAGGGCGCGCGGGCACGTGCGGCGCGCGCCTGCGCCGCCCCTTCTCCTACACACCCCGCGCGCGCCCCCGCCCTCCCGCGCGCGCCGTCCTCTGTGTCTCCGCGCCGCGGTCACGCCCCCACAACGCTCCCCGACCAATGAGCGCCTGGCTTGGGGCGGTCGGGGGGCGCGGCCTCTCCACGGCTGCGCACGCGGGATCTCCCCGGCGTGTGTGTGTGTGCGGAGAGCAGTGCGCCTGCGCATCGTACCGCCCGCGGCACAGCGCGCCCGGGGGGGGGGGGCTCGGTGCGCACGCGCGGTGCGGCCGCCGTGGCCCGGCCGGGCGGGGGGGGCCGCGCATGCGCGCCGCGTGCCCGCCCCTCGCCAGCAGCAGAGGAGGAGGTGGCGGTGGCGGCTCTGGGCGAGGGAGCGTGAGGGGAGTGAGAGGCGCCGTTGCCGCCCCGGTATCCGGCAGGACCGCGTGGAGGAGGCGGGAGCGCCCCGGCGGCGGAGGAACCTGAGTGGCGGCGGCAGCAGCAGCAGCAGCAGCAGGAGGAGTCAGTGCCCGGCCCCCCGCGCAGCCCCGTTGCAGCCCCCCCCCTCCCTCCCGCCCTCCGCGCTCCGCAGCCACCAACATGTCGGCGCCGGCGGCCAAAGTCAGTAAGAAGGAGCTGAACTCCAACCACGATGGGGCCGACGAGACCTCAGGTGAGGCCGCGCCGGGGGCGGGACGGGAATGGCGGCAGCCGGCGCGGCCTCCGCCTCGCGCCGACCGCCATTTTCCCCCGCCGCACGGGCCGCAGCCGCGCCGGGGGCGGGCGGAGCGCGGGCCCGGCCGGGCGGATGTGCAGGCCCGGCGGCGGCGGGAGGAGGCCATGTTAGCGCCCTTTTGTCTGCACTGCCGGCCCGGCTTCGCTCCCCGCGGGGCCGGGCGGGGGGCGCTGCGGCTCGGCGGAGCAGCGGGACCCCCCGCCGCCCCTCCCGGAGCAGCATCCGCGGAGCCTCATTGTGCTCCGCCGCCGCCGCCATGATGCGCCGCCGCCTCCCGCGCCGGCCGCGGCCGCGTGGTGCTGCCGGGCCGCGCGGGGATGGAGCGGCGGAGACACGCGGTGCTGGGGCCGCCCGCGCCGGCCCCACGTGCGATCTCGGCTTTTAAAGGTCGGGGTTGCCCCCGGCCGCGGCGCCTTCCCCACGTGCGTCCCCCGCGCCGGGAGAGGCAGAGCTGTCCCCCAGCGCGGGCCGGGCCGGGCGGGACGCGCACCGGGCGCTGCTCCGCTCCAGCCGCTTCCCGCTGCCGCTCATTCATCTCCCGCGCGGTGGGTAAACAGCGCTCCGTAAGCCCGGCCTCGGCCAAACTTGGTCCAGGGGAAGTGCCCTTTAGAAAATACCTGCCAAACGGCGGTTTTCGCGTCTCTTTCATTTGTAACTGTATTTTTGACCGTTCTTTTCGGTTTTTGGAAGGTGGCATGTGCCCAGATAGGCTATTTCTATTGATATTCTAGCGCTCTGTAAATAACTTCGTGTTTCTTCAGATGTGTTGGTCGTAGCAAATGCGGCTTACAACTTTTTAATTAAAATATTATTGGCTTATAATTTAAGTTGGCTTGTAAAACAGTGTAGCGGGATGTGAGCTGTGGTTTCTAAGGGTGAACTCAGTTTAAGGGCTGTTTTATCAAACTTTGCTGCACTTCAGCTGCAGCACGCCCTGTGAAGCTGGTGCTTTGAGGCCTTGTATCTCTTGTGACATTGAATAGAAATACCCGAGAACTTCTACAGTAGGTCACTAGAGAGTTTCTCAAAGAGAAACCCCAGGTGATTTGTCAGGCTTGTGAATGAAGGGATATTGACACATTTTCATCTGTTTTTCAGAAAAAGAGCAACAGGAAGCAATTGAACACATTGATGAAGTACAGAATGAAATAGACAGGTAAACGTTATCTAACTTTTAAAATGTTTTAGCAGAAATTGAAATGTAGCTGACAAAAGTGAAAGTGTTTAGTATAAAGTGAGCACTCGGTAGTGCTCACTGTCTTTGAACTCTGTCAAGATATACCTGTGTTCTGACTTGATTAGAGACATTAAAATAACAAAGAAGTGTCCTGGTTTCTTGCTTAATTGTGTATAATTAAAGAGGTAGAACTTGAGTTTAAAATTTTTAATTAATTGTGGTATTTTTGATAATAGAAATGTATTTCGCTGTGGCTTCTCAAGTTAATGTGTAAGCTGTTTGGCTAAAGTATTTCCCTGTTAGCAAGCAGAACCAAACACTTGGCTGAAAAGTCAGCTTTTATTATATGTTTTTATTATAATATTCACGGGCTTGTGCAGTGATACACAGAAAATGTCTCTGAGGTGTTAATTTTGTATGCCAAAGCTCTTGGTGGTGTGGGTTCTGTGTCAGTCCCTGCCTGCATGTTCTCTCCATGCCCAGTGTCCTACAGGGACTGCAGGTGGCTCTTGGGGCTGTGAATGTGGGAAGCTGTTGCAGTATGAGGGCTTTGCCTTTTTACGAGAGCAGCTCAGTTTTAAGTCTTCAGATTTTACTTGCACAGGTGCAGAATTTTGTTGCTGTAGCTTCCTTGCCTGACTAAAAGTTTTAGGGGGCAGGTGATAGGGCTGTGTTACCCTTCTACGGGTTTTGTGCAGGCAAAATGTTCAAGAGGTAAAACACTGCTTTGTGTTTAGAAGATTCCATTCAGACCAGTGAGATTGCTTCTGGCAGAGTGTTTCTTAAGAGTTGTTACAGCTCTGAGCTTCTGTGGTTTTTGGGACACTTCATCTGCAGAATATGGCAGACTGGTCTTATCAAACACTTTCAACTTTTAGTTAACTGCTCTGATGTGTCCTTAAATCCCAGTTGTCTCCTGTGGTTAACATGGCTCTTTCTCTCACAGACTGAATGAACAAGCCAGTGAGGAAATTTTGAAAGTAGAACAGAAATACAACAAACTCCGCCAACCATTCTTCCAGAAGAGGTCAGAATTGATCGCCAAAATCCCGAATTTCTGGGTAACAACATTTGTCAACCACCCACAAGGTACATTCTTAACAGCCCTCTTTTTTCCCCCCCTGTAAATTCAGTGTTTGCTTGATTGTTATGTGAGTGCCTTAAAGCTCCAAGGGTCTTGTGGAGTTGTTACTAAGCATACAAAACACTTCCTTTCTGTCTTAGATTTCATTTTTTAAGCTTTTTCTTTCTTGCACTGGTTTGCCAAAGGAACATCTTGTTTATTAAAATATTTCAATCCTAAAATTTCTCTCTGCATTTTAAATTGCAAGTTTTCCACTTTATTCAGTTCTTTGGGAACTTAGAACAAAAAAAAAAAAAAAACAACCAAAACAATTGTTCTAGATTGTTTGGGTGGTTTTTAATGGGAAGTGAGCTCCTTGGAACTCCTGATAAT
Organism: Camarhynchus parvulus; assembly: GCF_901933205.1. NCBI lineage: Eukaryota > Metazoa > Chordata > Aves > Passeriformes > Thraupidae > Camarhynchus > Camarhynchus parvulus. The sequence goes on along the minus strand of NC_044587.1, from coordinate 5,560,194 downwards.
AAACTTTCTACAAAACAGTTTTTAGACTGCTTAGATTGAGCAAACTACATGTATGAAAATCTGTTTGAGAGGGAAGGGTGGGTATGTGTGGGTAGGCTGTTGGCTGGTAACTTGAAAAGAAAGAGCCATGAAGAGTTGGTTTGGACAGATGTGTTGCTTTTTAGATCTTCCTGGCTGTCAGTTTCCTGTGTTTTACCTGCCTGTTTCATGACTTTGTTAATGTGGGATTCTTCCTTCTCTCTCAGTATCTGCACTGCTGGGAGAAGAAGATGAGGAAGCACTGCATTACTTGACCAGAGTTGAGGTGACAGAATTTGAAGACATCAAATCAGGTTACAGAATAGATTTTGTAAGTACTTTAAATAGTTCATTCACTTGTGATTTTGCTGTCGTTTTTTTTAATGTAATTGCATGTTGGGTTGTAGTTTATAACTTAAATCTCTACAGTTATCTATTTAGTGCCAGGTTTGACTTGTTATGTGTGTTTCCATTCTGTGAGTTCTAACTCTTTGCTTTCCACTTTGCAGTATTTTGATGAGAATCCCTACTTTGAAAATAAAGTTCTCTCCAAAGAGTTTCACCTCAATGAAAGTGGAGACCCATCTTCAAAATCGACTGAGATCAAATGGAAATCTGGAAAGGTAAGTATTGCATCTGGGAGAGCACAAGTGTGACCAAGTGAAAACATTACCAAGTGCATTAGCTTGTCTCTTCCTTGGCCAGAATCTAGACTGTGTTGTGTTGTTTACTTAAAAAAACTACTAAATGAAGAATTCCAAGGACAACAGGTTTAGGGAATCAGATAGCAGCGTGTGATCTTGTTTTATATTTTCCTCTATTTCTTCGACTTCATTTCCAGATGCCACATCTTTTGTGGAATTTGCAGCCATAATTGGGCACACCTGTCCCCCAGGCAGTGTTCAAGAATCATTAATTTACTGCAGTTTATTTCTGTAGAAGTTCTTCAGTGTTATCCTGAAGATTTTGATCAGAGTTTATAAAATTAGAGCTGAGGCTTGCAGTTAAATTGCAGCTTGGTTTGTCACTCTCAGACCAAGGAGAAAATTTAATGTTTTTCATATTGAGAACTAGAACATTTCCTCTTGTACCAGAAATTGCATTCCTGTACAGACCAGTTGTGTAATCTTTACAATACTGCACAAAATCAGTGTGAATTCTACTTTGTTCTTAAACAGTCTAAACCTATAAATGTTGTCATTCTGTCAGGAGAAAAAAAACACTGAAAGTGTGGTGTAACCTATGGTCAGAGAAATAATTTATTTAATTTCAGACTTAACGAAAATATTGTTGCAAACTTACTACAAACTTACTACTTCTTTTCTAGGGTAAGGTGATAGATACATCTCTTACATGTATTCTTGTGACCATATTTTAGCAGTTTTTGTGGAGTTTTTTTGCACTTACTACAGAGTGGTGTGAAGACTTCAGAGTGGGAAATTGTAGGCAGAAAGGCCTAGGCAGGTCTTTATATCCAAATGCTGAAAGAGCTTAGAGGTGTGGAGACTTTAAATTGGCTGTATGTAGTAGTTGCTGCAGTTACAACTACTCTGAGTGGCAATTAGACCTTGTAAGTTCAGTATGTCATTAAATACTTGTCCTACTTGTGTTTCCCTGAGATAGGGAAACGTAAATCAAATCTGAGATTATGTGAGTTTTCAGTGTTCCAGTGGAGGCCATTGAAAGAAACCAGTGGGTTTACTGTTCTCTCATGTTTATGAGAAATGCAGTATCTTCTGTGAGTTGTTTGGGCTTCAGACTTACCCTTGAAGAGGGAGGGGAAAGTGACTTCTTAGGGTTGTTTAGACAAGTGCATTTTTTAAATGGTGCTTATAGGAAAAAAAATGTCATGGAAGGACAACTTTAGGGAACTTCTTAACTTTCTTTTCAGGACCTGACAAAACGTTCAAGCCAGACACAGAACAAAGCCAGTAGGAAGAGGCAGCATGAAGAGCCAGAAAGCTTCTTCACCTGGTTCACTGACCACTCTGATGCAGGGGCTGATGAGCTAGGAGAAGTCATCAAGGATGACATCTGGCCAAACCCCCTACAGTACTACTTGGTAGGTACAGCCCTGAGCAGGGCATTGCACCCACAGCAGCTCTGGGAAAGAGGGAATTTCATCACTGTATTGATGTTGCAAATGTGTCTTTAAGGTTCCTGATATGGATGATGAAGAAGGGGAGGGTGAGGAGGATGACGACGATGATGAAGAGGAGGAAGGATTAGAGGATATTGATGAAGAAGGAGATGAAGATGAGGGGGAGGAGGATGAAGATGATGATGAGGGAGAGGAAGGAGAGGTGAGTAATCTTGCCCTTCATGCCATTTGTGTGGTGTTTGAGAGGGATCTTTTAAGAATACCAATTGTGGCAAAGGTGAACTGGCTCTTTTCTGCACCCCAGAGGTGTGAGAACTGTGACTGCATTAACTTGAGTGGTTTCAGGTAGCAATAACTGTTTGTGTATATGAGAGACAGTGGAAGTATATAGTTTCAGTAAATTTGTAAGGGAAGTGCTCTAGGAGAACTAGGATATTAATGTGACAAAATTCTTATTTCATTATTGAGTATTCTAGCAATGTTTTACATATAAATGGCTTTTGTTGCTGCATCCAGTCATCCTTCCCACTTGTTGGTTTATTTCTGCTTATGGCCAGCCTAGCTAACACTTTCTGTTGGGCTCAGGAATTAAAACTTTGCTTTAGTAGTAAGTGGGATTTCAAGTTCAGCATCCAGGGTGTTGGGAAGTTAGTTTAGAATGTCTTTGTTTCTTGAAACTGGGTGTGGTGTGTCTGACTTCCAGCAGCACAAACCATGTGCAGTGAGAGGAGGGCTGTGCTGGGCTCTGTTCTATAACCTAGAATTTGGCATGTGAAAGGTGAAGCATTTTGTTCTTTGCAGTTTTAAATGAGGGCAAAAAGATGATCCTTCATTTTCCACATGTTAAACTCACGGCAGTGCTTGTAGTGATTCTAAGTCACAGTTTGTCAAACCTCTGATGTGTTTTCCTTGGGACACCCAGGGAGTGAGTGATGTGTGCTCAGTAGTTGGGCACCCAGGGCAAGTGTTACCATCCTTTAGCGAGGGAAGAGATGATCATAGAGCACCATGAGTAGCGCTGTAAAAAGTTCTGGTCACTGCATTTGCTATCTGAAGTTTAGTGATTAGATTTATTTAATTCTTGCTTATCTTTCAACAGGAGGATGAAGGAGAAGATGACTAATTGAACACTGATGGATTCCAAACCCCCTTTTTACCTTTTTAATTTTTCTCCAGTCCCTGGGAGCAAGTTGCTGTCTTTTTTTTCTTGTGCTCAGTCGCCTTGTTCTCTTGAGGTCTCTTTTTCTCTCCTCTACACCATGGTTCACGATTTCTTTTGGGGAAATATCTTGAGCAGAATACAGTGGAAAAAAATCTACCAGTTTCTGTTTCAAGTTCATTTTTATCCCTTTCTGTCTCAAAACAAAAACTGTTTATGAATTCAACACACCATGTTCTGTGGGAAAAAAGAAAACCTTCTGCTCCCTTCACTCTGCTGGAAGCTGAAGAGTGCTAGGCCCCTGTGTAGTAGTGCATAGAATCTAGCTTTTTTCCTTCTTTCTCTGTATATTGGGCTCAGAGATTACACTGTGTCTCTATGTGAATATGGACAGTTAGCATTTACCAACATGTATCTGTCTACTTTCTCTTGTTTAAAAAAAAAGAAAAAACGACAAAAAAATAAAAATAAAAATGGGGTTATAGAAGGTCAGCCGGGGTGGGTTTCAGAAGTTTGGGTGGGTTAAGTGGGCATTTTGACAACATGGCTTCTTCTCCTTTGGCATGTTTAATTGTGATGTTTAACAAACATCCTTGCAGTTTAAGATGACACTTTTAAAATAAAATCTTCTCCTAATGATGACTTTGAGCCCTGCCACTTGATGGAGAATCAGCAGAACCTGTAGGATCTTATTTGGAATTGACATTCTCTATTGTAATTTTGTTCTTGTTTATTTTTAAAATTTCTTTTTGTTTTGGTTTTTTTGGTGGTTTTTCCTTTTTTTTTTTTTTTTTTTTTTTTTTTTTTTTTTTTGTTTCACTGGAAAGGAAAGAAAGATGCTCAGTTTTAAACGTTAAAGTGTACAAGTTGCTTTGTTACAATAAAACTAAATGTGTACACAAAGGGACTGGTTGGTCTTCACTGAAAGAAACAGCTTTTATATCCTATTTAGAACTTGCTGTAGTTTCTTGGCATTTTTGGGGGCATTTTGTCAGTATTTCTGTAGTGCAGTGCAGCCTTGTGGTTGTGTGGACTGAACCAGTTCATGTAGTTCCCACTATTTCAGTACCTGTAAAGTGTTGCCTGTGGTAGTTCCTACTGCACACTGACTCTTGAGTTCCCTGTAGGGTCATGTGCTGTGTGTGAGGACACAGGTATATATTCATGTTTTGCAAAAAGGAAAGTCATTTGATTTGTAGAATTTTTAGTAATTTGCAGTACTGTATCTCCAGTACATCAGTTTGCATGAAAATACCATGCAAGCTCAGAATAAAAAGACCAAGGGGTGGTTTTAAAATATTTGGGTGATTTTGTAAGTTTTCAGTTAAAAACAAATCTTAATTGCAAGCTAATTTGGGGGCTGTTTCAAAGAGCAAGATTCTTAGTAAAGTTCATGTATAAAAAGTTGCTACTTCAATGCTTTTTTTTCCTTGGTAGCATGTATATGTGCTTTAGATACACTGTACTCTCATTTTAAGAGACTGCATTTGAGAAACTTGTAACAATTTCACATAAGAGGGTGTTGGAACTGGTATTCCACAAAATGTAATGGAAGTTGTTTTAACATGCTTTGCTTTTGAAATATTTAAGAAAAAATGTTCTATCAGCTCATCTGAAATTCAAACAGCTCTTTGGATGTGTAGAAAAGACTGTCTTCTGGGAAGACTTGTTATATTCTCTGATTCCTTTTCCTCACAGAATTTGCTGTAGTCAAATTCAGCTTTTTTTGATGCTTAAGAATACACTTGGCAGAACAAGATCAATGTCTGGTTGAGACGTGCACAAATAACGTGTGAGGGAAAACATTCTGTAAGTGTGTGGTCCAGCTTGGATTCAATCCAGTTATCAGAGACAATGCAACGTCCAGTCTCATGTGATCAATGCAAAAATAAGACAACCATGTACTTTATTCCATCTCAACAAAAGCTTCTGCCCTCATCCTGCTTTGCAGAGCCAAGTACAACGTTGATCAGTAATGGTTTCTTACCATCTAGAGAGAGAAGGAACAAAACCCATGAAGTCCTATAAATTTTAGTGTTTTTTTAATTTGATTCCTTTTTGTTGTAAGATTGAAATTAGCTTCCTGTTGTGGTAGAGGGTCGATGTGCTGTTTCTTGCCATGATGCCTCATTACTTAATTTTTATGTAGTCCTAATTGTAGTTCCTCAAGGAAAATAATCTTTTGCTAGTCTTGAATGCTTTAGGAAAAATATTGTGGCATTGTTGTTCCATCCCTGTTGGTTACTAGCAGAAAACTTATAAAAACTGTTTTGAAAGTAATCAAAGCTTCAGGCTCTGTAAAGTCAAATAGCAGGAACAAGAAATGAGAAGTCTGGATAATTAAATGCTACTTAAGAGATTTTTCTTGCGCATTCTTTAGGATTTTACAGGGTGCCAAAATACTCTTGCTACTGTACTGATAATACTGAATTTGCTGTGAAACTTGAGGGTTTACTCCTGGCAATGGCTAAAGAGTAAACTGACATGGTAAAAGAATAAACCATATTAGTTAAGTGTTATTTTAATTTTTTTTTTCTAGCATGGAAATGATTAGGGATTAACAATTTCTCTGCAATGCTCAAGAAATACTACAGCTGGCCATCGTGTGCTCTGACTGTTCACTTAATGTCTAATTTGGCTGAATATATGTAATGGGTGTCCATTTTTTACTGGATTTATTTTATATGTGTATAAAGAGCTTTTTTAAAAGACATCTACCTTGGATAATAATGGAAGATTCATTCTTATTAAATATCATTAATTCCCCACTGCTTGAGTTCCTCACATACAGTTAATCCCACCATGTGAAATTTGTCACAGGTGGTGAACGACTTCAGGTTTTTTGGCTTGAATTTCCAGGGCTAGAACATAACAGTTGGCAGCAATTTAGTAAAGCTGCTGTGCTGGGGCTATATGGCCTAACTATCTCAAAGGTTATTTTTAAGTTTAATTGCTATAAAATTGAATCTTTTGTCTGTAATTTCTCGTGCCAAAGGAAACAAATACAGCTGAGTGTGTAAATACAGCCAGGAAGGTTTGGGGTTTTTAAAGAGATTATCTGTGTACTTATTCATACTTGTCAACATAGTTTCTGTCCCTGTAAACAAGCATTATCTGAATCGATTTCTCAGTCATTTATGATATTCATTTGAATCTGTAAGCTCTTTGTACCACACTAAACCAGGTGCATAAGGATAGTTCTTTGTTTATTGGATACTGTTCCTGAATTTTGAAGCCATGTTGTTTTTTGTTTTGGTTTTTTGTTTTTTTAAAGAGAATTAAATCAATGAAATAATTTCTCTGCTGTACCTTCAAGCTATCCTTCTGTTTGAAGGAATTAAAATACATTTAACTGTTACTTGATGTTACCATTTCTAAGAGTCTTTTTCAAAAGAATCAAGTTTTTTAGTCCCAAACTCAAATCTTTAGTCCCAAACACAATCTTTCACGGGTGATGTGGACAGTGCTTGCTTTTCCTTTATGGAGAAGAGTGAGGGGAGGTCGCAGGTGCCTGGTACACAACACTTGCTTCCTGCGGGAAACAGATTTATGCTTACTGCCCTTTCTCCCTCTCCTGGATTAAAAATTGAAACTTTTAAGACTTTTTCTTGATCATCACCTTTTCCGCGTGCTCTCTCGGGTATAATGGAGGACAGGGACTGCCGGCTCAAGGTCGGGACGCGCCTTTAGCCCCCGCCCTGCCCCGGGAACCCCCAGAGAGTCCGCGCAGCTCCCGGGCCGGTGCCACCGCCCCTTGCCGGCTCCTGGGCAGGACCTTCACCGGGATCATCCTCCGGGGCTGGACGGGCACTTCGTGCTCCCAGTAGTGACATTCACCTTCCCGCGGGACAGGGGGCTGCCGAATGGGCAGGAACTGCTGGTCCCACGTACCGGCCCCCTCTCTCGGCAGGAACTGCGGGACACAGCTGAGCCATGCCCGGGGAAGGGGTTGGGATACTGGGTAGCCAGGGACGCTGCCTTGGGGTCACCCGAGAGGTGAGAGCCAGCCCTTTCCCTCCACGCTGGGGAACTCCAGCTCCCCAACATCCCTGAACTGCTCCCTGCCCTTCCTCTGCCTCCCCTGGAGGGTCTGAGAGCTGAAGGAAAGAGGAGGAAGCCACTGTAGGAACCCTGACTGCCTGGTGGGCAAAGGACCCCAGGCCAGAGCCCCCCAAGCACGTCCCCAGAGACAGCCAAACACAGCCTTGATCCAATCTGCTGGAGGTGTGGAAACATCCCTGCTCCTCTGGAACCCAGTCTACACTTGCTAGTTTGATTTTCCCCTTTCCAGTATTTCCACTGAATGAACTGTCAAATTAAAATAATTGCTTAAACACTAAACAGAGCCTGGACCATGTTCTAAATAGCATCAGGTTTCTGAAGGGTTTATATTAATCAAATGCACTTGCTTTATTAACAACAGGAGCATATTCAAAGGCTTTGTATTAGTTTAAGGCTTTATTAATTCAAGTCAGTTCAGCTAGGTTCAAATTTTTAATTTTATGATGAGTTCCTTTTATTAATTACTCAGTTGCAAATCACAAAATGTTTAGGCTAGAAAAACTTTTCTAATTAAGTAAAAGGAACATACTTCTGTTTATTAGTATATTTCTAAATTTGTATGTGGGAATACTATCACCTCCAAATGCCTTCTGATTCAGCTGTGCACTGCTCCATGATTGAAAAGCATATTAGCAGGATAGACACATTATGTAATATTGCTGAGAAGCGTCTTTAAACACCTGAAAACAACAAGTATATTTTTATTTTTTTTAAAGCACTGGACTTGTGACACACAGTCTATTCTGTGTGATGCTGTGGCACTACTGCAGCACGGTGTTTTTTCACTACGGTAGCCAGGGGATTGCTGCCAGCCTCGCCAATGCATGTGGGACGTTTTTTCACTCAAATATTCAGCAGAAACTGCGTGTGAAGTTCTGCAGGGGAAAACTTCCCCAAAGCCCAGCATCGCCCCGTCCCAGGGATGGGATGCAGGGATGCCGTCGCAAGCAGAGTTGCACTTCGCCGCTTCCCCTTCGAGCGAGCGCCGGTCACGAGCCCTTGTGGAGAACTGAAACTGGGAACCACCCGATGGCCCCGGCACAAAGGGCCCGGCTGGGGCCACCGCGGGGCTTTCTGCTCCGGGCTTCCAGAGGGACGGAGCAGGGATCCGCCACCGTGCCTGCCGTCCCCTCCCTTCGGCACGGACCCGCAGCTCTGTGCCACCGCGGGCACTGACCCCTCCAGCCTCTCTCAGCCTCTCCTTCCCCGGCGGGCAAGGTCCGGTACCTCCGCGTCCTCGGCGTCCCCGCTCCTTCCCGCCGCCTCACCGGACCCCGACCTCGCGTTTCCCCCCGGGGCGGGCGGAGGCGGCGGCGCCTCCTCAGCCGGGGCCCGGAGCGGCGGCTGCCCCGGGGCCGTGTGGGGAAGGGCGGCTCCCGCTCCTCGTCCCGCTCCCGCTCCCGAGGGCCGCCCGCCGGCAGCTCCCCCGGGCCGCCCCCGCGAGAGGGCGCTGGCGGCGGCCCCGGGACCGCCGAGTTTGAAAAGTGCCGGTCCGGGCGGAGCAATGGCGGCAATGGCGACCCCGCAGGTGAGCGCTGAGGGCTCGGGGGTGGCAGCGGGCCGAGCAGCGCCTGGGGGGAAGGCGGTTCCCGCGCCTTTTGGGGATCCCTGGACACTTTGGGGATCCCTGAACACTTTGGAGGTCCCTCCATCCATGTCCCCGCCGGCAAAGCACTGCGGCCCTGCGCCCTCTGGGCGTCCCTGTGTCCTTTGGGGGTCCCTCCATCCATCCCCCGCCGGGAAAATCCCGTGTCCCGCCCCGCCGGGAGCCCCCGCAGAGGCGGCTGTGCTGAGGGGCTTCGCGCCGCTCCCCCTCCGCTCGCATGGCCGCGCCCCAAGGAGGTGGGAGAGGGTGTGGGAAGCTGGTGGGATCCCCTAAAAATGTCCCTCTTCGCCTCAGGGAAATGGGGTTCGGGCCAAGTTGGTGCCTGCTGAGGGAATCTCTCGGCGTCGAGGAGGGGTTGGGGGGCGAGGCGGCTGGCGCGGGGCCGGGAGGGCAGCCAGGCTCCGTGCTGGGAAAACATTCGTGTCTGGAACAGGCTCCCCGGAGTGGGGAAGATGTTCTGCCCTCTTCCCTTGAGACGAAATTTCAAGCCTAGTCTGGGAAAGAAGGGACAGAGTGACCGACACAAAGAGCGCTGGCTGCCGCCCGGGTTCTTCCCATCCCGATGCTTCCTGGGCTCGCTCCTTCCAACCCTCAGCCTTGGAGTTGGGAATGCTCCAGGCAGGACCACAAGTGTCTTTTTCCTAAATTAGCCGTGACTTCATCTTGTAAGACATGAATGTAGCTGGTATGAGGCTCCCTAACGTGCGTCTCATCCCTACGGTATGAACTTGCTGTGAAAGATGGGATTTAAGATGTCCTGGGAATGTTTGGGCTGCAGGGAGGATGGCAGCCTCACCACTGGCTTATTAAATCAAGTTATAAATCAATTTCTGTGTTAGTGGTGAAAGTGTAAAGGCCAGGACTGCTCTGGGCTTTGTGCAGGTGAAACTCATTTCCAAGCTGGGCATAATTGATGGGATGGGATCTTCCTGGCTGCAATCCAAAGGATTAAGTGTAACTCATACTGCTGAAATTTTTGCTAGTTAGAAAGCAGTCTGGACACTTGGGTATGACATGAGCCTGGCAGAAATTCTGGGTGAGGTCCAGCATCCCCACTACAAGTGCCAAAAGCAAGCCAATTTCAGCTACTTTGGGTATTTCTCTGCAAGCTGTAAATGTGTTTCAGGACTGTGTTGGAGACTGACCTTTCTAGAGAACCCAACAACAGCTGCAGCACAGGCTGTGGCAGTGTCAGGACACCCCACCGAAATTCCTGAGCCAGAAGGCAAAATGGCTCAACCCAAATGCAAATTTGTCTTTCCTGTGCTTCTCAAAAGTGGAGTGTTTTATCTTCCTGGTGCAAACAATGTTCATGTTGTGGCACCCTCTGATCCACAGAGGGGAAGATGGGGAAGTGAAACACGTTACATTCTAAATATAGAAATTTAGCCTGATGCATTAACTGATATTCAGATTAGTTTTTGTCAGAGACTGATGTAGAGGAAAATTGACCAGAGAACTGCTGAGACTGTACCTGTTCTCTGAATCAATACCCAGAGCTTCATATTCAGCACCTTTTATCGGTATTACTGTAGTACCACTGCTCATTCCTTTCCTCTGAGTGGATCCAAGGGGGGAAATTCTTACACCCATTTGCATAATTTGGATAGAAGATGAATCTATGTGCTTTTATTAGTTATTTAAATAAAAATTGTAACCATCAAACTCCTTTTAATAACTTGCTACAGACTGGATAAAGAGCTTTTTGATTTTCCAACTTAGGGCTGGTAAAGGTTGCCTGTGACTCAGGAACTCCATGATTCAAATTCTTCCTCACAAAACTTTGGATGTCTTTCAAAGCTCTGGCTTAGTTCCTGGCTTTACTAATTGGGCGAGAACTTCCTGAAATCAGGATGTTGGTCTGAACCTTTTTGTTTTGCTACCAATCTGAACAACTCCTATTTTGGCCATTGCAGCCAAAGCTTGGATTTAGGCCAACTTTTCAAATGGATTTTTTTCTCTTTTTTCTTTGTGCTATTGGACTGAAATTGGAGCAATGTTTGGTTGAGTCTTTGATTAAGTAATTGTTTCTGGAGGAGGCTCTGGATGCACAGCACACTCTGAAAGTGTATTAATGTACACGAGTAACACAAAGCCAGCGTGGTTTGTTGTTGGAAATGTGGTCAACCAGTGACAGAGTGTGAAAACAAGTCGGGATTCCTGAGCCCTGTCTTTAGGCACTGATGTGCTCTATGATGTTAAGCCAGTTACTGTAGCAGTACTTGACCACTTCTTTTGCATTTAAGCCATAGGTGTGAGTCATTAATGGGAGGTTATGAATGCATTAATTGCTTTGGATGCCTTAAAGCTGCTCTTCCTGTTGAAGAGAGAAGCACAAGCTCTTGCTTGGATGTGTTGTGGTGTTGGGTAACACCCTTAGGGATGCTTTGCAGCTCCTGTCTGGATCCAGTGTTTATTTGGGCAGTGAGATAAACCTCTGCACTGCCCAAACTGGGTATGTCCAGAGTCTGTGACAGAGCAGCTCTGTTCAGAGATGTTGCTGAACCATATCTCACTGGAACAAGTGGCATTTGAAATGATGTAAAACAAAGCCCAGGACAAGAGTGAATGCCACTAATGCTACTCAAAATAATCAGTGTTTAATGTGGCCTTTAGAGAATAGAGATTGAGACATTAGTCTGCTCACCTTTTCAGACACAGCACACAGTCAAACTTACTCTTTTGCTTGTTCATTTGTAGAAACAGCTGTAGAGCTTGCGTTTTTCTTCTTCAGGGACAACAGCTGAGGGCTAACACATGCTGGTAGCATTCCTAAGAGCTCTAACAGATTAGCTGAGATGTGTCTTTGAGCAGTCAGCATCACGGCATAATCAGATAAAAATCTGTATCTAAAACATCAAACTGGTAAAAGGTAATGTTGATCGGAACAAGAGCAAATATTGGCTGAACTTTGATTCTTGAAGAACAAAGATGTGTGTAGACATTAAATAGCAAGGGGATGAATAAAATGAAGGTTTTTCTCCATTATGGTTTAAAATCAAATTAAGGCATGTTAAGATCAAAGCTGTGTTCTGTCCTCCGCAATTGAAATGTAGGTTTGTCTTCTTGAAAAATTGGTGAAAAGATTGACTTGAGAATTTCTGAAAGAAATGAAGGAGTGGAATCTAATGTGAGTATTGCAGTGTCATAAAAATGGTTGGATGGTGTTCTCTCTGAAATCCTCTTGCTCAATGCTCTTGGACTGCAGGGCAGCTCTCTCTTGCAGCTGGGCAATGATGTGAACTTAATGGATCCAAGCTTCCAGCAGAAACTGGAAGGTGAGAAGGAGCTGCTCCGCCGGGCCATACAGAAGGAACTGAAGATTAAAGAGGGAGCAGAAAACCTGCGCAAAGCGACAACAGACAGAAAGAACCTTGTCCACATCGAGCACGTGCTGAAATCTTCCAACAGAAAACTGGAGCAGCTGCACTGGGAGCTTCAGGAGCTCAATGCAAGGATTTTGATACCAGACAAAGAGAGGAGTACGACAGGTAGTTCTTGGGTCATGATTGACTGGAACATTCTCTTAGAGTGCTTCAATCTCTAGAGATATTGAATTGATATAGTCTTCTATTGAGGGCTCATCAGTATTGGGACCGTCTTGGTATTTATCTGATGAAATTATCTGTGGTATAAAAAGTTCAGAACGGTGCTGTAAAGGTGAAAGGGGGTATAGGGAGAACACCAGCTGAGAGTGGTGGGCATGGGCAATATTCAGGAATAGGTTGTAGGTGGAATTGAAAAGATTTGAATAGAATTTCTGGGCAGTTCAACATCCAAGTATTTTGTAGGATAATGAGTATAAAATTGGAAGAGTGCTTGTTATGACAGGTTCATTGATAAATTAAGAAATATTTACAGATATGAGCTTGAGTTTCATTTGAAAGTGTTTCCCAATCAGTTTTGTAGACAAGACCTTTTTGTACTTTATTTTATAGGCTAACTTTCCCTTGCAGAGTCACCCATCTGTAACTCGGTGAAATGAAATGAGGCAAGATGACTAATGGTATTGATTGTGTTGTTTGTGCAGATGGATCTGTGTCTCCAGATCCCTGTCTCTGGGAAAGAAACCCAGACCCCATGGCAAGGAAGGTTGAAGCTTTGAAAAAGCAGCTGCATGTTGAAATGAAAGTGAAACAAGGAGCTGAGAACATGATCCAAATGTATTCAGCATCCAAGGTAAGCAGGAATAAAGAGCCATTTGGGAGCATGGATTACTGGATCAAAATTTGTATTTTAAGTCTATACACAAATCTCTCTGATAATTGATTTGGGAGAGAAATTAATTTGCAGAGATTGCTTGCCTGAATCCTATCTCTGTACTTTGAGTCTTAGCATAATGACAGCACATAAGGGTGGTGTAAGAGGTACATTAAGTCTCTGATGAGGAAAGAAAGCTAAGAAAGCATTGGTGTTGTAACTGAGTTAGTTGATGTGATGTTTTGATATCAGTAAGCACAGCATGTGCTCTCTCTTTATGTGAGAAAAATTTTCAGAGGTTTAGTGGATTCGTATTCATCTCATTTTTTGAGTTTGGCATAATCGTATTTAAAAGTCAAAAGATAATTTAAAACATTTCAAATCCAAGCTTATTATGAAGCTTAATTCAATAAGACCAGCAGTGTAAGAGGGCTGTGATATTTTTATGTGTTCAAAACCTCTGCTCTGCTTACAGAACACTGTAAGTGCAGTTAACCAGGGAACAAGGAGTCTCAGTGACTGCAGGATTTGGTATTAACTGGGCACATCCTTGACCTGTCCTTTCCCTCTGCAAATGGAGATCGTGATCTCAGAGTCCTTGATCCTCAGTGGTGCCTCCTTTACATAACCACTTGTGTATTCCATGTCAGAATCAGTTATGACCCTTCGTGCAAGTACCACCTCACCCTCATATGCGAGCACACCATCGTCACCCATTTTTAGTGATCATGGTTCTCTCTCTGCATCTGATTCCTTTTGGCAGGAGAGGAAGCTGTTGGCTACAGCTCAGCAGATGCTTCAGGACAGCAAGACAAAGATTGAAATAATCCGCATGCACATTGTGAAAGTATCTCAGTCAGCAGGAGGGATGGAAGATACAGTGGATCCAGCAGGTAACATGCTTTAAGTAACTGATACAGCCCACAACAGAAGCAGACAGAGCTCTAAGATCCACAGTACTTGGCTGATTTTCACCCTTGCCATGTTTTACCTCCCGAATGGCCAGTGAGGATGGGGAGCACCATCAGTGCTTTGGAGCTGCGGATTGAGGAGCTGAGGCATCACCTGCGCATTGAAGCTGCTGTAGCGGAGGGAGCAAAAAATGTGCTGAAGATCCTGGGGGGGAGTCGGGTACAGGATCGCAAGTTTTTGGCTGAGGTAAGCAGACATTGCTCAGGCCTTCTTGAGAGGGTGGTTTCATGCCTCCACATTAGTGATTTAGCATGAACAAGCAGGGTTAATCAAGTTACTAATTTAGGAATTTCCTGTCTCTCTGTGGAGACAGACTAGAATCACTTCCCCTTCTAGGGATAGCATTCCTTGCTTTGGTGAAATTTCTCAGGAACATCAGAAGTGACACTGGTGGGAGTTCAAGCTCTATGGGAAAATATTTTATCTTTAATTTATCTGTATCCTGTATTAGCAAGATGTTGTCTTGTTGGGTTTTTCTTAAGCTTACTCCAGTTAATCATACCTGGTCTACATGGCTCTACATGGAAAATTTTTGCCTGCTTTCTGTTTTCCTTCACACTGGTAGGCTCAGGGTCGTTTGCAAGAGTCCTCTCAGAAGATTGATCTGCTGCGCTTCTCCCTGGAACGTCAGCTCAGTGAGCTTTCTCCTGATCACCCAAAAAGAGCACTCATCAAACAGGAACTGGTAAACACTTCCTCCCTGGGAGCCCGGCATGGCAGCATGCAACCCACTTCAGTCATCAAACCTACAGCCCTTACAGGTAAAGGGATCCTGCATCACATGTTGTGAGGAGGACAGAGAGAAAAATGAATTCTATTTTTTCTCGTTGTCATATGGACATTGGATTTTCTAGCAGCTGGACTTGTGTCTTCAAGGTCAGGCAGAGCTTTCTGAGCATACAGATTTGCAGTCTAATAATCTGGAGTCAATTTAAGCTATTAACCAAGAAATCATGAATCTGAGAAATTCTGGGACCTCTTTGAGGTCAGGCTGACTGGAATCACTTTATCTTTTACATAATAATATTCCTTATTCTCCTAAAATTCCTCAGGAACACTGGAAGTGAGACTGATGGGGTGTCAGGATCTATTGGAAAATGTTCCAGGACGTTCCCGAATGACAAGTTCTTCTCCCATCTGTGGCAGCCCAAGTGATTTGAGGTCCCTTTCCCGGACACGAGTTGGCCTGGGCATCCATGGCCGTGGTGTTGCAGGAAAATACCGGAATGAAGAGCCAAGTAGTGAGTACAGGGTTCCCTGTGGACCTGCTGGTGGCATATCAGAGCAAGGGGCTTCTCACCGGCTCAGCCTGGTACAAGTGTTGTTATAAGAAACCCAATTTCTGCAAAACTAAGAGAGAGAATGAATTGCATTATGCCTGGTCCTCCTAGGACTCTCCTGGAAATTGGTTGGGATGTCCACCTTCAGCATGAGAAGTTAAACATTATAATCCATGTTTCCTCCTTTGTCCAGATGAGGTCCTTGCTGTGCTCAAAGTGGACAATAAAGTGGTTGGCCAAACAAACTGGGGACCAGTTAATAACCAGGCATGGGACCAGAGCTTTGCCATTGAGCTGGACCGGGTAAGTCTGCCTCAGATTCATGTGGTGTTTATTTTTCCATTTAACCTTACCTGATTTGCTTGTTTAGCTGTCATTCCACTTAGCTCAACCCCGTATTGCTGCTGTCCCCATGTCCTTTGATTTGCCAGTTAGCTTGGCCTTCCCCTGGAGGCAGAGCATCACTGCCAGAGATTCAGCTTGAAGAGCATCTGCTGTCCTTCTCTCCTTATCTGAGCAGTTTTATTTCATCTTATCAGTAAAGTGGCTCTTAGGGATTTCTAAATGGGGACTCCAAGAGGGTCTGTAGCTAAGAATATCTAAAACCATCAAAAGCAGGGAACAGAAGCACTAAAGAAGTATTTTATGCATACTCTTTAGTTTACTGATTTTATTTTATTTATTATTTTTTCACAAACACACATGCCATTTCTAGAGCATGGAGCAATATGTAATTACTCTGCCTTTGTTTTCTCCCTCACCATTCACCCATCCCACCAGTCTCGTGAGCTAGAAATTGCAATTTACTGGAGAGATTGGAGAGAACTCTGTGCAGTGAAGTTTTTACGTTTGGATGATTTTCTTGATAATGAACGTCATGGGATGTGCCTCTCGCTGGAGCCCCAAGGAATGCTTTTTGCAGAGGTATAAATGTAAGCTTTGTTTCTTTCTCAGAGAATTCTGTCTCTTTAGGGTGTCTGCCCTGAAAGCAGTTGTTCAACCCAGAGTACAAGGAATGGAAGGAGCAATAATCTAGAAGGGCAGAGTGATATCTGAAACCCTCTTGCATCAATAGCCTGTATAAGAATAAGGAACAACAGGATAGAATAGATGTGCACATCCATAGCCTGGAGTGACTCTTCAGCTGCTCCACTGTAACTCTGTGTGTGTGTGCTGTGAAATCCGTTCGTTTTTATTTGCTTTCATTATGAGTCATTGGTGGCACTTTAATTAAACATATGGCTTAATGGTCAGGATTGAATCACAGAGACTGTAGAATCAGAGATCCAAACTCCCTCTGGCTATGCTTATTTTATCATCTTTCTGAGCCTAATAATAGTTTGAAGTACCATCAATGTAGAGATAATCTCGATAATCCATTAAAAGCCGCAGTATTTTCTCCTTTGTGTTCTGATGAAAGTTCCTGTAGTTATCATTCCAAAGTAAGATCTAAACCTCATGTACCAAAATTTGCCTTCTCTCCCTGCCTTCTTGTTTTTTGTGGTTGGTTTGTGGCATTTGGTTTTGGTTTTTTTTTGTTTTTACTTCTGTGCTGTGAACTACTGTGTTTGTTACCCTACAAATGGGCGTGTTCTTTATGCATGGCTTCATAAATTAGATAAAGTTTTTGGGAAATACAAATTGGTCTTAATTCTGGGGATTTTCTCAATTTCAGGTAACAGATAATTGCAGTCTCTAAACCCACAACTGAAGTAGCAGCTGATTAGAGGGTGAATCTGGAATAACCAAATTTGGAGTCTGGGATTGACTCGAAACTTACCAAACAGATAGAAATTGAGATTTGGATGAGAAAAAAGGCATGTGTGAAAATCTGGGTTTACAATTTAAATGGAGAATCCTGACAAATCTCTTTTGCTTCTCTGACAGGTGATGTTCTGTAATCCTGTCATTGAGAGGAAGCCAAAACTGCAGCGACAGAAGCGCATTTTCCCCAAACAGAAAGGTGAGGTGCTGGAGAAGTGACTGTCCAGGATGAGAGCAGAGGTTTGCACAAGCAGGTTCTGCTGTCCTACTCAATCTGAGAGATGTTTTAACTCTTTCTAATTACTGTGTATGTGAAAGTTTGTTCAGTCACATGAAATGCAGGCAGTCTTGCTGCAGCTCCATCTGTAATGTAATATTGTTGTGGTGCTGCTACTCACAATTAACATTGCTAGGATGATTTAATTGCTAGTTATTTACAGACTACTTAGCTCTGGGACCTCCAGCATAAGAAGGATGTGGACTTCTTGCAGCAAGGAGGGCCACCAAGATGCTCAGAGGGCTGAAGCCCCTCTGCTCTGGACACAGGCTGAGAGAATTGGGGCTGCTCAGCTCAGGAAGGCTCTCAGGAGACCTTGGAGCCCCTCCCAGTGCCTTAAAGAGGCTCCAAAAAAGCTGGAGAGGGACTTTGGACAAGGGTCTGGAGTGACAGGACAAAGGAAGAATGGCTTCCCACTGACAGGGCAGGATTAGATGGGATATTGGGAAGAAATTGTTCCTTGTGAGGGTGGTGAGGCACAGGTTGCCCAGAGAAACTGTGCCTGTGCCATCCCTGGAAATGCCCAAGGCCAGGCTGGATGGGGCTTGGAACAACCTGGGATAGTGAAAGGTGTCCCTGCCATGGCGTGGGGTTTGGATTATGTGGTCATTGAGGTCCCTTCCAACCCAAACCATCCCATGATTCTATGAGAAGATCCAGGACTCAAACTGTACTAATTTAACCAGGCATGCTGTTACTGATGAACAGATATTGGAAGGTTTTCTGGAAAACTCTGAATGACAGAACACTGTAGCATGAACAGGCTACTGACTATCAAGTCTCTAGAGCTGGCATCTCAGATTTATGAGATTTATGGAATGGAATAGCTTGCATACTTTCTTATTTCTCTGCAAATTCTTTCTTGTGAAGCTGAATAAGGTAAAACTTTACATACTGAGCTTTTGTAGCAGTGGGGATAAATGAGATTTTATATTTACACTCTTCAGGAAGTAGTAAAAATAATGAAAATATCCCAAATATTTACTCTTTTTAACACATTTTCAGAATGTGTTAGCAGGCTGCATAATTAAAATGTAGTGTTGAAAGAGAAGAAAACCTGACTTGAAGTAAAATCAATTTTTAATGTTCAATTCAGTTTCAACCAGAAGATTGTTATGATATTATATGGAGCTTAACTTAGCTGAAATAGCAGATCTGTTTCATCATCATCATTAATTTTATTCCCTGAAGAAAAGCCCATTCTCCCAAGGGTGAGCTGCCCTTTTGGGGTAACCCCCAGGTGTTTAGTAGAAAACTAGCGTTTAACAGTATGTGAGACTGTAATTTATGTGTTGTAATCTTACTGATATTTGACTCTGACCCCTCCAGGGAAGGAATTTCTCCGAGCTCCTCAAATGAACATGAATGTTGCAGCTTGGGGTCGCCTGATGATGAGTTTCCTCCCTCCCTGTAGTTCCATCAGCACGCTGAGTCCCCCACTTCATGATCCCAATCACACAGACTTTCCTCCAGTTTCCCCACAAAGTCATGGGGATTCCATGTCCAAATTGAGTAGGTAAGTGATGTCCTGAGTGTTGGAATGGGTGTAGGGTATATCTGAAAATTCTGTTGCACCTTACTGAGGTGGAGGAAGACACTGATGAGAAAAATTTATCTGTCTAAAAAAAAAGATGTATAGTTTCTGTGCTCTAAAGGAAAGAAAATTCCATTAATTAAATGGCTTCACCAGTACAGTAACTGAGCTATGCAAGGTCACCATGTGATTGCTGTGATAAAAAATGCACTCTGCTTTCCTGAGTAATGTAGCACTCAGAAGGGACATAGCTGAGATTTTGAATGCGCTATAGAAGAAAATTTCCCCCCAAAATATTTTTTTTAAATTGAATCAGTTATTCTCTAAAGAGATTATTCCCACTGATGCACAGGACCTAGGAAAGAAAAAAAAATTACTCAGTTACTGTGTTGCTATTAAAATCAAGATTTCTTTAAATTCTTGACTTATTTGTACGTACCTGTGTTTCATTAATTTTATAGCATCAGAGAGCCAGTGTTGGAGTGTGAGTCTAACCAACTTTTAATTAATTTAGGAGAGAATATGTCTTGTTGGTACTTCACAGACTAACAGTATGAGCCAGGGAGTCCTGTTGTGCGGTGATTTGGACTGAACTAACACAGCAGAGGTGATGCAAAGGTGTCTCTGTACAATGCTCTGCCCTAAGGCAAAATCTCCTTCAATTCTGTCTCACAACGCAGTGATTTCCCTGTGGCTAAGCTTGCACTTGCTGATGAAGCACCACCCAAGCCTCCACGTTTTTTTCTGATGGCCAACTCCAAGGAATCAGCTCCATCCCCTGCAGATTCTCCGGTAACCATCTGGGCTAATTGGGAATGTTGTTTTTGTTGCTTGGTGTTCTTTCAAACCCTGTTCTTCTAATTTATTACTGAAGAAATTTGCTATACTTTAGGCAGGTGCCTCATTAGCTGGCTGATCTCCAGGAATTCAGAATCCAGGGAACCATTTTGGCATGGAGTCTTCAAAAAGAGTTGCACAGGTTTTTTCCCCCCTCTTTTAAAAAAATGATAACTTGCTTTTCTTGGAGAAGCAAAATGGGAGGTAGGTCAGCATTGGGAGTTCAGGGCAAGTACAGAACAGACTGCACAGAGAAAGCAGGGAAGGAGGGTCAGCAGGCTTTCAGAAGCAAATGAGGTTCTTTGTCATTAAAGAAACTGGGCAAAACCAAGAGCAGCTCTACTTTTCTGACAGGAATGAGCAGGAAATTTCTTTGAGCAGTAAAATGACCTGTTCTGCCACCTGTTTGTACCCTTTCTCATTTGGCTTTTGTGATAGAGGAAACTGCATTCTTTGATCATTATGACTCTTGACATCTAGGAAGTAAATGTTCTATCCTAGACTTTTAGAAGTGTTTATTTTAAAAGATTTGACCCTATAAAAATTATTGTACATGGGGATAGTTTTGTGTGCTCATAGATAATCTGTTTTTATGCTACTTACATCCAAGCAGAGGCAATGACCATCTGCAAGAACATATCTGTGGTCATGCTGGATCCAGGAGAAAAGTTGCATATGGGTGTTCAAGTTAGTCTTGTTGATTTCAGAGAATGACCCACTGTGGTTTTATTTCTCTTCCTAGTGCCTGAAGAGGCTACATGTTGAGGAGAAGACTTGCAGCTCTCCTGTTACAGGATTTCCAATCCCAGCGTCTCCAAGGTAACGGTGGATAGCATGGGCTGTCTCAGGTCACAGATTAAAGAGTCACTGGGCTCAAATTTTTGAGCATGAAGTCTAAAATTCTGCTCAATATGTGCTTTGGTTTCTCAGCAACAAATTCTTAATGCTGAGTGTGGACAATACAGTGAAAAATCTGCTCTGAGCTTCACTTGTCTAAATGTCTGCTGTGTCTTATCTGTTCATTAAGCCAAATACTGAGTCTGTTGGTACACTGTGCACTGCAGTGTAAGAGGTGATTAGTACAAGGTAAAGTCATTTAGCTGTCTTCAAGGGCTTCCTTGTGTTTGAAGTGCTGTGGTGTAGTATATTTAGATGTGTCTGTGTGCTAAGTAATACATTCCAGAACTACTTTTGGCATCCCTCACACTCATCTATTTCTATTGATTTGCAGTACATTGTCTCTTATTATGATGGGAGGCATAAAACAGGAAGTTGATTATAGTCTGTGGCACTTATACAGACACATTTTGTTTAAAACAGGGATACACAGCAGTAAATATACCCAGGCAAGTAAAAAACCAATTTACTATTGTTGAAAAAAGACAATTTCCTTACATCAGGGTTACCTTCTTCTTTCTTAAGTGCCAGAACAGCAGCACAAGCTTTAGTTGTCAGGATTAGGTGAGTGGTGGTTGGCACAGTTGTTTGCTTTCCTTTTTGCTATACAGAGCTTCTTTCCTTGACACAAACACACACTCTGATATCTGCTCATGCTTCTCTTGGGTACTGTCTCTCCTCTGTTTTTCTGCAGGAAAAGGACGGTTCAGCTGGAGGATTTTCACTGCATTGCTATGTTGGGCCGTGGCCACTTTGGGAAGGTAGTAGAGAAGTCCACTGTGGAGGAGGGCAGTGGTTGTGACAATGGGGCTCTGCCTGGAGGTCTGAATAGAAACATTGCAGGACAGGAGAGATCAGTTGCAGTGCAGATATGGAACAACAAACCCAGCCCAGCCATATAAGCAGCTGGTAACTGTTGTTAACAGTCAAAATTCTTGAAGACTTGTGACTTCAAAGCCTGGAGAAGGCTGTCCTGAGAATGCTAAATCAAGGCACACCATTACCATTTCTTTTATGAGGATCACTTCATTCCCAAAATTTTGCATAGCTCCCTCTGTGAGATCTCTGAGGTGCTCCTAAAGCACTGGGCCAGCTGTGATTGTGCTGGCTGGGAGAAGGACATAACTTACACTGACATCCTTCTGGACTGCTGTAAAACAGAAGTGCTGTGTTTTTTGAGTTCCTTGAGTTTGGTTTTGAGGATGACTGTTTAGAGTGGATGGAAGTAGTTGGCATCAATTTGAGTTAAAGTTAGCTTTTCTGTTTTCTTTCAGGTACTGCTGGCCCAATACAAGGCAACTGGGAAGCTGTATGCCATCAAAGCCTTGAAGAAAAAAGACATTATTAGGAGAGATGAAATTGATAGGTGAGCTTTGTTTAGAGATGGTACTATTGCCAGAGGCTACATTACCACAACTGTAATCAAATGTTAGAGGTATGGTATTGGCTGTGGTACTCTTAAGGTTAAATGTGACCTTAAGACTTGGATAACTAAAACCAGAAATAAGGAAACTTAGAATGGTGTCTAACTTTTGTAAGAATGACACCTGAAGAATACTCTAAAACTCAAGATTTGGAAGTATATAAGATAAATATATTACCCCTCACTTTTTATTTCTCTAACTTCAGATGTAAAGATTTTCTTCTTCATCCTCTTTCTCAAAACAGGCTTTTCTGCTGAGTCTGTTTAGCACTGACGTTTTCATTCTTTGAATCCTGGCAGCTTGAACTGTGAGAAGCGAATATTTGAGGTGGTCAATTCTTCTGATCATCCATTCCTTGTGAACATGTTTGCCTGTTTCCAGACCCCTCACCATGCCTGTTTTGTGATGGAATACACTCCAGGTGGGGATCTGATGATGCGCATACACGAAGATGTCTTTCCAGAGCATATGGCACAGTGAGTTAGAATTACTCTTGTCTCCAGGCACTATAAATTTTTAACTTGAATCTCATATATTGCCTGATAACTATTTCTGTCTTTTAGGTTTTATACAGCCTGTGTAGTCTTGGGGCTCCAGTTCTTGCATGAGAAGAAAATTGTTTATAGGTAATGCAGCAGAGACTCAAGACAGTTCAGCAACTTGAAGGTTGATTTTACCTGTGGCTGTGTCTGGAGCTCACTTTCTTGCTGGGGTTTCTAATCTTTCTGCCTGTCTTTATTTTCCCTGTCACTATCAGCATGTTCATCGTGCTCACAGTAGAGAAAGTCACCTAGAAGCTATTCATCTGGCATGTTGCAGGTGATTAATCCTCTGTGACATGTCAATACATTCTGGGGGGCACCTGTAAGTCACTGCTTTATTTTCACTGGAAAAAGTAATTTGTCATGTTGTTGTGGGAGCTCTTTTCCAGATGAATAATCCCCACCCAGCTCCATGCTGCTTTTTGAGCCTTTCGTTTAGGGAAAAATATCAATCAGTTAAGGGGAATCTTCCAAATAATGCATGATTAAATAAAATGTAGACTTTACTCAATCTAGATTTTATTCTCTTTATTAACACCTACCTTCTGCTTCTTGCAAAAAAGCTGTGTTGGGTGGCAATCCTCAGTCTTCATCCACTGTTTTCTTTCATCTCCTTTGCTTGCAGGGACCTGAAATTGGATAATCTCCTTTTAGATGCTGAAGGATTTGTGAAGATAGCAGATTTTGGATTGTGTAAGGAAGGTGAGTAACTGGAGAAGCTTAAATTGAGCCATCAGGATCAGTTTAGGATCTGGGCTTTAGTAGGTGTTTGTTTGTAACTTGTATTAATCCCCATTTAAAAAATTAACATCAAAAAAGCCAAACAACAAAAAACTCCTCACCTGTCTGGCCATGATGAATTTGGGAAGAATACCTTGTTGTGTAATCTTCAGGAAACATATGAAAGCATTTAAAATGTGCTTGTTTGCTCAAAGGAGCCAGAATATAGGATCATATAAAACATGTAGATGAGTAAATGAGCAATGGAACATGCAGGAAGTTTCCTTGGGTTTGCTCTTTATTTAAACATTGTTTGTATATTTGTTATTTGGAGTCGTTGGGGGCCTCAGGTTTCACAACTCTCACTGGCAATTCCCCATGCCCATGTAACAACATCAGGTGACAAACTACAGCTTTCAGGAGGTGAGGCTGCATCAGATCCATTCAGTAACTTGTGCTGGATTTTACCAGTGTCCTTTTCCTACAGGAATAGGTTTTGGAGACCGGACAAACACCTTCTGTGGCACCCCTGAGTTCCTGGCCCCAGAAGTGCTGACAGACATCTCGTACACGCGGGCAGTGGACTGGTGGGGCCTGGGTGTGCTCATTTATGAGATGCTTGTTGGTGAGGTAAGGCCAGCTTTCCTCAGGGGATCTCACTAACCAGGCTTGGGGACCTGACCACCCCAGGTAAAACATTGCTAAATGTAGCCAACTATTTATTAGTACTTCAGTTACATTTTTCTCATTCACAGTGCTTGCCAAACAGTAATTAATTAATCCATACAACTCCCTGCTAGTCTCATGCTTATTTAATAGCGAGGAATGGGTGCTATGTAGATTGAATAATAGAATGTCCCAATTGCAGTCACCTTTCCCTGGAGATGATGAGGAGGAAGTCTTTGACAGCATTGTCAATGATGAAGTTCGGTATCCACGATTCCTTTCAACTGAAGCACTTTCCATAATCCGTAAGGTAAAGGGCTGCTGGGTCTCTGGGAGCCTGAGGAATTTGCATTTACTGTGTACGTGGATCCAGAGGGACTTGATTAGGATTGTACAGCATTTGTGTGTGTAATCTGGAGCTGCCTACATAGGCTAAGGAAATATTTAAAATTTGGATGTATTTTCCCTCCCTTCTCTTTACGTAAATGCAGTTCTTCTGTGTAAGGATGACTAAGCAGGCTGCTTACTGTTCCTGCTAAGTCTGGCGCAGAGAAGTGTTGATTCAAGGACAAGAATGTCAGAGCCATTCAGTGGAGATGACTGGATTCAGTTTTTGAATGTGACCCCATAGTCACAGGTGCACAATTAAGCTGAGATGCTTCATGCAGTTTATGGCAGGTATCTTATTGCTGTTGGCAAATTGTTTACAAGAAACTAGGTCTGAGTTATTCTTGGCAGATGATGACCTTGGTGCAAAGTGAGAATGAGGAAACACTGAGGGATCAGTCCACCTCCTTTCTTTTGTTTTTCTCTCTGGAACATTATTTCTGTCCATTCTGGTTCCCATTGTTTAATTTTGAACTGATATCTCTGCAGCTGCTTCGGAAATGTCCAGAGCGTAGACTCGGAGCAGGGGAAAAAGATGCAGAAGAGATTAAAATTCAGCCCTTTTTTAAGGTAGGAACTTGGTTTAAACCTCTCCTTTGTTTCTTGTGTTTGAGCAGAGAGTGATTTGCTCTCTGTTGGTATCGAGGCTTATTTCCCTTTGTTATCAGGGAGATCTTAGTGATAGTTTCTGTTGCACCTTATTGGTCCATTCAGGAATATGTGTTTCAAGTCTGGCTTGAAATGACATCTCCCAAGTCTGTTTTCTGGGATCTTTATGCTTCCAGAGTCAGTTTATTTCTGATCGTGCTGCTTCTATGTACAAATATACTTAACTTTAGAGACATGAACAAATATTCCTTTTAAAATTAAACTGTAGCATCAAAGAGGTTATCTAGTGATGACAGTGATTGTCAGTCAGTATATTTGATCACCTGCATTTGCAGGATACACGACTCTTAAGAGAAATAGAGGTTAAATTGCTTTGTATCAGGGGTATGTGTTTGTTCCAGGCAAAGGTGTTGCCACCCCTCCTCATTATTACTCATCTGTACAAAAGTTTTTCGCCTTATAACCCTTGTCTGGCTTTGCACTGGAGCAAGAAAAGAACTTGGATGTCACCAGACATTGTTGGGATCCACAGATCCACCTGGCCACGGCTGAGCTGTAATTTTGTCCCTCTTAAATAGAGTTGTAGCTGTGAAATACACTACATGGCATCTCTGCCTTCCTTTTCTTACAGGGAATTGATTGGAATGCCTTGTTTGCCAGGAGGCTGAAGCCCCCCTTTGTGCCCACACTAAGAGATCCAACCGACATCAGCAACTTTGATGAAGAGTTCACTTCCCAAAAGCCAATCCTTACTCCTCCTGAGGAGGTTTCTGTCCTAACCCGGAAGGAGCAGACTGTCTTCAAGGACTTTGACTTTGTTTCCAGACATCTTTTAGATGTGTGATTCCTGGGCTACAAAAACATGAAGAGATTGTTACCACCTTGAGAGAGCATAGAGAAGACATTGCAGGGCCAGTGGAAAAGCCAACAGGATTCGTAGTACAGGTAGTGCTGATGGCCCCAGGATGAGGCGCCCTGCAAGCTGAATTAACCTGCTGTGGGTTTTCCAGCCTCATGTGTAGGAAGGATCCTGGATGTCAATTACCTTTAAGGAATAATTAACATTTGATGGGGTATATCTTCTGTCATTGAACGTAGATGAAATTTGGAATTTAAGCTGGACTTGAAATCAAATCATCTCTGCAACCCAGGTTGCTCTTTGCAAAAAGCCTAAGTAAGTAGTGTGATTTTTAAAGTTGTAGCATAGCAGGGGAGTGGCCACTTCTCACTGATTTTCTAGAGATGCAGCATTCCCTCCTGGTAATGATTGTATGCCATTTCCCACTCATAAAAATGTGTATGCCAGACAAGGAATGGATTTTAACACTACCAAGACAATGATGTTTGATAATGATCCAAGTGATTTATTGGAAGGAAGATGAATCTTTCTATTTAAGGATGCCAACTCTTAGCTATTGTTTATAATGATATCAAACTCCACAGCTTTGCACATGTTTTTTTTCCTTTTTGAAAATAAAGATACCTTTCTATATAATAAATATCCAGCTTTTCATCTCCTTTGTGTCAGCTGAATGTTTCAGATCAGGGCTGACCAAAATGCTCAACAGGCAGGACTTTTGTTTTCTCCATAAATGCCAGTAGTAATATTTTCTTTCTTTCTTCCTTCTCACTCAGGTTTTCTGTACATGTTGCATGGTGTCATCAACTGAGAGATACCAATGACTGCAGTCAGTTTATGTCTCCACAGATTTTGTCAGTGTGTACATCCTGTATAATTTTTGGGGACAGCTAAGTAATGACAGTCAGTACTGGAAAATCAATGAGTTAAAGGTGATTTCATTGCCTCGTAATCTATCTTGTAATTATACTTGATAAGATACATTTTCTTGTCTTAAATTCGTAATGTTAGCTCATTGGGCAAAAAGGGAAGGGTTTTTAGAGATAAGGCATCTGATGCAAACAAGGACACAATCGTTGCTCTTTCAGTGTTTTCACCAGATGGAGACAGGAGTGAGACTAAGGCAACTGTGCTGTAGCTGGAGACAAGGATCTAGGAAATTGTTAAGCCAAGGCAGGTCCCAGTGATTCAGGATTCAGTGAGGTAAGAGCTCTGTTTGTGCAAACCAGGGATATTTCACACTCAGCCTAGATTTCCTATTTTCAGAGCCAACTATAGCTGCTTCTGAAAATTCCCACGTACAAAGATCCTTTCAACCTCCCGCTCACCCTGGCAGTGCACTGGCCTGTTTAGAGCAGGATACACATTCTCCTCACTCTTGTTGGAGTGGCAGTTGCTGTTGGCCTCTGTGGTGTATTCTGTGGCTTTAGTTCAAGGCCACTGTGCAGTGGGAGGTAGCACAGTGGATTGTTAGCACAGGTGAAGCCTAGAACTTGGGTTCATAGAAAAAGTCATAGACAATTTCAAAATGCATATTTCATCTTTTATTTTATAATTTATGGTTGAGTAAAAAAAAAGGTAAATTAACACCCAGGTGTATTTTAAAGAAATACCAGATAGAGCAAAACTCCTTTGAGCTGTTGTACCTGCTGATAAACTTTCACTTGACTGATACCTGAAGAACCAGGAATTGCAGTGTGACATATGATCCACACTTCAGCAGGTACCACAGCAACACAAGCAACCTGCAGAATACTTCTGAATGGTGTACGCTTCTTTACAAAAACAATCCTTAGCATTCTGATATCCCTCTGATAAAGCTTCTACCCTGAACAAAGCAGACTCTGCAGAGATTACAAACTCTGGAGCTGGTCAAAAAAGGGATCTTTTGCTGCATTTAAATTGCTTTTGGACTGTCGTGCTGTGTTAGTAACTACACTATTTTTTCATGAGTGTTCATCAACTTTAAACCCTGAGTGCTTCTGAGTTGGTGTTAATTCCTGAGCCAAGACAATTAAGGCACAAGACACTTTTAGCTAACATTTTGTTGTGGTGGTTTTTCTTGTTTTGTTTGTTTTTGTTTTAACAGAAAAGGGTCAAGACTAAGTTTCACACCACAGCCTTTTTTGTTTTAAAGCTAAGATCAGTCATCCCAAACTTCCTTTTCGTTCCCCATGGAAATCTGAAGTATGACCTTTTATTTCAATGGAAAACAGAACCTCTTGCTGTTGTCCTGAAAGCTGTCAGCATTTCTCATCTCAGGACCTAGCAGCTTTTCTCTTCCATTGAAATTATATTATTTTATTAAAATGTCACTAGTGAGTTGAGGTAGTAGTAGTTTTACCAACAGTGTTACTTTAGTTAGGCATGAGGTACCCACCTCTGCTCCTGCTTCTCTCCCTACAGCAAAAGCCTGAGCACAATGTTATCTGCAGAAATAACTCAGTAGCCAAGGATTACTTTTCTGTCCAAAGGAAAGTGATGGTATCATTCTTCACTGACTTGATTCAAAACAGTGAATTGTTAGCAGCATCATCAACTTAAAAAGCTGTGAGGAAGCTGCTCAGGGCATCACAAAATACAGATTAATTATCTCATAAGATTATTTGGATGTCTTACAGCTCTTTCTTATGCACATTAACAGTATTAAGCCTAAAGTCTTCATGGAAAGCATTAAGTTGAGGCATGTGGACAAAATAAAATTTGCTTTTGGCTCTCTAAATATTTACTCAAATATTTCCCTTACATGCCTGATGCTACTGCCAAAAGGCACTGCAGTTCTCACAGTCAGAACTTGGCTGAAAAAAGGCCACAGGAATTACACTGATCCTGGCTGGTTTTATCTGTAATTGCTGCTGTTCCCTAGCAGCAAAAGGCAAGGGAGACCTTGGAGAAGAGAACATGAATAGTCACTAATCTTGCATTTCTTCTGGAGAGACGTGGATGCACTTAACAAAAGGAAATAAATTTAGAGAGATACCTTGCTAAGTCTGGAAATCAGCTCTGCTGGCTTTGGCCTTCTCAGAGCTGTATTCTTTGCCTTTAACAGTGTTGTTTATATATAAAAAAATAACCCTGACTATCCTTGAAATGTAATTTGCAGATGAACAGGTTGTGGAGCAGGTTGCATAGTCCATGATGTGTTGAAGTTCAGTGCAAGGAAACAGCAGCCATTGCATTAGCAAAGTTTTACCCAGCAGCCTGCCAGGGGTGTTGGCACACTGGGACTAGACAGGCTCACTGCTCTTGTGAAAATAGATGTTCTCCCATGCAGTGAGGTGGCGTGAACAGAAGAATCTCCAGAGATTGAGGATTATCCCTTGGTCAAAGGGGTTCTCCAGCTGGGAGTGCCGCAGGTAGGAGATGCGGTGGTGGGACATGAACTCCCAGGTCGTGGTGTTGCATGAGATCAGGTACAGGTGGGAAACAAGCAGCAGCAGGACCACAATGGTGAATATGAGTATCAGGAGGAAGGACACGAGGAGGAAAATGTTGTGCTGAAGCCACTCCCGGGATTGTTCAAAGTAGAGGCCTGACCTTTCAATTCAAACAGAAATAAATCTGTAGTTAAAGAAGCAGAACTAGTTTCATAAAGTAAGCAAACCTGATGGCACATTTAAGTTTGATTCATAACTAATGAGCTGCTAATCATCCTTGACTACAGAGAGTTAATATACTATGAAGTCCTGAGAGACTGCACCACAGGGATTGGAAGCTAAATTTAGAAGATTCTGTTTCCCTGACAGCTGTGAGACACAATCACCCTGGGTTAACTCCTCTCCTGAACAGCTGGAACCCTGTTGGAGTTTCCAGCACTTGAATGTGTAAACAAAGATTGTGTTACAGGGACCGAAGCAAAATGAACAATGAAACCTAAATTACCAGAGACTGCTCAAGATTAGGGAGCTCCAGGATGCAAAAGAGGGTGAAGATCCAGAGCCAGTCTATGTTCTATGCCAGCCCAAGGAGCACTACAACTTCCAGCAATCTCAGAGGTCCAAAAGCCATCTCCCAGCCTTACCAAGCAACATGGCCTCCCCACAGCAGAACCACAAGCTGCACACTCAGGTAAACTATGAACAGGGGGTGATTCCTTTCTCCTACACAGTTCTCAAGCCAGGGACAGTGATGGTCGTAGCGCCGCACACAGTGCTGGCACTGCTGGCAGTGCTTGGCTCGCATGGGTTGCTGCAAAACACAACCAGGAAAAGAAAAAAACTCACTGGCTATAGTTCATGGCTGTCCCACTCCCATTTGGTAGAAGAGAACATCATGCAAATCTGTCTTTCCCCACAATATTGTCCCTAAAACACTTGCTTGTGAGACAAGAGCACATCAACATTGCTAAGACGAATCACAGGGATTGTGATTCTCCTGGTCATTGCTAAGACAAATCAAAGGGATTGTGATTCTCCTGGTCAAGACCCAAATGGGTGGCATTCCAATTAAGTGATTCTCCCACACTCCTCCTATCTACACATTTTCTTTATTATCCACCTATTACAGGAAGTCCAGTGTGCCAAGGAGGGAGACAAAGGCAATCAGTGTAGTCAGGAAAGCATGAGCCAGAGTATTGAGGTGAAATACTAGAACCACTACTATCAAATAGAGTGGGCAGGGATGTGATACTTTTTGGGGATGTACAGAGAAGTGCCTCCATGTGAGTACAAGACACTTGCACAGAAAACAGCTCAATTAGCAGGCACAGAGAAGGTGAAAGACCTGGCTGAGAGAAGTAGTGCTTTCTAGGATTTGTCCCCTGCAGTGTATAAATGCTTTGCCAGCTTTTCTTCTTGCAATAAGCTCATTCCTCCTGGTTGATACTCTTCGGGCATTTATGGGAGCTGGGGTAGTGCTTAATTTCATTAAACTGATAAGGATCATTCTGAAAATGAGCCTTTTTAGGCTTAGGCAAACTGTTTTAAGAGCTAATTTTATTGCTGTAATTTCTCCTTCATGCTGTCTTTTACCATTTAGGCTAATGTTTTGTTGTTTTAAGGCCCTGAACAAGTTCACAACAATGAGCAGTTCCCACAAGTTACACTCAGCTGCCTTTCTGACTATCAAGGTATTTTCAAAACAACTTTTTTGACAGTACTGCAAGGTCTGGCTGGCATGGCAGTAAGAATGTGGAATACAATTTTCTCATGGCAGAAAAAAATTATTGTTTCTATAAGCCAGCAGGGACTTGTTTCAGCCTTGGAAAACTCCATCACTACTACTTGTGTAGTTACACATTCTGCCCAGCCTCCTCTGAGCAGCAATTAAAGACCACCAACAGCAGCTGAAGAACAATATCAGCTTTCAAATCACTCATCCCTTCCTCTTCCAGCATGTTCTGGATGCCCACCTTCACCAGGCAGTAACCACAGCGCCGCAGCTTAATGTCACCTGGAAGCTGAAGGATCACCACACCTTGTCCTTTATCTTCACCTTCCTACAAAAAAAAAAGAGAAAGGAAGGGATGTAGGAGTGTTCTTGGGCTCCTGTCTGACTGAGCTGTCATGCTGCATATTTTTACTTAACAGTTACACAGTGTTTGTTATCTCTATCATTAGGACAAAATAATTCATTAGAATACCTACAGCATCTGCAGACAGTTAGGGTACAGTGAGAGAGAACATGTTACTGTAACCCTCCAAAGAATGTTTGTAGAGAGGCAGAAATAACTGTGGACAAGATACAGTCTGGGACAAAAACAAGGTTAGACTTCACTTCTAAACACAACAGTGTCTTTTTGGTATGAGCAGTGCTAATTAGTCATTCACAGCCAACACTGACGTTAATGATGGATGACTAAGATTGATAATGCTTTTGTCCTACAGTCTATAAGGCAGCGAACCTTGAGCAGACTAGCAGTTACTGAAACTTTGCATCGCCATTTATTTCACTGTAACTTGTTTGTGGATGTGTCCTCTGAGAGGGCAACAAATCCATAAAGAGTTCAATAAACAGAACTGCAGAGAGCACTGTCTGCCAAGCCTGCCCTTCAATTTGGGGCTTTTTTTGCACTTGTACCACTTAGCAGTGGTTATTGTAAAATAGGTCATATATACATTCCACAGAGCACTGCAGCCTCTGCTCTAGGAGAGGACTTGAGTTCAGATGGCACAGTTACGTACAAGGGAAGTGTGGCGTGAAAGGCACATTAAAAGCCTGTAAACCCTATTGCTGTTACCAAATACCAGTGTGAGACTGTCTGTCCTCATCTCTAATGGTCTGTGCATGTGTCCTTCATGCCAGCACAACAGAAACTCTTTCACATTGTTCTTATCTACCAGAGTGGAAAAAGTAGAAAAGCCTATAGACTTTACAGCTACTCCACTTTGTTCTATTCATGAAGGGATCTACCTTCACTTCCTCTTCAGGCTTAACAAAACCCGGATCCATGAGAGACACCTTGAAGTACAGCAGGATCGAGCATAAAACCAGCAAAACGAAGATCAGCGGCTGAAGCAGCTCCCCGCGCTCCTCTTGCTTTTGCAGATCTGAAAGGTACCCATAAAAGACAGAGAGCAGCAGCTCCTTGTGAAGCGTCCTGGATTTTCTCTCTAGCCTCAACAAAGGGGTCCCGAATCTAAGAAGAGGAAATGGGGAGAGACCAGCCGGAGACGCTGAGAAGGGGCTCCCAGATCCCCCCGCTCTCGGGGCACCCCCCGGCCGCGGTCGGGCACTGATCGCCCGTGTCCCACGGGGGCTGCACGGCGCAGCCGTGATCCACTCCCGTCCTCCGCCTGCCTCCGGGGGCGGAGCGGCCCCGGCCCGGCCCCGGCCGCCCCCTCCCCACAGCTCGGGCGGGCCCCGCCTCACCCGTGCGGTGCAGGAGGAGCCCGAGCGCCAGGGCCGCGCTGAGGGCCGTGTGTGCCGCCCGCACCCAGCGCCCGCCGGGGCCCATGGCCCCCCGGCTTCACCGGCTCCGGGGCTCCGCCAGCCCGGAAGGCCTCCGGACAGCGCGGGCAGGGCCGGACGGGACACGGGCAGCGCCCCGAGGCGGGGCCAGGGCGGCCCAGCCCTGCGGGGGAGGCTCCGCTGGGCTGTTGGGCTCGTTCCACTCCCAGAGCGGGCCTGGGTTCTGGTGGCTCGGACTCGGCAGACACCGTGAGCCGGGTCCCTGGCTCCTTTCGTCCTCCACACCGCCCCGGCGTTGTTGACCCGG